>NC_134363.1:15903839-17402589 GCF_048569485.1 Anomaloglossus baeobatrachus
GTGAGGTGAGCATAATATCTGTGTGTGCATGTATGTTTGCGTGTGTTTGTGTGTGTTTGTGCATGTGTGGAATGGCACAATAGGGAACCAGGATGGGACATTGAACAAGTTGTGGAACACATTATCTGAGCTTGCATTATTTGCAATGAGAAATTTTGCTTTGCTAGATGAGTAACTTGGTTTACAAGCAAACTCCTAGAACGGATTGTTCTCATAAACCATGGTTCCACTGTATATGAAATTGTCTATGACTTAATGGTACATCCTTCATCCAATATGAAGGGGTTAAAGTGGAGAACTATAACCAAAAACTAACTTCAACCTGTCTATATATCTGTAAATATATATATATATATATATATATATATATATATATATATATATATATATAGATACATATATATTGTATAAATATAAAAGTAAAAATATTATTTGAGAGCGTCTTGAAGGTTTGTCTTAGATGTTTATTTTATTTTCTCGAATCCAAAAAACATCCATATGTAAACCTTATTTCTTAAAAGTATTATTTCGGGGCCAAAGACCCTCCATGAGACAGAGATACCTCAAAGAGTCATTGAGGTCCCAGTATAGAAATACTAGGGGTGGTATCTCATGTAACAAACTTAATATGTGAAGGGATCAAAGCAGCCCAGTATGACTTCTATGTTCCCTCAAAACATTGCAAGGTTTGTCAGGTCCAGAAATGTTAAAAGAATCACATTTATTTAGCCTTGAGAAGAGATTTTCAAGGGGAAAAGAACATATTTAACCTGTACAAGAATATAAATGACCAACAAAAAAAGGTAAAAACCTGTTATATTACAAAGCTTACAAAAAGAGGCACTTCCTTTGTCTGAGTAAAAAAGGTTCAATCTCAAAGGCATCAAGGCTTTTTATTGTAAAAATTGTAGATCTATACAATAGTCAACTCAAGAACTCCTTACAGTAAGAACAGTCATTGTCTTTAAAAAAAAAAGTCTTAGATAAATAGAACAAATTATGATTGATATTTTTTACTAAGTTTGATTAAGTCTGATAAGGAAGGAAAACTTCCCATTTTGGGGCTGATTGATTCTCGTATTGTCGGCTTTTACCTTCCTCGTGATCAGTAATAAAGAGCTTTCATGCTGTACTTACGGGATGTTCTGAAGCAGTACAGTTCAAACTCCACTAGAAGGCCACAGAGTGGTAATAGAGCCAAGTAACCCTGCACTAAGAGCAGACCAGGAGTAGCATAGGGAAGCCACCACAAGGTGGCAGTAGAATAGTCAGAGAGCCAGGTCGGTAAGCAGAGGTCAAACAAACTACAAGGGGGAAATCCAAACTCAGTATCATAAGCAAGCCACTGGGTCAGGAGCTTAGTCGGTCACGGAGATGTCAAAGGAGAGAGACAGAACCACGTCGGGGACGGAGCGTAAGTTAAGTTCCGAGAATTCAGAATACACAAGTTGATAAGGTAGGAGGCATGGGGCTGGGAGTGGGATAACAGACATGGGTCAGGAAGTCAGGGGAATGCAGTAGGATGGATCAGGGAACTCACCAGAGCCAGCTACACACACTGTAGGCATAGACTATAAAGAGTTACAGCAGCAAAATATAGCGTGCCAGAAGCAGGAACGAGGAAGAGAGAAATGATCCGTCCAAAGCTGGAAACCTGCCAATGCAGGTTCAGGCCTGAATTATGACAAGAGCACTTTGAAATTGTATATCAATACTCCTTTCCTTCATCAATATCCAATATCCAGTTCCACTCTTGGTTAAACTTGATTGATGTGTGGACAAGCTAATTAGGAGACCTACATAATACAATTTTATTAAGTCCATAGTCATTAATTGGTTCCTTTACCAATATTACAGTTTCCGTTCTTTTAGGTAGGCTTTATACACGATTTTGGAGGTGTCTGTGGGAATTTGTTGCCCCTTCATCCAGAAAAGCATTTGGTAGGCTATACTTTAATGTTGGCCAAGAAGACCTGGCTCACAATCTTTGCATTAGTCTCTGTTTTAGTTCATCCTAATGATGTCTTTATGGATCTTGCTTTATGCACTTGTGCTGGAACAGTGTCATGGCGACTTCAGACTCTATTCACATAGCAGAGTCTGGCAGACAACCTGAGGCATCTTAGTTGCTCATCAGGACCTGGATGTCGACTGTTTTGTTCTCTCTGCTCTTGGGTTTAGCAGGAGTTAATTCTTGCTAGCTGGTGAATGGCTGCTGGAGTTACAGGTTGCTGACGTCCTATCACAACCGCCCCTACCACTTAAAAGATGATGGAATCCAGCCTCACATGCCAAAGATAGCTTCAGCTCTGCTCCAGCGTTATTGGTCTTTGTGCATGGTGACCCAGTTGTTGGTGAACTGTTGTATGCTATTTGGTGTGTGGTGGAAATACCCTTGTTGTTTGTTTATTTCCTCCCTGTACTTTATTTCTCCCTCAGCACATATTTGCTCTTCCCCGGTGTATCCTTGCAGTGAGTTTGAGCCTTGGTTTTCTCCTGTCTGTTGGTATTTGTGGTATTCTTTATCTCCCGGTCCCAGCCTTCCCACCCCGGTGGGGAAGAGAGGTTGTTAGACCAGGCTACTCAGGGGTCAGGGTTATGTTGGCGGTCCAGGCCTGGCTACCATTGAACCTACCCTTGGAATCAGGGACAGTTTAGGGCCCCCTAATCTGAGGGCCACTCTAGGTGCCCATACCACCTGGTTACTGTATCATACCCGTGACAAACAGACAAGGACCTTCCCCAAAGTGTTCTAACAGAGTTAGGAGTATACAATTGTCCAAAATGTCTTAGACTGTATAATTTTTTATGATTTGCATTCACTAGGACTAAAGTGCTTGTAACAACTTCTGGAAGCCAAGCCCATTATCCCTATTTCACCTTACAGATAGCACAATGAAATTTGGATACAAATAAAATCCAAGGCACCAAAAAATCCTCTCCATTTAGAAAATTTTATTTGTCCCAGCATATGAATAAAAAAGTGCAGTAGCATAGTTTCGGCCAACACAGGGCCTATTTCAAGCCATAAAAAGTACATTTAAAACTAAAAAGTTTTGTATGTAATTTTTATGGTTTGATAAAAGCTCTGTGTTGGCCGAAACATCACTACCGCACTTTTTTCTTTGTATGCTGGGACAAATAAAGTTTTCTAAATGGAGAGGATTTTGGACTGCTTTGGATTTTCTTGTGTCCTTCTCACAAAGTTGCAGCTAAAGGAGAGCTGTACCAAGCAGCACGAATAGTAGGTGGTGCATGGGACATTAATGAGTCTTCTAAACTTCTGGCATTCGACAATTCCAGACTCATCCATCAGATACCAAATAGAGAAACATGATCTTTAACTGCACAGAACTTGTTTACACTGCTTCAGAGCCCAGTGATGGTGTCTTAACACCATTTCATATGTTTTTTGACATTGTGCTTGGTGATATAAGGCTGCATGCAGCTTCTTAGCCATGAAGCACCAAGTGCACAGTTGCAGTTAACAGTTGGTGACGCTTATGCACTATGTGCCTCAGTTCGTTTACAGCACCACGCAGTAACTTTACATAATCTGGCTGAGATGCTTTTGTTCCATCCCGATTATTAATTATACCATTCATAGTTAATCTTGGAACATTCATGAGGGAAAAAATACTCTAAAATATCTTATTATTGTAGTGGCACCCTATTACAATACCATGTTGTAGTGCTAATATATTAATGCCCATCAGGAATCCATATTGGAAGTCTGTCTTTCAGAAACCCTTTAAGATATTAGCCTGCAACATTTATAGTTCATATTAGCTTGTTTTTCTGTAATTTTCCCAAACACCTGGAGTTATAGTTCTAGTGAGAAAAACATGTTGTTTCTGTAATTTTCTTAGACACCTGGAGTTATAGTTCTAGTGAAAATCACTCAGCCCCACATAGTTTTCTTATTAATATTTACTGAGAATGTGCACATGTTTATAGTATGGTAAAATATCTGAAACTAGGAGCTTTTTGGCATGTCTCATCCAATGACACATTTGTCCGGTGTAGATTGACATCTGAAGAGTTGGCCACTCAGAAGAGGGATACTATATTGGACAAATCAAACCATTAGCGATTGTGTAACATTTGGTTACGCAAGCAAGTGGGATATAGACTTGAGACTCTCCAGGGGAAGGCGAGACTCTTTGTTTTTGAGGTCTAGTAGACATTCTGACAATTTGTTCCCAGTTTTTCTCCTGATGAGATCGTCTAGAAGTCCCCCGATCACGGAGTGATGCTACAAAATCCAGTGATGTATTGATGCCTGCTCAATGATTATACTTATTTCCTATATATATGTTTAACCACATGTACTAGATTATTAGTCAACTAAGTAAACTGTGATACTTGTTTTACCTTAAAAACTGTTTTCAGTTGTGCCTAACTTGTATGTTAGTGATCACCCTCTACGTTCCCCCATGATGAAGCGGCCAGCGACCTGCTAGAGTGCCGTGAAATGTACGTCGGGCTCCCCTTGCCACCGGACTTAGGTAATGCCACCTTCACAGGGCACTTTTTGCCACGCTGCTGCCACTTATTTAACTTAATCCCAGGTATAATTTTACTTGATCCTTTATAGCATGTCATATGGTGTATATCTCTACAAGGCAAACTTTTGTCGACAGGCATACTAATTCCGCTTTGGGATTCTTTATTGTTTTACCTGGCAATTTTTATTATTAGTGATAGGCAATTGAGATTGGTTTTTATAAGTGCATTTTCCTTTGTCTGAACCGGCTATTGATTTGATTTTATCTTGTCCCTCGTCTTCCTTCTATGCCATCATATGTCTTTCAATCATGTGTTAATATTTTTTGCACTATGCACCTTAATATTTTCTTAATAAATATTGATTATTATTCAGCATTTTGCTCGAGTTTCTCCTTTCAATCATGAGCGAGTTGCAGTAACATCTCTGAATAGGCAAGACACATGTTCAAATTAAGTGATGTCCACAAAGTTTTAGTGATACTTTTCAAAATAAGCGAGTGCTAAGAACATTTTGATTGAAAGCATCTCAAAGAAATTAACAATAAGAAGTAAATTGTATCCACCCAAACCTCCTCAGGTAAAATAAGCATGTCTTACTAGATGTTTAGGGATATTTAAACATTGCGCACAAACAAACAAAATACAACTGTTCTTGGCAAAGTCAAGTTGTCATTAACTGTGATGGTTATCACTTGGAAAGCATAGCGTGGCATCACAAGTGTTATTAAGTAGATCACATCTGTCCCATGGTGCAACTCTTTGTTAAACTTTCTAAAGAGTAGTTATATGATCCCTGAGTAGGACGAGCAGAAGAGAACCCGAGAAGTCACCTATTCATCCACAATGAAGAACCTGGTCGCTATTCTTTACATAGTCTCTGCTCTTGTTGTCTTAGGTAAGACTAATGCAGTTGCTTCACCGGATGCACACATAGTATGCTGAGGAGTGTAAACTACTCTATTCTCATAATCCTACATTATTTTTAATGTGTGTTTTCTAATTTACAAATTAATATTAATTTGTTCCCTTTTTTCAATATTTATATAAGGTTTGTGCAATAAGAAGAAATTGCAAATTTGCCGTTTTATGGTGCTTTTTGCACTTGTCTGTTTTCTGCACACTTTGTACACTTTTTGGGTGTTTCCTGTGTGCCTATAATTTCTTGCAATATATTTTTTTTGGTACCTTTGTACAGATCTAGGTTTTCCTTACAGCACCTAGTTTAGCATGTTTTAATCTTTTTATTAAAAGCTAAGATTTATATTTATTTGCCTTGTGCTTTTGCACTTGTCTGTGCAAAGGCAGTTTTCTGCACAGTTTGTACACTTTTTGGGTGTTTCCTGTGTGCCTGTAAATTTATGCAATATATATTTTTTTCGATACCTTTGCACAGATTTAGGTTTTCCTTACAGCACCTAGTTTAGCATATTTTAATCTATTTATTATAAGCTAAGATATGTATTTAATTGCCTCTACCTCTGCTGAATTTCCTGATTGTTTGGTTGAACATTCCTCTTTTTGAGGCTTTATAGCAGAAATTAATATTCTTATAAATTTAACAAGGTCACAATTTAAACTAGAAAGTTATTTGTTAGTAATCCATATCTTAGATGCCATGTTTTAAGTATCCAGATTTAGAAGGAAATGGATTCATAATAGGACATTGTAATGGAATCAGGTCTGCGGCTGCAATATCCAGTTTTTTCTAAAAGGATAGAAAAATACTATTTCTCTACTCTGCTATCTTTTAATATGGGTAATTTAATGTAATTAATAATAAAAGTTAAATTTGAAAAGTCTCTAGTTAAGGAACTTCTAGTTGCCTTTGGCAAATTGTGTTTAGCTGATATAGATTCAACTCTATGAAAGCCAATGCAAGACTATATGGACCCATTTCTAGCTCAACCAGTGGTGATTTCATTTCTTTAATCATTTACCTTATAGTTAGAAATAATTGAATAAAAATTTGATGAGAATCAAATGAGGATTGAATTTTCTGAAATTCGCCACTCCGTGTCAATTTGAACAATTTGTGATTCAATTTGTGCTAATCGACCCCCAAAAATTCTGCCAGAAGTTTACACACTGCAGAAGATCACATCAGTTACAGACGGCTGACATGACTTCAGAGGCAAAAGTGTTGACTTCCCTTTAATGTGCAAAGTTATTAAATTACATGATATGGTACAGTCAATAAATACATAATACAGATAATAAGCTGCACACTAACCACTATAAAAATATAAACATGAAAACTGGTAAAGCATTACTGCTATAGGGATACTGTGAACAATGAAAAATACATTTAGCTATCTGGAAAAAATTAAATACATGAAAAATGATATTTGGAAAGCTGCTATGAATATTTGAAAATTAGATGTTTAGCAAATGTATTGATCAATGCAAATGAGCCCGAAACCAGCGACAAGGTAACCTCTAATTTTTCAGGAACCTAACCTTAATGCCTCTCTATATGCTATTAAAAATCTGCAAGTATGGGCAGAGGATCCTGGCTTTAAAGAATCATGAATAGAGTGTGGTAATAGGGCAGGGTTCTGGGTTCTCAATTAGAAGAAACTGCATAGTAATCAGAAAAAAGACTGACTGGAACACCTATGTGTGTGAATTAGGTGCTAGCCTAAAAATATGGAAGTATGAAATATAGAAAAAATGACTATAATACAGATAATAAGCTGCACACTAACTACTTTTTCTGATTAACATGCAGTTTCTTCTGACTGAGAACCCAGAACCTCACCCTATTACCAGACTCTATTCATGATCCTATATAGCCAGGTGCCTGTATGCCCATACCTGCAGATTTTTAATAGCATACAGAGAGGCAGGCACTAAGGTTAGGTTCCCAAAAAAATAGAGATTACCTTGCCGTTGGTTTTCGGGGTTATTTGCATTGATCAATACATTTGCTAAACATCTCTACTATTTTCAAATATTCATAGCAGTTTTTGCAAAACCATTTTTCATGTATGTCATTTTTTCCAGATAGCTAAATGTATTTTTCATTGTTCCCAATATCCCTATAGCAGTAATGCTTTACCATTTTTCATGTTTATATTTTTATAGTGGTTAGTATGAAGCTTATTATCTGTATTATAGTCATGTATTTTTAAGGTAGCACCTAATTCACTCACATAGGTGTTCCAGTCAGTTTTTTTTCTCATCAGTCAATCAGTACAGAATTTGATATCGGTGGATTTCTGTCTATACAGAGTGAGAAGCAGAAAGAGCAATGTTAGCTCTGCTTCATCACTCTGTAGGGACAAGCATCTATACAGAGTGAGAAGCAGAGAGAGCATTGTCAGCTCTTCTTCATCACTCTGTACAGAGAGTGTCTATACAGAGTGAGATGCAGGCTGACACTGAGGCCGGAGTTCCACTTGTGTATGACTCGTGCAGTCTCGCATCGGTATCACCCGGCATGGACTGAGATTGTCTGGGCATGGGCGCCTAAGCTGCATGGAGCCGATTGCTCCTGTCAGGAGAATGTGCACTGTGCCTGGTGATGCGATGCGATGCGACACTCAAAGTTCAGTTAACTGGACCTTCGATGACGTTATAGCCATGTCACCAGTCTGTAAGCCAAAGTAAGTACAACAGTCACACCAGACTGGTCACATGGCTATGACGTCATCGAAGGTCCAGTTAACTGAACTTTGAGTGTCGCATCGCATCACCAGGCACAGTGCACATTCTCCTGACAGGAGCAATCGGCTCCATGCAGCTTAGGTGCCCATGCCCAGACAATCTCAGTCCATGCCGGGTGATACCGATGCGAGTCATGGAAGGTTCTTTAGTTAATGGTGCTTACCGGGGGCACAGCAATGATCAGAGGCAGAAGCGGCCGGGAGACAGAGTCTGCAGGACGTGTTGTGGGACCTGTAAGTATAATGGCAATGTTTATTATTAACTATATTCTTTATTTTACAGCCCCCCCCGCCCCATGCCATAACTGTAAAGCCCAAGTTCGGTGTTCGGACGCAAGTTCACTTTATCTCAGAGCCCGAACTCGATTTTTACAAAACGTTCGGGCGAGGCACTCGAACACGAACATCGGGGGGTTCGTCCATCACTATTCCACATCAATTTTATTCCTAATCAGTAGACTATCAGAGCCTATATAAAAGCTGAAGGAGAGAGCGCAGCAGCCTTGTTAGTGTTAAGAATAGTGAGAGGATCCAAGAGCAGAGATAGAAATAGAAAGCCCTAAAACATTAGACAAATACATCAGACAGCATTATAGTAAAATAACTGTAGCAATAGATAAGATTTACAGAAGTAATCTATGAAGAATACAGAGATTAAATTGATAAGGGATTCGAAAGATAGCACAACTATGAGCGCTATTTATGGGTCAGGAAATTAAATCATTTTTTGATCGAGGACGAAATATTGCCACTTACCAATCTCTGAGTCTCGACTAAAGTGGGCTTTACACACTACGATTTCACTGCAGCGATCTCGTTGGGGTCACGGAATTTGTGACGCACATCCGGCCGCTGTTGCGATGTCGTAGCGTGTGACTCCTAGGAGCGATTTTGGATCGTTGCAAAAACATCCAAAATCGCTCCTCGTTGACATGGGGGTCCGCTGCCAGTTATCGGTGCTGTCGCTGGGGCGAAGGTGATCCTCGTCCCTGCGGCAGCACACATCGCTACGTGTGATGCTGCAGGAACGAGAATCATCCCCTTACCTGTCGCCGGCCACAATGCGGAAGGAAGGAGGTGGGCGGGATGTTATGTCCCGCTCATCTCCGTCCCTCCGCTTTCATTGGGCGGCCGCTTACTGATGTCGCTGTGACGCCGATTGGACTGCCCCCTTAGAAAGGAGGCGGTTCGCTGGTCACAGCGACGTTGCTAGGCAGGAAAGTACGTGTGACGGGGGTGCGTGATTTTGTGCGCGACGGGCAGCAATTTTCCCATCGCGCACAAACGATGGGGGCAGGTCTCATGCTAGCGATATCAGGCCAGATATCGCAGCATGTAAAGCCACCCTAAGGATTATGAAAACATGATATCTAAAATAGTCACCATTTTGCTTTAGACTGCGTGACCATGATTAGTGTTTGCAGCGTTTTGGATGCAGCAAGCTTCAGCTGCATCCAAAATGCTGCATTGTACAGTACAAGCACAGTGGATGGATTTCTAGAAATCCCGTGCCCACTATGCTTGTTTTTTCCACAGCAAACACTGACCTGCGGTGCGTCTTTCCAGACCGCAGCATGTCAATTGTTTGCTGCGGATTTGCATGCGTCCCCCGTAGGGAGAACACAAGCGAGAGACCACAGCGCACTGAACCCTGATCGTGGCTACAATCAGTTGTGGTCTCTTGCGTTCTCCTGTGGAGGAGACTCACGGCACCGCAGGTCAGGACCCGCTACATCCAGGACACAATGTGTCCTGATCGTGGGCACATACCCTTAAATGTTTCTATCTGACATTCTCCATATATTACTAAGTTGTTACCTTTATTTTCCAGTCTTGTCACTTAACTGTTATTCTGGTTTCTCAAGTAAATCTACCAAATACAATGAGTCTGAGATTGAATGCATGGGGGATCGATGTATGGCCGCCTCCCAATACATTTTTATCAGTAAGTACAACTCTTATTCTCTTTTACTAAAATTAGAAAATTATCTCAGTTTCGGATTTCTAATATCTGTTTAATCCTTTCTAGATGGAAGTGTGTTTAATTCATTTTTAAAAGGCTGTGCTAACGAAACTATGTGTGGAGCAAAGGGCTCGGCATCAGTGGGAAGTCTCAGATATCGTTTTAATGTCAATTGTTGCACTGGGTATTTATGCAATTCTGGTGAATATGAACGTGAGTGTCACAATTGTAACAATAATAATAATCTAATATATAAAGCTGAGTGTATGCATGTCTGTGTTTGTATGTATGTATGTATGTGTACATGTATGTGAGTGTGTGTGTGTGTGTATGTCCACTAAAGGAATCCGTACCATCGCATGTACAATCACGTAATTTTTCACAAACACGCCATTTGACTCAGGGAACGTCCTGGACTATGTTTTGAGGGGAAATGTTAACCCCTCACTTTTAGAGATGAGCGAACCGGTCCCGGTTCGGCTCGAGGCGGTTCGCCGAACGGGGGGTCTGGCTCGAGTTCGGCTCGTCGAACGTTCGACGAACCGAACTCGAGCCCATAGGAAACAATGGCAGGCAATCACAAACACAGTAAAACACCTAGAAAACACCCTGAAAGGTGTCCAAAAGGTGACAAACAACTCACAACATAACACAAACACATGGGAAAGTGACAAGGACATATACTCATGTGAAAACAAAACAGCTGGACAAGGAAAAAGAGGGAGACACACAGATATATGAGTATATGCAAAGAAACATCGATTCCATTATTGTGCAACTTGAGCCCTGCTCATTTTAGGCTTCCAATCTGGATAAATTGCCTGAGCTCGCCACGTACGCCTTGAGGATCTTGTCGTGTCCTGCAGCCAGCGTTCTCTCGGAACCTGTCTTCAGTGCTGCTGGGGGTCTGCTGGCAGATAAGCACACGTGTCTGTCCACTGACAATGTGGACCTGGCTCTCAGAGGACTTTTCTTCCCCTGGGTCAGCCAGGGGAGGCGAAAGGCACGCGTATTTTTGAGTGCTTCATGCAAAGCATCTTTTTCTTTGTCAAAAGGGGGGCTCAACCGATGCCAGTCAAGTGGGGTGTGTGTGGCCCAGTTAGTGGCAACGAGGGAGACTGTGGTTGGAGTCCCCTCGCTGTGTCTCTAAAAGAACCAAGATGAACAAGTCATGGCTCTCAGAGGACTTTTCTTCCCCTGGGTCAGCCAGGGGACGGGAAAGGCACGCGTATTTTTGAGAGTGCTTCATGCAAAGCATCTTTTTCTTTGTCAAAAGGGGGGGTCAACCGATGCCAGTCAAGTGGGGTGTGTGTGGCCCAGTTAGTGGCAACGAGGGAGACTGTGGTTGGAGTCCCCTCGCTGTGTCTCTAAAAGAACCAAGATGAACAAGTCATGGCTCTCAGAGGACTTTTCTTCCCCTGGGTCAGCCAGGGGACGGGAAAGGCACGCGTATTTTTGAGAGTGCTTCATGCAAAGCATCTTTTTCTTTGTCAAAAGGGGGGGTCAACCGATGCCAGTCAAGTGGGGTGTGTGTGGCCCAGTTAGTGGCAACGAGGGAGACTGTGGTTGGAGTCCCCTCGCTGTGTCTCTAAAAGAACCAAGATGAACAAGTCATGGCTCTCAGAGGACTTTTCTTCCCCTGGGTCAGCCAGGGGACGGGAAAGGCACGCGTATTTTTGAGAGTGCTTCATGCAAAGCATCTTTTTCTTTTTCAAAAGGGGGCTCAACCGATGCCAGTCAAGTGGGGTGTGTGTGGCCCAGTTAGTGGCAACGAGGGAGACTGTGGTTGGAGTCCCCTCGCTGTGTCTCTAAAAGAACCAAGATGAACAAGTCATGGCTCTCAGAGGACTTTTCTTCCCCTGGGTCAGCCAGGGGACGGGAAAGGCACGCGTATTTTTGAGAGTGCTTCATGAAAAGCATCTTTTTCTTTGTCAAAAGGGGGGGTCAACCGATGCCAGTCAAGTGGGGTGTGTGTGGCCCAGTTAGTGGCAACGAGGGAGACTGTGGTTGGAGTCCCCTCGCTGTGTCTCTAAAAGAACCAAGATGAACAAGTCATGGCTCTCAGAGGACTTTTCTTCCCCTGGGTCAGCCAGGGGACGGGAAAGGCACGCGTATTTTTGAGAGTGCTTCATGCAAAGCATCTTTTTCTTTGTCAAAAGGGGGGCTCAACCGATGCCAGTCAAGTGGGGTGTGTGTGGCCCAGTTAGTGGCAACGAGGGAGACTGTGGTTGGAGTCCCCTCGCTGTGTCTCTAAAAGAACCAAGATGAACAAGTCATGGCTCTCAGAGGACTTTTCTTCCCCTGGGTCAGCCAGGGGACGGGAAAGGCACGCGTATTTTTGAGAGTGCTTCATGCAAAGCATCTTTTTCTTTTTCAAAAGGGGGCTCAACCGATGCCAGTCAAGTGGGGTGTGTGTGGCCCAGTTAGTGGCAACGAGGGAGACTGTGGTTGGAGTCCCCTCGCTGTGTCTCTAAAAGAACCAAGATGAACAAGTCATGGCTCTCAGAGGACTTTTCTTCCCCTGGGTCAGCCAGGGGACGGGAAAGGCACGCGTATTTTTGAGAGTGCTTCATGCAAAGCATCTTTTTCTTTGTCAAAAGGGGGGGTCAACCGATGCCAGTCAAGTGGGGTGTGTGTGGCCCAGTTAGTGGCAACGAGGGAGACTGTGGTTGGAGTCCCCTCGCTGTGTCTCTAAAAGAACCAAGATGAACAAGTCATGGCTCTCAGAGGACTTTTCTTCCCCTGGGTCAGCCAGGGGACGGGAAAGGCACGCGTATTTTTGAGAGTGCTTCATGCAAAGCATCTTTTTCTTTTTCAAAAGGGGGCTCAACCGATGCCAGTCAAGTGGGGTGTGTGTGGCCCAGTTAGTGGCAACGAGGGAGACTGTGGTTGGAGTCCCCTCGCTGTGTCTCTAAAAGAACCAAGATGAACAAGTCATGGCTCTCAGAGGACTTTTCTTCCCCTGGGTCAGCCAGGGGACGGGAAAGGCACGCGTATTTTTGAGAGTGCTTCATGCAAAGCATCTTTTTCTTTGTCAAAAGGGGGGGTCAACCGATGCCAGTCAAGTGGGGTGTGTGTGGCCCAGTTAGTGGCAACGAGGGAGACTGTGGTTGGAGTCCCCTCGCTGTGTCTCTAAAAGAACCAAGATGAACAAGTCATGGCTCTCAGAGGACTTTTCTTCCCCTGGGTCAGCCAGGGGACGGGAAAGGCACGCGTATTTTTGAGAGTGCTTCATGCAAAGCATCTTTTTCTTTGTCAAAAGGGGGGGTCAACCGATGCCAGTCAAGTGGGGTGTGTGTGGCCCAGTTAGTGGCAACGAGGGAGACTGTGGTTGGAGTCCCCTCGCTGTGTCTCTAAAAGAACCAAGATGAACAAGTCATGGCTCTCAGAGGACTTTTCTTCCCCTGGGTCAGCCAGGGGACGGGAAAGGCACGCGTATTTTTGAGAGTGCTTCATGCAAAGCATCTTTTTCTTTTTCAAAAGGGGGCTCAACCGATGCCAGTCAAGTGGGGTGTGTGTGGCCCAGTTAGTGGCAACGAGGGAGACTGTGGTTGGAGTCCCCTCGCTGTGTCTCTAAAAGAACCAAGATGAACAAGTCATGGCTCTCAGAGGACTTTTCTTCCCCTGGGTCAGCCAGGGGACGGGAAAGGCACGCGTATTTTTGAGAGTGCTTCATGCAAAGCATCTTTTTCTTTGTCAAAAGGGGGGGTCAACCGATGCCAGTCAAGTGGGGTGTGTGTGGCCCAGTTAGTGGCAACGAGGGAGACTGTGGTTGGAGTCCCCTCGCTGTGTCTCTAAAAGAACCAAGATGAACAAGTCATGGCTCTCAGAGGACTTTTCTTCCCCTGGGTCAGCCAGGGGACGGGAAAGGCACGCGTATTTTTGAGAGTGCTTCATGCAAAGCATCTTTTTCTTTTTCAAAAGGGGGCTCAACCGATGCCAGTCAAGTGGGGTGTGTGTGGCCCAGTTAGTGGCAACGAGGGAGACTGTGGTTGGAGTCCCCTCGCTGTGTCTCTAAAAGAACCAAGATGAACAAGTCATGGCTCTCAGAGGACTTTTCTTCCCCTGGGTCAGCCAGGGGACGGGAAAGGCACGCGTATTTTTGAGAGTGCTTCATGCAAAGCATCTTTTTCTTTTTCAAAAGGGGGCTCAACCGATGCCAGTCAAGTGGGGTGTGTGTGGCCCAGTTAGTGGCAACGAGGGAGACTGTGGTTGGAGTCCCCTCGCTGTGTTTTACATGCTTTTAGAAGGGCATGAAATGGCTTGGAGGTTGACTTTCATCATATGCAAACTGTTGGCTACCAAAATGCTGCCTTTCCAACAACTGTGGTTATAGGCAATGAGGAACATACTGATGAAGATGAGACGCAGATACCCGATTGGGATGACAACTTAAATATTCGGTCAGGGCAAGAAGAAACTCGGTCTGAGGGGTAGGGGAGTGCAAACACAACAATTGATGATTAAGTTCTAGATCACACCTACTGTCAACCCACAGTCAGACACTCGAGGAGGTCAACAGAGGCGGTGGAGGAGGATGCAACCGACGTCGAAGTAACCTGGCGCCTTCCTGGACACAGTCGGAGCACTGGTAGCACGTCTACAACTGCATCCTCAGCCACCACTCTGCCTCTGAGCATTATTCGGGGTGGATCAACAGGTCGCATGGCCTCTAAGCCTTGCCTAGCCAGGTCCTTTTTTGACATAGAAAAAGATCGCCCAAATTATGTGATCTGTAAAATTTGTCATGGTTCTCTTAGTAGAGGTCAAAACCTCAGCAGTTTGACAACTTCTTCCATGAATCGTCACATGAATAAATATCATATGGCCCGATGGGAAGCTCACCGTGCTGCAATGCGGCCTAGCGGAGCGAACCATCCACCGCCTGCCCCTTCCAGTGCATCCGCGCGCTCGTCATCTTCTAGGACTGTGGGGACAGCTGTCACACCTGTTTTTCCACCCACAACTTCCACCACTGTAACCGCAACAGGCAGTTTGCTTGGTAGGTCGTCAGTTGGTTTGGAAGGGGAAACAAGTGAGTGTGTACAGCTCTCTCAGACATCGATAGCACCAACTTTGGATGAAGGCAACATCATGTCTCCGCCTGCACTTTCCTCACAAAGCTGCATTTTTCCAGGGACACCCGACTCAACACCGTCTACACACAGCAGCCAGATCTCTGTCCCTCAGATGTGGTCAAATAAAAGGCCACTTCCTGCGACCCATGACAAAGCGAAGAGGTTGACTCTATCCCTCTGTAAGCTGTTGACTACAGAAATGCTGCCTTTCCGCCTAGTGGACACACAGGATTTTAGAGACCTTATGTCTGTCGCTGTGCCCCAGTACCAGATGCCTAGTCGCCACTACTTCTCTAAGAAAGGTGTGCCCGCGCTACACCAGCATGTCGCACACAACATCACCGCTTCCTTGAGAAACTCTGTGTGTGAACGGGTGCATTTCACCACCGATACTTGGACCAGTAAGCATGGACAGGGACGTTACATGTCGCTGACTGGCCACTGGGTAACTATGGTGATAGATGGTGAAGGGTCTGCTGCACAAGTCTTGCCGTCCCCACGACTTGTGTGTCAATCCTCTGTCTGTCCAAGTTCCGCCACTGCTTCTGCATCCTCCACCTCATCTGGGTCCTCCACCTCCGCCCCAAGCCTGCCTGGTCAGGCCACCAGCGTTCTCACTGCGCAGAAGGAATCACGCACCCCTCATTACTATGCTGGTAGCAGAGCGCAACGGCATCAGGCGGTCTTTAGCTTGACATGTCTTTGAAATAGGAGTCACACAGCGACTGAGTTGTGGGCAGCTCTGGAGACTGATTTTGATAAATGGTTGTCTCCACTCAACCTGCAGCCTGGTAAGGCCGTGTGCGACAATGCTGCAAACCTGGGTGCGGCCCTTCGCCTGGGCAAGGTGACACACGTGCCTTGTATGGCTCACGTGTTTAACCTTGTTGTCCAGCAATTTTTAACACACTATCCCGGCCTAGATGGCCTTCTGACCAGGGCACGGAAACTGTCTGCAGTGCTCACTTCCGCCGTTCAACCGCCGCACCTGAGCGACTTGCATCGCTCCAGAAGTCTTTCGGCCTGCCGGTTCATCGCCTGAAATGCGATGTGGCGACACGCTGGAATTCAACTCTCCACATGTTACAGCGACTGTGGCAGCACCGGCGAGCCCTGGTGCAATACGTCATGATGTATAGCCTGGGCCAACGAGATGCAGAAGTGGGGCAGATCACCCTGATGGAGTGATCTCAGATCAAGGACCTATGCACCCTTCTGCACAGTTTCGACATGGCGACGAATATGTTTAGCGCTGACAATGCCATTATCAGCATGACGATTACAGTCATTTACATGCTGGAGCACACGCTAAACACTATTCATAGTCAGGGGGTGGGACAACAGGAAGGGGAGGAACTACAGGAGGATTCATATGCGCAAGACACAACAACATCACCAAGGTCCAGACGTTCATCATCACCAACGCGGCAGGCATGGGACCATGGGGGACAGGGATCAACAAGGGCGCATGGTAGCAGGTGAGATGTTGAGGAAGGTGCAGGAGGACATGAAGATATGGAGGACGAACTGTCCATGGACATGGAAGACTCAGCAGATGAGGGGGACCTTGGTCAAATTTCAGTTGAAAGAGGTTGGGGGGAGATGACAGAGGAAGAAAGAACGGTTAGCACCTCTATGCCACAAACACAGCGTGGACTTGGTGCGCATGGCTGCGCAAGACACATGAGTGCCTTCTTGTTGCACTACCTCCAACATGACCCTCGTATTGTCAAAATTAGAAGTGATGATGACTACTGGCTTGCCACACTATTAGATCCCCGGGACAAGTCCAAATTTTGTGACATAATTCCACCCATAGAAAGGGACGCACGTATGCAGGAGTATCAGCAGAAGCTGTTACTCGATCTTAGCTCGGCTTTTCCACCAAACAACCGTGCAGGTGAAGGGAGTGATTCTCCCAGTTGTAACTTGACAAACATGGGACGGCCTCGTCATCTTCAACAGTCTACCCGTACCAGTAGGACCGTATCTGGTGCTGGTAACAGCAATTTTATGGAATCTTTTCATAATTTTTTTAGACCCTCCTTTGCAAGGCCACCAGAGACAACAAGTCTGACACATAGTCAACGGATGGAGAGGATGATACAGGAGTATCTCCAAATGAACATCGATGCAATGACTTTGCAAATGGAGCCTTGCTCCTTTTGTGCTTCAAATCTAGAAAAATGTCAAGAGCTCTCCAGTTACGCCTCGAAGATTTTGTCGTGTCCAGCTGCCAGCGTTGTCTCTGAACGTGTCTTCAGTGCTGCTGGGTGTGTGCTGACAGATAAGCGCACGCGTCTGTCCAGTGACAATGTGGACAGACTGACGTTCATCAAAATGAACAAGTCATGGATCCAGAAGGAATTTACTACCCCTGTGTCATCCTGGGGAGAGTAAATGCTTGTGGATTTGGAATGTGCTTGATGCAAATCAAAACATCCTGTTTGCAACTAGGGCACAAGTGCTGCCACTGATAAGGTGTCTGTGTGGGGCCCAATTTTTGGAAAAAAAGGGAGACTCCGCTTGGAGTAACCCTTGCTTGCTGTGTTTTTTAAAAATGATACAAGATGAACAGATCTGAAGGCAAGATGAAGCCAACATCATGTCTCCGCCTGCACTTTTCTCACAAACCTGCATTTTTCCAGGGACACCCTACTCAACACCGTCTACAGACAGCAGCCAGATCTCTGTCCCTCAGATGTGGTCAAATAAAAGGCCACTTACTGCGACCCATGACAAAGCTAAGTGGTTGACTCTATCCCTCTGTAAGCTGTTGGCTACCGAAATGCTGCCTTTACGCGTAGTGGACACACAGGATTTTACAGACCTTATGTCTGTCGCTGTGCCCCAGTACCAGATGCCCAATCACCACTGCTTCTCCAAGAAAAGCATGCCCGCGCTACACCGGCATGTCGCACACAACATCACCACTTCCTTGAGAAAATCTGTGTGCGACAGGGTGCATTTCAACACAGATACTTGGACCAGTAAGCATAGACAGGGTCATTACATGTCACTGACTGGGCACTGGCAAACTATGGTGAGAGATGGAGAAGGGTCTGCTGTACAAGTCTTGCCGTCCCCACGAGTTGTTTCAATCCTTGTTCTGTATGTAGAAGTTAATACACTGCTTCTGCCTCTTCAACCTCGTGTGGGTCCTCTACCTTTGCGCAAACCCTGTGTGGTCAGGCCACCCTTCCTTGCAACTGCGCACAAGGACTACCACACACCTCCTTACTATGCTGGCAGCAGAGCTCAATGCCATCAGGCGGTCAAAGTTTTACTTTGAAATGTATGGGAAATGTGAGTCACACCGCTATTACAGAGAATAGTAGTCAGGCAGGGTCAAAACATTAATTGAGGAACAGGAACAGAATGGGACGGCCAGGACTTAATCAGAAAACAAGCAGAGGTGAAATGCGTATCGGCCAACAAGGTACATAAACAGCAAGCAGGAAAAGTAGTCAGGTAACAAGCACACAAAATCATAAAACTGAACTGGGGGTAAAATTAACCAGAGGTTCATAGCTATGTCTGGCAGTGGTCTGCAGACAGGATGGGCATAAAAAAGGGTGTGGTGTCTTCCCATTGGTTGTAGCTGAATGATGGTATTTCATCTGTGAGATACCCACCAGCTACATTCAGCCAGAGATTCTGCATCTGTCAAGGTAATGCAGCCCAGTGGGTGAGCATAACCTGCGTCCACCTGCGCCGCTGGCATCGACTACTCTCCCATCATCAGCACTATTCATGAAAGGAACACGTTGTCACCTGGCGACCGGAGTACAAATTGACGGAGCGGACTCCGTTGGTGACTTAACAGCCGTGTGCGGCAATGATGCAAACCTGGCTGCGGGCCATCCTCAGGGCAATGTGACACACGTGCCTTTTATGGCTCACGTGTTGATCCGAATTCTCCAGCAATTTTTAAAACACCATCACGGCCTACATGGCCTTGTGCAGCGGGCACGCTCGCTATGTGCTCACTTCCATCGTGCGCACACAGCAGCTCAACAACTTTCATCACTCCGGAAGTCTTAGGGTCTGGCAGTTAAACGCCGGAAATGCGATGTTCCGACACGCAGGAATTGGAATCTGCACATGTTGCAGCGTGTGTGGCAGCACCGTAGAGCCCTGCTGAAATACGGTAAGACATATAGCCTGGGATAAGTTGATCCAGAGGTGGTGCAGATCACGCTGCTGGAGTGGTGTCAGATCAAGGACCTATGCACCCTGCTACACAGTTTTGAAATGTCGACGAAGATGTTTAGCACTGGCAATGTCATTCTCAGCGTGACAATTCTGGTCATCTACATGATGGAGCACACTGTAATTATTATTCGGAGTCAGGTGTTGGGACAAGAGGAAGGGGAGGAAGTACAGGAGGAGTCATATGCGGAAGGGATAACAAGATCTACGAGGTCCAGATGGTCAGCGGCACCTATGCGGCAGTCATGGTGAGGGAGAGGGATTAACAAGGGCGCATAGTATCAGCAAAAAGTGTTGATGAAAGTGCAGGAGCCCATGAAGAAATGGAGGACGAACTGGCGATGGGCATGGAAGACTCAGCAGATGAGTGAGAGCTTGCTCACATTTCGGTTGTGCGAGGTTGTGGGTAGAGGGCAGAGGAAGGATGCACGATTCTCACCTCTCTGCCACCAACACACCAAGGACTTGGTCCTCCTGGATGCACAAGACACATGAGCGCCTTCTTGCTGCACTACCTACATGACCCTCGGATTGTATGAATTTGAAGTAATCCTGAATACTGGGTTGCCACACTGTTAGATCCCCGGTACAAGACAAAATTTGGCGAACTAATTCCTGCCATAGAAATAGACGCACGTATACAGGAGTATCTGCAGAATGTGGTACGCAATCTTAGATCTACTTTTCCACTAAACACCAGTGCTGCACAGAGTGAATCTCAACACTTTGTCATGGATAGGAGGAAATGGTCTTTTACTTGTCCACATCGGAGGGACCGAGGGATGGCTGCTGTGCTGAGATGGCGTTGAGTACGGTGTCCCTGCACAGTTGCACTTTTGGTCATATCCCAAAATGAGTTGAAAAAGGACAGATGCTGTTGGAAAGGGGAACAGGTGTGTTGGAAAGGGGAAAAAAATTTGGGTCCGTGGATTTGGTGGTTAAACAACTGTAACATTTGCTGAAGAAACAACATCTGTTACAGTGGGACTGGCAGATTTGGATAAAGTGGTATATAATCTGTGACCGCTATATAACAAAAATTAATAAGAAAAGAAAGAGAAAGGTATATATCACCTTCAGCAGTCAGTGTCCACCGTGCTCCCAGTTGGAAAAGGAGAGGTTGGCAACTTGAAGGTTTGGTGGAGGATACAGAGCTGTGTGGCTATGAAACTAATAGTAGCCTGAACCGAGTTAGACGCCATTCGGATCTGGAGACTGTGAGCCCTGTTAGCGTCACAGGGTCCACATGCCCACCCAGCCCAGGAACTCCCTGTTAACAACACAGGGGCCATTGAGTACGCTGACCGTGTGCGTAGGGGCCACACCTGTGGACAGCAGGCGCATCAGCAGCAGCAGGCCTGTTAATGCCACTGGGCTGCACAAGCAGGACTGTTAGGACAGGAGCTGGTCTTAACCGTTCTGCGTTACCAACTGTGGTGGTGGCCTGCATCCACCACCCTATCCCTGCCTACCTCTGGCCTAAAGCCGCAATGGGTTCAACACATGGAGGTGTGCTCTTTCGGAGCATAATAGAAGACTGCGCACCTCCTTGTTGGCTCCAGCCCCTTTTATAACCTGGGTCCGCCCCAAACCAGGGTGAACCACAATGCACCTCCTGGAGACAAAAGCAGAGTGACACGTCATGAGTGGCATAACTAGCGTCCTATTTGGAAACGCAACTTCAATGATGACCTCATGGCTGCCATGACCCAAACACCTCACCAGTCATCGTCTGACCATCAATAATGCGGTGACAAGTCATAGGTGTGGGCCTCTGCAAGCCATTTGGGAGGACACCTGATGCCCTGTGGTCTATATGGGACCCCCACATCAGGGCCAGGGCCAAAGAGTTCATTACCGGACCTAGTCTCTGATGCAGGAAGTGCCTGAGCATGCTCAGTAGCATGAAATACAGTCTCTGAAAAAAGACTATCAGCTTTAGCATGGTGTCTAGGCACAAAACAGGACTTAGACCCGGCACAGAATGCAAGCACCTGTGCAAAGAGGCTTTTCACACTTAGTGTGGGAGCATGCGCTGTATCCCGAAATGAAGACTTAGCGTCAGGAATGGCACAGTCAGGCTGAGCATACTCACTAGGCGAAACACTGTAATTATGCTGCAGCTGGGGTACATCGGCACACGCATGCGCACTAGCTGCCTCTCCACACTTAGACGTGGAGGGGAAATTTGTCTTGGAGATGCTGTCTATGAACAGAAGGAAAAGCTAAAGGAAGCCTGACTTTCTATCCCTCCGAATTATGAAATGCAGCAATGAATTCCATGAGTTTGCTATAACATTAGCGTAGCTAAATGTGCATGAGGGTGTGATGTAGAGGTGCTAGAAATAGCTTGTCACCAGTGGGGCACTAATGGAATACAACAGCCAGTTCTATGATGCCACAAAATGGCAGTATTTTGTGCTATCATTATAGCTTATTAAAAACAGAGCACGAGGTTGCCATGCAGAGGTGCTGCACATAGATTTGCAGTAGTGTGAATAGACAAAAGTACAATAGCCACGTTTAGGATACAACTAGGTACACTGAGTGTTTGCTACTATAAATGGCTGAGTTTAAAAAAGTTTGAGTGTGCAATGCAGGCAGACGTGCTGCAAATAACGTTCCAATACTGTGAATTGACAAAAGTACAATAGCCACGTTTAGGATACAACTAGGTACACTGAGTGTTTGCTACTATAAATGGCTGAGTTTAAAAAAGTTTGAGTGTGCAATGCAGGCAGACGTGCTGCAAATAACGTTCCAATACTGTGAATTGACAAAAGTACAATAGCCACGTTTAGGATACAACTAGGTACACTGAGTGTTTGCTACTATAAATGGCTGAGTTTAAAAAAGTTAGAGTGTGCAATGCAGGCAGACGTGCTGCAAATATCGTTCCAATACTGTGAATAGACAAAAGTACAATAGCCACGTTTAGGATACAACTAGGTACACTGAGTGTTTGCTACTATAAATGGCTGAGTTTAAAAAAGTTTGAGTGTGCAATGCAGGCAGACGTGCTGCAAATAACGTTCCAATACTGTGAATTGACAAAAGTACAATAGCCACGTTTAGGATACAACTAGGTACACTGAGTGTTTGCTAGTATAATGGCTGAGTTTAAAAAAGTTTGAGTGTGCAATGCAGGCAGACGTGCTGCAAATAACGTTCCAATACTGTGAATTGACAAAAGTACAATAGCCACGTTTAGGATACAACTAGGTACACTGAGTGTTTGCTACTATAAATGGCTGAGTTTAAAAAAGTTTGAGTGTGCAATGCAGGCAGACGTGCTGCAAATAACGTTCCAATACTGTGAATTGACAAAAGTACAATAGCCACGTTTAGGATACAACTAGGTACACTGAGTGTTTGCTACTATAAATGGCTGAGTTTAAAAAAGTTTGAGTGTGCAATGCAGGCAGACGTGCTGCAAATAACGTTCCAATACTGTGAATTGACAAAAGTACAATAGCCACGTTTAGGATACAACTAGGTACACTGAGTGTTTGCTACTATAAATGGCTGAGTTTAAAAAAGTTTGAGTGTGCAATGCAGGCAGACGTGCTGCAAATAACGTTCCAATACTGTGAATTGACAAAAGTACAATAGCCACGTTTAGGATACAACTAGGTACAGTGAGTGTTTGCTAGTATAATGGCTGAGTTTAAAAAAGTTTGAGTGTGCAATGCAGGCAGACGTGCTGCAAATAACGTTCCAATACTGTGAATTGACAAAAGTACAATAGCCACGTTTAGGATACAACTAGGTACAGTGAGTGTTTGCTAGTATAATGGCTGAGTTTAAAAAAGTTAGAGTGTGCAATGCAGGCAGACGTGCTGCAAATAACGTTCCAATACTGTGAATAGACAAAAGTACAATAGCCACGTTTAGGATACAACTAGGTACACTGAGTGTTTGCTACTATAAATGGCTGAGTTTAAAAAAGTTTGAGTGTGCAATGCAGGCAGACGTGCTGCAAATAACGTTCCAATACTGTGAATTGACAAAAGTACAATAGCCACGTTTAGGATACAACTAGGTACACTGAGTGTTTGCTACTATAAATGGCTGAGTTTAAAAAAGTTTGAGTGTGCAATGCAGGCAGACGTGCTGCAAATAACGTTCCAATACTGTGAATTGACAAAAGTACAATAGCCACGTTTAGGATACAACTAGGTACACTGAGTGTTTGCTACTATAAATGGCTGAGTTTAAAAAAGTTTGAGTGTGCAATGCAGGCAGACGTGCTGCAAATAACGTTCCAATACTGTGAATTGACAAAAGTACAATAGCCACGTTTAGGATACAACTAGGTACACTGAGTGTTTGCTACTATAAATGGCTGAGTTTAAAAAAGTTAGAGTGTGCAATGCAGGCAGACGTGCTGCAAATATCGTTCCAATACTGTGAATAGACAAAAGTACAATAGCCACGTTTAGGATACAACTAGGTACAGTGAGTGTTTGCTAGTATAATGGCTGAGTTTAAAAAAGTTAGAGTGTGCAATGCAGGCAGACGTGCTGCAAATAACGTTCCAATACTGTGAATAGACAAAAGTACAATAGCCACGTTTAGGATACAACTAGGTACACTGAGTGTTTGCTACTATAAATGGCTGAGTTTAAAAAAGTTTGAGTGTGCAATGCAGGCAGACGTGCTGCAAATAACGTTCCAATACTGTGAATTGACAAAAGTACAATAGCCACGTTTAGGATACAACTAGGTACACTGAGTGTTTGCTACTATAAATGGCTGAGTTTAAAAAAGTTTGAGTGTGCAATGCAGGCAGACGTGCTGCAAATAACGTTCCAATACTGTGAATTGACAAAAGTACAATAGCCACGTTTAGGATACAACTAGGTACAGTGAGTGTTTGCTAGTATAATGGCTGAGTTTAAAAAAGTTTGAGTGTGCAATGCAGGCAGACGTGCTGCAAATAACGTTCCAATACTGTGAATTGACAAAAGTACAATAGCCACGTTTAGGATACAACTAGGTACAGTGAGTGTTTGCTAGTATAATGGCTGAGTTTAAAAAAGTTTGAGTGTGCAATGCAGGCAGACGTGCTGCAAATAACGTTCCAATACTGTGAATTGACAAAAGTACAATAGCCACGTTTAGGATACAACTAGGTACAGTGAGTGTTTGCTAGTATAATGGCTGAGTTTAAAAAAGTTAGAGTGTGCAATGCAGGCAGACGTGCTGCAAATATCGTTCCAATACTGTGAATAGACAAAAGTAAAATAGCCACGTTTAGGATACAACTAGGTACACTGAGTGTTTGCTAGTATAATGGCTGAGTTTAAAAAAGTTAGAGTGTGCAATGCAGGCAGACGTGCTGCAAATAACGTTCCAATACTGTGAATAGACAAAAGTACAATAGCCACGTTTAGGATACAACTAGGTACACTGAGTGTTTGCTACTATAAATGGCTGAGTTTAAAAAAGTTTGAGTGTGCAATGCAGGCAGACGTGCTGCAAATAACGTTCCAATACTGTGAATTGACAAAAGTACAATAGCCACGTTTAGGATACAACTAGGTACACTGAGTGTTTGCTACTATAAATGGCTGAGTTTAAAAAAGTTTGAGTGTGCAATGCAGGCAGACGTGCTGCAAATAACGTTCCAATACTGTGAATTGACAAAAGTACAATAGCCACGTTTAGGATACAACTAGGTACACTGAGTGTTTGCTAGTATAATGGCTGAGTTTAAAAAAGTTAGAGTGTGCAATGCAGGCAGACGTGCTGCAAATATCGTTCCAATACTGTGAATAGACAAAAGTACAATAGCCACGTTTAGGATACAACTAGGTACACTGAGTGTTTGCTACTATAAATGGCTGAGTTTAAAAAAGTTAGAGTGTGCAATGCAGGCAGACGTGCTGCAAATATCGTTCCAATACTGTGAATAGACAAAAGTACAATAGCCACGTTTAGGATACAACTAGGTACACTGAGTGTTTGCTAGTATAATGGCTTAGTAACAATGAGTTGTAGTGTGCAATGCAGGCAGACGTGCTCTGCAAATGTCTTTGCACTAGTGGGACTATAGCAAAGTCCAATAGCCACGTTTAGGATGCCACTAGGTACACTGAGTGTTTGCTAGTAAAATTGCTTAGTTTAAAAAAGTTGGAGTGTGCAATGCAGGCAGATGTGCTCTGCTAATATCTTTGCACTAGTGGGACTATAGCAAAGTCCAATAGCCACGTATAGGATGCCACTAGGTACACTGAGTGTTTGCTAGTATAATGGCTTAGTTAAAATGAGTTTGAGTGTGCAATGCAGGCAGACGCGCTATGCAAATGTCTTTGCACTAGTGGGACTATAGCAAAGTCCAATAGCCACGTATAGGATGCCACTAGGTACACTGAGTGTTTGCTAGTATAATGGCTTGGTTTTAATGAGTTGGAGTGTGCAATGCAGGCAGACGCGCTCTGCAAATGTCTTTGCACTAGTGGGACTATAGCAAAGTCCAATAGCCACGTATAGGATGCCACTAGGTACACTGAGTGTTTGCTAGTATAATGGCTTGGTTAGAATGAGTTGTAGTGTGCAATGCAGGCAGATGTGCTCTGCTAATGTCTTTGCACTAGTGGGACTATAGCAAAGTCCAATAGCCACGTATAGGATGCCACTAGGTACACTGAGTGTTTGCTAGTATAATGGCTGAGTTTAAAAAAGTTAGAGTGTGCAATGCAGGCAGACGTGCTGCAAATATCGTTCCAATACTGTGAATAGACAAAAGTACAATAGCCACGTTTAGGATACAACTAGGTACACTGAGTGTTTGCTACTATAAATGGCTGAGTTTAAAAAAGTTTGAGTGTGCAATGCAGGCAGACGTGCTGCAAATAACGTTCCAATACTGTGAATTGACAAAAGTACAATAGCCACGTTTAGGATACAACTAGGTACACTGAGTGTTTGCTACTATAAATGGCTGAGTTTAAAAAAGTTAGAGTGTGCAATGCAGGCAGACGTGCTGCAAATATCGTTCCAATACTGTGAATAGACAAAAGTACAATAGCCACGTTTAGGATACAACTAGGTACACTGAGTGTTTGCTAGTATAATGGCTTAGTAACAATGAGTTGTAGTGTGCAATGCAGGCAGACGTGCTCTGCAAATGTCTTTGCACTAGTGGGACTATAGCAAAGTCCAATAGCCACGTTTAGGATGCCACTAGGTACACTGAGTGTTTGCTAGTAAAATTGCTTAGTTTAAAAAAGTTGGAGTGTGCAATGCAGGCAGATGTGCTCTGCTAATATCTTTGCACTAGTGGGACTATAGCAAAGTCCAATAGCCACGTATAGGATGCCACTAGGTACACTGAGTGTTTGCTAGTATAATGGCTTAGTTAAAATGAGTTTGAGTGTGCAATGCAGGCAGACGCGCTATGCAAATGTCTTTGCACTCGTGGGACTATAGCAAAGTCCAATAGCCACGTATAGGATGCCACTAGGTACACTGAGTGTTTGCTAGTATAATGGCTTGGTTTTAATGAGTTGGAGTGTGCAATGCAGGCAGACGCGCTCTGCAAATGTCTTTGCACTAGTGGGACTATAGCAAAGTCCAATAGCCACGTATAGGATGCCACTAGGTACACTGAGTGTTTGCTAGTATAATGGCTTGGTTAGAATGAGTTGTAGTGTGCAATGCAGGCAGATGTGCTCTGCTAATGTCTTTGCACTAGTGGGACTATAGCAAAGTCCAATAGCCACGTATAGGATGCCACTAGGTACACTGAGTGTTTGCTAGTATAATGGCTTAGTTAAAATGAGTTTGAGTGTGCAATGCAGGCAGACGCGCTATGCAAATGTCTTTGCACTAGTGGGACTATAGCAAAGTCCAATAGCCACGTATAGGATGCCACTAGGTACACTGAGTGTTTGCTAGTATAATGGCTTGGTTAGAATGAGTTGTAGTGTGCAATGCAGGCAGATGTGCTCTGCTAATGTCTTTGCACTAGTGGGACTATAGCAAAGTCCAATAGCCACGTATAGGATGCCACTAGGTACACTGAGTGTTTGCTAGTATAATGGCTTAGTTAAAATGAGTTTGAGTGTGCAATGCCGGCAGACGCGCTATGCAAATGTCTTTGCACTAGTGGGACTATAGCAAAGTCCAATAGCCACGTATAGGATGCCACTAGGTACACTGAGTGTTTGCTAGTATAATGGCTTGGTTTTAATGAGTTGGAGTGTGCAATGCAGGCAGACGCGCTCTGCAAATGTCTTTGCACTAGTGGGACTATAGCAAAGTCCAATAGCCACGTATAGGATGCCACTAGGTACACTGAGTGTTTGCTAGTATAATGGCTTGGTTAGAATGAGTTGTAGTGTGCAATGCAGGCAGACGCGCTCTGCAAATGTCTTTGCACTAGTGGGACTATAGCAAAGTCCAATAGCCACGTATAGGATGCCACTAGGTACACTGAGTGTTTGCTAGTATAATGGCTTGGTTAGAATGAGTTGTAGTGTGCAATGCAGGCAGACGCGCTCTGCAAATGTCTTTGCACTAGTGGGACTATAGCAAAGTCCAATAGCCACGTATAGGATGCCACTAGGTACACTGAGTGTTTGCTAGTATAATGGCTTAGTTATCAGTTGGAGTGTGCAGAGGACAAGAGGGTACAGTGGCAGGATTGTGGTGCTCTGGGTAGAGGAATGGAAGCCTGCCTTTCTATTCCCTCCTAATGGTGAAATGCAGGTAGGAAATCCCTGACCTGGGCTACACAGACGCTGTTGCTGTTTGCAGGACCTGTCACCTATGGCTCTCTGACCCTGCCGGTTGGAGCCCTTAAAAGGACTGCTATAAAGTGCTCTCCCTAAGCTGTCTAACGCTGTGTATGCAGCGCATACAGCTGTATCGGCTATAGGACTCAGGAAGACGGAGCTGCGACAGTGATGTCTGACACCAAAGACGCAGAAGGCAGATAATGGCGTCCGTGAAGAAAATGTCCGGTTTTATAATGCAGGGACATGTGACATGCAGATCCTATCACACATGCCGTTGCTTCTCTGGCTCAAAGTCCACTTAGCTGTGTGTGTGTCTGGGATTGGCTGACATGCTGGCCCGCCCCACAAGACGCGCGCGCTTAGGGAAGGAAGACAAGAAAAAAAAAAAAAAAAAATAGCGATCGCCATTATAGAAACAGCAGTGATCTGAAGGCGCTGTTCACGCACACTATACACTGAAATGTGATAATAGTTTGATTCACAGAGTGACTTACACTATTACAGCAGAAACCAAGCTATGATTTAGCTGTTTTTTGGCTGCTAGAACCGTTCTCGAACGTTTCTAGAACTACCGAGCTTTTGCAAAAAGCTCGAGTTCTAGTTCGATCTAGAACATGCCCCAAAATCACTCGAGCCGCGAACTGGAGAACCACGAACCACGAACCGCGCTCAACTCTACTCACTTTACAATTATTCGCCAAAAAAACTACCTCCATTAAAGTCAATGGAACTGGGAGCCACGATGCGACCAGAACTTCAGAGGAATGTGCGGCCACGCCCTTAAATAGAATGTTGGCGTGTCACAATGCAGCCAGGGAAAGAGACAGACACAGACAGATAGAAACAGACAGAGACAGACAGAGAGAGACAGACAGACACAGACAAGACAGGCAAAGAGACAGACAGACAGGGAAAGCTACAGACAGGAAAAGATACAGACAAACAGAGACAGGCAGAGAGGAGACAGACAGACAAAGAGACAGACAAAGAAACAGACAGACACAGATAGAAACAGACAGGGACAGACACAAACAAAGAGACAGATTGGGAAAGAGACAGACAGGGAAAGACAAGGAAAGAGGCAGACAGGGAAAGAGACAGACAGGGAAAGAGACATACAAGGAAAGAGACAGACAGGGAAAGCGATAGAGAGACAGACAGACAGAGAGAGAGACAGAGACACACAGAGACAGATAGACAAAGATATAGAGAAAGACAGACAGAGAGGGAGACAGAGACTGGGAGAAAAATAGAGAGACAGTTACTATCCCGGGCAACGTCGGGTGTTACAACTAGTAAAAAAATAAATACTTAGAGTTGTATACATGAAAGTTCTGCCATCTCCAATAAACTGTGCCTCAATGTTCCTTTACTTATGATAATTGTGTTTATGGTTAGTGAATAGAAACATTCTTCTTTATAGGTGAAGTTTCATTACTGACCTAATTAATTTTGTTAAAAACACTCACCTCGGGTAGTTGTGAGAGTAACAACTATCATAAAAGCAGAAATGATCATCACGATGGCTGCCACAGACCCTGAGGATGAGTTGGTATACGTGGAGTAGAAGAAAAGGGTTAACCCGCGCTGTCATGTGGATAGAGGAAATCACTCTGGAGAAGTAATCTTTGTGATTTTATCATTCAATGCATTTCAGAGTCTACACAACTCCTTCAGGAAGAAAAATCACTGATGCACGTCAAGAGTGATATCCTCCATCCACACGATAGCGATGGATAGCCCTTTCCTTCTACTCCATGTATACCGACTCATCCCCAGGGTCTGTGGCAGCCATTGTGGTGACCATTTTTGCTTTTATGGTAGTTGTGACCCTCACAACTACCTGAGATGAGTGTTTCCATGTATTTCATTCTTATATAAAGATTCTCTTTGTATTGGCCCTTGATATACATCAATGATTTTGACTTCTGAAGGAGTTGTACAGACCCTGAAATGCATCGAATTGTAAAATCACGAAGATTACTTCTCCCGAGTGATTTCCTCTATCCACATGACAGCCGGGTTAACCCTTTCCTTCTAGTCCACATATACTAATTAATTTTGTAAACGTTTAAGGCAGAAATGTGTGTTTCTGTCTTTGACTCATGGAACAATAATGATACTGAAGTAGTCTGGAAAAAAGTCCCATTTTACGACAAGTAAATTTAATTGTGTATTAGAACTACAAAAACGTGTCAAAACTCCAAAGAAAAAATTTAGAACAATAATTCAATTTTTTTCTCTATAGTCCCCGCAGAAGATCCAACCCCAAATGGTAAAAAATGTCCTTCTGCCTTCTGTACGGGCACTTTGGAGGAATGTAAAAGCGACAAGGTGATGAACTGCACCGGATCCATGGACCAATGTTATGAGTATAGGGCAGATGCAACCGTTCCAGGTGAGCAAACTGTTATTTCTTAACTACATTTTTGCAACAAAGTGTTTTAATCTCTCGACAGCATACTGTATATATATATATATATATATATATATATATATATATATATATATATATATATATACATATTGTCAGATATGTTTCATTGAGGTTGATCAGTCATGTAAACCAGGAAGCGGACTGCAGCATAGTAAATGTTTAAAGTGTTAATAGGCCATGACAGAGCCGGGTTTTTGTGAGCAGTCAAAGAGATGGGTGGGTTGGCTGTTCACATATCTCTGACCTAGGGTGTGGTTCAGGGGGTAAAATGAAGACCTATGGATTCATTCAGGTGTCTGTGTAAGGAGGTGCGCAGACCTTCACCGGAGTGCTCAGGTTTAAAAAGCCAGATGTTACAAATTAATATGATGTTTTTACATGACATTTCCAATATATGTTAAATAATCCCTAATAAAAATATTTAAAAAAAAAAAGTCAGTTGTTGAACTGAATGGATGTACCCTGCAGAAGTATATAAACTGTTGAGTTCTGTTTGTTTCTTTATGCCGGACAGAGACAGTTTGATATTTTTGACTTGGTTATAAAGCCTAAATTAACCAGCTGAATTTTAAACTGATATCATTCCTCTTATTACCTTGACCAGCAGCCAAGCAAGCTGAATGACCACTATATATATATATATATATATATATATATATATACATATATATATATATATATATATATATATATATATATACATGTATATATATATATATATATATATATACATATATATACATTATATATACAGTATTTCCACCCATATCCTGTTCACCGCCATTAACGTGAGAACGGCGGCAGCTATAGGCATAGAAGTGGTGTCTAGGTATAGTAAAGTAGCCATGCGCTACGCAATGAAACAACCTATAGCACCACCTGGTGGAAATCAGCGGAGTTAGCATTTTTATCTCAAAACCGGAACGAGATAGAGAAAAAAAGTGAATTACAAAGTTGTAGGGCATCATCAATTCAATACGAATCCACGCCTTGCATACAGAAATGCTATGATATGAAACCCATGACCCCCCCAAAAACATTGAATGCTGGTCACACATATGGCGCTCATTTAACTTTGATGCTCAAAGTGGCCCCCATCAGCTGCAATGCACATCTGGGCTCTGCACAGCATACTGTATCTTGCTGCAATGCACATCTGGGCTCTGCACAGCATACTGTATCTTGCTGCAATGCACATCTGGGCTCTGCACAGCATACTGTATCTTGCTGCAATGCACATCTGGGCTCTGCACAGCATACTGTATCTTGCTGCAATGCACATCTGGGCTCTGCACAGCATACTGTATCTTGCTGCACTTTGTGCAATATGGTAGGTGACACGTTTGCACAAGAATCTGTGATACGTCGTCGTAGGTCCTGCAATGTTGGTGGAGGGGTCACATACACCTGCTGTTTGATGTGTCCTCACAGAAAGAAGTCCAATGGGGTCAGGTTAGGTGAGCGTGGAGGCCACTCCACAAGCCACCATACCCAATGACTTGTAGGAAGGTCTCCATGAGGTATCGCTTCACGTCCACAGCCTTGTGAGTTTTACACCTTCTAATCATAGCATTTCTGTATGCAAGGTGTCGATTCGTATTGAATTGATGATGCCCTACAACTTTGTAATTCACTTTTTTTTCTCTATCTCGTTCCGTTTTTGAGATAAAAATTCTAAATCTGTTGTTTTCCACCAGGTGGCGCTATAGGTGGTTTCATTGCGTAGCGCATGGCTACTTTACTATACCTAGACACTACTTCTATGCCTATAGCTGCCGCCGTTCTCAAGTTAATGGCAGTGGACAGGATATGGGTGGACACATTGTACAGATCTGACAAAAATTAAAAGACCACTGCACAATTGTCAGTTTTTCTGATTTTTCTCTATATATTTATGAGTAAAATGTAAATTGTTCTTTTATTCAATAAACTACTGACAACTTCTCCAAATTTCCAAGCAATAAATTTTGTATTTATTTTCTGAAAATGAGAAATGGTCAAAATAACAAAACAATGCATTGCTTTCAGCCCTCAAATAATGCAAAGAAAACGATTTCATAAATAATTTAAAAACAACAATACTAATAAGGTTTTAACTCAAGAAATCAATATTTTGTGGAATAGTCATGATTTTTAATCCCAGCTTTCATGCGTCTTGGCTGCTTTCCACCAGTCTTTCACACTGCTGTTAGGTGACCTTATGCCACTCCTGGTGCAACAATTTAAGCAGTTCTTCTTTGTTTGATAGATTATTATTATTATTATTATTATTTATTATTATAGCGCCATTTATTCCATGGCGCTTTACAAGTGAAAGAGGGTATACGTACAACAATCATTAACAGTACAAGACAGACTGGTATAGGAGGAGAGAGGACCCTGCCCGCGAGGGCTCACAGTCTACAGGGAATGGGTGATGGTACAATAGGTGAGGACAGAGCTGGTTGCGCAGTGGTCTACTGGGCTGAGGGCTATTGTAGGTTGTAGGCTTGTTGGAAGAGGTGGGTCTTGAGGTTCCTCTTGAAGCTTTCCACGGTAGTGGAGAGTCTGATGTGCTGAGGTAGAGCGTTCCAGAGTATGGGGGATGCACGGGAGATTGTGACTATTCATCTTCCTCTTGATTACATTCCAGAGGTTTTCAATGGGGTTCAGGTCTAGAGATTGGGCTGGCCATGACTGGATTTTGGTGTGGTGGTCTTTCATCCACACATTGATTGACCTAGCTGTTTGGCATAGTGCATTGTGCATTTCAGCTTTGCCCAAAACCTGGTTGTCTAATGGTTAGACGGAGACCTGGAGAAGCGTACAAGCTACAGTGTCTTGCACCCACTGTGAAATTTGGTGGAGGATCGATGATAATCTGGGGATGTTTCAGCAAGGCTAGAATTGGGCAAATTAAACTTTGCAAAGGACCTATGAATCAAGCCGCATATAAGGGTATCGTGGACAAACAGTTGCTTCCTTCTGCTCAGGCAATGTTCCCCAACTCTGAGGACTGTTTTTTCCAGCAGGACAATGCGCCATGCCACACAGAGCAATCAGGGCAATAAAATATAATATTATAAAAGGTAAAGTTAAAAAAAAAAATTAAAAAGTCAAAATATTTATATATAATAATATTTAAAAATCAATCTGACAGCTGTTATTTTATTTCTCTAGGTGGAAGAGAGATGAAATTCTCTGTGAAAGGTTGCCTTAATGATGATGCCTGTAAATTTAATTTTGACTGTGCCATTGGGGTTTCAATTTTGCAGCGGAAGTACTTAAAATGTTAGATGTTAAATCACATTTAAAACAAAGACAATAAAAGAATGAATCATATGTCTTTAAATGTAATGTTTAGTGATGAGCGAGCACCACCATGCTCGAGTGTGTGGTAGTTGTAACAAGCAATTGGATGTGCACATGGACGGAACAACCCCTGATGAAGCTACTGAAGTAGCGACACGTGTAGGGTTGTGAGTAATACAGGGTGCTGGGTACTCTTTTATTGATTTATATATATTTGCATTTTTCTTAACTATCTTTTGTCCCCTCTGTATAGTGTGCCTGCCAGATACCATTGCATATACAGTGTATTACTGCCCAGAGTCCGTATATCATATTATTTTGGTGACATTCCTGTAGGATTAATATATCCTGTCCCAATATATTTGGGAAAAAAAAATCCTGTTCAACATGTTTTTAAGTGTTTTTAATGAACTATTTTTGTCAGTTTGTATTTGCTAATAAAGATCATGCTTTTACGTAATATAATTTGGGTGTGCAATTTCCGCGACCAGGCAGATCTTTATCCCCTTTTTTTACATTACTTTTTGTGTTTGGACTGTATTGTGAGCACCAAAATCAGTGCAGTTATTTGTGATTATTTTTGAGGTCCCCACTGGCCTTCATTTCAATGGAACTGGGGATCAAAGCATACAGCTTTCTTCACAACTAGCATAGTGTCATGCTATACAAAGGGCTGGTAAGACGTAGTACAGCGTATTCCCCACTAGATGGCAGCAAAGTAGTGAAGGAGAGTCAAAATTACACTGCAACAGAAAGCAGGTGAAGTACAGCAGAGTATCTCCAGCAGGCAGTTCACAGGTGAACCACCAGGGGGCAATAGAGTAGTCAAGCAGTCAGGGTCTAAAGCGGGCTTTACATGCAACAACATCGATAACGAGATGTCGTTGGGGTCACGGAATTCGTGACGCACATCCGGCCTCATTAGCGACGTTGTTGCGTGTGAAAGACACGAATGACTGTTAACACTCAAAATTACTCACTTAATCGTTGATCGTTGACACATAGTTCAAATCCCAAATATCGTTGCTGTTGCAGGATGCAGGTTGTTTGTCGTTCCTTTGGCAGCACACATCGCTATGTGTGACACCTCAGGAATGAGGAAAACCACTGTACTTGTGTCCTCCGGCAATGAGGTGGGCATGTCTTACCTTCGGCTGCTCTCCGCCCCTCCGCTTCTATTGGACGGCTGCCGTGCGACGTCATTGTGACGCCGCACGAACCGACCTTTTCGAAAGGAGGCAGTTCACCGGTCACAGCGACGTCGCTAGGCAGGTAAGTCCGTGTGACGGGTCCCAGCAATATTATGCGCCACAGGCAGCAATTTACCCATGACGCACAACCAATGGGGACGGGTGCTTTCACCAGCGACATCACTAGCGATGTCGCTGCGTGTAAAGCAGCCTTAACCGAGAAGTCAAGTCAGTGCAGAGGGAGGATCAAAATCAAGTCAGAACACACAACTAAGTCAGAAGCCGGGAGATCAAGAATGCAGAGGGAAACACAAACAATAGACAGGAGTGGGAAGTCAGGGGCTGGGACAGATGGATGAACAGGGAAGGGTACAGGTCAGGACAGACAACAAGGAGTCAGATAAACCAGGAAATCTCACCAGAGCCAGTCACAGGCTGCAGAGCAAAACTATAACCAGCACTGGAATGCAGGTACAGCGACCAGATATAGTGTCTCCTGAAACAGGAATGAGGCTCATGGGAGTTAACCCCTGAAATGACTAGTTTGGGTCTGTGAAACTCTAGAGCAGAGACTATTGGTCCAGGATCATGACACATAGTATATCCATTTAATGTTTGGATGGTTAAAATACCCCATAATATGGACCATATTATTATTTGATGTATTTTCTCTTTGTTGCAGCCTTTCATTATCTACTTTTTCAATTATGTTAGGAGGCTTATAGCAAACTGCAATTAGTAATTTTCCATTATTGGCATCTATAACCTCATGTATATTTCCCGATAATGACTTCCCACTGTTGTAGCTCCTCTCAATGTCATCACTGGATACCGGCTATTTCTGTTCTATGCTATCTGAAACATGGTTATGGCCATTTTCTGTCATTGATCATAAATGAATACAGAATTTATATTTTTTTTATAGGTTTAATATTTGTTTTCTTAACTACACCCAACAAAACCCTCAAAACCCTTTACCCTCAATTTGATGACTTTGGCCAATTTTGTATGTTTTCAATTATTTAACATTAAAAACTTTGACCAATTTTTCAATATTTGTACCAAAATTTAATTCTGAATAATCAATTAGCATGTTTAAAAAAAACATAAAGATTAACAGAAGAGATAAATACTTCTTTAAATATGTTAAATAACGCACTTTTAAAATCAATGGTAAGTATTTAAAATTGCAAACTTTGGCAAATTTTGTTTTTTTTTTTACCAAAATATATTTCTGAATAATCAATATGCTTATTTAAAAAAACAGAAAAATTAACAGAAGAGCTAAATGCTTCTTTGAATATGTTAAATATCGCACTTTTAAAATCAAAGGTAATTTTTTTATTTATTTTTTTAACATATAGCAACTTCAAAAATCAATCGGTGCCTTAACAATCTGTTGTAAATGTTTTAGAGAATTATAAAAATGTGAAATATCACTATTAAAAATATATGCTGCAATATTTCCAAAAAATAAACACAAGTAAAAAAAAGAAATGAATCCAGAAATAAGGAGACCTATGGTGAACATAACTTTCACCATAGGTCTCCTTATTTCTGGATTTGTTTTTTGTATTTGTGTATGGTATATGTTGTACTAATATATATTGTATATTGCACTTAACTTTATTTTGATTTTTAATTATGGTCCATATGTTTTGTGTCTACTCCGAAAAAAATCACAAATTTGAAAAACAAATAGCTGTTTCTTGTATTTCAAATTCTTTGCCATTAACACTACCATACATACATATATACATACACTACCATACTAACATATATACATATATACATTTATATAAATGTATATATATATATATAAATATATATACGTATACATATAAATATATATGCATGTACTGTATATATATATATATATATATATATACTGTGTGTGTGTATATATATTACAGACCAAAAGTTTGGACACACCTTCTCATTCAAAGAGTTTTCTTTATTTTCATGACTCTGAAAATTGTAGACTCACGTTGCAGGCATCAAAAGTATGAATTAGCACATGTGGAATGAAATACTTAACAAAAAAGTGTCACTAGACCTGAATCTAAGCGAGATTTTCGGGGTAAGCTGGACCACAGAGGGAAGGCAAAAGGGTTCAACAAGTGGTAAGCATCTCTGGGAACTCCTTCAAGATTGTTGGAAAACCATTTCTGGTGACTACCTCTTGAAGCTCATCATGAGAATGCCAAGAGTGTGCAAAGCAGTAATCAAAGCAAAAGGTGGCTACTCTGAAGAACCTAGAATATAAGACATATTTTTAGTTGTTTCACACTTTTTTGTTAAGTATTTCATTCCACATGTGTTAATTCATTGTTTTGATGCCTTCAATGTGAAGCTACAATTTTCAGAGTCATGAAAATAAAGAAAACTCTTTGAATGAGAAGGTGTGTCCAAACTTTTGGTCAGTACTGTATATATATATATATATATATATACATACACCTATATATCTGCAAATATAATTGCCAGTTGCAGATGTAACCATATCCCATAATGCACTGTGGCACTGTCAGTTGCGCAGCCACAGTTAACGCCCACATCATAGCTATGATAACCAGGGACAACAGTGCAGGTGGAACCCAAATTGTGGCTGAGTAATCACAATTCTGTTCCCAGTCTAACATTGTGCTACCCATACCACATCCAGGTGTAATGAGGTGTGGGTATTTTACATTACACATTTGCGATGTCATGGAGCAGTAAGGAGGCGTGGCTGGGTAGGTGTACCCTTGCCTGATATTGCCATGCGTTGCACGATGTTGCGAGCGACGAGACATGGCGACACTGATGAGACATGGTGACACTGACGAGACATGACGAGACATGGCGGCACAGATGAGACATGGTGACACTGACGAGACATGGTGACACTGACGAGACATGACGAGACATGGCGGCACAGATGAGACATGACGAGACATGGCGGCACAGATGAGACTTGGCGACACTGACAAGACATTGCGGCACTGATGAGAGAGTGAAAGAAAGAAAAAAAATACATACACATGGGAACGGACAATCACACACACGTCAAACTGCACAAAACCATGTACCAGAAGTTAGAGTTAGTTCAAAAGTTCAAAGGCGGGCAACTAGACTATTACAAGGAATGGAAGGCCTCCCATATGATGACAGGTTGAAAAAGTTAGATATGTTTAGCTTAGAAAAAATACATCTCAGAGGAGATCTCATTTATATGTATAAATACATGTGTGGTCAATATAAAGGACTGGCACATGACTTATTTCTTCCAAAGACAATACTAAGGACCAGGGGGCACTCACTGCGAGTGGAAGAAAAGCGATTCCGGCAGCTAAATAGGAAAGGGTTCTTTACAGTTAGAGCGGTCAGACTGTGGAATGCCCTACCACAAGAGGTAGTAATGGCAGATACTATAACAGCTTTTAAAAAAGGGCTGGATGATTTCCTCAGTACACACAACATTGTTGGTTATAAATGACTTAGTGACCAAATGTAGAACTGGTGGAGGAAGGGTGAACTAGATGGACCTAGGTCTTTTTTACACCTAAGTAACTATGTACCTATGTAACTATGTAACCTGGAATTATAGTCACAACAGCTTACAAGAGACCATATAGTGTAAACAACACAAACAGCACTCAGGGGACACAACACATAGTGAACACAGCTCAAGAAACACAACACCAGATACCAATATACTGCACACAACAGGGAAGAGACAGTGCACAGGGGTGAAAGAGGTCAAATGATGCAACACATACAATACACAAATGTGGAGGGATGACATTCAACAGATATACTGGAAAGCGCAGTGTGACACATGTCCACTGCTTCTGTCACCACCACTAAGCATAGACAGATGTTCATTTCACTGCACTCTCGATGCAATATGTGTATATTCTAATTTGTATGGTATCAATATCAGTTTTAAGAGCAGAGGCTTTGAAATATCCAAAACAGCAATTTGCTTTCCATATTTGTCAGACCTGTTTTTAAAAATAGACACAAAACATATGGGTCATAATTAAAAATCAAAATTAAGTACAATGTTTCCCAAAACAATAACCATAAAATCACTTGTAGCGCGAGAAGGATTCTAATGTTATTACCACATGTGACCTGTGTCAGAGTTTTAAAAAATTGAGCTGCGTCCTAAAGTCCAAAATGTCCAAAATGGACGATATCCCTTGAGTGACCCAAGTCCCAGTGGTATCTAATTATTTATTGTATTTTTATGTCTTTGCTGGGGATTCACATTTCTCACTCAAGAAAAATTAAACCGAGTTCAGTGCTGGAAATTTACTTTAAGGAGCTTGAAAACTAAACAATGAGATTATATATACACATTTACCCAAGGTGGATACATTTCCCAGGGATATTATAAGATATTAATAAACATTGAACAAGCACAAATGTTCTTCTTTGTTTGGCAAAATCAAACAGTCAAATATCCTGATGGTCATTAAGTCATATTATTGCTGCAGATCTTTATATACAAAAATCATATTTTTCAAATAGGAGAATTTTAACCAATCAACTTTGGAATGCGTGGTTTGCTATGTCAACTGTTAGGGGAGAAAACTCATCTAGCTTTACATTTCTAAAGACAATGCATACACTTATATACTGAAGAGCATCAGAAAATATAATTACAACGCTCCTTAACCCTATAACACATACCTAGGGCCTCGCAGGCCTGCTAGGTTACTTGTTTTCTATGGTAGATTTCTATGGTTTGCGTTCTAGGGTTAACATGCCTCTGCTAACATAAAAAAGTAGGGATCTTGTACCCTTCTGGCAAATCTAGTGACATTTGGTAATTTTAACAATTGGAAAATAATTTTGGCTCAACTTAATATAACAATGTCTTCCAAAATATTACCTGGAGTTAAGGGGGCTTTACACGCAGCGACGACCCAACTCTTCCAACAAGCCTACAACCTACAATAGCCCTCAGTCCAGAAGACCACTGCGCAACCAGCTCTGTCCTCACCTATTGTACCATCACCCATTCCCTGTAGACTGTGAGCCCTCGCGGGCAGGGTTCTCTCTCCTCCTATACCAGTCTGTTTTGTACTGTTAATGATTGTTGTACATATACCCTCTTTCACTTGTAAAGCGCCATGGAATAAATGGCGCTATAATAATAAATAATAATAATAATAATATCGCTAGCGATATCGCTGGTGAAAGCACCCTCCCCTGTCATTTGTGCGTCACGGCAAATCGCTGCCCGTGGCGCACAATATCGTAGGGAGCCGTCACACATACTTACCTGCCTAGTGACATCACTGTTGCCGGTGAACCGCCTCCTTTCTAAGGGGGCATTCCTGCAGGGTCACAGCGGCGTCACTAAGCGGCCGCCCAATAGAAGCGGAGGAGCGGAGATGAGCGGGTCGAACATCCCGCCCACCTCCTTCCTTCCGCATTCCCGGCGGCCCCAAGACAGCTGTAGTTTGTCATTCCCGAGGTGTCACACGTAGCGATGTGTGCTGCTTCGGGAACGACGAACAACCTGCGTCCTCAAGAATCAATGATTTTTTGAAAATGAACGACGTGTCAATGATGGACGATTTAGTGAGAATTTTCAATCGTTAACGGTCATTCGTGCATGTCACACGCAATGACGTCGCTAACGATGCCGGATGTGCATCACGGAATCCGTGACCCCGGCGATATATCGTTAGATACGTTTTTGCGTATAACGTGGCCTTTTCTCTTTACAGAACCCATGGTCTGTTAATATCATGTTGCCAGGTTATTTTTACTGTGAAATGAACTCCGTAAAAAAATCGACACAAAAATATGGGAATTAGAGTTTTTTCACAATTTCACCCCGCTTCAGACAATTTTCCCATATTTCAATACATGGTAAGATACAGTCGATGGAGTAATTCAAAAATTACAACTTGTCCAGCAAAAAATAAGCCTTTATATGGCTACCTTTATGGAAAACTAAAATATATTGAAAAATTAATATACAGCACTTACCAAAAGTTTGGACACACATTCTCATTCAAAGAGTTTTCTTTATTTTCATGACTGAAAATTGTAGAATCACATTGAAGGCATCAAATTTATGATTTAACACATTTAACACATTTAACACTTCCATAATCTTGTAACATATAACCCATTTAACATAATATCTGACCATATTTGGATAGAAATGGCAAGAAATAACCATATAACTCATTCATTTGAAGTGAATGTCTTGCACACTATGTATAATCCATGGTCATATGTAGCCAAAGTCCAGATAGTAAAGGATATCATACCCACAATACGATGATATGGAGTGGATCAGGCAATTCAGTGCAAAAGAAGTCTCCGGCTGGTCTCAAAGAGTCAGGACCTCAGCAAGCCCAACGTATGTCTCTAAAAAGATGATTTTCAATCTTCATCAGGGGATGATTAAGAGTGGAAACAAACCAGAAATGCGTTGATGCATATGCCATTATAGTGGTTTCCTTGTGACAGTTTTGATGATCTGTGTACTTGAAATTCTCAAACAATAAACAAGAAATTGTTCATTTGAGCTGGACTTTACTGTTTTACTTGTTTGAGTAATTGATGTGATGTCATCGTAGCTGAGCTGGCACGTTTTGACTGGTCACCCAAAGATGATAGAATACTGAAGGCTCAATAGACTAAATAGATGATGTAATAGACTAGATGCTTATAACGTCATAATGATTAAATAATAAATATATACCTTTTCTATAAGCTTGCATGAAATGTGTAATAAGTAATTACAACCTTCTATGGATCTTGAAAATTAGATCAGCAAATTTAAGCATTATATTCATTTTCAGCACCAAAAAAATAGTTAAATAAGTGGTTCACACCTTTTCATTACTGCCACATCGATATTATATGGAGAAACAAGATTGCTCTCATATACCTTGTGTTGCCAATTGTGCCTGTGAGTAGCGCTTTTGCGGTTCGCTCATCTCCATTAGGCCAGGGCCACATGGGCATCTACTGCGATCCTCGCATGACACTCGGCTCTTGCTGGCAGCACAGCAGGAGCCGAGTGTCATGCGAGTGTCAGACGATCGGACCTCAGCTGAGGGGGGCGGACCGGCTCTGAGGAGTGGCGGACCAGTGCTGAGGAGGGGTGGGCTGGCACTGTGGAGGGGACGGATTTATCTCCCTCTCTCCTCCGTTGACGGCTATTGCCATTTTCGCCCTGTACTTGTGGTACACCGGTGTACTGCGAGTGCAGTCTGATTTTTCTCTCACCCCATAGACTTGAATTAGTGCGAGAGAGACCTGGATCGCATTACAGTCACAGCATACTGCGATTGTTTTCTCGGTTCGAATAGGGCTGAGAAAATAATCGCTCATGGGTGCTTGCACATAGGCTAATATTGGTCCAAGTGGAATGAGATGTTTTATCGCATACCACTCGCTCCGATTTTCATGCTGTATGTCTTAGGCCTTACGTGACCATCGGGCTCTGTGACCTCTGATGTTCGGTGATATCACATCAACTTACTGTTGACTTGACATCACTGTGGCCGTCTCCAGTGTCCGTGAGTTACTGGACTGTGGGCGGCGCTTCACCGCTCGTCACAACCCAATATTGCTCCTGCTTGCATGCTCTGCAGTGAAGGAGGAGGGAGCAGGGAGATGCTGGGCTGTGATGAGCGGTGAAATGCCGCCCACAGCCCAGTCACTCAGGGAGACTGCGGCTCTCCTCAGTTGATGTGACATCACCAGGCATCAGAGGTCATGGAGCCCGGGGGATCACGCGAAAAGGATGAGCGGACAGTAATATCACCACTCACTGGCACTATTGGCAACACAATGTATTTGAGAGAAACATTGTTTCTCAATATAATATTGATGTGACCAGTAATGAAAACAGGTGAACCACCCCTTTAAGTTCCACTGTTGTCATCTTTAAACCAATTTGGCTGGAGAAGAGTGTACATTTTTTAATCATTTGTATGTATTAAGTTTCACCTATAGGTAGCTGCAGATTGCCTGAATTCTTTATTTTATCTCTATTTCTATGAAGGGACATTTTCAGAAAAGCCAAGATTCAATTGCCATAGGGATAAACTATAATTTAATTAACCCAGGATAAAAAATAAACATGGTGTTGAGTGTTGGAAACTTACTGTAGACGCCTGAAAGAAAAACAAACAATAAGTGCCTTGCCTGAAAAAACCATAAATTTTTGGGAGAACAAAATGTCCTGCCAGGGATACTTACAATATGTATTATGCCATGGGGTTATTGGAGTGATCTCATCCATCTTGTGATACAATAGTTTCTTTACCTTTCCAAAGAGTATATATATGATCCCTGTGTAAAGAGAACAGGACGAGCAGAAGAGATTCCGAGAAGACGCCCAATCATCTGCAATGAAGAACCTCGTTGTCTTTCTTTGTATTATCTCTGCGCTTGTCGTCTCAGGTAAGATTAATGTAGTTACAACACAGTATAAACACAATACACTGAAGAGTGTTTGTAGGCTTAAGGGTGCGCTCACACGAGCGTTGAAATCGGACGAGTGCAATGCGAGAACATCTCGCATTGCACTCTGACCAATATTGGTCAATGAGGGACAGCAGTTGGTCAGCTTTTCTCGCATCTAGATTCTGGATGCAAGAAAAGTAGCAGCATTCTATGATTTTCTGCGAGACCCATATCTCTCAAGTGAATGGGTGCAAGAGATACATCGGACTGCCCTCGGATGTTATCCCAGTGCAGTGCGATATACGCACAGGCTGACAATGGAGGAGATGGGGGGATTAACCCATCCCTCTCCTCTGCAGTGCCCGCCCTCAGCTTCACAGCTCTGACCTGATTGCAGGATCGGGTCACAGTCGCATGACACTCGGCTCATGTTCACAGCAGAGCCTAAGCTGGGGGTCATTAGCATATCGCATCCGATGCCGAGTCCAGCCTAACTGACATGTTCCTTAATGATTTTCAATAGTTCTACACCTAATATAAAAGGGTTTGTTCAGGAAATTAGCATTAATGTCCTAACCATAGGATAGTGAAATAAAAAACTGAATCGCACATCCTAACAGATAAATGTGAATAGATGCAGACCGTAAATACAATAAACTAAAGATTAGATAACTGCACTCTGGAAACATTCAATATGGGAGTTATAGACCTTCATTACTGTCATTAGAAGTAGAAAAATTGAGAGACTTAGCACATAAAGTGGCCAGTTTATGAGAGCCCAGCAGCCAACAACAAGGTGTTTCTCTTTGCTGGGTCCCTATCATGATATGCCTCTCTCTGGGCTGAAAGCCTAAAATTTTAACAGCACACAGGACCCTACTAAACTGAAAAGTACCTAAAGCTTGTGGGAAGAGTGCTCAGTCAGAAGGATTGAACTACACTGACCAGAAAATTCAAACAGATAAGTGTGAACAGGTGCAAACCGTAAATACAATAATCAAAATAATTATAGACAGCTGCACTCTGTAGCACTATAGCTTGCAATCATTTAATAAGGGAAATTAAAGACCTGCATTACTAGTGTTGAACATAGAAAAATTGGGATATTTACCGCATTTGCAACTGTTCACATTTATCAGTTAGGATGTGCAGATCACTTTTTTTTATTTCACATTGTAGTCCATTCCTTCTGACTAAACACTCGTTTGACTAGCTTTATGTGGGTTTCAATTTAGCAGGTTCCTCTATGCCCATAAAATTGTAAGCTTTCAGCCCGCATTGAGGCATATTGGGATAAAGACCAAGTATAGAGATATGCCTTGTCCCTGGCTGCTGGGCTTTCATAAACTGCCACTTTATGCACTGAGTACCCCAATTTTTCTATTTTCAATAGTAGTAATGCAGGTCTAAAATTCCCCTATTAATTTTTCTTTTTCAAAGCTAAAGAGGGCAGCTGTCTGTTCTAACCCTAACTCGTCTCATCGGTGGGGATGTAACAACTGGCACCCTTGTCAATCAAATGTTCCAGATACCAGGAAGCCCATCAACTATGTAGTGGCTGTAGTTGAATACTGGATATCTGCCCCTATTTGTATCAATAGGGGTGGATGTGCAGTGCCCAGCCACAACCACTATTCTATTGATGGTGGTGGGGTGTGTAGCCCAACATCTGAGTAGTTGTTGCTACCAGCAAGAACTAAGCAAATCAAGAGTATTAAGCCAAAGAGTTTTTCTTAATAAATGAAAAATCTTTATTAAAAATAAAAATATTCTAAAAAGGAGACACGCCTCTCAGAATGTGATCAAAATTCTCTCATCTGTTATATGTTACGGCAGAACTTTTTTTTATCAAAAAACAGACCCACCATTCTATATTAATTTCACAATATAGAAAAATTTATCTAAGAAATCTGGACTATAGGACAGCAAGTTAAAAATAAAACATAATTTTATTTTGTACATTAAAAACATTCTAAATATAAACAGTACATGCCACCAGTGTAAGGGTAAACTACACAGACCTTAGTATAAAAATAAATACAATATATTCAATGTCCTTCAAAATAGATCAGCAGCAATCATAAATATGTTAACACTTAAACTTCCAAATAGACAAAGTATTAAAGTGCAAAAGTGCCACTAAATTAAATATCAGTCTATATGTTGTTACAGACTAGCATTATAAATAGCCCTCCACCGTATACCTCATACATACAGTGCCTACAAGTAGTATTCAACCCCCTGCAGATTTAGCAGGTTTGATAAGATGCAAATAAGTTAGAGCCTGCAAACTTCAAACAAGAGCAGGATTTATTAACAGATGCATAAATCTTACAAACCAACAAGTTATGTTGCTCAGGTAAATTTTAATACATTTTCAACATAAAAGTGTGGGTCAATTATTATTCAACCCCTAGGTTTAATATTTTGTAGAATAACCCTTGTTTGCAATTACAGCTAATTATCGTCTTTTATAAGACCTGATCAGGCCGGCACAGGTCTCTGGAGTTATCTTGGCCCACTCCTCCATGCAGATCTTCTCCAAGTTATCTAGGTTCTTTGGGTGTCTCATGTGGACTTTAATCTTGAGCTCCTTCCACAAGTTTTCAATTGGGTTAAGGTCAGGAGACTGACTAGGTCACTGCAACACCTTGATTTTTTCCCTCTTGAACCAGGCCTTGGTTTTCTTGGCTGTGTGCTTTGGGTCATTGTCTTGTTGGAAGATGAAATGACGACCCATCTTAAGATCCTTGATGGAGGAGCGGAGGTTCTTGGCCAAAATCTCCAGGTAGGCCGTGCTATCCATCTTCCCATGGATGCGGACCAGATGGCCAGGCCCCTTGGCTGAGAAACAGCCCCACAGCACGATGCTGCCACCAACATGCTTGACTGTAGGGATGGTATTCTTGGGGTCGTATGCAGTGCCATCCAGTCTCCAAACGTCACGTGTGTGGTTGGCACCAAAGATTTCGATCTTGGTCTCATCAGACCAGAGAACCTTGAACCAGTCTGTCTCAGAGTCCTCCAAGTGATCATGACCAAACTGTAGACGAGCCTTGACATGACACTTTGAAAGTAAAGGTACCTTACGGGCTCATCTGGAACGGAGACCATTGCGGTGGAGTAAGTTACTTATGGTATTGACTGAAACCAATGTCCCCACTGCCATGAGATCTTCTCGGAGCTCCTTCCTTGTTGTCCTTGGGTTAGCCTTGACTCTTCTGACAAGCCTGGCCTCGGCACGAGTGGAAACTTTCAAAGGCTGTCCAGGCCGTGGAAGGCTAACACTAGTTCCATAAGCCTTTCACTTCCGGATGATGCTCCCAACAGTGGAGACAGGTAGGCCCAACTCCTTGGAAAGGATTTTGTACCCCTTGCCAGCTTTGTGACCCTCCACGATCTTGTCTCTGATGGCCTTGGAATGCTCCTTTGTCTTTCCCATGTTGACCAAGTATGAGTGCTGTTCACAAGTTTGGGGAGGGTCTTAATTAGTCAGAAAAGGCTGGAAAAAGAGATAATTAATCCAAACATGTGAAGCTCATTGTTCTTTGTGCCTGAAATACTTCTTAATACTTTAGGGGAACCAAACAGAATTCTGGTGGTTTGAGGGGTTGAATAATAAATGACCCTCTGAATAAACTTTTCACAATTTAAAAAAAAAATAAAAAAAGAAATAACATTCATTTTTGCTGCATTGCATTTCACACTTCCAGGCTGATCTACAGTCCAAATGTCACAATGCCAAGTTAATTCCGAATGTGTAAACCTGCTAAATCTGCAGGGGGTTGAATACTACTTGTAGGCACTGTATATTAATTGTCAAGTGACTAAACCCATGGGTAACTGTCAAGCAATTAATCTAGTTTCATTTACATGCTGCACATGAAGAAAGGAACATTTTTTCTATAACTTACACAAAGTTTGACTATTGGCCTGTGTGTTTCCCTCCTGCATCCGACGCGCGTTTCGTCACCTTCATCAGGGAATGTATCTCAAAATACCTGGTCTAAAAAGATTGTCCACACAAGAAATATATGCATAGTGAAAAAATCAATACAAATAGGCAAGTTGCTATATTATAATAAGTCCACTAGATGACCAAGCAGGCTAAAAAGGAAGGGGTGGACAGAAAAAAGACGGACAAAAAGGGAGAGTGAAATAAGATGGAAATGCGCAAGTAAAAGGAAAAACAAAATAGGTCACCACTTGGCAAAAGACAATGATGAAGGTGTGACATAGACGGAATGTGGGAAAAAAGTAGTATCTGAAAAAAACTCTAAATCATTATGTGCGCAAAAAATACATACATAGCGAAAAAGTCATTAAAAGAGTTGAGCGAGTACCTAACTATTCGTACTCGCTATACTCATAACAAATACTGTCTAATACTCACGAATTCATTCCAAATAGCGTGTGCAATGCAAGTCAATGGGAAAAAACTTGTAAAGCAACGAGTAACCCGAATACCATACTATTCGTGAGAGTAAAAAATAGTACGGAATTTGGGTTACTCATTACATTGTGAGTATTCCCCATTGATTTGCATTGCACACTATTCGGAATGCATACGCGAGAATTAGACAGTACTCGTTATGAGTATAGAATAGTTAGGTACTCGATCAACAAAAGTCATAAAACAATATGTATGTATAAGTAACATATAACACAGAATCAATATACGCACAATATTGAGTATGAGGAAAACCTCTTGATAGTCTCAATGAGAGCAAAGTTGAAAGTATAAAGAGAGATGAGAACGAAATAGTGGGAAACAGAATAAAGTAGAATAAAACAGAAGCAATGTATATATAACACACAGTTTGTGGAAAAATTGCAACTTGTGGACATTGTGTTATTGCGGAAAGCTCCTACAGAAAGCGGGCAAGCCTGAAGAGTTATGTGGCAGTCAATGACCATACAAAATCCACATAATTAAATAGAAAAGGAAAAAAAATTAAAAAAAATTATATATATATATATATATATATATATATATATATGATGGCGGATCACTCAAAAACAAGGGAGTATTAAATGTCCAATGTGGGACAACAGCTTAACCCTTAAGCCCCGGGTGATTTTCCGGTTTTTGTTTTTTTGCTCTCCTTCTTCCAAGAGCCGTAACTTTTTAATTTTCTCGGCAATCTTGCCATATGAGGGCTTGTCTTTTGCAGGACAAGTTGTACTTTTAAATGAAGCCATATGTTTTACCATATAGTGCACTGTATAATACAAGTGCAGAAAAATTGCAAAAAAGAGCGATTGGATTGTTTTTGGAATATTTTATTCACCATGTTCACTATATGGTAAATTGATGTGCCACTGTGATGTGTCAGGAGAGTATGAGTTTGTAGAGATCAAACATGTATAGGTTTATTTTTATCTAAAGGGTTAAAAAAAATCAGAATTTTGTTAAAAAAAAGTGGCACACTTTTTGCACCATTTTCCGTGACTCATAGCATTCTCATTTTTTGGAATAAGGGCCTCAGTGACCACTTATTTTTAGCATAGTGAGCTGAGATTTTCGCACAGATCCTACATTCTGATCTCCTGTTATTGCATTTTGTGCAAAATTTGCTACTAGAAAATGTAATTTTGGCATTTGGATTTTTTTAAAATTCTCTCAGGTGTGATCTGATGTATGTGGGGGTGTGTTCCGCTGAAGGTCCTGGTGCTCCACTGCAGCGGAAGGCAGGTCCTTACCGTATGCCGGCCAGAAACAATCGATATTCTTGGATGTGGTGAGTGTGTGTGTGCAGTCTGATGTGTAATTGTGTGTGCGATCTCATGTGTGTGTGTGATCTGATGTGTGTGGGTGTTCGTTCCACCTGCAGGTCCTGGCGCTCCACTTCACAGCATGCCAGGTCCTTACCGTATGCCGGCCAGAAGCAATTGATATTGTTGGATGTGGTAAGTGTGTGTGTGCAGTCTGATGTGTAATTGTGTGTGTGTGATCTGATGTGTGTGGGTGTGCATTCCACCTGCAGGTCCTGGCGCTCCACTTCACAGTATGCCACGTCCTTACCATATGCCGGCCAGAAGCAATCAATATTGTTGGATGTGATGAGTGTGTGTGTGTGCAGTCGGATGTGTAATTGTATGTGCGATCTCATGTGTGTGTGTGATCTGATATGTGCGTTCCACCTGCAGGTCCTGGCGCTCCACTTCACAGCATGCCTGGTCCTTACCGTATGCCGGCCAGAAGCAATCGATATTGTTGGATGTGGTGAGTGTGTGTGTGCAGTCTGATGTGTAATTGTGTGTGTGTGATCTGATGTGTGTGGGTGTGCGTTCTACGTGCAGGTCCTGGCACTCCACTTCACAGTATGCCATGTCCTTACCATATGCCGGCCAGAAGCAATCGATATTGTTGGATGTGATGAGTGTGTGTGTGTGTGCAGTCGGATGTGTAATTGTATGTGCAATCTCATGTGTGTGTGTGTGATCTGATATGTGCGTTTCACCTGCAGGTCCTGGCGCTCCACTTCATAGCATGCCTGGTCATTAACGTATGCCGGCCAGAAGCAATCGATATTGTTGGATGTGGTGAGTGTGTGTGTGCAGTCTGATGTGTAATTGTGTTTGTGTGATCTAATGTGTGTGGGTGTGCGTTCCACGTGCAGGTCGTGGCACTCCACTTCACAGCATGCCTGGTCCTTACTGTATGCCGGCCAGAAGCAATCGATATTGTTGGATGTGATGAGTGTGTGTGTGTGTGTGTGTGTGTGTGTGTGTGCAGTCAGATGTGTAATTGTATATGCGATCTCATGTGTGTGTGGGATCTGATATGTGCGTTCCACCTGCAGGTCCTGGTGCTCCACTTCACAGCATCCCAGGTCCTTACCGTATGCCGGCCAGAAGCAATTGATATTGTTGGATGTGGTGAGTGTGTGTGTGTAATCTGATGTATGATTGTGTGTGCGGTCTCATGTGCGTGTGTGATCTGATGTGTGTGATTGTGTGTGCTCCCGGTAGGCATTTAATGAGTATGATTGTGAGGTCTTCTCTCTTATTTCTTTTTGGAGTGTCTGCTTTCTATAATGAAGTGTCCTGCAGTATTCTATAACTATTTTTAGCTGGAGGAGGACTTATATTGAAGCCTTGCTGAAAACTCCTAGTAGCGTTTATTTTCACAATAGTTCTAATTTTCAGGAAAACACGTCAGAAGTAGAGTTGAGCGCGGTTCGTGGTTCGTGGTTCTCCAGTTCGCGGCTCGAGTGATTTTGGGGCATGTTCTAGATCGAACTAGAACTCGAGCTTTTTGCAAAAGCTCGATAGTTCTAGAAACGTTCGAGAACGGTTCTAGCAGCCAAAAAACAGCTAAATCCTAGCTTGGTTTCTGCTGTAATAGTGTAAGTCACTCTGTGAATCAAACTATTATCACATTTCAGTGTATAGTGTGCGTGAACAGCGCCTTCAGATCACTGCTGTTTCTATAATGGCGATCGCCATTTTTTTTTTTTTTTTCTTGTCTTCCTTCCCTAAGCGCGCGCTTCTTGTGGGGCGGGCCAGCATGTCAGCCAATCACAGACACACACACATTTAAGTGGACTTTGAGCCAGAGAAGCAACGGCATGTGTGATAGGATCTGCATGTCACATGTCCCTGCATTATAAAACCGGACATTTTCTTCACGAACGCCATTATCTGCCTTCTGCGTCTTTGGTGTCAGACATCAGTGTCGCAGCTCCGTCCTCCTGAGTCCTATAGCCGATACAGCTGTATGCGCTGCATACACAGCGTTAGACAGCTTAGGGAGAGCACATTCTAGCAGTCCTTTTAAGGGCTCAAAGCGGCAGGGTCAGAGAGCCATAAGTGACAGGTCCTGCAAACAGCAACAGCGTCTGTGTAGCCCAGGTCAGGGATTTCCTCCCTGCATTTCACCATTAGGAGGGAATAGAAAGGCAGGCTTCCATTCCTCTACCCAGAGCACCACAATCCTGCCACTGTACCCTCTTGTCCTCTGCACACTCCAACTCATTCTAAGTAAGCCATTATACTAGCAAACATTCAGTGTACCTAGTGGCATCCTATACGTGGCTATTGGACTTTGCTATAGTCCCACTAGTGCAAAGACATTTGCAGAGCACATCTGCCTGCATTGCACACTACAACTTTTTTAAACTAAGCAATTTTACTAGCAAACACTCAGTGTACCTAGTGGCATCCTATACGTGGCTATTGGACTTTGCTATAGTCCCACTAGTGCAAAGACATTTGCAGAGCACGTCTGCCTGCATTGCACACTACAACTTTTTTAAACTAAGCAATTTTACTAGCAAACACTCAGTGTACCTAGTGGCATCCTATACGTGGCTATTGGACTTTGCTATAGTCCCACTAGTGCCAAGACATTTGCAGCACGTCTGCCTGCGTTGCACACTCCAACTAATTATAACTAAGCCATTATACTAGCACACACTCAGTGTACCTAGTGGCATCCTATACGTGGCTATTGGACTTTGCTATAGTCCCACTAGTGCCAAGACATTTGCAGCACGTCTGCCTGCGTTGCACACTCCAACTAATTATAACTAAGCCATTATACTAGCACACACTCAGTGTACCTAGTGGCATCCTATACGTGGCTATTGGACTTTGCTATAGTCCCACTAGTGCCAAGACATTTGCAGAGCGCATCTGCCTGCGTTGCACACTCCAACTAATTATAACTAAGCCATTATACTAGCACACACTCAGTGTACCTAGTGGCATCCTATACGTGGCTATTGGACTTTGCTATAGTCCCACTAGTGCAAAGACATTTGCAGCACGTCTGCCTGCGTTGCACACTCCAACTAATTATAACTAAGCCATTATACTAGCAAACACTCAGTGTACCTAGTGGCATCCTATACGTGGCTATTGGACTTTGCTATAGTCCCACTAGTGCCAAGACATTTGCAGAACGTCTGCCTGCGTTGCACACTCCAACTAATTATAACTAAGCCATTATACTAGCACACACTCAGTGTACCTAGTGGCATCCTATACGTGGCTATTGGACTTTGCTATAGTCCCACTAGTGCCAAGACATTTGCAGAGCGCATCTGCCTGCGTTGCACACTCCAACTAATTATAACTAAGCCATTATACTAGCACACACTCAGTGTACCTAGTGGCATCCTATACGTGGCTATTGGACTTTGCTATAGTCCCACTAGTGCCAAGACATTTGCAGAGCGCATCTGCCTGCGTTGCACACTCCAACTAATTATAACTAAGCCATTATACTAGCACACACTCAGTGTACCTAGTGGCATCCTATACGTGGCTATTGGACTTTGCTATAGTCCCACTAGTGCCAAGACATTTGCAGCACGTCTGCCTGCGTTGCACACTCCAACTAATTATAACTAAGCCATTATACTAGCACACACTCAGTGTACCTAGTGGCATCCTATACGTGGCTATTGGACTTTGCTATAGTCCCACTAGTGCCAAGACATTTGCAGAGCGCATCTGCCTGCGTTGCACACTCCAACTAATTATAACTAAGCCATTATACTAGCACACACTCAGTGTACCTAGTGGCATCCTATACGTGGCTATTGGACTTTGCTATAGTCCCACTAGTGCCAAGACATTTGCAGCACGTCTGCCTGCGTTGCACACTCCAACTAATTATAACTAAGCCATTATACTAGCACACACTCAGTGTACCTAGTGGCATCCTATACGTGGCTATTGGACTTTGCTATAGTCCCACTAGTGCCAAGACATTTGCAGAGCGCATCTGCCTGCGTTGCACAATCCAACTAATTATAACTAAGCCATTATACTAGCACACACTCAGTGTACCTAGTGGCATCCTATACGTGGCTATTGGACTTTGCTATAGTCCCACTAGTGCCAAGACATTTGCAGCACGTCTGCCTGCGTTGCACACTCCAACTAATTATAACTAAGCCATTATACTAGCACACACTCAGTGTACCTAGTGGCATCCTATACGTGGCTATTGGACTTTGCTATAGTCCCACTAGTGCCAAGACATTTGCAGCATGTCTGCCTGCGTTGCACACTCCAACTAATTATAACTAAGCCATTATACTAGCAAACACTCAGTGTACCTAGTGGCATCCTATACGTGGCTATTGGACTTTGCTATAGTCCCACTAGTGCCAAGACATTTGCAGCACGTCTGCCTGCGTTGCACACTCCAACTAATTATAACTAAGCCATTATACTAGCACACACTCAGTGTACCTAGTGGCATCCTATACGTGGCTATTGGACTTTGCTATAGTCCCACTAGTGCCAAGACATTTGCAGAGCGCATCTGCCTGCGTTGCACACTCCAACTAATTATAACTAAGCCATTATACTAGCACACACTCAGTGTACCTAGTGGCATCCTATACGTGGCTATTGGACTTTGCTATAGTCCCACTAGTGCCAAGACATTTGCAGCACGTCTGCCTGCGTTGCACACTCCAACTAATTATAACTAAGCCATTATACTAGCACACACTCAGTGTACCTAGTGGCATCCTATACGTGGCTATTGGACTTTGCTATAGTCCCACTAGTGCCAAGACATTTGCAGCACGTCTGCCTGCGTTGCACACTCCAACTAATTATAACTAAGCCATTATACTAGCAAACACTCAGTGTACCTAGTGGCATCCTATACGTGGCTATTGGACTTTGCTATAGTCCCACTAGTGCCAAGACATTTGCAGCACGTCTGCCTGCGTTGCACACTCCAACTAATTATAACTAAGCCATTATACTAGCACACACTCAGTGTACCTATTGGCATCCTATACGTGGCTATTGGACTTTGCTATAGTCCCACTAGTGCCAAGACATTTGCAGAGCGCATCTGCCTGCGTTGCACACTCCAACTAATTATAACTAAGCCATTATACTAGCACACACTCAGTGTACCTAGTGGCATCCTATACGTGGCTATTGGACTTTGCTATAGTCCCACTAGTGCAAAGACATTTGCAGCACGTCTGCCTGCGTTGCACACTCCAACTCATTATAACTAAGTTACATTGTCAGGGATATTTATTCTTTATTATTCTGCTGTTAATAAAGCTAGACCACCACTGCAATCTTCACCACCTCTCAATTTTTACTACCACATTTTCAGTCCACAATCTTGTCGCAATCAACATGAGTGGCAAAATGACAGATGCTGGTGGAAAGGGGAAGAGGCGTGGTGGAAAAGGCAAAAAAGGTTTTGTCAGTGGGGAAGGTGGCAAAGCTCCATTATCATCTGCTGAAGATAGACCATCTACTAGCAAAAGTAAGATGTCTACTACTTATTGTGGACAATCCGATGTGCTCCCTTTATTACGGACACGAACAAGAGGAACAAAGGTAGATGATGGGCAAAAAAGGAAAATGCTTGAATGGATCTCAAGTGGTCCAACAAGTGCCCTCTCAGCCACTTCAAGTACCGCATCCAAAAAACACCATTCCTCTGAGTTGTCATCCCAATCACACTTGATTTCTCCCAGCTCTGAAGTCTCCATCAGCCCTGCACAGTATGGTGGAACTGAGATGGCTGAGTCTGCAGAGCTGTTCAGTCACACTATAGCCTGGGAATCAGAGGTCTGCTCCCAAGCTACAGTGAGTACAGAACAGGAAATGGTCTGCAGTGATGCCCAGAACCTTTGTGACTCAGATTCAGGCCGTGAGGACCAAGTTTCTGAGCATAATGTTGACCCTTTGTCACAAACTGTAACACCTGTGGTTATAGACAATGAGGAACATACTGATGAAGATGAGACTCAGATACCCGATTGGGATGACAACTTAAATATTCGGTCAGGGCAAGAAGAGGCTCGGTCTGAGGGGGAGGGGAGTGCAAACACAACAATTGATGATGACGTTCTAGATCCCACCTACTGTCAACCCCCAGTCAGGCACTCGAGGAGGTCAACAGAGGCGGTGGAGGAGGATGCAACCGACGACGAAGTTACCTTGCGCCTTCCTGGACAGAGTCGGAGCACTGGTAGCACGTCTACAACTGCATCCTCAGCCACCACTCTGCCTATGAGCATTATTCGGGGTGGATCAACAGGTCGCATGGCCTCTAAGCCTTGCCTAGCCTGGGCCTTTTTTCACATCGAAAAAGATCGCCCAACTCATGTGATATGTAACATTTGTCATGATTCTGTTAGTAGAGGTCAAAACCTCAGCAGTTTGACAACTTCTTCCATGAATCGTCACATGAATAAATATCATAAGTCCCGGTGGGAAGCTCACCGTGCTGCAATGCCGGCTAGCGGAGCGAACCATCCACCGCCCGCCCCTTCCAGTGCATCCGCGCGCTCTTCATCTTCTAGGACTGTGGGGACAGCTGTCACACCTGTTTTTCCACGCAAAACTTCCACCACTGTAACCGCAACAGGCAGTTTGCTTGTAAGGTCGTCAGTTGGTTTGGAAGGGGAAACAAGTGAGTGTGTACAGCTCTCTCAGACATCGATAGCACCAACGTTGGATGAAGGCAACATCATGTCTCCGCCTGAACTTTCCTCACAAACCTGCATTTTTCCAGGGACACCCTACTCAACACCATCTACACACAGCAGCCAGATCTCTGTCCCTCAGATGTGGTCAAATAAAAGGCCACTTCCTCCGACCCATGACAAAGCTAAGAGGTTGACTCTATCCCTCTGTAAGCTGTTGGCTACCGAAATGCTGCCTTTCCGCCTAGTGGACACACATGATTTTAGAGAGCTTATGTCTGTCGCTGTGCCCCAGTACCAGATGCCTAGTCGCCACTACTTCTCTAAGAAAGGTGTGCCCGCGCTACACCAGCATGTCGCACACAACATCACCGCTTCCTTGAGAAACTCTGTGTGTCAACGGGTGCATTTCACCACCGATACTTGGACCAGTAAGCATGGACAGGGACGTTACATGTCGCTGACTGGGCACTGGGTAACTATGGTGATAGATGGTGAAGGGTCTGCTGCACAAGTCTTGCCGTCCCCACGACTTGTGTGTCAATCCTCTGTCTGTCCAAGTTCCGCCACAGCTTCTGCATCCTCCACCTCATCTGGGTCCTCCACCTCCGCCCCAAGCCTGCCTGGTCAGGCCACCAGCGTTCTCACTGCGCAGAAGAAATCACGCACGCCTCATTACTATGCTGGCAGCCGAGCGCAACGGCATCAGGCGGTCTTTAGCTTGACATGTCTTGGTAATAAGAGTCACACAGCTGAGGAGTTGTGGTCAGCTCTGCGGTCCGAGTTTAATAAATGGTTGTCTCCACTCAACCTGCAGCCTGGTAAGGCCGTGTGCGACAATGCTGCAAACCTGGGTGCGGCCCTTCGCCTGGGCAAGGTGACACACGTACCTTATATGGCTCACGTGTTGAACCTTGTCGTGCAGCAATTTTTAACACACTATCCCGGCCTAGATGGCCTTCTGAACAGGGCACGAAAACTGTCTGCTCACTTCCGGCGTTCAAGCGCCGCAGCTGAGCGACTTGCATCGCTCCAGAAGTCTTTCGGCCTGCCGGTTCATCGCCTGAAATGCGATGTGGCGACACGCTGGAATTCAACTCTCCACATGTTACAGCGACTGTGGCAGCACCGCAGAGCCCTGGTGCAATACGTCATGACGTATAGCCTGGGCCAACGAGATGCAGAGGTGGGGCAGATCACCCTGATGGAGTGGTCTCAGATCAAGGACCTATGCACCCTTCTGCACAGTTTCGACATGGCGACGAATATGTTTAGCTCTGACAATGCCATTATCAGCATGACGATTCCAGTCATTTACATGCTGGAGCACACGCTAAACACTATTCGGAGTCAGGGGGTGGGACAACATGAAGGGGAGGAACTACAGGAGGATTCATATGCGCAAGGGACAACAACATCACCAAGGTCCAGACGTTCATCATCACCAATGCAGCAGGCATGGGACCATGGGGAACAGGGATCGACAAGGGCGCATAGTAGCAGGCGAAATGTTGAGCAAGGTGCAGGAGAACATGAAGAAATGGAGGACGAACTGTCCATGGACATGGAAGACTCAGCGGATGAGGGAGACCTTGGTCAAATTTCAGTTGAAAGAGGTAGGGGGGAGATGTCAGAGGAAGAAAGAACGGGTAGCACCTCTATGCCACAAACACAGCGTGGACTTGGTCCGCATGGCTGCGCAAGACACATGAGTGCCTTCTTGTTGCACTACCTCCAACATGACAGTCGTATTGTCAAAATTAGAAGTGATGATGACTACTGGATTGCCACACTATTAGATCCCCGGTACAAGTCCAAATTTTGTGACATAATTCCAGCCATAGAAAGGGACGCACGTATGCAGGAGTATCAGCAGAAGCTGTTACTCGATCTTAGCTCGGCTTTTCCACCAAACAACCGTGCAGGTGCAGGGAGGGAATCTCCCAGTTGTAACTTGACAAACATGGGACGGTCTCGTCATCTTCACCAGTCTACCCGTACCAGTAGGACCGTATCTGGTGCCGGTAACAGCAATTTTATGGAATCTTTTCATAATTTTTTTAGACCCTCTTTTGCAAGGCCACCAGAGACAACAAGTCTGACACATACTCAATGGCTGGAGAGGATGATACAGGAGTATCTCCAAATGAACATCGATGCCATGACTGTGCAACTGGAGCCTTGCTCCTTTTGGACTTCAAACATAGAAAAATGGCCAGAGCTCTCCAGTTACGCCTTGGAGATTTTGTCGTGTCCAGCTGCCAGCGTTGTCTCTGAACGTGTATTCAGTGCTGCTGGGTGTGTGCTGACAGATAAGCGCACGCGTCTGTCCAGTGACAATGTGGACAGACTGACGTTCATCAAAATGAACAAGTCATGGATCCAGAAGGAATTTACTACCCCTGTGTCATCCTGGGGAGAGTAAATGCTTGTGGATTTGGAATGTGCTTGATGCAAATCAAAACATCCTGTTTGCAACTAGGGCCCAAGTGCTGCCACTGATGGGGTGGGTGTCTGTGTGGCCCAATTTTTGGAAAAAAGGGAGACTCCGCTTGGAGTAACCCTTGCTTACATTGTTTTTAAAAGAAGCCAAGATGAACAAGTCATGGGTCAGCAAAGACTTTGCTACCTACCCCGGTGTCATCCTGGGGATGGATAAGAATGGCGTATTTTGGAATGTGCTTGATGCAAATCTAGCTGTGAAGTGTACAACTGGGGCACAACTGCTGCCACTGAATGGGTGGGTGTGTGGGGCCCAATTTTTGGAAAAAAAGGGAGACTCCGCTTGGAGTAACCCTTGCTTGATGTGTTTTTAAAAGAAGCCAAGATGAACATAGCTGGGATCAGGAAAGACTTTATCTACCTACCCCGGTGTCATCCTGGGGACGGATAAGAATGGCGTATTTTTTAATGTGCTTGATGCAAATCAAAACATCCTGTTTGCAACTAGGGCCCAAGTGCTGCCACTGATGGGGTGGGTGTCTGTGTGGCCCAATTTTTGGAAAAAAGGGAGACTCCGCTTGGAGTAACCCTTGCTTGATGTGTTTTTAAAAGAAGCCAAGATGAACAGAGCTGGGATCAGGAAAGACTTTGCTACCTACCCCGGTGTCATCCTGGGGACGGATAAGAATGGCGTATTTTTGAATGTGCTTGATGCAAATCAAAACATCCTGTTTTCAACTAGGGCCCAAGTGCTGCCACTGATGGGGTGGGTGTCTGTGTGGCCCAATTTTTGGAAAAAAAGGGAGACTCCGCTTGGAGTAACCCTTGCTTGATGTGTTTTTAAAAGAAGCCAAGATGAACAGAGCTGGGATCAGCAAAGACTTTGCTACCTACCCCGGTGTCATCCTGGGGACGGATAAGAATGGCGTATTTTTGAATGTGCTTGATGCAAATCAAAACATCCTGTTTGCAACTAGGGCCCAAGTGCTGCCACTGATGGGGTGGGTGTCTGTGTGGCCCAATTTTTGGAAAAAAAGGGAGACTCCGCTTGGAGTAACCCTTGCTTGATGTGTTTTTAAAAGAAGCCAAGATGAACAGAGCTGGGATCAGGAAAGACTTTGCTACCTACCCCGGTGTCATCCTGGGGACGGATAAGAATGGCGTATTTTTGAATGTGCTTGATGCAAATCAAAACATCCTGTTTGCAACTAGGGCCCAAGTGCTGCCACTGATGGGGTGGGTGTCTGTGTGGCCCAATTTTTGGAAAAAAGGGAGACTCCGCTTGGAGTAACCCTTGCTTACATTGTTTTTAAAAGAAGCCAAGATGAACAAGTCATGGGTCAGCAAAGACTTTGCTACCTACCCCGGTGTCATCCTGGGGATGGATAAGAATGGCGTATTTTTGAATGTGCTTGATGCAAATGTAGCTGTGAAGTGTACAACTGGGGCACAACTGCTGCCACTGAAGGGGTGGGTGTGTGTGTGGCCCAATTTTTGGAAAAAATGGAGACTCCGCTTGGAGTCACCTTGCGGTGTTTTACATGATTTTAGAAGGGCGTGCCATGCCTATATCTGTGTGTCCTCCTCTTTTTCCTTGTCCAGCTGTTTTGTTTTCGCATGAGTATATGTCCTTGTCACTTTCCAATGTGTTTGAGTTGTTTGTCACCTTTAGGACACCTTTGAGGGTGTTTTCTAGGTGTTTTTCTGTGTTTTTGATTGCCTGCCATTGTTTCCTATGCAGTTCGAGTTCGGTTCGTCGAACGTTCGACGAACCGAACTCGAACGGGAGGTCCGTTCGGCGAACCAACCTCGAGCCGAACCGCGACCGGTTCGCTCATCTCTAGTCAGAAGTTTGATATGTCAAAAATAAAATTGGCCTAATTGCGTAAATTTATCCAAAAATTGGATTTGCAGTAGTTATTCTTAAAAAATGTTATGTCCCTTATTATGTGTGACTGCCTCTAGACTACAGAGCATAATAATCATAAGCTGTTAAGAAAATAAAATATCTCAACACTTACCTCTAAAGCTGACACACTACCCCATATTTGGTCCTCAGGGCTTCTTTTTTCTGCCATTATGTTTCACTTCTCTGGCCTCCTCTACCCACACTGTTCACATGCAGCAAATTGCCCAAAAAAGATATGTTGAAGAATAGAGCTTTTTACAAAAAGTCAAGCAGATTTCCATTTCACTCAAATAAACTTGACTAGCTGTAGATAGAAGATTTCTATGAGCCAAGATATCAAGTAATTGTGGAAATAAGGTAAGATTATTGGCGATAACCAATTTACAAGTCTTGTTGGCTATGGTTATACAGTTAGGTCCAGAAATATTTGGACAGTGACACAATTTTCGCGAGTTGGGCTCTGCATGCCAACACATTGGATTTGAAATGAAACCTCTACAACAGAATTCAAGTGCAGATTGTAACGTTTAATTTGAAGGTTTGAACAAAAATATCTGATAGGAATTGTACAAATTTCTTTACAAACACTCCACATTTTAGGAGGTCAAAAGTAATTGGACAAATAAACTAAACCCAAAAAAAAATTTTTAGTTTCAATATTTTGTTGAGAATCCTTTGGAGGCAATCACTGCCTTAAGTCTGGAACCCATGGACATCACCAAACGCTGGGTTTCCTCCTTCTTAATGCTTTGCCAGGCCTTTACAGCCGCAGCATTCAGGTCTTGCTTGTTTGTGGGTCTTTCCGTCTTAAGTCTGGATTTGAGCAAGTGAAATGCATGCTCAATTGGGTTAAGATCTGGTGATTGACTTGGCCATTGCAGAATGTTCCACTTTTTTGCACTCATGAACTCCTGGGTAGCTTTGGCTGTATGCTTGGGGTTATTGTCCATCTGTACTATGAAGCGCCGTCCGATCAACTTTGCGGCATTTGGCTGAATCTGGGCTGAAAGTATATCCCGGTACACTTCAGAATTCATCCGGCTACTCTTGTCTGCTGTTATGTCATCAATAGAGATGAGCGAACCGGTCCCGGTTCGGCTCGAGGCGGTTCGCCGAACGGGGGGTCTGGCTCGAGTTCGGCTCGTCGAACGTTCGACGAACCGAACTCGAGCCCATAGGAAACAATGGCAGGCAATCACAAACACAGTAAAACACCTAGAAAACACCCTGAAAGGTGTCCAAAAGGTGACAAACAACTCACAACATAACACAAACACATGGGAAAGTGACAAGGACATATACTCATGTGAAAACAAAACAGCTGGACAAGGAAAAAGAGGGAGACACACAGATATATGAGTATATGCAAAGAAACAGCGATTCCATTATTGTGCAACTTGAGCCCTGCTCATTTTAGGCTTCCAATCTGGATAAATTGCCTGAGCTCGCCACGTACGCCTTGAGGATCTTGTCGTGTCCTGCAGCCAGCGTTCTCTCGGAACCTGTCTTCAGTGCTGCTGGGGGTCTGCTGGCAGATAAGCACACGTGTCTGTCCACTGACAATGTGGACCTGGCTCTCAGAGGACTTTTCTTCCCCTGGGTCAGCCAGGGGAGGCGAAAGGCACGCGTATTTTTGAGAGTGCTTCATGCAAAGCATCTTTTTCTTTGTCAAAAGGGGGGCTCAACCGATGCCAGTCAAGTGGGGTGTGTGTGGCCCAGTTAGTGGCAACGAGGGAGACTGTGGTTGGAGTCCCCTCGCTGTGTCTCTAAAAGAACCAAGATGAACAAGTCATGGCTCTCAGAGGACTTTTCTTCCCCTGGGTCAGCCAGGGGACGGGAAAGGCACGCGTATTTTTGAGAGTGCTTCATGCAAAGCATCTTTTTCTTTTTCAAAAGGGGGCTCAACCGATGCCAGTCAAGTGGGGTGTGTGTGGCCCAGTTAGTGGCAACGAGGGAGACTGTGGTTGGAGTCCCCTCGCTGTGTCTCTAAAAGAACCAAGATGAACAAGTCATGGCTCTCAGAGGACTTTTCTTCCCCTGGGTCAGCCAGGGGACGGGAAAGGCACGCGTATTTTTGAGAGTGCTTCATGCAAAGCATCTTTTTCTTTGTCAAAAGGGGGGGTCAACCGATGCCAGTCAAGTGGGGTGTGTGTGGCCCAGTTAGTGGCAACGAGGGAGACTGTGGTTGGAGTCCCCTCGCTGTGTCTCTAAAAGAACCAAGATGAACAAGTCATGGCTCTCAGAGGACTTTTCTTCCCCTGGGTCAGCCAGGGGACGGGAAAGGCACGCGTATTTTTGAGAGTGCTTCATGCAAAGCATCTTTTTCTTTTTCAAAAGGGTGCTCAACCGATGCCAGTCAAGTGGGGTGTGTGTGGCCCAGTTAGTGGCAACGAGGGAGACTGTGGTTGGAGTCCCCTCGCTGTGTCTCTAAAAGAACCAAGATGAACAAGTCATGGCTCTCAGAGGACTTTTCTTCCCCTGGGTCAGCCAGGGGACGGGAAAGGCACGCGTATTTTTGAGAGTGCTTCATGCAAAGCATCTTTTTCTTTGTCAAAAGGGGGGGTCAACCGATGCCAGTCAAGTGGGGTGTGTGTGGCCCAGTTAGTGGCAACGAGGGAGACTGTGGTTGGAGTCCCCTCGCTGTGTCTCTAAAAGAACCAAGATGAACAAGTCATGGCTCTCAGAGGACTTTTCTTCCCCTGGGTCAGCCAGGGGACGGGAAAGGCACGCGTATTTTTGAGAGTGCTTCATGCAAAGCATCTTTTTCTTTTTCAAAAGGGTGCTCAACCGATGCCAGTCAAGTGGGGTGTGTGTGGCCCAGTTAGTGGCAACGAGGGAGACTGTGGTTGGAGTCCCCTCGCTGTGTCTCTAAAAGAACCAAGATGAACAAGTCATGGCTCTCAGAGGACTTTTCTTCCCCTGGGTCAGCCAGGGGACGGGAAAGGCACGCGTATTTTTGAGAGTGCTTCATGCAAAGCATCTTTTTCTTTTTCAAAAGGGTGCTCAACCGATGCCAGTCAAGTGGGGTGTGTGTGGCCCAGTTAGTGGCAACGAGGGAGACTGTGGTTGGAGTCCCCTCGCTGTGTCTCTAAAAGAACCAAGATGAACAAGTCATGGCTCTCAGAGGACTTTTCTTCCCCTGGGTCAGCCAGGGGACGGGAAAGGCACGCGTATTTTTGAGAGTGCTTCATGCAAAGCATCTTTTTCTTTTTCAAAAGGGTGCTCAACCGATGCCAGTCAAGTGGGGTGTGTGTGGCCCAGTTAGTGGCAACGAGGGAGACTGTGGTTGGAGTCCCCTCGCTGTGTCTCTAAAAGAACCAAGATGAACAAGTCATGGCTCTCAGAGGACTTTTCTTCCCCTGGGTCAGCCAGGGGACGGGAAAGGCACGCGTATTTTTGAGAGTGCTTCATGCAAAGCATCTTTTTCTTTTTCAAAAGGGGGCTCAACCGATGCCAGTCAAGTGGGGTGTGTGTGGCCCAGTTAGTGGCAACGAGGGAGACTGTGGTTGGAGTCCCCTCGCTGTGTCTCTAAAAGAACCAAGATGAACAAGTCATGGCTCTCAGAGGACTTTTCTTCCCCTGGGTCAGCCAGGGGACGGGAAAGGCACGCGTATTTTTGAGAGTGCTTCATGCAAAGCATCTTTTTCTTTGTCAAAAGGGGGGGTCAACCGATGCCAGTCAAGTGGGGTGTGTGTGGCCCAGTTAGTGGCAACGAGGGAGACTGTGGTTGGAGTCCCCTCGCTGTGTTTTACATGCTTTTAGAAGGGCATGAAATGGCTTGGAGGTTGACTTTCATCATATGCAAACTGTTGGCTACCAAAATGCTGCCTTTCCAACAACTGTGGTTATAGGCAATGAGGAACATACTGATGAAGATGAGACGCAGATACCCGATTGGGATGACAACTTAAATATTCGGTCAGGGCAAGAAGAAACTCGGTCTGAGGGGTAGGGGAGTGCAAACACAACAATTGATGATTAAGTTCTAGATCACACCTACTGTCAACCCACAGTCAGACACTCGAGGAGGTCAACAGAGGCGGTGGAGGAGGATGCAACCGACGTCGAAGTAACCTGGCGCCTTCCTGGACACAGTCGGAGCACTGGTAGCACGTCTACAACTGCATCCTCAGCCACCACTCTGCCTCTGAGCATTATTCGGGGTGGATCAACAGGTCGCATGGCCTCTAAGCCTTGCCTAGCCAGGTCCTTTTTTGACATAGAAAAAGATCGCCCAAATTATGTGATCTGTAAAATTTGTCATGGTTCTCTTAGTAGAGGTCAAAACCTCAGCAGTTTGACAACTTCTTCCATGAATCGTCACATGAATAAATATCATATGGCCCGATGGGAAGCTCACCGTGCTGCAATGCGGCCTAGCGGAGCGAACCATCCACCGCCTGCCCCTTCCAGTGCATCCGCGCGCTCGTCATCTTCTAGGACTGTGGGGACAGCTGTCACACCTGTTTTTCCACCCACAACTTCCACCACTGTAACCGCAACAGGCAGTTTGCTTGGTAGGTCGTCAGTTGGTTTGGAAGGGGAAACAAGTGAGTGTGTACAGCTCTCTCAGACATCGATAGCACCAACTTTGGATGAAGGCAACATCATGTCTCCGCCTGCACTTTCCTCACAAAGCTGCATTTTTCCAGGGACACCCGACTCAACACCGTCTACACACAGCAGCCAGATCTCTGTCCCTCAGATGTGGTCAAATAAAAGGCCACTTCCTGCGACCCATGACAAAGCGAAGAGGTTGACTCTATCCCTCTGTAAGCTGTTGACTACAGAAATGCTGCCTTTCCGCCTAGTGGACACACAGGATTTTAGAGACCTTATGTCTGTCGCTGTGCCCCAGTACCAGATGCCTAGTCGCCACTACTTCTCTAAGAAAGGTGTGCCCGCGCTACACCAGCATGTCGCACACAACATCACCGCTTCCTTGAGAAACTCTGTGTGTGAACGGGTGCATTTCACCACCGATACTTGGACCAGTAAGCATGGACAGGGACGTTACATGTCGCTGACTGGCCACTGGGTAACTATGGTGATAGATGGTGAAGGGTCTGCTGCACAAGTCTTGCCGTCCCCACGACTTGTGTGTCAATCCTCTGTCTGTCCAAGTTCCGCCACTGCTTCTGCATCCTCCACCTCATCTGGGTCCTCCACCTCCGCCCCAAGCCTGCCTGGTCAGGCCACCAGCGTTCTCACTGCGCAGAAGGAATCACGCACCCCTCATTACTATGCTGGTAGCAGAGCGCAACGGCATCAGGCGGTCTTTAGCTTGACATGTCTTTGAAATAGGAGTCACACAGCGACTGAGTTGTGGGCAGCTCTGGAGACTGATTTTGATAAATGGTTGTCTCCACTCAACCTGCAGCCTGGTAAGGCCGTGTGCGACAATGCTGCAAACCTGGGTGCGGCCCTTCGCCTGGGCAAGGTGACACACGTGCCTTGTATGGCTCACGTGTTTAACCTTGTTGTCCAGCAATTTTTAACACACTATCCCGGCCTAGATGGCCTTCTGACCAGGGCACGGAAACTGTCTGCAGTGCTCACTTCCGCCGTTCAACCGCCGCACCTGAGCGACTTGCATCGCTCCAGAAGTCTTTCGGCCTGCCGGTTCATCGCCTGAAATGCGATGTGGCGACACGCTGGAATTCAACTCTCCACATGTTACAGCGACTGTGGCAGCACCGGCGAGCCCTGGTGCAATACGTCATGATGTATAGCCTGGGCCAACGAGATGCAGAAGTGGGGCAGATCACCCTGATGGAGTGATCTCAGATCAAGGACCTATGCACCCTTCTGCACAGTTTCGACATGGCGACGAATATGTTTAGCGCTGACAATGCCATTATCAGCATGACGATTACAGTCATTTACATGCTGGAGCACACGCTAAACACTATTCGTAGTCAGGGGGTGGGACAACAGGAAGGGGAGGAACTACAGGAGGATTCATATGCGCAAGACACAACAACATCACCAAGGTCCAGACGTTCATCATCACCAACGCGGCAGGCATGGGACCATGGGGGACAGGGATCAACAAGGGCGCATGGTAGCAGGTGAGATGTTGAGGAAGGTGCAGGAGGACATGAAGATATGGAGGACGAACTGTCCATGGACATGGAAGACTCAGCAGATGAGGGGGACCTTGGTCAAATTTCAGTTGAAAGAGGTTGGGGGGAGATGACAGAGGAAGAAAGAACGGTTAGCACCTCTATGCCACAAACACAGCGTGGACTTGGTGCGCATGGCTGCGCAAGACACATGAGTGCCTTCTTGTTGCACTACCTCCAACATGACCCTCGTATTGTCAAAATTAGAAGTGATGATGACTACTGGCTTGCCACACTATTAGATCCCCGGGACAAGTCCAAATTTTGTGACATAATTCCACCCATAGAAAGGGACGCACGTATGCAGGAGTATCAGCAGAAGCTGTTACTCGATCTTAGCTCGGCTTTTCCACCAAACAACCGTGCAGGTGAAGGGAGTGATTCTCCCAGTTGTAACTTGACAAACATGGGACGGCCTCGTCATCTTCAACAGTCTACCCGTACCAGTAGGACCGTATCTGGTGCTGGTAACAGCAATTTTATGGAATCTTTTCATAATTTTTTTAGACCCTCCTTTGCAAGGCCACCAGAGACAACAAGTCTGACACATAGTCAACGGATGGAGAGGATGATACAGGAGTATCTCCAAATGAACATCGATGCAATGACTTTGCAAATGGAGCCTTGCTCCTTTTGTGCTTCAAATCTAGAAAAATGTCAAGAGCTCTCCAGTTACGCCTCGAAGATTTTGTCGTGTCCAGCTGCCAGCGTTGTCTCTGAACGTGTCTTCAGTGCTGCTGGGTGTGTGCTGACAGATAAGCGCACGCGTCTGTCCAGTGACAATGTGGACAGACTGACGTTCATCAAAATGAACAAGTCATGGATCCAGAAGGAATTTACTACCCCTGTGTCATCCTGGGGAGAGTAAATGCTTGTGGATTTGGAATGTGCTTGATGCAAATCAAAACATCCTGTTTGCAACTAGGGCACAAGTGCTGCCACTGATAAGGTGTCTGTGTGGGGCCCAATTTTTGGAAAAAAAGGGAGACTCCGCTTGGAGTAACCCTTGCTTGCTGTGTTTTTTAAAAATGATACAAGATGAACAGATCTGAAGGCAAGATGAAGCCAACATCATGTCTCCGCCTGCACTTTTCTCACAAACCTGCATTTTTCCAGGGACACCCTACTCAACACCGTCTACAGACAGCAGCCAGATCTCTGTCCCTCAGATGTGGTCAAATAAAAGGCCACTTACTGCGACCCATGACAAAGCTAAGTGGTTGACTCTATCCCTCTGTAAGCTGTTGGCTACCGAAATGCTGCCTTTACGCGTAGTGGACACACAGGATTTTACAGACCTTATGTCTGTCGCTGTGCCCCAGTACCAGATGCCCAATCACCACTGCTTCTCCAAGAAAAGCATGCCCGCGCTACACCGGCATGTCGCACACAACATCACCACTTCCTTGAGAAAATCTGTGTGCGACAGGGTGCATTTCAACACAGATACTTGGACCAGTAAGCATAGACAGGGTCATTACATGTCACTGACTGGGCACTGGCAAACTATGGTGAGAGATGGAGAAGGGTCTGCTGTACAAGTCTTGCCGTCCCCACGAGTTGTTTCAATCCTTGTTCTGTATGTAGAAGTTAATACACTGCTTCTGCCTCTTCAACCTCGTGTGGGTCCTCTACCTTTGCGCAAACCCTGTGTGGTCAGGCCACCCTTCCTTGCAACTGCGCACAAGGACTACCACACACCTCCTTACTATGCTGGCAGCAGAGCTCAATGCCATCAGGCGGTCAAAGTTTTACTTTGAAATGTATGGGAAATGTGAGTCACACCGCTATTACAGAGAATAGTAGTCAGGCAGGGTCAAAACATTAATTGAGGAACAGGAACAGAATGGGACGGCCAGGACTTAATCAGAAAACAAGCAGAGGTGAAATGCGTATCGGCCAACAAGGTACATAAACAGCAAGCAGGAAAAGTAGTCAGGTAACAAGCACACAAAATCATAAAACTGAACTGGGGGTAAAATTAACCAGAGGTTCATAGCTATGTCTGGCAGTGGTCTGCAGACAGGATGGGCATAAAAAAGGGTGTGGTGTCTTCCCATTGGTTGTAGCTGAATGATGGTATTTCATCTGTGAGATACCCACCAGCTACATTCAGCCAGAGATTCTGCATCTGTCAAGGTAATGCAGCCCAGTGGGTGAGCATAACCTGCGTCCACCTGCGCCGCTGGCATCGACTACTCTCCCATCATCAGCACTATTCATGAAAGGAACACGTTGTCACCTGGCGACCGGAGTACAAATTGACGGAGCGGACTCCGTTGGTGACTTAACAGCCGTGTGCGGCAATGATGCAAACCTGGCTGCGGGCCATCCTCAGGGCAATGTGACACACGTGCCTTTTATGGCTCACGTGTTGATCCGAATTCTCCAGCAATTTTTAAAACACCATCACGGCCTACATGTCCTTGTGCAGCGGGCACGCTCGCTATGTGCTCACTTCCATCGTGCGCACACAGCAGCTCAACAACTTTCATCACTCCGGAAGTCTTAGGGTCTGGCAGTTAAACGCCGGAAATGCGATGTTCCGACACGCAGGAATTGGAATCTGCACATGTTGCAGCGTGTGTGGCAGCACCGCAGAGCCCTGCTGAAATACGGTAAGACATATAGCCTGGGATAAGTTGATCCAGAGGTGGTGCAGATCACGCTGCTGGAGTGGTGTCAGATCAAGGACCTATGCACCCTGCTACACAGTTTTGAAATGTCGACGAAGATGTTTAGCACTGGCAATGTCATTCTCAGCGTGACAATTCTGGTCATCTACATGATGGAGCACACTGTAATTATTATTCGGAGTCAGGTGTTGGGACAAGAGGAAGGGGAGGAAGTACAGGAGGAGTCATATGCGGAAGGGATAACAAGATCTACGAGGTCCAGATGGTCAGCGGCACCTATGCGGCAGTCATGGTGAGGGAGAGGGATTAACAAGGGCGCATAGTATCAGCAAAAAGTGTTGATGAAAGTGCAGGAGCCCATGAAGAAATGGAGGACGAACTGGCGATGGGCATGGAAGACTCAGCAGATGAGTGAGAGCTTGCTCACATTTCGGTTGTGCGAGGTTGTGGGTAGAGGGCAGAGGAAGGATGCACGATTCTCACCTCTCTGCCACCAACACACCAAGGACTTGGTCCTCCTGGATGCACAAGACACATGAGCGCCTTCTTGCTGCACTACCTACATGACCCTCGGATTGTATGAATTTGAAGTAATCCTGAATACTGGGTTGCCACACTGTTAGATCCCCGGTACAAGACAAAATTTGGCGAACTAATTCCTGCCATAGAAATAGACGCACGTATACAGGAGTATCTGCAGAATGTGGTACGCAATCTTAGATCTACTTTTCCACTAAACACCAGTGCTGCACAGAGTGAATCTCAACACTTTGTCATGGATAGGAGGAAATGGTCTTTTACTTGTCCACATCGGAGGGACCGAGGGATGGCTGCTGTGCTGAGATGGCGTTGAGTACGGTGTCCCTGCACAGTTGCACTTTTGGTCATATCCCAAAATGAGTTGAAAAAGGACAGATGCTGTTGGAAAGGGGAACAGGTGTGTTGGAAAGGGGAAAAAAATTTGGGTCCGTGGATTTGGTGGTTAAACAACTGTAACATTTGCTGAAGAAACAACATCTGTTACAGTGGGACTGGCAGATTTGGATAAAGTGGTATATAATCTGTGACCGCTATATAACAAAAATTAATAAGAAAAGAAAGAGAAAGGTATATATCACCTTCAGCAGTCAGTGTCCACCGTGCTCCCAGTTGGAAAAGGAGAGGTTGGCAACTTGAAGGTTTGGTGGAGGATACAGAGCTGTGTGGCTATGAAACTAATAGTAGCCTGAACCGAGTTAGACGCCATTCGGATCTGGAGACTGTGAGCCCTGTTAGCGTCACAGGGTCCACATGCCCACCCAGCCCAGGAACTCCCTGTTAACAACACAGGGGCCATTGAGTACGCTGACCGTGTGCGTAGGGGCCACACCTGTGGACAGCAGGCGCATCAGCAGCAGCAGGCCTGTTAATGCCACTGGGCTGCACAAGCAGGACTGGTAGGACAGGAGCTGGTCTTAACCATTCTGCGTTACCAACTGTGGTGGTGGCCTGCATCGACACCCTATCCCTGCCTACCTCTGGCCTAAAGCCGCAATGGGTTCAACACATGGAGGTGTGCTCTTTCGGAGCATAATAGAAGACTGCGCACCTCCTTGTTGGCTCCAGCCCCTTTTATAACCTGGGTCCGCCCCAAACCAGGGTGAACCACAATGCACCTCCTGGAGACAAAAGCAGAGTGACACGTCATGAGTGGCATAACTAGCGTCCTATTTGGAAACGCAACTTCAATGATGACCTCATGGCTGCCATGACCCAAACACCTCACCAGTCATCGTCTGACCATCAATAATGCGGTGACAAGTCATAGGTGTGGGCCTCTGCAAGCCATTTGGGAGGACACCTGATGCCCTGTGGTCTATATGGGACCCCCACATCAGGGCCAGGGCCAAAGAGTTCATTACCGGACCTAGTCTCTGATGCAGGAAGTGCCTGAGCATGCTCAGTAGCATGAAATACAGTCTCTGAAAAAAGACTATCAGCTTTAGCATGGTGTCTAGGCACAAAACAGGACTTAGACCCGGCACAGAATGCAAGCACCTGTGCAAAGAGGCTTTTCACACTTAGTGTGGGAGCATGCGCTGTATCCCGAAATGAAGACTTAGCGTCAGGAATGGCACAGTCAGGCTGAGCATACTCACTAGGCGAAACACTGTAATTATGCTGCAGCTGGGGTACATCGGCACACGCATGCGCACTAGCTGCCTCTCCACACTTAGACGTGGAGGGGAAATTTGTCTTGGAGATGCTGTCTATGAACAGAAGGAAAAGCTAAAGGAAGCCTGACTTTCTATCCCTCCGAATTATGAAATGCAGCAATGAATTCCATGAGTTTGCTATAACATTAGCGTAGCTAAATGTGCATGAGGGTGTGATGTAGAGGTGCTAGAAATAGCTTGTCACCAGTGGGGCACTAATGGAATACAACAGCCAGTTCTATGATGCCACAAAATGGCAGTATTTTGTGCTATCATTATAGCTTATTAAAAACAGAGCACGAGGTTGTCATGCAGAGGTGCTGCACATAGATTTGCAGTAGTGTGAATAGACAAAAGTACAATAGCCACGTTTAGGATACAACTAGGTACACTGAGTGTTTGCTACTATAAATGGCTGAGTTTAAAAAAGTTTGAGTGTGCAATGCAGGCAGACGTGCTGCAAATAACGTTCCAATACTGTGAATTGACAAAAGTACAATAGCCACGTTTAGGATACAACTAGGTACACTGAGTGTTTGCTACTATAAATGGCTGAGTTTAAAAAAGTTAGAGTGTGCAATGCAGGCAGACGTGCTGCAAATAACGTTCCAATACTGTGAATTGACAAAAGTACAATAGCCACGTTTAGGATACAACTAGGTACAGTGAGTGTTTGCTAGTATAATGGCTGAGTTTAAAAAAGTTAGAGTGTGCAATGCAGGCAGACGTGCTGCAAATATCGTTCCAATACTGTGAATAGACAAAAGTACAATAGCCACGTTTAGGATACAACTAGGTACACTGAGTGTTTGCTACTATAAATGGCTGAGTTTAAAAAAGTTTGAGTGTGCAATGCAGGCAGACGTGCTGCAAATAACGTTCCAATACTGTGAATTGACAAAAGTACAATAGCCACGTTTAGGATACAACTAGGTACACTGAGTGTTTGCTACTATAAATGGCTGAGTTTAAAAAAGTTAGAGTGTGCAATGCAGGCAGACGTGCTGCAAATATCGTTCCAATACTGTGAATAGACAAAAGTACAATAGCCACGTTTAGGATACAACTAGGTACACTGAGTGTTTGCTACTATAAATGGCTGAGTTTAAAAAAGTTTGAGTGTGCAATGCAGGCAGACGTGCTGCAAATAACGTTCCAATACTGTGAATTGACAAAAGTACAATAGCCACGTTTAGGATACAACTAGGTACACTGAGTGTTTGCTACTATAAATGGCTGAGTTTAAAAAAGTTTGAGTGTGCAATGCAGGCAGACGTGCTGCAAATAACGTTCCAATACTGTGAATTGACAAAAGTACAATAGCCACGTTTAGGATACAACTAGGTACACTGAGTGTTTGCTACTATAAATGGCTGAGTTTAAAAAAGTTAGAGTGTGCAATGCAGGCAGACGTGCTGCAAATATCGTTCCAATACTGTGAATAGACAAAAGTACAATAGCCACGTTTAGGATACAACTAGGTACACTGAGTGTTTGCTACTATAAATGGCTGAGTTTAAAAAAGTTTGAGTGTGCAATGCAGGCAGACGTGCTGCAAATAACGTTCCAATACTGTGAATTGACAAAAGTACAATAGCCACGTTTAGGATACAACTAGGTACACTGAGTGTTTGCTAGTATAATGGCTGAGTTTAAAAAAGTTAGAGTGTGCAATGCAGGCAGACGTGCTGCAAATATCGTTCCAATACTGTGAATAGACAAAAGTACAATAGCCACGTTTAGGATACAACTAGGTACACTGAGTGTTTGCTACTATAAATGGCTGAGTTTAAAAAAGTTTGAGTGTGCAATGCAGGCAGACGTGCTGCAAATAACGTTCCAATACTGTGAATTGACAAAAGTACAATAGCCACGTTTAGGATACAACTAGGTACAGTGAGTGTTTGCTAGTATAATGGCTGAGTTTAAAAAAGTTTGAGTGTGCAATGCAGGCAGACGTGCTGCAAATAACGTTCCAATACTGTGAATTGACAAAAGTACAATAGCCACGTTTAGGATACAACTAGGTACACTGAGTGTTTGCTACTATAAATGGCTGAGTTTAAAAAAGTTAGAGTGTGCAATGCAGGCAGACGTGCTGCAAATATCGTTCCAATACTGTGAATAGACAAAAGTACAATAGCCACGTTTAGGATACAACTAGGTACACTGAGTGTTTGCTACTATAAATGGCTGAGTTTAAAAAAGTTTGAGTGTGCAATGCAGGCAGACGTGCTGCAAATAACGTTCCAATACTGTGAATTGACAAAAGTACAATAGCCACGTTTAGGATACAACTAGGTACACTGAGTGTTTGCTACTATAAATGGCTGAGTTTAAAAAAGTTTGAGTGTGCAATGCAGGCAGACGTGCTGCAAATAACGTTCCAATACTGTGAATTGACAAAAGTACAATAGCCACGTTTAGGATACAACTAGGTACACTGAGTGTTTGCTACTATAAATGGCTGAGTTTAAAAAAGTTTGAGTGTGCAATGCAGGCAGACGTGCTGCAAATAACGTTCCAATACTGTGAATTGACAAAAGTACAATAGCCACGTTTAGGATACAACTAGGTACACTGAGTGTTTGCTACTATAAATGGCTGAGTTTAAAAAAGTTAGAGTGTGCAATGCAGGCAGACGTGCTGCAAATATCGTTCCAATACTGTGAATAGACAAAAGTACAATAGCCACGTTTAGGATACAACTAGGTACACTGAGTGTTTGCTACTATAAATGGCTGAGTTTAAAAAAGTTTGAGTGTGCAATGCAGGCAGACGTGCTGCAAATAACGTTCCAATACTGTGAATTGACAAAAGTACAATAGCCACGTTTAGGATACAACTAGGTACACTGAGTGTTTGCTAGTATAATGGCTGAGTTTAAAAAAGTTAGAGTGTGCAATGCAGGCAGACGTGCTGCAAATATCGTTCCAATACTGTGAATAGACAAAAGTACAATAGCCACGTTTAGGATACAACTAGGTACACTGAGTGTTTGCTACTATAAATGGCTGAGTTTAAAAAAGTTTGAGTGTGCAATGCAGGCAGACGTGCTGCAAATAACGTTCCAATACTGTGAATTGACAAAAGTACAATAGCCACGTTTAGGATACAACTAGGTACAGTGAGTGTTTGCTAGTATAATGGCTGAGTTTAAAAAAGTTTGAGTGTGCAATGCAGGCAGACGTGCTGCAAATAACGTTCCAATACTGTGAATTGACAAAAGTACAATAGCCACGTTTAGGATACAACTAGGTACAGTGAGTGTTTGCTAGTATAATGGCTGAGTTTAAAAAAGTTAGAGTGTGCAATGCAGGCAGACGTGCTGCAAATAACGTTCCAATACTGTGAATAGACAAAAGTACAATAGCCACGTTTAGGATACAACTAGGTACACTGAGTGTTTGCTACTATAAATGGCTGAGTTTAAAAAAGTTAGAGTGTGCAATGCAGGCAGACGTGCTGCAAATAACGTTCCAATACTGTGAATTGACAAAAGTACAATAGCCACGTTTAGGATACAACTAGGTACACTGAGTGTTTGCTACTATAAATGGCTGAGTTTAAAAAAGTTTGAGTGTGCAATGCAGGCAGACGTGCTGCAAATAACGTTCCAATACTGTGAATTGACAAAAGTACAATAGCCACGTTTAGGATACAACTAGGTACACTGAGTGTTTGCTACTATAAATGGCTGAGTTTAAAAAAGTTAGAGTGTGCAATGCAGGCAGACGTGCTGCAAATATCGTTCCAATACTGTGAATAGACAAAAGTACAATAGCCACGTTTAGGATACAACTAGGTACACTGAGTGTTTGCTACTATAAATGGCTGAGTTTAAAAAAGTTTGAGTGTGCAATGCAGGCAGACGTGCTGCAAATAACGTTCCAATACTGTGAATTGACAAAAGTACAATAGCCACGTTTAGGATACAACTAGGTACACTGAGTGTTTGCTACTATAAATGGCTGAGTTTAAAAAAGTTAGAGTGTGCAATGCAGGCAGACGTGCTGCAAATATCGTTCCAATACTGTGAATAGACAAAAGTACAATAGCCACGTTTAGGATACAACTAGGTACACTGAGTGTTTGCTAGTATAATGGCTTAGTAACAATGAGTTGTAGTGTGCAATGCAGGCAGACGTGCTCTGCAAATGTCTTTGCACTAGTGGGACTATAGCAAAGTCCAATAGCCACGTTTAGGATGCCACTAGGTACACTGAGTGTTTGCTAGTAAAATTGCTTAGTTTAAAAAAGTTGGAGTGTGCAATGCAGGCAGATGTGCTCTGCTAATATCTTTGCACTAGTGGGACTATAGCAAAGTCCAATAGCCACGTATAGGATGCCACTAGGTACACTGAGTGTTTGCTAGTATAATGGCTTAGTTAAAATGAGTTTGAGTGTGCAATGCAGGCAGACGCGCTATGCAAATGTCTTTGCACTAGTGGGACTATAGCAAAGTCCAATAGCCACGTATAGGATGCCACTAGGTACACTGAGTGTTTGCTAGTATAATGGCTTGGTTTTAATGAGTTGGAGTGTGCAATGCAGGCAGACGCGCTCTGCAAATGTCTTTGCACTAGTGGGACTATAGCAAAGTCCAATAGCCACGTATAGGATGCCACTAGGTACACTGAGTGTTTGCTAGTATAATGGCTTGGTTAGAATGAGTTGTAGTGTGCAATGCAGGCAGATGTGCTCTGCTAATGTCTTTGCACTAGTGGGACTATAGCAAAGTCCAATAGCCACGTATAGGATGCCACTAGGTACACTGAGTGTTTGCTAGTATAATGGCTTAGTTAAAATGAGTTTGAGTGTGCAATGCAGGCAGACGCGCTATGCAAATGTCTTTGCACTAGTGGGACTATAGCAAAGTCCAATAGCCACGTATAGGATGCCACTAGGTACACTGAGTGTTTGCTAGTATAATGGCTTGGTTAGAATGAGTTGTAGTGTGCAATGCAGGCAGATGTGCTCTGCTAATGTCTTTGCACTAGTGGGACTATAGCAAAGTCCAATAGCCACGTATAGGATGCCACTAGGTACACTGAGTGTTTGCTAGTATAATGGCTTAGTTAAAATGAGTTTGAGTGTGCAATGCCGGCAGACGCGCTATGCAAATGTCTTTGCACTAGTGGGACTATAGCAAAGTCCAATAGCCACGTATAGGATGCCACTAGGTACACTGAGTGTTTGCTAGTATAATGGCTTGGTTTTAATGAGTTGGAGTGTGCAATGCAGGCAGACGCGCTCTGCAAATGTCTTTGCACTAGTGGGACTATAGCAAAGTCCAATAGCCACGTATAGGATGCCACTAGGTACACTGAGTGTTTGCTAGTATAATGGCTTGGTTAGAATGAGTTGTAGTGTGCAATGCAGGCAGACGCGCTCTGCAAATGTCTTTGCACTAGTGGGACTATAGCAAAGTCCAATAGCCACGTATAGGATGCCACTAGGTACACTGAGTGTTTGCTAGTATAATGGCTTGTTTAGAATGAGTTGTAGTGTGCAATGCAGGCAGACGCGCTCTGCAAATGTCTTTGCACTAGTGGGACTATAGCAAAGTCCAATAGCCACGTATAGGATGCCACTAGGTACACTGAGTGTTTGCTAGTATAATGGCTTAGTTATCAGTTGGAGTGTGCAGAGGACAAGAGGGTACAGTGGCAGGATTGTGGTGCTCTGGGTAGAGGAATGGAAGCCTGCCTTTCTATTCCCTCCTAATGGTGAAATGCAGGTAGGAAATCCCTGACCTGGGCTACACAGACGCTGTTGCTGTTTGCAGGACCTGTCACCTATGGCTCTCTGACCCTGCCGGTTGGAGCCCTTAAAAGGACTGCTATAAAGTGCTCTCCCTAAGCTGTCTAACGCTGTGTATGCAGCGCATACAGCTGTATCGGCTATAGGACTCAGGAAGACGGAGCTGCGACAGTGATGTCTGACACCAAAGACGCAGAAGGCAGATAATGGCGTCCGTGAAGAAAATGTCCGGTTTTATAATGCAGGGACATGTGACATGCAGATCCTATCACACATGCCGTTGCTTCTCTGGCTCAAAGTCCACTTAGCTGTGTGTGTGTCTGGGATTGGCTGACATGCTGGCCCGCCCCACAAGACGCGCGCACTTAGGGAAGGAAGACAAGAAAAAAAAAAAAAAAAAATGGCGATCGCCATTATAGAAACAGCAGTGATCTGAAGGCGCTGTTCACGCACACTATACACTGAAATGTCATAATAGTTTGATTCACAGAGTGACTTACACTATTACAGCAGAAACCAAGCTATGATTTAGCTGTTTTTTGGCTGCTAGAACCGTTCTCGAACGTTTCTAGAACTACCGAGCTTTTGCAAAAAGCTCGAGTTCTAGTTCGATCTAGAACATGCCCCAAAATCACTCGAGCCGCGAACTGGAGAACCACGAACCACGAACCGCGCTCAACTCTAGTCATCAATAAACACAAGTGACCCAGTGCCATTGAAAGCCATGCCTGCCCATGCCATCACGTTGCCTCCACCATGTTTTACAGAGGATGTGGTGTGCCTTGGATCATGTGCCATTCCCTTTCTTCTCCAAACTTTTTTCTTCCCATCATTCTGGTACAGGTTGATCTTGGTCTCATCTGTCCATAGAATACTTTTCCAGAACTGAGCTGGCTTCATGAGGTGTTTTTCAGCAAATGTAACTCTGGCCTGTCTATTTTTGGAATTGATGAATGGTTTGCATCTAGATGTGAACCCTTTGTATTTACTTTCATGGAGTCTTCTCTTTACTGTTGACTTAGAGACAGATACACCTACTTCACTGAGAGTGTTCTGGACTTCAGTTGATGTTGTGAACGGGTTCTTCTTCACCAAAGAAAGTATGCGGCGATCATCCACCACTGTTGTCATCCGTGGACGCCCAGGCCTTTTTGAGTTCCCAAGCTCACCAGTCAATTCCTTGTTTCTCAGAATGTACCCGACTGTTGATTTTGCTACTCCAAGCATGTCTGCTATCGCTCTGATGGATTTTTTCTTTTTTTTCAGCCTCAGGATGTTCTGCCTCACCTCAATTGGGAGTTCCTTAGACCGCATGTTGTCTGGTCACAGCAACAGCTTCCAAATGCAAAACCACACACCTGTAATCAACCCCAGACCTTTTAACTACTTCATTGATTACAGGTTAACGAGGGAGACGCCTTCAGAGTTAATTGCAGCCCTTAGAGTCCCTTGTCCAATTACTTTTGGTCCCTTGAAAAAGAGGAGGCTATGCATTACAGAGCTATGATTCCTAAACCCTTTCTCCGATTTGGATGTGAAAACTCTCATATTGCAGCTGGGAGTGTGCACTTTCAGCCCATTATATATATAATTGTATTTCTGAACATGTTTTTGTAAACAGCTAAAATAACAAAACTTGTGTCACTGTCCAAATATTACTGGACCTAACTGTATATACATACTATCATGATTTTCTGTGCAGAGCATCTCACAGACTTGGAGATGTTCTGGTGCACTTACAGATCTGGCAGATAAGCGGGCTTTACACGCTACGATATATCTAACGAGATGTCGGCGGGGTCATGTCGCAAGTGACGCACATCCGGCATCGTTAGTGATATCGTAGCGTGTGACAGCTAAAAGCGACAGTGAATGAGCAAAAATACCTTCTCGTTCATCGTTGACACGTCGCTCATGTTCAAAAAATCGAACGTCAGGTTGTTCATTGTTCCCGAAGGCAGCACACATTGCTCCGTGTGACACCCCGGGAACGATGAACACAGCTTACCTGCGTCCCGCCGGCAATGTGGTAGGAAGGAGGTGGGCGGGATGTTTATGTCCCGCTCATCTCCGCTCCTCCGCTTCTATTGGCCGGCCGCTGTGTGACGTCACATTGACGACGAAAGTCCCTCCCCCTTCAGGAAGTGGATGTTCGTCGCCCCCAGCGAGGTCATTTGGAAGGTACGTACATGTGACGGGGTTTAAGAGTTTGTGCAACACGGGCAACAAATTGCCCGTGCCGCACAAATGATTGGGGCGGGTGTGATCGCAAATGCGATCACACAACAAATTGAAGCATGTAAAGCAGGCTTTACTCTATTCCTTTGTGCAGAACATCTTGTCTTTGATGATGTTCTGCGGAGCCGCTCTTGATACTGACCTGGCAGCTTGGTTAAGGTCCTTTCACATCAGCAGTATTTTGCCGTAATGTCAGATCCGTCAGAAATGCAGTACAGTTCAATACAGTTAAATGGCATCGCAGCAAGATAAAGTTACCTGCAGTCACATGCGGCCGCATGAGACTTCATGTGACCTTATCTTGCCGAGATGCCTTATCTTGCCTTACTACACAGGAGTTCAGGTTGGTTCTGGTAGGTGCCGGTTACAATAAAGCAAACTTGCCTAGAGGCAATAAGGTTCAGCCCAAATCCTGATATAAGCAACAATATATAGCAAGGATTAAAATATAACCTTTAATGTTATTTGTCTAAAAACAATAGACCTTAATAGAATAGTAAATAAAGTGCAGTGCATAAACAAGAGTGATAAAAAGGATGGATCTCACCCAGTTTTTCTCTCCCGAGCAGATGACATACCACCGGAACAGACCACAGGCGGAAGAGGGCAAAATCAGACAAAAGGGGAGGGAACAATAATTAATCTCCCCTGATGAACTCTCTGGTAACACGGAGAGGTAAACGCGTTGGGAGGGGTATATCTCCATTGAGGTAGCTTTACCTGACTTGGGTGCTGCCCTTGTAAGGGCGGAAGCACTTTGCATGGGCACGACAGGGATAGGAATTATTGAAATTATCGTTTCCTCCCCTTTTGTCTGATTTTGCCCTCTTCCGCCTGTGGTCTGTTCCGGTGGTGTGTCATCTGCTTGGGAGAGAAAAACCGGGTGAGGTCCATCCTTTTTATCACTCTTGTTTATGCACTGCACTTTATTTACTATTCTATTAAGGTCGATTGTTTTTAGACAGATAACATTAAAGGTTATATTTTAATCCTTGCTATATATAGGTGCCGGTTACTCAGCTGTTCCATCTTCCGGGTAATTGCTCAGGCTTCTTTACCGAGCATGCTCCCCAGAACTCTGCCGATTGTTTTCTCTGGCTCTGCTGTGTTGCTGTAGCTTGTGTGTATGCTAGAATTCTGATCTTGGTATTCGGACCCCGGATTGTTATTGGACTTCTCTCTGCTATTCCTGTCATGTTCTCCTGCCTTTGACCTGGATCATTACTTGACTACGTCTTTGCTTGCTCCCTTTATCTACTATGTGCTCTCCTGGTATTTTGACCCTCAGATTGTGCCCTGACTACATCTCTGTTTACTTCTTATGAATATACATGGCCTCCTGTTACCAGACCCCAGCCTTCCTGACTACCCTTCCGTCCATGTGACCCCATAAGCTAGTGACTAGCGTTATACATACATGATGACTATTTCACAAAATATCCTCTAAATTGTGTTCTTTTTATCCAGTCTTTTCCGATAAATGTTATTCGTGCGTCTCCAGCAATTCTACAACATGTAACCAGACTGAAATTGAATGTCTTGGATCTCGATGTATGACCGCCTCCCAATACTTTATCCTTAGTGAGTAAAACTCATTAATTTCTTTTAAAAATAATATAGGATAACCATGTTATTTCTAACTTTCTTCTGTTTATTTATTGTTTTACAGATGGAACGCTATCTGAGTCAATGTTTAAAGGTTGTGCCAATGAAACTATGTGTAAAGACAATGGCATGGGAAAAGTGAAAAATACAAAATATGAATTTGTTTCAAAATGTTGCAGTGGGACCTTATGTAACAAGGAAAAATTTGAACGTAAATATCACAATGGAAATAAATAAGAGATTAACTAATAATCTAAACCTCAATCTAAGGTCACATTCAGGCAATGGTGATTTTTTTTAAATAAAAAAAAATTAACTGATTTTCAGTCAATTTTTGAACCTGATTTTCATTAGTGTTTGGTCAGTTTCTTACAATCAGTCTAATTATCCCATATAATAATCTAAAACAAAAATAGGATCTGCACCAAGGAGTCCAAGAAGGGTCTCTAGTAGAAATAAAATTGAGAGCAGCTCGTAGCATAAAACACTTTTGTCATGGTGCCAAAATCAATAAAGTGGAAAGGATAAATAAAGCCATTGCGTATCTCAATCTACAAGGAGGTGTGCTATATAAGTTACTTAGACCACAATTGACCAAAGGGTACATAGGCTGGATAATGAACCAAAGTGTCATGCTGTACTATGAGAGACACTGAAGCTACAAGCAGTGTAGCTTCAGAGTGCAGTAAGCAGGCAAACCACAAGAGGACAATAGAGTAGTCAGTAGGTTAGGTCAGCAGTAGGAGGTCTCGTCAGTAGTACAGTGATAATCAAATCGTGGTCTGGTGATAGCTGAGGATCAAAAGCCGGGAAGTCACGTATTCATCATAAGGGAGAAATAAAGCCAAAGTCAGGAATGTGGATACAAGTCATATGCCAGGAAGTCCAAGAAACGTAGACGGGTGGAGGACAAATAGGTCAGGATGGGGTAAGACAGACAGGGCTATGAGCACAGGCAGACAGGAGTGTGTAGTCAGGGCCCGGGATTGATGGACGGAGGAGGGAACGGGCAGGACAAGGTAACAGGGAGGCAGAAGAGATCAGGTAACTCACGGGAGCCAGCAACACATGCAGCAGAGCATAAACTATCACTTGCACTGCACCGAAGGTGCAGCGCCATGATATAGCTTGCCGACATCCGGAACGAGGCAGGATGGGATTAACCCCTCACATGACCTGTACCCCTGAACTGAAAAACCAGCCATAGCTCAGCCGAGGCTGACACAGGCATGGATCATGACACAAAGATTAAATAGGTCAAAAGAACAAATAAAATGGATAAAACACCACAATAATTATTGTGCAAACTAGATTATATAAACTCACTGTGACCTCACATGTGTTGCTGGTGACTGATGGAGTGTATGATCAAGCCAATCCAGAGGGTTAGGCAGTTGGTTTTGCAGCACATGATGCTGGCTGAGAACCACCAGCATAAAGAGAGACCGCAGAAAATTCCACCTATCTGGTCAGGTTCATTGCATGGTCCAAGGTCATAAGATGGATCAAGCTCCAGAGAAGGTATCAGGTTCGGGGTGCTGTGTAGGTCTATTTCGACACAGCAGAAGGAGTCCCCATGCTGTCTGTTAGGTGCAATTTCGCTGATAGGACACCTCGGCTGATGATGTTCCCAGCAACGCTGCAAGACACAGGAAGCCAAGTCTGCAGGAGATAGAGCGGGTGACATTACCCCTGAGTAAGGAGGCCTGGGATGGCCAATGTCCAATCTAAACCAACGCATTCAAAACACACGAGTTTCTTCATCAGGGATACACTCAGGACTGCCCTTCCTGTATTAAATACATCCTGAAGCTGGGGGCAACCTATCAATTACCACTTATGAAAAATAATCAAAGCATTTTTAAAACAATTAGATTCCTGGGCATTGCTAACCAATGGTGGAAATATTGTAAAATATGTAAGGCCAACCCAAATATTTCATAATAAATACCAAATTTATAATAACATCTATACAAAAATAAGGGTTCACCCTATTAGGCTCCCACCTAATAGCTTTTATTATAAATTATCGTACTACAAAAAAAGTGAAAGTAGATAAAATGTCTCAATGATTTTTACAGCATTTTAGCTTCAATTATTTTGTTTTTTTATTATGATTTTTTTTAATGTGATTTTATCTTCTCTGTTATTTTTTATTTTCATGTTTTTTTTATTTTTTATTTGATTTTTAATGTTACTTTTTTTTGTGTTTTTTATCTTTCATTTTTTCATATTTTATAATTTTATATATTTTCATTATTTTTTTATTTTTTTTATTCATTTATCTTTCCATTGAGTCAAGAGATATAAAAATGCGGAAATATAAAAAGTTGTTTAAAAATTCTTAAAAAATATTATCAAAAATCTTGCGGTTTTTATCCATTTAAAAAAAAAATTGTTTAAGAGAACTAAACAATTTTTTTATCTTTATTGGCTAACACGGTACAAAGATATTTTTTACCTATATCTAGCTTTTTTTGTCCTTTTGACTTATTTAATATTTGGTTAGTTAACCAGCCTATGTACCCTTTGGTGAATTGTGGTCTAATTTTTCCATTATGTTTAAAAAAAATGCAGTTTTTCTAATCTATTAAAATGTAAAAAATGGAAATTGATGTTAATATTTAAAGCAATAATTAGCATCTTTTTCTTCAGATCCTAAAGAAAATTTAACAAAAAATGGAGTAAAATGTCCATACTCCTTCTGTATGGGAACCTTAGCGGAATGTAAGACTGATGAGATGATAAACTGCACAGGATCCATGGACCGATGTTTGGATTACAGGGCCACAGTGAGGGATAAATGCAAGTACATTTTTCTTAAAGATGTGTAAAATATATATAAAAAAAAACTATATCAAATTCACATGTGAAATATTTAATAGTTTGTGTATACAGTTCCTGTGTACATTTATCATTTAGAACCTTTTCAGTCCAATTTATACTATACTAGCTGTAGTACCCGGCGTTGTCTGTGATAGTAACTGTCTCACTGTCTCTCTCCCAGTCTCTGTTTCCCTCTCTGTCTCTCTATCTCTCTGTCTGTGTCTGTCTCTAGCTTCATCTCTTTTTCTGTCTGTGTTTTCCCTGTCTGTCTCTCGCTTCTTCTGTCTGTCTCTGTATCTCTGTCTCTTTCCTTGTGTTTCTCCTTCTGTCTCTTTACCTGTCTGACTATCTCTTTCCCTGTCTGTCTCTTTCTGTTTCTTTTCCTGTCTTTCCCTGTCTGTCTCTTTCCCTGCCTGTCTCTTTGTCTTTCTATCTGTCTGTTTTTCTCTTTGTCTGTCTGTCTCTGCCTCCTTCTGTCTGTCTGTATCTTTTTGTGTCTGTCTCATTCCCTGTCTATTAGTCTCTTTTCTTGTCTGTTAGTCTCTTTCCCTGTCTGTTTCCTTGTCTCTCTCTGTCAGTCTCTTTCCTTTTCTGTCTCTTTCCCTTTCTGTTTCTTTCCTTGTCTTTTTGTGTCTATCTATATCTCTGTCTGTATGTCTGTCTCTGTCTGTGTGTCTTTCTCTGTGTGTCTGTCTCTTTACCTGTATGCTTCTTTCCATGTTTGTCTCTTTCCCTGTCTGTCTCTTTCCCTGTCTGTCTGCCTTTTTTCCCTGTCTGTCTGTCTTTTTTTCCCTGTTTGTATCTGTCTGTTTGTCTCTGTCTTTTTCCCTGTCTACCTTTGTCTGTCTCTTTCTCTGTCTGTCCATCAGTCTTTTTTCCCAGTCTGTCTGTCTGTTTGTTTCTTTCCCTGTCTGCCTCTTTCTGTCTGCCTCTGTCTGTCTCTTTCTCGTTCTGTCTGGCTTTTTTTCCTATCTGTCTCTATCTGAATGTCTCTGCCTCTTTCCCTGTCTTCCTCTGTCTGTCTCTTTCTTTGGTTGTCTATCTCTGTCTGCCTTTTTTCCCAGTCTGTCTGTCTGTTTGTTTCATTCCCAGTTTTCCTGTGTCTGTCTGTCTGTTTCCATGTGTGTCTTTTTGTCTGTCTCTTTCTCTATCAGTCTGGCTTTTTTTTTCCTATCTGTCTCTTTCTGTATGTCTTTGTTCTTTTTCCCTGTCTGCCTCTGTCTGTCTGTCTCTTTCCCTATTTGCCTCTTTCTCTCACTGTCTGTGCCTCTCTCTCTCTGTCTATTTCTGTCTCTCTCTATTCATCTCTCCAGTGACATCTTATTATCTCACACAGAAGCTTCTTATACTAACAATTTCCTTTGTTCCTATAACAACCAATCACAGCTCCTATTAATGACCTGCAGCTCCCAGCTTCATTTCCCCCTCAAAACATAGTCGATGATGTTCCCTGAGTAAAATTGGGCATCTGTGCAAAATTTTGTGATTGTACATGCGACGGTGCAAATTCACTTAGCGGACATACACACACACACTAATACATACACACACACAAACACACACACACATACACACACACACAAACACACACATACACACACATATACACACACATACACACACAAACACACACACACACATACACACACATACACACACATACACATACACACACAGACACATACACATACACACAAACACACACGCATACATACACACATATACACACGCATATACACACACACACACATATACACACGCATACACACACACACACACACACACACACACACACACATACACACACACACACACAAACACACATGCATACATACACACACAAACACACACACATACATAAACTCAGCTTTAAATATTAGATTAATGGAAAGTAAAATATCTGCATAAGTTCCCTTTGCTTAATGCTGTCAAATTTATTTCTACAGCTGGGAGAGATACTAATTATTCTTGCAAAGGCTGTGTTAATCCTGACGGCTGCAAGTTCAACTTCTACAGCAAGATTTTATTTGAAGAAATGCACAGGGAGCTGCTGAAGTGTTAGATGTTAATTCGTAACCAGGCATTTTCGATAAATAAACTAATAATGAATTATCAATCAAATCACAATGATCTTTCTTAATTACAAATAGTATACTGTAGAGTGATACAATGCATACGATTTAAATGAACATGTGATTATATGTACACCTTAAAAAATATTCATTAAATACTGTTTTGTCTCATTACAATGCACTTGCTCTGTAATGATTTCTAATGGAAGGACTGTTCCGATGAAATAAATAAAAACTCTTAAACAGTGGCGTAACTAGAGTGTGATGGGCCCCGGTGCAAAGTTCAGACCTGGGCCTCCCTCCACGTACACCGACACTTAGGGTACGGGATAATGACACTGACACTCGGGGTACAGGATAATGATGCTGACACTTGGCTCTTACCCACAGCACCCAGATTTCCCATGATCTGAAATCCCTCTGTCAGCACCCAGCTTTCCTATTTTCTGATATCCATCTTGTCCTCGGCACACTGCTTCCCCATGCTCTGCTATACATCTTTCCCTCAGCACCCAGCTTTCCCATATCAGAGCATGGGAAAGCTGGATGCTGAGAGATGTACAGCAGAGCATGGGAAAGCTGGGTGCTGAGAGAAGATGTATAGCAGAGCATTGGAAAGCTGCGTGCTGAGGGAAAAGTATCTTGTATCTTTGTCCCCCCTTGTATATAGTTCTCCAAATACAATAATGGCACCCACATAGCCTTCCAAATAGTATAAAGGGTCCCACATAACCCTTCATATATTAGAATACACTTCCATAGTCCGCCATGTATTATAATGCATTTCCCATAGTTCTCCATGCATTATAATTCACCCCATAGTACTCAATATATAATACTGCACCACATAGTCCTCCATATATTATAATACACCCCCATAATCCTCCATGTATAAAGTAGCCCTTCAATTATTATCATGAATTTCTCATAGTTCTCTATGTATTATAATTCACCCCATAGTTCTCCATATATTACACTGCACCACATAGTCCCCAATGTTTTACAATGCACCCCCATAGTCCATGTATAAGGTAGCCTCCATAGTCCTCCATATATTATAATGTAGCCCCCATAGTCCTATATGTATTATAACGCAACCCCATAAAACATCATATTGCATTATGCAGCCCCATACTCCTCCATGCATAATGCACCCCTATATTCCATGTATAAGGTGTCCTTCATTTTGTATTATGCAGCCCCCCTGACCTCCATATATAATAATGCAGCCAGCCTCTCCAGGCCTCAATGCATTATTATGCAGCCAGCCTCCTCAGGCCTCCATGTATAATGCAGTATCTCCAGGCCTCCATGTATAATGCAGTATCTCCAGGCCTCCATGTTTAATGCAGTATCTCCAGGCCTCTATGTATAATGCAGCCTCCCCAGACCTCCATGTATAATAATGCAGCCTCCCCAGACCTCCATGTATAATAATTCAGCCTCCCCAGACCTCCATGTATAATAATGCAGCCTCCCCAGACCTCCATGTATAATAATGGAGCCTCCACAGACCTTGCATAATAATGCAGCCTCCCCAGACCTCTATGTATAATGCAGCCTCTACAGGCCTCCATGTATAATAATGCAGCTTCCCCAGACCTCCATGTATAAAGCAGCCTCTCCAAGCCTCCATGTATAAAAATGCAGCCTCCCCAGACCTCCATATATAATGCAGCCTCCCCAGACCTCCATGTATAAAGCAGCCTCTCCAGGCCTCTATGTATAAAGAAGCCTCTCCAGGCCTCCATGTATAAAGCAGCCTCTCCAGGCCTCCATGTATAAAGCAGCCTCTCCAGGTCTCCATGTATAATAATGCAGCCTCTCCAGACCTCCATGTAGAAAGCAACCTCCTCAGACCGCCATGTATAAAGCAGCCTCTCCAGGCCTCCATATATAATGCAGCCTCCTCAGACCTCCATGTATAAAGCAGCCTCTCCAGGCCTCCATGTATATTAATGCAGCTTCCCCAGACCTCCATATATAATGCAGCCTCCTCAGACCTCCATGTATGAAGCAGCCTCTCCAGGCTTCCATGTATAATAATGCAGCTTCCCCAGAACTGCCTTCCCAAGCCTCTGGCCACCGTTTACTCACTTATATTAGAAAAAAAAAACCAACAAGTACTCACCTTCTCTCTTCCTTCCACTGCTGCTGTCCTCCCCGCTGCTCGTTCTCCCGGTGCTGCGGTCGGCATCCTCCCGTCCTGCACTCTGTGCACTCAGCACAGCAGTCGCTCGGGAGTGACGTCACCGCACAGGGGGAGAATGGTGATGCATAGCGCGGCACCGGCCGCGCTATGCTTCATCATTACTGTGCGCGGTGACGGGGGAGACGCCGAAGCCAATGACACCAGGCAGGGGGGCCCGGTGTTGGCGGCGGCAGTGGGTCAAATAGCGGCCGCATGGTCTGTAACAGATCAGCGTGGCTCCTCTCACACTGACAGGAGCTGGCTGTTGATCTGCCTGGCGGCCGCCGGGCCCCTAACCTCCCGGGCCCGGTCGCGACCGCTGCGACCGCGGTAGTTACGCCACTGCTCTTAAAGTTTATATGTCAGTTTAAGTGTATTTGCCGAATAAGATGTCATGTGCATGCGTTCATGAAAAATAAAAACATTTATGTCCATTACTTGAAGAGTATCCTGCAGTTTTTATTGGTAGTTACTGTATTTCTGCAGGCTCTATCTATAGTATTTATTTCTATTTGAACTATTGAGGAGTGGAAATTAATTTTTAACACATTTCCCATCAACAGCACACAAAGACACGAGAGATTTCTGGTGTAAATTTTCTATGTGGTGCATATTCTGAAATGGCAGCATAAATGACATTGTAGTACAATACTGAGCAGTGCAGCTGTGAATCCAGCTCTTGGCTGAGATAAAACATTTTCTTAAATACATCAACAAGATAGATGACATTATATAACTGGACTGAGCAGGGCAATTGTGAATCCAGCTTTGGGGTAAGATCTGCCATCTAAAGGGTGCATTAAACGCTGCGACATCACTAATGATATATCGTCGGGGTCACGGTGTTTGTGACGCACATCTGGCATCGTTAGCGGCATCGAAGCGTGTGACAGCTAGGAGCGACGATCAACGATCGCAGAAACAACAAAAATCATTGATCGTTGACACGTCGCTCCTTTTCATAATATCATTGGTGGTGCATGCCACTGGTTGTTCGTCGTTCCTGCGGTATCACACATCGCTGTGTGTGACACCGCAGGAACGACGAACATCTGCTTACATGCGTCCACCGGCAATGAGGAAGGAAGGAGGTGGGCGGCATGTTCCGGCCGCTCATCTCCTCCCCTTCTCTGCTATTGGGTGGCCGTTTAGTGACACCGCTGTGACGTCGCTGTGATGTCAAACGCACCTCCCCCTTGAAGGAGGGATTGTTCGGAAGCAACAGCGACGTCGCTAAGCAGGTATGTGCGTGTGACGCTGCCATAGCGGTAATGTTCGCTTCGGCAGCGATCACCACATTTCGCACCAACGATGGTGCACCCTTTACTGTTCTTCCACAATGCCATAGTGTTAGATAGGCAGCTGTAATTTGACCCTGTCGCATGGAGATTTTTACAAACTTCACTGACCGTGATGGTGGCGTTGAGATCTGTTCAGACTACAGATTCTGACAACCTGCCTAATAACTTATCTGATGTCTCTGCTTAATTCAGGCAGACTTGGGCATCAACTTTCAGAGTGTTAGATCATACGCAGGAAAGCAAGAGTTAATCTCTCCTAGTCTACTTGTTAGTCTCCTTTGATCACATGATGTGGGGAAGCCAATCACATTTGCTCCTCTCCTATATATGTTGGCTATATCCTTATTTCTATGCCAGCTATAGTTTGTCTTTCGGTCATTTGCATTGCACCTCTCCGAAGCTGGAACGCAAACACCCAACTTCGGAGTAGTGTGCATGACTGGACATGCGGATGACTTCCGAGCAAGCGCAGTAAGCCTCTATGAAGTCTGGGTGCATATACAGTACAGACCAAAAGTTTGGACACACCTTCTCATTCAAAGAGTTTTCTTTATTTTCATGAATCTGAAAATTGTAGATTCACATTGAAGGCATCAAAACTATGAATTAACATATGTGAAATGAAATACTTAATAAAATACTTAACAAAAAAATGTCACCAGACCCGAACCCAATTGAGATGGTTTGGAGTGAGCTGGACCGCAGAGTGAAGGCAAAAGGGCCAACAAGTGCTAAGCATCTCTGGGAACTCCTTCAAGACTGTTGGAAGACCATTTCCGTTGACTACCTCTTGAAGCTCATCAAGAGAATGCCAAGAGTGTGCAAATTGTCTCTCGAGGAAAGTAGATAAACTCTAGCGCAGCGCCACCTATTGGAAGTAGCGATCCTAAAAGTCAAATGTGGATTTTTAACAATCCTTTGCATATGACTTGGGATATATAAGCCAAATCAGAATCCCAATTTGCATACACGGTGTTTTGGGGTGCTTTCCCCTCGTCAGTGCAAAGTATGGGGTGTCTGCTCTGGTTCATGAGAAGCTTTGTGGGGACCACGGGGAACACTATTCTCCTTAAGGAGACTTTGCAAGCCAGTCTGGCTGCCAGTAAAGTAAGTGGACTTATAGCTGCCACACCCCTCTGGGGAATATTCAAATTGTCTCTCCAGGAAAGGAGACAAACTCTAGCGCAGCGCCACCAATTGGAAGTAGCGATCCTAAAACTCAAATGTGGATTTTTAACAATCCTTTGTTAAAAGTGTGCAAAGCAGTAATCAAAGCAAAAGGTGGCTATTTTGAAGAACCTAAAATATAAGACATATTTTCAGGGATTTCACCCTTTTTTGTTAACTATTTCATTCCACATGTGTTAATTCATAGTTTTGATGCCTTCAATGCGAATCTACAATTTTCAGAGTCAGGAAAATAAAGAAAACTCTTTGAATGAGAAGGTGTGTCCAAACTTTTGGTCTGTACTGTACCTGGTGTCAGACATACTCCCTGCTAAGAGGTGCAAATCTTCACTCATATGTGGGTTTGTATAGAGATGCAGATGACGCTGGGCATTGTATGTGGGCAGACTAGTCGAGGGAACTAATGCCCCTGTGACTAGTCACAGCAATAATTAGCATCTCATAATGGGTCTTAAGAAAAACTTTTTCTAAAGGTCTGTTTTTATGTGCTACTCTATGCTAGAACTGTTAGGCAGGGATTGGATATATACACACTGAACTGTTCTGGGTGCCCAGGGGACCGGGCAAGTTCCCATTGAAAGGAAACCTATCTTTAAAAAGTTTAAAAAGTTGTTAGAAATTTTTTCTATATTTCCATCACTATTTGCTCACAGAAGGCTGGCAATTCCTGTTGTGTAAAGATTGTTTCTCAGCTTATTGTAATGAGTGGGGAGGGATAAAATGAAAGGGAACACCATTAGTATAAAGCAGCTTTGTATTATTATTAGGGATGATCGAATACCGCAAATATTCGTCAACGCCCATATTCGCCGAATAAGTCGCCGCTATTCAACTATTTGTGAATATTTGATGTGCAATATAAGTCTATGGGAAACCCGAATATTTGCCGAATAGCAACTATTCGGGCTTCCCATAGACTTACATTGTGCATCGAATATTCACATAGCGGCGACCTATTCGTCGGATATTCGCAAAGCCGAATATTGCCGAATATTTGTGATATTCGAACATCCCTAATTATTATCAATAGGTAATGGACAATAAGACTGTGTGCACATGATGCCTTTTATTCATTTTTTTATGTATTTTTCAGTGCAGATTTGTCACAAAATCTGAAAGGAGTCACGATACCAGCAAAGTCAATGAAAATCCTGAAGTCTCATGCCTATGCTGGGTATTTTATTCTTGCAGATTTGGTGAAAATTTAAGCCTGCAGCAAGTCAATTCGGGCAGCTTTGTTTTTGCAGATTTTAAGTATTCCAATGAAAGGGAAAAATCTCCACCAAAAACAAACGCTAAACAAGCACATCAAAAATATACCAAAAACACGCGTTTTTTCCACTATGCTTAAAATAAGAAAAGTACTAGTTGGTTAATTAAAATCCAGAATTACGGAGTTACAATATATCGTATATACGCAAGCCAACCCGAGTATAAGCCAAGGCACCTACGTTTACCACAAAATACTGGGTTATCTTATTGAACCTAGTATAAGCCTAGGATTATAAGGCGCACTCCAAATTTAGAGATGGAAAATTGGAAAAAATATTATTTAATGTTAAAATGGGGGTTTTTCTTATAATCCTAGTGTCTTATCTTAATTAGCTCACCAGGGCAGCTCAGGAGGCTGAGTCAGCAATGTTGCGAACTCAGAGAATGAAAGTTTTTACGGCTTAATAGGGTCAAAGGATGGAAGGTTGGCAATACTTTTGGCTCGGGGTTGTCACTGCTCATGAGGGTCGGTGATTCTGGGGAATCAGGGGTGTCGCGACAGGTGCCATTGAGCCTGTAGGTGGACTGCGAACTCCGATGAGCTCACAGCGGTTGGCGCAATAGACTTCATGACATGTGCCATGGAAGCAGCGCATGCGCAGATTGAGATCTCGACTCTCCGAGATCTCAATCTGTGGATGTGCCGCTCCTACGGCCATTTTCTTGAAGTCTATTGCATCAACCGCCGGCCAGCTCAATGGAGCCCGCAGCTCGACTGCAAGTTTAACGGAGTTGGCCACCCACTGGAAGGCTCAATGGCGCCCACTGCAACATTTCATAGCCCCCAGTTTTGCTGACCCTCTTGAGTCATTACCCTGCCACAACAGACTCAAGCCACAGTATTGCCAACCCTCCATCCTGTGACCATGCTCTGCCACGGTGACACGGCAAGCTTTATCTGGATTTTAATACACACCCCCATTTCCCCCCCATTTTGTGGGCAAAAATGTGTCTTATAATCAGTAAGTGGGACCCCCACTCGAGCATAAGCCGAGGTGGTCTTTTTCAGCATAAAACATGTGCTGAAAAACTTGGCTTATACTCGAGTATATACAGTATATTGCAAAAAAATGGATATTGCAAGGCCAAACTCAAAGGGGAACAAACGCAATTAAAAATTAAAGGAACAGAGGCATGACATGAGATTGAAACAAACCTTGTTATATTAAATATAACAAATAAAAAGAAATAAAGGTAATACGTGGCTTTAAAAGGAAAAAAATGATAAGCCATGGGAAGAGGAGGAAAAAAATTATTCAGGTATAATAACAGCCTGAGGGTAATAACTAATCCAATTGTCATTCGATAAATCAAAAGTATAATGCACAATATATTAAGAGATAAAATAAAAGATAGTTAAGTGATTTATATCGATAAGGATTCTAAATTCAAAATCATAAATTTTAATGGGAAGCTAAGAAGTAGAAGTTTTCTGGCAAGGAGAAGACTAAGGGGTACTTTGCACACTACGACACCGCAAGCCGATTGTAGCGATGCCTAGCGCGATAGTCCCCGCCCCCGTCGCTTTTGCGATCTCTTGTGATAGCTGCCGTAGCGAACATTATCGCTGTGGCAGCTTCACATGCACTTACCTGCCCTGCGATGTCGCTCTGGCCGGCGAACCGCCTCCTTCCTAAGGGAGCAGGTCGTGCGGCGTCACAGTAACGTTACACGGCAGGTGGCCAATAGAAGCAGAGGGGCGGAGGTGAGCGGGACGTAAACATCCCGCCCACCTCCTTCCTTCCTCATTGCAGCTGGTACGCAGGTAAGGTGATGTTCCTCGCTCCTGTGGCTTCACACACAGCGATGTGTGCTGCCGCAGGAACAAGGAACAACATCGTACCTGTCGCTGCAGTGACATTATTGAAATGCCCGACACTACATCGATCATACAATTTCGACACTTTTGCACTCGCTAATCGTATTAAAAATGATTCACATACTCTGATGTCGACAACGACGCCGGATGTGCGTCACTTTCGATTTGACCCAACCGACATCGCAGCTGCGATGTCGTAGTGTGCAAAGTACCCCTAAAGGCCGCTTTCCATGCTACGACATCGCTCAAGCGATCTCGTTGGGTTCACGGAATTTGTGACACACATCCGGCCGCTTTAGCGATGTCGTTGCGTGTGACACCTATGAGCGATTTTGAATCGTCGCAAAAACGTTCAAAATCGCTAATCGGTGACATGCCCCCCTATTCCCAATTATCATTGTTGGTGCAGCTAGCGATGTAGTTGCTCGTTCACGTGGCAGCACACATCGCTATGTGTGACACCGCAGGAACGAGGAACCTCACCTTACCTGCGGCTGCCAGCAATGAGGAAGGAAGGAGGTGGCCGGGATGTTACGTCCCGCTCATCTCCGCACCTCCTTTTCTTTTGGGCGGCGGTTCAGTGACGCCGCTGTGATGCTGAATGAACCGCCCCCTTAGAAAGGAGGCGGTTCGCCGGTCACAGCGACGTCGCTAGGCAGGTAAGTAGTGTGACGGGTCCGTGCGATGTTGTGTGCCACGGAAAGCTATTTGCCCATTTTGCACAACTGATGGGGGCGGGTACGCACGCTAGCGATATCAATCATGATATTGCAGCATGTAATCGGCCTTAATTCATCCATTTCCACCATATTTGTTTTTTAAAAGTGGGTTAGGTGATATTTTGCTAGGTTTAGATTTTCTCTATGCTGTTTATATGTTGCTTTTTTATTTGTTCATTCACTGATGGAGACAGTGACGTGGAATTATCAAAAAGAAAAACTCTGCTACACTGTTAAAGGCCCATAATGGCTGAATAACAGAGACATCATCTGCCAGCAAAAGAGCAGGCTCACGTCCTGAGCCCCCATCAAAGTAAGGGATTCCACATCAGTTAGTTGGCTGCAGTGACACAAATTGCACACATTAATTTGGCACTAATAGGGAAATTTCTGGAAATATTGCAAATTCTATTTTGTAGCAATGACTACTTATTAATTTCTAGAGATGAGCCACCTCCTAGTGTTCGAGTTCGGTTCTGTTCGTCGAACGGCGGCTGTGCTCGACGAACATTCGACGAACACCTTTGAAACCCATTAAAAACAATGGCAGGCAAACACAAACACATACAAACACATAGAATACACAAAAAAGGTTCAGCTTACCTGCGTAGAAGCCACAGGACAACTCAGGAGGTGCACGGATGGATCCAGATGAGCCAGTTCTGGTATGACGTACATATACACAGAGTAAACTCCTTCTACGGTCTCCAAAAGTGAAACTACTCAGAAGTCCTTATAGGGCAAGGACATGTGACATACACAGCCAATGACACATGCCCTTGCTTGTGTGCAAAAAATGCACTTTGCTGTGTGTGTGGGTGATTGGCTGACAGCCTGCACCGCCCCACTGTAAGCGCGATTAGGAAAAAAAAAATGGAGATCACCATTATTATACTATTACTATACACTGAATTTGGATATTATTATGAACATTGCGCACATTGCGTAGTGCCCATGCGTTTAATTCTGCAGTGATTTGGCAGCACATGTGAATGTATTGTGACTGCAGAATTAATGCAGAATGTATGCGCGCTGGATGCTTGCTCTGCCATTCAACTCATCTCCTCCATGCCCGCTGACAGCAGACACAGACAGTCGCGCGATGAGAATGAACTCGGATGAACTTCACCCGACTCCATTGTCATCCTGCGGCTCTGTCTGTGTCGCAGCCTGGTCTGCGGTCACCGGAGAAGGACGCACCGGTGACCGCAAATCCCTTGAGTGACTGAAGTGAGCCATGATAAGCGGTGCCGTCATTGCAGTTATTGGCCTCCATCATCCCCGCACACACCGGCCCGTCATCCCTGCCGTGCACACCAGCCTCCATCATCCCCGCACACACCAGCCCCCATCATCCCCGCACACATCAGCCTTCATCATCCCCGCACACACCGGCCTCCATCATCCCCGCACACAACATCCCCGTCATCCCCGCACACACCGACCTCCGTCATCCCCACACACACTGGCCTCGATCATCCCCACACACACTGGCCTCCATCATCCCCGCACACACCGGCTCCCGTCATCCCAGCACACAATGCCCCGTCATCCCCACACACACCGGCCCCATCATTCCCACACACACTGGCCCCCATCATCCCCGGACACACAAACCTCCATCATCCCCGCACACCGGCCCCGTCATCCTTGCACACATCGGCCCTGTCATCCCTGCACACAAAGGCCCCCATCATCCCCGAACACATCAGCCTCCATCATCCCCGCACACCGGCCCCTGTCATCCCCGCACACACCGGCCCTGTCATCCCCGCACACACCGGCCCCGTCATCCCCGCACACCAGCTTCAATCATCCCCGCAAACACCGGCCTCCATCATCCCCACACACAACGCCCCTGTCATCCCCGCACAAACCGGCCCCATCATCCCTGCACACACTGGCCCTACCTGAGTGAAGTCTCCGGTGAAAGCACGGCTCACTTCAGTTGCTGCGTGGAGCTGACACAGAGTGGTCGTGTTCTACAGCACTCCCTGTCAGCTTCATGTAGCAGAGCTGAAAGTATTGTGTGGATTACTTCGGACCTGGATGGGTATTTGGGGATTAATAAAGTGGTAAATGAGGGATTTTTTTGTCTTTTGTTCCAAATAAAGGATTTTCCTTTGTGTGTGTTTATTTACTTTCACTTACAGGTTAATCATGGAAGGTATTTCGCAGAGACGCCTGCCATGATTAACCTAGGACTTAGTGGCAGCTATAAACTGTCATTTAACTCCTTATTACCCCGTTTGCTACAGCACCAGTGCAATTCGGGATTAGCCGGGTAGAGTCCCGGGACTGTCACATCTAATGGATGCGGCAATTACAGGCGGCTACTGGCTCACATTGTTAGGGTGGTGGGCTCCCCATAACGTGGCGCTCCCCATCCTGACAATACCAGCCTCCAGCCATGTGGCTTTATCTTGGCTGCTATCAAAATTGGGGGACCGCACGTCTTTTTTTTTAAATATTTATTTATTTATTTTACTGCACGATATTGACCCGCCCACAGGCGGCTGTTATTGGTTGCATTGAGACAGCTGTCACTCAGCATAAGGGCGTGTCTGACTGCAACCAATCGTGGGTGCCGGTGGGCGGGGAAAGCAGGTAATACGAGACTGAATAATGAGCGGCAGCCATTTTCAAAAGAGGAAAAGCCGCCGGAGCTTTGTGACAGCCAAGCAGCTGACCAGTGAGTAGGAAAGAAAGAGAGATTGTGCTAGGGACGCAGGACACATGCAAACATACAACGTGCGCACATAGCCTTACTGTGAAAAGCCACGCTTTTGGTGATCGCATCGTTATCGAACGTTAACTCGAACTGTCGAATGTGAAACAAATCGTTCGAGTTTGTCAAACGACTTGAAAATCGCCAAAAACAACTCAAATTTGAAATTGGCGAATGGTTCAATTCGAACATCGCTCATCTCTATTAATTACAACAAATATAAAAAAAAGCAGACTAGTGACCCAGGTAATTAATATCTAATGGTATTTAAAGCATATACTTTTTTATACATTACCTTAAAGTGAATATGTTAGCAGTAGAGATGAGCGAACCGGTCGCGGTTCGGCTCGAGTTTGGTTCGCCGAATGAAGGTCGCGTTCAAGTTCGGTTCAGCGAACCACTCGAACCCCATAGGAAACAATGGCAGGCAATCATAAACACATAAAAACTCCAAGAAAACACCCTCAAAGGTGTCCAAAAGGTGACAAACAACTCACAACAAAACACCAACACATGGGAAAGTGAAAAGAACAAATTTTCATGCGAAAACAAAACAGCGTTACCAGGAAAAAGAGGACGAGACACAGATATAGGCATGGTATGCCCTTCTAAAATCATGTATAACACCACAAGGGGACTCCAAGTGTAGTCTCCCTTTTTACCAAAAATTGGGCCACACAGACACCCCTTTAATGGCAGCACTTGTGCCCCAGTTGTACACTTCACAGGTAGATTTGCATCAAGCACATTCAAAAATACGCCATCATTAACCATCCCCAGGATGACACCGGGGTAGGTAGCAAAGTCTTTGCTGATCCCCGATCTGTTCATCTTGGATCATTTTTAGAAACACTGTAAGCAAGGGTTACTCCAAGCGGAGTCTCGCTTTTTTCCAGAAATTGGGCCACACAGACACCTCCTTCAGTGGCAGCACTTGTTCCCCAGTTGTACACTTCACCGGTAGATTTGCATCAAGCACATTCAAAAATCCGCCATAATTAACCGTCCCCAGGATGACACCGGGGTAGGTAGCAAAGTCTTTTCTGAACCATGACTTGTTCATCTTGGCTCCTTTTTAAAAACACAGCAAGGGTTACTCCAAGCGGAGTCTCCTTTTTTTCCAAAAATTGGGCCACACACACCCACCCCTTCAGTAGCAGCACTTGTGCCCCAGTTGTACACTTCACAGGTAGATTTGCATCAAGCACATTCAAAAATATGCCATCCTTAACCGTCTTCAGGATAACACCGTGGTAGCTAGCAAAGTCTTTGCTGATCCCCGATCTGTTCATCTTGAATCATTTTTAGAAACACTGAAAGCAAGGGTTACTCCAAGCAGAGTCTCCCTTTTTTCCAGAAATTGGGCCACACAGACACCTCCTTCAGTGGCAGCACTTGTGCCCCAGTTGTACACTTCACAGGTAGATTTGCATCAAGCATATTCAAAAATACGCCATCCTTAACCGTCCCCAGGATGACACCGTGGTAGCTAGCAAAGTCTTTGCTGATCCCCGATCTGTTCATTTTGGACCATTTTTAGAAACACTGCAAGCAAGGGTTAGTCCAAGCGGAGTCTCCCTTTTTTCCAAAAATTGGGCCACACAGACACCTCCTTCAGTGGCAGCACTTGTGCCCCAGTTGTACACTTCACAGGTAGATTTGCATCAAGCACATTCAAAAATACACCATCCTTAACCGTCCCCAGGATGACACTGGGGTAGGTAGCAAAGTCTTTGCTGATCCCAAATCTGTTCATCTTGGATCATTTTTAGAAACACTGCAAGCAAGGGTTACTCCAAGCAGAGTCTCCTTATTTTTCAAAAATTGGGCCACACAGACACCCCTTCAGTGGCAGCACTTGTGGCCCAGTTGTACACTTCACAGGTAGATTTGCATCAAGCACATTCAAAATACACAAGCATTTACTCTCCCAAGGATGACACAGGGGTAAAAAATTCCTTGAGGATCCATGACTTGTTTATTTTGATGAATGTTAGTCTGTCCACATGGTCACTGGACAGACGCGTGCGCTTATCTGTCAGCACACATCCAGCAGCACTGAAGACACGTTCTGAGACAATGCTGGCAGCTGGACATGACAAGATCTCCAAGGCGTAAGTGGCGAGCTCAGGCCATTTTTCAAGATTTGAAGCCCAAAATGAGCAATGCTCCATTTGCAACGTCACAGCATCATTGTTCATTTGGAGATACTCCTGTGTCATCCTCTCCAGCCATTGACTATGTGTCAGACTTGTTGTCTCTGGTGGCCTTGCAAAGGATGGTCTAAAAAATTATAAAACGATTCAATAAAATTGCTGTTACCAGCACCAGATACGGTGCTGCTGGTACGGTTAGACTGTTGATGATGACGAGTCCGTCCCATGTTTGTCAAGTTACAACTGGGAGATTCACTGCGTGCACCACGGTTGTTTGGTGGCAAAGCCGAGCTAAGATCGAGTAACAGCTTCTGCTGATACTCCTGCATACGTGCGTCCCTTTCTATGGCTGGAATTGTCACAAAATTTGGACTTGTACCGGGGATTTAAAAGTGTCGTAAGCCAGTACTCATCATCACTTCTAATTTTCACAAAACAAGGGTCATGTTGGAGGTAGTGCAGCAAGAAGGTGCTCATGTGTCTTGCGCAGCCATGCGGACCAAGTCCACGCTGTGTTTGTGGCATAGAGGTGCTAACCGTTCTTTCTTCCTCTGACATCTCCCCCAACCTCTTTTAACTGAAATTTGACCAAGGTCTCCCTCATCTGCTGAGTCTTCCATGTCCCTGGACAGTTCGTCCTCCATTTCTTCATGTTCTCCTGCACCTTCCTCAAAATTTTGCCTGCTACCATGCACCCTTGTTGATCCCTGTCCCGCATGGTCCCATGCCTGCCACCTTGGTGATGATGAACATCTGGACCTTGGTGATGTTGTTGTCCCTTGCGCATATGAATCCTCCTGTACTTCCTCCCCTTCCTATTGTCCCACCCCCTGACCAAACCAAATAGGGTTTAGCGTGTGCTCCAGCATGTAAATGACTGGAATTGTCATGCTGATAATGGCATTGTCAGCGCTAAACATATTCGTCGCCATGTCGAAACTGTGCAGAAGGGTGCATAGGTCCTTGATCTGAGACCCCTCCATCAGGGTGATCTGCCCCACGACTGCATCTCGTTGGCCCAGGCTATACGTCATGACATATTGCACCAGCACTCGGCGGTGCTGCCACAGTCACTGTAACATGTGGAGAGTCAAATTCCAGCGTGTCGGCACATCGCATTTCAGGCGATGAACCGGCAGGCCGAAAGACTTCTGGAGTGATGCAGCTGCGGAGGTTGAATGGCGGAAGTGAGCAGACACTGTTCGTGCCCTGTTGAGAAGGCCATCTAGGCTCGGATAGTGTGTTAAAAATTGCTGGACAACAAGGTTCAACACGTGAGCCATACAAGGCACGTGTGTCACCTTGCCCAGGCGAAGGGCCGCACCCAGGTTTGCAGCATTGTCGCACACGGCCTTACCAGGCTGCAGGTTGAGTGGAGACAACCATTTACCAAACTCAGTCTCCAGAGCTGCCCACAACTCAGCCGCTGTGTGACTCTTATTTCCAAGACATTTCAAGATAAAGACTGCCTGATGCCATTGCGCTCTGCTGCCAGCATAGTAATGAGGGGTGCATGATTCCTTCTGCGCAGTTAAAGCGCTGGTGGCCTGACCAGGCAGGCTTGGGGCGGAGGTGGAGGACCCAGACGAGGTTGAGGAGGCAGAAGCAGTGGAGGTACTTGGACAGACAGCGGATTGACACTCAAGTCGTGGGGATGGCAATACTTGTGCAGCAGACCCTTCACCATCTATCACCATAGTTACCCAGTGCCCAGTCAGCTACATATAATGTCCCTGTCCATGATTACTGGTCTAAGTATCAGTGGTGAAATGCACCCGTTCACACGGATTTTCTCAAGGAACTGGTGATGTTGTGTGCGACATGCTGGTGTAGCTCAGGCACACCTTTCTTAAAGAAGTAGTGTTGACTGGGCATCTGGTACTGGGGCACAGCGACAGACATAAGGTCTCAAAAATACTGTGTGTCCACCAGGCGGAAAGGCAGCATTTCGGTAGCCAAGAGCTTACAGAGGGAAAAAGTCAACCTCTTAGCTTTGTCATGGGTCGCAGGAAATGGCTGCTGTGTGGAGACGGTGGTGAGTAGGGTGTCCCTGGAAAAATGCAAGTCTGTGAGGAAAGTGCAGGCGTACACATGATGTTGCCTTCATCCAACATTGGTGCTATCGATGTCTGAGAGAGCTGTACACACGCACTTGTTTCCCCTTCCAAACCAACTGACGATCTACCAAGTAAACTGCCTGTTGCGGTTACAGTGGTGGAAGGTGTGCATTGAAAACCAGGTGTGACAGCTGTCCCCACAGTCCTAGAAGATGAAGAGCGCACTGATGCACTGAAAGGGGCAGGCGGTGGATGGTTCGCTCCGCTAGGCCGCATTGGAGCACGGTGAGCTTCCCTCTGGGACATATGATATTTATTCATGTGACGATTTATAGAAGAAGTTGTCAAACTGCTGAGGTTTTTGCCTCTACTAACAGAATCCCGACAAATTTAACAGATCACATGATTTGGGAGATCCTTTGCAGGTCAAAAAAGGACCAGGCTAGGCAAGGCTTAGAGGACATGCGACCAGCTGAGCCACCCCGACTAGTGCTCAGAGGCAGAGTGGTGGCTGAGGATGCAGTTGTAGACGTGCTGCCAGTACTCCGACTCTGTCCAGGAAGGCGATAGGTAACTTCGTTGTCAGTTGAATCCTCCTCCGCCGCCTCTGTTGACCTCCTTGAGTGCCTGACTGTGGGTTGACAGTAAGTGGGATCTAGAACTTCCTCATCAAGTGTTGTGTTTGCACTCCCCTCACCCTCAGACCGAGCCTCTTCTTACCCTGACCGAATATTTAAGTTGTCATCCCAATCTGGTATCTGCGTCTCATCGTCATCAGTATGTTCCTCATTGTCTCTAACAACAAATATTACAGTTTGTGAATAAGGGTCAACATTATGCTCAGAAACTTGGTCATCACGGCCTGAATCTGAGTCACAAAGGTTTTGGGCATCACTGCAGACCATTTCCTGGTCTGTACTCACTGTAGCTTGGTAGCAGACCTCTGATTCCCAGGCTATAGTGTGACTGAAAAGCTCTGCAGACTCAGCCATCTCAGTTCCACCATACTGTGCAGGGCGGAAGGAGATGAGAGCTGGGAGAAAGCAAGTGGGATTTGGATGACAACTCAGAGGACTGTTTTTTTTTTTAATGCAATAGTTGAGGTGGAGGAGAGGGCACTTGTTGGAGCACTTGAGATCCATTCAATCATGTGCTTTTTTTGTGCATCATCTACCTTTCTTACAGTTTTGCGGGTCCGTAAAAAAGGGAGCACATCAGATTGTCCACGGAAAGTAATAGACATCTTACTTTTGCTGGTAGATGGCCTATCTTCAGCAGATGTTAATGGAGCTTTGCCACCTTCCCCACGGACACAACCTTTTTTTACTTTTTCCAACATGCCTGTTCCCCTTTCCACCAGCATCTGTCATTTTGCCACTCATTTTGATAGCGACAAGTTTGGCCACTTGAAATGTGGTAGTAAAAATTGAGAGGTTCTGTAGATTGCAGAGGTGGTCTAGCTTTATTGACAGCTGAAGAAACAACACTGACTATCCCTGACAATGCAACTATGGCCCTTAAACTGGCAGCAGTGTTTGCTATTATAATAGCTTAGTAAAAATGAGCAGGAGGGTGTAATGCAGAGGTGCTGGAAATTGCTTGGCATCAGTGGGACACTAATGGAGTCCAACAGCCACTTTTAGGATGCCACTAAGTTTCCTCAGTGTTTACTATTATAATAGCTTAGCAAAAATGAACTTGAGGGTGCAATGCAGAGGTGCTAGAAATTGCTTGGCACTAGTGGGACAAAAATGGAGTACAACAGCCACTTTTTGGATGCCACTAAGTTTCAGCATTTTTTGCTATTATAATAGCTTATTAAAAATGAGCAGGAGGGTGTAATGCAGAGGTGCTGGAAATTGCTTAGCACCAGTGGGACAGAAATGGAGTACAACAGCCACTTTTTAGATGCCACTAAGTTTACTCAGTGTTTGCTATTATAATAGCTTAGTAAAACTGAGCTTGAGGGTGCAATGCAGAGGTGCTGGAAAATGCTTGGCACCAGTGTGACACTAATGAAGTCCAACAGCCACTTTTTGGATGCCACTAACTGGCAGCACTCTTCTCAATTAAAATGGCTTTGCAAAAATGTGCAGGAGAGTGTAATGCAGAGATGGTGGGACTTGCTTGGCACAAGTGGGACAATAATGGAGTATAGCAGCCACTCTTTGGATGGCACTAACTGCCAGCACTCTGCAATTTAAATGGCTTTGCAAAAACGTCAGGAGGGTACAGAGGCCGGGTTGTGGGTCAGTGTAGAGGAAAGGAAGCCTCACTTTCTATCCCTCCTAATGGTGAAATGCAGCAAGGAATTCCCTGAGCTTAGCTACACAGACACTGTTATCTGAAGCTGTATACAGCGTTTCCACTGACCTGACTGTCACCTTTGGCTCTGAGCCAGCTGTAATTAGCCCTGAAAAGGGCTGAAATAAACTTCTGTCCCTAATCTGTAGAATGCTGTGTGTAGAGCGTACACAGCAGGACCGGCAACAGGAGCTGTGTGAGCGGTGACTGACACGCAGATGCAGGAGGCAGATAATGGCGTCCTGAGGGAATATGTCCGTTTTTATAATGCAAGGACATGTGACGTGGACAGCCTATGACACATGCCCTTGCTTGTTTAGCAAAAAGTCCACTTAGCTCTGTGTGTGTCTGGGATTGGCTGACATGCTGGCTCGCCACACTACACGCGCGCTTAGAAAAAAAAGGTGATTGCCAATTTCCCAGCAGTAGGGATCTAAACGCGCAGCCCCCGCACACTATACTCTGAAATTTGATAATAGTGTGAATCACAGAGTGACTCACACTATTGCATTGAAAAGCCAGCTAGTAATAAGCTAGGATTTTTGCTGATAGAACCGTTCTCGAACGTAACTCGAGCTGCCGAACTTTGAGCAAAAAGCTCGAGTTCTAGTTCTATCTACAACACCCCCCCAAAATCACTCGAACCGCAAACTGGAGAACCACGAACCACGAACCGCGCTCAACTCTACCATTGACATCTCGTTAGTGATGTCGCTGCGTGTGAAGCCCGCTTTAGAATGTATCATCTAGACAAAGCAGGGAAGAAGTACCAGCGACTCCCAACAAGGTCGCCCAACAGGTGAGTATAATGAAAGTCTTTTTTATGTTTTACAGATTGGTTTTGAGCCTTATATACTGCACAGCATTCTAGTATGCTGGATATGAGAGCAAACAGGTCTTGGCCTCATTTTATATGGTGAAAGGATCCTTTTAAGAAAGAATTTTTACATGGATACCTCACTTTTGCCCTATAGCCCATATATTGCTACATTGCCTTTACAAATTGGAAAAGGGCTCTTTATGGCCATACACAGCGTAACTGAGATAACAGAGAAAATACTGTAACATATAATCCATTTAACATAATATCTGACAATATGTGGATAGAACTGACCACAAGAATTAACCATATAACTCATTCATTTGAAGTGAATGTCTCTCTCACTTTGCATGATCCATAATCATATGTAGCCAAAGTCCAGATAGTAAAGGATGTCATACCCACAATTTGATGATATGGAGTGGAGCAGGCAATGCAGTGCAAAAAAAGTCTCCGGCTGGTCTCAAAGACTCAGGACCTCAGCAAGCCCAACGTACGTTTCTAAAAATACGATTTTCAATCTTCAGCAACGTGTTGATGCATATGCCATTATAGTGGTTTCCTTGTGAAAGTTTTGATGTCCTGTGTACTTGAAATTCTCAAGAAATAAAGAAGAAATTTTTCATTTGAGCTGGACTTTACTGTTTTACTTGTTTGAGTTATTAGGGTGACGTCATTGTAGCTGAGCTGGTGAGTTTTGACTGGTCACCCAAAGATGATAGAATACTGAAGACCCAATAGACCAAATAGATGGTGTAATAGACTCTAGTAACGCTAGTAGACTCTACTACAAAGCAATAATGATTAAATAATAAAGACATACTTTTTCTATAAGCTTGCATGAAATGTGTAATAAGTAATTACAATCTCCTATGGATCTTGAAAATTAGATCAGCAAATGTAAGCATTATATTCATTTTCAGCACCAAAAAATTAGTTAAAGAGGTGGTTCACCCCTTTTCATTACTGCCACATCAATATTATGGGGAGAAACAAGATTTCTCTCATATACCTCGTGTTGCCAATCACGCCCATCCCCATCACATGACCACCGGGCTCCATGACCTCTGATGTTTGGTGATATCGCATCAACTTACCGATGACTTGACATCACCATGGACGGCTCCAGTCTCTAGGAGTCACTGGGCTGTGGGCGGTGTTTCACCACTCATCACAGCCCAACATCGCTCCTACTTGTGCGCTCTACAGTGAAGGAGGAGGGAGCAGGGAGATGCTAGGCTGTGATGAGCGGTGAAATGCCGCCCACAGCCCAGTCACTCAGGGAGACTGCGGCCCGTCTCAGTTGATGTGACATCACCAGACATCAGAGGTCATGGAGCCCGGGGGATCACGCAAAGAAGATGAGCGGACAGCAATATCACCGCTCACTGGCACTATTGGCAACACAATGTATTTGAGAGAAATATTGTTTCTCAGTATAATATTGATGTGACCAGTAATGAAAACAGGTGAGCCACCCCTTTAAGTTCAACTGTTGTCATCTGTAAACCAATTTGGCTGTAGAAGAGTGTTAATTTTTTAATCATTTGTGTGTATGTGTTAGGATTCACATATAGGTAGCTGCAGATTGCCTGAATTCTTTATTTTATCTCTATTTCTATGAAGGGACATTTTCGGAAAAGCCATGATTCAATTACTATAGGGATAAACTATAATTTAATTAGAACAGGATAAAAAATAAACATGGTGTTGAGTGTTGGAAACTTACTGTAGATGCCTGAAAGAAAAACAAACAATAAGTGCCTTGCCTGGAAAAACCATACATTTTTGGGAGAACAAAATGTCATGCCAGGGATAACTGCATTATGTATTATGCCATGGGGTTATTGGAGTGATCTCATCCATCTCATGATACAATAGTTTCTTTACCTTTCCAAAGAGTATATATACGATCCCTGTGTAAAGACAACAGGACGAGCAGAAGAGAATCCGAGAAGACGCCCAATCGTCCACAATGAAGAACCTCGTTGCCTTTCTTTACATTCTCTCTGCGCTTGTCATCTCAGGTAAGAATAATGTAGTCACAACACAGTGTAAACACAATACACTGAAGAGTGTTTGTAGGCTTAAGGGTACGCTCACACGAGCGTTGAAGTCAGAAAATCTGGCATTGCACTCTGACCAATATTAGTCAATGAGGGACAGCAGTTGGTCAGCTTTTCTCGTGTCCAGAATCTGGTTGCGAGAAAAGTAGCAGCATTCTACGATTTTCTGCGAGAGCCGTATCTCTTGCACCCATTCAAGTGAATGGGTGCGACTGATACATCGGACTGCACTCGGATGTTATCCCAGTGCAGTGCGATATACGCACAGTCTGATAATAGAGGAGATGGGGGATTAACCCCTCCCTCTCCTCTGCAGTGCCCACCCTCAGCTTCGCAGCTGTGACCTGATTGCAGGATCGGATCACAGTCGCATGACACTCGGCTCACGTTCGCAGTAGAGCCTGAGCCGGGGGTCATTAGCATACCGCATCTGATGCTCTCGCATTGGATGCCATACGCTCGTGTGAGTCCAGCCTAACTGACATGTTCCTCAATGATTTTCAATAGTTCTACATACTAATATAAAAGGTCTTGTCCAGGAATTTAGCATTGATGTCCTAACTTTAGGATAGTGAAATAAAAACCTGACTCACATATGCTAACAGATAAATGTAAACAGATGCAAACCGCAAATACAATAAATTAAAAATTAGATAACTGCACTCTGGAAACATTCAATATGGGAGTTATAGACATTCATTACTGTTATTAGAAGTAGAAAAATTGAGAGACTTAGCACATAAAGTGGCTTTTTATGAGAGCTCTGCAGCCAATAACAAGGCTGAGTCCCTATCATGATATGCCTCTCTCCGAGCTTAAAGCTTACAATTTTAGCGACACACAGGACTCCACTAAACTGAAAAGTGCCTATAGCTGGTAGGAGGAGTGCTCAGTTAGAAGGAATGAACTACAATGAAAAAAAAACAACAACTGACCAGCACATCCTTACAGAAAAGTGTAAACAGGTGCAAACCGTAACTACAATAAACAAAAAAAATTATATAAAGCTGCACTCTTTAGCGCTAAAGGTTGCAAACATCAAAAAAACGGGTTTTATAGACCTGCATTACTACTATTGAACATAGAAAACTTGTGATATTTAGCGCATTTGCAACTGTTCACATTTATTTGACAGGATGTGCAGATCCCTTTTTTTTATTCGACATTGTAGTTCATTCCTTCTGAATAAAAACTCCTTCGACTAGCTTTAGGTGGGTTTCAATTTAGCAGGTTCCTGTAAGCCCATAAAATTGTAGGCTTTAAACCCGCATTGAGGCATATCGTGATAGAGACCAAGTAAAGAGATACGCCTTGTCCCTGGCTGCTGGGCTTTCATAAACTGCCACTTTATGCACTGAGTACCCCAATTTTTCTATTTTCAATAGTAGTAATGCAGGTCTAAAATTCCCCTATTAATTTTTCTTTTTCAAAGCTAAAGAGGGCAGCTGTCTGTTCTAACCTTAACTCGTCTGATCGGTGGGGATGTAACAACTGGCACCCTTGTCAATCAAATGTTCCAGATACCGGGAAGCCCATCAACTATGTAGTGGCTGTAGTTGAATACTGGATATCTGCCCCTATTTGTATCAATAGTATCAATGTAATTGTGTGTGTGATCTGATGTGTGTGGGTGTGCGTTCCACCTGCAGGTCCTGGCGCTCCACTTCAAAGCATGCCAGGTCCTTACCGTATGCCGGCCGGAAGCAATTTATATTGTTGGATGTGGTGAGTGTGTGTGTGTAATCTGATGTGTGATTGTGTGTGCGATCTCATGTGTGTGTGTGATCTGATGTGTGTGATTGTGTGTGCTCCCAGTAGGCATTTAATGAGTATGATTGTGAGGTCTTCACTCTTCTTTCTTTTTGGAGTGTCTGCTTTCTATAATGAAGTGTCCTACAGTATTCTATAACTATTTTTAGCTAGAGGAGGACTTATATTGAAGCCTTGCTGAAAACTCCTAAGAGCCTTAATTTTCACAATAGTTCTAATTTTCAGGAAAACACGTCAGAAGTTTGATGATATGTCAAAATTAAAATTGGCCTAATTGCATAAATTTATCCAAAGATTGGATTTGCAGTAGTTATTCTTAAAAAATGTTATGTCCCTTATTATGTGTGACTGCCTCTAGACTACAGAGCATAATAATCATAAGCTGTTAAGAAAATGAAATATCTGAACATTTACCCCCAAAGCTGAAACACTACCCCATATTTGGTCCTCAGGGCTTCTTTTTTTCTGCCATTATGTTTCACATTCTGGCCTCCTCTACCCACACTGTTCACATGGAGCAAATTCTCCAAAAAAGATATGTTGAAGAATAGAGCTTTTTACAAAAAGTCAAGCAGATTTCCATTTTACTCAAATAAACTTGACTAGCTGTTGATAGAAGACTTCTATGAGTCAAGATATCAAGTAATTGTGGAAATAAGGTAGCATTATTGGCGATAACCAATGTCCAAGTCTTGTTGGCTATGGTTATATATACATACTGTCATGATTTTCTGTGCAGAGCATCTCACAGACTTGGAGATGTTCTGGTGCACTTACAGATCTGGCAGATAAGCGGGCTTTACATGCTACGATATATCTAACGAGATGTCGGCGGTGTCACGTTGTAAGTGATGCACATCTGGCATTTTTAGTGATATTGTAGCGTGTGACAGCTAGGCGCGACAGTGAACGAGCAGAAATACTCACCTTCTCATTCATCGTTGACACGTCGCTCATTTTCAAAAAATCGAATGTCAGGTTATTCATTGTTCCCGAAGGCAGCACACATTGCTCCGTGTGATACCCCGGGAACGATGAACACAGCTTACCTGCGTCCCGCCGGCAATGTGGTAGGAAGGAGGTGGGCGAGATGTTTACGTCCCGCTCATCTCCGCCCCTCCGCTTCTATTGGCCGCTGGCCACTGTGTGACGTCGCAGTGATGACGAAAGTCCCTCCCCATTCAGGAAGTGGATGTTCGCCGCCCCCAGCAAGGTCGTTAGGAAGGTAATTACGTGTAACGGGGTTTAAGAGTTTGTGCGACACAGGCAACAAATCGCCCGTGCCGCACAAACGATTGGGTCGGGTGCGATCGCATAACAAATTGAAGAGTATAATGCAGGCTTTACTCTATTCCTTTGTGCAGAACATTTTGTCTTTGAAGATGTTCTGCGGAGCAGCTCTTGATACTGACCTGGCAGCTTGGTTAAGGTCCTTTCACATCAGTGGTATTTTGCCGTAATGTCAGATCCGTCAGAAATGCAGTACCGTTCAATACAGTTAAATGGCATCGCAGCAAGATAAGGTTACATGCAGTCCCATGCAGCCGCATGGGACTGCATGTGACCTTATATTGCCAAGATGCCTTATCTTGCCTTACTACACAGGAGTTCAGGTTGGTTCTGGTAGGTCACTCAGCTGTTCCATCTTCCGGGTAATTGCTCAGGCTTCCTTACCGAGCATGCTCCCCAGAACTCTGTCGGTTGTTTTCTCTGGATCTGCTGTGTTGCTGTAGCTTGTGTGTATGCTAGAATTCTGATCTTGGTATTTAGACCGCGGATTGTTATTGGACTTCTCTCTGCTATTCCTGTCATGTTCTCCTGCCTTTGACCCGGACCGTTACTTGACTACGTCTTTGCTTGCTCCCTTTATCTACTATGTGCTCTCCTGGTATTTTGACCCTCAGATTGTGCCCTGACTGCATCTCTGTTTACTTCTTATGAATATACATGGCCTCCTGTTACCAGACCCCAGCCTTCCTGACTACCCTTCCATCCATGTGACCCCATAAGCTAGTGTCTAGCGTTATACACATGATGACTATTTTACAAAATATCCTCTGAATTGTGTTCTTTTTTTCCAGTCTTTTCCCATAAATGTTATTCTTGCGTCTCCAGCAATTCTACAACATGTAACCAGACTGAAATTGAATGTCTTGGACCTCGATGTATGACCGCCTCCCAATACTTTATCCTTAGTGAGTAAAACTCATTAATTTCTTTTAAAAATAATATAGGATAACCATGTTATTTCTAACTTTCTTCTGTTTATCTATTGTTTTACAGATGGAACGCTATCTGAGTCAATGTTTAAAGGCTGTGCCAATGAAACTTTGTGTAAAGACAAGGGCATGGGAAAAGGGAAAAATACAGAATATCAATTTTCTTCAGAATGTTGCACTGGGACCTTATGTAACAAGGACACATTTGAACGTAAATATCACAATGGAAATAAATAAGAGATTAACTAATTTTCTAAACCTCAATCTAAGGTCTCATTCAGGTAACGGCGATTTGTCTTCAATTAAAATGAAACTGATTTTCAGCCAATTTTTTTATTTGATTTTCATCAGTATTTGGTCAGTGTCTTACTATGCGTCTAATTTTCCCATATAATAAGCTAAAACAAAACTAGTATTGGCGCCAGGGAGTTCCAGAAGGGTCCCTAGTAGAAATAAACAATTTTTTTTATCTCTATTGGCTAACACGGTACAAAGATATATTTTACCTTTATCTAGCTTTTTTTGTCCTTTTGACTTATTTAGTATTTGGTTAATTAACCAGCCTATGTACCCTTTGGCAAATTGTGGTCTAATTTTTCCATTATGTTTAAAAAAAAAAACTATCAGTTTTTCTAATCTATTAAAATGTAAAAAATGGAAATTGATGTTAATATTTAAAGCAATAATTAGCATTTTTTTTCTCCAGATCCTAAAGAAAATGTAACAGAAAATGGAGTAAAATGTCCATGCTCCCTCTGTATAGGAACCTTAGAGGAATGTAAGACTGACGAGATGATAAACTGCACAGGATCCATGGACCGATGTGTGGATTACAGGGCCACAGTGAGGGATCAATGCAAGTACATTTTTCTTAAAGATGTGTAAAATATAAAAAAACTATATTAAATTCACATGTGAAATATTTATCAGTTTGTGTATACAGTTCCTGTGTATATTTATCATTTAGAACCTTTTCTGTCCAATTTATACTATACTAGCTGTAGTACCTGGCATTGTCTGTGATAGTAACTGTCTCACTGTCTCTCTCCCAGTCTCTGTCTGTTTCCCTCTCTGTCTCTCTATCTCTCTGTCTGTGTCTGTCTGTCTCTATCTTCATCTCTTTGTCTGTCTGTGTTTTTCCCTGTCTGTCTCTCTATCTCTTTCTCTGTCTGTCTCTCTATCTCTTTGCCTGTCTATCTCTTTCCCTGTCTGTCTCTTTCTGTTTCTTTTCCTGTCTTTCCCTGTCTGTCTCTTTCCCTGCCTGTCTCTTTGTCTGTTTATCTGTCTGTTTTTCTCTTTGTCTGTCTGTCTCTGCCTGCCTCTGTCTGTCTGCATCTTTCCCTGTCTGTCAGTCTCATTCCTTGTCTGTTAGTCTCTTTCCCTGTCTGTCGCTGTGTGTCTCTTTCTCTGTCTGTTTCCTTGTCTTTCTCTGTCAGTCTCTTTCTTTTTCTGTCTCTTTCCATTTTTGTCTCTTTCCTTGTCTGTTTGTGTATATCTATATCTGTGTGTCTGTCTCTGTCTGTGTGTCTGTCTCTGTCTGTGTGTCTGTCTCTGTGTGTCTGTCTCTTTACCTTTCTGTTTCTTTCCCTGTTTGTGTTTTTCCTTGTCTGTCTCTTTCCCTGTCTTTCTTTTTCCATGTCTGCCTCTGTCTTTGTCTGTCTTTTTCCCTCTCTGTCTCTCTCCCCCTCTCTGTCTGTCTCTTTCCCTGTCTCTCTTTCCCTTTCTGTCTGCCATTTTTCCCTGTCTGTCCGCCTTTTTTTTCCCTGTCTGTATCTGTCTGTTTGTCTCTGTTTTTTTCCCTGTCTACCTTTGTCTGTCTCTTTCTCTGTCTGTCCATATTTGTCTATCTGCCTTTTTTCCCAGTCTGTCTGTCTGTTTGTCTTTTTCCCTGTCTGCCTCTGTCTGTCTACCTCTGTCTGTATCTTTCTCATTCTGTCTGGCTTTTTTTCTTATTTGTCTCAGACTGTATGTCTCTGTCTCTTTTCCTGTCTTCCTCTGTCACTCTTTTTCTTTGTCTGTCTCTGTCTGTCTGCCTTTTTCCCAGTCTGTCTGTCTGATTGTTTCATTCCCAGTTTGCCTGTGTCTGTCTGTCTCTTTCCAGGTGTGTCATTTTGTCTTTCTCTTTCTCTGTCAGTCTGGCATTTTTTTTCCTATCTGTCTCTCTCTGTATGTCTTTGTCTCTTTCCCTGTCTGCCTCTATCTGTCTGTCTCTTTCCCTCTTTGCCTCTTTCTCTCTATCTTTGTGCCTCTCTCTGTCTCTTTCTGTCTCTCTCTATCCATCTCTCCAGTGACATCTTATTACCTCACACATAAGCTTCCTATACTAACAATTTCCTTTGTTCCTATAACAACCAATCACAACTCCTCTTAATAACCTGCAGCTCCCAGCTTCATTTCCCAATCAAAACATAGTCGATGATGTTCCCTGAGTAAAATTGGGCATCTGTGCAAAATTTTGTGATTGTAAATGTGACGGTGCAAATTCACTTAGCGGACATACACACACACCCATACATACACACACACAAACACACACACACAAAAACACACACATACACACACATATACACACACACACTCACAAACACACACACACACACACACATACACCACAAACATACACACACACATACACACACACACACACACACAAACACACACACAAACACACACACTCATACACACACATATACACACACATACAGACATACACACACATACACACACATATACATACACACATACACACAAATACACACACAAACACACACATACACACAAACACACACATACACACACATATGCACACACATACAGACATACACACACATACACACACACACATACACACAAACACACACACATACACACACATACACACATAAACACACAAACACACACGCAAACACACATACACACACATACATACACATAGACACAAACACACACACAAACACACATACACACACATAAACACACATATACACACACACCCACACACATTTACACACACCCATAAACACACACAAACATACACACACATACACACACATACACACAAACACACATACACACACACACAAACACACAAATACACACACACACATATACACACACATACACACATACACACACACATACACACAAACACACATGCATACATACACACACACATACATAAACTCAGCTTTAAATATTAGATTAATGGAAAGTAAAATATCTGCATAAGTTCCCTTTGCTTAATGCTGTCAAATTTATTTCTATAGATGGAAGAGATGCTAATTATTCTTGCAAAGGCTGTGCTAATTCTGACGGCTGCAAGTTCAACTTCTACAGCAAAATTTTATTTGAAGAAATGCACAGGGAGATGCTGAAGTGTTAGACGTTAATTCGTATCTAGGCATTTTCGATAAATAAACTATTAATGAATTATCAATCAAATCATAATGATCTTTCTTAATTACAAATAGTATACTGTAGAGTGATACAATGCATACGATTTAAATGAACATGTGATTATATGTACACTTTAAAAAATATTCATTAAATATCAATCTGTCTCATTACAATGCACTTGCTCTGTAATCATTTCTAATGGAAGGACTGTTCCGATGAAATAAATATAAACTCTTAAAGCTTATATGTCAGTTTAAGTGTGTTTGCAGAATAAGATGTCATGTGCATGCGTTCATGAAAAATAAAACATTTATGTCCGTTACTTGAAGAGTATCCTGCAGTTTTTATTGGTAGTTACTGTATTTCTGCAGGCTCTATCTATAGTATTTATTTCTATTTGAGCTATTGATGAGTGGAAATTAATTTTTAACACATTTCCCATCAACAGCTCACAAAGACATGAGAGATTTCTGCTGTAATTATTCTTTCTGGTACATATTCTGAAATAGCAGCATAAATGACATTGTAGTACAATACTGAGCAGTGCAGCTGTGAATCCAGCTCTTGGCTGAGATAAAACATTTTCTTAAATGCAGCAACAGGATAGATGACATTATATAACTGTACTGAGCAGGGCAGTTGTGAATCGAGCTTTGGGGTAAGATCTGCCATCTTATTATTCTTTCACAACACCATAGTGTTAGATAGGCAGCAGGAATTTGACCCTGTCACATGGAGATTTTTAAAAACTTCGCCAACTGTGATGGTGGGGTCAGCATCGGTTCAGACTACAGATTCTGAAAACCTGCCTGATAACAATTTTGCTGTCTGTGCTCAATGCAGGCAGACTTGGGCATTAACTTTCAGAGTGTTAGATCATATGCAGGCAAGCAAGAGTTAATCTCTCCTAGTCTGCTTGTTAGTCTCCTTTGATCACATGTTTTGGGGAAGCCAATCACATTTGCTCCCCTCCTATATATGTTGGCTATATCCTTATTTCTATGCCAGCTATAGTTTGACTTTTGGTAATGTGCACTGCACCTCTCCGAAGCAGGGACGCATACACCCAGCTTCGGAGTAATGTGCATGACTGGAAGTGCGGACGACTTCCGAGCAAGTGCAGTAAGCCTCTATGAAGTCTGGGTGCATATACCTGGCGTCAGAGACGTTCTCTGCTGAGAGGTGCAAACCTGCACTCATGCATGGGTTTCAATAGAGATGCAGATGATGCTGGGCATTATATGTGGGCAGCCTAGTCGAGGAAACTAATGGCCCTGGTTCTTGCACATTTAAACCTGCAGCAAGTCAGTTCTTGCAGCTTTGTTTTTGCCAACTTTACCTATTCCAATGAAAGGGAAAAATCTCCAACAACTGAAAGGGAAACATCTTCACCAAAAACAAACGCTAAACAAGTGCATCAAAAATATACCAAAAACACACGTTTTTTCCACTATGCTTAAAATGAGAAAAGTACTAGCTGGTTAATTAAAATCCAGAATTACAATATACCATATATACTCGAGCTGACCCAAATATAAGCCGAGGCACCTAAGTTTACCACAAAATACTGGGTAAACTTTTTGACCCTAGTATAAAGCGGGCTTTACACGCTGCGACATCGCTAGCATCGGCTAGTGATTTTGAGCGCGATAGCACCCGCCCCCGTCGTACATGCGATATCTGGTGAACATTGCCGTGATGAACATTATCGCTACAGCAGCTTCACACACACGTACCAGGTCGGCGACGTCACTGTGACCGCCGAACAATCCCTCCTTCAAGGAGGAGGTGCGTTCGGCATCACAGCAATGTCACCGCGACGTCACTAAGCAGCCGGCCAATAGAAGCGGTGGGGTGGAGATGAGCGGGACATAACATGCCGCCCACATCCTTCCTTTCTCATTGCCGGTTGATGCAGGTAAGGAGATGTTTGTCGTTCCTGTGGTGTCACACATAGCGATGTGTGCTGCTGCAGGAATGACAAACAACATCATACCTACAGCAGTAACGTGACGTGTCACCGATCAACGATTTTTGATGTATTTGCGATCGGTGATCGTCGCTCCTAGGGTTTACACGCTGCGATGTCGGTAACGGCACCAGATGTGCAGCACTAACGACGTGACCATGACAATATATCGTTACCGATGTCACAACGTATAAAGCTTCCTTAAGCCTAGGATAATAAGGCACACCAAAAATTTAGAGATTGAAAATTGGAAAAAAAAACTTTTAATGTTAAAATGTGGGTTTGTCTTATAATCCTGGTGTCTTATATTAATTAGCTCACCAGGGCATCTCAGGAAGCTGAGTCAGCAATGTTGCGAGCTCAGAGGACGTGGGTGTTTGCAGCTTAGAAGGATCACAGGATGGAAGGTCGGCAATACTTATGGCTCCGGGTTGTTGCTACCATTGAGGGTCAGTGATACTGGGGAATCAGGGGTGTCACAACAGGTGCCATTGAGCCTGTAGGTGGACTGCGGGCTCCGATGAGCCCGCGGCGGTTGACACAATAGACAATTGCCATGGAAGCAGCGCGTGCGCAGATTGAGATCTCGACTGTCCGAGATCTCAATCTGTGGATGTGCCGCTCCCGCGGACATTTTCTTGAAGTCTATTGCATCAACTGCCGGCCGGCTCAATGGAGCCCGCAGCTCACCTACAGGTTCAACGGGGTTGGCCACCCGCTGAAAGGCTCAATGGCGCCCACTGCAACATTTCATAGCCCCCAGTTTTGCCGACCCTCTTGAGTCATTACCGTGCCACAACAGACTCAAGCCACAGTATTCTCAACCCTCCGTCCTGTGACCCTGCTCTGTCACGGCAACCCGGTAAGCTTTATCTGGATTTTAAGACACACCACAATTTTCCCCCCAGTTTTGTGAGGAAAAATGTGTTTATAATCATTAAGTGGGACCCCCACTCGAGTATAAGCCGAGGGGGACTTTTTCAGTATAAAACATGTGCTGAAAAACTTGGCTTATACTCGAGTAAATACAGTATATTGCAAAAAAATGGATATTGCAAGGCCAAACCCAAAAGGGAACAAATGCAATTAAAAAATAAAGGAACAGAGGCATGACATGAGATTGAAACAATCCTTGTTATATTAAATATAACAAATAAAAAGAAATAAAGGTAATACATGGCTTTATAGGGAAAGTTATGATACGCCTTATGGGAAGAGAAGAAAACAAATCATTCATATATAAGAACGAGTCTGAGGGTAATAATTAATCCAAATGATAATCGATAAATCAAAAGTATAATGCACAATATACTACAAGATAAAATAAAGGATAGTTAAATGATTTATAGCGTTAAGGATTCTAAATTCAAAATCATAATTTTTAATGGGAGTCTAAGAAGTAGAAGGATGCTGGCAAGGAGAAGACTAAAGGGGGTGTTACACGCTACGATATATCGGGCGATATGTCGTCGGAGTCACGGATTCTGTGACGCACATCCGGCATCATTTCACATATTGTAGCGTGTGACAGCTACGAGTGACTGTTAACGAGCAAAAACACTCACCTTATCGTTACTCGTTGACACGTCGTTCATTTTTTAAAATATCGGTCACATTCCTGAATGCAGGTTGTTCGTCGTTCTTGAGGCAGCACACATCGCTCCGTGTGAGACCCCGGGAACAACAAACACAGCTTACGTGCGTCCCGCTGGCAACGAGGAAGGACGGAGGTGGGCGGGATGTTACGTTCCGCTCATCTCCGCCCCCCCGCTTCTATTGGGCGGCTGCTGTGTGACGTCGCTGTGACGCCGAACGTCCCTCCCCCCTCAGGAAGAGGATGTTTGCCGCCCACAGCGAGGTCGTTCGGGAGGTAAGTACGTGTGACAGGGGGTACCGACTTTGTGTGACACGGGCATCAAATTGCCCGTGATGCACAAACGATGGGGGCGGGTGCAATCGCACGATAAATCGACGGGGCCTTAATTCATCCATTGCCACCATATTTGTTTTTTTAAAATTGGGTTGGGTGATATTTCCTAGGTTTAGATTTTCTCCATGCTGTTTATATGTTGCTTTTTTATTTGTTCATTCACTGATGGAGACAGTGAAATGGAATTAGCAAAAAAAAATCCTCAGCTACACTCACACCTGTTAAAGGCACATAATGGCTGAATAATAGAGCCATCATCTGCCAAAAGGAGCAGGCTCAGCTCCTGAGCCCTCATTAAAGTAAGGGATTCCACATCGGTTAGTTGGCTGCAGTGGCACAAATTGCACACATTAATTTGGCACTATGATGGAAATTTGTGGATATATTGCAAATTATACTTTGCAGCAATGGCTACTTATTAATTACAACAAACATAAAAAAAGACCCACTATTGACCCAGTTAGTGAATATCTAATGGTATTTAAAGCATATACTTTTTATATATTACCTTAAAGTGACTATGTTAGCAGTAGAGATGAGCGATCATGCCAAAGATTGGATTGATCCAGGATCGTCGAGCCTGCCTCAGATCGCCGATCGTCCATCGGATCATCAATCCTAGCCAATCTGATCAATCTTAGTCGAACCCATTACATTCAATTAGAGGCAAAAGTTATGTGTTGTAAAATGATGTAGAAGGGCTGTAAAAGAAAGAAAATAAAATAGGGTTAAAGCAGTATAGACTTACTGAGTCTCCCCGTGGCTGCAGTGCTACTTCCGGGTCTGATAATTATCTCTAATATCTAATTATCTCTAATGCATATTCACTGCTTTCTATGCCCACCAAGGGCTGTGATTTGCTGCAGTCAGATCCCGCCCCAGATAGCATCTGTGATTGGTTGAAATCACAGACGCTGTGTGCTGGTTTATAACGTGGTGTAAAATAAATCAACCAATTCAGGCCCCCCTGTGTTGATACCAGCACCGATAAATCCACGGCTACAGGCTGTAGCCCCCCAGCCATGCATTTATCTTTGCTGTGTATAAGAGGAACTGAGTGGGGATTTTTTGTAAATTATTTAAATAAATAATTTAAGAAAACAGCATGTGGTCCCCCCCCCTATTTTGATACCCAGCAAAATAAAGCCTGACAGCTGGAGCTAGTATTCTCAGGCTTCGGAGATGCATGCTTATCGGTCTCTCCACAGCCTAAAATAAGCAACCTGCAGCCTTCCAGGATTCTCGCATCCACTCGATGTGACACTCCTGGCACTTTACTTGGCTCATCCCGATTGCCCTGGTGCAATCAGGAATAAATGACAGCTCACAGCTGACACTAAGCCCTAGATCAGTGATGGAAGGTGTCTATGAGACCCCCGATTACTAATCTGTAAGTGAAAGTAAATAAAAAGAAACACTGAAAAAAATCCTATTTGTTGAAATAATGGACAAAAAACACCCTATTTCCCTACTTCATTAACCCCCAAAACACCCAGGTCTGAAATAATAGATATGACGATTCCAGCTCTCTACATTACTGAAGTCACAACGCACAATCATGGAACAACACCGAACGCACAAGAACATTTGAAGTTTTGCTACACTTTTACCTATTTACTCTTTATGAAATTAAAAAAATTGAGGTAAAACAACAATTTAGTAGAGAAAACAACATTTTTTTTAGGTTTTGCTGGTCTGATGCAGTTGTGGTTTTAAGATGCTTACTAGATAAATTAATTGACGTGTCTGGTTTCCAAAACTTCATCAATTGTGTAAGCTTTTCTATTGTTTTTCCACCTTAGGAACCCTAAATGTGACTTTACATCTGCAATTTTTGCATACCAAATTTTGCCTTAACGTCTGTGAAAAATCCTTGAGTTCAAAAAGTCTGATATACCCTAGATTATTTCTGTAAGGGATGTAGTTTCTAAAATGTTTTAGATTATTGGAGATTTCAATTGTTTTGACACATACAAATGAGACATGGAATTGTCAATATGTTCCAGACAAATTTGTGCTGCATGAATGAATTATTGCTCCTTCCTTTCCGAATTCTGTGATGTCACCAAACTGCTGTTTTTGACCACATATGGATTATTGACATGTTCTGGAGAAGCTTTGTATCAGATTTTTTACTTTAGATCCTTCAAAGTAACTTCAAAAGTGAAAAGGTTCTGAAACAAAAAGTTTTTTTTAACTTTTGAGCCTTCTAAAATCTGGAAAAATAAAAATAAATTAAAATAATGGTTACTTGGTAACTAAGTTATTACAACATAAAGTCATAATGTGACATGTCTAATTTGAAAATCAGCTGATGGTCATAAAGCCTAGGCTCCAAAAATAAAGTGACAAGGTATTTTTATTTTTTTATTTTTCGACATACTAAAACAATGATAAAATACAAAAGGTGATTAATTCAAAAACATTTTTAATCATTTTTGTGCATGTGTTAAGTCTCACCTGAATTAATCATTTTATCTCTATTTGTAGAAACAAACACAAAGATCCAAGCACATGGGGAAAATCTATAATTTAAAAAAAATTTGACAAAGGAAAAATATGGTGCCCGGTGTTGGAAATGTACTTTAGACACCTGAAGGAGAAACAAATAGTTAGAACCTTGTGCACACGAACAAGAGCTACCCACCCCAAATTCCTCCGGGAGGGTAAATACATGTTCTTGACATATTTTAAGATAATTAAACATTCTCTTTTTGGGAAGAACACGTTGACCGATACACTGAGGATTCTTAGTAAATTAGGTAATCGCTTGATTAATAATTGTTTGAGAACCTTACCTAGAAAAACCATAAATGTTTGGGGAAGAAATTGTCCTGCCAGGGATACTTACAATATGTAATGTGCCATGGGGTTATAGCAATGATATCATCCATCCCATGATACAATAGTTTCTTTACCTTTTCAAAGAGTATTTATACGATCCCTAGGAACAGATGACAGGACAAGCAGAAGAGAATCCGAGAAGCCACCGATTCATCCACAATGAAGAACCTGGCCACATTGCTTTGCATCATCTCTGCTCTTGTCATCTCAGGTAAGACTTATCTAAACACTTGACAGTATATACACACGGTACACTGAGGAGTGTCTGCTAGCTTTACTGACATGTTCCTCAATTATTTTCTGCATAATAATATTAAAGAGATTTCCAGGACTTTAGTTTTGATGGCCTTACCCTTAGGATAGGTCATCAATGTGTGATCGGTGATAATGTAACACTTGGCATCCTCACTGATCAGATGTTCCCCATAAAAGTTGCAGCTGGAACTACTCAGTTATGGATCTTCACAGTTCTGTCAATTGTTTAGTGTCTACAGATGAGTAAAAGACTTCTGCCCCCTATTTGAATAACTTGGGCTAATTGTGCCGCACCCAGCCCTAAACATTTTTCCCCTTAGGGAGCTTTGTTGTGCAGCTTCACTTCTAAGTAGATATGGTCGCTGCCAGTATCAGGAACAGCTGATTGTGCCGGCTTTTGCACCCCAACTGGTCAGACATTCAAGACTGGTGGGTGTAAAGAGAGGTCATCAATGTTAAAGTCCAGGAAAATCACTTTAAGCTCACATTCTTTGTGATCTCTCACTTTTCTGGGAAATATAGTGGCATTAGACCATATTTGCTAGAGAACAAATAATTATTGGAAAAATAGGAACTTTCATAAATCTTCCACCAAATTTTCTTCTCCGCACTTTTGAGCCGGTTCTTGCATGTGAGATGTGATATGCTAGTGTGATCCCAGCCTAAATTCAATTCCTTCCTCGTTATATGAACCCATTTCTCATAGTTTGGTGGTTTTGGTTTAAAGAAGTTATTCTTTACCCCAGAAGAATAACCCATCATCCTCTTAATTAAGAGGTCTAAAAAGGACTCTTTTTTTCTGCCATTATGTGTCACATCTCTTGTCTCATCTGGCCACACTATTGGCAAGAACTTCTGGCTATGGCCAGGCCTTGAACATCTCTGCCCGTGTAAGTTTATGACTCATGACATCATAGATATCCACCAAAACCTTGGACAGTGACATTTGTGTTCTGGCCATAGTCCAAAGTCCTGGCCAATAGTGACAAGGTTAGAAAACAGTGGCTGCTGCATAGTACTCTCTTTGATGTCTCCAACATCATTGGCAACCATAATGTCTGCTTTGCATAAATTGACTTTCATAAGTCAACAGCACTGAGGACAACTGGTCCCTTTTTCAGCAAGATGATAATGCATGTGCCTGATGGTATGGTCAGGTGTCCTTGAAGTTCTTCTATCACGCCAACCATGCCGATGTACATGGTTTTGAATCGTCCGATGTAGGTGTCTTTCACCTACCTTAAATATGTCTTAAATGTGCCTGGAGGTGTGTGGTATTCGTCATCCGTTTCCAAAGGGCATTGTTCACAATGAAGCGGTCATCAGTGTGGGATGGGGCTGAAGATTGTCTACTTCTCTGCTTTTCCATGACTCTTTTAGTCTTTGTATCTCTGTACATCCTGCTGATGACACTTTTTGACAATAAGTTCAGTGGTCAATTCCATCTGAGAAAATCTTAATTGAAACCTAGCAATGACAAGGTACTGTTGATCAATTGGTAGTTGTCGTCTTGGTTTCATGATGACAAAACGGGAACAGAATGATGAGGAGGACTGTTTAATCTCAGTTCTAATTGAACCCCAAAATATATTTTATGATTTATGGATCAAAGAGCTGTTATGAATTTTGCCATTAAGCTCTTTGTGAGAGAACGGAAAAAAAGTAATGAAACATTTAACAGTTGAACATCTGAATTGGAAAGTTTAGACAAGGTCACAATAAGTTCACCCTATCATCATTCTGAAATTTCACCCAAAAGCCAAATATCCCTAACTTTTTGTGAGCAGTGTACATAACATCATAATTAGAGATGATCGAATACCTCAAATATTCGGCTTCGCGAATATCCAACGAATAGTTCGCCGCTATGCATATATTCAATGCACACTGGAAGTCTATGGGAAGCCCGAATAGTTCCAAATAGTTGTTATTCGGGTTTCCCATAGACTTACATTGCGCATCAAATATTCACGAATAGTCGAATAGCAGTGACCTATTCGGAAAATATTCGCGAAGCCAAATATTTGAGGTATTCGAACATCACTAATCATAATCAATATATTCAGCATTTCAATGAAAATCTGGTGAATTGTCTTCTTTTTTTCTAGTCTTTTCATATAAATGTTACTCGTGTTGGTCACGCAACTCTACAACATGTCAGGAATCTGAGATTGAATGTCTTGGAGATCGATGTATGACCTGCTCCCAACACTTTAAACTTGGTTTGTACAATTTATTTATTCCATTTATCAAACAGCCAGTATCATGTTATTTCTAGTTTTGCAATTTCTGCTTATTGTTTTACAGCTGGATATGAGTATAAGTCAATATTCAAAGGTTGTGCCAATGAAACTTTGTGTGGCGCCCATGGCTCAGGAATGGCGGAAAATACAAAATATCGATTTTCTTCACATTGCTGCAATGGACACTTGTGCAACAATCAAACATATAAAAGTGAGTGTCCCCATGGTAATAATTATAAAGGATTAACTAATTTTCTAAACCTCAGTCTATGGCCTCATTCAGACAATGGGGATTTCCCAATATTCAAAGAAAGAGCCAATATTCAGCCATTATTTGAATCAGATTTCCATCATTGTTTGATTATTGTGTCAATGTTAGGCCTAAGCCACACGGCATGAAAATCGATGCGAGTGTTATGCGATAAAACATTGCATTCCACCCGGACCAATATTACTCTATGGGGCAGCACGCATGAGCGATTATTTTCTCAGCCCTAATCGGACCGAGAAAACAATCGCAGCATGCTGTGAGTGTAATGCGATCCTGTTTCACTCGCACCCATACAAGTCTATGGGATGAGAGAAATATTGCACTGCACTTGCAGTACACCGGTGTACCGCGAATGCAGGACAAGAATCGCAATAGCTGGCTACGGAGGAAAGAAGGAGATAAATCCCTCCCCTCCTCCATGCTGCCCCGCCCCTCCCCAGCGCCTGCCCTCCTCTCCTCAGTGTCGGCCCACCCCCCACAACTGAGGTCCACTCGCATGATTGGACCTCAGTTGCAGGGACCCTCAGCTCTGTTATACTGCCAGCGTGAGCTGAGTGTCATGCGAGGGGATCACAGTAAACCCCGTGTGGCCTCGGCCTTACAATCAGTGTTTCATGATTATTTTTCTCATGTTTAAAAAAAAATATATCAAAGTTTTTCCAATTAGTTAAAGTGTAAAAAATGAAGAGCATATGGATGGCATCTATGTGATGGCCATGATTTTTACTGTACATACATTTTTGTAGATGATTTTGATCAAAAATTGACATGGTTCTATTTCTTACAGACTATTTTGTCTGCAAAAAATGAGACATTCTGAACAGCCAGCGGTCCTCAGTTCTTACGACTCTCAAGCCAGTGATTAGCCTCAAGTGATCATGGGAAAATGAGATTTATTGAGAATGAACATACCATATTTTTTGAATTATTAGATGCACTTTTGCTCCCAAACATTTAGGTGGAAAATGAGGGGTGGAACCTATAAATCGAATGTACCTTACCGGCAGGTGTTGAAGAGTGGTAGGAGGAGGCAAGGGCAATGCTGGGTATTGCGGGGCGCTATGCTGAGGCCGGTGTGGTTGCAGTATGTGCTGGGGCCGCTGTGGAAGTGGGCTCTGAAGATGTCGGCGGTCCGCGCTTCAAATAATGGCACCCAAATTCGGCACATGCAGAGATAGAGCTCTTGGCTTAAGATCTCATCTCTGCATGCAGCGGACTTAAAGGGAACCTTTCACCACTTTTTTGGCCTATAAGCTGCGGTCAAGACCACTGGGCTCTTATATACAGCATTCTAACATGCTGTATATAAAAGTTAAGGCCGGGGGTATAACATAAAAAACACTTTATAATACTCACATAACGGTCGCGCTGTGGGCCTTATGGGTGTCTCCGTTGTATGGTGCCAGCGCTTCCTCTTTTGGCCATCTTTGTGCTCCTTCTTCTCTAGCCATGGTGCATGACGGGTCCGACGTCATACACACTCGTCGGCATTCAGGCCTCGAGCAGGCGCACTTTGATCTGCCCTGAGCAGGGCAGATCAAAGTATTGTAGTGTGCCTGCGCAGGACCGGCGAGTGTGTATGATGTAGCCGCGTCATGCACCCAGGCTTCAGAAAGAGGACGAAGATGGCCAAAAAAGGAGGGGCCGGCTCTGAACAACGGAGACTCCCATAAGGCCCACAGCGCGGCCGTTATGTAAGTATTACAAAGTGTTTTTTATTATATTTTTGCAAAGAGATGGGTGTTAAGGTACCGCGCCAACGACCACTAATACAGGAGATGAATTTAACGTGACTTTATTCCATGTTCAGGTCTACGCGTTTCAGGAGCATCCGCTCCCTTCCTCAGGACAATACAGGCACAAGCAACATCAAAATCCAGGATTTTGATGTTGCTTGTGCCTGTATTGTCCTGAGGAAGGGAGCGGATGCTCCTGAAACGCGTAGACCTGAACATGGAATAAAGTCACGTTAAATTCATCTCCTGTATTAGTGGTCGTTGGCGCGGTACCTTAACACCCATCTCTTTGCAAAAATATAACTTCATCCTAGGGGTGACTGCTGCCGCTGACCCAGTATATATGCCTGCACAGTGGTTGTGACTTTCACAACTCCACTTGGTGAGTAACCTCTGTGAATTATACCCTACTTGTTTGTAGGGTAAGACCCTATTGCGCTCTCTTTCCACAGTGTTTTCACAAAGTGTTTTTTATGTTATACCACTGGCCTGGGCTCTTATATACAGCATGTTAGAATACTGTATATAAGAGCCCGGTGGTGGTGGCCGCAGCTTATAGGCCAAAAAAGTGGGGACAGGTTCCGTTTACGGAAAATGATGCCTGGAGGTGGCACGCGTACGCAGATTTCTGCTTGTCATTGAAAAAATAGCTTAATCTGCGCTGAAGCCGAAAACCATTTCTTTGAAGCCCACAATACCGACAGTTTCTGGAATTTTTCTATCTGACAGCAACTGGGACACTTGATGGCTGCACCACTCGCAGCATTGACCTGCTCCACCACCACTCCTGCCCCCTGTAAACCCGCTCCACCATCGCTGTCACCTCCCCCCATTAATACACTGCCAGATTGTAAGACAAACCCCCATTTTTTACCCTTTTTTCTTTAAATTTCGGGTGCATCTATGGTAATTGATAACAATATTTAAAACAATAATTGGTCTTCTTTCTTCAGCTCTTGAAGACAATTTTACAACAAATGGTGTACAATGTCCATTGTCCATGTGTACCGAGACTTTAGAGGAATGTAAGAGTGACAAGGTAGTTAACTGCACTGGATCCATGGACCGATGTCTAGACTACAGGGCAACAATAAGGGATCCATGTAAGCACATTTTTCTTAAAGATGTATAAATAGTTTGCAATCAGATTTTTTATTTGCTCCAATAAAAAAAACTATAGCAAATTTACATATATTCTAACATTGAATGTTTCATTGTGTACACAGTTTTTATGTATATTTATGATTCATAACCTTTCTGCTCCAATAATTACTGTATTATTTGAAGAAAATTATGTGCACAAGTTGCCCTTTACTTAATGGTGTCACTTTTATGTTTACAGATGGGAGAGATAGAAATTATTCTTGCAAAGGTTGTATTAATTCTGACGCCTGCGAATACAACTTCGACAGCAAGATTGTCGCTGAAGAAACACGCAGGGTATTCCTTAAGTGTTAGAAATTCTTACATACTCTAGGCATCTTCAATACAAAAACTAAAAATGAATTATCAATTCAAATACAATGATCTCTTATGATTTGTCTTAATTTCAATTATTATAGAGTTATTCAATGTGTAAGATTTACATGAATGTGATTGGTAGACTTTAAAATAAAAAAAGTCGTCAATAAATGCTGTGTGGTCTCAATATCCTCCATTTCTCCTATTGCAGGCTCTATCTATAGTATTTATTTCTCTAACGCTATGTGGTCTCAATATCCTCCATTTCTCCGATTGCAGGCTCTATCTATAGTATTTATTTCTCTAATGCTATGTGGTCTCAATATCCTCCATTTCTCCAATTGCAGGCTCTATCTATAGTATTTATTTCTCTAACGCTATGTGGTCTCAATATCCTCCATTTCTCCGATTGCAGGCTCTATCTATAGTATTTGTTTCTCTAACGCTATGTGGTCTCAATATCCTCCATTTCTCCGATTGCAGGCTCAATCTATAGCATGACTATATGACATAACTAGTGACTATTGACTAATTTCTGAGACGTTTCCCATAAACAGCACACAAAGACGAGAGATTTCTCCTGTAATTTCTCTATGTGCTACATGTTTTAAAGTAGCAGCATAGATGACATTGTACAACATTACTGAGTAATGGAGCGGTGAATACTGCCCCCTTGACTGCTTTCACTTGGCATCTATGAGGGGCTGCTGATAAGTCTTTGGCTTTACTCAGACAGAAACAAGATAAGATGATGAAACTTTACGTTTTTAACATATGCTCCACTGATGACAACACACTTTTTACGTTGGTATTCTAAGTTTTGTAAGCCTAGCAAAAAGAAGGATTTCGGATGTGCCTCAAACCAGGCATCTGTAGCAGTCATGGCATCAGAAATGGTGTGAAATTTGTTACCCTTGAGGTGTTTCTTCAGGTTTGGAAACAAATGATAGTTGGAGAGAGCTAGATCTGGTGAATAAGGTGGGTGGTAAACCAGCTGGAAGCCCAGTTCTGCCAGTTTTGTCATGGTAACTTGTGCAGTGTGGGTGGACGTGTTGTCTTGCAGAAACAAGTTTCCTTTGGGCAGCTTGCTGTGCCTTTTGGCCTTCAGAGCTGCTTTGAATTGGTCCAAAAGTTCAATTTAATACCTTGCATTGATGGGGAACCTTTTTGAAGGTAGTCCACTAGAAGCACACCCACCTTATCCCTGAACGCCACCACCTTAGTATGCTTGTCTTGCAGGATCAAGATTCCTGTGGACAGCTTGACGTGCCTTTTGGCCTTCAGAGCTGCCTTCAATTGGTCCAAAAGTTAAATTTAATACCTTGCATTGGTAGAGGAACACTTTTGAAGGTAGTCCACTAGAAGCACTAGAAGCACACCCACCTTATCCCAGAACACAGACTAGCTCCGACTGTCACATGACTAGAGCTCATGCAGGCCCCACCCACCTCTTTCTTCCTGTACCTGGATCCACCGCGCTGCTGTATACCGGACGGAGAAAGTGATTTGGGTGTCTGCTATCAAAGCAGGTAAGTATATGGGACCCTGCGGAGAAATCCGCAGGAATAATTGACATGCTGCTGATTTTTCCGCAGGGAAATATGCATTATTTCCGCTGCAGAAAAATCCGCAGCGTGCGCACAGCAGTTCCCAAATGCCATAGAAATGGCTGGGGAGTAGCTGTGCTGCAGATTTTTGAAAAATCCGCGGAATTTCCGCAGCGTGGGCACATAGCCCTAAGCAGCAGATGTGGTATTCTAGTGCTCCCTTTTTTTTTTGAGCAGCATATATATATATATATATATATATATATATATATATATATATATGGCGCCCCTGTAGTTAGGCGCTACAGGGGAATTAACATCAAGGTGCAGTGCTCTTTGGTCACAGGTGAAAGAGAGAAGAAATGTAGAGTCTTATATTAGATTGAGTAACATTGACTCAGCAGCCCCTACCTTCATATTTCTGGGACTGTTTATATAGCAGGTCCATAGGGGGGTGCAGCCTAGCTGAGCGTGAGACACGACGTGGTTGCCGGGACGACTGGGTGACAGTTAGGGAGTTAACAGTCAGTCAGTAAGGAGTGACAAGAAGAGACGAGAGTAAATTGATGACGGAAAGAAGGGCTAGAAATAACATAGGCCCAATGTCCAGAGCGAGGGTACCCAAAAGAAAAGCAAGACACAGGAAAAGGGGTAACCCAGACAGAAAGGGGACACTTTAGGTCTGGCGAGAGCCGGCTGAAGAGTTCAGGTCGACACCGGTATAACAGAACCGAGGAGGTTTGTCAGGTTTATCCCCAAACCATTGACCACCTGGGATCTTAAATAACAGGAGTCCTGGTACCCATCAAGAGTCTGACTACTAACCCCAAGCCGAGTTCATGACACTGTTGCGGGATAGATAAAGAAATTGTGCAGCATCAGACCCCTGGGAAAACCAGTGATGAGATTAACGAGTGGGTTAAAGAGGGAGTCACAGAGCCCTCAGAGCAGGGACCGAGAAAGAAACATAGAAAAGTTACCTCACAGAGAGACTCTGTCATTAAATCTCCTCCGAAATTTGTGACCATCGGCCTTCTGGTAACCGAACGGTTTCTGCTGTGTACTGTGCAAAACAAACCAGATGCCAGTAAAAAGGACTTGTTTAAGCTGATGTGGACTCGGTGTGTCGTCTCTCTGCTGTTCGACAGGACCCTACGACGTCAGAGAAGAAGGCAGCCATCACCACTCGGTCGCTTCCCTCCTGGTCAGCAACCTACTGCCCTGAGGTAAAATAGCTCCACCTTTGGGGAGCTGAGAGATCTTAAGCTGCCGTCACCATCGCCTCAGAGGACGGCCGCGGGCAGCGCTGGTGTATCCCGCTTACCAGACACCACAGGTGGCATCACGTATATCCCCAAAATCATCCCTGTACCCCATTCCACAGCCGCAGAGTGAGCGCCCAGGGCACGAAGCCGGGACCAACCACCTGTGATAACCCCATCGAGAGTAAAGTATCCGTAGTCCCGGTACCAGAGTAACCCCCTATCAAAAGCCCTGATGGTCGACTCATATATATATATATATATATATATATATTTATATATATGTATATATATATATACATATTATATATTCTCGTATATATATATGCATTCCAAAATAAATATACCTAGACATATATATATATATATATATATATATATATGTATATATATATATATATATATATATATATATATATATATATATATATATATATATATATATATATATATATGTATATTATATATATGCCCGTATATATATGCATTCCAAAATAAATATACCGAGACATATAATAGATATATGTATACCAAGTTAAATATACAGAAATATATATATATATATATATATATATATATATATATATATATATATATATTTATACAGTAGATATCAACATTTATAAACTGTGAACAATGGATTGTGTTCCAGAAAAATCCAGGGTGATAGTTAACCAGTACCATTTAAAATATAAACTAGATGTTTTGCCCACTCCTCTCAATGCTCACAGATTGGATGTGTCTCTGGGACAGGGAACAGGGAAGAGCATGGCATGAACAAATGATATGCAGGAATCAAGTGTAATCCCATAAAGATACAAATGCTGTATTCCACCACACCGTGTCCGAGAACACTCCAGGTAAATGCCCCACAACCAAACATTAATGAAATCAATACATTATCGCTGTATGTCCCCACCACAGGTAGCCCCCTAACGTACGTTTCGTGTTATCACTTCTTCAGATGTGTCCATAGTGACCAGTCGATCCAGAAAGTTTTATCAGTCCGGAAACACTGCAAATGGACCGGGAAGTTTTTCTTGCATGCGTCTCTGATCTGTTGTCAAACATTTGGAATTATCTTATCTGTGTATAAACATAAGAGGAACCGCATGTGGCTTTCTTTTTTTACATTATATAAATAAATAATTTTAAAAATCTGAATGTGGTCCCCCATATTCTGATTACCAGCAAGATAAAGCCCAACAGTTGGGGCCTGCTATTCTCACGCTAGGGAGACCCATGCTTATAGGCCTCCCCACAGCCTAAAAATAGAAGCCTCCCAGGATTGTCTCATCCACTAGATGTGATGATCCTGGTATTTTAACATGCTCATCCCAATTGCCCAAGTGCAGTGGCAATTGGGGTAATATCAGGGGTTACACCAGACACTAAGCCCTAGATTAGTGTTGGGATGCATCTATGAGACTTACAGACTAATCTGTAAGTGAAAGTAAATAAACACAAACACTGAAAAAATACTTTATTTGAAAAAAAAGACAAAAAAACACCCTCTTTCACCACTTTATTAACCCCCAAAATACCCAGGTGTGATTTAAGCCACATGAGATCCCCAGACGATTCCAGCTCTGCCACATTACTGAAGGCATAGTGCGCAATGATGGAACATAACTGAACGCTGTGAGCTTCAGTTGGAGACTGAGCTGCAATGACTGGTGATGTCACTCAGATTGGTTGTGGTTACAGCAGGAGGTTCCCAAAGTCATCCATCAGGAATATTTGTGTAGAGGTTTTGTTGTTGCAGCCCTTCAAGGACTCTAAATATTCCCCACAAACCTATTCTAGTAAAATCTGCTTTCCAAAATCAGATTTCCTTTTGAAAGGTATCATTTTCCAAAACAATTGTGCACAAGAGCATTTGGAGTTTGGCTACACTTTTACCTATTTAATCCTTGTAAAGATAAAAAAAATTGGGGTAAAAGAACAATTTAGTGGAGAAAACAACATGTTTTTAGGATTTTCTGTCCTGATACACCTGTGGTTATAAAATGCTTACTAGATAAATTATTTGATGTGTCTGGTTTCCAAAACTTCATCACTTGTGTAGGTTTTTCTCTTGTTTTTCTCCCTTAGGGACTCTAAAGGTCCCGTTACATGCAACGATATTGTTAACGAGATATCGCTGCGATAATGGAATTCGTGACGCACATCCGGCTTCTTTAGCGACGTCATTGCATGTGACACTTACAAGCGTCCGCTAATGATTCCAAATACTCACCAAATCGTTGATCGTTGACACATCGCTCATTTTCAAAAAATCATTGCTGGTGCTGGACACAGGTTGTTCGTCCTTCCTGAGGCAGCACACATTGCTACATGTGAAACCCTGGGAACGACGAACAACAGCGTTCCTGCATTTTCCGACAACGAGGTGGGAGTGATGGCTGCTTTCGGCTGCTCTCCACCCCTCCGCTTCTGTTGGTGGTCTGCTGTGTGACGTCGCTTTGACGCCGCACGATCTGCCCCCTTATAAAAGAGGTTGTTCACCGGCCAAAGCGATGTCATTAGGCAGGTAAGTTCATGTAAGGCTTCTTTCACACGTCCATTAAAACCACGCACGTTTTTCACGGACGTGTCAAAGGTGCGTTTTGCCCTCCGTGAGTCGTGTTTATGGCTCACATGTGTTCTTTGTGTGTTATCCATGATACCACACGGAGAACGGAAACTTTCTACTCACCTGTCCTTGGCGTTGCTGTCCGTGGTGCTGATCTTCGGTCTCCGGTCCTGCCGACTCACCGCTGCTGCTACTGCTTCCGGCCGCAGTGAAGTGAATATGCAAAGAGCAGAATGAGCGGCAGTCAGAAGCAAGTGACAGCAGCGGCAGAGACAGGAGGGCTGGAGAAGGTGAGTAAAGTTTTTTGTTTTTTTCTCGCTGATACATGTGTTTTCTCCGTTGACCTGAGGAAGACGTCCCGCCGAAACGTGTAGTGGTATACATCTGCCATTCATCAGTGTGAACAAGCCAGTGTCTTTACTTGAAAAATGGATATATATTTTTAATCGAGTTGATACAAATAAAGAAGCCTTTTTTTATTTATCCCTATGGAGTCCAGCTGGATCCTTTCCATTGCTCTGTTCTATTACCTTCTCGGCTTGCTGCCGTAATCCGTGCCAGACCATGGGAGGTTAACAGGAGGATATATTCAGGCTTGTCTCTGCAGTGGTGAGTGGTTTTGTTCTTTTTTCTATATTTGTTCTTGTAATCCGAATGTAGCTTATCAGGGGGTTTGTGGAAGAAAGTGACAGGAGGCAGGGAAGATGTTGCGGAAGGTGTTTTGCAGGCGCTGTGCTGCTGGAGCTGTGTGGCAAGTGGCGCTGCTCTGTGCAGCGGACGGCAATGCTCTATGCGGCGGGTGGCACTGCTCTATACAGCAAGTGACACTTCTCTGTGTGGCGGTCGGGGCTACTCAGTGCAGTGGGTGGTGTTGATCTGTGCGACGGGCGGTGTGGCAGGTGCCATCCTTAAGATGGTGCTGACTTCAAATAATGGCACCCGGAGTCGGCGTGTGCGCAAATGAATCTCTCAGCTCAAGATCTAATCTGCGCCTTTACTGCCTCCAACCCATTGATGTCCAAGCAACGGACTTAAGGAAAATGGCACCAGAGGTGGCACATGTGCAAATGAGATCTCATCTTGTCATTGAGCCAATAGCTCAATCTGCGAACACACCACCTCTGTGCGCAATTTCTTAAAAGCTTGCACCGATGGCTATTCCTGGATATTTTCTCTGCCTCAAAGCACCGCAGAGCACCTGGAACACTCGCCACACCACCCGCAACATTACCCTGCTCCATGACCGCCCCTACCTAGTGTGACCTCTACTCCACCACCGCTGCTGCCCATGGTAAGACACCACCGAATTGGAAGACAGACCCCCTTTTTCTTTTTTCTTTTTTTTCTCTAAATTTGGGGTGCGTCTTATAAAACAATAAATACGGTAAGCTAAAATGATTCTGGCAAAGTTATTACAACATAAATTAATAAAGTGACATGTCTGATTTGAAAATTAGCTGATGGTCATAAAGCCTAAAATTACCTTCACAAATACAAGTTTTTTTATTTTTTTTTAATTTTTCTACATACTAAAACAATGATAAAAAGACAAAAGATGGTTATTCTAAATATTTTTTTAACCATATGTGTATATGTTAAGCCTCAACTGAATTATTTATTTTATCTCTATTTCTAGACACAAACCAAGATTTAACCAACATGGGGAGAAACTATAATTTTATAAGACTTGGACAAAGAAAAAAATATGGTGTCCAGTGTTGGAAATGTACTTTACACACCTGAAGGAGAAACAAACACTTAGAATCTTCCATACACCAACAAGACATACCCACCCCAATTTCTTCCAGGAAGGTAAATACTTGTTCTTGAGATATTTTAAGATAATTAAACATTCTCATTTTGGGAAAAACACGTTGACAGATACACTGAGGATTCTTAGTAAATTAGGTAATCACTTCATTATTAATTGTTTGAGCACCTTACCTAGAAAAGCCATAAATGTTTGGAGAAGAAACTGTCCTGCCAAGGAGGCTTACAATATGTGATGTGCCATGGGGTTATAGCAATGATATCATCTGTCCCATCATGCAATAGTGTCTTTACCGTTCCAAAGAGTATTAAACAATCCCTAGGAACAGATGACAGAATCAGCAGAAGAGAATCCGAGTAGCCACCGATTCATCCACAATGAAGAACCTGGCCATATTGGTTTGCGTTATCTCTGCTTTTGTCATCTCAGGTAAGACTAATCTAGACACTTTACAGCATATACACACAGTACACTGTGGAGTGTCTGCTAGCTTTACTGACATGTTCCTCAATGATTTTCAATAGTTCTGCATACCAATATTAAAGGGATTGTTCAGGACTTTAGGTTTGATGGCCCTACCCTTAGAACATGTCATCAAAGTCTGATCGGTGGGCATGTAATACTTGGCATCCTTGCCGATCATATGTTCCCCATAAAAGTGGCAGCTGGAACTACTCAGTTGTTGCGCTTCACAGCTCTGTCAACTGTATAATGGCTTTAGGTGGGTACTTGATATCTACCCCTTAATATATTGGGGGTGATTGTGCAGCTCCCAGTCATGGGTATTATTCCATTTATGGAGCTTTGTTGTGCAGCTTCACTTCTAAGTAGATATGACCACTGCCAGTATCAGGAACAGCTGATTGACGATGGTGCCGGGTTTTACACCAACACTTTTTAGACATTCAAAACTGGTGGGGGTAAAGATAGGTCATCAATTTTAAAGTCCAGGAAAACCCCTTTAAGCTCCAATTCTTTCAGACTTTCCAGTTTTCTAGGAAATATGGTGGCATTGAAGTAGCAATGTTTGCAATAACTAATGTTAAAGTCTTGCTTGCTATAGTTATGAAGTGAAGATCTCGATGAGCTAGGGCATTGTCATTTATGAAGATGAAATTAGGCCTCTTATTCATACAGAGGCACAATGACTGGATTATTGATGTTATTCATGTATTAGGGGCTTGTCACTGTACCATTCAAAAAGTGTAGGGCCATTCTGTAGAGAGTAGACACATCTGCCCACACTTAAACACCACCACCAAAGGCTCTTCTGGTGACAACAGTGACTGATGCATAGTACTCTCCTTGACGTCTCCATCATTGTTGGTGGCCATCTTCTGCTCACCATGAATTGTCTTTTATCAGTGAACATCACTAAGGACAACTGGTCTCTTTTTTCGCAAGTCAATAATCCATGTGCCTGATTGTCTGGTCAGGTATCCTTGCAGTTCTTCTACCACTCCGACCAAGTGATGTACATTGTTTTGATGTGATAATTGGGTGTGCCTTTCCATGAGTCTTCTAGTCTCTTTGTATCTCTGTTCAACCTGCTGATGACACTCTGTGACACTAAGTTCAGTGATCACTTCCGCCTGAGAACATCCTAATTGAAACCAAGCAATGGCGAAGTACTGTTGATCAATTGTTAGGTGTCGTCTTGGTCTCTTGATGTCAAAATGTGAACAGCGTGACGAGAAGGACTGTTTAATACCAGTTCTAATTGAACCTCAAAATGTATTGGGTGATTCATGGATCAAAGAGCTGTTGTGAATTTTATGATTAAGCTTTTTTTTAGAGACAGCAAACTGTGCAAAAATTACTGAAACTTTGAACAGTAGAATTTGTGTATCCAGAAATTTAGAGAAGGTCACATTAAGTTCACCTGGAGAGGACAGAGAGCATTGTAGGATCATTCTGAAGTGTCACCCAAAAGCCAAATATCCCTAACTTTTTACGAGACGTGTACATTACTTATCATAATTAATATATTCGGCATTTCAATGAAAATCTTGTGAATTGTCTCTTGTTTTTCAGTTTTTTCCTATAAATGTTACTCGTGTTGGTCCCGCAACTCTACAACATGTGAGGAGTCTGAGACTGAATGTCTTGGAGATCGATGTATGACCGCCTTCCAAGACTTTAAACTTGGTGGGTACAACTTATTCATTCCTTCTATCAAACAGCCACTACCATCATGTTATTTCTGGTTTTGCAATTTCTACTTATTGTTTTACAGATGGAAATGTGTATAAGTCAATGTTGAAAGGTTGTGCCAATGAAACTATGTGTGGAATGAATGGCTCAGCAATGGCGGAAAATACTAAATTTCTATTTGTATCCCATTGCTGCAATGGACACTTGTGCAACAATCAAAAATATCAACGTAAGTGTCACAATGGTCGTAATTATAAGGAATTAACTAATGTTCTAAACCTCAGTCTAAGGCCTCATTCAGACAATGGGGTTTTCTAAATATTCAAAAAATGAACCGATATTCAGCCATTCTTTGAATCAGATTTCCATCATTGTTTGATCATTGTGTTAATCTTACCATGACAGTTTCATGATTAACTTTTTTCATGTTTAAAAAAATACCAAAGTTTTTCCAATCAATTAAAGTGTAGAAACTAGAATTGATATGTGATCAATTGGGGAAAAACAAGGACAAAAAAATGCTAATCTGTAAAAGGCCTTCTTAGATATTTTGCAACTACATATGAGAACATGTCTCAAATTTGATTCAGACAGAACCCAAAACATAATAAATAGAAGGGAGGGAAGGGGGTTACTAAAAAATCCTAAAATATATCATGCTCACCGTCTGCATCTACATGGTCTCAGTCTCCGGTTTTCAGTTCTTACGACTATGAAGCCAGTGATTCGTCTCATGTGATCATGGGGTAATGGGATTTATTGAGTATTAACATACTGTATTTTTTGGATTATAAGACGCACTTTTGCTCCAAAAACTTTGGGGGTAAAATGAGGGGTTTATCTTATAAGCCGAATGTAGCTTAGGTGGTGGAGAGGGATAGCAGGAGGTAAGGGCAATGCTGGGGCCATTGCAGTGGCGGTCTGTGCTGAGGCCGGTACAGTGGTGGGTTGTGCTGGGGCTGGGGCGGCAGCGGGCTGTGAGGTAAGGGCATCCTGAAAATGTTGGTGATTCGGGCTTCAAATAATGACATCCGAATTAGGCACTTGCGCAGATAGACCTCTTGGCTCAAAATCTCATCTCTGCATGCACCACCTTTGGCCCATTGATCTCCCAGCAGCGGACTTAAGGAAAATGGTGCCCAGAGGTGACGCGTGACCAGAAGAGATCTTGACTTGTCATTGAGCCAAAAGCTCAATCTGTGCATGCGCCAAATCTTGGCACCATTTCTTTGAAGCCCGCACCACCTACAGTTTCTGGAAGTTCCCTATCTCACAGGATCTGGGACACCCACCGGCTGAATCACCCACAGCATTGACGTGCTGCATCATCGCCCCTGCCTCCTGTGACCTTAATCCACTACCACTGTCACCTCCACTCAGTAAAACACCACCAGATTGAAGCACAGACACCATTTTTTACCTTTTCTTCTCTAAATTTGGGGTGCGTCTCATGATCCGATGCGTCTTATAAACTGAGAAATACAGTAATTGATATTAATATTTAAAACAACAATTGGTCTTTCTTTCTTCAGCTCCTCAAGACAATTTAACAACAAATGGTGTAAAATGTCCATTGTCCATGTGTACCGAAACTTTAGAAGAATGTAAGAGTGACAAGGAGGTCAACTGCACTGGATCCATGGACCGATGTCTAGAATACAGGGCAACAGTGAGGGATCCATGTAAGAACATATTTCTCAAAGATGTATACATTTTTTTTGCAACTAAATCTTTTTTTTTTGCTCTAATGCATGTAAAATAAATAAAACAATAGCAACTTCACATATATTCTAACATTAAATATTTAATTGTGTACACAGTTTTTCTGTATACTTATGATTTGGAACCTTTCAGGTCCAATAAATACAGTATTATTTTAAAGCAAAATATGTGCAAAAGTTGCCCTTTACCTAATAATGTCATTTTTATGTTTACAGATGGGAGAGATAGAAATTATTCTTGCAAAGGTTGTACCGATTCTGTCGCCTGCAAATACAACTTCGACAGCAAGATTGTCGCTGAAGAAGTACACAGGGTGTTATTTAAATGTTAGAAATTACCATATACTTAAGGAATCTTCAATACAAAAACTAAAAATGAATTTCCAATTCAATTACAATGATTTCTTCTGATTTGTCTTAATTACAATTATTACAATTAGAGATACAATGTATAAGATTTACATGAATGTGATTTATAGACTTTAAAATAAAAAGAAGTCGTCACTGAATGCTGTGTGGTCTAATTATCCTCCAGTTGTCCAATTGCAGGCTCTATCTATAGTGTTTATTTCTCTAATGCTGTGTGGTCTCGATATCCTCCCCTTGTCTGATTGCAGGCTCTATCTATAGTATTTATTTCTCCAATGCTGTGTGGTCACGATAACCTCCATTTTTCTGATTGAAGGCTCTATCTATAGTATTTATTTCTCTAAGGCCCCCTTCACACATCCGTGAAAATCACGCACGTGTTTCACGGATGCGTCAAGGGTGCGTGTTCCCCTCTGTGTGCCGTGTTTACGGCACTACGTGTGTTCTCCGTGTGTTATACATAATAACACATGGAGAATGGAAAGCCCCGCCTTACCTTTTTCTTCTGGAACTGTCTGTGGTACTGACTGACAGCGTTCAGCACAGGCCACGCACCGCTGACGCTGCTTTCGGCCATAAGTGAAGAAGATGCGTTGTTCAAATTCACTGGGGGACGGATGCAGGTGACAGCCACAGCAGAGACTGCAGGGCTCGTGGAGGTGAGTATGTGTTTTTTTAAATGACACGTGTGTTTCTCCGGCGCGTGTCACATGGGCCCGCATCCACACTACTTCCGTGTGGTACGTGTGCGGGCCACGTGACACCCGTGCTGCCGGAGAAACATGGACATGCATCCGTGTGGAGCACACGGGCTCACGTGTGCTCTACACGGAGGCACGGGCCAATGGCTAAACACGTGGGTGCACATAAACCCATTGATTTTAATGGGTTTACGTGTGCCCGTGTCTCCGGTACATGTGAGAACGGACCTAGCACATACCAGAGACATGTGCGTGTGAAGGAGGCCTATTGCTGTGTGGTCTCGATATCCTCCAGTTGTCCGATTGCAGGCTCTGTCTATAGCATTTATTACTCTAATGCTGTGTGGTCTTAATATCCTCAAGCTATCTGGTTGAAGGCTCTATCTATAGTATTTATTTCTCTTTAAACTAGTGTATGGAGATTAATTTCTCAGAGGTTTTCCATAAACAGCACACAAAGACATGAGAGATTTCTGCAGTAGTTTCCCTATGTGGTACATGTTCTAAAGTATTACCATAGATGACATTGTACAACCATACTGATCAGTGCATCTGTGAATACTGACTCCTGGTCTGCTTTCACTTGACATCTATAACTGTCTTTGCTTTTAGCAGTTTGTGTGCTTTCTGGATCTCGCTAGTGTTCGGGGTCTACTGTGATTTAGAAAAATGACAGCCTGGATTTTCCCTTTCCACAGAGAGTTTTCTTCTCCTTACCAGACACAGTCACTAGATTATAGAAGTGACTGGAGGTAGGCCCACTGACTCCAGTATTCATACACCTGTCCCACCAAACTCAGTCCTCACCTCCTGAGTCCTCTGCCACAGACATCTTTGTATTTTCCTATCAGAAAAGGACCCAGACATTTCCTCACTGCTTCTACACTTCCTTTTACCATATGAGGCAAAGGTAGTTTTGAGAATGGCCAGCAGAGGTCAGCGTAGATGCTACAACTCTCAGAGCAAGACTTCAGAGGGCACAGATCATGTCAAACATTATAGAAAAAAATATGGCCCATCAGGGGACATTTTGGTAGTGTCTACTCTGGGTCACTACATACCCCTTTAGTTTTAACAGAGCCATCCCTGGAGCTTACCAACATATATATCTATTGATTTACAGGTCAAATCAGTGATCTTTACCATAGTTGCAATTCCCAGAAGCAGGGTGCAACACTGACATCCACAATTCCCATCTGCGGGGTATAGACTAATTACTAAACAGCCTGTCGGTTGCAGCAGGATGCAGTCAGGGCTTTGCCCTGCATCTACAGTAAATCTATGGGGCCCACAAAATATTTCCCCCCAAAGGAAACATCTGAGTCCTTAGCTAAGCCCAGTCACAACTTGAATAACAGACCTTTAGAGTTTCTCAGAAGGTAGAATTCTTGGCGCTTAAATCTTTTTGCTTGTGAATGGGAATGACAGCCTAAAACCACAGTGCAAAACGTTTTTGTGCAAGTGTTTTAGGGTCCTTGGGAGCAGGACACGGCACACAGACCATGCACTGACTGTTTTTTTTTCTTTATCCAAAGTACCTAGGATACATATACAAGTTTTCTGAAAGAGGATGGTCCTTTTATTAATGAGATCTGTGGTAATCCTCAGTTATCCCTCTTGAGCAATCTAAATATCTGGCAGATAATTGACCTTGGTTGATCATTTGGTAACGCCTGACATAGATAGGTTCCTCCACAGAATCAGGGTATAGTTGATCAGTATCCCGATGAAGAATTGGAGATCATTCAGACTGAAGTTCTTGATTAATTGGTACTTTACACGCTGCGACATCGCTTCCGATATATCGTCGGTGTCACGTCATTAGTGATGCACATCCGGCGCCGGTAGAGACATCCCAGAGTGTAATACAAATGGGCGACGATCAACGAGCGCAAAAACGTGCAAAATCGCTGCTCGCTGACACGTCGTTCATTTCCATAATATCGGTGCTGCTGCAGGTATGATGTTGTTTGTCGTTCCCGCGGCACCACACATCGCTATGTGTGACACCCCTGGAACGACAAACATCTCCTTACAAGCGTCCAACAGAAAAGGAGGAAGGAAGGAGGTGGGCAACATGTTCCGGCCGCTCATCTCCTCCCCTCCTTTTCTATTGGGCGGCGGTTCAGTGACGCTGCTGTGACGTCGCAGGGCAGGTATGTGCGTGTGACGCTGCCGTAGCGATAATGTTCGCTACGGCAGCGAGCACCAAATATCGCACGGACGACGAGGGGCGGGTGCTATCGCGCTCGACATTGCTAGCAAATTATAGTAATGTCGCAACGTGTAAATCACTTCTAACAGTAAAAGGTCCCAGACGGTAGGTAGTCATTGTAGGGTGGAACACCCAAGACATTGGGTTATTGATATCAAATTCCTATAAAAAAGATCGTGGTTGTCCTCTTAACTCGGATGAGATTTGATGCTCGGATATCTCCTTTAAAGGTGATGAATCAGGTGTGAGATACTCTGCAAGACAGAGTTTCAGTGGGTTACTGTGCACAATTTTGGGTTCTTGATCGTCTCTCTGAATACAATAGATATTGGAAGGAAAACCGGGTGTCAATGATGAAAAGAAAACAGGTGATTATTTAAAATATTTTTTAACCATTTGTGTGCATGTGTTATGCCTCATCTGAAATATTTATTTTATCTCAATTTCTAGATAAAAAGATCCAACCACCATGGGGAAAAACTATAATTTAAAAAGACTTGGACAAAGAAAAATATATTGTGTCCAGTATTGGAAATGCACTTTAGACACCTTAAAGAGAAACAAATAGTTAGAATCTGAGTACACCAACAAGACATATCCACCCAAACTTCCTCAGGGAAGGTAAATACATGTTCTTGACATATTTTAAGATAATTAAACATTCTCTTATTGGGAACAACAGGTTGACAAATACACTGATGACGCCTTGTAAATTAGGTAATCACTTCATTATTAATTGTTTGAGAACCTTACCTAGAAAAACCATAAATGTTTGGAGAAGAAAGTGTCCTGCCAGGGATGCTAGCAATATGTGATGTGCCATGGGGTTATGGGAGTGATCTCATCCATCTCATGATACATTAGTTTCTTTAACTTTCCAAAGAGTATTTATACGATCCCTAGGAACAGATGACAGGACAAGCAGAAGAGAATCCGAGAAGCCACCGAATCATCCACAATGAAGAACCTGGCCACATTGCTTTACATCATCTCTGCTCTTGTCATCTCAGGTAAGACTCATCTAAACTCTTGACAGCATATACACACAGTACACTGAGGAGTGTCTGCTAGCTTTACTGATATGTTCCTCAATAGTTCTGCATACTAATATTAAAGGGATTGTCCAGGACTTTAGTATTGATGGCCTTACCCTTAGAATATCTCATCAATGTCTGATCAGTGAGCACGTAACACTTGACATCCTCATTGATCAGATGTTCCTCATAAAGGTGGAAGCTGGATCTACTCAGTTGTGGAGCTTCACAGCTGTGTCAACTGTATAGTGGCAATAACAGAAAGGAGAAAAGGGTTCACCGCGCTACCAAGGAGAAAATCAGGAGATGAATCTAAGGGTTCATATTTGTGATTTTTATTTTTCTACACGATTCAGAGTCTTGACTGTCTCCTTCATCAGGAATCATAAAAACCACTGATGTACATCAAGATACACTGCACGTAGGAAGCAACTTTTACATAAGAAAATATATAATAATAAGGGAATGTATGTAAAAATTGTGTAATATTACGCAAAAAAAAATTTTGTAAGAGGAGAAATATTCTCTTTGAACCTGTGATGGTATGTTGATGAGGAAGATGTGAATGTGCATGTGTCATTCCACTTATCTACCGTGTTACTGGTATTTGGGTGAATGTGAATTTAAACATAGGATATGTGCTGCAGAGGGTCAATGTTAAAAAAAAAAATATTGAAAAAGGAAGAAAAAATTGAAAAGGAACCAGATTATATTTTAAACTTATAAATGTAACTTTTAATCTATATAGTTTATAGGTGAAGCCGGAGGACTATTATAATTAGCGGAGTAGCATTGTAATAATAAATATGCTTAAATATAGATTACCGTATTTTTCGGGCTATGAGACGCACTTTTTTTCCTCCAGATTTTGGAGGAAAGTGGGGGGGTGCATCTTATATTCTGAATATATGATGTGGCACCTGTTGGTGGTGAAGGAATTATGAGCCTAAGGGGCACTTTGCACACTGCGACATCGCAGGTGCGATGTCGGTGGGGTCAAATTGAAAATGACGCACTTCCGGCATCGCATGCGACATCGCAGTGTGTAAAGACTGGATGATACGATTAACGAGCGCAAAAGCGTCGTAATCGTATCATCGGTACAACGTCGGCGTAATCCATAATTACGCTGACGCAATGGTCCGATGTTGTTCGCCGCTCCTGCGGCAGCACACATCGCTGTGTGTGAAGTCGCAGGAGCGAGGAACGTCTCCTACCGGCCTCACTGCGGCTTCCGTAGGATATGCGGAAGGAAGGAGGTGGGCAGGATGTTTACATCCTGCTCATCTCCGCCCCTCCGCTCTGATTGGCCGCCTGCCGTGTGACGTCGCAGTGACGCCGCACGACCCGCCCCCTTAACAAGGAGGCAGGTCGCCGGCCACAGGGACGTCGCACGGCAGGTGAGTGTGTGTGTGAAGCTGGCGTAGCGATAAGTTTCGCTACGCCAGCTATCACCACATATCGCTGCTGCGACGGGGGCGGGCACTATCGCACTCGGCATCGCAGCATCGGCCTGCGATGTCTTAGTGTGCAAAGCCCGCCTAAGGCTGCTCACCTGATCGAGTTAAGCACCCCTGCACAACCTTGGTGAAAATGAGGGACAATCCACAGAAGCTGATGGAGTCCTCTGCTAGCTGGTTGCAGCCTGAGAACTGCAATGAAAGTGCAAACCCGGATTGATCACATGACCGCGATGAAACCGGAAGTGCATCACCGCAGGTTCTGCCACCCAGCAAGCAATTGCCCGATAATCCAGCAACCTCAGGTCCTGTTAGGGAAGGAACCCCAAACTCCCAAAGCTGCTCCTGCCAATAATTCCTTGAATGGGATATCACATGTAAGGAGGAAAAATCACATTACTGTGCTGAACTAGAACTTCAAGCATAGTAACATAGTAACATAGTTTGTAAGGCAGAAGGAAGACATTATGTCCATCTAGTTTAGTCTATTTTAGCGCCGCTGTTCCCCAGTGTTGAACCAGGGGAAGGTAAAAACCCACAGAGTAGGAGCCAATTTTCTTCATAGGGAAAAATATTCTTTCCCGACTCCTAATCTGGGTCAACTATCTACCTGTAAGATTATGCTATTTATAACCTTCTATACTGTTGCTTTCAAGAAAAGCATCCATTCCTCTCTTAAATTCATTCAGTGAGTTGGCCATCACCACTTTCCCAGGAAGAGAGTTCCAGAGCCTCACTGCTCTTACCGTAAAGAACCCTCTTCTATGCTGATGTAGGAATTTTCTTTCCTCCAATCGAAGAGAATGCCCCCTTGTTCTTGTCACAGTCCTTAGTACAAACAGATCATGGGAGAGATCTCTATATGGCCCTCTGATATATTTGTACATATTTATTAGGTCTCCCCTAAGTCTTCTCTTTTCTAGAGTAAATAGACCTAATTTTGATAACCTTTCTGGGTATTGCAATGCACCCACTCCACTTATTATTTTAGTTGCCCACCTCTGAACCCTTTCAAGTTCAGTAATATCTTTCTTAAGCAACAAAATAGCACACAATACTCCGAGTGTGGTCTGACGAGGGATTTGTACAGAGGGAGAATGATGTTTTTATCTCGTGCCTCCAGACCTCTTCTAATGCATCCCATCACCCTATTTGCTTTGGTGGCTGCTGTCTGACACTGGGCACTCCAGTTTAGCTTCTTATTGACTAAGATGCTTAAGTGTTTTTCCATGTCTGATTTCTCCAGCAGTTTCCCATTTAGTAAATAATCATAGCATCTGTTTCTCCTTCCCATGTGCCTAACCTTACACTTATCAGTGTTAAATCTCATTTGCCATTTTTCAGCCCAATTCTCCAATTTACTCAAATCTATCTGTAGTTGCAAACTGTCCTCCTTTGTATTATCTACCTTACATAGTTTTGTATCATCTGCAAATACTGATATTTTACTCTGTAAGCCATCCACCAGATCATTAATAAATACATTAAATAGTAGGGGGCCCAATGCAGACCCCTGTGGCACCCCATTAGTAACCCTGACCCAATCTGAGTATGCGCCATTAATAACCACTCTTTGTTTTCTATCACTAAGCCAGCTACCAACCCATCTACACACATTTGTAGATACCATACAGGACATACTAGGAGTTATAGTTCTCCTTAAAGGGGTCCACTACTTGGACAAAGTTCATCTCATTTTCCTTAAGGTGTCCATTTAGTGGACAACCCCTTTAAAGTCAAGAAGATATGGTTTTGTAATAATGAACCACTTGACATGAATGGAACCTATGGGATTTTAACTCCTATTAAGCTTGTACAGGTTGGGTCGATGGGAGCTGTAGTGTGGCTAGAGCTGCAGAGCCACACAGGTTGTGCAAAACTGCTGACCCCAGACGAGTGTTTCACAGCCTGTGCATCCTCCAGCAGCAGATCCATAACAATGTCAGCGTGTTATTTAGATTATTAAATATTTTACCACATTTTTTGCTTCAAATTTTTTTTTTCTACTTTACACTTCTAAAAACTGGGTGCGTCTTATGGTCAGGTGCGTCTTATAGTCCGAAAAATACGGTAAGTGTGTTGAAAAGAAGTATGTTAAGGAATTATGTGTAAAAAGTTCCTGTAACCCACTATATAGAAAGGAGAAGAGCAAAGACAAATTATTAGCGGAGAAAGACGATGGGGGTCATTGAAGTGCAGACTGCACATGTCGGCCAGAAGTGATCCGAGGACAAGTGCTTTTTCACCGGCCAAACAGTGTTGTGAATTGAGGTACTATGCAATTGGTGTAGTACCAGGTATGTACAAAAAGAGGGTTTGTGAGGTGAACACACCACCAGAAATGCGGAAAATTATGGAGAAAAAAACAAGAGAGAAAACCGCGGGGCACAGAAGTGCATACCACACCGCATGTATTGACCTCCAGCGTCTCTCTCCGCTAATACTTTCTCTTTGCTCTTCTCTTTTCTAAATAGTTGGTTACAGGAAATTTTTACACATAATTACTTATCTTCAATGTTTGAGAGTAGAAGGGGTTAATGCCGCGTTGTCGCTAAAGGATGATAAAAAAAATTGTTGATTTAATGTAAGATTGTTTTATTCCATAGGTCTATGCATTTTGAGGTGAGGACCTCTTCTTCTGGACCACAAAAATCAGAAAAATCAACAATACGTGTATTGTTAATTTTTCTGATTTTTGTGGTCCTGAAGAAAAGGTCCTCACCTCGAAACGCATAGACCTCTGGAATAAAATAATCTTTCATTAAATCAACAAAAAATGTTATCATCCATTGGCAAAAGCGCGGCTTTCACCCCTTCTACTCTCCAGCATTAAAGATATCTACACGTGGGGCTGCAGCAGCCGCCTATTATCTGCGTGCTTCTTGTGTTGGTTTTGACTTTCACAACCACACTACGTGAGTGTACAGTAACATATTTTTATTTTAATATCTGGTAATATTTCAATTTTTTTTTTTTTTTGAACACTGACACTCTCTTGCACATATCCCCTTTTTAAATTCACATTCACCCACATACCACTTACACAGTAGCTCACTAGAGTAACACATGCACATTCACATCTCCCTCATCAACATACCATGACAGGTTGAAAGAATACATTTCTCCTCTTACAAATTTTTTTTTTTTTGCATATTATTACACAATTTTTGCATATAGTCCCTTGGTATTATTATAAATTTTCTTCTGTAAAACTTCCTTTTATTAACATCCTTAAGCATTTTCACTGGTCTCCACATGATTTTATTATTCACTCGTATATTTTAAATGCATCCGTTGACTGTCGGTTACCTGCGCGCCCTTTTTCAAATCTAGCGTCTTTTATATAAGGATGTCCTGTCAGTGTATCTTGATGTACATCAGTCTTTTTTGAGTCCTGATGAAGGAGTCAGTCAAGACTCTGAAACGCGTAGAAAAATAAAAATCACGAAGATTAGCCCTTGGATTCATCTCTTGATGATCTCCACGGCAGCGTGGTTAACCCTTTTCTCCTTTCTGCTATTGTCCTGTATGTGCTGGGTACATGGCAGCCTATGTGGTTCATATTATTCTTTAATGGCAGTTGTGACCTTCACAATTCCCTGAAGTGAGTGTATCCAAGCACTTTTTATCTCATGCTATTAGGATACGACACCATTTGCGCCTTTTGTCTCCTCCAGCAATTATTCAACTGTATATACAGTATATTTAACCACGCTGATGTGCATGGTTTTGAATGGTCTGATATGACAATTGGGCGTCTCTTACCTCCTTTAAATATGCCTTAACACTAGAAGTCCCAGAAATTTCGAGCTCTCCCCTGAAGTCCCGAAAGAGGGTCAAATGACCCTTAGTCCAAATATATTATCAAATACAATAAACTGAATAGAACTGACTAGAAACAAAATGGCTAAACTCAATAGAAAACAACAACCTCCTGTGGTGCGACAGTAATGGCCTTAATTACAGAACAAAAGACGGTGATTATAGAATGTTAGCTAAAATCCTTCAGGTCATTCGACTCGTCTCTGGGTTCCAAAGGTAGAAATGTTAAATTACCCCTCTCTGGGACTTTTAGTGTTAAATGTGCCTTGAGTTGTGTGGCATTCATCATCCATTCTGTAGTGCATTGTTCCCAATCAAGCAGTCATCATGTGACTGAAGGACATCTACTTCTCTGCTTTTCTGTGACTCTTTTAGTCTCTCTGCATCTCTGTACAACCTGCTGATGACACTCTGTGACAGTAAGTTCAGTGATCACTTCTGTCTGAGAACATCCTGATTGAAACCTAGCAATGGTGAGGTACTCTGGATCAATTGTTAGGTGTCATCTTGGTCTCACGATGTAAAAATATGAACAGCATGACGAGACGGACTATTTAATACCAGTTCTAATTGAACTACAAAATGGATTGAGTGATTCATGGATCAAAGAGCTGTTGTGAATGTTATCATTAAGCTTTTTTTAGAGAACAGCAAACTGTGCAAAAACATTAAACAGCTGAAAATGTGTATCCAAAAATTTAGAGAAGGTCACATTAAGTTCACCTGGAAAGGACATACAGAATTTTAGGACCATTTTGAAATTTCACCCGAAAGCCAAATATCCCAAACTTTTTGTGAGAAGTGTACATAACTTATCATAATCAATAAATTCAGCATCTCAATGAAAATCTTGTGAATTGTCTTCTTTTTTTCTAGTCTTTTCCTATAAATGTTACTCGTGTTGTTCTTACAACTCTACAACATGTAATGTGTCTGAGACTGAATGTCTTGGAGATCGATGTATGGCCGCCTTCCAAGACTTTAAAATTGGTGGGTACAGCTTATTTATTGCTTTTATCAAAAACAGCCAGTGCCTTCATGTTATTTCTAGTTTTGCAATTTCTACTCATTGTTTTACAGAGGGAAATGAGTTTAAGTCAATATTAAAAGGTTGTGCCAATGAAACTATGTGTGGAATAAATGGCTCAGCAACAGCGAAAAATTCTAAATTTCTATTTGAATCACATTGCTGCAAAGGACACTTGTGCAACAATCAAACATATGAAAGTAAGTGTCACAATGGTAATAATTATAAGGGATTAACTAAGGTGCTAAAGGTGGCTTTACACGCTATGATATCGCTAAAGCGATCTTGTTAGCGTCACGGTATTTGTGACGCACATCCGGCCGCTTTAGCGATGTCGTTGCGTGTGACACCTATGAGCGATTTTGAATTATCGCAAAAACATTCAAAATCGCTCATCGGTGACATGCTCCCCTATTCCCAATTATCGTTGCTGCCGCTTCCACGATGTTGTTCCTCGTTCCTGTGGCAGCACACATCGCTCCGTGTGACCCCGCAGGAACGAGGAACATCTCCTTACCTACAGCTGCCAGCAATGAGAAAGGAAGGAGGTGGGCGGGATGTTATGTCCCGCTCATCTCCGCCCCTCCGCTTTGATTGGGCGGCCACTTAGTGACGTCATTTTGACGCCGAACGAACCACCCCTTCGAAAGGAGGTGGTTTGCCGGTCACAGCGACGTCGCTAGGCAGGTAAGTAGTGTGACGGGTCCACGTGATTTTGTGCGCCACGGGCAGCGATTTGCCCGTGTTGCACAACCGATGGGGGCGGGTACCCACGCTAGCGATATCGGTAACGATATTGCAGTGTGTAAAGTACCCCTAAGGCCTCATTCAGACAATGGTGAGTTCCAAATATTCAAAAATTAAACCGATATTCATCCATTCTTTGAATTAGATTTCCATCATTGTTTGGACATTGTGTTAATCTTACCATCAGTGTTTCATGATTAACTTTTTCATGATTGGAAAAATTAATTGATTGGAAAAACTGGTAAAGTTTTTCCAATCAATTAATGTGATCATGGGGTAATGGGATTTCTTGAGCATTATTGATGTCAATATTTAAAACAATAATTTGTCCTTTTTGTTCAGCTCCTGAAGACAATTTAACAACAAATGGTGTAACATGTCCATTGTCCATGTGTCCCGGAACTTTAGAGGATTGTAAGAGTGAAAAGGAGGTCAACTGCACTGGATCCATGGACCGATGTGTAGACTACAGAGGGACATTGAAGGATCCAAGTAAGCACATATTTCTTAAAGATGTATAACTATTTTGCAACCAAATCCTTTTTTTGCTTCAATGCATGTAAGAAAAAAAGAAAAACTATAGCAACTTTCCATATATTCTAACATTAAATGTTTCCTTGTCTACACAGTTTTTCGGTATATTCATGATTTAGAACATTTCAGGTCCAATTTATACTGTATTAATCAAAAGCAAATATGTGCACAAGTTGCCCTTTACCTAATAATGTAATTTGTTATGTTTACAGATGGGAGAGAGAGCAATTATTCTGCCAAAGGTTGTACTAATTCTGTCGCCTGCAAATACAACTTTGACAGCCAGATTCTCACTGAAGAAATACACAGGGTGTTCCTTAAGTGTTAGAAATTCTTACATACTCCAGGCATCTTCAATGCAGAAACTAAAAATGATTTATCAATTCATATACAATGAACTCTTCTGATTTGTCTTAATTACAATTATTATAGAAAGATACAATGTATAAGATTTACATGCATGTGATTTGTAGACTTTAAAATTAAAAAAAAGTTGTCGCTAAATGCTGTGTGGTCTCGATATTCTCCCCTTGTCTGATTGCAGGCTCTATCTATAGTATTTATTTCTCTAATGCTGTGTGGTTTCGATATCCTCCATTTGTCTGATTGCAGGTACTTTCTATATTATTTATTACCCTAATGGTGTGTGGTCTCAATATCCTCAAGTTGTCTGATATTAGGCTTTATCTATAGTATTTATTTATCTTTAAACTAATGTATGGAGACTAATTTCTAAGATGTTTCCCATAAATAGCACACAAAGACATGAGAGATTTCTGCTGTAGTTTCTCTATGTGGTACATGTTCTAAAGTAGCAGCATAGATGACATTGTACAACCATACTGAGCAGTGCATCTGTGAATACGGCCCCGTGGTCTGCTTTCTTTTGACATCTATAACAATCAATTCAATTTCAATGATCTCTTCTGATTTGTCTTATTTACAATTATTATAAAGAGATACAATGTATAAGACTTACATGCATGTGATTTGTAGACTTTAAAATTAAAAAAAAGTTGTTGTGGTCTCGATATCCTCCCCTTGTCTGATTGCAGGCTCTATCTATAGTATTTATTTCTCTAATGCTATGTGGTCTCGATATCCTCCAGTTATCTGATTCCAGGCTCTATCTATAGTATTTATTTCTCTAATGCTATGTGGTCTCGATATTCTCCAGTTATCTGATTGCAGGCTCTATCTATAGTATTTATTTCTCTTTAAGCTAGTGGATGGAGTCTAATTTGTAACAAGTTTCCCATAAACAGCACACAAAGATATGAGAGATTATATGAATAATATTAAATGAACATGTGATTATTTGTACATTTTAAAGTAAAATAATAGTCACTAAATAGGGATGATCAAATACCCTATTATTCACTTCGACAGATATCCGAAGAATACCTCTCAGCAATACGAGTATTCGCGAATATCCGACGCCCGATGCAAGTCTATGGGAAACCAGAATAATTTCATGTTGGACACGTCGGTGACCTGTGGTGACTGAGGAAAAGGCTGAAATGGATGGGAAAAGGCAGAAACAGTATAGGCACAGCATGTAATAGGTGCCTGACTGCATTTCTGCCCCCTCCCGATTCATACAAAGTGACAGGACACACATGAACACGCCGCCCGCATTCACCCTCTTCCTTTGTTTTCTGTCGCATAAGCCATGACACATCCAACAGAAAACTCCTCCCCGGGTCCAGCTAAGTCACCCCCCATACCCCTCAGTGTTTTCCGGTGTTCACTTGCTGTTTTTACCCTTTCGCAGCGTTGATCCCCCACATCCCTCCTCCTTCACAATGAGCGCGGCTGTCAGCTCAGTTCAGTTTCCAGTGTTCAGTGTGAGCTGTGGAGCTGCGCTCGCTGCACTCACTCTGCTGCTGTGATCCAGGGAGGGTAAGTGCAGATTTTTTGCACAACCACACCTCTCATGGAGGGTTTGCACTCCTAGAAAATGGAAGATACGTTCCCTGAGCGTGCCCGAGCAATAGCCTAGAAGGTCCAGAGTCGTCGTAAAACTTGCAAAATGGATTTCAGGGGATTTTTTTTTCTTTACAATAAATTGGTAAAAAAGGGAATGTTTTGGGGAGGATTTTTTCAAATATTTTTTTTTGTCATTATTTTTTTTTTCTACTTTTATTACTGACAGTTGGTGATGTCGGGTATCTGATAGACGCCATGAAATCACCAACTGCTTGGCTTGATGTCAGGTGACATTACACATCTAGTATCAGCCCCATTTATTACCCCATTTGAAACCGCATCAGGGCAATGGGATGAGCTGGGGTGTAGCGCCAGGATTAGCGCATCTAATGGATGTGCCACTTCTGGGGCAGCTGCAGCCTGCTATTTTTAGGCTGGGAAAGTCCAATAACTATGGACCTTCACACCCTGAGAATACCAGACCACAGCTGTCTGCTTTACCTTGGCTGATGTACCAATTTGGGGGAACCCCATTTTTTTTTATTATTTATTTATAAATAATTATAAAAAAAGAGCCTCGGAGCCCTCCAAATTGGATCCCCAAACAAGGTAAAGCTGCCAGCTGCCATCTTCTTTACCCTGGCTGGCTAACAAAAATGGGGGGGACCCCACATCGCTTTTTTTAATTGTTTATTTTTTTGGCTAAATACAAGGCTAGGCACCCTTTAGTGCCACATGAAAGTCACTAAAGAGTGCCAGCTTAGAATATGCAGGGAGGTGGGACATTATATATGTGTTTGACATCGGTCTTCCTGTCTATCTATCTATCTATCCATCTATCCATTATCTATCTATCTATCTATCTATCTATCTATCTATCTATCTATCTATCTATCATCTTTGTAGCTGAATAATCTGATTCTGGTTTCTCTACTGCAATACAGAGGTCAAGATTACCAAATCTTCCTATGTTTATCATTACAGGCAGTGGCTCAATAGGTAGAGCTGCTTCCTATGGACAATTAGTTCACAAGTTCGAGTCCTGGCTGTCCCGGTAAAGAATTTAATTTACTTCTAACTATAAATTATAATTATTATTTATTTATAATTATAATTTAATTTAATTATGCACTGAAGGGAGAAGCCGGACATCTGCTGTGAGCCGCGGGACACACCTCTAAAATCGGGGCAGTTCACGGAATGGGGCTGCATTGTGTGCTCGCTCACAGACGTCGCTGAGTAAGCGTGGATTATGTCGGACTTAGTGGAAGCTATGGGTTGCTATTAACTCCTTATTACCCTGATTGCCACCGCATCACAGCAATCAGGAAGGGCTGGTTACACGACAGGACTGTCGCATCTAATAAATGCGACATTCATGGGGCAGCAGCAGGCTGATATTCTTGGGAGAGGGGGGCCATAACCATGGCCCTTGCGTTCTCCAGCCTGAGAATACCGGCCTGCTGCTGTGTGATTACCTCAGCTGGGTATCGGCTGGGTATCATTTAGGGGTTGAACGCACGTCTTTTTTTACATTATTTATTTATTTATTTATTTTACTACACGATATAGACCCGCCCACCGGTGGCTGTGATTGGTTGCAGTAAGACAGCTGTCACTCAGCATAGGGGCGTGTCTGACTGCAACAAATCATAGGCGCCGGTGGGAAGGGGAAGCTGGGAATACGAAATGGAAAAATATGCGGCCGGTATTTTTAAAAGCTGGAGAACCCACCACAGCGTGACAGCCGTGCAGCGCCGCGCTCATGATCGGTGAGTAAGAAAGAGAGAGGGAGAGACCGACTGACCAAAATGGCTGCTGGCTTATATAGCCCCTATGATGCTGTGCGGCCAAGCCAATCACATTAACAACACAACAAAGATGGCTGCGGCGTTACTGTGAGGGCAAGCAACGTTAGATGTGTTCATTGGCTGGAAAAAGGCACCAGGAAGTCAAGAAATGAAAATTAAAGTACCGGAGCGAATACCATATTAGCCGTCGGATCTCGAATACCCCATTATCCGTCGGATACCAAATAGTGGCGAATACATTCACTCATCCTTATCACTAAACACTGTGTGGTATCGATAAGAGGACATAACAAGTAGAGTTGAGCGCGGTTCGCGGTTCGAGGTTCTCCAGTTCGAGGCTCGAGTGATTTTTGGGGGTCTTCTAGATCGAACTAGAACTCGAGCTTTTTGCAAAAGCTCGATAGTTCTAGATATGTTCGAGAACGGTTCTAGCAGCAAAAATCAGGGCTTTTTACAACTACAGTGTGCAGGAGCCATCGCTGGCAGCCTGCCACAAGCTGGTAACCAAGATAAACATCGGGTATCCAACCAAAGCGCTTTGGTTAGTAACCCGATGTTTATCTTAGTTACGTGCAGGAAGCCCACACTTCCCTGCTCAGCTCGCTCCGCCCCCTCCTGCCCGCGGCATGTACACACGTACACACACACACACAAACACACACACACACACTCTGCACACATGGTCCCGCTCGGCTTATCTGCGGTGATGAAGTCCCGCCATCCCGACCTCAGCGCTGTCACTGTCCTCCATGGCCGCCGCTTGTCACATCACCTCTCACTTCCGACCCGAGACTGACTAGCGGTGACGTCACGGGCCTCTCGCGATATTTAGCTGTGAAGGCGGCGGTCATTGAACTCAGTGACAGGTGCTGTCGGCAGTGCTGGAGATCAGCGCAGGTAATGTACCTTGCTGACAGCAGCACTTGTCATCCCCTGCAGTGACCTGGGCTGACCTATTGATGTTAGCTCAGGTCACTGCATTGCTCTCCCAGCCAATGGGGAACATTCTGCTCTTTATTGACTGGGACAGTGTGGATCGTCATGGCAACCCCTTGGATTACACCAGACCTGGATTTGTTTTTTTTTCTAATAAATTGGTTAAAGAGGGAATGTTTTGGGAAGTGTTTTTTCAAATAAAAATGTGTTTGTCGTCTATTTTTTTTTATTACTGATTGGGTTGGTGATGTCGGGTATCTGATAGACGCCTGACCTCACCAACCCCAGGGCTTGATGCCAGGTGACATTACACATCTGGTATTAACCCCATATATTACCCCGTTTGCCACAGCACCAGGGCGCAGGATGAGCTGGGGCGAAGCACCAGGATTGGCGCATCTAATGGATGCGCCACTTCTGGGGTGGCTGCGGCCTGCTATTTTTAGGCTGGGGAGAGTCCAATAACCATGGACCTCCCTAGTCTGAGAATATCAGACCCCAGCTGTCTGCTTTACCTTGGCTGGTGATCCAATTTTGGGGGGACCCCTACGTGTTTTTTTTTTTTAATTATTTATTTAATTTAAAATAACAGCGTGGGGTGCCCTCAGTTTTGGACTACCAGCCAAGGTGAAGCTGCCAGCTGCGGTCTGCAGGCTGCAGCCATCTGCTTTACCCTAGGTGGCTACAAAAATAGGGGGAACCCTACGTCATTTTTTTTTTCATTTTTTTGGCTAAATACAAAGCTAAGCACCCCTTAGTGCCACATGAAAGGCACCAAAGGGTGCAAAATTACAAAATGCAGGAGAGTGGGACATTATGTGTCTTTCTGCCATTATAATGACAGAAAAGACTGATATGAAGTGTACAAGCACAAGAAAATCACCAGAGCGCTCTACGCTGTAAAAAGCAGTAGAAAATGGCACTGGAGTGAACATTTGACCGCCTCATGTAGGATGAAGCTATGTATCCTGGGTAAATTTATGCATTTACCCTCCTTCAGTTTTTTTGCAGTACACAAAAAAAACGTAAGGCACACGGATGACAAACAGATGACATACGGACCGTCTACGAAACGGAAACGGATGCCACACGGATGCACCCGTGAAAAAAAATTGACTGTTTTTTGCAGACCGCAAAAATGGATCGGTCGTGTTAATGTAGCCTTATTCTGATCTGCCATTTATAAACAGCAGGCAGAAATAAGTGAATAACGTCCCCTGGCGTCAGACAATCTCCGAGGTTTCAGGGCTAGCTGAGACCCTGGAGATCATGATTCAGGACGGTTTTTCCGGTCCCCGCTCACGTGATCACAGGTATACACCGTACACCGATGATCACGTTACAGTAAATGACAGCGCCCGTAAAAAATTATTTATCTCCCATCTGGCATGAACAAACACTTTTTCTCCACTTCCTCTCCACTTCTCCACTTTTTCTCCACTTTTTCTCCACTTTTTCTACATTTTTTCTCCACTTTTTCTCCATTTTTCTCCACTTTTTCTCCATTTTTATCTCCACTTTTTCTCCATTTTTTCTCTACTTTTTCTCCACTTTTTCTCCACTTTTTCTACATTTTTTCTCCACTTTTTCTCCACTTTTTCTCCACTTTTTCAACATTTTTTTCTCCACTTTTTCTCCACTTTTTCTCCACATTTTCTCCACTTTTTCTCCACTTTTTCTCCATTTTTTCTCCACTTTTTCTCCACTTTTTCTCCATTTTTTTCTCCACTTTTTCTCCACTTTTTCTCCATTTTTTTCTCCACTTTTTTCTCCACTTTTTCTCCATTTTTTCTCCACTTTTTCTCCACTTTTTCTACATTTTTTCTCCACTTTTTCTCCACTTTTTCTACATTTTTTCTCCACTTTTTCTCCACTTTTTCTCCACTTTTTCTAAACTTTTTCTCCACTTTTTCTCCACTTTTTCTCCATTTTTACTCCACTTTTTCTCCATTTTTTCTCCACTTTTTCTCCACTTTTTCTCCACTTTTTCTACATTTTTTCTCCACTTTTTCTCCACTTTTTCTCCACTTTTTCTACATTTTTTTCTCCACTTTTTCTCCGTTTTTTCTCCACTTTTTCTCCACTTTTTCTCCACTTTTTCTACACTTTTTCTCCACTTTTTCTACATTTTTTCTCCACTTTTTCTGCACTTTTTCTCCACTTTTTCTCCATTTTTTTCTCCACTTTTTCTCCACTATTTCTCCACTTTTTCTACATTTGTTCTCCACTTTTTCTCCACTTTTTCTCCACTTTTTCTACATTTTTTCTCCACTTTTTCTCCACTTTTTCTCCATTTTTTTCTCCACTTTTTCTCCATTTTTCTCCCCTTTTTCTACATTTTTTCTCCACTTTTTCTCCACTTTTTCTCCACTTTTTCTCCATTTTTTTCCCCACTTTTTCTCCATTTTTTCTCCACTTTTTCTCCACTTTTTCTCCACTTTTTCTACATTTTTTCTCCACTTTTTCTCCACTTTTTCTCCACTTTTTCTCCACTTTTTCTCCATTTTTTTCTCCACTTTTTCTACATTTTTTCTCCACTTTTTCTCCACTTTTTCTCCACTTTTTCTGCACTTTTTCTACATTTTTTCTCCACTTTTTCTCCACTTTTTCTCCACTTTTTCTCCATTTTTTTCTCCACTTTTTCTCCGTTTTTTCTCCATTTTTTCTCCACTTTTTCTCCACTTTTTCTATACTTTTTCTCCACTTTTTCTACATTTTTTCTCCACTTTTTCTGCACTTTTTCTCCACTTTTTCTCCATTTTTTTTCTCCACTTTTTCTCCACTTTTTCTCCACTTTTTCTACATTTTTTCTCCACTTTTTCTCCACTTTTTCTCCACTTTTTCTCCACTTTTTCTACATTTTTTCTCCACTTTTTCTCCACTTTTTCTCCATTTTTTTCTCCACTTTTTCTCCATTTTTTTCTCCACTTTTTCTCCCCTTTTTCTACATTTTTTCTCCACTTTTTCTCCACTTTTTCTCCACTTTTTCTCCATTTTTTTTCCCCACTTTTTCTCCACTTTTTCTACATTTTTTCTCCACTTTTTCTCCACTTTTTCTCCACTTTTTCTCCACTTTTTCTCCACTTTTTCTACATTTTTTCTCCACTTTTTCTACATTTTTTCTCCACTTTTTCTCCACTTTTTCTCCACTTTTTCTCCATTTTTTTCTCCACTTTTTCTCCACCTTTTCTACATTTTTTCTCCATTTTTTCTCCACTTTTTCTCCACTTTTTCTCCACTTTTTCTACATTTTTTCTCCACTTTTTCTCCACTTTTTCTACATTTTTTCTCCACTTTTTCTCCACTTTTTCTACATTTTTTCTCCAGTTTTTCTCCACTTTTTCTCCACTTTTTCTACATTTTTTTCTCCACTTTTTCTCCACTTTTTCTCCACTTTTTCTCCACTTTTTCGACATTTTTTCTCCACTTTTTCTCCACTTTTTCTCCACTTTTTCTCCACTTTTTCGACATTTTTTTCTCCACTTTTTCTCCACATTTTTTCTCCACTTTTTCTCCACTTTTTCTCCGCTTTTTCTCCACTTTTTCTCCATTTTTTTCTCCACTTTTTCTCCACTTTTTCTCCACTTTTTCTCCACTTTTTCTACATTTTTTCTCCACTTTTTCTCCACTTTTTCTCCACTTTTTCTACATTTTTTCTCCACTTTTTCTCCACTTTTTCTCCATTTTTTTCTCCACTTTTTCTCCACTTTTTCTCCATTTTTTTTCCCCACTTTTTCTACATTTTTTCTCCACTTTTTCTCCACTTTTTCTACATTTTTTCTCCACTTTTTCTCCACTTTTTCTCCACTTTTTCTCCATTTTTTTCTCCATTTTTTCTCCACTCTTTCTCCACTTTTTCTCCACTTTTTCTGCACTTTTTCTACATTTTTTCTCCACTTTTTCTCCACTTTTTCTCCATTATTTTCTCCATTTTTTCTCCGTTTTTTCTCCATTTTTTCTCCACTTTTTCTCCACTTTTTCTATACTTTTTCTCCACTTTTTCTACATTTTTTCTCCACTTTTTCTGCACTTTTTCTCCACTTTTTCTCCATTTTTTTCTCCATTTTTTTCTCCACTTTTTCTCCACTTTTTCTCCACTTTTTCTCCACTTTTTCTACATTTTTTCTCCACTTTTTCTCCACTTTTTCTCCACTTTTTCTACATTTTTTCTCCACTTTTTCTACATTTTTTTCTCCACTTTTTCTACATTTTTTTCTCCACTTTTTTTCCACTTTTTCTACATTTTTTCTCCACTTTTTCTCCACTTTTTCTCCACTTTTTCTCCATTTTTTTTCCCCACTTTTTCTCCACTTTTTCTCCACTTTTTCTCCACTTTTTCTCCATTTTTTCTCCACTTTTTCTACATTTTTTCTCCACTTTTTCTCCATTTTTTCTCCACTTTTTCTACATTTTTTCTCCACTTTTTCTCCACTTTTTCTACATTTTTTCTCTATTTTTTCTCCACTTTTTCTACATTTTTTCTCCACTTTTTCTCCACTTTTTCTACACTTTTTCTCCACTTTTTCTCCACTTTTTCTCCACTTTTTCGACATTTTTTCTCCACTTTTTCTCCACTTTTTCTACATTTTTTCTCCACTTTTTCTCCACTTTTTCTCCACTTTTTCTCCATTTTTTTCTCCACTTTTTCTCCACTTTTTCTACATTTTTTCTCCACTTTTTCTCCACTTTTTCTCCACTTTTTCTCCACTTTTTCTACATTTTTTCCCCACTTTTTCTTAACTTTTTCTCCACTTTTTCTCAATTTTTTTCTCCACTTTTTCTCCATTTTTTCTCCACTTTTTCTCCACTTTTTCTACATTTTTTCTCCACTTTTTCTCAACTTTTTCTCCACTTTTTCTCCATTTTTTTCTCCACTTTTTCTCCATTTTTTCTCCACTTTTTCTCCACTTTTTCTACACTTTTTCTACATTTTTTCTCCACTTTTTCTCCACTTTTTCTCCACTTTTACTCCATTTTTTTCTTTACTTTTTCTCCATTTTTTCTCCACTTTTTCTCCACTTTTTCAACATTTTTTCTCCACTTTTTCTCCACTTTTTCTCCATTTTTTTCTCCACTTTTTCTCCACTTTTTCTCCACTTTTTCTCCGTTCTTTTTCTATGGTCGGTGTGCCCATTAGCTCTGCCATGCATAGTGTAGCTCTACACCTACTGCACTTGTTACTTTATGGTTGACATCTCTTTCGTACCAGAGCTGTCTAAGCCTACTCTGACCCCATATTTGTCATTACTATATTGTCCTTGTACTGTATTATGACATTTGTATCATGTGTTTCATTTCTTGCAGTGTTGCAATTTTTTTGCTGCATCCCAATTGTACTTCTACATTGTTCGAGTTTATGTTATTGTTCTCTCACTCTTATGTGATACTGATTATTGTCATTTTTCAGGATTACATGCAGATAAGTCCAATCTGACGAAGGCTCAGGCCGAAACGTCATTTGTAACTTGTTTTGGACAAAAACATATATGCTTATGAAAAAAATGTTTTTCTTAATACGGACCAATAAAGTGATTTTGCATTACTATCCGTTGTGACTTACTGACTTAGTCTGGGAGATTTAGAGTGCCGAGGTTACTCACTAATTTTATCTATTATTACCTCTGAGCACCTATATACCAGTGAGTAGAGCTTCCTCTACAGTAGTTCTCCTGATTAGGCATGCCCTTACCTCATAAGCAGGGCATTGCAGCTTTGGTAGCAACCATTACGACATGGACTCTGCTGCTGTGGACCCGGGGAGAGTGAGTGCAGATTCATTGCACCCACACTCCTCACATGAAGGGTCCGCACTCCTAGAAAATGGGGGATACGTTCCCTGAGTGTCTCCCCCCATATTCTAGACTGTCCAGAGTCATCGTGGGACCCCTTTATTTTTTTTCTTACAATAAATTGGTGAAAGAGGAAATGTTTTGGGGACTGTTTTTTCAAATAAATTTCTTTGTCAATTTTTTTTTTTGTTAGTACTGACAGTCTATGATGTTGGGTATCTAATAGGCGCCATGACATCACAAACTGCCGGGCTTGATCTCAGGTGACTTTACAGCTAGTATCAACCCGATTTATTACCCCGTTTGCCACTGCACCAGGGCACGGGATGAGCTGTGGTGAAGCGCCAGGATTGGCGCATCTAGTGGATGCGCCACGTCTGGGTTGCCTGCGGCCTGCTATTTTTAGGCTGTGAAGGCCCAATAACTATGGACCTTCCCACCCTGAGAATACCAGACCACAGCTGTCCGCTTTACCTTGGCTGGTGATCCAATTTGGGGGGGACCCTACTTTTTTTGTGTATTTATTAATATTTATAAAATAATTATAAAAAAAGAGCCTGGGGGGACCTCCACATTGGATCTTCAACCACGGTAAAGCTGCCAGCTGTGGTTTTCAGGCTATTGCCGTCTGCTTTACCCTAGCTGGCTAACAAAAATGGGGGGACCCAACGTCATTTTTTTTTAACTATTTTTTAAATAGAAAAAATTAATGGGCTTCCCTGTATTTTTATTGCCAACCAAGGTAACGGCAGGAAGATGGGGGTGGCAACCCATAGCTGTCTGCTTTATCTGCGCTGAGAATCAAAAATACAGCGGAGCGCTACGTCATTTTTTTTAAAGATTTATTTTTACAGCACTCTGATGTCCAGCAATCAAAATACAGGGAAGCCCATTTTGTTTTTAGTTATTTAAATAAATAATTAAAAAAATATATATGGGCTCCCGCTGCATTTTTTGTATTGCTAGCTAAGGGTAATCCAAGCAGCTACTGGCTGCTAACCCCCACTGCTTGGTGTTACCTTCACTGGCAATGGAAAATCCAGGGAAGCATTTTTTATTTTTTTTGCCAAAAAACTACAAAAAAAGCACGTGAGCTTCGCCATATTTTTGTATGCTAGCCAGGTGTAGCAGGCAGGTGCTGGAAGAGTTGGATACAGCGCCAGAAGATGGTGCTTCTATGAAAATGCCATTTTCTGAGGCGGCTGCAGACTGCAATTCGCAACAGTGGGGCCCAGAAAGCTCAGGCCAACCTGTGCTACGGATTCCAATCCCCAGCTGCCTAGTTGTACCTGGCTGGACACAAAAATGGGGCGAAGCCTACGTCATTTGTTTTCTAATTATTTCATGAAATTCATGAAATAATAAAAAAAGGGCTTCCCTTTATTTTTGGTTCCCAGCCGGGTACAAATAGGCAACTGGGGGTTGGGGGCAGCCGTACCTGCCTGCTGTACCTGGCTAGCATACAAAAATATGGCGAAGCCCACATAATTTTTTCAGGGGGCAAAAAACTTCTGCATACAGTCCTGGATGGAGTATGCTGAGCCTTGTAGTTCTGCAGCTGCTGTCTGTCTGTATGGAGAAGAGCAGACAGCAGCTGCAGAACTACAAGGCTCAGCATACTCCATCCAGGACTGTATGCAGAATTTTTTTGCCCACCAAAAAAATGACGTGGTCGTCGCCATATTTTTGTATGCTAGCCAGGTACAGCAGGTAGCCACGGGCTGCCTCCAACCCCCAGTTGCCTATTTGTACCCGGCTGGGAACCATAAATATAGGGAAGCCCTTTTTTTTAATTATTTCACTTATTTCATGAAATAATTAAAAAACAAATGACGTGGGCTTCGCCCCATTTTTGTGTCCAGCCAGGTACAACTAGGCAGCTGGGGATTGGAATCCACAGCACAGGTTAGCCCGAGGTTTCTGGGCGCCTCTGCTGCGAATTTCAGTCCGCAGCCGTCCCAGAAAATGGCGCTCTCATAGAAGCGCCATCATCTGGCGCTGTATCCAACTCTTCCAACAGCCCTGGAGCTGGGTGGCTTGTTGGGTAATCATGAGTTAATACTGGCTTTGTTTTTCTAGCCAGTATTAAGCCAGAGATTCTTAATGTCAGGCACGTTTGACCCGGCCATTAAGAATCTCCAATAAAGGGTTAAAAAAAAGACACCACACAGAGAAAAAATACTTTAATAGAAATAAATACACAGACACATTAGAAACTCCATCTTTATTACCCCCTGTCAGCCCAATAAATCCCAAATAAACCTTGATGAGCTGGGGCACCTCATCCTCACTACAATCCTCACTAGTGTAGTAGTAGTAGTGACGATTGTAGTGAGGATGAGGTGCCCCAGCCCATCACTTGATGGGCTGGGGCAACTCATCCTCACTACAATCCCCACTAGTGTAGTAGTAGTGACGATTGTAGTGAGGATGAGGTGCCCCAGCCCATCAAGTGATGGGCTGGGGCACCTCATCCTCACTACAATCCTCACTACAATCGGTTAGCAGCATGCAGCCTTCACTCCGTGAGTGATCAGTGCTGCTAGCGGTAACAGCGGTAATGCTGACAGACGCGTTACCATAGCAACGGTGCTCCCGGAGCCGCGGTTAGCGGTGACGTCACCGCTAACTGCGTTGCTATGGCAACGGTGATCTCCGTTAATGACCGGCTGTGTCAGCCGATCCCTAATGGAACGGGAGTTGACCGTGTGCTAGAGCATATCGCCGGTACACGGCGATACACAAATGTGCACCGTGTACCGGAGAGATGCACTCGCAGGTCCTACATGACGCGTCATAGTCATGTGACCAGTCTGTAGCCAATGAGATAATAGCCACGTGACTGGTCACATGGCTATTTTGACGTCACTATAGGTCCTGCTTCTCTGCTGGCAGTGCCGGTCACCGGGAGGATTCAGCGATCATCGGATGGAATAGCGGCAGGAGACAGAGTGCAGGAGGGATCGCGGGGATTGGTAAGTGTTATGGCAATGTTTATTTACTGTATGTGTACATTTATAATGCATTTTTATGTGTTTGTGATTGCCTCCCATTATAGCCTATTGGTTCGAGTTCAGTTCGTCGAACGTTCGACGAACCGAACTCGAACGGGAGCTCCGTTCGGCGAGCCACCCTCGAGCCGAACTGCGACCGGTTCGCTCATCTCTATTAACAAGTAAAAGTAATAATATCCAAAGGCAGAACTATTCAAATTAAATAAACAGTAACTCATAAAATGTATATGTCAGTTTAAGTGTTTTGGCAGAATAACCTGTCATGTGTAATAACATTGTTTATGTCCATTACTTGACTTGTATCCTGGAGTTTTTACCAGTTGTCCAAAGGCAGGCTCTATCTATAGTATTTATTTCTCTTTAAGCCAGTGAGTAGAGACTAATTTCTAAGACGTTTCAGATAAACAGCACACAAAACATGAGGTATTTCTGCTGTAATTTCTCCATATGGTAAATATTCTGAAGGCGCTACATAGATGACATTATGCAACAATACTGAGCAGTGCATCTGTGAATACTACTCTTGGCTAAGACAAAATATTTTCTGGAAAGCAGGAGAAGCACTGGTAGTTACTAAATTTCTGTATGCTTTATCTATACTCAATCTATACTCAATTTATACTTTTTATTTCTCATTTAACTACTGAGTGGAAACTAATTTCTAAGAAGTTTCTCAATTATAATACTGGAGAGCGCAATAGGGTCTTAACTGGATAAAAAAGAGGTTAATATGAAAGAGACTCACCTGGCAGGGTTGTGAAAGGCACAACCCCTCTATATTCCTGAAAGGATAATGGCCGCTGCTGTAGTCCCACAAGGAAATTCCTAGATATTGAAAAAAGAGAACAAGTATAATACCGCACTGCCACCAGAATTGCTAATTAATGATGAGTTTATTTATTTCAGGTGGATGCATTTCTGGGATCTATGTCACCTTCCTCAGGACCAAATGATGTTATATTTAATTGGTCCTGAGGAAGGGGACGTAGCTTTTTTCAATATCTAAGAAGTTTTCCATAAACAGCATACAAAGACATGAGAAATTTCTGCTGTAATTTCTCTATATGGTAAATATTCTGAAGGCGCTACATAGATAACATTATGCAACAATACTAAGCAGTGCATCTGTAAATACTGCTCTTGGCTGAGATAAAAGATTTTTTTAAAATCAGTAGAAGCAGCGGTGGTTACTGGATTTCTCCATGCTCTATCTATACTCTATCTATACTCTATCTATACTATCTATTTCTCATTTAACTACTGAATGGAGACTAATTTCTAAGAAGTTTCCCATAAAAAGCACACAGAGACATGACACATTTCTGTTGTAATTTCTCTATGTGGTACATATTCTGAAATAACAGCATATATGCATTCTACAACAATACTGAGCAGTGCAGCTGTGAATCCAGCTCTTGGCTGAGATAAAACTTTTTCCTAAATGCAGCAACAGCATAGATGACATTACATAACTGTACTAAGCAGGGCTGTTGTGAATCCAGCTTTGGGGTAAGATCTGTCATTTTCCTGTTCTTCTACAAAGCCATAGAATTAGATAGGCACCTGTATACTGACCCTATCACATGGAGATTTTTACAAACATTGTTGACTTTCATGGCAGCATTGGGATCTGTTCAGACTACAGATTCTGACAACCCGCCTGATGACTTCTCTGGTGTCTGTGACTAATGCTAGAAGGCTTGGATGTCAACCTGCAGAGTGGTGGTTCATAGGCAGGCTAGCAAGAATTAATCTCTGATAGTCTGCTTGTTAGTCTCCTTTGCTCACATGTTGTGGGGGAGCCAATCACATCTGCCCCCCTCCTATATATGTTGGCTATATCGTTCCTTCTATACAGCTATAGTTTATTTTTTGGTCATGCGCACTACACCTCTCAGAAGCTGGGAAGGGTATGCCCGGCTTTAGAGTAGTAGTGTGCATCACCGGAAGTGTGGACAACTTCCAAGCTTGCGCAATAAGCCCCTATGAAGCCCGGGTGCTCATACTCGGCATCAGAAACACGCAATGCTGAGAGGTGCAAACCTGCTCTCATGTGAGGGTTTGTATAGAGAGGCAGATAATGTTGGGCATTTTCAGTGGGCAGACTAGTCAAGGGAACTAATGCCTCTGCAACTAGTCACAGCCCTAGTTAGCATCTCATAAATGTTCTTTAGAAATACTTTTTCTAATGATCTGTGTATGTGTGCTACTCTATGCTGGGACTGATAGGCAGGGATTAGATATATGCACCCAGAACTGTTCTGGGTGCCCCGGGGACCTGACTGGTTCCCATTGAAAGGACATCTATGTTTAAAAAGTTTAAAAAGTTGTTAGAAATGTTTTTAATATTTCCATCACTATTATCTCACAGAAGGCTGGCAATTCTTGTGTAAAAATTGTTTCTCAGCTTATTGTCATGAGTGGGGAGGGATAAAATGAAAGGTAACATTATTAGTATAAAGCAGTTTTGCATTATTGTCTATAGGTAATGGACAATAAGACTGTGTGCACATGGTGCCTTTTTACTCAGTTTTTTCTGTATTTTTAGTGCAGATTTGTCACAAAGTCTGAAAGGAATCCCGATGCCAGCAAAGTCAATGAGAATCCTGAAGTCTCATGCACACGCTGGGTATTTGGTTCTTGCAGATTTGTTGCAGATTTAAATCTGCAGCAAATATTTCTTGTAGCTTTTTTTTTGCATTTTTCAACTATTCCTTTGAAAGAGAAAAATTTGTACCAAAACACGCTGCACAGAAGTATCAAAAACATACACAAAATACGTGTTTTTTCCACGATGCTTAAAATGAGAAAGTACTAGCTGGTTAATTAACATCCAGAATTACAGAGTTACAATATACCGTATATATGCTAGCCGACCCGATTAAAAACCGAGGCAGCTAAGTTTACCACGAAATACTGAGTAAACTTATTGACCCTAGTGTAAGCCTAGGATTATAAGGCACACCTCAAATTTAGAGATGGAAAATTGGAAAAAATTATTTTTAATGTTAAAAATCCTATAAAAAATCCAATAAAAATCTTATAATCCTAGTGCGACTTATATTAATTAGCTCACTAGGGTAGCTCTTCAGGCTAAGTCGGCGATGATGCCAGCTCAGAGGATGGGGGTGTCCGCCTCTTAGTAGAGTCACAGGATAGAAGGTTGGCAATACTTATCGCTTGGAGTTGTCGCTGCTAAGGAGGGTCGGCGATACTGGGGGATCAGGGGTGTCGCGACGGATGCCATTGAGCCTGCAGGTGGACTGCGAGCTCCAATGAGCCGACTGGATGGTTGACACAATAGACTTCAAGACAATTGCCACAGAAGCAGCGTGTGCGCAGATTGAGATCTCGGCTGTCCAAGATCTCAATCTGCGGATGCGCTGCTCCCGCGGCCATTTTCTTGAAGTCAATTTCACCAAACACCGGCCGGCTCAACGGAGACTGCTTTTAGTCCATGAGTCAAATCGAGAACAACTCGCGTACCCTGATTTTTTTTTAGGATTTTCTCCAGGGTTTCTTCTTGTATACACTTGAACGTTTACAGCGTATGAACTTTTGCTGTCACAAAGTGTCCATTTCTTGATGCCGTACTTTACTGTCTTACTTGGTATATATTACATAAGCAAGGATGATTGACCTTAGGGAGATCAACATCCAGGACCACGGAGTCACCATCATGTGTTTCTCAACGCAGTGATTCTAGAACAAGGCCCCCTGGGAAAATATGCAAAACAGGACTGCCGCGGAAACACCATCACATGTCTCAACGCTTGCAGGAAACTAGCCAGGTCTTTCACCGGGAAGGAACAACCACGGGAGGGGCAGTCTCCAGTCAAGGAAACCGCCTATGCCAAAACATGGTATCCATTCACAGACAGCTGTTTCGGGCTAGTTTCCTGCCAGCATTGAGACATGTGATGGTGTTCCCGCGGCAGTCCTGTTTTGCATATTTTCCCAGGGGGCCTTGTTCTAGAATCACTGCGTTGAGAAACACATGATGGTGACTCCATGGTGCTGGATGTTAATCTCCCTAAGGTCAATCATCCTTGCTTATGTAGTCTTTTACTAGGCATTGCTCCCACTAGCCAGTTTCCTACTCCACACTGATGAGGGGCAAATACCCCGAAACAGCTGTCTGTGGATGGATACTATGTTTTGGCATAGGCGGTTTCCTTGACTGGAGACTGCCCTTCCCGTGGTTGTTCCTTCCCGGTGAAAGACCTGGCTAGTTTCCTGCCAGCGTTGAGACATGTGATGGTGTTTCCGTGGCAGTCCTGTTTTAGTTGGTATATATTGTCTGAACGGGCACATACCTCGGAATGCCACCAGTTGTTCATCGACAGTTACAGCTTCACCAATATTATATATATTTGGTAGAATCTCTACCCATTTATTACAAACATTTCTAATAGGGGCTAGTTTCTATTTAGCTCTTCTTTCATTTCGATATGTTTTATTATCAAACCGTAGTACGCTCGAAATCTCATTAAACCTTTCAAGAGACATTGCAGCTCTAAATATGTCCTCTCTCACAGTCTTGAAAGTGAAACGACTGGATGAATACTTGCTTACTGATCAGAACAGCGAAACCTCCACCCTTTTGAATAATGAGATGAAGTACACAAGAAAACGAATACATTTTGCAGGCAGAAATACTTAGTGGCTATTTATTCCAAGCAGCATGTGCTTTGGCCTGTCCTGCCCACAACCATGAATCAGTCATGGAGACAGGACTAAAAAGCACTAGGTACAGGCTGTGCAGTTCTATTTTTGCATATGTGAGGCCGCATGGCACACTTTAAATAAAAATATTTTACTGTAGGACTGCCCCAAAGAGATTTGCCGTGACTTGGCAGGGTAGCTCGAAAAATTGCAATTTTTTGCCAAAAATCTCATTTTTCAATAGTACAGTTTGGAATGTTGGTACTGTGCACACTTTGCAATACATATTATTTTGAGTAGAGGTTGTTTAGAAATAATTAGTGTCCTGTTGAACAGTATAAAATGTTATTGGGTCATATTGCCCCAAAAAGTACAACTGTAACACAAAAAACACAAGAAACAACACTCATAGTAAGAACCCATGAAATGAGGAAAAGTCACAAGTTTCAGATCCGCATAATAAATAATAAGTAGGGTCTCAAATTTTTTTTTTGGTCCTAAGGACCCGAACAGAACAGCAGGGTTAATGAGACTTGGACAAAGAAAAAATATGGTGTCCAGTGTTGGAAATGTACTTTAGACACCTGAAGGAGAAACAAATAGTTAGAATCTTGACTACACCAACAAGACATATCCACCCAAACTTCCTCAGGGAAGGTAAATACATGTTCTTGAGATGTTTTGAGATAATTAAACATGCTCATTTTGGGAAGAACACGTTGACAGATACACTGATGATTCCTTATAAATTAGGTAATCAATTCATTATTAATTGCTTGAGAAGCTTACCTAGAGAAAACATAAATGTTTGGAGAAGAAACTGTCCTGCCAGGGATGCTAGCAATATGTGATGTGCCATGGGGTTAGAGCAGTGATATCATCCATCCCGTGATACAATAGTTTCTTTACCATTCCAAAGAGTATTTATATGATCCCTAGGAACGGATGACAGAATGAGCAGAAGAGAACCCGAGAAGCCACCAATTCATCCACAATGAAGAACCTGGTCATATTGCTTTGCGTCATCTCTGCTATTGTCATCTCAGGTAGGACTAATCTAGACACTTCACAGCATATACACACAGTACACTGTGGAGTGTCTGCTAGCTTTACTGATATGTTCCTCAATGATTTTCAATAGTTCTGCATACTACTATTAAAGGTATTGTCCAGTACTTTAGTATTGATGGCCTTACCCTTAGAATATCTCATCAATGTCTGATTAGTGGGCATGTAATACTTGGCATCCTTGCCGATCAGATGTTCCCCATAAAAGTGGCAGCTGGCACTACTCAGTTGTGGAGCTTCACAGCTATGTCAACTGCATAAAGGCTGCAGCTGGGTACTGGGTATCTGCTTCCTATTTGAATAAATTGGGGGTGATAGTGCAGCCCTGGTCATTATTTCATTTATGGATCTTTGTTTCACATCTAAGTACATATGCCAGTATCAGGAACCACTGATTAGCAAGGGTGCCAGGTATTGCACCTCCACTTTTCACACATTCAAGATTGGTGGGGGTAAAGATAGGTCATCAATGTTAAAGTCCAGGACGAACCTTTTAAGCTCATATTCTTTCAGATCTTGCATTTTTCTTGGAAATATGGTGGCATTGGACCATAAATCTAAGAAATAAAATTATTATTGGGAAAATAGGACCCAACATTTTCTTCTCCTCACTTTTGATCTTGCACGTGAGAGGCAATATGATATTGTGATCCCAGACTAAATTCAACTCCTTCCTCCTTAAATTGACCCATTTTATATAGTTTGTTGGTTTTGGTTTAAAGAAGTTATTCTTTATCCTACAAGATTAACCCATTATTCTCAAAATTAGGAGGTCTAAATGATACTCTTTTTTCCTGGCATTGTGTGCTACATCTCTGGCCTCATCTGACCACACTATTTGCAAGGACTTCTGGCTATGGCCAGACCTTGAACATCTCTGCATGTTGTAAGTTTGCGACTCATGACATCACAGATATCCACCGCAACTTTATGTTGCACAGTGACCTTTGAATTCTGGACATGGCCCAGAATCCTAGCCAATAGAGACAAGGTCAGAAATGTGGCACACAATGTCAGAAAATATTATTATTATTATTTATTATTATAGCGCCATCAATTCCATGGCGCTTTACATGTGAAAGGGGTGTACATAATAGGGACAAGTACAATAATCAGAACCAATACAAGACACAAACAGGTACAGGAGGAGAGAGGTCCCTGCCCACGAGGGCTCACAGTCTACAAAATAGAATAGAATAGAATCCTTGAGGACCAGTCGGGGCAGCCGGCAGTTGGGAGTGTATGCAGAGATGAGTGATGAGATGAATATTAGGGTTTTTTTTACCATTTGTCAGTCGTCTAAAGGACAACACAATGGCAGCCTAATACTTTGCTGTTTTCCCACAAAGCGAATTTAAAAAAAATCTGTATTCTGGAGAATACATATTTTTGCAAAAATTTAAGTACCGCATTTTTTGTTTTATAAGACACACCGGATTATATGGCACACCCCAAATTTAGAGAGAAAAAAGGTCTTATAATCCGGTGGTCTTATCAGTAGGGGACAGCGGTGGTGAAGCAGCGGTCACAGGAGGCAGGGGTAATGGTGGAGTAGGGCAATGCTGTGGGTGTCCCAAATGTTCAGCAGTACTGTGAGGCAGAGAAAGCATCCAGCCTGTTTGCGGTGCGGAATGCAAAGAAATGGCGCCCAGAGTCGGCGAGTGTGAAAAGCGTGTGAAATTGAGCTCTCGGTTCAATGACAAGCTGAGCTCTTATCTGCGCACTTGACACTTCTGGAAGCAATTTTCCTAATGAGCCGGAAGCAGCACATGTGCCGATGAGACCTTGAGCCGAGAGCTCCATCTGCTCACATGCCGACTCCGGGCATCATTATTTGAAGCCTGATCTGCCAACGTCTTCAGGAAGGATGGCCTCTGCCTCACCACCTATAGCAGAGCGTTGCACCCACAGCCCTCACAGAGCAATGGACAGCCCGCATCATTGCCCCTGCCTCCTGTGACCCCTCTACACCACCCCTGACCTTCATTTGGATTATAAAATGCACCTTCATTTTCCTCCTAAATTTTTGGGAGGAAAAGTATATCTTATAATCCGAAAAATATGGTAGATTTAATTTCCACTCAAAAAATTTTTCTTAACTATAGAAAGAAGACTTTTATGAGCCAATAATCTAAGTCATTGTGGAATTAATGTAGCAAAGTTAACAATGACCAATGTCCAACTCTTGCTGGCTATAGTGATGAAACATACATTAATCACAAAAAGTTAGGAATATTTGGCTTTCGGGTGATATTTATATAAAATGTAAATATTTTTGCAACAGTGATATTTTATAATGATAGTAGGGTATTTAAGTAAAAGCATGCAATAGTGATTTATTCATATCAAAAATATATTGAAAGAAAAGCCAACAACAGTGGTGGGTAGTCCCCCAAAAATGTCAATGTCTCAATGACTTATCATGTGACCTTGAGTATCAATTACTGCTTGTCAATGACATTTCAAGCTGTTCATAAGTGGAGATATTGTCTGTTGGAAGCCCTCAGGTCATTGAAGTTTTAGGATACAGAGTTATGAGCCCCTACATGGCGACTTAGCTGATCCCATAGGATTTCTGGAGAAAGTACAGGCCCCTTCATTTGAGGTACAGAATGCTCCAGCAGCCACTCCCTAATAATGCAATCTTATTGAGCATTAGCATTGTCCTCCATGAAGATGAAATCAGGGCTCTTCTTCATGCAGAGGCACAATGACTGTATTAATGATGTTATTCATGTATTAGGGGCTTGTCACTGTAACATTCAAATTGTTTAGGGCCATTCTGAAGAGACTAGGCACATCTGCCCACACTAAAACACCACCATCACCAAAGGCTCTTCTGGTGCCAACAGTGTCTGATGCAAAGTACTCTCCTTGGTGTCTCTACCATCATTTAAGAAATAATGTCTGGAACACCAATTCTGAGTCTGAACTGGGTGAAAAAAACTAAAAAAATCTACACTATATGGAGATAAGGTATGCACACCAGTGACTATGTAGGGGGAATATATGAAAAGCAGAAACTGCTGTGTGAGTACTGACATGAAAAATCCAATAGCTATATGCAAGAGTGAAAATATGAAAATGGAATCTGCATTACTGCCATGAACATATGAATAAAGAGAAATATAGCTACTGAATTCATCAATGCACCAGAGCCCCAACACTACGCCAAAGTATTTCTCTACGTTGGGGTCCCTAGCTTGTGTGTGTCCTCTCATGCATAAAAAAGCATTTTAGGATCCTTCTGAAATTTCACCCGAAAGCCAAATATCCCTAACTTTTTGTGAGAAGTGTACATAACTTATCATCATAATCAATATATTCAGCATTTGAATGAAAATCTTGTGAATTGTCTTCTTTTTTTTCCAGTCTTTTCCTATAAATGTCACTCGTGTTGGTCTCGCAACTCTACAACATGTGACGTGTCTGAGACTGAATGTCTTGGAGATCGATGTATGACCGTCTGCCAATACTTTAAACTTGGTGGGTACAACCTATTTATTCCTTTTATCAGACAGCCAGTACCTTCATGTTATTTCTAGCTTTGCAATTTCTACTTATTGTTTTACAGATGGATATGAGTTTAAGTCAATGTTAAAAGGTTGTGCTAATGAAACTATGTGTGGAATGAATGGCTCAGCAACGGCGGAAAATACTAAATTTCTATTTGAATCACATTGCTGCAATGGACACTTGTGCAACAATCAAACATATCAATGTAAGTGTCACAATGTGTGTAGTTATAAGGGATTAACTATTGTTCGAAACCTCAGTCTATGGCCTCATTGAGACATTAGGGATTTCCAAATAGCCAAAAAATGAACTGAGATTCAGCCGTTCTTTGAATCAGATTTCCATCATTATTTAGACATTCTGTCAATATTACCATCAGTTTTCCATGATTCTCATGTTTAACAAATAATAGATACGTTTTTCCAATTAAAATGTAGACAATGAAGAGCATATGGATGGCATGTAATCATGGGGTGATCAATAAACTGAAGAGATCCACCGGAACCAGTAGGTAAACATGAATAGAAACTTCTTTATTGGAACATAATAAAAATCCTCACAGGTACTGGCACTGTCAAAAAGGAATATCAACCGAAGCGTTTCGACATTGTGAATGACTTAATCATGGACCATCTCAAGCCAGCAAACTTCTATAAAAAGAGGAAAAAGTTCCTCCCACGTTGCAAATCATCTGCATCATGAGTTAACCACACTTTTAACCCCTGCCAAAAATATTATACACTATACTGTATATACATAGCTTTAAAATATCAAATAAAGGTTAAAATACATAACAATAAAAATACAAAATAGTAAGGCAGAAAGAGAGAGAGAGAAAAAACCCGCAAAAAATAAAAAACCTTAAAAAAACTGCACACTGTACAAAAAATAATAAATAAAAACCTCCCCCCAAAAAAACACCCACAAAGAAAACAAACAAAAAACCTGTAGGAAAAAAAACAACACCATACGAAAAAATAAATAAAAACCCCCTCGCCAAAAAAACACCCACAAAAAAACAAACAAAAAACCTGTAGGAAAAAAAAACAAACACCATGCAAAAAAAATAAATAAAACCTCCTCCCCGAAAAAACACCCACAAAGAAAACAAAGAAGAAAGACCTATAAAAAAAAACCTATTGGAAAAAAACAAACACCATACAAAAAAAACACAAAAAACTTACAAAAAACCCTCAAAACAAAAAATAGAATCCTATTGGTAGGAATAGAGAGGTAAAAGGAAATAAAAGTGTCAGATTTTATGTTTCAAGAGGTTTTTTTGTAAGGTTGTTGTGTTTTGATATTTTTCTGTAAGGTTTTGGGGATTTTCTGTTTTTTTGTAAGGTATTTGGGGTTTTTAAAGTTTTGGGTTTTTTTTGTTTTATATGTGGATTTTTTTTGGCGGGGAGGTTATTAGTTATTATTTGTTGTAAATTGTATGGGGGGTTTGTAAGATTTTTGTGATTTTTTTAATAAGGTTTTTTTTTGTAAGGTCTGTTTTGTTTTATTTGTGTTTTTTTGGGGAGTAGATTTTGAGTTATCATTTTTTCTAAGATGTTTGGGGGGCTTTGTAAGGTTCTTGTGTTTTGTTATTATCTCGTAAGGTTTTTGGTTTTTTTGGAGGGTTTTTTGTAAAGTGTTTCTTTTTTTTCGTTTTGGTTTTTTTTTGTTTTCTTTGTGGGTGTTTTCTTTGGGGGGGTTTATTTATTATTTTCTGTAAGATGTTTGGAGGTTTTTGTAAGGTTTTTTTGTTTTGTTATTGTCTCGTAAGGTTTTGAGGTTTTTTGTGTTTTTTTGCAAGATGTTTGTTTTTTTCTTAAGATTTTTTGTGTTGTTTTGTTTTTTGTGGGTGATTTTTTTTGTGGTGGAAGTTTTAATATAAATTTTTTGTAAGGTTTTTGTGTTTTTTATGTTTTTTTCTCTCTCTGCTATACTATGTTGTATTTTTATGTGTTTTCATCTTTGATATTTTAAAGCTATGTATATACAGTGTGGAGTATTTTTCTCCAGGAGTTAAAGGAGTGGTAAATCATAATGCAGCTGATTTGTAATGTAGGAGGAATTTTTCTTTTTTTATAGAATTTGCTAGTTTGAGATGGTCCATGATTAAGACATTCTCAATGTCGAAACGCGTCGGTTGATATTCCTTTTGCTTCATATTTGAAGGTGCCAGTACCTGTGAGGATTTTTGTTCTTATGTTCCAATAAAGAAGAAGCTTTCATTCATTTTTAACTGCTGGTTCTGCTGGATTTCTTCATTTTGTTGATTCTATGTAGCCCTGGTCCATGTCGATACTGTGACTGATATTAATATTTAAAAAAAAATAATAAATGGTCTTGTATTCTCTAGCTCCTGAAGACAATTTAACAACAAATGGTGTAAAATGTCCATTGTCCATGTGTCCCGGGACTTTAGAGGAATGTAAGAGTGAAAAGGAGGTCAACTGCACTGGATCCATGGACCGATGTCTAGACTATAGGGGTACAGCGAGGGATCCATGTAAGCACATATTTCTTAAAGACGTATAAATATTTTTTCAACCAAATCTTTTTTATTTCGCTCCAATGCATGTAAAAAAAAAAAACTACAGCAACTTCACATATATTCTAACATTAAATGTTTAATTGTGTACACAGTTTTTATGTATATTTATGATTTGGAACCTTTTAGGTCCAAGTTGTACTGTATTAATTGAAAACAAATATGCGCACAAGTTTCCCTTTACCTAATAATGTCATTTTTATGTTTACAGATGGGAAAGAGAGAAAATATTCTGGCAAAGGTTGTACTAATTCTGTTGCCTGTGAATACAACTTTGCCAGCCAGATTCTCACTGAAGAAACACACAGGGTGTTACTTAAGTGCTAGAATTAAAATATTCTCAAGGAATCCTCAATACGTAAACTAATTAAATTATCAATTCAATTACAAATTATCTCTTTTGATTTGTCTTACTTACAATTATTATAGAGGGATACAATGTATAAGATTTACATGATCATGTGATTATTTGTACACTTTAAAATAAAAATTAAAAGTAGTCACTAAATGCTGTGTGGTCTTGATATCCTCCAGTTATCCGATTGCAGACTCTATAGTATTTATTTCTCCAATGCTATGTGGTCTCAATATCCTCCAGTTGTTCGATTGCAGACTCTATGTATAGTATTTATTTCTCTAATGCTATGTGGTCTCGATATCCTCCAGTTGTCCGATTGCAGACTCTATGTATAGTATTTATTTCTCTAATGCTATGTGGTCTCGATATCCTCCAGTTGTCCGATTGCAGACTCTATGTATAGTATTTATTTCTCTAATGCTGTGTGGTCTCAATATCCTCCAGTTGTCCAATTGCAGGATTGATCTATAGTATTTATTTCTCTAATGTTGTGTGGTCTCAATATCCTCCAGTTGTCCAATTGCAGGCTCTATCTATAGTATTTATTTCTCTAATCCTATGTGGTCTCAATATCCTCCAGTTGTCCAATTGCAGGCTCTGTCTATAGTATTTATTTCTCTTTAAACTAGTGAGTGGAGACTGATTTCTAAGAACTTTCCCATAAATGCACACAAACACGAAAAATGTATGCTGTAATTTCTCCATGTGTGTAAATATTGCGAAGGAGCAGCATAGGCAACATTATGTAACAATACTGAGCAGTCCATCTGTGACTGATGCTCTTGGCTGACATAAAAGATTTTCTGAAAAGCAGCAAAAGCATAGATTACATTATTTAACTGTACTTATCAGCATTATCATTAATCCAGTTATCATAGAATTCAATAGTCAGCTGTAATCTGACCCTCAAGAATTGATTGTCCATTCTGTATGACCAAACAGATTCTACCAGTTTCTCTGTTACGGTTGCCGAGAGGCAGCGAGCGTCTGGGAGTGGACCACTGGTCCATACACAGGACTCCCCTGGAGGAGCTAACCAATAGCAAACCCCTATACAGGGATTGTCTGGCACAGCCCAACGGGTCCTAAATGCACAACTGCCAAGAACCAGTGGAGGTCAGCTCTTACGGACTGGAAAGTATCTTAATGTCCGGTGCTGGTGTGCTGGGATGTGGCAGCATGGGGATGGTAAGTCAAAATTGACAGCACCGAGGTGGTTGCTCAGATGTGGCAGCATGGAAGTGGTGGCTCAGCCGTGGCAGCACAGAGGTGGTGACTCAGACATGGTAGCAAAGAGGTGGTGTCTCAGATGTGGCAGCACAGAAGTGGTAGTAGTGAGCAGGCTCTAGGATGAGAGACAGGTCTGGAACATGAGACTGATACGAGAACACAACAAGCATAACTAGACACAGTAGCGTAATGGGACCTGAGAAATTGCAACACACTAACTAATAGGCAACTTTGCTCAGGTGTCTCCTCTATAGGGAGGCCGACTTAAATACTTTTAGGATAGTGGATGACCTCAGTAAGCAGTTCTGGGTAATGACACACTGGCCCTCTAAGAAAGAGGGTGAGGCCACACACACACCCTTTGTGCACTCACAGAAGGCCTGCACATGGCTTGGAGGCAAGAGGAGGCTGTGGCAGATCCCGGGGCAGGAGAGGAGCATGTGAAGCCGCCAGGCAGGTGAGGAGAGTGGTGACCCTGGGAGCTGAGGAATGTGGGGGTGCCGCACTGGGACTAGGACCGGATGCTACATTCTTCAACCTACTGAGGAGTTCATGAGGAAAGGGGAGAAGAAGAAGTGGCTCATAAGTGGAGAAAAATGCATATTTCTCTTATAAGATATATTACATTTTTTATATTTATTTTTACAGCAAACAACAAAAGGAAATCTATTATTAAAAAATTGTTTTATATATTGCCATCAATATTTCTCTCACAGCAGGGTGACATTTCCTGCTGTGTAAAGATTGTTTCTCAGCTTATTGTCATGAGAAGAAAGGGTTAAAAAGAAAGGTATCTCCTTTATTATAAAGCAGTCTTACACTGTTATCAATATGTAATTGACACAAATCATATTCCTTTCATTCTGTCTATCCCTGCACAGTCTCACAGAGCATGCCCCCTATATTCCCTACACAAATCGATTATTTTTTTTTCTGTACTTAAATGTCAAAACTATTTGAAAGTTATTACATAAAATTAGAGAAATACAATCTGTGTAAGTACAATCCAATATTACAGAGTTACAATAGGTATAGCATAACAATGGATATTGCAAGGCCAAACCCAATACAGAGCAAATTAGAAATTATACTATGAGGGGTACAACATGAGATGGAATCAAAGCTAGTTATATTAAATACTAGCTGTAGTATCTGGCGTTGCCCGGGACAGTAACAAAGTATCTCTCTGTCTCTCTCCCACTCTCTTTCTCACTCTCTCTCTTTTCCTCTCTGTCTGTCTCTCTCTATCTCTCTGTCTGTGTCTTTCTGTGTCTGTCTGTTTCTCTGTCTGTCTCTTTCCCTGTCTGTCTCTTTCCCTGTCTGTCTCTTTCCCTGTCTGTCTCTATCTATAAATCTATCTATCTTTTTCCTTGTCTGCCTCTGTCTCTGTCTGTCTCTGTGTGCCTGTTTCTTTTCCTGTCTGTCAGTCTGTCTGTCTCTTTCCCTTCTGTCTGTCTCTTTCCCTGTCTGTCTATTTCACTCTCTACCTCTCTCTGTCTGCCTCTTTCCCTTTCTATATCTGTCTGTCTTTCTCTGTCTGTCTGCCTCGTTTCCTGTCTGTCTCTGTCTGTCTCTGTCTATTTCCCTGTTTGCACTGTCTGTCTGTCTGTCTGTCTGTCTCTGTCTGACTCTCAGTCTGTCTGACTCTGTCTGTCTGACTCTGTCTGTCTGTCTCCCTCTCTGTCTGTCTGTGTTTGTCTCTTTCTGTCTGCCTTGTTCCCTGTCTGTCTACCTCTTTCCCTGTATGTCTATTTTTCTGTCTTCCTGTCCATCTGTGCATGTCTGTCTCTGTCTTATTCACTGTCTGTCTTTCTCTCTGTCTGTCTCTGTCTGTGTGTCTTTGTGTGTGTCTCATGAATCAGCTCCTATTAATGACCTGTAGCTCCCAGCTCCATTGACTTTAATGTAAGCAGGTTTTTTGGTGAATAACTGTAAAGCGTTGGGTTACATTTTCCCGTCAAAACATAGTCTACGACGTTCCCTGAGTTACATGGGTTTTCTGTGCAAAATGTTGTGATTGTAAATGCGACTACAGTGTGGATTCCTGTAGCGGACAGACACACACACACACACACACACACTCACACACACACACACACACACAAGGCCCTGTCACACACAAAGATAAATCTGCAGCAGATCTGTGGTTGCAGTAAAATTGTGGACAATCAGTGCCAGGTTTGTGACTGTGTACAAATGGAACAATATGTCCATGATTTCACTGCAACTACAGATCTGCCAAAGATTTTTCTCTGGGTGTGACAGGGCCTATACACTCAGCTTTCTGCAATAGAAAAAAAATTAAGAAAAATAAATGGAATAGGAGGTAAGCCATGAAATGAAGAGAAAATAAATTATTCCTCTATAAGAAGTCTGAGGGTAATATTTAATCCAAATTTAAATCCATATATTGAGACTATAATGTACAATATATCATAAGAATAAAGTATAATTAGGTAAAGTATAACATTTAAGAATATTAGATTCAGAATCATATTGGTAGGCTAAGAAGTAGAGGATTGCTGGTATGGAGATGACCAATGCATCTATTGCCCCCATATTTACTAGCAGAACCCTTCCTTATTATGCTTTTATCTGCACAAATCCAGCTTTGATGTGAATTGGCCACAGATGACTCACAGTACAATGATCCCACTTAAGTTTTCATTTCATAGCTAATGTATTGATACCTTTTCTAAAGCATTGTACTATTTGATGCTTTTTGGCAGCAGATAGATCCATTTTTCTTTCCCATATTGCTAGAAACCTGTAGCTGCGTAATAATGGGGAATGTGCTTCTTAAGTAGTTTTCATTTAATTGGGCTTAGCTAGGAAACTAATTATCACAGGTGTTTGAGATTGATTTTAGCTATTCAAAGGCCTGAGACACAAAACCGTCCATAAGTAGAGATGAGTGAACCATTGGACGTTCGGTTCGCCAAGTACATTCAAACCTTAGATAAAGTTTGGTTTGTGACCCTGCCTTAAACCGACCCTCAATAGAAGTCAGTAATTGGGCAGTTTGTTTCTCCGCCCATATGCAGCAATCCATAAGCAAAACATTTCCGGGGGAGGGGGGCAGTGTTTTTTTAAAAAAAAATTTGGTTTGTTTTTGTGTGCACACTACATCTGATCATGCTGACTTTATCCCAAATGTGAGCCATTCAAACAATGCATGCAACTCAAACAGGGCTGAGCTTCATCATATCCAAGCACAAGGCTGCTCGCTTGAGTGGTTTGCACTTATGACTCACATGAACTTCGAACCCAAATCTTGTTTTTTGTGAGTCGGTTTCCGAACACGAACCTCGAACCTCAGGTTCACTCATCTCTATCCATGAGCTTATTCTAAAAAAAAGAAAGTTATACATCTTTATGAAACTTAAATCCAATTTGTATAGTGACTTGTAATGCGGTATATATGTTTACATATAAACAAATATTTTGTATTGCTGTGCCATAAAATTCCAATTTATGAAAACTTAAAATGAATTAGCCCATATAATAAACGTGGTAAATAGTGATGAGCGAATACAAAAATATTCGAGTTCAGATAATTAGTACCAAATACATAGTACAATTCTAGTATTCATCATGAATAACAAACCTAATCAATGTCAATGGGGAACCCGAGCATTTTTCTGGGAAATCATGAAGGTAAATGCTCTAATCCTCCTATCCCTTCTACCAGCCATTTTATGCACCAGATTCTGGTCCCCATAGATGCATATGCGGACCAGCATCCAGCCAGATATCCGGGATCAATTCAAGGCCAGACCCAATTTTTATAAAAAATCCGGTTAGTCCCCCAAACCTCGAATAACTGCGCATTCGCCCATCACTATTCATCACTAATGGTAAAGAGTAAAACATTAAAAACACCAGAATTCCTCAAAGGAGGAAGTCTAACGTTAAACGAAACATGCGTTGAGCTGAGGGCTGACGAGTCTCATGGACCCTGCCTTAGATATTTACTAGTCCTATCATTTATTTTATATTGGGACCTCCGGTGCAATGCCTTTATATCAGATATTCAATTGAGCACTATTGTACTTTATTTCTAATACTGACACTTGACACAGGAGTTCACTTTTTGTAATATGCACTGCATTTAATTATAATTTAAACTTTGTGGTTTTATTCCATATTTATTAATTGGTCATTGGATGGAGTTTTAATTATTGCCTTTTGTGGTCCCTCTGTTGTTTATTTACCCGTCCTTGTTTTCTTACAGTTATCCTATCTTCTTAGCACCTTTTGTTCCCAGTAACTAATATGATAAAATTGTATATAAATCAAAACAAGAGAGTTGTAGGTGGAGAAGTATCAAAATAAAATGAAAAAAAACCCCATAGTTACCTAAAGTGCTAGTTCAAGGGAGCCACAGTAGAAGCATATTCAAATGGCATGACAGAACCCCCAGAAATGGATCTTAGAAACACTGACGCGCGTTTCGAGAAGATCCTACAACCCTTTTGTATGATGGTTTATATGTAGATCTTTCTCTCCTCCCCCTTATTTAGAAACCTGGGTATTATGCTGTGTTTGGGACAGGTAGGATACTTATCATGCATTTCTAACAGGGGACCCTGCCAGTCTCTTTCCAATCTTATGACACACCCCATGTCACTAAGTAGTTGCTTTTAATGTTTTTTTTATCACTGTTTGTGAGTTTTTCAATAAAATTGTATCCCTTTTTGCACTAATACTCTGGCTCTTCTTGTTTTGATAATTTATGAGTAAGTGCTGATAATGGCTTAGCTGTACCAAGGCTAGACCAGTATTTACTTGTATTTACTTGTATGGCTCTTTGCTTGAGAACTGTTTTGTTTAGAATTGTATAGAGAATTTTTTTTTAAAAAAAAGAGATTTTTTTTAAATAAGTATATATTTTATATTCTTATTTCATGGTGTTTTCACTTGTATGAACAGTTCTATAGGCTGCTTTACATGCAGCGACATCGCTAGTGATGTCGCTTGTGAAAGCACCCGCCCCCATAGTTTGTGCGTCATGGGAAAATCACCGTTGCGCACAATATCATTAGTCCCCGTCACACGGACTTACCTGCCTAGCGACGTCGCTGTGGCCGGCGAACCGCCTCCTTTCTACGGGGTCAGTTCATCCAGCGTCACAGCGACGTCACACGGCAGCTGTCCAATAGAAGTGGAGGGGCGGAGAGCGGCCGAAAGAAAGTGACGCCCACCTCGTTGCAGGAGGATGCAGGTACGGTGTTGTTCCTCGTTCCTGGGGTGTCACACATTGCGATGTGTGCTGCCGCAGGAACGACGAACAACTTGCATCCAGCAGCAGCAACGATATTTGGGTTTAGAACGACGTGTCAACGATTAACAATAATGTGAGTTTTTATGATCGTTAGCGGTTGTTCTTACGTTTCACATACAACGACGTCACTAACGAGGCCGGATGTCCATCACGAATTCCGTCACCCCAACGACATCTCGTTAGGGATGTTGTTGCGTGTAAAGCCCCCTTATGCCTCATATCTGTTCATGGAGCTTTTAATATTGAAGTCTAGTAGTTGCCACAGATGGCCTCAATTATTAATTTTAACTCTATTTTTAATCCAGAAATTTCTCAGAAACACGTGGATCCAAGCCCCAAAGAGATCAGCTATAAATACTGTAAATGAAAACAGTATTGAGAATAAATATTATATGCAGTGTTAGGTATTATTTTAGGAAAACCAAACAATAAGAAACGTGTGCACACCAAATACATTAATCAATTCAATATTCCTCGGGGAAGGTAAATACAGTTTATTTACATATTTAAAAAAAATAAACATTATATTTTTGGCAAGAACAAATTGACAGATTCGGATAAATTACTTTTAATATGAGTCATTCGTTCTTCTATTTATCCAGAACCTTACCTGAAAAAGCTTAAATTTTGCTTAAAGGAAACTATTTTGCCAAGGATATTTGGAACACGTGGCATGCCATTGTGTTATAGGAGTGATGTCATCTATCCCATGATACAATAGTTTGTATACTTTTCAAAATAGTATTTATATGATCCCTGTGTACAGACAACAGGACGAGCAGAAGAGAATCCGAGAAGACGCCCAATCATCCACAATGAAGAACCTGGTGGCTTTACTTTGCCTGATCTCTGCTTCGATTGGCTCAGGTAAGACTAATGTAGACACTTCACAGCATATACAAGGTGGCCATAAAATAACCTAAGGTGTTTGGAGCTGTGTGCAGATTGACCCAGTGAACAGAATTGGCTGAAAACTGGTATGTATGCTATTCAAGGCATGGGGAAATGGAACGCATCTTAAAAAAAAAATTTATACCAAAACTTCACTGAAATAGATGATGACATATTTTGAGGAAAAAGGGTTACTGAGTGTTCAGCCGACAACCGGTAAGCAGAGAGGTTGTGGAGGACATAAATCCAAAAACGGAAATAGAGATCCATATTATATATGCATATGTACCAAACCAAATATATTAAACCTTCATTAGACCTGCATTATGATATAAATATATCAAAGAATACACAAATAAATCCCAAAAATTACAAATTTATTGACATAATACTGACAAACATCATACATTCCTCACATGATCAGAGATGGGTATCAAAAGACAGAGTTAAAAGTTTTTACTCCTTAAAAACACAGAAAAAAATCCTGGAGAAGTCTGGTAAATAAGCTAGTGCATAACGTGGGCTTTACACGCTGCGATATCGGTACCGATATCCCTAGCGTACTACCCACCCTCATCGTTTGTGCAACACAGGCATATCGCTGCCCGTCGCGCACAAAATCGCGCACACCCGTCACACGTACTTATCTGCATAGCGACGTCGCTGTGACCGATGTACCGCCTCCTTTCTAAGGGGGTGGTCCGTTTGGCGTCACAGCAACATCACTAAGCGGCCGCCCAATAGAAGCGGAGGGGCGGAGAAGAGTGGGACGAACATCCCGCCCACCTCCTTCCTTCCTCATTGCTGGCGGGACGCAGATAAGGTGAGGTAACTTGTTCCTGCAGTGTCACACGGAGCGATGTGTGCTGCCGCAGGAACGACGAAATACATCGCCCAAATATCAGCAACGATAATTGGGAGGAGGGCGGCATGTCACCGATGAGCGATTTTGAACGTTTTTGGAACAATTCAAAATCGCTCATAAGAGTCACACACGAGATTGCTACAGCGGCCGGATGTGCGTTATAAATTCCGTGACCCCAACGACATCGCTGTAGCGAAATCATAGCCTGTAAAGCGGCCTTAAGAGTGGTCAAAAAGAGCATATAATATAATCAATTGGAAATACCAAGCATGATATTACAAACTGACGATTCGGCAAGAATAAGGAAAGCTGTAATTTCCAATTTTAAAGTGACAGTGCCATAATACACAGAGGAAACACTACAGGTCATACATATATAGACACAAGGTTCTGTGACACAATGTTTAGATAAGAATTCCCCATATGTGAATTACCAAAACAGGACAATATAACCCCATTAACCATCATACAGTCCTGCCAAGCAGGAAAAGGAGGGGAGAAGACCAGGGACATTAGATTACCAGAGGCAGTTTACCAATTTAAGAGACCACTACCTGGAGAACCACACTGCCCAGCACCTCTACGCGCGTTTCACTCCCGCTTCATCAGGAGGTGCTGTGACAGGGGAATGGTCACCATTATATGGTGCTGGACTCACCTGAGGCCCATTACTGGTGCGCACTGCACGGCCATGCCGCCCTCTCCAGCCGGCATTCCGGAAGATACGTTGCACATGTGTGCTAATCCCTTCACTCATTGGGCGCCGACTGGAGGGGAGGGACAGACACCAACACACAGAGCGCGCGCAGGCATCAGCCTGCCCAGCGCCATCTTAGGTGAGGGCAGCAGTACTGGCAACCCACCATAAACAAGAAAGCATATTCAAATTGTGCAGTACCAATGATCTAGGATAATGTTGTTATTGTATATACATAAAAACATATAGATCAGGTACAAATACTGTCCAATTACGTTCACAAGAAGGATATGGGAATACAGCACACAAGGTTCCAAGGGACATTCATTCACCCATATACATTATAGTAAGTCATTACTCATCCCAAGGTAAAATTGCATGCTGCATAGCCACAGCAGATGATAAACTCCATAAATATATTATAAGAGATAAATTGCAAAAAAACAACAACAATTTTATTAGTGGGCCACTCAAATACAATTAAAATGAACTTCATCATGGACGTAGATCACAAGGTACAATTCCATCATAGATGTAAAGTGTATGCATTCGCATATGGAGGATTTTCTTAGATTGCTGCTCTCACCAAGCCCTGTACGAGAGGATAACAAGTAAAGAGAAAAGGAATTTTTTAAAAACAATGACCATAAAAATCAGACAGAGAGTGATGAGGACAGAGGACATTGCCAATGCCATCATGGAGCAAGGCACGAACACCCATGCCGGGAACAACAGTGCATGTGTGGCGCCCCTGACCTGGTCAGGCACCACTAAGTACTGCACCCATGCTGGGGCAGTGCTGCCAGGTATTCCTAAAGGCTGGAAAGAAGTGTGTACGCACAGACACATAGCCACCAGGTCTCCCACACCATTAGAAGGGACCCTTGGGTATTCTCTATAGGAGGCTAGCCTACAATTCTTTTCAAGGGGTGTAGTGGAGGGGCTGGAGGTTAAAGTGCAGAAGCTGTCAGGAAAGGAGTGGAGCGAGCCAGTCTGGTAGTGGAGCGTGATGGTTGCTAGGAGGTGGAGATGCGCGCTCACACTAGTCAGACCCTGTGTGCGTGGAGTAGCCGTTAGCGGGGGAGAACGATTACCAGCCAATCAGTCAGAAAGAGGACTTAGAGAGAGTCAGTGACTAGGCACGTATGGGGAACAGGTTCCTAGAGTAGCCTCCAGTTTAACTAGCTGCTAAACCTGCAGGTGAGGGTCCATAAGGGGATCAAGCCTGGAGCCATCACACTTGGTCCACGCTGCCAGCAAACGGTCCAAATAGGGAGAAAAGGCAGTAGCAACTCCTTGGATGAACCCCACGGTACTTCAAGTCAGGGGTTATCCGAACAAAGAAGTGCTAGGAAGGCGAGTTAGCGCTTACCCTTAGACCGGCCTGAAGGATACCTGGTTTTCACCTGGTTGATTAAAGCATCGCCCGGGTCCACTCAGTAAGCATCAAAGATTAAGTAAAGATCAATTGAAAGACATGTTGGACTCTGATTGGATTATTCCCGGACCCACTACCCTACACACCTGAGCCTTGGGGCCTGCCTCACTCACAGGAGGCCACACCATCTGACTGCAGACTCCATCAGCCCCAGATGCTCCTAAAATCTGCAGTAGCGGTCATCCATATCCCTGACCGCAAGCCGTGAGTGGAGTCATGTTAAATAATTAAAAACTGACATACCTTTTGCCATATACGAAAGAAGACCCTGTGGTGTCCCTGAAGGTGGATTGATGTCCCTGGGGCGACCGGGCTTCACACATGCAGTATTTGCAGGCAATTGGGGCTCCCATAGAGCACAGTGTGGAAAGTTCTCCATGCCCTGGCTGGACAATCAATAACCCTGTTGCCTAAAAACGTGTTATCATAAAAAAAAAATTAAGATGTCTTCTGTTTCCACATTCATTGAATAGCATACATACCAATTTTCAGCCAATTCTGTCCATTGGGTCAGTCTGCACATGGCTCCAAACACCTTAGGTTATTTTATGGCCACCTTTTACATATAGTCCACTGCGGAGTGTCAGCAAAGTTTCTCAATGATTTTCAATAGATCCACAATAATATATCATTCAAGGTCTTAATGATCTTGCACTTTTCTGGCAAATGTTATTTTGACATTAGATAATATTTGTTAATTGTAATATTATAGTTGCAAAAATGGTAGTTTCGGAAATGTGCCCAAAAATATCCAGTGCTATCCTCATATAAACTCAACTCTTTTCCTCTACAGTGATTATTAGGGATGATCGAATCCCACAAATATCTGACTTTGCGAATATTCACCGAATAGGTATCCGCTATTCGACTATTCGCGAATATTCGATGATGGGCAATGTAAGTCTATGGGAAAGCCGAATGACAACTATTATGGGCTTCACATAGACTTAGGGGTACTTTGCACGCTGCAACATCGCAAACCAATGCTGCGATGCTGAGCGCGATAGTCCCTGCCCCCGTCGCAGCTGCGATATTTTTGAACATTATCGCTACGGCAGCTTCACATGGACTCACCTGTCCTGGGACTTCGCTCTGGCCGGTGACCCGCCTCCTTAGTAAGGGGGCGGGTCGTAAGGCGTCACTGCGACGTCACACGGTAGGCGGCCAATAGGAGCGGAGGGGCGGAGATGAGCGGGATGTAAACATCCCGCCCACCTCCTTCCTTCCGCATATCCTACGGAAGCCGCGGTGATGCCGGTAGGAGATGTTCCTCGCTCCTGCGGCTTCACACACAGCGATGTAGGAACGAGGAACAACATTGGACCGTCGCATCAGCGTAATCATGGATTACGCCGACGCTGCACCGATGATATGATTACGACGCTTTTGCGCTCGTTAATCGTATCATCTAGGCTTTACACACTACAATGTCGCCTGCGATGCCAGATGTGCGTCACTTTCAATTTGACCCCACCGACATCGCACCTGCGATGTCGTAGTGTGCAAAGTACCCCTTAAATTGAGCAACGAATATTCACATAGTGGCGACCTATTCGTCGAATATTCGCAAAGTCGGATATTTGTGATTTTCAATTATCCCTAGTTATTATGTATGATTGACCTATTTCTTAGGGCTTGTTCATGCTTCACGTGTTGTATTTTTCCTTCAAAAAAGCTGCATTTTACAGCAAAGTGAATGAGATTTCTAAAATCACATGGACATGCTGCTTTTCGTTGCTTTGCTAATTTGAAGCAGTGGCAAATCTGTGGCATGATAATTTTTTTCAGCTTTTTCTTTTACTGATTCAATGGAATGGGAAAAAAATGAGAAAAATGCGCAAAAAACATTGGCAAAATCACATGTATCTTAGAAGTGTCTGCTCCAAATACATAATATGTATAGAAACCCTTACATTCCAGTGGTGGTTTCATGTAGTATTTCTCAATGCTCGTTACTCGAATTGAGTTAGTTGGATGCTTTGACCTGCTTGATTTGAGTAACAAATATAATGGATGTCAATGGGAAATTTGAGGATTTTTCCAAGCAGGTCCAGCTAGAAGGCTTGGGAGGTCGGAAAAATTCATATTCAAGATGCCTGGATGCAGCTCTGACTCGGAAATTGGGAAAAATTAAATAAGTTAAGAAAAAAGTGTGGTGTGGGTCCCCCATTTTTTACCAGCAACGGTAAAGCAGTCCTGTGTGCTTGTTTGTTTCCTTGCAGATTTCTGGATGCAGAATGAGGGAGTTTATGACTTTATCCTTTACTGAGCTTCCACTACTTGATTTATGATGACTTCAAAACTCAGTTCTCCTTTGATGTGGTCAGAAAACAGCTACAAGGACTCATTAAATAGAAACTTTTTGGCAGAATAATTTATAAGTGTAGTGTTGGCTCCTCCAGTACACCGGTGCTCCTCCACATCCTAACGCTGTATCTCTCCCCTCTTACCTGCTATCCACTTGAAGTGTGGTCCCCCGCTTGTCCCACCATGGATACCAATGTGAGTGTCTGCTTCTGCTCCTGCCTATGCCCCAGGCCTTGCATATGTATCGTGGGGTTCCTGGCCTCCAGCCTAAGGAGCACACCCGCCATATGAGCAAAGCCTGAGGTGTAGGCAGGAGCTGAAACACCACACACGTGGGCATCTGTTAGGGGAAAAATCCAGGGACTGCACTACACATGGATGGTTATGAAAGGATGCAGAGGACCACAAAACATATGGGTGGCCACAAGGGAGCAAACTGAGGACCATACAATACGAGGATGGTCATGCAGGTAAGAGGGGGAAGCAGAAGTCAACACTAACATGGGCATCCATGGGGGGAAGAGCCAGGTACTGCACTACACATGAATGGCAGAGAAGAGGGGAGAATCACAGCATTGGGTTGTGGAGGAGCGCCAGCATACTAGGGGAGCCAGTGCTACAGTAGCCTGTGGTCAAACAAGTATTAATTTTCACTTCCAAGAAAATCTGATCAATTAGGGTAATGACACTAAAGTAAAACTCTGATTACACTGTGAACTACGTGTTATTTACTTTAATATGATTCCTTCTCATGAGTCATATTATAAGTGAGGAGATGATGAAAAACTTAGTTTCTCCATCTTCTCCATTGTACAGTATATGTTGGCGTAAATACATGGAAGAGAAAAAAGATTCAGCTCACCTGCCAGCCAAACCACTCAAATCCTTAGGGTGTAAGGGTCCGCTGGTAGGTCCATGCCAGCATAGGATAAGCAACAGCAAAATTGAAGGAAAGGATCCAGCACAAATTCCTTATCGATAAAAAGTTTGTCTTATTCTTTATTGAAGTATTAGAACCAAAACAAAGGGAGACCGAAGATTGGAAACATACATTAAAGCATGGGTGCTCTTAACACGTTTCGGACTTTAAATAAAAACAAACTAAGTCCTTCGTCATGATTCCACTTATAACTGAGGACTTAGTTTGTTTATTTAAAGTCTGAAACACGTTAAGGCACCCATGCTTTCATGTATGTTTCCAATCTTCGGTCTCCCTTTGTTTTGGCTTTAATACTTCAATAAAGAATAAGAAAAACCTTTTATTGATAAGGAATTTGTGTTGGCGTAAATAGGTCTGCACTCGGATGACATCCAAGTGCAGTGAGATGATTTCCATGATTTCCATGCACGCATAGACCTGAATGGGTGCACATGATCCAATTTGTAGAGCCACTCACAGAATGCTGCCAGTTTTTTAGCATGCTGGATAGGCAATAGGAAAAAACACACAGATCTGCCTTGCCGACTAGTATAACACTGGACAGTGGGCTATCCTATAAAACATTGGATAGTATTCATCTGAGTTATACACTCGTGTGAGCAAGCTATCAGTCATAATATTTATAACACTCAAGTGAAAAAGAATCATCCAACCAAACATTAGGCACATATCATATTCAACTATCTTTTTGAGCCAAGAGTTAGAATCAATATTGAATCTTGAACGCAATGTTAGCTACAATTATAAATAAATCAAATGACAGTAAATATATAAATTGTTTCACTTGAATTCCTTTCTCGTTGTTTTAACATTATATAAGTAGGTAGTCTTTTTTACTTTCAGTCTTTTCCCATAAATGTTATTCGTGTTGGTCCCGCAATTCTACAATATGTAAGGAGATTGAGATTGACTGCCTTGGAGCTGATTGTATGACCGCCTCCCAAACCGTAAAGCTTTGTGAGTACCATTCAGCTCTTCCTTATAACCAGCGAACATTTCACCATCTCATTTTTATTTTGCTATGACTATTTCCTATTTGACAGATGGAAAGGAGCATTATGCAATGTTTAAAGGTTGCAGCAATGAAACTTTGTGTGGAGCCGAGGGATCAGGAGTGGTAGATCAGGTGGAATTTAAGTTTCTTGCACATTGTTGCATCGGAGACTTATGCAACAAACAGGGATATGATCGTAAGTATAAGACTGATAACAATTTTAAGGGATTCATTCTCTAATTACCAAAAATTTGTTCTAAAGCCTCAGTCAGACAATTGTGGTGCTTTATCCAGCTCATCCCGATTACCCTGGTGTGGTGGCAATCAAGGTAATTGATAGGGTTGATATCAGCAAATCACAACTGCCATAAAGCCCTGGGTTAGTAATGGAGAGGTGTCTATGAGACTCACTCATTACCAACCTTGTAATTAAAAAGAAACAAAACACAAACACACAACAATCCTTTTTTTAATAATAAAAACGCACGCACCCTCTTTCATCATTTTATTAACCCACAAAATACCCCAGGTCCAACATAATCCCCACGACGTCCCACAACGATCGTGGCTCTGCCACATCCAGAATCTGCAGTGATGGAAAATGCAAATGATCCCTGCAGCTCTTTGGACATAATGAGGGCAGCAGGGGACCAGATTTGAGAAGCATTAGTCAGGGCACCGGAGTTAACAGCTGGGTTTCCACAGTACCAGGTGTCACCACCGGTGAACCCACTGATGGATTTCTGAACTGCCAATTTGGGGAAAGAAGGAAAGAATATGTTATCACAGCTCACCTAGACCTATATGTATCCCAAATGGTGGTTGGTGCTAGGCACATCTGGTCAGATCCTGGTGTAATAGCGATGAATAAGAGAAGTGGATAAAGACAGCAACCATCTTGGAAAAACTCTGAAGCTTTATTATGAAAAATCCATAAAAAACATACAGTGGATAAAAAACTCAGTGTGTAGACAAAAGTCTATGCATTTCAGGCCTAACATAGAACTGGCCCTTAATCATGATAAAGGCCCATGAGTAGTGGCCAGTTGTATGTTAGGCCTGAAACACGTGTACCTTTGTCTGATGATTTTATCCACTGTATGTTTTTTAGGGATTTTTCACAATAAAGCTTCAGAGTTTTTCTAAGATGGTTGCTGGATTTTTCCACTTCTCTAATTTGTGAGACACAATGACACAGTAGTCCGGCAATCCAACAGTCAGGTCACCAGAGTTCTCACTCAGGGCTCCCCCACTGCTGTGGGGTGAACTCACTTGAACTGGCTGCCAGATTGCCAGACTGTTTTGTGGTCATGTCCTGCCATCAGAAAGTCCGGAAATCCAGCAGCAGATTCAATTGAGTTCACTGATAGGAGCAGTGTGAACTCCAGTGACCTGACTTCCGTATTGCCAGACTGTTGGATTGCAGGAAACAAAAACACACCAGTCCCGTAGTGCAGTAGCTGTGAGTCCCATAAACCTTAAAGGAGTCTTTATTGGAGCCTTTAAGATTCCTGGATTTTCCAGCAATTGGGACACCTGGAGGCTGTGAATTCTGGTAATAGTTCATTGCCTCCAGATGTCTCAGCAGCTGAGATGTCAAGAAATGTTAATGGATTCGATAAAGGCTACCTTAAAGTTACCTGGTTGACAGCTGCAGTGATACCTGGTGTCTGTGAGCTCCGGTAATCTAAAAGGTTACCGAATCTCACACCCACCGGGTCACCTGGTAGCTGTGAGGCCCAAAGACCTTGAAAGAGCCTTTAATGGAGCCTTTAAACTTACTAGAGTTCCCAGCTGCTGCAGCTGTAAAGTATTCCCCTAGGTTCTTCAGTTATTATGACTCTCAGGCCAATGCTTACCCTCATGTGATCATGAGGTAGGGCGAATAGGGGAGAAACGAACATACTTGATATCAATAGTTTAAACAATAATTGGTCTTTTTTCTTCAGCTCCTAAAAACAATTTAACAAAAAATGGTGTGAAATGTCCATTCTCCATCTGTCCCGGATCTTTAGAGGAATGTAAGAGTGACAAGGAGATCAATTGCACTGGATCCATGGACCGATGTATGGACTATAGGGCAACAGTGAGGGATGAAGGTGAGCAATCTTTCTTATAGTTCTATAAAAAGTTTCCAATCAAATATTATTTTCCAATTTATGTAAAATAAGAGACACAGCATCTTCAAACATAGTATCCAATTCAATATTTTACTGTTTCTGTATATAGCTCCTTTCAGGTGCAATTAATACTGTATTGAGTGAAAGTTAAATGTGTGCTCATGTTTTTTTGCCTAATGATGTCATTTTTATGTTTACAGATGGGATAGATGCAAATTATTCAGGCAAAGGTTGTACTAATCGTGATTCCTGCAAATACAACTTTGACAGCAAGATTATGTTTAAAGAAATGCACAGGGTTTTACTTAATTGTTAGAAGATAATGGAAAAATCTTCATCTTCAAAAAAATAAAGTAATACATTTTTTAGAAATGTATAACAATTATCTTCCTTTGAAATATCTTCATTACAAATCTTATAGAGATACATTTCATGTAATATAAATGATCATGTGAATTATTTCTACACTTTAAAATAAAAAGTATTCACCAAATACTGTCTGTGAGTATTTGACCCCAAAGTATAGACAATTGGACATTTTCCAGCATGAAGCACTGGTTAGTTTGATTTCGCTGTTGTGTTTTTTTATTAGAGATTTGCTTGCATTTCCATTTAATGCCACTAGGCTGTACACAATTGGAAGGGGGAAGGGGTTGTAACACTGCATCAAATTAGTTGGCCTCTATGACCACTAATGTTATCAGACCTATAGTAGGATTCATTGTCCTGTGTCTTGTGAGGGGTTGTGTGCCTTTGTTCCACACTCCAGGGGGCTTCCTCATAGGGAGATGAGATAGAAAAGGAAAGCACTAGTATAGAATAGTGAAGTGCAGTGTGGGGAACGTTATTGTGTATCACAAAGTGCTATTTGCGCTTTTAAATAGGGCCAAAATAATGCTTACTCTCAATAGTGCTATTTGTGCTTTTAAAATGGGTCACGTTTGAGTAGAGATGAACGTTCGACGAACCGAACTCGAACCGCATAGGAAACAATGGCAGGCATTCACAAACACATAAAAACACCTAGAAAACACCCTCAAAGGTGTCCAAAAGGTGACAAACAACTCACAACACAACACAAACACATGGGAAAGTGACAAGGACATATACTCATGTGAAAACAAAAGAGCAGGACAAGGAAAAAGAGGAGTCACAGATATAGGCATGGCACGCCCTTCTAAAATCATGTAAAACACCGCAAGGTGACTCCAAGCGGATTCTCCCTTTTTTTCCAAAAATTGGGCCACACAGACACTCACGCATTCAGTGGCAGCACTTGTGCCCCAGTTGTACACTTCACAGGTAGATTTGCATCGAGCACATTCAAAAATACGCCATGCTTAACCGTCCCCAGGATGACACCGGGGTAGGTAGCAAAGTCTTTCCTGATCCGAGCTCTGTTCATCTTGGCTCCTTTTAAAAAACACAGCAAGCAAGGGTTACTCCAAGCGGAGTCTCCCTTTTTTCCAAAAATTGGGCCCCACACACACCCACCCCTTCAGTGGCAGCAGTTGTGCCCCAGTTGTACACTTCACAGCTAGATTTGCATCAAGCACATTCAAAAATACAACATAGCTAACCGTCCCCAGGATGACCCCGGGTTAGGTAGCAAAGTCTTTCCTGATCCCAGATCTGTTCATCTAGGATCATTTTTAAAAACAATGTAAGCAAGGGTTACTCCAAGCGGATTCTCCCTTTTTTCCAAAATTTGGGCCACACAGACACTCACCCCTTCAGTGGCAGCACTTGTGCCCCAGTTGTACACTTCACAGGTAGATTTGCATTGAGCACATTCAAAAATACGCCATACTTAACCGTCCCCAGGATGACACCGGGGTAGGTAGCAAAGTCTTTCCTGATCCCAGCTCTGTTCATCTTGGCTCCTTTTAAAAAACACAGCAAGCAAGGGTTACTCCAAGCGGAGTCTCCCTTTTTTCCAAAAATTGGGCCCCACACACACCCACCCCTTCAGTGGCAGCAGTTGTGCCCCAGTTGTACACTTCACAGCTAGATTTGCGTCAAGCACATTCAAAAATACGCCATAATTAACCGTCCCCAGGATGACACCGGGGTAGGTAGCAAAGTCTTTCCTGATCCCAGCTCTGTTCATCTTGGCTCCTTTTAAAAAACAATAAAAGCAAGGGTTACTCCAAGCGGAGTCTCCCTTTTTTCAAAAAATTGGGCCCCACACACACCCACCCCTTTCAGTGGCAGCACTTGTGCCCTAGTTGCAAACAGGATGTTTTGATTTGCATCAAGCACATTCCAAATCCACAAGCATTTACTCTCCCCAGGATGACACAGGGGTAGTAAATTCCTTCTGGATCCATGACTTGTTCATTTTGATGAACGTCAGTCTGTCCACATTGTCACTGGACAGACGCGTGCGCTTATCTGTCAGCACACACCCAGCAGCACTGAAGACAGGTTCAGAGACAACGCTGGCAGCTGGACACAACAAAATCTCCGAGGTGTAACTGGATAGCTCTGGCCATTTTTCTAGATTTGAAGCCCAAAATGAGCAAGACTCCATTTGCAAAGTCATGGCATCGATGTTCATTTGGAGATACTCCTGTATCATCCTCTCCAGCTGTTGACTATGTGTCAGACTTGTTGTCTCTGGTGGCCTTGCAAAGGAGGGTCTAAAAAAATTATGAAAAGATTCCATAAAATTGCTGTTACCAGCACCAGATACGGTCCTACTGGTACGGGTAGACTGTTGAAGATGACGAGACCGTCCCATGTTTGGCAAGTTACAACTGGGAGAATCACTCCCTGCACCTGCACGGTTGTTTGGTGGAAAAGCCCAGCTAAGATCGAGTAACAGCTTCTGCTGATACTCCTGCATACGTGCGTCCCTTTCTATGGCTGGAATTATGTCACAAAATTTGGACTTGTACCGGGGATCTAATAGTGTGGCAATCCAGTAGTCATCATCACTTCTAATTTTGACAATACGAGGGTCATGTTGGAGGTAGTGCAACAAGAAGGCACTCATGTGTCTTGCGCAGCCATGCGGACCAAGTCCACGCTGTGTTTGTGGCATAGAGATGCTAACCGTTCTTTCTTCCTCTGACATCTCCCCCCAACCTCTTTCAACAGAAACTTGACCAAGGTCTCCCTCATCCGCTGAGTCTTCCATGTCCATGGACAGTTCGTCCTCCATTTCTTCATGTTCTCCTGCACCTTCCTCAACATTTAGCCTGCTACCATGTGCCCTTGTTGATCCCTGTCCCCCATGGTCCCATGCCTGCCGCGTTGGTGATGATGAACGTCTGGACCTTGGTGATGTTGTTGTCCCTTGCGCATATGAATCCTCCTGTAGTTCCTCCCCTTCCTGTTGTCCCACCCCCTGACTCCGAATAGTGTTTAGCGTGTGCTCCAGCATGTAAATGACTGGAATTGTCATGCTGATAAGGGCATTGTCAGCGCTAAACATATTCGTCGCCATGTCGAAACTGTGCAGAAGGGTGCATAGGTCCTTGATCTGAGACCACTCCATCAGGGTGATCTGCCCCACCTCTGCATCTCGTTGGCCCAGGCTATACGTCATGACGTATTGCACCAGGGCTCGGCGGTGCTGCCACAGTCGCTGTAACATGTGGAGAGTTGAATTCCAGTGTGTCGCCACATCGCATTTCAGGCGATGAACCGGCAGGCCGAAAGACTTCTGGAGCGATGCAAGTCGCTCAGCTGCGGCGCTTGAACGGCGGAAGTGAGCAGACAGTTTTCGTGCCCTGTTCAGAAGCCCATCTAGGCCGGGATAGTGTGTTAAAAATTGCTGGACAACAAGGTTCAACACGTGAGCCATACAAGGCACGTGTGTCACCTTGCCCAGGCGAAGGGCCGCACCCAGGTTTGCAGCATTGTCGCACACGGCCTTACAAGGCTGCAGGTTGAGCGGAGACAACCATTTATTAAACTCGGACCGCAGAGCTGACCACAACTCCTCAGCTGTGTGACTCTTATTCCCAAGACATGTCAAGCTAAAGACCGCCTGATGCCGTTGCGCTCTGCGGCCAGCATAGTAATGAGGCGTGCGTGATTCCTTCTGCGCAGTGAGAACGCTGGTGGCCTGACCAGGCAGGCTTGGGGCGGAGGTGGAGGACCCAGATGAGGTGGAGGAGGCAGAAGCAGTGGCGGAACTTGGACAGACAGAGGATTGACACACAAGTCGTGGGGACGGAAAGACTTGTGCAGCAGACCCTTCAACATCTATCACCATAGTCACCCAGTGCCCAGTCAGCAACATGTAACGTCCCTGTCCATGCTTACTGGTCCAAGTATCGGTGGTGAAATGCACCCGTTCACACACAGAGTTTCTCAAGGAAGGGGTGATGTTGTGTGCGACATGCTGGTGTAGCGCGGGCACACCTTTCTTAGAGAAGTAGTGGCGACTAGGCATCTATTACTGGGGCACAGCGACAGACATAAGGTCTCTAAAATCCTGTGTGTCCACTAGGCGGAAAGGCAGCATTTCGGTAGCCAAGAGCTTACAGAGGGATAGAGTCAACCTCTTAGCTTTGTCATGGGTCGCAGGAAGTGGCCTTTTATTTGACCACATCTGAGGGACAGAGATCTGGCTGCTGTGTGTAGATGGTGTTGAGTAGGGTGTCCCTGTAAAAATGCAGGTTTGTGAGGAAAGTGCAGGCGAAGACATGATGTTGCCTTCATCCAACGTTGGTGCTATCGATGTCTGAGAGAGCTGTACACACTCACTTGTTTCCCCTTCCAAACCAACTGACGACCTACCAAGCAAACTGCCTGTTGCGGTTACAGTGGTTTAAGTTGTGCGTGGAAAAACAGGTGTGACAGCTGTCCCCACAGTCCTAGAAGATGAAGAGCGCGCGGATGCACTGGAAGGGGCAGGCGGTGGATGGTTCGCTCCGCTAGGCCGCATTGCAGCAAGGTGAGCTTCCCACCGGGACATATGATATTTATTCATGTGACGATTCATGGAAGAAGTTGTCAAACTGCTGAGGTTTTGACCTCTACTAATAGAACCATTACAAATTTTATAGCTCACATAATTTGGGCGATCTTTTGCTATGTCAAAAAAGGACCAGGCTAGGCAAGGCTTAGAGGGCATGCGACCTGTTGATCCACCCCGACTAGTGCTCAGAAGCAGAGTGGTGGCTGAGGATGCAGTTGTAGACGTGCTACCGGTACTCCGACTCTGTCCAGGAATGCGCAAGGTAACTTCGTCATCAGTTGCATCCTCCTCCACCACCTCTGTTGACCTCCTCGAGTGCCTGACTGTGGGTTGACAGTAGGTGGGATCTAGAACTATACATCAATTGTTGTGTTTGCACTCCCCTCCCCCTCAGACCGAGCCTCTTCTTGCCCTGACCGAATATTTAAGTTGTCATCCCAATCGGGTATCTGCGTCTCATCTTCATCAGTATGTTCCTCATTGTCTATAACCACAGGTGTTACAGTTTGTGACAAAGGGTCAACATTATGCTCAGAAACTTGGTCCTCACGGCCTGAATCAGAGTCACAAAGGTTCTGGGCATCACTGCAGACCATTTCCTCGTCTCTACTCACTGTAGCTTGGGAGCAGACCTCTGATTCCCAGGCTATAGTGTGACTGAACAGCTCTGCAGACTCATCCATCTCAGTTCCACCATACTGTGCAGGGCTGATGGAGACTTCAGAGCTGGGAGAAAGCAAGTTTGATTGGGATGACAACTCAGAGGACTGCTGTTTTTTGGATGCGGTACTTGAAGTGGCTGAGAGTGCACTTGTTGGAACACTTGAGATCCATTCAAGCATTTTCCTTTTTTGGCCATCATCTACCTTTGTTCCTGTTGTTCGTGTCCGTAAAAAAGGGAGCACATCGGATTGTCCACGGTAAGTAGTAGACATCTTACTTTTGCTGGTAGATGGTCTATCTACAGCAGATGATAATGGAGCTTTGCCACCTTCCCCATGGACAAAACCTTTTTTTCCTTTTCCACCACGCCTCTTCCCCTTTCCACCAGCATCTGTCATTTTGCCACTCATGTTGATTGCGACAAGATTGTGCACTGAAAATGTGGTAGTAAAAATTGAAAGGTGGTGTAGATTGCAGCGGTGGTCTAGCTTTATTAACAGCAGAATAATAAAGAATAAATATCCCTGACATTGCAACTACGGCCCTTAAACTGGCAGCATAAATTGCTAGTATAATGGATTAGTAACTATGAGTTGGAGTGTGCAATGCAGGCAGACGTGCTGCAAATATCTTTGCACTAGTGGGACTAGACAAAAGTCCAATAGCCACGTTTAGGATGCCACTAGGTACACTGAGTGTTTGCTAGTATAATGGCTTAGTTATAATGAGTTGGAGTGTGCAATGCAGGCAGACGTGCTGCAAATGTCTTTGCACTAGTGGGACTAGACAAAAGTCCAATAGCCACGTTTAGGATGCCACTAGGTACACTGAGTGTTTGCAAGTATAATGGCTTAGTTATAATGAGTTGGAGTGTGCAATGCAGGCAGACGTGCTGCAAATATCTTTGCACTAGTGGGACTAGACAAAAGTCCAATAGCCACGTTTAGGATGCCACTAGGTACACTGAGTGTTTGCTAGTATAATGGCTTAGTTATAATGAGTTGGAGTGTGCAATGCAGGCAGACGTGCTGCAAATGTCTTTGCACTAGTGGGACTAGACAAAAGTCCAATAGCCACGTTTAGGATGCCACTAGGTACACTGAGTGTTTGCTAATATAATGGCTTAGTTATAATGAGTTGGAGTGTGCAATGCAGGCAGACGTGCTGCAAATGTCTTTGCACTAGTGGGACTAGACAAAAGTCCAATAGCCACGTTAAGGATGCCACTAGGTACACTCAGTGTTTGCTAGTAAAATGGCTTAGTAACAATGAGTTTGAGTGTGCAATGCAGGCAGACGTGCTGCAAATATCTTTGCACTAGTGGGACTAGACAAAAGTCCAATAGCCACGTTTAGGATGCCACTAGGTACACTGAGTGTTTGCTAGTATAATGGCTTAGTTATAATGAGTTGGAGTGTGCAATGCAGGCAGACGTGCTGCAAATGTCTTTGCACTAGTGGGACTAGACAAAAGTCCAATAGCCACGTTTAGGATCCCACTAGGTACACTGAGTGTTTGCTAGTATAATGGCTTAATTATAATGAGTTGGAGTGTGCAATGCAGGCAGACGTGCTGCAAATGTCTTTGCACTAGTGGGACTAGACAAAAGTCCAATAGCCACGTTTAGGATGCCACTAGGTACACTCAGTGTTTGCTAGTATAAAGGCTTAGTTATAAGGAGTTTGAGTGTGCAATGCAGGCAGACGTGCTGCAAATATCTTTGCACTAGTGGGACTAGACAAAAGTCCAATAGCCACGTTTAGGATGCCACTAGGTACACTCAGTGTTTGCTAGTATAATGGCTTAGTTATAAGGAGTTTGAGTGTGCAATGCAGGCAGACGTGCTGCAAATATCTTTGCACTAGTGGGACGATACAGAAGTCCAACAGCCACGTTTAGGATGCCACTAGGTTCACTGAGTGTTTGCTAGTATAATGGCTTAGTAACAATGAGTTTGAGTGTGCAATGCAGGCAGACGTGCTGCAAATATCTTTGCACTAGTGGGACTAGACAAAAGTCCAATAGCCACGTTTAGGATGCCACTAGGTACACTGTGTGTTTGCTAGTATAATGGCTTAGTTATAATGAGTTGGAGTGTGCAATGCAGGCAGACGTGCTGCAAATATCTTTGCACTAGTGGGACTAGACAAAAGTCCAATAGCCACGTTTAGGATGCCACTAGGTACACTGAATTTTTGCTAGTATAATGGCTTAGTTATAATGAGTTGGAGTGTGCAATGCAGGCAGACGTGCTGCAAATGTGTTTGCACTAGTGGGACTAGACAAAAGTCCAATAGCCACGTTTAGGATGCCACTAGGTACACTGAGTGTTTGCTAGTATAATGGCTTAGTTATAATGAGTTGGAGTGTGCAATGCAGGCAGAGGTGCTGCAAATGTCTTTGCACTAGTGGGACTAGACAAAAGTCCAATAGCCACGTTTAGGATGCCACTAGGTACACTTAGTGTTTGCTAGTATAATGGCTTAGTTATAAGGAGTTTGAGTGTGCAATGCAGGCAGACGTGCTGCAAATATCTTTGCACTAGTGGGACGATACAGAAGTCCAACAGCCACGTTTAGGATGCCACTAGGTACACTGAGTGTTTGCTAGTATAATGGCTTAGTTATAATGAGTTTGAGTGTGCAATGCAGGCAGACGTGCTGCAAATATCTTTGCACTAGTGGGACTAGACAAAAGTCCAATAGCCACGTTTAGGATGCCACTAGGTACACTGAGTGTTTGCTAGTATAATGGCTTAGTTATAATGAGTTGGAGTGTGCAGAGGACAGGAGGGTACAGTGCCAGGATTGTGGGGCTCTGGGTAGAGGAATGGAAGCCTGCCTTTCTATTCCCTCCTAATGGGGAAATGCAGCGACAAAATCCCTGACCTTAGCTACACAGACGCTGTCTCTATTTTCAGGACCTGTCACCTATGGCTCTGACCCTGCCGGTACGAGCCCTTAAAAGGACTTATAGAAAGTGCTCTCCCTAAGCTGTCCAGCGCTGTGTATGGAGCGCATACAGCAGTATCGGCGATAGGACAAAGGACGGAGCTGCGCCAGTGATGTCTGACACCAAGGACGCAGAAGGCAGATAATGGCGTGCTGGAGGAAAATGTCCGGTTTTATAATGCAGGGACATGTGACATGGACATCCTATCACACATGCCGTTGCTTCTCAGGCTAAAAGTCCACTTAGCTGTGTGTGTGTCTGGTATTGACTGACATGCTGGCCCGCCCCACAAGACGCGCGCGCTTAGGGAAGGAAGACAAGGAAAAAAAAAAAAAAATGGCGATCGCCATTATACAAACAGCAGTGATCTGAATGCGCTGTTCCCGCACACTATAAACGGAAATTTCATAATAGTGTGAGTCACAGAGTGACTTACACTATTACAGCGGAAAGCCAGCTAGGAATTAGCTGTTTTTTTGCTGCTAGAACCATTATCGAACGTTTCTAGAACTATCGAGCTTTTGCAAAAAGCTTGAGTTCTAGTTCGATCTAGAACAGGCCCCAAAATCACTCGAGCCTAGAACTGGAGAACCTCGAACCTAGAACTGCGCTAAACTCTACGTTTGAGCTCTAGTTCTAAATTGCTAATTGTGCTTTTAAATAGGGCCAAAACTGTGCTCCAGCTTCAAAATGCTATTTCTGCATTTTAATAGGGCTAAATCTGTGCTCCATCTTCAAAGTGCTATTTTTGCATTTAAATAGGGCCAAATCTGGGTTCACGTTCTAAATTGTTATTTCTGCTTTTAATTAAATAGTGCACAATCTATAGTCCAGTTCCAAGTTGCTACTTCTGCATCTAAATAGTGCCGTATCTGTAGTTCAGCTAAAACTTGCTATTTCTGCATCTAAATAGTGCAAAATCTGTAGTCCAGCCCCAGATTGCTATTTTTGTAACTAAATAGGGCCACATCTGTGTTCCAGGCAAAAAATCCATCATCTACATAGAGATTGCAAAATCTGTGTGCCTGCCAGCGATTGTATTTTCAACATCTAAATTCTGTTAGCTAAATCTCTGGTCCTAAAGCGGGCTTTACACGCTACAATATTGCTAGCAATTACTAGCAATATCATACGCAAAATCACCCGCCCCCGTCGTGCATGCGATTTCGTGTGATCGCTGCCACAGCGAACATTATCACTACGGCAGCGTCACACGCACTTACCTGGTCGTCGTCGTCGCTGTGACTGCCAAACATTCCCTCTCTCAAGGGGGAGGGACATTCGGCATCACAGCGACGTCACCGTGACGTCACTAAGCGGCCGGCCAATCAAAGCGGAGGGGCGGAGATGAGCGGGACATAACATAACGCCCACCTCCTTCCTTCCACATTGCGGACAGCGGCAGGTAAGGAGACTTTCCTCGCTCCTGTGGTGCCACACACACAGCGATGTGTGCTGCAGCAGGAACGACGAACAACATCGATAATCAACCATTATCGATTTTTGGTTTTGGGACAACCTCTCCATGGTGAACAATTTTCACCATTTTTGAGGTCACTTAAGGTCGCTAGTCAGTGTCACACGCTGCGATATCGTTAATGACGCCGGATGTGCGTCACTAACAACGTGACCCCAACGATAAAACATTAACGATATCGTAGCGTGTAAAGACCCCTTTAGCTCTGCCACAAATAGGCATTTCAACATATAAATACTTCTTAATTATTTTGTGATTCTGCCCGGTATCTCATCAGAGATCAAAAGATTTGCTTATTTGTGCGGGTCTCCAAAAAAAGTATATCACTGGAGATAAATACTAATTGAGAACTCTGTGGCCTTTTCCAAATATTCAGGGCAAACATCTTTAAAGTGACAATAATTGCCCCAAAGTACAAATGGTATAATGGCGCACCATGGATGTGTGGGCCGGGGCCAGGACACGAACAGTGCCTGGCCCAGAATTTCTATCTTAGACATTAATCAGTAAGAAGTGCATCAGTTTGAGGTGTAGGCCTGATGTTCTTGGACCCATTCCAATACTAGCAACACACATAAAGGAGACCTAGTGGGCCCAGAAGTCCAGGTCAGCCCCACCAATGTATCTAATCCATCATCTTTGATGCAACTCTCACACATTGCTTTACTGCCTCCATAGAGTTCATGTTACACCACTGCTCCCATAGAAATAAATTACGTGGAGTCACACATTACACCACTGCACCTATTGAAGTGTATGGAGCAGGGACACACATATAATGCCCTCTTGTGTGATACACTACACTGATCCACGTATCTAACCCCAGTGTGTGATAGTCTGCATATGTAATCCCAACATGTGACACTGGGAAGAGGAAAAAAGGGAGCCATTGGAACCTCACGTGTGGCCTGTGATCCGGTGCTGTCCATATTTGTACACCAATTTTCACTATCTATTTACCAAAATTTCCCTTATTGTGCTTTAGGAGGAAGCAAAAGGAGGAGTAATATTGATGTTTCATACATATAAAAAGCCAAATTGAAAAAGAAATAGCAGTGGACACAGCGTATGTTTGTTGCGCCACCAAGGTAGTTGTTAGTAACAGCAGAAGGCAGTACCAACAGCAGACACAGATACTATGTCAAAGGGGTGCAATAATGGGAGATCAAAGCAGCACACTGAAAATGACTCCACGGCCTAGTCTGTACATTCTGCGACTGGGGTGGAAAAGTCATTAGCTATCCATGACCTGTTCATCTTGATGAATGATAGGTGGTCTACACTTTCAGGGGCCTGATGGATGCAATTATCCATCATGACACCACTAGCAGTGCTGAAGACACATTCTGAGAAAATGCTGGCTGCAGGGCATGACAAAACGTCCATGGTGTGCCCGGTGAGCTCAAGTCACTCTCCATTTTTGAAGCCCAAAATGCTAAAGGGCACAACTTCCCCCCTATTGCATCAACATTGAGCTCTAGATACTCAGCATCCTCTCCAGTCATTCACTATGTGTCAGACTTGTACTCTGTTCTGCTCGTTGCTTTTATAGTCTGAAAAATGTGTGCCACAACTTCCAGAAATTGGTTCTGCCAATTTAATTTCTGCTAATGTCTCTGTGATGACAACTAGAGGTCCCAGGGGTTGTAAGTCTTGAACTGCAATGCACACTGTGTGCCTCACTGCTCCATTGGGGAGAACCACTCTCAAGATTGTGTCATGGTTTCGATACTCCAGCATGCTCGCGACAACTTTCTGGGGGAAGCATCTGGCTTAATTTACTCTTGTACCATTGATCTAACAGAGTCAGCACTATTTCTAATCATAACAATACGGCTATCATGTTGTATACAGTGCAGTAAGAAGGCCCCTATTTGTGGCTTCCATGAGGTCCAAGTCCATGGTGTGTTGGTGGTATGGTAACAATCAAGCTTGCATCCGGCGTCCACTCCCACCAAAGATGGAAAACTGAGAGAGGATCAATGTCTTCTTCTTCCCCTAAATGTTGAAAGCCCATCACCTTTTCTTTCTCATCCTGAATTTTGTCCTCGTCTCCTGCACATTCACCTTGAGCCCTGCTCAATTGTTGTACTACACTCTCCCATGCCATCCACCTTTGCAATGGCAGTCTGGACCTTAGAGATATTGGTATCCATTCCACATCCTCCTCTACTTCCTCCTCTTCCTCTGTGATCTAGATCTAACCATCTTAGTAGCCATTTGGAAACTGAGCAGAAGGGTGCAGAGGTCCACCATGTGTGCTCACTCCATAAGTGTATTTTGCCCCACGCCCAGACTGCTATGGCCAGGCTGTGCGTTATTACACCCTGCACCAGGGGCTGCTGCTGCCACAGTAGCTGCAACATGTGCAAAGTGAAAGTCCATTGTGTCTGCACATTGCATATCAACCGGTTAACCAGTAGGCTGAAATACCTCGGTAGTGCTGCAAGTTGATGAGCCACGAGATGTGAACGGTGGAAGTGAGCACATAGCGACTGTGCCATCTGTAGCAGCGCATCCAGGCCAGCATAGTGGCCTAGAAATTACTGCAAAATAAGGTTGAGGACGTGAGCCAAGCAAGGTACATGTGTGAGGTTGCCCTGGCCTAGGGCCACCACCATGTTCACAGCATTATTGCTCATGGCCTTCCGTGGCTCCCAGTTCAGTGGAGACAGTCATTGCTGAAACTCGGCTTGGATAGTGATCCACAGCTCTGCAGCTAGTTGACTGCATTATACTAAGCATTCTAATTAAAACACCATGTCCTTGTACAGTCACACATGACCACTTCACAGTACATAGCACTAACACATTTATAAGATTATATAAGCATAGGAACATTATTTTTAACACATCCAATTGAGGAACTTCCTAGTAGGCCTGTTTCACACATCCGACATTTCGCCGCTTTGCCGGATCTGGCACACTCCAGTACAGTGTTAATACTTTGCAATGGCATCGCGGCAAGCTCCGGTCACATGACAGCATGTGACCGGAGCTTTCCGCGATGCCATTGTACTGTATTGCCCTGTACTGGAGTATGTCGGATCTGGCAAAGCCGCGAAATGACGGATGTGTGAAACAGGCCTTATTACAAGGTCTATTAACTAAAATACAATTTGTTTATGGGGAAAACCTCTTTAATTGTACAACTATTTTTGTAAATTCTAATTAGTTTTTTTTTATATTGAAATACAATTCAAAAGCAATGTCTGAAACTTATTGGTTGATATTCTATAAACTTCAATTGAATATTACCTGAAAATATGTCTATATGGATTGAAAAATAAAAAGTTATAGCCGTTGGAAGGTGAATAAATGAATAAGCAAAACAATAAATAAAAGTTATTAAGTTTATCAAAATTAAATGTTTACATTTTTTTAAAAAATGTTTGTGATATATAAGATATTTTCATAAATAAATGCAAAATAAATAAACCTAAATTTACCAATTACATAAAGTACAGTGTCAAGAAAAATAATTTTCAGGGTCATTGGAATATATAAAAGTAATACTAAGTGATATAATAAAAGATGTTTGTTTTGAAAAAAGGAACTTGGCCACAATTAACAATACTGGATCTGCAGCTTAAGAGAATAAAACATTTTTTTGTGTTGTTTGTTTTATTTTATTTTTTTTACATAATGAACCAAAGAGAGAAAAAAAATGTGATTTTGAAAATTGCTTTTTTTTTTTACAATTTCTAAGTGTTTAAGAATTATGCTTCACCTCAATTATCTATATTAACCACTTCACCCTATGATATTTTTTGTTTTTCATTTTTTTTTGTTCCCTTTCTTCCGAGAGACATAACTTTTTTATTTTTCCGTCAATCCTGCCATATGAGGGCTTGTTTTTTGGGGAGGAGTTGTACTTTTAAATGATGCCATACTTTTTACCATATAGTCTACTGGAAAATGACAAAAAAAATTCCAAGTGCAAAAAAAGTGCTATTGCATTGTTATTTTGCGAATATTTTGTTCATCATGTTCACTATATGGTAAAACTGATCTGTTGGTGTGATGACGCAGGTTGGTACGAGTTTGTAGACACCAAACAGGTATACGTTTACTTTTATCTAAGGCAGTGATGGCGAACCTATGGCACGCGTGCCACACTGGGCACGCAGAGTCCTTTGTGCTGGCACGCGCGCTGTCGCCACACTGAGCCACTTTGGACTGTCGGTGTGGTCGCGCCGACAAAACAAACTGGTGTTGGAGCGGAGGAGACATTTCTCCTTCCTCTGACACGCCTCCTCTCCTGAGCCGCAGGCCTGTTGCCTAGGAGACGGAGGAGCGTCAGTAGGCGGCGCCGGCGTCCTGTGGGCGCGCAGGATCTTTCTGAACTGACTGAGGGCGGCGCTTAGCTGAGGAGCAGGGGCTGCAAGGTGAGGTTTTTTGTTTTTTTTTATTTTTAAGCTGCGTGCGGCTGTGCCAGGACGGGGGCAAACTGACCACGGGGGCAAACCCAGATCACGGGGGAAACCCAGAGCACGGGGGCAAACCCAGAGCACAGGGGTAAAACCAGAGCACAGGGGTAAAACCAGAGCACGGGGGCAAACACAGAGCATGGGGGCAAACCCAGAGCACGAGGGCAAACATTCAGAGCACGGGGCAAACATACAGAGCATGGGGCCAAACATACAGAGCACGGGGCCAAACATACAGAGCACGGGGCCAAACATACAGAGCACGGGGCACACATACAGAGCACGTGGGCAAAGAGCACGGGGCAAACATACAGAGCACGGGGGCAAACATACAGAGCACGGGGGCAAACATACAGAGCACGGGGGCAAACATACAGAGCATGTGGCAAACACAGAGCACGGGGCAAACACAGAGCACGGGGGCATACAGAGCACGGGGCATACAGACAGAGCACGGGGGCAAACAGAGCACGGGGGCAAACATGGAGAGCACGGGGCAAACATGGAGAGCACGGGGCAAACATGGCTACAAGGATGGGGGAAACATGGCTGCAAGGATGGAGAGAAACGTGCAAAGATGGGGGGAAACATGACTGCAAAGATGGGGGGAAACATAACTGCAAGGATGGGGGGAAACATGACTGCAAAGATGGGGGAAACATGCCAGGATGGGGTACATTTAGCAGGAAGGGGAACATGCCAGGATGGGGTACATTTACCAGGATGGGGGGAAACATGAAAGGATGGGGGTACATGAACATGCCAGGATGAGGAAAATTGCCAGGATGGGGAACATTTAGCAGGAAGGGTGACATTTATCAGGATGGGGTATATTTTTCCAGGATGGGGTACGTTTACCAGAAAAGGGGAAATTTACCAGGATAAGGGAACATGCCTGGATGAGGTACATTTACCAGGATTAAGGTACATTTACCAGGATGGGGTACATTTACCAGGATGGGGTACATTTACCAGGATGGGGGATACATTTACCAGGATGGGGGGAAACATGAAAGGATGGGGGTACATGAACATGCCAGGATGAGGAAAATTGCCAAGATGGGGAACATTTAGCAGGAAGGGTGACATTTATCAGGATGGGGTATATTTTTCCAGGATAGGGTACGTTTACCAGGAAAGGGGACATTTACCAGGATAAGGGAACATGCCTGGATGAGGTACATTTACCAGGAATAAGGTACATTTACCAGGATGGGGTACATTTACCAGGATGGGGTACATTTACCAGGATGAGGAATATTTACCAGGATGGGGACAAATATACCAGAATGTAGGAAATATATATCAGGATGGGAGACATGTTTACCAGGAAGTGGCCAGGAAGGGGGATAGAACTACACAATGAAGGGGAGGGGAGCAACTCATACGTTTTTATGGGTTTTCAGGATGTTCAGACTTTGAAATGTAGATGTGGATTACAGGGTGATATCTAATTGCATTCCATGCTAAAATCCCTTGTGTCTAATATGCTGCAATTTTTTTCCAGAAAGATTAATCCAACTGCTGTGTTTGGAAAGGGCAGGGGCTCAGCTTCAATGTGTGGTAAGCATGCATGAGTGTGATGCTCCCTGCTGAGGAGAAGAGAAGACGGCAAAGGTAAGGGGTGCTTCACACACAGCGAGATCGCTGCTGAGTCACGGTTTTTGTGACGCAGCAGTTACCTCATTAGCGATCTCGCTGTGTGTGACACTGAGCAGCGATCTGGCCCCTGCTGTGAGATCACTGCTCATTACACACAGCCCTGGTTTCTTTTTTTTTTATTGCTCTCCCGCTTATAAGCACACATCGCTGTGTGTGACAGCGAGAGCAACAATCCTGAATGTGCAGGGAGCAGGAGCCGGCGTCTGACAGCCTGCAGTTAGCTGTAACCAAGGTAAACATCGGGTAACCAAGGTGGTTACCTGATATTTACCTTCGTTACTAGCCTCCGCCGCTCTCGCGCTGCCAGCGCCGGCTCCCTGCTCTCTGCACATGTGGCTGCAGTATACATCTGGTAATTAACCCGATGTGTACTGTAGCTAGGAGAGCAGGGAGCCAGCGCTAAGTGGTGTGCGCGGCTCCCTGCTCTCTGCACATGTAGCTGCAGTACACATCGGGTAATTAACCCGATGTTTACTGTAGCTAGGAGAGCAGGGAGCCAGCGCTCAGTGTGCGCGGCTCCCTGCTCTCTGCACATGTTGCAGCACAGCGACGCGTGTAGTTATGATCGCTGCTTCGGCTGCTGTGTTTGACAGCTAAGCAGCGATCATAACAGCGACTTACAAGGTCAGAAAATGGTGACGTAACAGCGACGTCGTTGTCGCTGTCGCTTAGTGTGAACCCAGCCTAAGGTTACAATCAACTATTTACATAATAGGATAGGTTGGCACTTCGGAAAAAAAAATGGGTTTAGGGCTACAGTTTGGGCACTCGGCCTGTGAAAGGTTTGCCATGACTGACCTAAGGGGTGAAAAAAAAATTCAGAAGTTTGTCCAAAAAAAGTGGCACACTTTTTGCGTCATTTTCTGTGACCCTTAGCGTTCTCATTTTTTGGGATATGGGGCTCAGTGATGGTTTATTTTTTGTGTCTCGAGCTGAAATTTTGATATAATGATACCATTTTTCTTCAGATGCTACATTTTGATCACCTGTTATTGTGGTTTGCGCAAAATTTGCGGCGACCAAAAAAACTTAATTTTGGCGTTCGGAATTTTTAGCCGCTTCACCACTTACCAATCAGGTTAATTGATTTTATATTTGATAGTTTGGGCATTTATGAATGCAGCGATATCAAATGTGTGTATATTTTTTATTTTTGTAACCCTTTAATTTTCAAAGAGTCTAATGGGTAGTGATTTGAACTATTTAAAATTTTTTCACATTTTTTAAAACTTTTTTACTTTTTTTATTTTACTAGTATCCCTAGGGGGATATATGGATAATTTATTTTGATTGCTCATTTCTTTGTCTGATCAGAGTGGCACAGCGCAAACCAGGAGAAATGCTCGTCTTCTGTTACAGGCAGCAATCTGCCGGCTGTAACAGGAAGTGAGTTATGATAGCAACAGTAGTCCTCACATGACCGTGTGCTACCATGGCAACAATCGGCTCCCCTTGATCATGTCACGGGTTTTCCAATAGCAGCAGGTAAGTGTGCATTACCCGCTACAATGCTTTAAATTACTAAAGGGTGCTTTACACGCTACGACATCGCTAAAGCAATGTCGTTGGGGTCACGGAATTCATGGTGCACATCCGGCCGTGTTAGCAATGTCATTGCGTGTGACACCTATGAGCGATTTTGAATCATCTCAAAAACGTTCAAAATCGCTAATTGGTGACCTACCCCCCTATTCCCAATTCTCGTTGCTGCTGCAGGTACGGTGCTGTTCGTCGTTCCTGCGGCAGCACACATCACTATGTGTGACACCACAGGAACGAGCAACCTCACCTTACCTGCGGCCGCCGGCAATGAGGAAGGAAGGATGTGGGCTGGATGTTACGTCCCGCTCATCTCCGCCCCTCCACTTCTATTGAGCGGCTGCTTAGTGACATCGCTGTGATGCTGAACGACCCGCCCCCTTAGAAAGGAGGCGGTTCGCCGGTCACAGCGATGTTGCTAGGCAGGTAAGTAGTGTGACGGGTTCGCGCGATTTTGTGCGCCACGGGCAGCGATTTGCCCATGACGCACTAACTATGGGGGCGGGTATGCACATTAGCGATCTCGTTAGCGAGATCGCAGTGTATAAAGCGGCCTTAAGGGATTAACAAGACTGGTTGATTACTGATCCACCTGTGTCTGAAAGGCACACATGTCTGCTGTACAAATCAGCAGATATGTGCAGGGATAACTACTGGATCACCGCAGCACCCAGCGGTGATCTCCCCTTCATGATTTAGGACATACCAGTACATCCTCGGTCGTGAAGGAATTAACTCAGAAACACAGAGATTCAAGTTTAACTATAAATAAATCAATCCAGGATTGTAAATAAATATTGCATTAAGTCATATGAATTTATTTGAATAGAAAAAAACATTAAGAAACTTGTGCACACCAAATACATTAACCCATCCAAACTTCCTCAGGGAAGATAAATACATTTTCTTGATATATTTAAAGATAATTAAACATTTTAATTTTCTTATAAACAAATTTACAGATTCTGATGGATTACTTTTAACTTGAGTCAATAATTGGTGTTTTCGTCCAGAACCATACCTGGAAAAGCTTAAACTTTGCCGAGAGGAAGAGTTTGTCATAGATACTTCGAATATGTGGTTTGCCATAAGGTTATAGGACAGATCTCATCCATTCCATGATACAATAGTTTTTTTAACCTCTCCAAAGAGAATTTATATGGTTTCTGTAAATAGACAACAGGAGGAGCAGAAGAGAATCCGAGAAGACGCTCATCATCCACAATGAAGAACCTGGTGACTTTACTTTACATGATCTCCGCTCTTGTTGTCTCAGGTAAGACTAATGTAATAACTTTACAGAATATACACATAGGGCACTGAGGAGAGTCTAAGAAGTTATTTACATGTTCCTCAATGATTTTCAATAGTTCAAAAATAATATTACGTTAAAGATCTTGCAATTTTCTTGTAATTGTGGTGGGGACAATAGACAACATTTACCAATAACTATCAAAAATACCTTCAGATAAAAAATTCGTTAGAATTAAATAAATAAAGGGAATGATGGTGCAAATAGCATTAAAATTATTATTTTTATTCAACATATATGACAAAGTGCACAGTGCAAAATTGTATCTAAATCCTATGTCATATATAAATAAGGTTATGGTATAATGATCCTATGTAAAAAAAATTTAACAATTATTTAATTTGCACGGAAAATGATACCTTAAGTGATCTGTAAAAGCTCCAAAGTGTACCGCAAAGCCCCGACACGTGTTTCAGCGATCCTTTCCTGAATTTTTTTACATAGGATCATTATACCATAACCTTATTTATATATGACATAGGATTTAGATACAATTTTGCACTGTGCACTTTGTCATATATTAGGGATTGACTTTTTAAGTGATCTTGGCATTATGCACTTTATTTTCCTAGTAAAACCGCTGCTATAATTTATGGGACATTTTTTCCTGCCTAATATTTATATGGATCTGCAAAATATTTATTTTAATTGTTGAATAAAAATAATAATTTTAATGCTATTTGCACCATCATTCCCTTTATTTATTTAATTCTAACAAATTTTTTATCTGAAGGTATTTTTGATAGTTATTGAAATTTAATGGTGATATTTATACGGAAATTTTGATTATTAACATTTACTAATAGTAACATTATTATGGGAAAAAGCTGCCTTTAATAAATGTGTCCCCAATGAATGTATGTAATCTATAATGTTGTTTTCTTTTTTCTTTTCTTTTCCTTAATTTTCTACTTGAAATGTAATTGCTTTGTTGCAGATTGTTTTCAAAATGGTTGACATTGTTGTTATTGTTGTTTAAAAATTCAATGAAAATGTATTGGTTCATAAATGTGTCCCCAAAAATTTACATTAATTAGTTTCTTAAATATCGAGTGGGTTATTCATATAAACCCATCTTTTGTCTCTACAGTAATTCTTTTATATGACCCTATCACTTTGGGTCTTGTTCACATGTTGCATTTTTTTGCCACAGAAAAAAAAAATCAGTTTTACAGTAAATGCAAAGTGAATGAGATTTCTGAAATCTCACGCACATGCTGTTTATTTTATTCCCTTGTAGAGGTAAAACAGTTTCAAATCTGCAGGGTGTCAATTCTTTCTGTGCTTCTTTAACGTTTTCCTGACATTCAAATAAATGGAGAAAAAAACATAAAAATGCACACAAAAAAGAAGTATTTTTCGTCACGTTTTTCCTGCAAAAAGATAGATTTTTTGTTCATAAATGTCTGCTGAAAATACTTAGGGGTACTTTGCACACTGCAACATCGCTAGCCGATGCTAGCGATGCCGAGCGCGAAAGTACCCGCCCCATCGCACATGCCATATCTTGTGATAGCTGCCGTAGCGAACATTATCGCTACAGCAGCATCAAACGCACTTACCTGCCCTGCGACGTCGCTCTGGCCGGCAACCCGCCTCCTTCCTAGGCAGCCAATAGAAGTGGAGGGGCAGAGATGAGTGGGACATAAACATCTTGCCCACCTCCTTCCTTCCGCATTGCCGGTGGAGGCAGGTTAGGAGATGTTCCTCGCTCCTGCGGCTTCACACACAGCGATGTGTGCTGCCGCAGGAACGAGGAACAACATCATGACATCGGTCGTTCCGAAAATTATGGAAATGACCGACGCTACACAGATTGCCGATTTATGATGCTTTTGCGATCGTAAATCTGCGCATCTAGGCTTTACACATTGCAACATTGTTACTGGCGCCGGATGTTTCATCACTTTCGATTTGACCCCGACGATATCGCAGTAGCAATGTCGCAACGTGCAAAGTACCCCTTAACATTTGCAGAATGAGATTGATTCTCATTCTGAGTTTTTTTACTTTTATCTTTCTGTTACAGACGTCATAAAATGATTTATGATTACATCAAAGATCAGATGTCCTTTGATGGGGTCATAAATCAGTTGCATCAACTTAGTAAAAGGGTTGGCTCAAACTAAAGGGGGCTTTACATGCTATGTTATCGCTAACGAGATATCGTCAAGGTCACGGTGTTTGTGACGCACATCCGGCCTCGTTAGCGACATCGCAGCGTGTGACACCTCTGAGCGACCTAAAACGATCACAAAAGAGGTTCCAAAACCAAAAATCGTTGTCTGGTAAGTAGCGATGTTCTTCCTCATTCCTGCGGCAGCAGACATCGCTATGTGTGACACCGCAGGAGCGACGAACATCTCCTTACCTCCGTCCACCAGCAATGCAGAAGGAAGGAGGTGGGCGGTATATTCCGTGCACTCATCTCCGCCCCTCTGCTTCAATTGGATGGCTGCCATGTGACGTCACAGTGACCCCGAACGTCCCTCCCCCTTCGGGAAGAGGATGTTTGCCGCCCACAGCGAGGTCGTTATGGAGGTAAGTACGTGTGACGGGGGTTACCGACGTTGTGCGACACGGGCAGCGATATGCCCGTGACGCACAACCGACGGGGGCGAGTACGCTCGCTAGCAATATCGGTACCGATATCGCAGCGTGTATAGTATCCTTAAGACCCCCTGCACAAGTCAGTGAAAAACACATACTATTTCACTGATGTGCTAAAGTTGCGTTTGTCCCTTAGTGTGCCATGATTTTGGCACATGATAGTACAAGGAGATCAGGCACTTATGCTCACCTGTTTACGCCATGCAGTCCATGGTGCTGAAGTCTCCCACGATGCTGTGTCCGGCTGTCGCTGTCTCCCTGCTGCAGCTACTTCTGGATTGGCTGTGCAGTGAATATGCATGAGTACAATTAGCCGGCATGGAAGCAAAGACAGCAATAGCTGAAGACAGCATCATTGGAGAAGGTGAGTTTAAAAAGCTTTTAATTTTAAAAGTACATGGGTTTTTTTAGTATGTGTTTCACGGATCACACCACTGGGTGGTCTGTGGGACATCAGTGATGCTGAAGAAAAATTGACATATCTCTGTGTGGAACACATGGACACGCATGTGCATCCCACGGAAACACGGTCAGTTAGAAATCATTGATGTGTGCGCAGACCCATTGATATTAACTGGTGTGCATATATCCTTGATTCTAGTACATATAACAACTGAAACAACTGGTACTGATGTGTGAAGGGTGCATAACCCTGATTTTCTCAGGCAAGAGAGTAATAATAATATTTATTCATTTATATAGCACTATTAATTCCATAGTGCTTTACATGCATCAGCAACACTGTCAGCATTAAGGCTCACAATCTAGAGTCCCTAGCAGTATGTCTTTGTAGTGTGGGAGGAAACCCACGCAAACATGGGGAGAACATACAAACTCTTTGCAGATGTCTTTGGTGGGATTAGAATTCAGGACTAGAGATGAGCGAATCGGTCGCGGTTCGGCTCAAGCTCGGTTTGCCGAACCAAGGTCTGGTTCGAGTTCGGTTCGGCGAACCACTCGAACCCATAGGAAACAATGGAAGCCAATCACAAACACATAAAAACGCATTATAAATGTACACATACAGTTAATAAACATTGCCATAACACTTACCTGTCCCCGGGATGCGTCCTGCACTCCTGCCGCTATTCCTCCCGATAATCGCTGCGTCCTCCTGTTAACCAGCAGTGATGCAGGACCTATGTGATGTCATCAAAATAGCATGTGACCAGTCACATGTCTGTTATCTCATTGGCTACAGACTGGTCACATGACTATGACGCGTCATGCTAGGACCTGTCATTGCATCTCTCTGTTACATGGTGCACGTTTGTGTATCGCCGTGTACCGACGACATGCTCTAGCACACGGTCGACTCCCTGCTCTGCTTCCCTGTTCCCTTAAGGTAACGTCACACTAAGCGACGCTCCAGAGATCCCACCAGCAACCTGACTTGGCAGGGATCGCTGGAGCATCGCTACACGGGTTGCTGGTGAGCTGTCACACAGGCAGATCTCACCAGCAACCAGTGACCAGCCCCCAGCCAGCAGCACGCGTGGAAGCGATGCTGCGCTTGATAACTAAGGTAAATATCGGGTAACAAACCCGATATTTACCTTGGTTACCAGTGCACACCGCTTAGCGCTGGCTCCCTGCACTCCTAGCCAGAGTATACATCGGGTTAATTTTACCCGATGTGTAGTCTGGCTATGTGTGCAGGGAGCTGGCACTGACAGCGTGAGAGTGGCGGACGCTGGTAACTACGGTAAACATCGGGTAACCAAGGTAAGGGCTTCTTGGTTACCCAATGTTTACCGTAGTTACCAGCATCCGCAATAGCCGGCTCCTGACCGACTGACACAGCCGGTCATTAACGGAGATCACCGTTGCCATAGCAGCGCGCTTGGAAGCAGTGACGGGGACGTCCCGCTACCAGCATGCAGCGGCACCGGAATCACATAATCGGAGCAGCGTTGCTATGGCAACCCGTGCCACCGCTTACAGCCAGGAGCCTGTGGTCACTCTAACAGAGTGATTTCTGCACGGAGCACTGCATCTTCCCTCATGCAGCTGAGCTGTCTGATGGAGCAGACAGAGCTGCATGTGTTAAAGGAGAAAGAAGACAGAAGAGCATGGATCGTGGAGAGCTGAGAGGGGGTAATAAAGATGGAGTCTCTAAGTGTGTCTGTGTATTTATTTCTATTAAAGTATTTTTTTTCTCTGTGTGGTGTCTTTTTTTTAACCCTTTATTGGAGATTCTTAATGGTCGGGTGAAACGTGCCTGACATTAAGAATCTCTGACTTAATACTAGCTAGCAAAACAAAGCCAGTATTAACTCATGATTACCCAACAAGCCACCCGGCTCCAGGGCTGTTGGAAGAGTTGGATACAGCACCAGATGATGGCGCTTCTATGAGAGCGTCATTTTCTGGGGCGGCTGCGGACTGCAATTCGCAGCAGAGGCACCCAGAAACCTCGTGCTAACCTGTGCTGCGGATCCAATCCCCAGCTGCCTAGTTGTACTAGTTGGCTGGACACAAAAATGGGGCGAAGTCTACGTCGTTTTTTTTTTTTTAATTATTTCATAAAATTCATGAATTAAGTAAAAAAAAGGGCTTCCCTATATTTTTAGTTCCCAGCCGGGTACAAATAGGCCGCTGGGGGTTGGGGGCAGCCGTACCTGTCTTCTGTACCTGACTAGCATACAAAAATATGGCGAAGCGCACGTCATTCTTTTTTTAGTTTTTTGGCAAAAAAAATAAAAAATGCTTCCCTGGATTTTCCATTGCCAGTGAAGGTAACACCAAGCAGTGGGGGTTAGCAGGCAGCAGCTGCTTTGATTACCCTTAGCTAGCAATACAAAAAATGCAGCGGGAGCCCATATATATTTTTTTTAATTATTTATATAAATAACTAAAAACAAAAAGGGCTTCCCTGTATTTTGATTGCCTGACATGACAGTGCTGTAAAAATAAATCTTTAAAAAAAATGACGTAGCGCTCCGCTGTATTTTTGATTCTCAGTGCAGATAAAGCAGACAGCTATAGGTTGCCACCCAGATCTGCCTGGCGTTACCTTGGCTGGCAATCAAAATACAGGGAAGTCCATTAATTTTTTCTATTTAAAAAATAGTTAAAAAAAAAATGACGTTGGGTCCCCCCATTTTTGATAGCCAGCTAGGGTAAAGCAGACGGCTGTAGCCTGAAAACCACAGCTGGCAGCTTTACCGTGGTTGGGGATCCAATGTGGAGGTCACCCCAGGCTCTTTTTTTATAATTATTTTATAAATATTATTAATTACAAAAAAAAAGTAGGGTCCCCCCCAAATTGGATCACCAGCCAAGGTAAAGCGGACAGCTGTGGTCTGGTATTCTAAGGGTGGGAAGGTCCATAGTTATTGGTTCTTCACAGCCTAAAAATAGCAGGCCGCAGGCACCCCAGATGTGGCGCATCCACTAGATGCGCCAATCCTGGCGCTTCACCCCAGCTCATCCCGTGCCCTGGTGCAGTGGCAAACGGGTTAATAAATGGGGTTGATACAAGCTGTAAAGTCACCTGACATCAAGCCCAGCAGTTTGTGATGTCATGGCATCTATCAGATACCCAACATCATAAACTGTCAGTACTAACAAAAAAAATCGACAAAAAAATGTATTTGAAAAAACACTCCCCAAAACATTCCCTCTTTCACCAATTTATTGTAAGAAAAGAAATAAGGGGGTCCCACAATGACTTTGGACCGTCTAGAATATGGGGGGAGACAATCAGGGAACATATCCCCCATTTTCTAGGAGTGCAGACCCTCCATGTGAGGAGTGTGGGTGCAATGAATCTGCACTCACTCTCCCTGGGTCCACAGCAGCAGAGTCCATGTCATAACGGTTGCTACCAAAGCTGCAATGCCCTGCTCATGAGGTAAGGGCATGCCTAATCAGGAGAACTATCCTACATTTCCAAATATTGGTATTTGCTGATATTATTGCTATTCCACCTACTATATATTGGGGATAGGATCTTGGAGATGGAATACCCCTTTAAGTCCAGTTATCCAGCTAAATGAATACTAAACAACAGAGCTCGCTATTTAGATGTGTTTTCTTGTGGCGTATAACGGACTCTCATGTTTGGTAGTCGTTCAGCAGGGCAACTATAAAATCAAATACCTCCATTTGGAAATGTAGTATATAGCTCTCCTGTTCAACTATGTTCCTTACCTCATGAGCAGGGCATTGCAGTAATAATAATAATTTATTCATTTATATAGCGCTATTCCATAGCGCTTTGCATACATTGGGAACACTGTACCCATTGGGGCTCACAATTCCCTATCCGTATGTCTTTGGAGTGTGGGAGAAAGCCAGAGTACCCGGAGGAAACCCACGCAAACACGGGGAGAACATACAAACTCCTTGCAGATGGAGTCCTTGGTGGGAATTGAACCCAGGACCTCAGTGCTGCAAGACTGCAGTGCTAACCACTGAGCCACTGTGACGCCCATTTAGCTTACAGATGCATAACCACCACTCACTGTGTCTGAACACAGGAATCTGAGCTGACAGCCGCTCTGTGCATGCGGCAGCATCTATTGTGAAGGAGAGGGCCGCGGGGGATCAACGCTGCACAGGTACCGTGGGACACCAGGGAACACCGGTGGTGTTATAGGGGGTGACCTGGCAGGGCCTAGGGAGGAGTTTTCTGGCGCATGTGTCATGGCACATGCGACAGAAATCAGATGAGTAGGGTGAATGCGGCCAGCGCGCTGCTGTTCGCACGGCCATCTTGGATTTTCGGGAGGGGGTCGGGGGGGGGGGGGCACTTTAGCGACACCGGGGGACCGGAGGGGACCGGGTAGGAGATTTATCATGTTTGTTCATGCCAGATGGGAGATAAATAATTTTTTACCGGCGCTGTCATTTACTGTAACGTGATCATTGGTATACGATGTATACTGGTGATCACGTTAGCGGGGACCGGAAAATACAGCTTAAATCATGATCTCCAGGGTCTCAGCTACCCCCTGAAAACCCGGAGATTTTCTGACGCTGGGGGCGTTATTCATTTATTTCTGCCTGCTGTTTATAAACGGCAGATCAGAATAAGGCTACATTCACACGACCGATCCGTTTTTGCGGTCCGCAAAAATCGGTCGTTTTTTTTTTACGGGTGCATCCGTGTGGCATCCATTTCTGTTCCATATACGGTCCGTAAGTCATCCATGTGCCTTCCGTTTGTTTGCGTACTGCAAAAAAACTGAAGGAGGGAAAATACATAAATTTTCCCAGGATCTGTGATGCCCTGGATTCCCAGGGGTCACAGGTAACAACACACAACCCCAGTGAGGCACCAGCAGCCAACAAGTCCTGACCGCCTCCCTCAGGGCTAGCAAGGCACCGATTCCGGATAAGAGCCATCGCCAAGGGCCAGAGATCCAAAGGGCCAGCGCCTGCGGGCAAAAGGGCTCCTCCGGTACCAAAAGCCGGGGGGCGGACTACCGTTGCTGAAACATAGGAGTCACTATAGCAAATTTAAAGGTGCAGGGGAAAGGCGACATCACCAACCTCACTGGGGACACACGCAGCCGGCTGCGGGCACCGATCTACACCGAACTTGGTTTACCATTGACTCTGTGTGGTTTAATCGTGAGTACACCAGTGCCATCAGGCATCGCGCTGCAAGCGAGCCCCTGCGTCCTGCAACCCCCCGCTCCTGCCACCTGACCCCGGGACCAACAAACCCCCTACCCACGGAATGGTTAACACCTATCTGTGACCCACCAATGATCCCAGATGAGCCCCCGCACCCTCACCGCAGCGGTGGTGCCCATCACCTCACCACGACCCGTGGGTGGCGTCACAAACTGTTACCGGTCACCGCGGCTCCGGCCGTGAAACCGGTCCACCCCAAAACAAACAACCAAACCCCCCCTTTCCAGAGCGACATGGCCCCCCGGTCCGGAGGCGCTCGAGCCACCGACAACCCGAGCCCGGATCCGAGCGGCTCGGCGGAGAGTAGCCGAGCCCCCAGGGCGGTACAGATCCATAGCTTCAACCTACATGAGGCGGTCACATGTTCACTCCAGTGCCATTTTCTACTGCTTTTCACAACGTAGAGCGCTCTGGTGATTTTCTTGTGCTTGTACACTTCATATCAGTCTTTTCTGTTATTATAAAGGCAGAAAGACACATAATGTCCCACTCTCCTGCATTTTGTAATTTTGCACCCTTTGGTGCCTTTCATGTGGCACTAAGGGGTGCTTAGCCTTGTATTTAGCCAAAAAAAATGAAAAAAAAATGACGTGGGGTTCCCTCTTTTTATGTAGCCAGCTAGGGTAAAGCAGACGGCTGCAGCCTGCAGACCATAGCTGGCAGCTTCACCTTGGCTGGTAATGCAAAACTGCTATTTAAAATTAAATAAATAATTTTAAAAAAAACACGCGGTAGTCCTCCCAAAATTGGATCACCAGCCAAGGTAAAGCAGACAACTGGGGTCTGATATTCTCAGACTAGGGAGGTCCATGGTTATTGGACTCTCCCCAGCCTAAAAATAGCAGGCCGCAGCCGCCCCAGATGTGGCGCATCAATTAGATGCGCCAATCCTGGTGCTTCGCCCCAGCTCATCCCGTGCCCTGGTGCGGTGGCAAACGGGGTAATATATGGGGTTAATACCAGATGTGTAATGTCACCTGGCATCAAGCCCGGGGGTTCGTGAGATCAGGCGTCTATCAGATACCCGACATCACCAACCCAGTCAGTAATAAAAAAAATAGACGACAAACACATTTTTATTTGAAAAAACACTGCCCAAAGCATTCCCTCTTTCACCAATTTATTAAAAAGAATAACAAATCCAGGTCTGCTGTAATCCAAGGGGTTCCCATGACGATCCACACTGTCCTAGTCAATGAAGAGCAGAATGTTCTCCATTGGCTGGGAGAGCAATGCAGTGACCTGAGCTAACATCAATGGGTCAGCCCAGGTCACTGCAGGGGATGACAAGTGCTGCTGTCAGCAAGGTACATTACCTGCGCTGATCTCCTGCACTGCTGACAGCACTTGTCACTGACTTCAATGACCTTCACAGCCAAGTATCGCGAGCGACCCGTGACATCACCGCTAGTCACAGTCTCGGGTCGGAAGCTGAGCGGAGCCATGTGTGCAGAGTGCCAGGTGGGCGGAGCCTAGCAGGGCCATGTGTGCACAGTGCCAGGTGGGCGGAGCCTAGCAGGGCCCTGTGTGCAGAGTGCCAGGTGGGCAGAGCCTAGCGGGACCATGTGTGCAGAGTGTCAGGTGGGCAGAGCCTAGCGGGGTAATGTGTGCAGAGTGCCAGGTGGGCGGAGCCTAGCGGGACCATGTGTGCAGAGTGCCAGGTGGGCGCAGCATAGCGGAGTAATGTGTGCAGAGTGCCAGGTGGGCGGAGCCTATTGGGGTAGAGTGCCAGGTGGGCGGAGCCTAGCAGGGCCATGTGTGCTGAGTGCCAGGTGGGTGGAGCCTAGTGGGGCCATGTGTGCACAGTGTCAGGTGGGAGGAGCCTAGCGGGGCCATGTGTGCAGAGTGCCAGGTGGGCAGAGCCTAGCGGGGCAATGTGTGCAGAGTGCCAGGTGGGCGGAGCCTAGTCGGGTAATGTGCGCAGAGTGCCAGGTGGGTGGAGCCTACCTGGGCCATATGTGCAGAGTGACAGGTGGGCGGAGCCTAGTGGGGCCATGTGTGCAGAGTGCCAGGTGGGCGGAGCCTATCGGGGCCATGTGTGTGGGCGGCAGAGTGTGAAGTGGGTGGGGCCTAGCGGGGCCATGTGGCGCTGAGGACGTCAGTGTCGTGGACTGCATGGCTGCGGACAGGTGAGTGTGAGTGTGTTTGTGTGTGTGTACATGCCGCGTGCAGGAGGGGGCGGAGCGAGCTGAGCGGGGAAGTGTCGGCTCCCTGTACACGTAACCAGGGTAAGTATTGGGTTACTATCCAAAGCTCTTTGCTTGAATACCCGATGTTTATCTTGGTTATCAGCTTCTGGCAGGCTTCCAGCGATGGCTCCTGCACACTGTAGCTGTAAAAAGCCCTGCTTTTGCTCCTAGAACCATTCTCAAACGTAACTCAAACTGTCGAGCTCTTAGCAAAAAGCTTGAGTTCTAGTTCAATCTAGAACACCCCCCAAAATCACTCGAACCGCGAACCGCACTCAACTCTATTCAGAACCCAGCGCTGCAAGACTGCAGTGCTAACCACTGATCCACCACAAGACTGCAGTGCTAACCACTGAGCCACCGTGCCGCCCTAAACAGATGCATTATGCAAATGACGGTTCAAACTTTTCTCCGAGTTTGAGTCGAGTGTCCATGAGGCTATGTGCACACATGGCACTTTTTTTTTGCATTTTTTATGCATTTTCCTTGCTTGTTTTAATCAATAAAAGCAAGGAAAAGGCATCCCAGAAAAGTCTATGAGAACTTGTGCACATGCTGCTTCTTTTTTTCTTGCAGATTTTGTTGCTTAAAGGGTTCAGTTTTACTTAAAGCAGGAAAAAACGCAACTAAAGCCTGCTTTACACCTTACAATTTTGCATACGATATCGTATGCGATCGTACCCACCCCCATCGTATGTGCGGCACGTTCAATTTGTTGACCGTGTCGCACAAACAATTATTTCCTGTCACATGTACTTTCCTTCGATACGACCTCGATGTGGGTGGCGAACATCCACTTCCTGGAGTGGGAAGGACATTTGGCGTCACCGCGACGTCACACGGCAGCCGGCCAATAGAAGCAGAGGGGCGGAGATGAGCGGGACATAAACATCCCACCCACCTCCTTCCTTCCGCATAGCTGGCAGGACGCAGGACACAGGTAAGATCTGTTCATCATTCCCGGGGTGTCACACACAGCGATTTGTGCTACCCCGGGAACATTCAACAACCTCACATTCAATTTTTAGTAATTGAATGACGTGTATGCGATCAACGTTTTAACGTTCAATCGCACTGAGGTTTCACACGCTACAATGTAACTAACGATGCTGGATGTGCGTCACTTACGACGTGACCCTGCCAGCACATCATTAGATAAATTGTAGCATGTAAAGCCCGCTTAAGAAAACACGCAAACGCAATAAAAAGTGGACATTTTTTCAGCTGTTTTTTTCCTGCCAAAACATTACTTTTTGTGTGCAGAAAAGAAGCACACAAAAAAGCAAAGTGGGAGCATAGCCTTACTGTGCTTTGATTCTCTCCCATGCAAGAATTGGAGCACTGGTGATAAGATGGAGAACTTAATTTCTCCATCTTCTCCATTGCCTGTGTCCGCGGTAATCGGACTGTCAAATGATAGATGTAGAAACTTGGCACTCAAGATCACTGTGAATAGTGGTTTTTATTGAGAAGAACTTGTAGGACCAGCACAAGCACAGATGTTTCGGTCAAAAGACCTTCATTTGTGTTTGTGCAGAGGGTCGTCAGAAAGTATAGTAGCGTAGGGAGCGGTGTAGCTGGGTATGACGCAAAGTCCACCGCTGTCATATGTGGCAATGCGTCATACCCAACTACGTGTGCTGGTCCTACAGGTTATTCACAATATAAACCACTATTCACATTTATCTTGAGTGCCAAGTTTCTACATCTATTTGAGACGGTTTTGGACCCTATTTTTGCACCACCCCAGAAGTGTCGTGTGTATCAACTCAACTGTACTCAGATGATATCAGACTGCAGACCAATGTTTCACAAGTACCCATAAACTTGTATGGGGATGCATGATCCAAATATCGGAGCCACTCACAGCATTCTGCAAATTTTTCTCAACCTGAATTAATATGAGAAAAAAAATCACAGAGCTGCACTGCCCCATAGTATAACACTGATCCAAGTGCTAGCCAATAAAACATTGCATTGCACTTGACCGTGTTATACACTAGTGTGAGTGGATCTAAAAACAAATAAAAAATTTACAAACTTTTTTTCCAGTATGATTCTAAGAGGTACTTTACACGTTACGACATCGCTAGCGATTGCTAGCGATGTCCAGCATGATAGTACCCGCCCCCGTCGCACATGCGAAATGCGGTGATAGCTGCCGTAGCGGACATTATCGCTACGGCAGCTTCATACTCACATACCTGGTCGGCGACGTCGCGGTGACTGCCAAACAATCCCTCCTTCAAGGGGGAGATGCGTTCAGCGTCACTGCGACGTCACCGTGACGTAACTAAGCGGCCGGCCAATAGAAGCGGAGGGGCGGAGATGAGCGGGACATAACATCCTGCCCACCTCCTTCCTTACGCATTGGTGGCGGGACGCAGCTAGGAGATGTTCGTCGTTCCTGCGGTGTCACACATAGCGATGCAAACAACATCGTACCGGCAGCAGTAATGACATTATGGAATGAAGCGACGTGTCACCGATGAACAATTTTTCACGTTTTTGCGATCAGTGATCGTCGCTCCTAGGGTTTACACGCTGTGATGTCGGTAATGGTGCCGGTTGTGCGTCACTAACGACATGATCCCGATGGTATATCGTTACCGATGTCGCAACGTGTAAAGCCCGCCTTAGTCAATATCATTTTGCAGGCATCTATGTGAAAGGAAGCAGCTGTAAAATTCAAACTGTGCAAAATTTTGATTGCAAATCCCAATATACCTGTCACCAGAGTGATAGGAATTGGGGATGACTGGATGGAAGAGCCTTTCCTGACCCTCTGACTAAATGTACCCTAGGCTTTCCCTTAACCCAGAGGTACAGTTATAGAGGCAAGGTCTGGGCCCACAATGTCTCTGTTTCCTGTCCTTGTCTCTGATGGTAAGACCCCCTCCACCCACCACCCATCATCCAGGAGAAGGACAGAAGACGGAGATGTTGGTGGCCCAGATCTTGCTACCTTTTAAATGTACCTCTGAGTTAAGGGAAAGCCTAGGGTAGTCTGAGGGTCAGGGTAGGGTCTCCCATTAAGTCACTCCTCCATTCCTATCACTCCAGTGACATAATAACCAGCATCCTCTGCAGGAAGCAGGGGGTTTTTATACAGGCCGGAAGTGGTCATCAGAGAAATCAACTGGGAAGGGTTAATGAGCTTGCAAATAGCAAAGAAAAGTGACATTAACTCTGCGACTGCCAAAAGAAAAAAACATTTGTTTAATGTGTAATGCCTCTGATGATAAAAGGGACCCTGAGCCTTTCACTAACCTCACCAGAAGATGACCATGACAATACCTGCAATATGTCTATTTAAGACCATGAAGAAGTATTGTCAAAATATTGTCACAATTCTGTTGAGCAGAAAATTCTGCATTGTTCTGCCATGCTCTCCTGCAGAGCTGGTATATGTTGCCTATGGTGCAGGGCGTTTTGCAGGATGAATGCTCGGCGGGTTGTTTCACAGCACCGAGTTTCACTCTGTCCTGGGAGGTGCTCTTGCAGATGCTTTTTGTTCCCTGTGATTGCTCTGCTTCATTAGGGAGTGAGTTAGCTCAGGACGCCCCCAGTTGTACTTCCTGTTTACATTTGTTCTGTTGGCTCCCGTGGTGTTCAGTTTTCAGATCTTGGTCTCTCGACTCCGGACTGCTGTTTACCCGTCTCTTCCTGTCCTCTCCTGTTTCTGTTGTGACTTCCCGGCTTCTGACCTCGGACATCCTCCTGATCGCATCCTCGCCTGCTCTCTGTATCTTGTCTGTACTCTCCTGGAACCCTGACCTTCGGCTTCTCTCTCAACCTCATCTCTTTCTGCCCTCCATGTACTGTCATGCCCTTCTGGTTTATGATCTCGGCTTGCCTGACTACCTCTCCACACACTATAGTGTCTAGCGCCACCTTATGACAGTCATCACAAATATTAAGTTGGATTCATACTATTTATAATAGTCATGTGAAAAAGAATCAGCAACCCAAAATTTAGGTACATATTATAATAGATGAACTTTAAGAGCCAAGAATTCAAATGATTGTGGAATCATGGAAGCAATGTTGACAATGTCTGAAACTTGTTGGGTAAAATAGTGAAGCAAATAAATGAAATAACATTGCATATGTTCATTATTTCAAAGGAATTCTTCCTACTGTTTCCATATAAAATAACTGTATTGTCTTATTTATTTTCAGTCTTTTCCTATAACTGTTATTCGTGTTCCTCCCGCAATTCTACAACATGTAACGATACTGAGACAGAATGCCTTGGAGATCGATGTATGACCGCCTACCAATACGTTAACCTTTGTGAGTATAACTCAGTTCTTCCTTTTAACCAACATAATGTATCACGATCAGTTCTAGTTTTGTGATGTCCACTTACTATTTAACAGATGAAAAGAAGGTTAATTCAATATATAATGGTTGCGCCAATGAATCTTTGTGTGGAGCCAAGGGATCAGGAATGGTAGAACATGTGAAATTTAAGTTTTTTGCACATTGCTGCACTGGAAACTTGTGCAACAATCAAACATATGAACGTAAGTATCAGATTGATAATTATAAGGGATTAATTGTCTCGTTACCAAAAATTCATAATAAAGCCTCAGTCAGACAGTAGGGATTTTTATCGTAAGCAAAAGTTTTTACCAATTTTCATCAGTGTTTTGGATCAGCTTTGTATTAGTGTTCCGATAATGCGTCAGTTTTTACATCTTTATCCAGACTCCAAAGCATACCGTGTTTTTCCAAAAAATAAGACACAGTCTTGTATTGTTTTTGCCCCCCCAAAAAGCACTAGGGTTTATTTTTGGAGGAGGTCTTAATTTTAGAGAACCATGGTTGGGGTAAGTTTACCCCCCAAAAAAGCAGACACTCCCCCCAGGAGACTCATGCTTACCAGACCTGGACGTCTGTTTGGCTCCCAGGTCCTCCCTGTGATCTCCGGTGGGTGCTGCACACTGTCCTCCCCTGGTTCTGGCTGACTGACACACACACACACACACACACTCATTACATCCCACATTACAGAATACTTCTGGCCACAATTAATGATGGGAGAAAGTCACGTGTCCGACCTGCAGGTCCTGTAAGCTAGCATTGCAGCAGGTCCTTGCGCTCCAGTGCACAGCCTCTCAGGATTCTGCCAGCCAGAAGAAATCGGTGTCGCTGGATGTGGTGAGGATGTGTGTGATGCAATGTGTGTGTGATCCGATGTTTGTGTGTGCGATCTGATTGTGTGTGTGAGATCGGATGCGTGTGGGGAAGCGATCTGTTTGTGTGTGTGTGATATCGGATGTTTGTGTGTGCGATCTGATTGTGTGTGATCGGATGTGTGTGTGAGATCGGATGTGTGTGTGTGTGTGTGTGAGATCCGATGTTTGTGTGTGCAATCTGATTGTGTGTGTGAGATCCGATGTGTGTGTGAGATCCGATGTGTGTGGGGGTGCGATCACTGCAGGTCCTGCTGCTCGGTGTCTGGTGAGTGTGATTGCGGGGTGCCCGATGTCTATAATGAAGTGTCCTGCAGTATCTGTAACTTTTTTAGCTGCACGGACACTTCATTATTGAACCGCGACTAGGGCTTATTTTCGGGGGAGGGCTTATATTTAAGCCTTGTTCTGAAAATGCTGAAAATCCCTGCTAGGGCTCAGTTTTGGGGGAGGGCATATTTTTGGAAAAACACAGTAATTAAGATAGGGTTATATTCACCTCTTCCATACTCTGACATGATTCTACTCCTCAGCCCTCCATTCTTGTCTTTGGTTCTTACAGCTCTGTAGGCAGATTGCCCTCATGTGATCATGGGTTGGGTGTTATGGGAATGTACATCATTTATGTCTATATTTAAAGGGAACATGTCAGATCCTGTATGCACCCAGAACCAGGAACAGTTCTGGGTGCAAATTGCTAATTGCTGCCTAACTGCCCCAGCATCTAGTAGCATAGTTAAAGAGATCTTTAGAAAAAGTATTTCTAAAGATCTTTTATAATATTCTAATGTGTAAAGCGACTAGGGCGTTAGTTCCCTTGGCTAGTCGGCCCCCTTAGCATGTAATCACGTCCCTGTGGGCATGCTAACATGCTAATGAATGTGCAGTGTCAAAGCTATGGTTGCTCTCACCTCAGCTGACACCGCTGATTTTTGGTTCAGTGCACATGATCAGAACATCCCTGGACTTCTGGTCATGCGCACTATACCAGTTTGAAGCCAGGATGCGTACACCCGACTACATAGTAGGATGACCAAAAGTCTGGGACTTCTGATCATGTGCACTGACTCAAAATCCAGTGTCGGGTGCAGTGACAGCAGAGAGCGGTGAGATCGACCATGCATCTGACACTACACATTCATTAGCATGTAAGCATGCCCACAGGGGCGTTCTTATATGATAAGAGGGCCAACTAGCCAAAGGAACTAACCCCCTTGTGACTAGTCCCTGGCCTCATTATCAAATTATAAAGGATCTTTAGAAATACTTTTTCTAAGTATCTCTTTATCTATGCTACTAGATACAGGGACAGTTAGGCAGGGATTAGCAATATGCACCCAGAACTGCTCGTGGCTCTGAATGCATATTGCACCTGACAGGTTCTCTTTAAAACAATAATTATGCTTATTTCTCCAGCTCCTGAAGATGATTTAACACCAAATGGTCTAAAGTGTCCATATTCCTTCTGTATTGGCACGTTGAAGGAATGTAAGAGTGACAAGGAGATAAACTGTACTGGATCCATGAACCAATGTTTAGAGTATAGAGCAACATTGAGGAACCCAGGTGAGAAAATCTTTCTTAAACAGGTTTTCCACTACTTTTACATTGATGGCCTGTAATGTTTGGTGCAGGGGAGGATCCACGGGAGACTATCAGTAGCGAATCCCTAAATAGGGAATTGTCTGGCGGCCACCCCAGAGGGCCTAGATGCACAGCAGCCGGGACACGAGAGGAATATGGTTAGCGTCCTTAAGATATCCGTCCAGGATATGGAGGCTGGTCCAACGGTAGATGTGAGCTGAAGGAAATCAGGATGGAGGAGTGGAACCGGGTACAGGTGCCAACTGGTGGTAACAGATGGAGTCTGGGATTAGCGAGCGTACAGACTGATGATACCGGATGATTTCCAGAACCGGCGACAGGTACAGGCTGGCGGAAGATGATGGGATCCACAGCAGACTGTCACTGGGGAATCTCCTGGGAAACCGGTGGGCTGGACACACTCAAACTGGCAGTCGGGATCTGACAGGGTTAGCCTGGGTATGATACACAGGGGGACCTGAACACCTAGCGCAAGAAACAAAGCTACAAGTACACATTGAACAGGCACCGCCCACATGTAAAGGAAGTCTTATATACCCTGTACCTGTTATTAGCCATATCCTGTTTCTGGGAGGCTGATCCTTTAAGACAAGGTGAGAGAGCGCGCTCGCTCCCTAGTGCGCATTAACGGAGCCCGGGAGCCGGAGATCAGTACAGAATGCAGAGGAGGAGACGCAGGAGAGCCAGAGGCAGAGTCCTGTGCTGCAGCAAGATGGTGGGGTCGACAAGCAGGGAGCACAGAGGAGGCTGAGGAGGGAGAGCAGGAGCAGCGGCCTCGGTCAGAGCACACGGGGACCGGGTCGGTGAGTGAGAAGCGGCGCCCTGACAAGCGGCACCATGACAAGCGGCGCCGTTGCCCCGGCGGCATGACTTGGCCTTTCCTTACGATAGGTCATTAATGTCTGATTGGCTGGGGTCCGACACCACACACTCCTCCGATCAGCTGTTCCAGTTGCTGGCGGCAGCAGATGGCCAGAAAAACTGAGCCCAGTCTTCTGATAGTGACCGTTGCTGGCCTTTGCACATCCGGCTCTTATTGATATGAATTGGAGGCAGATGTTGAGTACCTGGCCATAGCCTTTTTCAGTTGATGGAGCAGCTAAACATTTCCAGCTGCCGGCTACCACCGTTGATCGGTGGGGATGTCGACTGTCGGACCCCGGCCAATCAGACTGTAATACTATTGTATGAACTGAGGATTTCGATTGCGTTAGGGCAATGACAACCAGAGACGGGTTCTTGGTGCAAAGACGTTTATAATATGCAACCAACAATATGTACACAGAAAAGAACATAAACACAGTAGAACATAAACACAGTAAATACCTGCCAGGTTCAGAGCAAAGGAGAATTCCCGGGACCGCGCACCGGACTTCCCCAGGGAGACCACCAGGAGCCAACCCCTATACAGGGACTTTCTGGCGATCACCCCAGAAGGCCTAAATGCGCAGCAGCCGGGACACAGAAGGGCAACAGGTATAGTCCAAAAATGTCCGTACATGATGTGAGTCCTAGGGTGGATATGAACGGAAGGAACCGGGCAGAAGTGCCGACCAGAGACAGCAGACGGAGTCCGGGCACAGCTTGATGAAACCAGGTGAAGTCCAGAGCCGGTGTCGGGTGTTTCAACAGGATCCAAATAGCAATCAGGAAGCAAGAGCAGCAGGGCAGGAGTAGACAGGAAGCAGTATACTCAAGCAACTAGACTAAGCTTAGGGGCGGGCTTTTAAACACATGAACAGGAAGTAGGGCAACAGAACAGAAAACTCCATGTTAACAAAGGGCAAGATCCTTCAGAAGAAAACTGGAAATCCCGGAACTCTGACACAGACATTGATAACGCATCCTAAGGATAGTCCGTCAGTGTAAAAGTAGTAGACAACTTCTTTAAATTTGCATAAATATTTTGTAACTAAATATTATTTTGCTCCCATGCACATAAAGCCAATTAATACTGTACTAAACAAAGCCTAGATACGTGCAGATTTTTTTTTTTGCCTAATGATATCATTTTTATGTCTACAGATGGTACAATTGCAAATTATTCTGCCAAAGGTTGTACTAATTCTGATGCCTGCCAATACAACTTTGACAGTAAGATTGCCTTTCAAGAAATACACAGGGCCTTACTGAAGTGTTGGTAACAGTTTCATCCATGCATCATCAATATATAAATAAATAAACACATTATCAATTCAAAATGATCATCTGGTCTGTCTTAGTTGTAAATATTATAGAAGATACAAAGTAAGTGCTGTGAAATCGCGAAACGGCCGTCGTCCGGCATGCCCACTCACCACTCTCTCCCCACATGCTTTAGCCTGCAACTCACAACAATTAATGCCGAAAAATCCCTATCTGAGTGCCACCAATCATTCCTTCCACTTGATGCTATCTGAAGATACAAAGTTTAATTCCTTGAATTGAGGGAATCTTATTAATTCTTGGCTTTTTTGTTATTTATGAGTTGTCACATTTAGACTTCACAATATTTTTTATTTAGTGGAAGATGTTTCATCCTAACTGCCAAAAAATGATGCACAGTTTTCTAGAGAAATATGTATCAACATATGGACTAATCATCAAAATGCTGGAAAGGAAAACAAATTTGATAATTTAGGATTGAAATTAATGTTTGACACTCTGAACAGTTCAATATTCATTAAGAAATGTCTTGTCTTGTTATGATACTATGATAAGTTAATAATTAGTGAATTCTGTTTGAAACATATCAGGTTTTCTGTACTTTTAACTTCACTATGTTTTAAATAATTGAACATAAAGACAAATGTTTGTGTTCCAATGCTGGATCCCACCTTCTTCTTCTTTGTTTAAAATCTAAGTCCCCCTGTCTTATACTTACCCTCCGGTGCCTTCATTCTTTTTCGGCGTCACTCCAGTCCATCTTATGCCCATGAATTCTGACTGGATGCAAGTCATAAGTTACATCACAAGAACTAAGTGCAACTTTTTAAGAGCCAGAACAAAGCTCTCATTGAGTTGAAATGATTTGTGACCTCCGCCACACTCCAAATAATGCAGGAGCATCCAGCAGGTCACAACTCATAGGAGACCAACCATAGAAACACTAGAAAAGATGAAGATGGGAGTCAGTTGATTATAAGACAAGGGTCAGGGGAAATTTTGCTCTGTATAATGATGGTCTTGACTATAAGAAGAGTCATATACCCTGAAACTGAAATGCAACATGGTGGCCAAGACCATAGAGAAGTTTAACAAGACAGGTTTCATTCAGATCAGACATTGGCATGGTTGACTAAAGAAGACAAGTGCATGTTATGAGTGTCATATTCAAAGGTTGTCTTCTCAAAATAGAAGTATGAGTTCTGCCAGCATTGCTGCAGAGGTTACAAGGCTGGTGGGTTAGCCAGTCAGTGCTCAGATGATAGGCTGCACACTGCATCATATTGGGCTGCTTGGCTATCATCCCAGAAGAAAGCCGCTTCTAAAGAGGATGCACAATTATGCCTTCAAACAGTTTGCTGCAGACAAGCAGACTAAATACATGGATTACTGGAACCTTCCTGTGGTCTGATGAGACCAAGATAAACTTATTTGGTTCACATGGTATCAGGCATGTGTGGCGGCAATTACAAAGATAAGTGCATCTTGCCTACAGTTAATCATGGTGGAGGGAATGATATGATTTGGGGCTGCATGAGTGCTGCCGGCTGTGAAGTGTAAAGGGGGCTTTACACGCTGCGACATCGCTAATGCGGAGTCATTGGGGTCACGGAATTTGTGACGCACATCCGGCCGTATTAGCGATGTTGCTGCGTGTGACACTGATGAGCGATTTTGCATCGTTGCAAAAACGTGCAAAATCGCTCATCGGTGACATGGGGGTCCATTCTCGATTATCGTTACTGCACCAGTAACGATGTAGTTCGTCGCTCCTGCGGCAGCACACATCGCTATGTGTGACGCCGCAGGAACGAGGAACCTCTCCTTACCTGCCTCCCGGCCGCTATGAGGAAGGAAGGAGGTGGGCGGGATGTTCCGGCCACTCCTCTCCGCCCCTCCGCTTTTATTGGGCGGCCACTCAGTGACGTCGCTGTGACGCCGCACATGAAGCAGAGCATGATCCCCTTCCTTCGTATTGCAACGACTTTAAACATACCTTTGGCCACTGCCTTGCTAGGGAAACTGAGGATAAAGGTGCTGGACTGCCCAACCAGGTCTCCATACTTAAACCCTTTTGAGCATCTTTGAGGCCTCCTCAAATAGAAGGTGATGGATAGCAAGGTCTGTAAGAATCCACCAGCTCCGTGATGTCGTCATGTAGGAGGCTGGAAAATCCAGCGGTTCCTGTTTAGCTCTAGTGCACTCCATACTCAAGAGATTTAAGTCAGTCCCTGAAAATAATGGTGGTCACATAAAATATTGACACTTTAAGCACAATTTGTCCATTTTTACATAGGGGTGTACTCACTTTTGTTGACAGCAGTTCATATGATAAAGGACTGGTTTTTATTTTCTGTCCAAAACGTGCAAGGAGCCCTTATGCGTATCCTTATCTTATGGATCTTTTTGAAGTTTTAGATGTCCAATAAAATTTTGATATTTTAAATTTGGATTTTTGATGCTGAGTCCAATTCTCCTAACCTTTCAGCCACAGGAGGCAGAAGCTGTGCTGGCAGTGGCGGCGGGTCAGTGGTGGCGGGTCAGTGGTGGCCGCAGTGGCAGCAGGTCAGTGGTAGCAGCGGCGGTGGTGGGTCAGTGGTGGTAGCGGTGGTCGTGGGTCAGTGGTAGCAGCAGAAGCTGCGGTGGTTGTGTGGTGGAGCAACCCGGTGCGGCAAGTATCCCAGTCTGTCCTTGGTCCAAGCTTCAAAGAAATGGTGCATGGAGCAGCGCGTGCACAGCTGAAGCTCTCATCCAAGAGCTCAATTTGCGCATGTGCTGTCTTCCAGCGCCATCATTTGAAGCCGGGACAGCGGACAGACTAGGATACCCACAGCACAGCCACCGCAGTCCGGACAGCCACCCTGCCACCCGCCCGGCTGCAAAGAGTGACCACCAGCAGGTCGCTTGCCCACCTGCACAGAGAGACAGCTGGCCCCTGGCACCGACAGGCACCCGACCGCCCGCACGCACCGACAGGCACCCGACCACACGCACCGACAGGCACCCGGCCAGCCCATGCACCAGGCCACCTGCACACAGAGTCGCACGGACAGCCCCCCCACTAATTTACCTCCTGGTAAGCTATATTCAGATTTTAAGACGCATCCCTCATTTTCCTCCCAAATTTTTGGGAGGAAAAGTACGTCTTATAATCTGAAAAATATGACAAATGAATTTTCTTGAGATATTGTTAGATGGTTACACATTCTCTTTCATACAATAACAAACTGACAGAATCATTCCTTGTAATTTATGGCATCTCAAGTCATCATTGTTTATATTGCCCCAGATTCTTCCTGGAAAAAATATAACATGATGCGGAGAAGAAAATGTCCTGCCTGAAAAAGTTGTGTGCCCTAGGATTATTGGAGAGATCTCATCCATCTCACGATTCAATGGTTTATTTAACCTTTTGAGAGTATTTTTAGGATCCCTATGTAGAGACAACAGGACGAGCAGAAGAGAATCCGAGAAGACGCCCAATCATCCACAATGAAGAACCTGATGGCTTTACTTTGCATGATCTCTTCTCTTGCCGGCTCAGGTAAGACGGGTGCCGTCACAAAGTATAACGAGGAACGTTGGCAACCTTTATTGCATTGTTTCTTCATAATTTTCAATAGAACTATGCAAATTCTAGTAAATGAGATGACATGAGGAGAGTCTGTAACTTTACTAAAATGTTGCTCAATCATTTTAATCAGTTTTAATTCAAATTCTTGTACTTTGCACTTTTTTGGTAAATGTGGTGACGTAAAACAGCATTTTCTAATGGGATAATGGGATATGCTATAACTGTGCTTTAAAACCCTACATAGACTAACCTACTATATAGGACAGAGATTAGTTCTTATGAACCCAGTTATTTCCTCTCCAGCTTGCTGACATACAAGCTGGAGAGGAATATTGTGCAGAATTATTAGGCAAGTTGTATTTTAGAGGATTATTTATTATTGATCAACACGTATGTTCTCAATCAACCCAAAAGACTCATAAATATCACAGCTTAATATTTTTGGCAGTTGGAGGTTTTTTTTTTAGATTTGGCTATCTTAGAAGGATATCTGTTTGTGCAGGTAACTATTACTGTGCAGAATTATTGGGCAACTTAATAAAAACCAAATCTATTCCCATCTCACTTGATTATTTTCACCAGGTAAACCAATATAACTGCACAAAATTTAGAAATAAACATTTCTGACATGCAAAAACAAAACCCAAAAAAATGAGTGCCCAATATAGCTCCCTTTCTTTCTAATGACACTCAGCAGCCGACCATCCATAGATTCTGTTATTGCTTGATCTGTTTACGATCAACATTGCGTGCAGCAGCCACCACAGCCTCCAGACACTGTTTCGAGAGGTGTACTGTTTTCCCTCCCTTTAGATCTCACATTTTATGAGGGACCACAGGTTCTCTATGGGGTTCAGGTCAGGTGAACAAGGGGGCCATGTCATTATTTTTTCATTTTTAGACCTTTACTGGCCAGCCACGCTGTGGAGTAGTTGGATGCATGTGATGGACCATTGTCCTTAATGAAAATCATGTTTTTCTGAAACAATACCGACTTCTTCCTTTACAACTGCTTAAAGAAGTTGTCTTCCAGAAACTGGCAGTAGGTCTAAGAGTTGAGCTTCACTCCATCCTCAACCCGAAAAGGTCCCACAAGTTGATATTTGATGATACCAGCCCATACCAGTACCCCACCTCCACCTTGCTGGCGTCTGAGTCGGAGTGGAGCTCTCTGCCCTTTACTGATCCAGCCTCTGGCCCATCCATCTGGCCCATCAAGAGTCACTCTCATTTCATTAGTCCATAAAACCTTTGAAGAATCAGTCTTAAGATATTTCTTGGCCCAGTCTTGACGTTTTATGTTATGTTTCTTGTTCAGAGGTGGTGGTTTTTCGGCCTTCCTTACCTTGGCCATATCCCTGAGTATGACACACCTCGTGCTTTTTGATACTCCAGTAACGTTACAGCTCTGAAATATGGCCAAACTGGTGGCAAATGGCATCTTGGCAGCTTCACACTTGATTTTCCTCAATTCATGGGCAGTTATTTTGCGCCTTTTTTGCCCAACACACTTCTTGTTACCCTGTTGGCTATTTGCCATGAAACACTTGATTGTTCGGTGATCATGCTTCAAAAGTTTGGCAATTTCAAGACTGCTGCGTCCATCTGCAAGACATTTCACAATTCTGGACTTTTCAGAGCCCGTCAAATCTCTCTTCTGACCCATTTTACCAAACAAAAGGAAGTTGCCTAATAATTAAGCACACCTTATATAGGGTGTTGATGTCATTATACCGCACCCCTCCTCATTACAGAGATGCACATCACCTGATTTACTTAATTGGTAGTTGGCGCTTTTTATACAACATGTATAAAAAGTATCATGTGTCATGATTCGCCTCCCTATCCACATGGCTAGGGGGCAGAGCCTTCTCTCGGGCCTCACTTCCGGCCCCTGGATGCCTTAAAAGATGACACTTCCAGTGAACTAGCGCCGGCTATAAGCTTAGCTCTGCTTTGCCTGTGATTGCTGGTCCTGTGAGTGATATCCTGATTCTTTCTGTTCCTGTGCCCCCGTGCCCTTGTCTGTGTTCTGTCCCCTGGTCGTCCCTCCTGTCCTGTGTCCCCCCTCCTATTCCCCACTCGGTTGCTTCCTCCGGTACTGACCTTAGCCTGACTTTGACTTCGCTTCTGCTTGCTCCTCCGGTCCTGCTTCTGCCCGTACGGTGTTTGACCCAGCCTGTGTGACTATTCCTCACATACCCTGCAGTTCTGCCTCTCAGCTGTGCTGATTAGGCAGTGCATGAGAACGCTGTGCATTTCCTTCCTGGTTCTCATTGCTCTGTGTAGTGTCGTCTGCTGCAGAGCTCTGGCTCCCCCTGGTGGCAGCATTACATCATGTGATCAAAATGCTCATTTGCCTAATAATTCTGCACACAGTGTATATTTTTGTCAGTATCATTCTTTATCCAGCAATATGCAAAGAAACAACCTTAAAATCGAAATGGTACAAATTTTGAATAGAAACCAATAGTAATTTTATTTTTTAGCAAAAACCCATTCAATATGTCTATTAAAATGAAAGACTAAAGGCCACTTTACACAATGCGACATAGCTAGCGATGTTGCTGGTGAAAGCACCCGCCCCCGTCGGTTGTGCGTCACAGGCAAATTGCTGCCTGTGGCGCACAATATCGTTAGGAGCCGTCACACTATACTTACCTGCCTAGCGACGTCATTATGGCCGGTGAACCGCCTCCTTTCTAAGGGGGCGGTTAGTTCGGCGTCACAGCGGTGTCACTAAGCGGCCGCCTAATAGAAGCAGAGGGGCAATGAGCGGGCCGAACATCCCGCCCACCTCCTTCCTTCCGCATTGCCGGCGGCCGCAGGTAAGCTTTAGATCGTCGTTCCCGAGGTGTCATACATAGCGATGTGTGTTGCCTCAGGAATGACGAACAACCTGCGTAATCAACAATCAATGATTTTTTTAAAAGGAACGGTGTGTCAACGATGGACGATTTGGTGACTATTTTCCATCATTAACAGTCGCTTGTTGGTGTCACACGCAGCGACGTCGCTAACGATGCCATTTGTGCGTCGCGGAATCTGTGAGCCCGGCGATATATCGTTAGATACGTCGTTGAGTGTAACGGGGCCTTAAGTTTTGTCAACATAATGAGCTTGGATAATATTGTTCATAATGGTCAAGTGTAAAATGAGTTAATGAACAAAAATGAGACACTTATCTTATGACAGAAGACACTGATGACCCAAGATGTTCAGTTTCTTCAGAATCAATGCAGCAGTGTTGGTAATGTTGGAATTGACCAATGTTCAACTCATTGTGGCTATAAATATGAAAAAATATAATGTAATCTTTTTGCTTATTTCCTTATATTATTATACCGTATTTTCTTTTTTTTAAGTCTTCTCCTACAAATGTTGTTCGTGTTGGTCCCGAAATTCTACAACATGTCAGCAGTCTGAGATTGAATGCCTTGGAGATCGATGCATGGTCGCCTGCCAATACGGTAATCTTAGTGGGTATAGCTCAGTTCTTCCCTTTCACAAACATAAGGGATCAGCATCTCTTTTCTGATCTTATTTTAGAGACGGAAACCTAAGTAAATCAATATATAAAGGTTGTGCCAATGAAACTATGTGCGGAACCAGGGGATCAGCAATAGCGGGAAATACAACATTAGAGATCTTTGCTCACTGTTGTACTGGAGACTTATGCAACAATGAATCATATGAACGTAAGTTTCACAATGGTAATGTTCAAATTGTCTCTTCGGGGAGGAAGGAGACAAACTCTGTTGCCACCTATTGGAAGTAGCAATCCTTAAAGTCAAAAGTGGCCCTTTAACAAGCCTTTTCATATAACCTAGGATTTATGCCAGATCAGAAACTAAATTTGCAGACATGGTGTTTTGGGATGGTTGTCCCTCGTCAATGCAAAGTATGAGATCTGATCTGGCTGAATGAGAAGCTCTACTGGGGTGTCAGGGGAAAACTTCTTCTTGCAGACACTGACAAACTAATCTGGCTGTCAGTGGTGAGGAGTCTTAAGGCCCAGTCACACAGAGAGATACATTTTTAGCAGATCTGTGGTTGCAGTGAAATCATGGACATATTGTTCCATTTGTACACAGCCACAAACCTGGCAATGATTGTCCACAATTTCACTGCAACCACAGATCTGCCGCAGATTTATCTCTGTGTGTGACAGGGCCTTTAGAGCTGCAATGCTCCTCTGGGTAATATTCAGATTGTCACTTCAGGGACGAAGGCGACAAACTCTAGTGCCACCTATTGGAAGTAACAATCCTTAAAGTCAAAAGTGGCCCTTTAACAAGCCTTTTCATATGACCTAGGATTTATGCCAGATCAAAAACTCAATTTGCAATGGTGTTTTGGGATGATTGTCCCTCGTCAGTGCAAAGTATGAGATCTGATCTGGCTGAATGAGAAGCTCTACTGGGGTCTCAGGGAAAAACTTCTCCTTGCAGTGACTGACAAACCAATCTGGCTGTCAGTTGTGAGGAGTCATACAGCTGCAATGCTCCTCTGGGTAATATTCAAATTGTCACTTCAGGGAGGAAGGACACAAACTCTAGTGCCACCTATTGGAAGTAGCAATCTAAAAGTGGCCCTTTAACAAGACTTTTCATATGACCTAGCATTTATACGAGATCAGAACCTCAATTTGCAGATGCAGTGTTTCGGGATGCTTGTCCCTCGTCCGTGCAAAGTATGAGATCTGATCTGGCTGTATGAGACAATGGTAATGGTAAGGGATTAACTGACTAATGACCAAAATTTCAGTCTCACGTACATGCAGATAAATAATGTACATTTCATCATTTGGGTTTTTTCTAAGTCACTTTTCTTTTTTGTGTTGTGTAGAGAGGAGCAAACCTTAGACTCGAGGTTCGGAAAATGACGTGAAAATCACACTGGTGAGTATCACACTGTGCTGGTGTCTGAGTGATGTGCAGAATTGTGCCTGCTGCGGGATGTGTGTGATCGGCTCAAATGTGGCTTACATGCAGCATTCTCAGATGTTTTCTTCATGTAGAATATGAAAAAGCAAACACTGCCCACCCACCTCCCGAAATGTTTTGCTTTTGGCTCATAGCAAAACATTTCTGGAGGTGGGTAGTGCCATATATCACTCAGACACCAGCAAAGCTCGATACTCACCAGCGTAATGTTCATGTCATTTTCCGAGCCCGAACCCCGAGCCTCGAACCTGAGGTTTACTCAGTTCTGGTTTTTGCATCAAATTCTTCAAAATGGTGCATGTAATTAATACATTTTGTGCTAAGGACAACATTATCTTTTGTTCTGTTTTTAACTGTTTTTTTCAACTATTTTAGCAAGAAAAGTCACAAGTCCTGTAAAATGCACTAAATTACTATTGAAGTTTGAAGCTTTGATTAATTTTCACAATTGCAGCTAATGGATCCACCATTAATTGTCATGGCTTTCAATACTATAAAGTCTTTCATTGCTTTGAAATAAGTACAGTTGCATCTCAATAAATTAGAATATCATCAAAATGTTAATTTATTTCAGTAATTCAATACAAAAATGGAAACACATTTATTATATAGAGTCATTACACACAGAGTGATCTGTTCCTATATATTATATAGAGTCATTACACACAGAGGGATCTATGCCTATATATTATATAGAGTCATTACACACAGAGTAATCTATTCCTATATATAATATAGAGTAATTACACACAAAGGGATCTATTCCTATATATTATATGGAGTCATTACACACAGAGGGATGTATTCCTATATATTATATAGAGTCATTACACACAGAGGTATCTATTCCTATATATTATATAGAGTCATTACACACAGAGGGAGCTATTCCTATATATTATATAGTCATTACACACAGAGGGAGCTATTCCTATATATTATATAGAGTCATTACACACAGAGGGATCTATTCCTATATATTATATAGAGTCCTTACACACAGAGGGATCTATTCCTATATATTATATAGAGTCATTATACACAGAGGGATCTATTCATATACATTATATAGAGTCATTACACACAGAGGTATCTATTTTTATATATTATATAGAGCCATTACACACAGAGGTATCTAGTCCTATATATTATATAGAGTCATTACACACAGAGGGATCTATTCCTATATATTATATAGAGTCATTAGACACAGAGGGATCTATTCCTATATATTATATAAAGTCATTAAACACAGAGTGATCTATTCCTATATATTATATAAAGTCATTACACACAGAGGGATCTATTCCTATATATTATATAAAGTCATTATACACAGAGTGATCTATTCCTATATATTATATAGAGTCATTACACACAGAGGGATCTATTCCTATATATTATATAGAGTTATTACACACATCATCCCTAGTATTAATCTCTTGCCAACCAAACGATCTTTTTCTCTAAAGTTTCTAACCTCTTCCCAACCTATGATGTACTTGTATGTCATATGTTGGGTTCTTCTCTTTTGAGTGGGCTTGCATGCATTGCTGAATATTTCCCTGCACATATCAGCTGTTCTGATGAGCTAACATGTGCCTCCAACAGCTGTGGGTGGATCCGAGGTTCACCTACCTCTTTTAACTAGTTAAATCCGGCTGTTAACCTCTGACAACGGGATTGAACATGCGCAAGGGGGAGTGCATCATTACTGGCTCCCATAAGCGGCCCTGTGACGTGATTGTGGGGTGCTGATGGGTTGTCATGACAGCCAGCGGTCAGTTGATGACCCCTTTCTCTGTCAATGCAAACGTTCTGAGAACCCCAGCTGAGAATCATAAAAAGCAAAAAAAGTTGTTAAAAATATGATAAAAAGAAAAAAAGAGCAATTCAAATCACCCCCCATTTTGCCCCATAGAAATTAAAATAATAAGAACCAAAAAAAAACACATACCCTATTTTTTGGATTATGACACACTTTTCCTCCCAAAAATTTGGGAGGAAAATGAGGGGTGCATCTTCAAATCCAAATATAGCTTACTGGGAGGTGGATTATTGGCGGAGGGCTGTCTGTGCATCTCTGTGTCAGTGATCAGGTGCATGTTGGCGCATGCTGGCGGCTGCCTCACTGTGCCGGTGGGCAGCTGCCTCTGTGTGCCAGCAGCCGGCTGCCTCTCTGTGCGGGTGGGCAGGCGGTCTGCTGGCTGCTACTCTGTGTGGGCGGCCGGCTAGCTCTGTGGACTGCGGTGGCTGAGCTGGCAGCGAAAGGTGCGGTGGTTGTGCAGCGAGTATCCCAAATGGTCTGTCCATGGTCCGGGCTTCAAATGATGGCGCCTGGAGTCAGCATATGTGCAGATCATGGATGAGAGCTCCATCTGCGCACGCGTGGCTCCAGGCCCCATTTCTTTGACACTCGCCGCACCGGGCTGCTCCACCACACAACCACCGCAGTTTCTGCTGCCAGCACTGACCCAACACTGCAGCCAGCACTGACCTGCCACCACTACCGCCAGTACTGACCCACTGCCGCTACTGCCAGCACTGACTCGACATCACTGCCATACAAACCCACCACCACTGCCAGCACAGCCTCTGCCTTCTGTGACCCTGCACCACTACCGCTGCCACCCCCCTCTGGTAAGACAACACCAGAGGATAAGAGAGTATAAGATGGACCCCATTTTTTTTTACCTATTTATCTCTAAATTTGGAGTGTGTCTTATAATCTGGTGCGTCTTATAAAACGAAAAATATGGTACTTAGTCTTGCTATATTTAGAAATAATAGTTTCATTCAAAAGTATAACTTGTTCTGCAAAAGAGAATCCCTCATTATGGCCAAGTTGAGAGAAAAATAAAAATAGTTATGGCTCTTGCCAACAAGGTAGGCAAAAAAATTGAAAAACGGAAACTCGCCGGGTGGTGAAGGGGTTCAAATAAATAACACTTTAGCATCTTGAGATGTAGTCTGGAACTAACTATGTTACTGTCTTGTGCTCATGTATATACTTTATCAATTTTAACCTTTCAGGGCACATTAAAGAAGTGGTTCACCCATATTTATTATTTTCTAGATCAATATTATGTTGAGAAACTATGTTTCTTTCGAATACCTTATGTTGACAATAGTGCCTGTGAGCGGCACTATTGCGGTCCGCTCTTCCCCATTGCTTGAAATTCGGGCTTCGTGTCCTTGGGGGTCCAGTGATGTCACGTCAAGTTCCTGATCACGTTACATCACTGCAGCCGATACCATTCTTATTGAGTCACTGGGCTGTGGGCGGTGTTTCACCTCTCGTCACTGCCCAGCTTTCTCCTGCTTGCAGCTCTTTGCTGTGAGGTAGGAGGGAGCAGGGAGCTGATGGGCTGTCACGCTGGGCTGTACTGAGCGATGAAACAGTGCCCACAGCCAATCACCCACGGAGACTGCGGCTGACCGCAGTGATGTCACATGATCAGGAAGTTGATGTGACATCACCGGATCCCAGAGGTCACGGAGCCCAGGGGTTAGGCAATGGGGAAAAGCGATCTGCAATAGCGCCTCTCACAGGCACCATTGCCAGCATAAGCTATTTGAGAGAAACATTATCGATCTAGCAAATAATAAATATGGGTGAACCACCCCTTTAATATTGTTTTGAATTAATGTAAAATACATATGTTTCCTGTCTAGTGATATCTGTTATTTCTGTCTACAGATGTGACATATAGAAATTATTCTGTCAAAGGTTGTATTAATTATGACCACTGCCATAACAACTTTGACTGCAAGATTGCCTTTGAAGAAATCCACAGGGCGTACTTAAAGTGTTAGATGTTACAGTAATACAACTTTAAATATACTAATGAATTATCAATTTAATTTCAATGGTCTTCTTCTGATGTGTCATAATTACAAAAAATAAAAAGGATACAATGAATAACACTTTCCATTTGTGCATTCTATTGTCTTCTCAGCTTTTCTGTTGGGATCTATGACTTTTTCTGTGCAGTTACACCAGAACATGGAAATGTTGTTGCCAACCTCAAAGGTGTAGGATCCCAGCAGCCATAAATTACTAATTAGTGATGAAGATACCCGGGATCAGCAGGTCCAACTGGATTTAAAAAAAGCCCCGATTCAGTCCAGGAATTGATCCTGGATATCTGCCCGGAGATGATCCCTATATACATCTATGGGGACCTGAATCAGGTGCTTAAAAATGGTGGGGGAAGGGATAGGGGGATTAGAGCAGGCGCATAATATTTACTAGTCTCCACGAGGCAATAAAACTTCTTCTAGTTAACCTCATGCATATGTGCTGCTTCCTCCACCCACTGGCAGTGTGACTAGTTTTAGTCAGAATGCACCGCCACCCTGTGTGACAGCATATCTGACTTCTTCAAATCGCAAATGCTGTGTGTGTCTCTATTGTGGTGTAAAAATAACTAAGTGTCCCCCATATTATGATACCTAGCACAGATAAAGCATATGGCTATAGGCTGCAGCCCGCAGCCCTGTGCTTATCTTGGCTGTGTATCAAAAAAATAACGGCCCCATGAGGCTTATTAAAAAAATATTTAAATAAATTTAATAACACATGTGGCTCCCCTCAAATTTTGATACCCAGCCATGATAAAGCTAACAGCTTGGGACTGGTATTCTTAGACTGGGAAGATCCATGCTTATTGACCCCCGCAGCCTAATTATAGCAGTTTGCAGCCGCCCAGAATTGTTTCATCTGGCGACAATCACAGCACTTTACCCGGCTCATCTCAATTGCACTGGTGCAGTTGAAATTGAGGTACTAAGGGGTTAATGACAGCTCACAGCAGCTACTAAGCCCTGGATTAGTATAGGGAGGCATCTATGAGACCCCCCCATTACTTATCTGTAATTAAATCTCTGGTAAGGTGCAGTATCTTGTGGCGCTACACATGTGAGAGTAGAGGTGTATTGTTACTAGCAAACGAATGGAAGAATATTTGATAGCCATGCTTTTAGTCTCTCGATTTAAAAATAAAAAGAGGGAACTTTTTTCGGTTTCAAAAAGGGAGTCGAAATGGCCATATTTTTAGAAAAATCTCTGTTATCTTCGCTATGAAATTTTTGATATGCGGATGCCTGTCTGCCCACACAACTTAGGGGTACTTTGCACGCTGCGACATCGCTAGCCGATTGTAGCGATGCCGAGCGCAATAGTCCCCGCCCCTGTCGCAGATTCGATATCTTGTGATAGCTGCCGTAGCGATCATTATCGCTACAGCAGCTTCACACGCACTTACCTGCCCTTCAATGTCACTGTGGCCGGCAACCCGCCTCCTTCCTAAGGGGGTGGGTCATGCGGCTTCACAGCGACATCACACGGCTGGTGGCCAATAGAAGCGGAGGGGCGGAGATGAGCGGGACGTAAACATCTCGACCACCTCCTTCATTCCTCATTGCAGGTGGGACGCAGGTAAGGAGATGTTCCTCGCTCCTGTTGCTTCATACACAGCGATGTGTGCTGCCGCAGGAATGAGGAACAACATTGTACCTGTCGCTGCAGCGAAATTATGGAAATGACCGACACTACACAGATCACCGATTTTCGCCGCTTTTGCGATTATTTATCGGTGCATCTAGGCTTTACACGTTGCGACGTCGTTACCGGTGCCAGATGTGCGTCACTTTCGATTTGACCCAGACGATATCGCAGTAGCAATGTCGCAACGTGCAAAGTACCCCTTACTCTGCAGTCCCCACAGATCTAATGCTTCCTTACTTTTGCAAGTGTCAGAGATTCGTCTCGAAGCCAAGGCATCTGCACAAATATCAGCTACATTATAATTAACATGATGGACCAGTTGATTTATCTGTCAGTTAAAAAACACCTGATGCACTTTAGCAAACATAGACACAACCACTAAACAAACAGATTTAATCATTCTTAGACTGTAAACTTGCTTGTGCTCCTGAAATAAGGCAAAAACTTTTGAATAACCTCTGAAAAGATATAGCTTCTTCATTTTGAAAAGAAAAAAACTCTTAATACTCCCAAAAGAGGACTAATTATTGCACTGCTCTTTCTGAAAAAGCCATGGTTTGTATGTACGGCATCAAAGCAGGCATCTGCTACTAAAATGGGTAATTTTTGGACCATTTTTACAATTTAAGTAGCCTTTACAGTTTGATACTGCAGTGTATTGGTAAATTGGCTGTTGATCTACTAGTTACATTTTCCCGCAGCCAGATCATTAGAGATTGCTTGAGCTCAAAAGGGGTTCAATACAGTTCTAGGAAACATGAAAGTTTTACATACACAGTAATGAGCAAAAGAGTAACAATGTTTTGAACTTTTGACTTTACGGCTCCATATCTCACCATGCTCTACAGCTTTGACCTTGAGATTTCCTTCATATCAAAGTCAATCATCTTGGCTATCTCATACATGAATTTGACTTGCAGCTATTTAGAATATGAATAATTAATTATGCAGATTCTTGTCATGTCACTGCATTATTGCATTGGTTTGGTCCTGGTGTTTGAAAAAATGTTTTCTTCCTGTATACTACAAATTAAGATGCAAAGGTCAATTAAAAGGTCACTGATTTGAATCAAGAAACAGCCATGAACAAGATTTCCCAAGGAAAGAGAAACAGCATTATACAGCTTAATGGTGTTTTCGCAAAAAAAAGTTGCCAAATTGCATCATGTGAGTGCCATGACAGTTGGAAAAATACAAAATGGAGTCCATGCATCTATTTAAAAGCCAAAAAGTGGATATTCAGGCCAAATATCAGAGACAACAAGTTGGATCATCACAAGTTCTATCAGGTCTGGAGCAACAAACACAGAAGTGGTAGTGGCTTGTATGCTTCGTAACAGTGAGATCACAGACGTCCATGAAGCACCATGCAACACATGTTACACAAGTCGGGAATGGTGGTCTGAAAAAGGTGAAGAAACCTCGACTTTAAGATCACCATAAGAAGCATCAGTTTGAGTTTAAAAAGAAGTACAAAAAGTAGAAATGGGCAATTTAAAGTCATGAGATGAATAGGCTCTGGGTGCAAATGCATCCAGAACAAACAACGGAAAAAGGGGCTAACGGATCGAGAAACTAAAGGAAGTCTCAAGTTTGGTTGAATAAGCCTGATTATATAGGGGTGTTACTCAGCCAAAGGCATTTGATACTTGACCAGGATCAATAGTGAACTCAGTGTGAGTATCTTCCAAGATGAGTTACTTTGTATTCTTGAGTACTATGGATATGGAAAGGATGATAAAGTGTTCCAGCTGGATAATGAACAGAAGCGTATGCCAAGATTGACAAAGAAATTGTTCAATCACAATGAAGTAGAGGTGCTGGATTGGCCATTTCACAAAATTCAGATGTCCCAGTGAATTAAAACAAATTGTAATTTCCCTCTTTGCAGCCTCTGGAGCAAAGCTGAGGATCATCGTGGACCTTAGTGGGGATTATGTCAGATCTGCAAAGATGTTTTTGGAGTTAATAAAGGGGTGAAAGAGGGTATGTTCATGTTATTTAAAATAAAGGACTTTTTTTAAGTGTTTGTGTTTTATTACTTTTCACCTATAGGATTAGTAATGAGAGTGTCTCATAGACACCTCCCATTAGTAATTCAGGGATTATGACAACTGTTTTTGACAAATTACAGCTGTTATTAATCCCTTATATTACCCCAATTGCCACCGCACCAGGGCAATCGGGATGAGCCAGGTGAAGGGCCAGAATTGCACATCTAATGTGATGTGCAATTCCAGGCAGCTGTGGGCTGGTATTTTAAGGCTTGGGGGGGGCAATATCCTTGACTCCTCCCATCCAATAATACCAGCCCCTTCCTGTCTGCTTTACTGTGTCTGGTTATCAAAATGGGGGGACCCTACTTTCTTTTTTTTAATTATCAGTTTAAATAATTTAAAAAAATGGCTTCTGATTCCCCCCTATTTTGATATCCAGCCATGGTAAAGCTGACCGGTGGGGGGTGCAGCCAGTAGCTGTTGTTTTACCCATGCTGGCTATCAAAATATGGCAGGAGCCCTAATCATTTTTTAAATTTATTTATTTATTTCCTTTTACACTACCATACAGCAAATCAACTGCAACCATCACAGATATGGGCACACTTTAGGGGCATGTATAGCAGTCTGCAACCAATCACATAGGAAGAGGAGGAAAGAAAGGATTAATTGCGCTGCCATGGTTATAAGCAGGAGATGAATCCAAGGGTTAATATTTGTGATTTTTAGTATTCAATGCGTTTCAGAGTCCAAATGACTCCTTCATCAGGAAACAAAAAATGTTTTTTGATTCCTGATGAATGAGTCATTTGGACTCTGAAACGCGATGAATAATAAAAATCATGAAGATTAACCCTTGATTCATCTCCTGCTTATAACCACGGCAGCATTAGTAACCCTTTCTTTCCTTCTATTACTATTTTAATCTACTGGGTTCTCGGCAGCCAACGTGGTTTGTCATCATGCTCTAACGGCAGTTGTGACTCTCACAACCTCCCAAGGTGCGTTTTTCCAAATCTCCTTTTTCCCGCTTCACTAGATATTACACCATTTGCGTCATTTTGTCTCCTCCAGATTTTATTCTACAGTTGCAACCAATCACAGACACTGGCACAGAGCGTGGGTAGGAAAAGCAGTGAATATTGATGAACCTTAATAAGCGGGCCCGGAAAAGAGTCTGACTGCAATTTTATACTCCAGGAAACATGGTATGTATAACTATCCTGCTCTTACTACCTTTTAAGTTCCACTTGTAACCACCAAATGCTTTCTACATCCATTTTATAGCCCACAAAATCTTGTTCCCATTGACTTTTATGGGGTTTGTTGTCCAGGGGGGAAGTTCGGCTGCCAAACCCGATTTTATTTTTAGTTTGTGCTGGTTCAGCGAAGCCAAATAAACCCGGGTTCGCTCATCACTAATTTTAACATACTTGTCTTTTTTTCCCCATGCTTTTCCCATTGCTTTCTTATGCGCCACATTATAAAATGAATAGTGCCATTCAAAAGTACAACTTGTCCTGCAAAAAAACAAACCCCATATGGCTATGTGTACTAAAAAATTAAAAAGTAATGGCTTTTGGAAAGAGAGGAGGAAACAATAAATGGAAAGTATCCATGTTGTAGAGGGGTAAAGTAAGTAATTAAGAAAATAAGTGGAAAACTAAGGATAAAGTCGCAGGTAGGGTTCAAAGTGCGTTGGTTGATAATAAAGCTTGTTTTACTATTTTATTTTGGATTTTAATATTTCATAAAGAGGTTGTTTAAAAACAAAACTTTAAAATTGGAAAAACACAATTTTTCTCTTCAACAGTTGAACATGTCAAGCAACGTTAAAGTGTCGGGATCTCCCGGTTTGAAAATATTAAAGTCGGTGAGCTGGTGTGTTTTTGCCATATATTCTATATTTTTTCTATATTTATTTAGTACTTTATCAGAAATACAGAAATTCAACCAACCCAAATAAATTTGATAAATTAATTGGATCAGGAATTAGATCATAAATTTGTATACACGTTGCATCAAGTGTTATAAAAGTTACAGGGTAAAAAAACAAGAATAAGCTTGTGCCCTCCAACTATATGAAGCCACCAAAATTCCTCAGGGATCGTAAATACATATTTTAAAGGTATTTTGAGATAATTAAACATTTTCTTGTAGACATGAACAAATTGCCAAATATGATGGACTCATTGTACTGCCCTAGGACCTTATCTGGACGTAACCGTCAATTTTGGAGAGAAGAGAATGTACTGCCAGGGATACTTGGAAACTGTCATGCATCACGTTGCTATAAAGTGATAACATCTATCCCATAATACAACAGTTTCTTTACATTCGAAAATAGTATTTATTTGGTCCCTGTGTACAGACGAGGACAAGCAGAAGAGAATCTGAGAAGGCACCCATCATCTAAGATGAAGAACCTGGTTGTTTTGCTTTGCACGATCTCTACTCTTGCCATCTCAGGTAAGAACACTGCAGTCAATTGTCAGTATATGTATTTTTTTTTCAGCACGTTTACAAATATTGAAATTAAATTGAAGAAAATGAAAGTCACTCACCGGTCTTGCATTGAAAAAGGAATTTATTCTGACATCAAAAATGCGGGTGCAGGTAGAGAAGGAGGGGCAGCACACAACATGCTGGACTACAGCTGTTTCGTGTCTCACACAGCCCCCACCACAGCCAGCAAAGCACCCACGACAGCCAGCACAGTGCCCATTCTCCACCCAACAGTAAACTAGATTTGCATTATAAGACGCACCCCACTGCAGCCAGCACAGCACCCACCACAGCCAGCAAAGCACCAACCAAAGCCAGCACAACCCCCACCACAGCCAGCAAAGCGCCCACTACATCCAGCACAGCTCCCACCGCAGCCAGTACAGCACCCACCACAGCCAGCAAAGCCCCCACCACAGCCAGTACACAACACCCACCACAGCCAGCACAGCCTCCACTGCAGTCAGCACAGTGCCCATTCTCCACCTAACAGTAAACTACATTTGCATTATAAGACGCACCCCACTGCAGCCAGCACAGCACCCACCACAGCCAGCAAAGCACCCACCAAAGCCAGCACAGCCCCCACCACAGTCAGCAAAGCACCCACCACAGCCAGTAGAGCACCCACCACAGCCAGCACAGCCTCCACCACAGCCAGCATAGCTCCACCGCAGCCATCAAAGCACCCACCAAAGCTAGCACAGCCCCCACCACAGCCAGCACAGCCCCCTCCACAGCCAGCACAGCCCCCACCACAGCCAGCAAAGCCCCCACCACAGCCAGCACAGCCCCCACCACAGCCAGCACAGCCCCCACCACAGCCAGCACAGCACCCACCAAAGCCAGCACATCCCCCACCACAGCCAGCACAGCCCCAACCACAGCCAGCACAGCACCCACCACAGCCAGCACAGCCCCCACCACAGCCAGCAAAGCCCCCACCACAGCCAGTACAGCCCCCTCCACAGCCAGTACAGCATCCATTACTGCCAACACAGCCTCCACTGCAGTCAGCACAGTGCCCATTCTCCACCTAACAGTAAACTACATTTGTATTATAAGACGCACTCCTCATTTTCCTCCCAAACTTTTGGGAGTAAAAGTGTGTTTTATTATCCAAAAAATACAGGTAAATTAGTTTTTTTGTAAGAATTCTCATTCACTATCATCTCCCAGTGTAAATGTAGCTTAGCTTTCTTATGAGTCTTTCATTGAGCTTCTCTAATCTGATTTATGATCACTTGAAAGTTCAGCTCTGCTTTGTTGTGATCATAAAACAACCTAAAAGATATACAAACTCCCAGTTGGGACAATTTTTAGTCAACCTCATTCTGCAGTCAGCAATGTGAAAGGAAACACTCAGCCTTAAAAGCCAAGTGGTGCAAAATTTTTAATGAAACCCAATTGCAAATATATTTTTTAGTCCCAAATAAATGTAATGTGCTTTTTGAAGCCCACATCAAGTTACTGATCTTGGATAATGATCTTAGTAATAGTTTTGTGAACAAGGAATTTATGAACCAAAAAATTAAGCACTTTTCATGAGAAAAGATTTTAATAAAGAATTCAAGTTGATAAATTCAAATTCAAAATTCAAATTCCAAAATAACTTTATTGTAGATGAGAAACTGTGGAAAGAAAAGCGGAATAGGGTCTTACCCCAAAAAGGGAGGAAGATATGTAATAAAAACACACTCACCTATAATGGTTGTGCCAGTCACAACCACTATACAGGCATATATAAGATCCAGGTCCAGGCAGCAGTCCCAAAGTTGGCTGATAACAGAGAGTGATAGAAGAAGGGTCTTAATTCCGCGCCAAGGACTCAATGGATCCAGGAAGAGATTAATGCTTCTTTAATAGCATGCACAAGTCTACGCGTTTCTGGAGACACAGCTCCCTTCATCAGGACATTGGCAAGAGAACATCAAATCTTTATTGACAGAAACAAGTACATGTTGACACTGCCAAAGCAAGTGGTAAAATGGGGTTGGGGATAGGGGTATAAAGGCCCTTTCAGGGTGAGGTTTAGAGGTCCTTTTAGGGTGGGGTTTGGAGGCCCATTCAGAGTGGGGTATAGAGGCTTATCCATGGTGGGGTATAGAGACTCTTCCAGGGTGGGGGATAGAGGCTTATCCAGGGTGGGATATGGAAGTCCATGACACAGCAAGCTCCTCTTGGTCTATGACAGGCACTGACATATTGTGCCACTATGGCTGCTGCACTTTCCTCTTCCTCCAATAGTATCGGCAGTTTCTCTTCTTCCTCCATGGAGTTGAAGTCTGGGAAAAGATCAGACAGTCTCATGAAATGAGTGACCCTCACTACAGAATATTTAGGGCACCTCAACAAGAAGTGGGCCTCATCCATCATGGCTCAGGGGCACTGCTGAGCTGACACAGTCTGGTTTCTCGGGGCTTTTAATTCTGTCAGTGCCGCCCGGATTCGATGAGTAGACTGTAGGTGCTTAGTTTGTACCAGCTCAGGATTTGTCACTCTTTAGGGTTTGCTAGTTTTTCCAGATATGGGGCCAGATTGTACTCCCTCTGTAGGTTCTGGTATATTGTCAGTTTCTGTGATTTGTTGATGTCATTCTTTAAGATGCTGAAATATTCCTCCTTGCCTTTGTACACCATCTTCTGGATTTCCCCTTTTGTCAGGCCATGTAGGTTCATGACTTGGTCAGGCTGGCGTTTGGTTCTTTGTGTTGAGGGACTTTGTTCTCCAGGGTTTTCCTGATGTATCAAATCTTTGTGATGGTAGGAGCTGGGAAATTCTTGTTAGCTATGTTGGCTAAGTCTTGTTGGCTATGATTATGAAAACGATAAATCTAATGGCAATCAATATATTTATCATTTCACCTGAATATCTGTTTTATAGTTTACTTATAAGGCCTAAGGCACACGGCGAGAAAAACAGTGCGAGTGGAGTGCGATAAAACATCGCATTCCCCTCGGACCAATTCTAGCCTGTGTGTCAGCAAACATGAGCGATTATTTTCTCAGCCCTAATCGGACTGAGAAAACAATCGCAGCATGCTGCGATTGTAAGCTGAGACTCTTTCTCTCGCACCCATTCAAGTGAATGGGGCGAGAGAAAAATCGCACTGCACTCACGGTACACCGGTGTACTGCCAGTGCAGTGCAAGAATGGCAACAGCCGGCTACGCAGGAGAGAGGGAGAGAAATCCCTCCCTCCCCTCCTGAGTGCTGGCCTGCCCCCCGCAGCTGAGGTCTGCTCGCACGAACGGACCTCAGTTGCAAGGACACACGCATGACACTCGGCTCGGCTGTACTGCCAGCATGAGCCGATTGTCATGCAAGGGGATCGCAGTAGTCTCCGTGTGGCCCCAGCCTAATACTACTAGATTGTCTTCTGTTTGTTTTTCCAGTGTTTTCTTATAGATGTTACTCGTGTTCGTCCACCAATTCTACTGAATGTAAGGCATCTGACACTGAATGCCTTGGACATGACTGTATGACCGCCTTTCAACACGTTAACCTTGGTAAGTACACATTAACAAAAAAGAAAGTATGATCCTTTAATCTTTGATTTTGTGATATACATATTTACTTATTTTGAAGATGGAAAGAAGTATATTTCAATGTATAAAGGTTGTGCCAATGAAACTTTGTGCGGAGCCTTGGAGTCATTGAAAGTGGGAAATACAACATTTGAATTCCTTGCACATTGCTGCACTGGTGATTTATGCAACGAAGAAGGATATAAACGTAAGTGTCCCAATGGTTTTAAGGGATTGATTGATTGACTGATTGATAACTAATACTCAAGTTTCATGTATGATGCATTTTGCAATGAATGAATTTTACAAATTACCGTATTTTCCGGATTATAAGATGCACTTTTTTCCCCAAAAAAACTGGGTGTAAAATGGGGATGCGTCTTATAATCCAGATATGGTTTACCGAAACAGTGGTGGTGGAGCAGGGTCACAGGAGGCAGGGTCGGTAATACTGAGGGCTCGGAGGATGGGGTGTCACTGCAGTGGAGTACCTCAGGAGGGTCACAAGATGGAGGGTCGGCGATGCGGTGGGTGCCATTGATCTGACAGTGGACTGCGGGCTCCATTTATGCAATAAACTTTAACAAAATGGTTGCGGAGGTGGCACGTGCACAGATTGATGTTTCAAGAAAGTGGCCACGGAGTCCTATCTGCACATGCCTTCATGGCCATTTTCTTGAAGTCAATCCCATCAACTGCAGGCAATTCAATAGAGCCCGCAGTCCGCTGGCAGATAAATAGCGCCCATCGCCATGATACCCCTGAGCCCACAGTAACGTCAACCCTTCATCCACTGACCCTACTGAGCCACGACACCCCCTCCTCCGAGCCCGCAGCATCACCTACCCTGCCTCCTGTGACCCTCTTGTGCCGCAACACCACCACCGCTCCCCACTGGTGAGATATTATAAGATGCTCTAGGATTGTAAGATGGACTCTCATTTTAACATTAAAACTACGTCTTCCTTTTTTCCGCCTCTAAATTTGGGGTGCGTCTTATAATCCAGTGCGTCTTTTAAAACAAAAAATACAGTAAATTGTTCAAAAATGGTGGTGTGATTTTTGGTGATGAACAAAAATCAAATTGCTAGTTTTTTAATTTTAGGTCCAGCATATTTGCACAAAATTTACACAAATTTGATTTGCAATAACTTCTTCTAGTAACATGATTTCTCAACCAAAAATCATTATTCTATTTGACACATTAATTCTGCTTCTCTTCTCTAGTTCCTCCAGAAGATCAAACACCAAATGGTGTACAATGTCCATCTGCCTTCTGCACCCACTCTTTGAAGGAATGTCAGACTAACAACATAATGAACTGCACCGGCTCCATGGTCAGATGTATGGACTATAGGGCGACAGTGAGGAACCCAGGTGGGCAAATCTTTCTTAAAGGTGTATAAATCTTTTAAAACACAGGTATGCAAAATTTGGGTTCATTAATTTTTTTTTTAAAATAAACTACTGATTCTTATGTTTTCTTATGTCTTGATTAAAAAAAACACTTTTACTTTAAACCATCGCATATGGATTTTGTACAAAATGGGAGTGACGCTATGTACACGTGAGAAAAATCTTATAGATCCCTGCGGATCTTCTCTGTGAAGCATCCAGTAGTCTTCTCCCGTCATGTTCGCGTTCCATCTACCTTGGTATGGTGGGTCCATCTCCTTGATATTATGATCAAATCTTTTTCCTTGCTCTTCACTAATAGTAGAAAAGGTTTTCAGAAAAAAAGTCCAAATGCGAACGCAAAAAGGTAACTTCAAATTTATCAGACAACTCAAGGCTTGGAAACATTTTAACATTTTTTCCATGATAGACTTCAATTTTGGTTCTTTATTGTTACCTAGAAATGAGTTCACAACTTCTTTAAAGAAATCCAAAGCCCTTTTCTCAACAGCTTTCTTTCAAACACATTGTCCTTCATGAGTTTTCGAATTTCCAGACTCACAAAAATGCCTTCCTTGAGTTTGGCTTTGGATAATCCCTGAAACTTCATACAAAGGTAGTTAAAAGTCTTTCATTCTTTTGGTAGAACTTTCTCAAATATCTTCATCAGTCCAAGCTTGTGAAGTGATGGCCGGAGAACTTTAGTGGGATAAACAAAACTTTCTTCAACTATGTTCTTGAGTCCAGGTGGCAAAGATATTCTTGTTGGCCAACTTTTTTGGCTACAGTGATGAATCATATCCCGGCTGTCCCATTCACACAAAAGCATGAATAATTTGTGTATCCTCCTCGCTGCCCAAGAAGTAAGGAGTGAACTTTTCTATCACCACATGTTGACCATACTTGATCCTTGTAGTTAAGTTTCCTGAGAATAAAGACTAAATTCTCAAAGCTTTCCTTCAAGTACACAGAATGCCCTACAGGCACTGATGCATACTTGCTGCCATTGTGTAGAAGCCCAGCATTCAGACTTTATTTTGATGATTCAATAAAGAGTCTCCTCTCGCTAACATTGTACTCAATGTTAAATTTTTCCATCAGTCCAGAAAAATTAGAAAAAGGCACTAGAGCAAGTGTTGAAAAAGTATAAAAGGAATTCTTCTGTTCTGTCCATGAAAAACAGGTACCAAGAGCTTGCAGATTCTTTTCCTTTAGTCTAGAGCGTAAATGTTCTGCAGAATGTTTAGGAAGCTTTAAGTCATCCACCAACGGTCATGTAAAGGGGTCAAAGATTAGTTGTCATGCTGGTAGCTATGATATGACTGCATAGGGATCCCTAAGCTGGCCCTCATACTAGGTGGGACCCTCATCTGACCTTCAATACAGAGGTACACTCAATGGTAGTGAGGTCTGGGCCCCCACCATGTCCCTATCTCCTGTAAAAGACAGAGATGTAACACCCTCCACACCCAAAACCCAAGAGTCGGACCGGGACAGTAGTCACAAAACCCCACCAACAATCAACACAAACTAGGGGGTAAAAGAAAACTCCCCCACCCCAAAAAAAAAAATCAGGGGGACTATAAGAAGGTATACAGAAGTAAAAAAGGTAAAGGGAAGATAGCTAAACAGGGTACATCCACATTAAACAACTGAAGATGACAGCAGCAGCGGCAACAAACACCTCCTTCCAGCTCAAGAATAAGTTTCAAAATTAATTCTAAATAACCGGCACCCCTTGCTGGAAGCAGAGGTGATTTATCCAGGTTGGGAGTGGTTATCAAGGAAAACACCTGAGCAGGGGTGCCTGCCAAAAGGAAAATGCTTTGCATGCCAAAAGTAAAAAACATATTTAATGTGTAGCGTCTCACATGGTGATAAGAGACTCAGAGCCTGAGGCCATCAAAAGAAAATGACCGTAACATTAATGCAAGGAAAAACCTCACTGTACATGATAGAATTTTTTTGATACTTTTCCTTTTTTCAGCAATGGAAAGAACTGTATTTTTCAGTTGATAAGACGCACCGGATTATAAGATGCACCCCAAATTCAGAGCAAAAAAAGGTGAAAAAAACGGGGTCCATCTTATAATCCGGTGGTGCCTTACCAGAGGGGGCTGCAGCGGTGGTGAAGCGGAGTCACAGGAGGCAGGGGCGGTGGGTGTCCCAGAAAACTGTCAGCTGTTCTGTGGCTGGAGCTCGGGCTGCGGCGGAGGTGGCGGCTGCGGGCTGTGAAGGCTTCAAAGAAATGGTGCCTGCAGTAAGCACAGATTGAGCTCTCGGCTCAATGGCAAGCCAATATCACATCTGCACAAGCGCCACCTCCGGGTGTCATTTTCCTTAAGTCTGCTGCTTGGAGATCAATGGGCAAGAAGCGCCATATGTGCAGATGAGAGCTTGAGCCAAGAGCGGCATTATTTGAAGTCCTCACCACCCACCCTGCAGTGCCAGTCAAGCCACCAGAGAACCCATGCAGCCGCACTAGCACCAGCCACCGGAGACCCTGCACAGCCTCCACAGCACAGTGCATTCCCCAGCTTCTTGCAACCCCTCTCCACGACCCCGGTAAGCTACATTCAGATTATAAGACGCACCTCTCACTTTCTTTCCAAATTTTTGGGAGGAAAAGTGCTTCTTATAATCCGAAAAATATGGTATATAAAAACCAGCTCTTCCTTTTCAAACAATTTTACCCTTGTTGACCTGTGTAATCAAATGTGCTGTTTTCTCCACAGTATGCAAAATTAAAAAAAAAATAAAGGAAGTTCACATATTGTCTGAATTTAAATATTTTAACAATTTATGCTTATAGCTCCTTTGTATATTTCATTATTTATAACATTTAAGGCCCCATTACACACAATGAGATTGCTAACGAGATCGTTGCTGAGTCACCGTTTCAGTGATGTAGCAACGATCTCACCAGCGATCTCGTTATGTGTGATACCTACCAGCGATCAGGCCTCTGCTGTGAGATCACTAGTCGTTGCTGAATGGTCCAGACCATTTTTTACAAAGGCGATATCCTGCTGGGCAGGACTCATCGCTTTGCTTGACGCCTACCAACGACCTCCTAACAGGGTCCCCCCGCCGCCGAGATCGTTATACAGATCTCTCATCGTTACTGCATCGTTGTTAAGGTCTGACTGTGTGACATCTCACCAGTGACCTCCCAGCGACTTACCAGCGATCCTTATCAGGTCATATCGTTGTCGGGAACTCTGGTAAGTCGTGTGTGACTGGGCCTGTAAGCAAAGTCCCATTAGTACTATATTAAAAGATTGTGGTGCATGCGCATACATTTTGTTGTCTAATTTTAATTTTTGGGTTTTTTTGTCTGTAGATGGGACAAATACAAACTATTCTGTCAAAGGTTGTACTAATGTTGATTCCTGCCGATACAGCTCTGACAGCAAGATTGCTTTCGAAGAAATACACAGGGAGTACCTGAAGTGTTAAATATAACAACTCGTATAACCCAGGAACCTTCAATAAATTAATTAATTAATCAATTCTCACCCTTCAGTTTTAATGCTTCCATTTGGGCTTCTAGAATACTTCTTGGCTTTTCAATTGTGATCAAGTCTTTTTTTCTATACAGTGACATCAAAACCTAGCAATGTTGTTGTCATACTAAGAAGTAGTACACCAATAAACATCAATTGCAAATCATTCATCTAGCTGAAAACCAAAGGCTGACTAAAACACTGCAAATAAAACATAATTCTGTTCTTTTATTATTGAAATTAACATGTGATTATATGAACACTTCAATAAATATTCACTAAGCAATGTGTTGTCTCTAGTTTCCGTACTATCCCCTGGGTTCTTATATTTTGCCACCATTCAAAATATAAATGGATAAGTCGGCACTATGCACCCCCCGTAACTATCAGTAGAAATGAACGAACCCGAGGCTCGAGGTTTGGGTTCGAAAACCTAGCTCCAAAAAACAAGGTCTGGGTTAGACGTTCGAGCAAGTTGAGTATGAACCACTCAAGTGACCAGCGTTGTGCTTGGGTTTGACTAATGCGGAATCACACGGTACGATATATCAGGCGATATGTCGTCGGGGTCACGTCATTAGTGACGCACATCTGGCATCGTCAGAGATGTCGTACCATGTGACACCTCCGAACGACTGTGAACGAGCAAAAATACTCACCTTATCGTTGCTCGCTGACACGTCATTCATTTTCATAATCTCGTTCCTCCTTCTGCGCGCTGGTTGTTCGTCGCTCCCGTGGCAGCACATGTCGCTCCGTGTGACACCCCGAGAGCGACGAACACAGCTTACCTGCATCCCGCCGGCAATGCGCAGGATGGAATTGGGCGGGATGTTACGTCCCGCTCATCTCCGCCCCTCCGCTTCTATTGACCGGCTGCCGTGTGACGTCGCTGTGACGCCGAACGTCCCTCCCCCTTCAGGAAGAGGATGTTCGCCGCCCACAGCGATGTCACCCGGGAAGTAAGTACGTGTGACAGGGGGTTAACGACTTTGTGCGCCACGGGCAACTAATTGCCCGTGATACACAAACGACGGGGGCGGGTGCGATCGCTTATGCAATCGCACGATTTATTGTCCCGTGTAACGCCTGCATAACACGCAGCCCTGTGTGAGCCATGTGCAGTGTTTGATCAGCTCACATTTGCGGTAAAATCAGCGTGATCGGATGTAGTTTACATATACAACCCCCTCAAAAAATATATAAACCTTTCCCACCCTGCCCCGGAACTGTTTTGCTAATGGCCCATAAATAAGACGCTTACGGGGCAGAGTGGGTGAAGTTTATATATATATAATTTTTGGGGAGTTTGTGTGTGTACAATACATCTGATCACGGTGATTTTACCCCAAATGATAGCAGATCAAACACTGCACATGGCTTGCAGAGGACTGTTCATCTCTCATACCCAAGCACAACGCTGCTCGTTTCAGTGGTTTGTACTCATTACTTGCTCAAACCTTTAACCGGAACCTTGCTTTTAGGAGCTCAGTTTCTGAATAGGAACCTCGAACCTCGAACCTTAGGTTTGCTCATCTCTAACTATCATTTCTGCCACCCGATAAATATAAACTATTCTGACTCTATGACTCACCCTCCCCCCAAATTCATTTGAAGATTATGTGCACACATGACATTTTTCTTGCATGTTTTCACCATGGATTTGTTGCTGAAAATATGACGAGTTTTAAAGTACAAGTAAAGTAAATGAGATATCTGAAGTCTCATGCACATGTTGTGGTCCCCTTCGTGGAATAATGTGCCCCATTCTGGTCCCCATCCTGGAATAATATTCCCCATACTAGCATATTGTGTCTTATCAAGATCCGCTTTTTGGTATAATATGCCTCCTCCTGGAGTATTCTGCCCTATTATGGTACCCTTTTTGTATAATGTGGCCCATCCTAGCTCCATCCCTGGTATGATGGGCCCTTTCCAGATATAATGTGGCCTATCATGGTCCAGATTCTGAATTAATGTCCTTGACTCTGATACATTGTTCCCCCATTGTGGTCCCATTTTTGGTATAATGTTCTCCATCCTGTTATATTGTGCCTAATCCTGGTCCTCTTTTAGTAAAATTTGACCCATCATGGTCCATCTCTGTTATATTGGGCCCCATCCTTGTCCACTTTTTGGTATAATTTGTAACATTTATATTTATATAAATATTTATATTTATACAGGGTGGGCCATAAGTATGGATACACCCTGATAAAAAAAGAGCAAAGTTGAATTCAAAATGACGGCTTTGCATATGGCCGCCATGGACGTCACCCGGCCTCAAATGTTTTGATCCTCCCATGTACTAATATGCCACAAATGGTAAGATGATATCAGGAACCAACCACTTCCATTTTTTCAGGGTGTAGCTATACTTATGACCCACCCTGTAGATTTATTTATATTTTATCACCTGGAGGCCTATGCAACAGTAAAATAGTGCCTGAAAAACATTCCATTATGGAGGACACTCCATAACTTACATGGTGCTTCTTAATTTCTAAAGCTTATATTTAACTAAAGTTGCTCAATAGAGGCACAAATGTAAAAATAAAAAAAATGCTAAATAATGGTAATAAAAATTGAGTTGTGTTTCTCTTCGACATCCACCATTTGACAGAGAATAAAAAATGTAACACCAACACCACAATATCAACAATTGCTTGCTACATAAAGTAACACCAATCTTACAGCCAAAACAAGCAATATACACAGTATAAACTTCAAATTGCTTTATTAACAATAGATTTAGGTAAAATGAATCAAATGGAACCACCCAGATGACTGATGGAATAATACACATTGGGGACACGGCACTAGTGGTGAAAAATGCACACCAGCATATACCAGCAGGATAGTAAGACAGATAGTTATTAAATATGTGCTTAGCAGTAAGAGTCAGTCAGTCTATTACAAGATATATAGATAAGAAGTTATTATGTATAAGGACGGTGAGGTTAAGATTGCAAGGCACAATTCATATTATCAAAGAGTAAAAAATCCAAGAAGGTATCAGTGCAGCAGCCCCCACGAACGTTTTTCGCAGGTGCTTCAACGGGAGACCGGACGGTCTCCCGTTGAAGCACCTGCGAAACACGTGTTGGGACCAGGTCCACATGTCAGGCTGACAGACTCCCCTCCTTGGGTGCTATACATACCACAGGAAGGTACTTCAGGTGCCAATCTCCACCATTGTATGATTTTTTTTTCTTTTCTTTATTTGAGATTATGCTATGTACTCGCTGGTGGTGTTACATACTATTGTGTTCAGGCCCTGATTTGGACCTTATCCTGTTGGTTACTTTTCATGTATAAACACTCCATTATTCTACTATCTTAGGGGATATACCTATGTTTCTCTGGTTATTTATATGGCCATCTAGAATATAATCAAACTATCCTGTTCACCGTACAGAAATTAAGGGGTAGCCTGTCTCCCTTCCTGTGACCTTCTTTTCTCTGTCTCATTTAATTGGATTTTAACTATGTTTGTCTAATCACTAACTGCAATCACATGTGATTTCCAGCATTTTGTATTTTTTGTATTAATAAAAACTGTATACTTTTTTCACAATTGTGGTACAGTAGTTCTTACTCCAAAAAAACATGGTAAATACCCCCCCTCATTCACAAGTTTTGGTATGTATTCTATGGGGTTCATGTACACTACCATCATTATGAGGTTTGCTGTACTTGGTCTTTGTTTTTCTAATATCGTTAGCGATGTTGTTGCGTGTAACGGGGGCCTTAGGGCGGCTTTGCACACTACGACATCGCAGGTGCGATGTCGGTGGGGTCAAATTGAAAGTGACGCACATCCGGCATCGCATGCGATATCGTAGTGTGTAAAGCCTTGATGATACGATTAACGAGCGAAAAATCGTCGTAATCGTATCATCATTGCAGCGTCGGCGTAATTCATAATTACGCTGACGCAACGGTCCGATGTTGTTCCCCGTTCCTGCGACAGCACACATCGCTGTGTGTGAGCCGCAGGAGCGAGGAACATCTCCTACCGGTGTCACCGCGGCTTCCGTAGGATATGCGGAAGGAAGGAGCTGGGCAGGATGTTTACATCCTGCTCATCTCCGCCCCTCCGCTCCTATTGGCCGCCTGCCGTGTGACGTCGCTGTGACGCCGCACGACCCGCCCCCTTAGGAAGGAGGTGGGTCGCCGGCCAGAGCGACGGTCGCAGGGTGGGTGAGTGCGTGTGAAGCTGACGTAGCGATAATTTTCGCTACGCCAGCTATCACATGATATCGTACCTGCGACGGGGGCGGGGACTATCGCGTGCGACATCGCAGCATCGGCCTGCGATGTCGCAACGTGCAAAGCCCGCCTTAAGTTGTATTTACAAGGCAGCTGACCAGTTACAATTGAAGTATTTTATTAATATAGAAGAAATTTAAAAAAAATTGGATTGGGTTAAACCTATTTTTTCTCTTTTGCACTTGTAAAACTAAACAATGGTAGAGTCTCATGATCTTTAGCATTGAAGTTATAAAAGTGGGTAGGCTGGTGTGTTGTGTTTTGTATCCATTTAATACTTTAACTAAAAAATAGATATCAACCCTCCTAGGGATATATTATAAATAACTTAGACTGAGACATTGGATATACATTTCATTCAGTGTTGGAAATTTACCCAGAAACAAACACAAAGTACCGTAGTTTGTGCACACCAACAACGTGAATCCACCCATGGTTCCTCAGGGAAGGTAAATATCTTTTGTTTAGATTATTTAAACATATTCTATTTTAGGCAAGAACAAATTGACAGATATTCTAATGGATTTTATGTAATTTAGGTCATTATTTCATTGTTTTATTGCCCCAGAACCTTATCTGGAAAAACCTTAAACTTTGTAGAGAAGAAAATGTCCTGCCAGGGATACTCAGGAATTGTGATGTGCCATGCTGTTTTAGGAATGGTCTCATCCATCCTATGATACAATTATTTCTTTACCTTCTCAAATTGTATTTATATGAATCCTGTGTTCAGAAATAAGGACGAGCAGAAGAGAATTCGAGAAGACGCCCATCATCCGCCATGAAGAACCTGGTGGCTTTACTTTGCATGGTCTCCACTCTTGCCGGATAAGGTAAGAACAGTGCAGTCAATTCACAGCATGTACTCATCATCCTCAATGATATTTGACAGATGTATATAAATAATAAAAACACATTATTGTATATCTTGTATGTTTTTGTTAAATACAGCAACATTATACCACATTTTCTAATTAGAAAATGGGACCTTTAATGAATGTGCCCCAAAAACTTTCATAGACTCAACTCTTTTATGTCCAATAGCGGGTTCACAAGCAACCATTTCCTCTCCAGTGATTGTATTATATAAACACATATTTTATACTAAATTGATAATATAATGGAGTTGATTTTGTCCCTCAAAAATTTAATCTTATTAACTCCTTATTGACCCAATCTCAAAGAACCTTAAAATATATGAATAACTTATTTGCCTCTGTTTATTATTAACTGCATCAATTTAGTTTTGGGGCTAAAAACATTTTTATAATGGTACTAGCTGTAGTATCTGGCATTTCCCAGGATAGTAACTGTCTCTCTCCCACTCTGTGTCTGTCACACTCTCTGTCTGTCTCTATCTGTGTCTGTCTGTCCCTCTTTATCTGTGTCTGTCTGTCTCTCCCTCTATCTCTTTGTTTGTCTGTCTGTCTCTTTCCCTGTCTGTCTCTCTATCTCCTTCCCTGTCTGTCTGTCTCTTTCCCTGTCTGTCTCTTTCCATGTCTGTCTGTCTCTTTCCCTATCTGTCTCTTTGTTTGTGTCTATCTGTGTCTGTCTCTTTATCTGTCTGTCTCTGCCTCTGTCTGTCTTTTTACTTTCCCTGTCTGTGTCTTTCCCTGTCTGTCTGTGTCTATCTGTCTCTTTGTCTGTCTCTGTCTCTTTCTCTGTCTGTCTCTGTCTCTTTCCCTGTCTGTCTCTGTCTTTTTCCCTGTCTGTCTCTGTCTATTTCCCTGTCTGTCTCTGTCTCTTTCCCTCTCTGTCTGTGTCTGTCTCTTTCCCTGCATTGTAACATGCCAACATTCTTCTGAAGTTCTGGCTGCACTGTGGCTCCCAGCTCCATTGAGTTTAATGGAGGCAGGTTTTTTGGCGAATAACTGCAAACCTCAGGGTTACAATTCCCCCTCAAAACATAGTCTATGATGTTCTCTGTGTCAAATAGTGGGTCTGTGCAAAATTTTGTGATTGTAAATGCGATTGTGCGGATTCCTTTACCGGACACACACACACACACACACACACACACACATTCAGCTTTATATATTAGATTTCTTTAAAATGTTTGCACTATTTGTCCTTTAAAGCTGTCTGTTTCCGCTCAGGTTGCTGGTAACAGAATGAGCTTATGATCCGGTTCTGATGGAAAGTTTGTATCTCCCTTTTCTGTCTAGTGCTGTGCTCCTCTTAACTGATTTATGACCACACGAGAGTTGAGCTCTTCTCTTATGTATTCTTTATACAGTGAAAAGGAGCTTATTGAAGAAGAGAAAAAAGATTTACAAGCTCCCATTAAAAATGAGATCACTGACAGATTCTTAGTCACTCTCATTCCGTAGTCGGCATTGTGCAGGGAAAATAATTGCGCAAAAATGAAATTTAGCACATTTTTAAAATATAACTCAATGAAAAAAACATAAAATAAATACAATGTATGTATTACAGAGAACTTGTCACTCGACTACTGCTCTTCAAATCATAGAAAGTGTGAATCAGAGCCTGGCAGTAAGCTTGCAGCCAGGTATATGTCTCTGAAGCATTGTATATGTCAAAGAAAATATATAAAATCTAATATAAAAAGCTGAGTGTATGTATGTGTGTGTGTGTATGTGTGTATGTCCGTTAAAGGAATCTTCACTGTCACATTTACAATCACAAAATTTTGCACAGACACTCCATGTGACTCAGGGAATGTCATAGACTATGTTTTGACAGGAAAATTTAATCCTGCGCTTTACAGTTACTCTCCAAAAATCCTGTCTCAATTAAAGTCAATGGAGATAGGAGCTACAGGTTATTAACCCCTTCAGCCCCCAGCCTGTTTTCACCTTAAAGACCCGGCCATTTTTTGCAATTTTGACCAGTGTCACTTTGACAGGTTATAACTCTGGAACACTTCAACGGATCCTGGCGATTCTGAGATTGTTTTTTCGTGACATATTGTACTTCATGTCAGTGGTAAATTTAGGCCGATATGTTTTGCGTTTATTTGTGAAAATTTCGGAAATTTGGCGAAAATTTTGAAAATTTTGCAATTTTCAAAATTTGAAATTTGATGCCCATAAATCTGAGAGATATGTCACACAAAAAAGTTACTAAATAACATTTCCCACATGTCTACTTTACACCAGCGCAATTTTTGAAAAAAAAAAAAATTCCGTTAGGAAGTTAGAAGGGTTCAAAGTTCATCACCAATTTCTCATTTTTCCAACAAAATTTACAAAAAAAAATTTTTTAGGTACCACATCACATTTGGAGTGATTTGAGAAACCTAGGCGACAGAAAATACCCAAAAGTGACCCAATTCTAAAATCTGCACCCCTCACTCTGCTCAAAACCACATCCAAGAAGTTTATTAACCCTTTAGGAGCTTCACAGCAACCAAAGCAATGTAGACAAAAAAATGAAAATTTTACTTTTTTAACACAAAAATGTTACTTTAGCCATAAAAATTAGTATTTTCACAAGGGTATCAGGAAAAATGCATCATAAAATGTATCGTGCATTTTCTCCTGAGTACGCAGATACCCCATATGTGGTGGTAATCAAATGTTTGGGCACACAGCAGGACTCGGAAGGCAAGGAGCGCCATTTGAATTTTTGAGTGCAAAATTAGCTGCACTCATTAGCGGACAGCATGTCGGGTTTGAAGACTCCCTGAGGTGCCTAAACAATGGAGCTCCCCCACAAATGACCCCATTTTGGAAACTAGAGCCCTCAAATATTTTTTCTAGATGTTTGATGTGCACTTTGAACCCCTGGGGGCTTCACAGAAGTTTATAACGTTGAGCCGTGAAAAGAAAAAAAAAATTTTTTACCACAAAACTGTTGCTTCAACCAGGTAGCTTTTTTTATCACAAGGGTATCAGGAAAAAATGCACCATAAAATGTATTGTGCATTTTCTCCTGAGTACGCAGATACCCCATATGTGGTGGAAATCAAATGTTTGGGTACACAGCAGGACTCGGAAGGCAAGGAGCGCCATTTGAATTTTTGAATGCAAAATTAGCTGCACTCATTAGCGGACGCCATGTCGGGTTTGAAGACTCCCCGAGGTGCCTAAACAATGGAGCTCCCCCATAAGTGACCCCATTTTGGAAACTAGAGCCCTCAAATATTTTTTCTAGATGTTTGATGTGCACTTTGAACCCCTGGGGGCTTCACAGAAGTTTATAACGTTGAGCCGTGAAAAGAAAAAACATTTTTTTACCACAAAACTGTTGCTTCAACCAGGTAGCTTTTTTTATCACAAGGGTATCAGGAAAAAATGCACCATAAAATGTATTGTGCATTTTCTCCTGAGTACGCAGATACCCCATATGTGGTGGAAATCAAATGTTTGGGCGCACGGCAGGACTCGGAAGGCAAGGAGCGCCATTTCACAGCAAAATTGGTTGGAATTATTAGCGGACGCCATGTTGCGTTTGGAGACCCCCCTGAAGTGCCTAAACAATGGAGCTCCCCCACAATTGACCCCATTTTGGAAACTAGACCCCTCATGGAATTTATCTAGCTGTTTAGGGAGCACTTTGAACCCCTGGAGGCTTCACAAACGTTTGTAATGTTCAGCCGTGAAAATATTTTATTTTTTTTACCACAAAATTGTTTTTTCAAACAGGTAGCTTTTTTTTCCACAAGGGTATCAGGAAAAAATGCACCATAAAATGTATTGTGCAATTTCTCCTGAGTACGACGATACCTTATATGTGGTGGAAATCAATTGTTTGGGCGTACGGCGGGGCTCAGAAGAGAAGGAGCGCCATTTCACAGTAAAATTGATTGGAATTATTAGCAGACGCCATGTTTCATTTGGAGACCCCCTGAGGTGCCTAAACAATGGAGCTCCCCCACATGTGATCCCATTTTGGAAACTAGACCCCCCCCATACAAAAAAAATTAGTTTGGCGAAATAAAAAATACAGACATCAGTAGAAAAAAAAAAAAATGAGCGCCTGCCAAGACCAGTGCCAAACGTGAGAGCAATGCACGAGTCTCGCATCGCATCATCCACTGCAGTCTGGAAGCGAGCAACTGCGCTGGATAATGCGATGCGAGAGGGCGGGGCGGCAGATGAGAAAGGGCGCAGCGGATGGAAGATGGGAAAGGGCGCAGCGGGTGGAGGAGCGGCAGAGGATGGGAAAGGGCGCAGCGGATGGATGATGGGAAATGGCGCAGCGGATGGATGGGAAATGGCGCAGCGGATGGAGGAGCGGCAGAGGATGGGGGGAGGTGAGATGGGGATACCTACCTTACAGGATGGATCTAGGCAGCAGGATCACAGCAGACAGAAGAGGCAGCAGATGAAGGAGGCAACAGATCGAGGAGGGTGAGAGGGGGCAGTAGATGGAAAATGGGAGAGAGCAGGCAGCAGATCGGGGAGGGGGGCAGAGTCTGATGGGAGAGAGAGAAGGCACATGGAGGAGGGGGGGCCCCGGGGGGAGGGTGGCTTGCAGCACATGTGCTGCAAGCCAGCCACCCTCCCCCCACATGTGCTGCAAGCCAGCCACCCTCCCCCCACATGTGCTGCAAGCCAGCCACCCTCCCCCCACATGTGCTGCAAGCCACCCTCCCCCCACATGTGCTGCAAGCCACCCTCCCCCCACATGTGCTGCAAGCCACCCTCCCCCCACGTGGGGGGAGGGTGGCTTGCAGCACATGGAGGGATAGGAGGTGTGGCGATGGAGAAGGGGCAGCCGATGAAGGAGGCGGCGGCGGCGGCCGCCGATCGGGAACAGTGGGGGCCGATTCGGGGGCAGCAGCAGCTGAAAAAGGTGGGTGCGACGGCGGCGGGGACAGTGGCGAGCATGGCGGCGGGGACAGCGGTGGATCGGGAGCATGGCGCCGGGGACAGCGGTGGATCAGGAGCGGCGGCGGGGACAGCGGTGGATCGGGAGCGGCGGCGGGGACAGCGGTGGAGCGGGAGCAGCGGCGGGGCGATTGGAGACAGCGGCGGGGACAGCGGTGGAGCGGGAGCATGGTGGGGCGATCGGAGACAGCGGCGGGGACAGCGGTGGAGCGGGAGCATGGCGCCGGGGCGATCGGAGACAGCGGCGGGGACAGCGGTGGAGCGGGAGCATGGCGAGGCGATCGGAGACAGCGGCGGGGACAGTGGTGGAGCGGGAGCATGGCGCCGGGGCGATCGGAGACAGCGGCGGGGACAGCGGTGGAGCGGGAGCATGGCGGGGCGATCGGAGACAGCGGCGGGGACAGCGGTGGAGCGGGAGCATGGCGCCGGGGCGATCGGAGACAGCGGCGGGGACAGCGGTGAAGCGGGAGCATGGCGCCGGGGCGATCGGAGACAGCGGCGGGGACAGCGGTGGAGCGGGAGCATGGCGGGGAGATCAGAGACAGCGGCGGGGACAGCGGTGGAGCGGGAGCATGGCGCCGGGGCGATCGGAGACAGCGGCGGGGACAGTGGTGGAGCGGGAGCATGGCGCCGGGGCGATCGGAGACAGCGGCGGGGACAGCGGTGGAGCGGGAGCATGGCGGGGCGATCGGAGACAGCGGCGGGGACAGCGGGAGCATGGCGCCGGGGCGATCGGAGACAGCGTCGGGGACAGCGGGAGCATGGCGCCGGGGCGATCGGAGACAGCGTCGGGGACAGCGGTGGAGCGGGAGCATGGCGGGGCGATCGGAGACAGAGGCGGGGACAGCGGTGCATCGGGAGCAGCGGCGGGGACAGCGGTGGAGCGGGAGCATGGCGCCGGGGACAGCGGTGGATCAGGAGCGTGGCGCCGGGGACAGCGGTGGATCGGGAGCAGCGTCGGGGCGATCGGAGACAGCGGCGGGGACAGCGGTGGATCGGGAGCAGCGGCGGGGCGATCGGGGACAGGGGCGGGCGGCAGGGACAGGGGCGAGCGGGCGGCGGGGACAGCAACTTACCGCTCTCCTCGGCTTCCAGGGACGGTCACAGGCCGCAGATCCACATTGATTGGAGAGAGCGGTCACAAGACCGGTCTCTCCAATCAGAGCTGGGGGCGGGTGAAGCATCGATCACCCAGCTCCAGCCAATGGCCAGTGCTACAGCAGCACTGATCAGGGCTGGATTTCAATGTTCCAGCCATTTTCAATGGCTGGAACATTACAGTGGCTGTAATTGGCTGAGCGGCGTTCGTCAGCCAATCACAGCCTCTGCAGGTTCGGGGAGGAGGCACCACCCCTCCTGAGGTCAGGCAGAGGTCCCCTCCTTCCCGAATCTACCGTTTAAGTAAACAAATTTCACTCCCCGGGGCTCCGGGACCGCGATTTCGCCATGACGTACTGAGTACGTCATGGGTCGTTTAGCACCATGTCACCATAACGTACTCAGTACGTCCAAGGTCGTTAAGGGGTTAATAGGAGCTGTGAGTGGTTGCTATAGGAACAAAATAAATTGTTAGTATAAGAAGCTTCTGTGTGATGTAATAAGATGTCGGTGGAGAGACGGAAAGAGACAAAAAGAGACAGAGAAAGACATAAGCACAGACAGACAGACCGGGGAAAGATAGAGGGGTAAAAGAGACAGAGGGGGAAAGATACAGACAGAGGGGGAAAAAGTCAGAGGGGAAAAGAGAGAGGGGAAAAGAGAGAGGGAGAAAAAGAGAGGGTGAAAGAGACAGAGAAAAAAAGAGACAGATGGGGAAAAGAGACAGAGGAGGAAAGAGACAGAGGGGGGAAGAGACAGAGGGGGAATGATACAGACAGAGGGGGGAAAAGTCAGAGGGGAAAAGAGAGAGGGGAAAAGAGAGAGGGAGAAAAAGAGAGGGTGAAAGAGACAGAAAAAAAGAGACAGAGGGGGAAAAGAGACAGAGGAGGAAAGAGACAGAGGGGGGAAGAGACAGAGGGGGAAAGATACAGACAGAGGGGGAAAAGTCAGAGGGGAAAAGAGAGAGGGGTAAAGAGAGAGGGAGAAAAAGAGAGGGTGAAAGAGACAGAGGGAAAAAGAGACAGAGGGGGAAAAGAGACAGATGGGGAAAGAGACAGACTGGAAAGAGACAGAGACAGAGGAGGGAAACAGACAGAGGGGGAAAAGAGACAGAGGGGGAAAAAGACAAGGGCAAAAGAGACAGAGAGGGAAAATAGACAGACGGGGAAAGAGACAGACTGGAAAGAGACAGAGTGAAAAAAATGCATATATATATATATATATATATGTGAGAATCGGGTTTTAGCCGCGCTAAGAAGCCACTGTTGCCAGGATGTATCCTGGCAACAGTGGCTTCTTAGCGCGGCTAAAACCCGATTCTCACATATATATATATATATATATGCATTTTTTTCACTAAGTCTTCACGGGGCTGCTGCTGGAACCACGCGGACACTCATATGCTTTACAAGGGGTTGTGACTGGCACAACCGCTCCAGGTGAGTGTATCTTTCTACATCCTTACACGGTTAATACCGGGTAAAACCCTATTTGCGCCTTTTTTTCCCCCCTTTCAGCAGTTTGGAAAGAGACAGAGACAGAGGGGGAAAAGAGACAGAGGGGGAAAAGAGACAGAGGGGGAAAAGAGACAGAGGGGGAAAAGAGACAGAGGGGGAAAAGAGACAGAGGGGGAAAGAGACAGAGGGGGAAAGAGACAGAAGAGGAAAGAGACAGAGACAGAGGGGGAAAACAGACCGAGGGGGAAAGGACAGAGGGGAGAAAAAGACAGAGGGGGAAAGAGACAGACTGGAAAGAGACAGAGGGGGAAAGAGACAGAGGGGGAAAAGAGATAGAGGGGAAAAGAGCATACAGACATAGAGATAGAGAGACAGACAGAGAGACTGATACAGAGACAGACAGAGATATACACAGACAGACAGACATGGATAGAGACTGACACACAGACAGACAGGGAAAGAGACAGACACATAGGCAGAGCCACACACACAGACAGAGACAGACACACAGACAGAAAGAGATAGACAAACAGACACAGACAGAGACTGGGAGAGAGACAAAGGGACAGTTAGTATCCAGGGCAATGCCCGGGTACTACAACCAGTAAATAAATAAAAATAAATAAAATAAATAAAAAATATAGTGTGATGAATGTTCAGGGAACCATAGACAAAGATTTCACTAATTCGGCACTGCACCCTTGCTACTCCAGGTGATCGACAGGTTTCCAACGTGAGATACCTGTGATTCACCCATAGGGGCACTAGTAGAAGCCAGCCGGGGGAGGCACTGGATTACCCATGAACCCCACAACCCTAAGATCTATAAATACTCCCTAGGAAAGAAAGGGATTCATGTAAAGAGTTTATTATTAAGGGGGTTGTTCACTACTAGAACAACCTCTTTTGATTCCACATGTTTCCTCCAGGTAAAATAAAAAAAAAGTCATAATAAATAAATACCACTAATGCTCAAAGTATGAGACTTATTTCATCCTTTTAACCAAACAAAAGTATCACCAGCACATCTCTGGTTCTGTGATGTCTATTTACATATATTGCAGATAGAAATCTATACAATGAAATTTATAAAGGTTGTGCCAATGAATCTATGTGTGGAACCAATGGCTCAGTAGCAGTGAGAAATGCAATGTTTCGATTCTCTGCTTTTCCTAAAAAATTTTTGGGGTTGCACACTACATGTAGATGTGGCGCCTTTTGCCTAGTCACTACAGATCACAATTTTTTATGTATATTTTCATCTGTATGACATGTATTGTTAGCCTTAAAGAGAATTGGTTTTCTCTGTTGTTTACAAAAAAACATACATTTACATACACTCCTTTGCTGGGATTCTGGGATTTTCACTTGAGAGAAAACCAACTCTTGAGTGATGAGCCCTAAAAGGAAAAAGGGGAGGAGCTTAGTTGTGAGGCAAATTTCAGTCTGAGCCGGTGTGAGGGGAAGTGAGGAGCATACTGAGGAGAGGTCCTGTCTTGAGGTGATTTCTAGAAATATCTGCAGGGGCAGCTATACTTGTCAGAGTATCAGTCCCTAGGTCGTCGGTGCCTTCAAGGTCGGTGACAAAACGGAGAGACTACAGCCTTCTTATAAGAGGCAGTGCAATTCCTGGGAGCTCAGTGGCACATGTGAGTTTGGAAGCTTCTAGAAGAAACAGAGAGTCTTCCTTCAGGATTCCAGTCACCTGCTCAACAGAAGGGATCAAAAGTCCAAATTATTCTTGTCTTGTGAATCCCAGGATACCAAGATACCTATTCCCAGGTAGGGAGATAGTAGCAAGAGAAGTTCATTACCACCACTAAGCAGAAAAGCCAAACTCCCATTCCCATCGGGGCAGGGAAAACCACCATCATTGTAAGGCTGAAAGAACATTCCAGACTGTTATACAGAGCTTCAGTAATAAGTAAAAGCTCCATATCCTGTTTGTGTTTGATGTATTCCCTGCTGCACCATCCCTACCTCAACACATCCCCAGGGAGCCAGCCCTAGTTGGGGGGACAAGATGACAACCATCTGGCACTGCGCATCACCACCTAATTCCTGGAGCCCACCAGCAGTGCCACAGCTGAACATCCTAGCTGGAGTCACAATCGTTTTATTTATTTTATTTTTCCTTCTCATCTTTTTAAATATTATCTTTACTCCCCATTACAAAATGCCTGTTGCTCGTACCCAGTACGGCCACATCACCGCTCAGAGCCACCACCGTGACATCAGAGGCCTCCGGGGCCATTGTTACCCCCAGTATGAGCCATTCGAACACAAGCAGCTTGCACTAGGCTGATAACCAAATGTACCTGAGTACAGCATTGCTCGCACAAGTTTCGTTCGCCCGTAAAGCATCTGGTCCCTGAACCCCAATCTTGATTTTTAAATTTGGTGCTCAGTTCGAAAGCTGAACCTTGGGTTTTCTCATCTCTAATCCTGGTGTATTGTTTTCTGTAACCAATTAATACTTTTTCAAAATTACATCTATTCAACCCTCCTAGGAGAACAATATTCATGAATCAAACTTGGACATTGGATACACATTTCGTTCAGTGTTGGAACTTTACCCAGAAACAAACATTGAAAAGTTTGTGCACATCAAAAACATGAAACCACCCATGGTTCCTCAGGGAAGGTAAATATATATATTTAGATGATTTAAGCATTATATTTCAGGCAAGAAGAATTTGACAGATATTCTGCTGGATTCCTTGTAACATTAGTCATCACGCCATTGTTTTATTGATCTAGAACCTTACTTTAACAAACCTTAAACTTTCAGAGAAGAGAATGTCCTGCCACGAATACTCAGAAATTGTGATGTACAATGTTGTTATAAGAGTGATCTCATCCATCCCATTATACAATAACTTCTTTGCCTTCCCAAATTGTATTTATTTGATCCCTGTGTACAGAAAACAGGACGAGCAGAAGAGAATCCGAGAAGAGGACCACTTCATCCACAATGAAGAACCTGGTGGCTTTGCTTTTCATGATCTCCGCTCTTGTCTTCTCAGGTAAGACTAACGCAGACACTTCCCATACTTGACACACAGTGCAATGAGGAGCATCAGCATAATTTATTGACAGATTAATGCAAATACTAAAAACATTTTTTTGGATATCTTGCAAGTTTCTAGAAAATGTGGTGACATTGGGTTTTCTAATTGGGAATATGGGATCTTTAATAAATCTGCCCCAAATCTTACATGGACTCACCTCTTTTATATCCAGTGGTTGTTCAAATCCAACTATTTCTTCTACAGTGATTGTATTATATAGACCCATCACTTACACTAAATTGATAATATTATGGGATCAATCCTTAGGTTAAAAAAATGAATATCAATAACTCCTCATTGACCAAATCTGAAAGAACCTTAAAAGATATTATGACTACATGACAGTTCAACTTTTCTGTTATGTGTTTCTTTAGTTGAGGGAAGTTCTGTAAAGAACAGATAAAAGCTTTACAAATGTTCAATCAGAATTAGCTCATTGATAGATTCTTAGTCACTCTCGATCTGTAGTCAACATTATTCAGGGAGAAAATTGTTTTAAACCAAATAGTGCACATTGTATTAATAGAAGAGAATAAAAAATGTCTAAAATACATGCAATGTATGAATTAAAGGTAACTTCTAAGTTGACTTGTTATCAAATCATGGACACTGTGAATCAGTGCTTAGCAGCATTATTGCAGTCTAGTATGTCTATCACTGAAATGCACTGGTATTTTAGAGAAAACACAGTCTGAAGAATCTGCCATGGACTATAGACAAAGATCTTAGTCCGACGTTGCCCTGACTGGCTCTTTCCATTGCAACCCCAGTTGATTGATAGGCATTCATAATGAGATACCTGTCATTCACCTAGAGTTAAGGTCCAGTCACACTAAGCAACTTACCAGCGATCCCAACAACGATAGGGATCGCTGGTAAGTTGCTAGGAGGTTGCTGGTGAGATGTCACACTGCGACGCTCCAGCGATCCCACCAGCAACCTGACCTGGCAGGGATCGCTGGAGCGTCGCTACACGAGTTGCTGGTGAGCTCACCAGCAACCAGTGACCAGCCCCCAGCGCCGCGTGGAAGATGCTGCGCTTGGTAACTAAGGTAAATATCGGGTAACCAACCCGATATTTACCTTGGTTACCAGCGCACGGAGCTACACGAGCAGAGAGCAGGGAGCAGCGCACACTGAGTGCTGGCTCCCTGCTCTCCTAGTTACAGCACACATCGGCTTAATTACCCAATGTGTGCTGCAGCTACATGTGCACAGAGCAGGGAGCAGAGCACACCGCTTAGCGCTGGCTCCTTGCTCTACAAGCTACAGCACACATCGGGTTAATTACCCGATGTGTACTGCAGCTAAATGTGCACAGAGCAGGGAGCAGCGCACAATGCTTATCGCTGGATCCCTGCTCTCCTAGCTACAGCACACATCGGGTTAATTAACCCGATGTGTCCTGCAGCTACATGTGCACAGAGCAGGAGCCGGCACTGACAGTGAGAGCGGCGAAGGCTGGTAACAAAGGTAAATATCGGGTAACCAAGGACAGGGCTTCTTGGTTACCCGATGTTTACTGTGGTTACCAGCCTCCGCAGAAGCCGGCTCCTGCTGCCTGCACATTTAGTTGTTGCTGTCTCGCTGTCACACACAGCGATCTGCGCTTCACAGCGGGACAGCAACAACTAAAAAATGGCCCAGGACATTCAGCAACAACCAACGACCTCACAGCAGGGGCCAGGTTGTTCTGGATGTCACACACAGCAACATCGCTAGCAACGTCACAAAAGTTGTTCGTTAGCAGCGATGTTGCTAGCGATGTTGCTTAGTGTGACGGGGCCTTTACAGTGATGAGGCTGAACAGACAAAAGGTGCAAAACCGACAACTTATCCTAGTTGGAACCAGTGTAAGGAGGGGCAGGGAACACTTGATTGGGTAAGTTGTGCAAGTGACAACTTCTGTAATATGCTTGTTAGCATGAAAAAATGGCTGCAGACCCACGAGGTACAATATCAATCAGTAGAAAAGAAGAAATGGGATGTTATGCCGCACTGCAATCGATATGATCAGTACATTATATTCATAATTCTATGCATTTCGAAGCTTGGATCCTGTTTTTTTAGGAACCAACAATAGTAGATTAATATTGTTTGTTCCTGCAGAAGTAGCATGCTAGCTCTGAAATGCGTAGAACTATGTACAATAAAATCTGCTGATCATATTGATTGCTCTCTTGACTCTATCCAGCAGCGTGGCACGACAACCCATTTCTTCTTTTCTACTGATTGATGATGCACCTGGAGTGGCATTGGTAGATAAATCCAAAACCAGAAATAGAGATCCATATTATATCTATAAATGCATATCTACCAAACTGAACATATTTAACCTACATTAGACCTGCATCTTAGTACAAATATATCAAGGAGACACCAAAGATCCAAAAATATATACATCTTTATTGACATGATACAAAAAACACCATTTAGTTTACCACAATTGGTAGATATCAGCCAGGATTAGTCATGTCTCAAGCTTTGGTCTTCAGCAGGATGTTCTCAATACAATATCTCCGACACGCTTGAGAATCTCAGAGAAGATTATCTCCGGCTGCAATCATGGTGCCAGGCTCTGATTCACATTACCAGTGGTTTGAGCAGCTTGAGACATTTGACAGGTCCCCTTTAAAGCCCATAAAAAAGCATCACAAACATACTGAGCTTAGGGTCAAGTGAAAATGTATCAACAAACAAAAAGAAGACAACTATCCTAATCTAGCATAAAAAAAGGGAAGGTCTGGCTCTTACCGGAAATTAAAAATTCTTCTTTATTTTAACCATGAACAAGAGTTAAAATGTGGTTCCAAAGCACACACCACACGTGACTCTCAAGTGTGTCCGATGTACACAGCGCCCGTATTCTCCGGAAATGCATTAGGGTCATGTGTTGTATGTGCTTCGGCACAATGTGTTAACTCGTATTCATGGTTTGAATGAAGAAGAAGATTTTTTAATGTCCAGGATGTGCCAGATCTGCTCTCTTTTACGGTAGATCAGGATAGGTGTCTTCTTTTTGTTTGTTGATAGGTTTTCATTAGACCCTAAAAGTGGTGTCACACACAGCGACGATGACAACAACATCGCTGCTAAGTCGCCATTTTCTGTGACATAGCATCGACCTCAATAGCGACGTTGCTGTGGGTGACAGATAACAACAATCAGACCCCTGATGTGAAATCGCTGCTCGCTCCTGAATATTCCGGGTCATTTTTTGATCACTGCTATCCCAGTGTATTTTGCAATGCCCCTACGACTCCGATTGGTGGTTACAACAGCATTCCGATTGGGTACCTTGCCGAAGGCGTTACAGTGATTTCATTCTTTAAGTTCCATTCTTTGTTCCACGTAGTAGATTCTCTGTCTGGTGTCGCTAGTGTGTCATTCTTTGTGGATCTGAATGAAATGAAACAGAATGAATGAAAGCACTACTGCATCTTCCTTTGTTTGGCTCGGTCACCCAATCACGCGCCGCTGTAGTGATCACCAATCAGAATAAAGGGGCATGAAAAAATGCAACACAAAGGCCCTGTAGCGATCACCAATCGGAACACGGGGGCGTGAAAAGAGGCAACGCAAAACATGTCTAAGGGTAAACACCACGCCTCTATCAAGGTCTGAGTCATCGCATAGCGACGCATGTGACACCGCACAACGACCGTCGAGGTCGCTATGATCGCTGCTCCGTCGCTGCTTAAAATTACATGTTTGACAGCTTACTAGCGATCATGTAAGGTCGCTGTTACGTCACAGGAAATGGTGACGTAACAGCAACGTTATTGTCGTTGTGTGTGAACCCAGCTAAAGTTCAGTATGTTTGGTAACTTGAGTCTTCCATGGCGGACTATTATCTGAGCGCTCCAAAGAATATTCAACAACAATCTCATAAATTTTGAAACGTCAGTAGTAGAGTTGAGCGCGGTTCGTGGTTCGTGGTTCTCCAGTTCGCGGCTCGAGTGATTTTGGGGCATGTTCTAGATCGAACTAGAACTCGAGCTTTTTGCAAAAGCTCGGTAGTTCTAGAAACGTTCGAGAACGGTTCTAGCAGCCAAAAAACAGCTAAATCATAGCTTGGTTTCTGCTGTAATAGTGTAAGTCACTCTGTGAATCAAACTATTATGACATTTCAGTGTATAGTGTGCGTGAACAGCGCCTTCAGATCACTGCTGTTTCTATAATGGCGATCGCCATTTTTTTTTTTTTTTTTTCTTGTCTTCCTTCCCTAAGTGCGCGCGTCTTTTGGGGCGGGCCAGCATGTCAGCCAATCCCAGACACACACACAGCTAAGTGGACTTTGAGCCAGAGAAGCAACGGCATGTGTGATAGGATCTGCATGTCACATGTCCCTGCATTATAAAACCGGACATTTTCTTCACGGACGCCATTATCTGCCTTCTGCGTCTTTGGTGTCAGACATCACTGTCGCAGCTCCGTCTTCCTGAGTCCTATAGCCGATACAGCTGTATGCGCTGCATACACAGCGTTAGACAGCTTAGGGAGAGCACTTTATAGCAGTCCTTTTAAGGGCTCCAACCGGCAGGGTCAGAGAGCCATAGGTGACAGGTCCTGCAAACAGCAACAGCGTCTGTGTAGCCCAGGTCAGGGATTTCCTACCTGCATTTCACCATTAGGAGGGAATAGAAAGGCAGGCTTCCATTCCTCTACCCAGAGCACCACAATCCTGCCACTGTACCCTCTTGTCCTCTGCACACTCCAACTGATAACTAAGCCATTATACTAGCAAACACTCAGTGTACCTAGTGGCATCCTATACGTGGCTATTGGACTTTGCTATAGTCCCACTAGTGCAAAGACATTTGCAGAGCGCGTCTGCCTGCATTGCACACTACAACTCATTCTAAACAAGCCATTATACTAGCAAACACTCAGTGTACCTAGTGGCATCCTATACGTGGCTATTGGACTTTGCTATAGTCCCACTAGTGCAAAGACATTTGCAGAGCGCGTCTGCCTGCATTGCACACTACAACTCATTCTAACCAAGCCATTATACTAGCAAACACTCAGTGTACCTAGTGGCATCCTATACGTGGCTATTGGACTTTGCTATAGTCCCACTAGTGCAAAGACATTTGCAGAGCGCGTCTGCCTGCATTGCACACTCCAACTCATTAAAACCAAGCCATTATACTAGCAAACACTCAGTGTACCTAGTGGCATCCTATACGTGGCTATTGGACTTTGCTATAGTCCCACTAGTGCAAAGACATTTGCATAGCGCGTCTGCCGGCATTGCACACTCAAACTCATTTTAACTAAGCCATTATACTAGCAAACACTCAGTGTACCTAGTGGCATCCTATACGTGGCTATTGGACTTTGCTATAGTCCCACTAGTGCAAAGACATTAGCAGAGCACATCTGCCTGCATTGCACACTACAACTCATTCTAACCAAGCCATTAGACTAGCAAACACTCAGTGTACCTAGTGGCATCCTATACGTGGCTATTGGACTTTGCTATAGTCCCACTAGTGCAAAGACATTTGCATAGCGCGTCTGCCTGCATTGCACACTCAAACTCATTTTAACTAAGCCATTATACTAGCAAACACTCAGTGTACCTAGTGGCATCCTATACGTGGCTATTGGACTTTGCTATAGTCCCACTAGTGCAAAGACATTAGCAGAGCACATCTGCCTGCATTGCACACTACAACTCATTCTAACCAAGCCATTATACTAGCAAACACTCAGTGTACCTAGTGGCATCCTATACGTGGCTATTGGACTTTGCTATAGTCCCACTAGTGCAAAGACATTTGCAGAGCGCGTCTGCCTGCATTGCACACTCCAACTCATTAAAACCAAGCCATTATACTAGCAAACACTCAGTGTACCTAGTGGCATCCTATACGTGGCTATTGGACTTTGCTATAGTCCCACTAGTGCAAAGACATTTGCATAGCGCGTCTGCCTGCATTGCACACTCAAACTCATTTTAACTAAGCCATTATACTAGCAAACACTCACTGTACCTAGTTGTATCCTAAACGTGGCTTTTGTACTTTTGTCAATTCACAGTATTGGAACGTTATTTGCAGCACGTCTGCCTGCATTGCACACTCAAACTTTTTTAAACTCAGCCATTATACTAGCAAACACTCACTGTACCTAGTTGTATCCTAAACGTGGCTATTGTACTTTTGTCAATTCACAGTATTGGAACGTTATTTGCAGCACGTCTGCCTGCATTGCACACTCAAACTTTTTTAAACTCAGCCATTTATAGTAGCAAACACTCAGTGTACCTAGTTGTATCGTAAACGTGGCTATTGTACTTTTGTCTATTCACAGTATTGGAACGATATTTGCAGCACGTCTGCCTGCATTGCACACTCTAACTTTTTTAACCTCAGCCATTATACTAGCAAACACTCAGTGTACCTAGTTGTATCCTAAACGTGGCTATTGTACTTTTGTCAATTCACAGTATTGGAACGTTATTTGCAGCACGTCTGCCTGCATTGCACACTCAAACTTTTTTAAACTCAGCCATTTATAGTAGCAAACACTCAGTGTACCTAGTTGTATCCTAAACGTGGCTATTGTACTTTTGTCTATTCACAGTATTGGAACGATATTTGCAGCACGTCTGCCTGCATTGCACACTCTAACTTTTTTAAACTCAGCCATTTATAGTAGCAAACACTCAGTGTACCTAGTTGTATCCTAAACGTGGCTATTGTACTTTTGTCAATTCACAGTATTGGAACGTTATTTGCAGCACGTCTGCCTGCATTGCACACTCAAACTTTTTTAAACTCAGCCATTTATAGTAGCAAACACTCAGTGTACCTAGTTGTATCCTAAACGTGGCTATTGTACTTTTGTCAATTCACAGTATTGGAACGTTATTTGCAGCACGTCTGCCTGCATTGCACACTCAAACTTTTTTAAACTCAGCCATTTATAGTAGCAAACACTCAGTGTACCTAGTTGTATCCTAAACGTGGCTATTGTACTTTTGTCTATTCACAGTATTGGAACGATATTTGCAGCACGTCTGCCTGCATTGCACACTCTAACTTTTTTAAACTCAGCCATTTATAGTAGCAAACACTCAGTGTACCTAGTTGTATCCTAAACGTGGCTATTGTACTTTTGTCAATTCACAGTATTGGAACGTTATTTGCAGCACGTTTGCCTGCATTGCACACTCAAACTTTTTTAAACTCAGCCATTTATAGTAGCAAACACTCAGTGTACCTAGTTGTATCCTAAACGTGGCTATTGTACTTTTGTCAATTCACAGTATTGGAACGTTATTTGCAGCACGTCTGCCTGCATTGCACACTCAAACTTTTTTAAACTCAGCCATTTATAGTAGCAAACACTCAGTGTACCTAGTTGTATCCTAAACGTGGCTATTGTACTTTTGTCAATTCACAGTATTGGAACGTTATTTGCAGCACGTCTGCCTGCATTGCACACTCAAACTTTTTTAAACTCAGCCATTTATAGTAGCAAACACTCAGTGTACCTAGTTGTATCCTAAACGTGGCTATTGTACTTTTGTCAATTCACAGTATTGGAACGTTATTTGCAGCACGTCTGCCTGCATTGCACACTCAAACTTTTTTAAACTCAGCCATTTATAGTAGCAAACACTCAGTGTACCTAGTTGTATCCTAAACGTGGCTATTGTACTTTTGTCTATTCACAGTATTGGAACGATATTTGCAGCACGTCTGCCTGCATTGCACACTCTAACTTTTTTAAACTCAGCCATTTATAGTAGCAAACACTCAGTGTACCTAGTTGTATCCTAAACGTGGCTATTGTACTTTTGTCAATTCACAGTATTGGAACGTTATTTGCAGCACGTCTGCCTGCATTGCACACTCAAACTTTTTTAAACTCAGCCATTTATAGTAGAAAACACTCAGTGTACCTAGTTGTATCCTAAACGTGGCTATTGTACTTTTGTCTATTCACAGTATTGGAACGATATTTGCAGCACGTCTGCCTGCATTGCACACTCTAACTTTTTTAAACTCAGCCATTTATAGTAGCAAACACTCAGTGTACCTAGTTGTATCCTAAACGTGGCTATTGTACTTTTGTCTATTCACAGTATTGGAACGTTATTTGCAGCACGTCTGCCTGCATTGCACACTCAAACTTTTTTAAACTCAGCCATTTATAGTAGCAAACACTCAGTGTACCTAGTTGTATCCTAAACGTGGCTATTGTACTTTTGTCTATTCACAGTATTGGAACGATATTTGCAGCACGTCTGCCTGCATTGCACACTCTAACTTTTTTAAACTCAGCCATTATACTAGCAAACACTCACTGTACCTAGTTGTATCCTAAACGTGGCTATTGTACTTTTGTCAATTCACAGTATTGGAACGTTATTTGCAGCACGTCTGCCTGCATTGCACACTCTAACTTTTTTAAACTCAGCCATTTATAGTAGCAAACACTCAGTGTACCTAGTTGTATCCTAAACGTGGCTATTGTACTTTTGTCAATTCACAGTATTGGAACGTTATTTGCAGCACGTCTGCCTGCATTGCACACTCAAACTTTTTTAAACTCAGCCATTTATAGTAGCAAACACTCAGTGTACCTAGTTGTATCCTAAACGTGGCTATTGTACTTTTGTCTATTCACAGTATTGGAACGTTATTTGCAGCACGTCTGCCTGCATTGCACACTCTAACTTTTTTAAACTCAGCCATTATACTAGCAAACACTCACTGTACCTAGTTGTATCCTAAACGTGGCTATTGTACTTTTGTCAATTCACAGTATTGGAACGTTATTTGCAGCACGTCTGCCTGCATTGCACACTCAAACTTTTTTAAACTCAGCCATTATACTAGCAAACACTCACTGTACCTAGTTGTATCCTAAACGTGGCTATTGTACTTTTGTAAATTCACAGTATTGGAACGTTATTTGCAGCACGTCTGCCTGCATTGCACACTCAAACTTTTTTAAACTCAGCCATTATACTAGCAAACACTCACTGTACCTAGTTGTATCCTAAACGTGGCTATTGTACTTTTGTCTATTCACACTACTGCAAATCTATGTGCAGCACCTCTGCATGACAACCTCGTGCTCTGTTTTTAATAAGCTATAATGATAGCACAAAATACTGCCATTTTGTGGCATCATAGAACTGGCTGTTGTATTCCATTAGTGCCCCACTGGTGACAAGCTATTTCTAGCACCTCTACATCACACCCTCATGCACATTTAGCTACGCTAATGTTATAGCAAACTCATGGAATTCATTGCTGCATTTCATAATTCGGAGGGATAGAAAGTCAGGCTTCCTTTAGCTTTTCCTTCTGTTCATAGACAGCATCTCCAAGACAAATTTCCCCTCCACGTCTAAGTGTGGAGAGGCAGCTAGTGCGCATGCGTGTGCCGATGTACCCCAGCTGCAGCATAATTACAGTGTTTCGCCTAGTGAGTATGCTCAGCCTGACTGTGCCATTCCTGACGCTAAGTCTTCATTTCGGGATACAGCGCATGCTCCCACACTAAGTGTGAAAAGCCTCTTTGCACAGGTGCTTGCATTCTGTGCCGGGTCTAAGTCCTGTTTTGTGCCTAGACACCATGCTAAAGCTGATAGTCTTTTTTCAGAGACTGTATTTCATGCTACTGAGCATGCTCAGGCACTTCCTGCATCAGAGACTAGGTCCGGTAATGAACTCTTTGGCCCTGGCCCTGATGTGGGGGTCCCATATAGACCACAGGGCATCAGGTGTCCTCCCAAATGGCTTGCAGAGGCCCACACCTATGACTTGTCACCGCATTATTGATGGTCAGACGATGACTGGTGAGGTGTTTGGGTCATGGCAGCCATGAGGTCATCATTGAAGTTGCGTTTCCAAATAGGACGCTAGTTATGCCACTCATGACGTGTCACTCTGCTTTTGTCTCCAGGAGGTGCATTGTGGTTCACCCTGGTTTGGGGCGGACCCAGGTTATAAAAGGGGCTGGAGCCAACAAGGAGGTGCGCAGTCTTCTATTATGCTCCGAAAGAGCACACCTCCATGTGTTGAACCCATTGCGGCTTTAGGCCAGAGGTAGGCAGGGATAGGGTGGTGGATGCAGGCCACCACCACAGTTGGTAACGCAGAACGGTTAAGACCAGCTCCTGTCCTAACAGTCCTGCTTGTGCAGCCCAGTGGCATTAACAGGCCTGCTGCTGCTGATGCGCCTGCTGTCCACAGGTGTGGCCCCTACGCACACGGTCAGCGTACTCAATGGCCCCTGTGTTGTTAACAGGGAGTTCCTGGGCTGGGTGGGCATGTGGACCCTGTGACGCTAACAGGGCTCACAGTCTCCAGATCCGAATGGCGTCTAACTCGGTTCAGGCTACTATTAGTTTCATAGCCACACAGCTCTGTATCCTCCACCAAACCTTCAAGTTGCCAACCTCTCCTTTTCCAACTGGGAGCACGGTGGACACTGACTGCTGAAGGTGATATATACCTTTCTCTTTCTTTTCTTATTAATTTTTGTTATATAGCGGTCACAGATTATATACCACTTTATCCAAATCTGCCAGTCCCACTGTAACAGATGTTGTTTCTTCAGCAAATGTTACAGTTGTTTAACCACCAAATCCACGGACCCAAATTTTTTTCCCCTTTCCAACACACCTGTTCCCCTTTCCAACAGCATCTGTCCTTTTTCAACTCATTTTGGGATATGACCAAAAGTGCAACTGTGCAGGGACACCGTACTCAACGCCATCTCAGCACAGCAGCCATCCCTCGGTCCCTCCGATGTGGACAAGTAAAAGACCATTTCCTCCTATCCATGACAAAGTGTTGAGATTCACTCTGTGCAGCACTGGTGTTTAGTGGAAAAGTAGATCTAAGATTGCGTACCACATTCTGCAGATACTCCTGTATACGTGCGTCTATTTCTATGGCAGGAATTAGTTCGCCAAATTTTGTCTTGTACCGGGGATCTAACAGTGTGGCAACCCAGTATTCAGGATTACTTCAAATTCATACAATCCGAGGGTCATGTAGGTAGTGCAGCAAGAAGGCGCTCATGTGTCTTGTGCATCCAGGAGGACCAAGTCCTTGGTGTGTTGGTGGCAGAGAGGTGAGAATCGTGCATCCTTCCTCTGCCCTCTACCCACAACCTCGCACAACCGAAATGTGAGCAAGCTCTCACTCATCTGCTGAGTCTTCCATGCCCATCGCCAGTTCGTCCTCCATTTCTTCATGGGCTCCTGCACTTTCATCAACACTTTTTGCTGATACTATGCGCCCTTGTTAATCCCTCTCCCTCACCATGACTGCCGCATAGGTGCCGCTGACCATCTGGACCTCGTAGATCTTGTTATCCCTTCCGCATATGACTCCTCCTGTACTTCCTCCCCTTCCTCTTGTCCCAACACCTGACTCCGAATAATAATTACAGTGTGCTCCATCATGTAGATGACCAGAATTGTCACGCTGAGAATGACATTGCCAGTGCTAAACATCTTCGTCGACATTTCAAAACTGTGTAGCAGGGTGCATAGGTCCTTGATCTGACACCACTCCAGCAGCGTGATCTGCACCACCTCTGGATCAACTTATCCCAGGCTATATGTCTTACCGTATTTCAGCAGGGCTCTGCGGTGCTGCCACACACGCTGCAACATGTGCAGATTCCAATTCCTGCGTGTCGGAACATCGCATTTACGGCGTTTAACTGCCAGACCCTAAGACTTCCGGAGTGATGAAAGTTGTTGAGCTGCTGTGTGCGCACGATGGAAGTGAGCACATAGCGAGCGTGCCCGCTGCACAAGGACATGTAGGCCGTGATGGTGTTTTAAAAATTGCTGGAGAATTCGGATCAACACGTGAGCCATAAAAGGCACGTGTGTCACATTGCCCTGAGGATGGCCCGCAGCCAGGTTTGCATCATTGCCGCACACGGCTGTTAAGTCACCAACGGAGTCCGCTCCGTCAATTTGTACTCCGGTCGCCAGGTGACAACGTGTTCCTTTCATGAATAGTGCTGATGATGGGAGAGTAGTCGATGCCAGCGGCGCAGGTGGACGCAGGTTATGCTCACCCACTGGGCTGCATTACCTTGACAGATGCAGAATCTCTGGCTGAATGTAGCTGGTGGGTATCTCACAGATGAAATACCATCATTCAGCTACAACCAATGGGAAGACACCACACCCTTTTTTATGCCCATCCTGTCTGCAGACCACTGCCAGACATAGCTATGAACCTCTGGTTAATTTTACCCCCAGTTCAGTTTTATGATTTTGTGTGCTTGTTACCTGACTACTTTTCCTGCTTGCTGTTTATGTACCTTGTTGGCCGATACGCATTTCACCTCTGCTTGTTTTCTGATTAAGTCCTGGCCGTCCCATTCTGTTCCTGTTCCTCAATTAATGTTTTGACCCTGCCTGACTACTATTCTCTGTAATAGCGGTGTGACTCACATTTCCCATACATTTCAAAGTAAAACTTTGACCGCCTGATGGCATTGAGCTCTGCTGCCAGCATAGTAAGGAGGTGTGTGGTAGTCCTTGTGCGCAGTTGCAAGGAAGGGTGGCCTGACCACACAGGGTTTGCGCAAAGGTAGAGGACCCACACGAGGTTGAAGAGGCAGAAGCAGTGTATTAACTTCTACATACAGAACAAGGATTGAAACAACTCGTGGGGACGGCAAGACTTGTACAGCAGACCCTTCTCCATCTCTCACCATAGTTTGCCAGTGCCCAGTCAGTGACATGTAATGACCCTGTCTATGCTTACTGGTCCAAGTATCTGTGTTGAAATGCACCCTGTCGCACACAGATTTTCTCAAGGAAGTGGTGATGTTGTGTGCGACATGCCGGTGTAGCGCGGGCATGCTTTTCTTGGAGAAGCAGTGGTGATTGGGCATCTGGTACTGGGGCACAGCGACAGACATAAGGTCTGTAAAATCCTGTGTGTCCACTACGCGTAAAGGCAGCATTTCGGTAGCCAACAGCTTACAGAGGGATAGAGTCAACCACTTAGCTTTGTCATGGGTCGCAGTAAGTGGCCTTTTATTTGACCACATCTGAGGGACAGAGATCTGGCTGCTGTCTGTAGACGGTGTTGAGTAGGGTGTCCCTGGAAAAATGCAGGTTTGTGAGAAAAGTGCAGGCGGAGACATGATGTTGGCTTCATCTTGCCTTCAGATCTGTTCATCTTGTATCATTTTTAAAAAACACAGCAAGCAAGGGTTACTCCAAGCGGAGTCTCCCTTTTTTTCCAAAAATTGGGCCCCACACAGACACCTTATCAGTGGCAGCACTTGTGCCCTAGTTGCAAACAGGATGTTTTGATTTGCATCAAGCACATTCCAAATCCACAAGCATTTACTCTCCCCAGGATGACACAGGGGTAGTAAATTCCTTCTGGATCCATGACTTGTTCATTTTGATGAACGTCAGTCTGTCCACATTGTCACTGGACAGACGCGTGCGCTTATCTGTCAGCACACACCCAGCAGCACTGAAGACACGTTCAGAGACAACGCTGGCAGCTGGACACGACAAAATCTTCGAGGCGTAACTGGAGAGCTCTTGACATTTTTCTAGATTTGAAGCACAAAAGGAGCAAGGCTCCATTTGCAAAGTCATTGCATCGATGTTCATTTGGAGATACTCCTGTATCATCCTCTCCATCCGTTGACTATGTGTCAGACTTGTTGTCTCTGGTGGCCTTGCAAAGGAGGGTCTAAAAAAATTATGAAAAGATTCCATAAAATTGCTGTTACCAGCACCAGATACGGTCCTACTGGTACGGGTAGACTGTTGAAGATGACGAGGCCGTCCCATGTTTGTCAAGTTACAACTGGGAGAATCACTCCCTTCACCTGCACGGTTGTTTGGTGGAAAAGCCGAGCTAAGATCGAGTAACAGCTTCTGCTGATACTCCTGCATACGTGCGTCCCTTTCTATGGGTGGAATTATGTCACAAAATTTGGACTTGTCCCGGGGATCTAATAGTGTGGCAAGCCAGTAGTCATCATCACTTCTAATTTTGACAATACGAGGGTCATGTTGGAGGTAGTGCAACAAGAAGGCACTCATGTGTCTTGCGCAGCCATGCGCACCAAGTCCACGCTGTGTTTGTGGCATAGAGGTGCTAACCGTTCTTTCTTCCTCTGTCATCTCCCCCCAACCTCTTTCAACTGAAATTTGACCAAGGTCCCCCTCATCTGCTGAGTCTTCCATGTCCATGGACAGTTCGTCCTCCATATCTTCATGTCCTCCTGCACCTTCCTCAACATCTCACCTGCTACCATGCGCCCTTGTTGATCCCTGTCCCCCATGGTCCCATGCCTGCCGCGTTGGTGATGATGAACGTCTGGACCTTGGTGATGTTGTTGTGTCTTGCGCATATGAATCCTCCTGTAGTTCCTCCCCTTCCTGTTGTCCCACCCCCTGACTACGAATAGTGTTTAGCGTGTGCTCCAGCATGTAAATGACTGTAATCGTCATGCTGATAATGGCATTGTCAGCGCTAAACATATTCGTCGCCATGTCGAAACTGTGCAGAAGGGTGCATAGGTCCTTGATCTGAGATCACTCCATCAGGGTGATCTGCCCCACTTCTGCATCTCGTTGGCCCAGGCTATACATCATGACGTATTGCACCAGGGCTCGCCGGTGCTGCCACAGTCGCTGTAACATGTGGAGAGTTGAATTCCAGCGTGTCGCCACATCGCATTTCAGGCGATGAACCGGCAGGCCGAAAGACTTCTGGAGCGATGCAAGTCGCTCAGGTGCGGCGGTTGAACGGCGGAAGTGAGCACTGCAGACAGTTTCCGTGCCCTGGTCAGAAGGCCATCTAGGCCGGGATAGTGTGTTAAAAATTGCTGGACAACAAGGTTAAACACGTGAGCCATACAAGGCACGTGTGTCACCTTGCCCAGGCGAAGGGCCGCACCCAGGTTTGCAGCATTGTCGCACACGGCCTTACCAGGCTGCAGGTTGAGTGGAGACAACCATTTATCAAAATCAGTCTCCAGAGCTGCCCACAACTCAGTCGCTGTGTGACTCCTATTTCAAAGACATGTCAAGCTAAAGACCGCCTGATGCCGTTGCGCTCTGCTACCAGCATAGTAATGAGGGGTGCGTGATTCCTTCTGCGCAGTGAGAACGCTGGTGGCCTGACCAGGCAGGCTTGGGGCGGAGGTGGAGGACCCAGATGAGGTGGAGGATGCAGAAGCAGTGGCGGAACTTGGACAGACAGAGGATTGACACACAAGTCGTGGGGACGGCAAGACTTGTGCAGCAGACCCTTCACCATCTATCACCATAGTTACCCAGTGGCCAGTCAGCGACATGTAACGTCCCTGTCCATGCTTACTGGTCCAAGTATCGGTGGTGAAATGCACCCGTTCACACACAGAGTTTCTCAAGGAAGCGGTGATGTTGTGTGCGACATGCTGGTGTAGCGCGGGCACACCTTTCTTAGAGAAGTAGTGGCGACTAGGCATCTGGTACTGGGGCACAGCGACAGACATAAGGTCTCTAAAATCCTGTGTGTCCACTAGGCGGAAAGGCAGCATTTCTGTAGTCAACAGCTTACAGAGGGATAGAGTCAACCTCTTCGCTTTGTCATGGGTCGCAGGAAGTGGCCTTTTATTTGACCACATCTGAGGGACAGAGATCTGGCTGCTGTGTGTAGACGGTGTTGAGTCGGGTGTCCCTGGAAAAATGCAGCTTTGTGAGGAAAGTGCAGGCGGAGACATGATGTTGCCTTCATCCAAAGTTGGTGCTATCGATGTCTGAGAGAGCTGTACACACTCACTTGTTTCCCCTTCCAAACCAACTGACGACCTACCAAGCAAACTGCCTGTTGCGGTTACAGTGGTGGAAGTTGTGGGTGGAAAAACAGGTGTGACAGCTGTCCCCACAGTCCTAGAAGATGACGAGCGCGCGGATGCACTGGAAGGGGCAGGCGGTGGATGGTTCGCTCCGCTAGGCCGCATTGCAGCACGGTGAGCTTCCCATCGGGCCATATGATATTTATTCATGTGACGATTCATGGAAGAAGTTGTCAAACTGCTGAGGTTTTGACCTCTACTAAGAGAACCATGACAAATTTTACAGATCACATAATTTGGGCGATCTTTTTCTATGTCAAAAAAGGACCTGGCTAGGCAAGGCTTAGAGGCCATGCGACCTGTTGATCCACCCCGAATAATGCTCAGAGGCAGAGTGGTGGCTGAGGATGCAGTTGTAGACGTGCTACCAGTGCTCCGACTGTGTCCAGGAAGGCGCCAGGTTACTTCGACGTCGGTTGCATCCTCCTCCACCGCCTCTGTAGACCTCCTCGAGTGTCTGACTGTGGGTTGACAGTAGGTGTGATCTAGAACTTAATCATCAATTGTTGTGTTTGCACTCCCCTACCCCTCAGACCGAGTTTCTTCTTGCCCTGACCGAATATTTAAGTTGTCATCCCAATCGGGTATCTGCGTCTCATCTTCATCAGTATGTTCCTCATTGCCTATAACCACAGTTGTTGGAAAGGCAGCATTTTGGTAGCCAACAGTTTGCATATGATGAAAGTCAACCTCCAAGCCATTTCATGCCCTTCTAAAAGCATGTAAAACACAGCGAGGGGACTCCAACCACAGTCTCCCTCGTTGCCACTAACTGGGCCACACACACCCCACTTGACTGGCATCGGTTGAGCCCCCCTTTTGACAAAGAAAAAGATGCTTTGCATGAAGCACTCTCAAAAATACGCGTGCCTTTCCCGTCCCCTGGCTGACCCAGGGGAAGAAAAGTCCTCTGAGAGCCATGACTTGTTCATCTTGGTTCTTTTAGAGACACAGCGAGGGGACTCCAACCACAGTCTCCCTCGTTGCCACTAACTGGGCCACACACACCCCACTTGACTGGCATCGGTTGAGCCCCCCTTTTGACAAAGAAAAAGATGCTTTGCATGAAGCACTCTCAAAAATACGCGTGCCTTTCCCGTCCCCTGGCTGACCCAGGGGAAGAAAAGTCCTCTGAGAGCCATGACTTGTTCATCTTGGTTCTTTTAGAGACACAGCGAGGGGACTCCAACCACAGTCTCCCTCGTTGCCACTAACTGGGCCACACACACCCCACTTGACTGGCATCGGTTGACCCCCCCTTTTGACAAAGAAAAAGATGCTTTGCATGAAGCACTCTCAAAAATACGCGTGCCTTTCCCGTCCCCTGGCTGACCCAGGGGAAGAAAAGTCCTCTGAGAGCCATGACTTGTTCATCTTGGTTCTTTTAGAGACACAGCGAGGGGACTCCAACCACAGTCTCCCTCGTTGCCACTAACTGGGCCACACACACCCCACTTGACTGGCATCGGTTGAGCCCCCTTTTGAAAAAGAAAAAGATGCTTTGCATGAAGCACTCTCAAAAATACGCGTGCCTTTCCCGTCCCCTGGCTGACCCAGGGGAAGAAAAGTCCTCTGAGAGCCATGACTTGTTCATCTTGGTTCTTTTAGAGACACAGCGAGGGGACTCCAACCACAGTCTCCCTCGTTGCCACTAACTGGGCCACACACACCCCACTTGACTGGCATCGGTTGAGCCCCCCTTTTGACAAAGAAAAAGATGCTTTGCATGAAGCACTCTCAAAAATACGCGTGCCTTTCCCGTCCCCTGGCTGACCCAGGGGAAGAAAAGTCCTCTGAGAGCCATGACTTGTTCATCTTGGTTCTTTTAGAGACACAGCGAGGGGACTCCAACCACAGTCTCCCTCGTTGCCACTAACTGGGCCACACACACCCCACTTGACTGGCATCGGTTGAGCCCCCTTTTGAAAAAGAAAAAGATGCTTTGCATGAAGCACTCTCAAAAATACGCGTGCCTTTCCCGTCCCCTGGCTGACCCAGGGGAAGAAAAGTCCTCTGAGAGCCATGACTTGTTCATCTTGGTTCTTTTAGAGACACAGCGAGGGGACTCCAACCACAGTCTCCCTCGTTGCCACTAACTGGGCCACACACACCCCACTTGACTGGCATCGGTTGAGCACCCTTTTGAAAAAGAAAAAGATGCTTTGCATGAAGCACTCTCAAAAATACGCGTGCCTTTCCCGTCCCCTGGCTGACCCAGGGGAAGAAAAGTCCTCTGAGAGCCATGACTTGTTCATCTTGGTTCTTTTAGAGACACAGCGAGGGGACTCCAACCACAGTCTCCCTCGTTGCCACTAACTGGGCCACACACACCCCACTTGACTGGCATCGGTTGAGCCCCCCTTTTGACAAAGAAAAAGATGCTTTGCATGAAGCACTCTCAAAAATACGCGTGCCTTTCCCGTCCCCTGGCTGACCCAGGGGAAGAAAAGTCCTCTGAGAGCCATGACTTGTTCATCTTGGTTCTTTTAGAGACACAGCGAGGGGACTCCAACCACAGTCTCCCTCGTTGCCACTAACTGGGCCACACACACCCCACTTGACTGGCATCGGTTGAGCCCCCCTTTTGACAAAGAAAAAGATGCTTTGCATGAAGCACTCTCAAAAATACGCGTGCCTTTCCCGTCCCCTGGCTGACCCAGGGGAAGAAAAGTCCTCTGAGAGCCATGACTTGTTCATCTTGGTTCTTTTAGAGACACAGCGAGGGGACTCCAACCACAGTCTCCCTCGTTGCCACTAACTGGGCCACACACACCCCACTTGACTGGCATCGGTTGACCCCCCCTTTTGACAAAGAAAAAGATGCTTTGCATGAAGCACTCTCAAAAATACGCGTGCCTTTCCCGTCCCCTGGCTGACCCAGGGGAAGAAAAGTCCTCTGAGAGCCATGACTTGTTCATCTTGGTTCTTTTAGAGACACAGCGAGGGGACTCCAACCACAGTCTCCCTCGTTGCCACTAACTGGGCCACACACACCCCACTTGACTGGCATCGGTTGAGCCCCCTTTTGAAAAAGAAAAAGATGCTTTGCATGAAGCACTCTCAAAAATACGCGTGCCTTTCCCGTCCCCTGGCTGACCCAGGGGAAGAAAAGTCCTCTGAGAGCCATGACTTGTTCATCTTGGTTCTTTTAGAGACACAGCGAGGGGACTCCAACCACAGTCTCCCTCGTTGCCACTAACTGGGCCACACACACCCCACTTGACTGGCATCGGTTGAGCCCCCCTTTTGACAAAGAAAAAGATGCTTTGCATGAAGCACTCTCAAAAATACGCGTGCCTTTCCCGTCCCCTGGCTGACCCAGGGGAAGAAAAGTCCTCTGAGAGCCATGACTTGTTCATCTTGGTTCTTTTAGAGACACAGCGAGGGGACTCCAACCACAGTCTCCCTCGTTGCCACTAACTGGGCCACACACACCCCACTTGACTGGCATCGGTTGAGCCCCCTTTTGAAAAAGAAAAAGATGCTTTGCATGAAGCACTCTCAAAAATACGCGTGCCTTTCCCGTCCCCTGGCTGACCCAGGGGAAGAAAAGTCCTCTGAGAGCCATGACTTGTTCATCTTGGTTCTTTTAGAGACACAGCGAGGGGACTCCAACCACAGTCTCCCTCGTTGCCACTAACTGGGCCACACACACCCCACTTGACTGGCATCGGTTGAGCCCCCTTTTGAAAAAGAAAAAGATGCTTTGCATGAAGCACTCTCAAAAATACGCGTGCCTTTCCCGTCCCCTGGCTGACCCAGGGGAAGAAAAGTCCTCTGAGAGCCATGACTTGTTCATCTTGGTTCTTTTAGAGACACAGCGAGGGGACTCCAACCACAGTCTCCCTCGTTGCCACTAACTGGGCCACACACACCCCACTTGACTGGCATCGGTTGAGCCCCCCTTTTGACAAAGAAAAAGATGCTTTGCATGAAGCACTCTCAAAAATACGCGTGCCTTTCCCGTCCCCTGGCTGACCCAGGGGAAGAAAAGTCCTCTGAGAGCCATGACTTGTTCATCTTGGTTCTTTTAGAGACACAGCGAGGGGACTCCAACCACAGTCTCCCTCGTTGCCACTAACTGGGCCACACACACCCCACTTGACTGGCATCGGTTGAGCCCCCCTTTTGACAAAGAAAAAGATGCTTTGCATGAAGCACTCTCAAAAATACGCGTGCCTTTCCCGTCCCCTGGCTGACCCAGGGGAAGAAAAGTCCTCTGAGAGCCATGACTTGTTCATCTTGGTTCTTTTAGAGACACAGCGAGGGGACTCCAACCACAGTCTCCCTCGTTGCCACTAACTGGGCCACACACACCCCACTTGACTGGCATCGGTTGACCCCCCCTTTTGACAAAGAAAAAGATGCTTTGCATGAAGCACTCTCAAAAATACGCGTGCCTTTCCCGTCCCCTGGCTGACCCAGGGGAAGAAAAGTCCTCTGAGAGCCATGACTTGTTCATCTTGGTTCTTTTAGAGACACAGCGAGGGGACTCCAACCACAGTCTCCCTCGTTGCCACTAACTGGGCCACACACACCCCACTTGACTGGCATCGGTTGACCCCCCCTTTTGACAAAGAAAAAGATGCTTTGCATGAAGCACTCTCAAAAATACGCGTGCCTTTCCCGTCCCCTGGCTGACCCAGGGGAAGAAAAGTCCTCTGAGAGCCATGACTTGTTCATCTTGGTTCTTTTAGAGACACAGCGAGGGGACTCCAACCACAGTCTCCCTCGTTGCCACTAACTGGGCCACACACACCCCACTTGACTGGCATCGGTTGAGCCCCCTTTTGAAAAAGAAAAAGATGCTTTGCATGAAGCACTCTCAAAAATACGCGTGCCTTTCCCGTCCCCTGGCTGACCCAGGGGAAGAAAAGTCCTCTGAGAGCCATGACTTGTTCATCTTGGTTCTTTTAGAGACACAGCGAGGGGACTCCAACCACAGTCTCCCTCGTTGCCACTAACTGGGCCACACACACCCCACTTGACTGGCATCGGTTGAGCCCCCTTTTGAAAAAGAAAAAGATGCTTTGCATGAAGCACTCTCAAAAATACGCATGCCTTTCCCGTCCCCTGGCTGACCCAGGGGAAGAAAAGTCCTCTGAGAGCCATGACTTGTTCATCTTGGTTCTTTTAGAGACACAGCGAGGGGACTCCAACCACAGTCTCCCTCGTTGCCACTAACTGGGCCACACACACCCCACTTGACTGGCATCGGTTGAGCACCCTTTTGAAAAAGAAAAAGATGCTTTGCATGAAGCACTCTCAAAAATACGCGTGCCTTTCCCGTCCCCTGGCTGACCCAGGGGAAGAAAAGTCCTCTGAGAGCCAGGTCCACATTGTCAGTGGACAGACACGTGTGCTTATCTGCCAGCAGACCCCCAGCAGCACTGAAGACAGGTTCCGAGAGAACGCTGGCTGCAGGACACGACAAGATCCTCAAGGCGTACGTGGCGAGCTCAGGCAATTTATCCAGATTGGAAGCCTAAAATGAGCAGGGCTCAAGTTGCACAATAATGGAATCGATGTTTCTTTGCATATACTCATATATCTGTGTGTCTCCCTCTTTTTCCTTGTCCAGCTGTTTTGTTTTCACATGAGTATATGTCCTTGTCACTTTCCCATGTGTTTGTGTTATGTTGTGAGTTGTTTGTCACCTTTTGGACACCTTTCAGGGTGTTTTCTAGGTGTTTTACTGTGTTTGTGATTGCCTGCCATTGTTTCCTATGGGCTCGAGTTCGGTTCGTCGAACGTTCGACGAGCCGAACTCGAGCCAGACCCCCCGTTCGGCGAACCGCCTCGAGCCGAACCGGGACCGGTTCGCTCATCTCTAGTCAGTAGCTTATTCTCCTGCATAGTTATCCTGATTTACGACACTTATGAGCCTTGAATTTAAGTCACAGTGAAATTAAAGCAACAATATTGGCAATAAAAAGTTGGATTCTTGTTGCCTACGATTCTAAAATAGATAAATAGAATGACAATACATTTTTCCAGAAAAATTAATCTTTCTGATTGTCACAATAATATAATCTGGATTTGGATTTTTTTTCCTAGTCTTTTCCTATAAATGCAATTCGTGCATGTGCCACAATACTACAACATGTAAAGAGACTCAGATTGAATGCCTTGGAGATCGATGTATGAGCGCCTCGCAACACATTAGAATGAGTGAGTAGAATTCAGTTTATTCTTTTAACTAACCTAAACAATCACCATCTCACCTCTGGTTCTGTGATGTTGACCTGTTTTATAGATGGAGAATTGCAAATTCAAATGTATAAAAGTTGTGCCAATGAAACATTGTGTGGAACCAAGGGCGCAATGGTAGTGGGAAATACAACATTTCGATTTTATGCGAGTTGCTGCGATGGAGACTTATGCAACAATAAAGGGTATGAACGTAAGTGTGAAAATGGTAGTAATTATTATTGACTGCTAAAAAAGCGTAATTTTTAAGTATATGATGTTTTGTACAACTTATCTTCTCTTATAACTTACTTATGTTTTAAATATTTGCTTTAAATAATATATTAATTATAAAAGCGCCTAAACAATATGTCTTTGTTTCCCCACTATAGTTGTGAAGGTTCAATTAGCTACAAGTCACACCATAGTCTGAATGAGGCATTCAGACCAATGAAGCTTAAGAAATCAAAATAATTGAAAATATTTGTTTTTATTCAAAATTCATTATGTTAAAAAATTTAAGTAATAATTCTACAGTATAATAACCAGGGACATGGGAAATAGCAAGCCAGAAGATATATAATATATAAAACCTTTGGTACTAACACAAGGTGCAATATATCATGTAGTATCTCTAAAAGCATAAATATATTATACATAAATCACAGTGTCATCCTAATTCAGGCAAATATAAAAAAAAATATATATGATGATAAGGTGCTCCATGTTGCATAATGTCACTAATTAATATGAATCATCTAGAAAGCACAATGAACATGTCTAATTCTGCTCTATACTTGTGACCAAATAAACCTAGTCACCCAGAACCGAATGAGTATGGGAGCCAAATAGACAATAATAGTAAATAATACTGGCAGCTGAATCCATGTACCTTTACCCCAACGTACGTTTCGACTCTTATTCTTCAAGGATTTTTACTTACATTTTTTAACATATTGAATTTTGAATAAAAATCAATATTTTAAATTAATTTGATTTCTTAAGCTTCATTTGCTTAATACCTCATTCAGACATAATATATGCATACATTCCTTTAGCACCAATAGAAGATCAAATACTAAAATTTGTAGAATGTCTTTCTGTCTTGACACTTTGAAGGAATTATCAAAAATTCGACAATTTTTATCAAATCGGTTTATTCATTTTTAATTTAATTACATGCCATTTCCTACCATAAGTTCTGGTATATTTTAAATATTTAAAATAAAGTTTATTATTTAAAGTAAAATTTTGGCTTAATTCTCCAGTTCCCCCAGAAAATCAAACACAAAATGGTGTAATATGTCCATCATATCTGTGTTTTAACACCTTGAATGAATGTAAAACTGACAAAATGATGAACTGCACTGGATCCATGAACAGATGCATCGAATATAGGGGTTCAATGGTAAATCCAGGTGAGAAAATCTTTCTTAAAGTTGTATATATTTTCTATAACCAAATTCTCTTTTTGCTTTAAAGCATCTAAAATAAAAAAATAAAGGAAATTCATAAATATAGTCTGAAGTTAAATATTTTAGCGTTTCTTTTATATAGCTCCAGTGCTTACTGTATTTGGAACCTTTCAGGTCCTACTAATATTATGTTAAGGAAATGTAAAATTTATACAAATGTTTTGTTGTAAAATGATGTCTGTTGTTTTTGTATCTACAGATAAAACATATACAAATTATTCTGCCAAAGGTTGTATTAATGATGATGCCTGCCGAAACAACGTTGACAGCAAGATTGCCTATGAAGAAACGCGCAGGGTATACGTCAAGTGTTAGAAGTTACAGTTTAAGCCAATTCATCTAAATTGTAAAATTGATAATAAATTAGAGAAGCTAGTGTCAAGGAAAATTTGAATTTGCCGGTTCACACGGATTGTCCCAGGGCTTTCAATTCTAGGAGAAGATATTATCCATAAATTTAATGTCCGCGCTTATGATTTGGAATCACTCTAGAACCTGGAGCACAATGAGCACAATGTGTAGAGATGAGTGAACCTGAGGGTCGGTGTTCGGGCTTTTATAAAAAAAGAGTATAACTTTTTGAGTTCAGGAGCTTTACATGTACTTCACTCATGCAAGCATCACTGTGGTCAGCTACACTCGGTGCTGTGTGAATTGCAAGCCCCTTACAGTTTTGAACGGCATGCACTGGGGGTAACTACAGCGTGATCAGATGTAGTGTGCACCACCCAAAAAAATTGGAAAATCTCCACCACCTGCCCCCAGAACTGATCTGTTTATGGCTGGCTGCATGTGGCGGAGATCCGGACTGCCCAATTAGTGACTTCTATTGGAGTTCAGGTCATGTTCTGGTCCCAACGTGCCCAACGGTTCAACGTGCACCCATGACCAGTGTGCTATTGGCTAAGGACCCGAGCATTACCTACTCCTTCCCTACACCACTTCACGGTATAACACGGTGGTCCAGAACCGCTTTTGTTTTTGTATGCTTTAAGTTCTGGTCCCAAAGTGAATTTAATTTAATGTTCGTCTGACCCTGCTTAACCAAACTTTCACAGGTCTGCTCATCACTAGTAATTTCTCACAATCTTCTGTTAATCAATAAGCTGTGAGACTCATCTCTAGTAATCTGTTAAAAAATAAAAAAATCCTTTTTCTTACCTCACTGACCCCTCCTCTTATCCCCAGCCCCCAATTGGTCCCCATTGCATCTTCAGATCGCCATCGGATGTATTGAAAACCCCATGCAGTGCAGGCACCTCCAGATTTGATAGATCAGGAGGGTTGTGCAGAAGAGCAAAACTTGAAGGCCTATGACATCCCGCCATGATGACATTACAGCATTGACTGGGACCTTTTGCTGGCACATGCACAGAACCATAATTTTCCTAGCAAAGCTCAAAGCCAAAGCCTAGCCCTAACGTAAATTATGGCAATCTGAATATGGAGAAAGGTGACTATGAAGAGTCAATAGACCACTGATGTGAGCATGGAAGTATTCGGTTTTCTTGGTTTTTATAATTTAGGCAAATGCAGCTGTCGGCCGCCACTTGGTTAAATCTGAAAGGATGCAAATAAAAAAAAATTGAGTGTGGATTTTTGTAAAATCAGTTTGAATTTATTGTAATCAAATGTATTCATGTATTACAATTTCTAATGATCTTCCTCTATTCTGTTCAAATTACAAGTAATCTACAAGAATGCAAAGTATCAGACTTTCTATTCAGTGTTCAGGTGTCGAATGTTTTCTTGTCTTTTCAGTTGGGAGTTGAGTCTTTTCTTTTTAGTCTATTAACATCTAATCATAGCAATGTCATTGATTTACGGGGAGCAGTAGTATCCTGGCAGAAATAAGTTATAAATCATTGGTCTAAAGGGTGCTTTACACGCTGCGCGATAGCACCCGCCCACGTCGCTCTTTCTTCATGGGAATGACAGTATCGACAATATCGCTACGACAGCGTCAAACGCACATACCTGCTTAGCGACGTCGCTAAAGACACTCAACAATCTCTTCTTTAAGATGGAGGTTTGTGCACCATCACAGCGGCATCACTAAGCGGCCGCCCAATAGCAGAGGAGGGGTGGAGATGAGGGGCTGGAACATGCCGCCCACCGCCTTCCTTCCTCATTGCCGGTGGATGCAGGTAAGGAGATGATCTTCGCTGCTGCGGCGTCACACATAGCGATGTGTGATGCCGCAGGAACGACGAACAACCAGCGGCATGCTCCACCAACGATTTATGATAAGGAGCGACGTGTCAATGATCAACGATTTTTACCGTTTTTGCAATCGTTGATCGTCGCTCCTTTTAGTCACACACAACGATATCGCTAACGGCGCCGGATGTGCTTCACGAACACCGTGACCCCAACGATATATCATTAGCGATATTGTAGTGTGTAAAGTACCCTTAACTGAAAACCAATAAAAACTTGAACTGCTCAAAATACAAAATAAATGAACTTTCAATATTTAAATTCACACGTGATTGTCTATACTCTTCAATAAATTTCCTTTAACCAGCGTGTTGTCTGAAATCTTATTAATAGTAATAATGAGATAATTAATAATAATAATACTGTAGTAATAATAAGTAATAATATCAATGGACAGTAGGACTTGGTAGAAGAAAAGTAACTCTTACATTTTACATGTCCATGTCATTCCAGGAGATTTTTTTTTTACATTATTGTTAACCTCTTCACCCCCTGGCAATTTTCAATTTTTCTTTTTTCTTCTTTTTTTTGCGCTCCCCTTTTTCCGAGAGTCATAACTTTTTACTTTTCTGTCAATCTAGCCCTATGAGAACTTGCTTTTTGAAGGACGAGTTGTACTGTTAAATGAAGCCATACGTTTTACTACATAGTGTACTGGAAAACAGCAAAAAACTTCCAAGTGTGGAAAATTAAAAAAAAAGTGCGATTACATAATTATTTTTGGGATATTTTATGCAACGTGTTCACTATATGGTAAAACTGATGTGTCACTGTGATGCCTCAGGTTGGAATGAGTTCATAAACACCAAACATGTGTAGGTTTATGTAGCACCCCTGAGGTACTAGGTACCACAAATATAACCCTTGGAAATCCAAACCCCAGAATATACGTGCCAGGAAACACACCAGCACCTTCAGGCCACACACACAATCCGAACACCAAGTGGGAGACTGCCTAGTAACAGGTAAAATGGGAGGGCACTGATTGGATAGTGGCCACCCAACTTGAGGGAGAGACCCAGTGAGGGAGAGGGACCAAGTGACAGTTGGAAAAGGCGGGAGGAAGTGGTGTAGAGTCGGTTAGGAGGGTCTGTGAGGAAAGGCTGTGAGGAGAAGTCTGAGGAGAATGTTGGCGGAGTAGAGAAGGAGTAAAGTGAAAGTGACAAAACAGAAAGAGACCTGCAGTGAGAATGGAGTGCAGTAATAAGGAGAGAGGACAGTGAGGGGAGGAACCGGCAATTCCCAGAACTGTGGGCCCTATGGAAGTATGAGACTCCAGGAACCACAGCGTGTCCGTGGAAGAACCGGACCAAGGTCACAGACCTTTGCACAAGGTAGGGTGCAGATCCCTAGGACAGTGAAACCCTTTATGGACATTGTCAATTCTGCCAAGTGAAGGAATCTCCAGGGTTCTTCACCACCCAAAGAGTCTGAAGCATCAGCAACAAATAGGGGACCGGGGACTGAACCCCTTAAATAGTCCGGGCTGCCTGCAATAGGACCAAGAGAAACAGAGGGGTTCCCAAGTAGCCCTAGGCCACAGGAGCCCATCAACAACAAGTGTGCATGGAGGACAGCCTACCCAGGTTACAGCTGGCACAGAGAACAAGGGGAGCGGATACACCTGGGACTGGCACCCGCGGATTCAGGTACCAACACAGCAAAGTAAACAAGGCAAGTTAAACCACAACACTAGTGTGGACTGTTTTCTTGATGGCGTGCATTCACATAGACTGTTTTCCCTCTAAACCCCATCATTCACTGCTAGGGCCTGTCCCTGCTTGCAGAGGGCTCCAACCATCCAGGCTGCATCACTCCATCAGCCCCAGCAGAAACCTGCAGCGGTGGTCTAAAATAACCTGGCCGCACACTGCAAGTGGCATAGTTAACAAAAACTCTTTTATTTTTATTTTCTTTTAATTAAAACCCCCTTTATTTACTCCAAAAGACACCGCCAGGGTCACGGAACCGGACGCCGCCACGGCTGACGTCCCCGGACTAGTCCGGCCCGATTCTGAGTGAGTTCCCCGGCCCTGGGGCGGGCGTGTCACTTACTTTTATCTAAGGGGTTAAAAAAAATCTGAAGTTTTTTCCAAAAAAGGATATTGGGTTTAATGACAGCTTTTTTTGTGTCTTCAGCTGATGGTTTCATTGATACTATTTTCATGCAGATGCAACTTTTTGATCGCCTGTTATTGCATTTTGCGCAAAATTTGCTTTGACCAAAAATTGTTATTTTGGTGTTTGGAATTTTTGTTGCCGCTATGCCATTTACCGGTCAAATTCATTGAAATTAAAAAATAGTGTATAATTTTAAAAATAAACTAAATACATTTTTTGTGTCTAAAATACATTCAATGTGTGTATTAAAGGGAACTTATTAGTAAAAGTATGCTGCCCAGATAATGAAAAGCGTGTCAGAGAAAATGTAATGTGAAGAATCTTATGGGAGCATGACTAGTCTGTAGTGATGAGCCGACTCACAAATAACCTAGAGCAGATGATCCCGATGATCTGGTTTCTAAAATCTGGTTCTGGGCTGGATTCTGGTCCCCATATAAGTCTAAGGGGACTAGAATCCACCAATTAAAAATGGTGGTACAGATGAGAGAAGGCGCACTGTACTTACCGAATCTCCGACATGGCTGTACACTGCTCCCAAGCCACCCATTTACTTCCAGTGCAGCGCATTATGTTCATTGAATATGCACTGCTTTCCCCGCCACCGGCGCCTGTGATTGGCTGCAGTCAAGTGAACGCCCAGCCTGAGTGGTAGCGTGTCTGAGGCTTCCAATCACAGACCCTGTCTGTGTGTCTATCGTGGTATACAAATAAATTAACACAGGGTCCCCCGCTATTATCATGACCATCACAGATAAAGAATATGGCTACAGGCTGCAGCCCCTACCATGTGCTTATCTTGGCTTTGTATCAAAATAGGAGGAACCACATGCGGCTTTTTTTTAATTATTTAAATAAATAATTTTTAAAAAATCACATGTGGGCCCCCAATTTTGATACCAAGCCAAGGTAAAGCCCAACAGCTTGGGCTTGGTATTCTCAGGCTGGGGAGGTCCAGCCTAAAAAAAGCAGCCTGCAGTCGCCTAGGAATGTCGCAACCATTAGATGTAACAAGCCCGGAGCTTTACGGAGCTTTACTCAGCTCTTCCAGATTTCTCTGCTGCAGTGGCAATTGGGGTAATATAAAGGGTTAATAACAGTCCACAGCTGTCACTAAGCCCTAGTAAGCTCTTATGGCCAGCTTAGTTGTTTCTTTTTATCCTGTAGAAGGTATTTTCCTAAAGTTGTCGGGGTCCTCTCTCTTTCCTGTAGCGTGTAAGCTCTTTTGCTCAGCAGGGTCCTCCCTCACTCCTGTAAAATGTAATCTCTTATGGTCATCAGGATCCTCCCTTACTCTTGTAGAATGTGAGGTCTAATTGTCAGCAGAGTCCTTCCTCACTCCTGTATAGTTTAATCTCTTATGGTCAGCAGAGTCCTCCCTCACTCCTGTATAGTGTAATCTCTTATGGTCAGCAGGGTCCTCCCTCACTCCTGTAGAGTGTAATCTCTTATGGTCAGCAGGGTCCTCCCTCACTCCTGTAGAGTGTAATCTCTTATGGTCAGCAGGGTCCTCCCTCACTCCTGTAGAGTGTAATCTCTTATGGTCAGCAGGGTCCTCCCTCACTCCTGTAGAGTGTAATCTCTTATGGTCAGCAGGGTCCTCCCTCACTCCTGTAGAGTGTAATCTCTTATGGTCAGCAGGGTCCTACCTCACTCCTGTATAGTGTAATCTCTTATGGTCAGCAGGGTCCTCCCTCACTCCTGTAGAGTGTAATCTCTTATGGTCAGCAGGGTCCTCCCTCACTCCTGTAGAGTGTAATCTCCTATGGTCAGCAGGGTCCTCCCTCACACCTGTAGAGTGTAATCTCTTATGGTCAGCAGGGTCCTCCCTCACTCCTGTAGAGTGTAATCTCCTATGGTCAGCAGAGGCATTTATCTCTCCTTTTCCCCAGCTTAGTGCATATCTGATTTATATTCATGATAATATTGGAGAGAAAAAGCGATAGTGCCAATAGAGAACATGTATGGTAAACCTTACCTATTTACTAATATCATCCCCTTTATACCTTTTATCTAATCTTTTAATCAAATTATTGTTGATATTTTATAGCTATAAGTTGTGTTTACAAGGCAGCTGTCCAGTTACAGATCATTTACACCATGTATGTCTGACTCTGTAATATTACTAAGAGAATGTGCAATGTGATTAGGAGAGCAATTTAGTTCAGATAGAAAAATTATTGCCCAAAACATCAAAACGTCGACACATGAAGTTTGAAATCCATTACCTAATATATGGTTTTGCTTTCTTAACACTTTGATATGGATTTTAATCATTTATCAAAAAATAAGAAAAAAACATAAAAAATAAGTATTGAGCTGCTCAAGCATATTTTTTCCTTTGTGTGCTTGAAGAAACCAAAATATTGCAAAGTCTTGAGATATTTAGGATTGAAATTATTCAAGTAGGTGTCCTAGTTAGAGATGAGTGGTTCCGCGGAGGTTCGTTTTGCCGGCAGCACACAAACCGAGCCTCCACAGGCTCGATTCGGACCTAAATCCTGCAGAAAGTCACTGATTGGCAGTTTGACTCACAGATCACATTTCGGGGTGGGGGGGGCAGGCTTTTCCAAACAATTTTTTTTTTGAGGTTGCACGCTGCATGTAGTGAATTGATGCACACGGCACCTTCTGAGGACCCCCCGCATGCACACTGATGAAGGTTTTTGAGCAAAACTTCTGTGCTTGTACTAGTCCTACAAGTTCTTCTCAATAAAAGACCCCTATTCACATTTATCTTGAGTGCCAAGTTTTTGCACACTACATGTAATCATGCTTTTGTTACCCCTAGTATGAGCCATTCAAACACAAGTGGCTTGCACAGGGTTGATCACCAAGTGTACTTAAGAACACCATTGCTCGCACAAGTTTTGTTCGCACATAATGCATCCGAACCCCAAAACGGAACATTGATTTTTAAATTTAGTGTTCGGTTCGAAAGCCGAACCTTGGGTTTGCTCATCTCAAATCCTGGTGTATTGTTTTCTGTAACCATTTAATACTTTCTCAAAAATACAGATATTACACCCTCCTAGGGAAACAATATTCATAAATCAGACTTAAACATTGGATACACATTTCGTTCAGTTTTGGAAGTTCACCCAGAAACAAACATTGAAAAGTTTGTGCAGACCAACAACATGAAACCACCCATGGTTCCTCAGGGAAGGTAAATATATAAATAGATATATTTAGATAATTTAAGCATTATCTTTAAGGCAAGAAGAATTTGACAGATATTCTGCTGGATTCCTTGTAACGTTAGTCATCATGTCATTGTTTTGTTGATCTCGAAACTTACCTCAACAAACCTTAAACTTTCACAGAAGAGAATGTCCTGCCAGGGATTCTCAGAAATTGGGATGTACCATGCTGTTATAAGACCAATGTCATCCATCCCATGATACAATAACTTCTTCGCCTTCCCAAATTGCTTTTATTTGATCCCTGTGTAAAGACAGCAGGACGAGCAGAAAATAATTCGAGAAAACGACCACTTTATCCACAATGAAGAACCTGTTTGCTTTGCTTTTCATGATCTCCACTCTTGCCGTCTCAGGTAAGACTAACGCAGACACTTCCCATCATTGACACACAGTGCAATGAGGAGCATCAGCATAATTTATTGACAGATCACTGCAAATACTAAAAACAATTTTTTGGTTATCTTGCAAGTTTCTGGACAATGTGGTGGCATTGGGTTTTCTAATTGGGAATATGGGATCTTTAAAAAATGTGCCCCAAATCTTACATGGACTAAAGTCTTTTATATCCAGTGGGTGATCATATCCAACTATTTCCTCTACAGTGATTGTAATACATAGACCAATCTCTTATATTAAATTGATAATATTATGGGATCAATTCTTAGGCTAAAAAAATGAATCCCAATAACTCCTCATTGACCAAATCTGAAAGAACCTTAAAAGATATTATGACCACATGACAGTTCAACTTTTCTCTTACGTGTTCCTTATTCAGTTGAGTGAAGTTCCGTAAAGAACAGGTAAAAGCTTCACAAACGTTCAATCAGAATGAGCTCATTGATAGATTCTTAGTCACTCTCGATCTGTAGTCAACATTATTGAGGGAGAAAATTGTATAAAATTCAAATTGTGGACATTGTACTAATAGAAGAGAATAAAAAAAGACTAAAATACATGCAATGTATGAATTAAGGGTAGCTTCTAAGTTGACTGGTGATCATATCATGGACACTGTGAATCAGAGCATAGCAGCATTATTGCAGCCAGGTAGGTTTATCTGTGAAATACTCTGGTATTTTAGAGAAAACACAATCTGAAGATTCTGCCATGGACTATAGACAAAGATCTTATTCATCTGGCGTTGCCCTGACTAGCTCATTCCATTGCCACCCCAGTTGACTGATAGGCATTCATAACGAGATACCTGTCATTCACCTAGAGTTACAGTGATGGGGCTGAAAAGACAAAAGGTGCAGAACTTGCGTCTTATCCTGGTTGGAACCAGTATAAGGTTGTGCAGGGAACACTTGCTTGGGTAAGTTGTGCAAGTGACAACTTCTGTAATGCACTTGTTAGCATGAAAAACTGGCTGCAGACCCACGAGGTATAATATCAATCAGTAGAAATAAAGAAATGGGTTGTTATGCCGTGCTGCCGGATAAATTCTGGAGAGCAATTGATATGATGAGGAGATTTTATTGTTTATTTGTTGTTTTATTATTTATTTTTTTATTGTTCTACGCATTTCGGAGCTAGAATGCTCCTTCAGGATTCAAAAATAGTACATTGCTATTTTTAGTTCCTGAAGGAGCATACTAGCTCTGAAATGCGTAGAACTATGAACAATAAATCTGCTCATCATATCGATAGCAATCCTAAATCTATCTGGCAGCACTATTTTAGCGCTGCTGTAGGATTGACACAAATCCAAAAATTCTGAGGTATTGGTTGTTTTATTCTACGCATTTCGAAGTGTGACCTCACTTCTTCATCAGGAAAATCCACCAGTTCCTATAAAGAAGTGAGGACACACTTTGAAACGTGTAGAATAAAACCCCCTATACTTCAGTATTTTAGGATCCGTGTCATTTCTACTGCAACGCAGAAATAGTTCTACCTTTCTATAGTTCTTCTTGATCTATACTTGCTTTTGAGAGCGTGGACCCTGCAGCAGCTGATTAAGTGATTTGATACTTGTTGTCTGTCACACAACCACACAAGGTGAGCACTATTCCTTATCACCTTTCATATATTTATTGGGTAACACCTTATTGCACTTTCTATCCCTAGCTTTTATTTGGCAGCATGGCATGAAAACCCATTTCTTCTTTTCTACTAATTGATGATTCACCTGGAATGGCGTTGGTAGATACCGGCCAGGGGTAGCAATGGATTTAGTAATGTCTCAAGCCTTGGTCTTCAGCAGGTTGTTCACAATACTATATCTCTGACACACTTGAGCATCTCAGAGAAGAATATCTCTGGCTGCAATCACGATGCCAGGTTCTGATTCATATTACCAGTGGTTTAAGCAGACTGAATCATTTGACAGATCCCCTCTAAAGCCTATAAAGAAGTATCACAAACATACTGAGCTTAGGGTCAAGTGAAAAAGTATCAATGAAAAAAAAGAAGATACCTATCCAGATCTACCGTACAAAAAAGCAGTTCTTCCACATACTGGACATTAAAAATTCTTCTTCTTTATTTTAACCATGAACCCGAGTTAAAACATGGTTCCAAAGCACACACCACATGAGACCCTCAAGTGTTTCCGACATACACAGCGCCCTTAGGACTAAGGGGTAATTTGCACACTACGATATCGCAGGTGCGATTTCGGTGGGGTCAAATCGAAAGTGACGCACATCCGGCGTCGCTGTCGATATCGTAGTGTTTAAATCCTTTATGATACGATTAACGAGCGCAAAAGCGTCGTAATCGTATCATCGGTGTAGTGTCCGACATTTCTATAATGTAGCTGCAGCGACGGTACGATGTTGTTCCTCGTTCCTGCGGCAGCACACATCGCTGTGTGAGAAGCCGCAGGAGCGAGGAACATCTACTACCTGCGTCACCGCGGCTCACGCCGGCTATGCGGAAGGAAGGAGGTGGGCGGGATGTTTACATCCCGCTCATCTTTGCCCCCTCCGCTTCTATTAGCCGCCTGCCATGTGACGTCGTTGTAACGCCGCACGACCCGCCCCCTTAGGAAGGAGGCAGTTCACTGGCCAGAGCGACGTCGCAGGACAGGTGAGTGCATGTGAAGCTGCCGTAGCGATAATGTTCGCTAAGGCAGCAATCACAAGATATCGCTGCTGCGACGGGGGCGGGGACTATCGCGCTCGGCATTGCAAGCATTGGCTTGCGATGTCGTAGTGTGAAAAGTACCCCTAAGGGCGCTGTGTACACCAGAAATGTGTAAGGGTCACGTGTCGTGTGTTCTTCGGCACCATGTGTTAACTTGTATTCATGGTTTGAATGAAAGAAGACTTTTTAATGTCCAGGATGTGCCAGACCTGCTCTTTTTTATGGTAGATCGGGATAGGTGTCTTCTTTTTGTTTGCTGATAGGTTTTCACTTGACCCTAAGCTCAGTATGTTTGGTAACTTGAGTCTTCCATGGCGGATTTTTATCTGAGCATTCCAAAGAATATTCAACAACAATCTTATCAATTTTGAAATGTCAGTAGCTTATTATTCTGCATAGTTATCCTGATCTATGACACTTATGAGCCTAGAATTTAAGTCACAGTGAAAATAAAGCGACAATATTGGCAATAAAAAGTTGGACCTACGATTATGAAATAGATACAGTAAATCGAATGACAATAGATTTCTTCCAGATAAATTCCTCTTTCTGATTGTTTCAATATAATAAGTTGGATTGGAGTTATTTTCCAGTCTTTTCCTATAAATGTTATTCGTGCATGTGCCGCAATTCTACAAAATGTAAAGAGACTGAGATTGAATGCCTTGGAAATCGATGCATGACCGCCTCGCAACGCGTTAAAAATAGTGAGTACAATTCAGTTTTTCCTCTTAACTAACCTAAACAATCACCATCTCACCTCTGGTTCTGTGATGTTAACCTATTTTATAGATGGAAAATTGCAAAAAGAAATGTATAAAAGTTGTGCTAATGAAACATTGTGTGGAACCAAGGGTGCAATGGTAGTGGGAAATTCAACACTTCGATTTTATGCGAGTTGCTGCGATGGAGAGTTTTGCAACAATAAAGGATATGAACGTAAGTGTGAAAATGGTAATAATTATAATTGACTGCTAAAAAAACTTCAGATTTAAGTATATAATGTTTTCTACAACTTGATCACTCCAGGCTGTAGTTGCCAGGGGTGATCACGCGAGCTGGCTCTTTACTATGCACGCATCCCCCGCTCATCCTCCCACCCACCTGTCAGCGCCGGCTTTAGTGCTGAGAGATGATAGACGGGAGGATGCATATGAAATGAGCGGATGCACGTGGACATGGCAGGCTGCTACAGCCTGCTCATGCTGCCGATGACCCACTCCACCACAGCACCCTCATTCCCCCGTATTCCCCCCTACTTTTCATCCACAGCCATGATAACACCAGCCGGGGCCTGGTATATTCTTAGCACACAGCCCCCGGTATTGCCGCATCTATTAGATGTGATAATCCCGGTGCAATACCAGCTCTTTCCATTGGCCTGATGCAGTGCCAATCAGGGTAATAAGGGGTTAGTAGCAGCCCATAGCTGATACTAAGCCCTAGGTTAGTGTGATGGCACAGGCATCTATGAGATACCTGCATCATACAAACCTGTAAGTGAATGTAAAGTAGCACACACACAGAGAAAAATCCTTTATTTGGAATAAAGTACATAACACACACCCTCATTCGCCTTTTTATTAAGCCCAAACACAGCCCTGCAGCTCCGGTGTAATCGACACAATGTCCCATGATGACACATCCAGCTCTGCTACATCTCAGAGCGAGCAGCCATAGAGAAGACTGCCAGCTCTGAGTGTAGTCTATGACTGAGCCACGATAAATGATGACTGCAGCAGACACTGTCACAGGCTGGGAGCGCATCAGCCTGTAACAAATCACAGACGAGAGGACGGCCGGTGGGCGGGGAAAACACGGAAAGCTGTGTGTATGCGATGGACAGTACAGGAAGTGAATGCGCGACCCGGAAGCAATGTGCCGCCATGACACCGAGTCTCGATAAGTATGAAATGCTCACTTATTTCTTCTTTTCTTTATTTTTAATTTAATTGTCGAATCTGAATCATGCACCCAGAATCCCGCACCCGGGTCCGGCACCCAAATATCGTTGAAACCTCGCGGATCCGGACTTTTACAGTCCAGATCCGCTCAGCCATAATTATAATCAATCACAGTGCCATCCTAATTCATGCATAAATACATAAATCAAGATATAATGATAAGGTGCTCTGTGCTGAATAGTATCACTTGTTGATATGAATCATTTAGAAAGCGCCATTAACATGTCTAATTCTGCTCCATGCTTGTGACTAAATAAACCCGGTCACCCAGGACCGAATGAGTATAGGAGACAAATAGACAATAATAGAATTTACTACTGGCAGCTGAATCCACATCCCTCTACCCCGACGTGCGTTTTGCCTCTTATTTTCGGGGGATTTTTTCTTCTCTTTTTTAACATATTGAATTTTTAATAAAAATAAATATTTTAAATATTTTGATTTCTTAAGCTTCATTTGTCTGAATACCTCATTCAGACTATGGTGTGACTTGAAATAATATATGCGTACATTCCTTTAGCACCAACAGAAGATCAAACACTAAAATTTGTAGAATGTATTTTTGTCTTCACACTTTGAAGGAATTATTAAAAATTCAACAGTTTGCATCAAATCGGTTTATTCATCTTTAATTACATGCTATTTCCTACCATAAGTTCTAGTAAAATTTAAATATTTATTTAAAGTAAACATTTGGCTTGTTTCTCCAGTTCTTCCAGAAAATCAAACACAAAATGGTGTAACATGTCCATCATATCTATGTTTTAACACCTTGGATGAATGTAAAACTGACAAGATGATGAACTGCACTGGATCCATGAACAAATGCATCGAATATAGGGGTTCAATGGTAAATCCAGGTGAGAAAATCTTTCCTAAAGTTGTAAATATTTTCTATAACCAAATGCTCTTTTTGCTCTAAAGCATCTGTGCCGCCCCGTGGAAGCAGCTGGGCTGCTCGGATCCGGGTTCGCTGTGGCTCGAGGGTTTCCGGACCCGGGGGTCGTGCGGCAACTCAAATGAAAGGGGGTATTTACAGGGAAATTTATATATAGTTCTTGATGCCACCCGTGATATATGGTAATTTGGGAAGTACCGCCGCTGCCTTTGGAAGTACCCAGGGTGATGAAGAAGGGCAGCAAGGTGTCGTAGCCCTCCACGGGTAGGGGGATGCCCCAGGACTCAGTGTGGATGCTGTGGGATGCAGGGGTCACTCTCGTACTCACTCAGTCAATAAGCAGACGGTGACAACCGGGTAAACCAACTCTCTGGGTGCCGCTGCCACTGAGGTGAGCTTGTCTGTTCTCGTCCCCTATAGTGTTGCCTGGTGATCCGTGACCTGCCTCCTGGCACTAAGTTTAACTTCAACGTGGTGGCCCAGTAGTATGGAACTTGCCGGGCCCCGCTCCCCACTATGGCTAAGTGTGGGAGCTTGCTTTCAGGGCTCACGTTTGGGATTTTCTGGACCGTTTTGGATTGGAAAGTCCTATTCCCCTCGTTGCACTAATGCCCTGATTCTGGGGTGGTGGGAACAGATCATAAAGGCTCCATTCTCCTCAGGTGAATTGTCAGGTTGCCTGAAGCTACTCCCCGACTAAGGGTCCGTGAACCCTTTCGTGCCTTCGATCCGGGACCAGTGACAGTGCTAGGCTGCTGGCTGTCCTCCTCAACAAGTCCAGACACCTTGCCACAATCCCCTGCGACTGGGGGTCCAAATCCTTTAGGCCCAGACGACCGTGTGCAACCTAGATAGCTTCTCTAGGAGCCACCGCTCCCAACCTACTCTCATTCTCTGCTCTTTACTGACTACACTCCTCACTTCCCCTCCCTGACCCCCAGATGGGCTACTCTATTCCACTCAAGCCGTCCACTGGTGCATCTGGTGGGTGGGGTGCAGGGTTTATCTAGGATTTGATCTGCTGTTGGAGGCAACACTATTAGATAGGGACCCAGAACCATGAGGGACTTGGAATACTGCCCAGAAGGGCAGTTTGTGCAGTACCCTGTGACGAACTGATAGTCCAGGGGCGTCACACATCTAAAATAAAAAATATAGGAAATTCATAAATATAGTCTGAACTTAAATATTTTAGAGGGTTTTTTTTATATATAGCATATAGCTTCAGTGCTTACTGCAGTTGGAACCTTTCAGGTCCTATTAATATGTTAAGGAAATGTAGACTATATACAAATTTTTTGTTATGAAAATGTTTCTTGTTTTTGTATCTACAGATGGAACATTTACAAATTATTCTGGCAAAGGTTGTATTAATGATGATGCCTGCTGATACAACATTGACAGCAAGATTGCCTATGAAGAAACGCGCAGGGTGTTCATCAAGTGTTAGATTCTACAGTTTAAGCCAGGCATTTTAATTGTAAAATTAATGATAAATTAGAGAAGCTAGTGTCAAGGAAAATTTGAATTTACCTGTTTACATTGCTTTTACCAGGAATTTCAATTCTACAGTTTAATTTCTACAAATCTAATGTCCCCTCTTATGCTTTGGGATCACTCTAGAACCTGGTGCATAATAGGCATAATGTGTAGAGATGAGTGAACCTGAGGTTCAGTGGTCGGGCTTTTAGAAAAAAGAAACCTGAGTTTGCGTTCAGAGTTGAGGTTCTTTCTTTACCCATGAACTTTACTTGCGCGAGCTTCACTGTTGTCGGGTACACTCGGTGCTAGGCCCACTGCATTTTCAAATGGCTTGCACAGGGTGTAACAACAGCGTGATCGGATATAACGTACACCCCTCAAAAAATTAGAAAACCCTTGTCACCTGCCCCCAGAAATGATATGTTTATGGCTGGCTGCCTGTGGGCGGAAACCCAAACTGCCCAATTAGTGAGTTTCATTGGGTTTCAGATCAAGTTTGGGATTCAAGTTCGGCTGATCTCGGCGAACTGAACTTCCACAGATCTGTTCATCTCCAATAATGTGTTAAAAATTAAAAAATCCTTTTACTCAGCTCTCTGACCCCTCCTCTTATCACTAGCTCCACCTGCTCCCCGTCACATCTTCAGATCACCATTGGATGCATTGAAAATTCCATCCAGTGGAGGCACCTCCAGGTTTGATGAATCAGGAGGGTTGTGCACAAGAGCAAAACTTGAAGGACTATGACATCCCGGCATCATAACATTACAGCATGCACTGCAACCTTTGCTGGCACATGCACAGGACGCTAATTTTCCTAGCAAAGCTCAAAGCCAAAACCTAGCCCTAACGTAAATGATGACAATCTGAAGACGCAGAAAGGTAACTATGAAGAGTATTCGGTTTCCTTGCTTTTCATAATTCAGGCAAATGCAGCTGTCGGCCACCACCTGGCTAAATCCAAATGGAAGCACATTAAAAAAAAATTAAGTGTGGATTTTTGTAAAATCAGTTTGAATTTATTGCAATAACATGTAATCACTCATTACTATTTCTAATGATCTTCCTCTATTCTGTCCTAATTACAAATAATCCACAAGAATGCAAAGTATCACACTTTCTATTCAGTATTCAGGCGTCCAAATGTTTTCTTGTCTTTTTAGTTGAGAGTTGAGTCTTTTCTTTTCAGTCTATTAACATCTAAACATAGCAATGTCATTGATATATGGGGAGTAGAGTTGAGCGAGGGTCGCGGTTCAAGGTTCTCCAGTTCGCGGCTCGAGTGATTTTGGGGGCTGTTCTAGATCGAACTAGAACTCGAGCTTCTTACTAAAGCTCGATAGTTCTAGATACATTCGAGAACGGTTCTAGCAGCAAAAAGACCAGCTAATTACTAGCTGGCTTTCCGCTGTAATAGTGTAAGTCACTCTGTGACTCACACTATTATGAAATTTCAGTGTATAGTGTGCGGGAACAGCGCATTCAGATCACTGCTGTTTGGATAATGGCGATCGCCATTTTTTTTTTTTTTCCCTTGTCTTCCTTCCCTAAGCGCGAGCGTGTAGTGGGGCGGGCCAGCATATCAGCCAATCCCAGACACACACACAGCTAAGTGGACTTTTAGCCAGAGAAGCAACGGCACATGTGATAGGATGTCCATGTCACATGTCCCGGCATTATAAAAACGAGTATCTGCCCGTCCGGACGCCATTATCTCTTCTGCGTCCTTGGTGTCAGTCACCGCTGGCGCAGCTCCTGTCTCCGATACTGCTGTGTACGCTCTATACACAGTGCTGTACAGAATAGGGATAGCACTTTCTATCAGTCCTTTTAAAGGCTCGTACCGGCAGGGTCAGAGCCATAGGTGACAGGTCCGTGAAAACAGAGTTTAACAGCTACACAAGATGACAGCATCTGTGTAGCTAAGGTCAGGGATTTCCTCACTGCATTTCCCCATTAGGAGGGATAGAAAGGCAGGCTTCCTTTCCCCTACCCAGAGACCCACAACCCTGGCACTGTACCCTCCTGTCCTCTGCACACTCCAACTCATTATAACTAAGCCATTATACTAGTGTGAAGCCCCACCAGTATTGTGTTGGTGCATTACCTTCAGGGACTCCACGTAGCTGGATCTTGTCACAGGTAGGAGATCTTCTTTTAGGATTGTCGTGACGCCACTCTCAGAATTGCGGTCAGTGGGGACCGCCACTGCAGGTTAAGGGATGCCTGGGGCTGATGGTGGGTGCAGCCAGTTGTAATAGCCTCCTGAGAGTGAGGCAAGCCCCAGGGCCCTGTGTAGGTGTGTAGAACCACAAGGCGCAGAATAACTCCACACAAGCAGAATGTCTTTCAGGGGTTTTACTCACTGTTGATGGCAGAGTGAGTAACCCGGGCGTAGCTGGGATGAACCAGGCTGGAACCAGGTATCCTTCAGGCTGACTGATGAGGGTGGCTACCGACTCGCCTTCCTTAGCCCTTCTGTGGTTTGTGGTAACCCCGACTTTTAGTCCCTATGGGGGTAACCCAGGGAAGTAACTGCTCCCCTCGTTTGTTTGCCGTTTGCTTGTCGCCTGGACCAGATCACTCCAGCTGCTTGCCTCCTGTGAACTATGGGCCCTAACTGTGGCTACGTGGCTGCAGCTTTTGTGGTGTTGTGGCGTGGGCGTTAAGGGCCCCACACCGGCAGGTTTAGCAAGGAAAGGTGGATCTATCCCCGCATCGGGATCTGCCGCCCGTTTGGGCCTGGTACTCCCTGACAGTCTCCTTACTTTCCACTACACTGCTCTCTCTCCAGCTGTGCGTGGTGTTCGGGCAGCACTCCCAGGTGACCGTTCTCCCCCGTCGGTAGTCACTGCGCGGACGCTGTTAGACTGTAACAGCTCCAGGGTCTGCTTCTGCTCTTCCTGGACTGCACACTAAACTGGCTCACTCGTGGGACCTGCACTGCTGCTTCTGTCTGAGCTCCACTTCCATGCTCCTCACTCCTCCACACTCTGCTTCAGACTGTATACTCCTCCTTCTCTTTTCCCCTTGTGCCTGCCTACGTCACCTAGCAACCAGGCTCTCTACCACACCCCTTGAGTGGAGATGGAGGCTTCGCCCCCTCCACTCCTCAAGTGGAGGTGAAGGCTTTGCCCCCTCCTGGGATCCCCAGGGGTCCTCCCAAAGGTACATGTGTGAGACCTGATCACTATGCGCCTGTGTAGTCACACCTCGGTCAGCCTTCTGGATTACCTGTTTGTACTGTCCCCAGCATGGGTGCAGTACTCAGTGGTGCCTGACCAAGTCAGGGGCGCCAGACTAGCAAACACTGAGTGAACTTAGTGGCATCCTAAACGTAGCTATTGGACTTCTGTATAGTCCCAGTAGTGCACAGATATTTGCAGCACGTCTGCCTGCATTGCACACTCAAACTCATTATAACTAAGCCATTATACTAGCAAACACTCAGTGTACCTAGTGGCATCCTAAACGTGGCTGTTGGACTTCTGTATTGTCCCACAAGTGCAAAGATATTTGCAGCACGTCTGCCTGCATTGCACACTCAAACTCATTGTTACTAAGCCATTATACTAGCAAATACTCAGTGAACTTAGTGGCATCCTAAACGTGGCTGTTGGACTTCTGTATTGTCCCACAAGTGCAAAGATATTTGCAGCAAGTCTGCCTGCATTGCACACTCAAACTCATTGTTACTAAGACATTATAATACCAAAAATTTAGTAAACTTAGTGGCATACAAGAAGTGGCTGTTGGACTTCCATTAGTGTCCCACTGGTGCAAATCTATGTGCAGCACCTCTGCATGACACCCTCATGCACATTTTGCTGCGCTAATTTTATAGCAAACTCAGGGAATTCCTTACTGCATTTGATAATTCGGAGGGATAGAAAGTGAGGCTTCCTTTATCTTTTCCTTCTGTTCATAGAAAGCATCTCCAAGTCCACACCCGATGAGCAATTTCTCCTCCACGTCTAAGTGTGGAGAGGCAGCTAGTGCGCATGCGTGTGCCGATTTTCCCCAGCCGCAGCCTAACTACAGTGTTTCGCCTAGTGAGTATGCTCAGCCTGACTGTGCCATTCCTGAGGCTAAGTCTTCATTTCGGGATACAGCGCATGCTCCCACACTTAGTGCGAAAGCCTCTTTGCACAGGTACTTGCATTCCGTGCCGGGTCTAAGTCCTGTGTTGTGCTGAGACACCATGCTAAAGCTGATAGTCTTTTTTCAGAGACTGTATTTCATGCTACTGAGCATGCTCAGGCACTTACTGCATCAGAGACTAGGTCCGGTAATGAACTCTTTGGCACTGCCCCTGATGTGGGGGGCCCATATAGACCACAGGGCATCAGGTGTCCTGATGATGGCCCCTGTAATGTTAACAGGGAGTTCCTGGGCTGGGTGGGCGTGTGGACCCTGTGACGCTAACAGGGCTCCCAGTCTCCAGATCCCAGTGGCGTCTAACTCGGTTCAGGCAACTATTAGTTTCATAGCCACACAGCTCTGTATCCTCCACCAAACCTTCCAGTTGCCAACCTCTCCTTTTCCATCTGGGAGCACGGTGGACACTGACTGCTGATGGGGATATATACCTTTCTCTTTCTTTTCTTATTAATTTTCGTTATATAGCGGTAACATAGTATATACCACCTTATCCAAATCTGCCAGTCCCACTGTAACAGATGGTGTTTCTTCATCAAATGTTACTGTTGCTTAACCACCAAACCCACGGACAAAAACTTTTTTCCCCTTTCCAACACACCTGTTCCCCTTTCCACCAGCATCTGTCCTTTTTCAACTCATTTGGTATATAACCAAAAGTGCAACTTTGCAGGGACACCGTACTCAATGCCATCTCAGCACAACAGCCAGCCCTCGGTCCCTCAGATGTGGACAAGTAAAAGCCCATTTCCTCCTATCCATGACAAAGCGTTGAGATTCACTCTGTGCAGCACTGGTGTTTACTAGAAAAGCAGATCTAAGAATCCGTACCACCTTCTGCAGATACTCCTGTATACATGTGTCCCTTTCTATGGCAGGAATTATTTCGCCAAATTTTGTCTTGTTCCAGGGATCTAACAGTGTGGCAACCCAGTAGTTAGCATTACTTCAAATTCGTACAATCCGAGGGTCATGTTGTAGGTAGTGCAGCAAGAAGGCGCTCATGTGTCTTGTTTATCCAGGAGGACCAAGTCCTTGGTGTGTTGGTGGCAGAGAGGTGAGAATCGTGACTCCTTCCTCTGCCCTCTCCCCCCAACCTCGCACAACCGAAATGTGAGCAAGCTGTCACTCATCTGCTCAGTCTTCCATGCCCATAGCCAGTTCGTCCTCCATTTCTTCATGGGCTCCTGCACCTTCCTCAACAATTTTTGCTGATACTATGCGCCCTTGTTAATCCCTCTCCCCCACCATGACTGCCGCCTAGGTGCCGCTCACCGTCTGGACCTTGTAGATCTTATTATCCCTTCTGCATATGACTCCTCCTATACTTCCTCCCCTTCCTCTTGGACCAATACCTGACTCCGAATAATGCTTACAGTGTGCTCCATCATGTAGATGACCAGAATTGTCGCGCTGAGAATGGCATTGCCAGTGCTAAACATCTTCGTCGACATTTGTAAACTGTGTAGAAGGGTGCATAGGTCCTTGATCTGACACCACTCCAGCAGCGTGATCTGCACCACCTCTGGATCAAGATAGCCCAGGGTATACGTCAGACCATATTTCAGCAGGGCTCTGCGGTGCTGCCACAGACACTGCAACATGTGCAGATTCCAATTCCTGCGTGTCGGAACATCGCATTTCCGGCGTTTAACCGCCAGACCCTACGTCTTCAGGAGCGATGAAAGTTGTTGAGCTGCTGGGTGCGAAGGATGAAAGTGAGCACATAGCAGCGTTCCCGCTGCACAAGGCCATGTAGGCCGGGATGATATTTTAAAAATTGCTGGAGAATCAGATTCAACACGTGAGCCATACAAGGCACGTGTGTCATTTTGCCCTGCCGAAGGGCCGCAGACAGGTTTGCATCATTGCCGCACATGGCTGTTAAGTCACCAACGTAGTCCACTCAATCAATTTGTACTCCGGTCGCCAGGTGACAACGTGTTCATTTCGTGCATAGTGCTGATGATGGGAAAGGAGTCGATGCCAGCGGCGCAGGTGGACGCAGGTTATGGTCACTCACTGGGTTGCGTTACCTTGACAGATACAGAACCATAGGCTGAATGTAGGTGGTGGGTATCTCACAGATGAAGTACCATCATTCAGCTACAACCATTGGGAAGATACCACACCCTTGTTTAGGCCCCTCCTGTCTGCAGACCACTGCCAGACATAGCTATGAACCTCTTGTTACTGTTACCCCCAGTTCAGTTTTATGAGTTTGTGTGCTTGTTACCTGTGACTACTATTCCTGCTTGCTGTTTATGTACCTCGTTGGCCGATACGCATTTCACCTCTGCTTGTTTTCTGATTAAGTCCTGGCCATCCCATTCTGTTCCTCTTCCTCAATTAATGTTTTTGACCCTGCATGACTACTATTCTCTGGAACTGCAGCCTTCCACAGGTATTGATCAACTTGGGCCCTGTGTAATTCCAAATCACTGTATAGGGGTTAAAGGGTTTCAGGGTTCTGGGTGTCCAGCTTGGTGAGTGGCTTGTCTCTAGCCTATCCTTTACAGCCCATCTGAGTGTGTTGATCCAGGCAGGCATTACACCGTGCCCTCTGCAGAAGGCCATGTAGGCCGAGATAGTGTTTTAAAAATTGCTGGACAACCAGGTTCAACACGTGAGCAATGCAAGGCACGTGTGTCACATTGCCCTGAAGAAGGGTCACAGACTGGTTTGCATCATTGTAGCACCCGACCTTCCCTGGCTGCTGGTTGAGTGGAGACAACCATTGATGAAACTCGGTCTCACTCTCCAGAGCTTACCGTCCACAACTCCTTAGCGGTGTGACTCACATTTCCCAGACATTTCTAAGTAAAGAGTCGACCGCATCATGCTGTTGAGCTGTGCTGCCAGCATAGTAAGGAGGTGTGTGGGATTCCTTGGGCGCAGTTACAAGGAAGGGTGACCTGACCACACAGGGTTTGGGCCGAGGTGGAAGACCCACACGAGGTTGAGGAGGCAGAAGCAGTGGAGGAACTTGTACATACAGAGGAAGGATTGACACACAAGTCGTGGGGACGGCAAGACTTGTACAGCAAACCATTCTCCATCTCTCACCATAGTTACCCAGTGCCCAGTCAGCAACATGTAACTCCCCTGTCCATGCTTACTGGTCCAAGTATCTGTGGTGAAATGCACCCTGTCACACACAGAGTTTCTCAAGGAATCGGTGAGGTTGTGTGCGACCTGTTGTGGTAGCGCGGGCACGCCTTTCTTGGAGAAGGAGTAACGACTGGCCATCGGCTCTTGGGGCACTGCAATGGGCATAAGGTCTCGAAAATCCTCGGTCTCAAAAGGGTGTAAAGGCAGCCTTTCTGTTGCCAACAAGTTGCAGATGATGAAACTCAACCTCTTAGGTAGAGATAAGCGAACCGGTCGCGGTTCGGCTCGAGGTCGGTTCGCCGAACAGAGGTCCCGTTCGAGTTCAGTTCGTCGAACCGAACTCGAACCAATAGGCTATAATGGGAGGCAATCACAAACACATAAAAATGCAAGATAAATGTACACAGTAAATTTAATAAACATTGCCATAACACTTACCGGTCCCCACGATCCCTCCTGCACTCTGTCTCCTGCCGCTATTCCATCCGATGATCGCTGAATCCTCCCGATGACCAGCACTGCCAGCAGCGATGCAGGACCTATCGTGACGTCAAAATAGCCATGTGACCAGTCACGTGGCTATTATCTCATTGGCTACAGACTGGTCACATGACTATGACGCGTCATGTAGGACCTGCGAGTGCATCTCTCCGGTACACGATGCACATTTGTGTATCGCCGTGTACCGTGTACCGGCAACATGCTCTAGCACACGGTCGACTTCCCATTCCGTTAGGGACTGGCTGACACAGCCGGTCATTAACGGAGATCACCGTTGCCATAGCAACGCAGTTAGCGGTGACGTCACCGCTAACCGCGGCTCCGGGAGCACCATTGCTATGGTAACGCGTCTGTCAGCGTTACCGCTGTTACCGCTAGCAGCAGTGATCACTCACGGAGTGAAGGCTGCACGCTGCTTCTCGTGCAGCTTTCACGGAGTGAATGCTCCACGGGAAGCAGCGTCTTCCCCCATGCAGCAGTGATGTAGCAGAGCTGCATTTGTTAAACGAGAAAGACAGAAGAGCAGGATCGTGGAGGGCTGACAGGGAGTAATAAAGATGGAGTCTCTAATGTTTCTGTGTATTTATTTCTATTAAAGTATTTTTTCTCTGTGTGGTGTCTTTTTTTTAACCCTTTATTGGAGATTCTTAATGGCCGTGTCAAACGTGCCTGACATTAAGAATCTCTGGCTTAATACTGGCTAGTAAAACAAAGCCAGTATTAACTCATGATTACCCAACAAGCCACCCGACTCCAGGGCTGTTGGAAGAGTTGGATACAGCGCCAGATGATGGCGCTTCTATGAGAGCGCCATTTTCTTGGACGGCTGCGGACTGAAATTCGCAGCAGAGGCGCCCAGAAACCTCGGGCTAACCTGTGCTGCGGATTCCAATCCCCAGCTGCCTAGTTGTACCTGGCTGGACACAAAAATGGGGCGAAGACCACGTCATTTGTTTTTTAATTATTTCATGAAATAAGTGAAATAATTAAAAAAAAACGGGCTTCCCTATATTTTTGGTTCCCAGCCGAGTACAAATAGGCAACTGGGGGTTGGAGGCAGAGGAAAAATATGGCGAAGCCCACGTGATTTGTTTGGTGGGCAAAAAACTTCTGCATACAGTCCTGGATGGAGTATGCTGAGCCTTGTAGTTCTGCAGCTGCTGTCTGCTCTTCTCCATACAGACAGACAGCAGCTGCAGAACTACAAGGCTCAGCATACTCCATCCAGGACTGTATGCAGAAGTTTTTTCCCCCTTTGAAAAAATTATGTGGGCTTCGCCATATTTTCGTATGCTAGCCAGGTACAGCAGGCAGGTACGGCTGCCCCCAACCCCCAGTTGCCTATTTGTACCCGGCTGGGAACCAAAAATAAAGGGAAGCCCTTTTTTTATTATTTCATGAATTTCATGAAATAATTAGAAAACATATGACGTAGGCTTCGCCCCATTTTTGTGTCCAGCCAGGTACAACTAGGCAGCTGGGGATTGGAATCCGCAGCACAGGTTGGCCTGAGCTTTCTGGGTCCCACTGCTGCGAATTGCAGTCTGCAGCCGCCTCAGAAAATGGCATTTTCATAGAAGCGCAATCTTCTGGCGCTGTATCCAACTCTTCCAGCACCTGCCTGCTATACCTGGAATATAAAAATATGGCGAAGCTCACGTCCTTTTTTTGTAGTTTTTTGGCAAAAAAAATAAAAAATGCTTCCCTGGATTTTCCATTGCCAGTGAAGGTAACACCAAGCAGTGGGGGTTAGCAGCCAGTAGCTGCTTGGATTTCCCTTAGCTAGCAATACAAAAAATGCAGCGGGAGCCCATATATATTTTTTGAATTATTTATTTAAATAACTAAAAACAAAATGGGCTTCCCTGTATTTTGATTGCTGGACATCACAGTGCTGTAAAAATAAATCTTTAAAAAAATGACGTAGCGCTCCATGGTATTTTTGATTCTCAGCGCAGATAAAGCAGACAGCTATGGGTTGCCACCCCCATCTGCCTGCCATTACCTTGGTTGACAATCAAAATACAGGGAAGCCCATTAATTTTTTCTATTTAAAAAAAAGTTAAAAAAAAATGACGTTGGGTCCCCCCATTTTTGATAGCCAGCTAGGGTAAAGCAGACGGCTGTAGCCTGAAAACCACAGCTGGCAGCTTTACCGTGGTTGGGGATCCAATGTGGAGGTCCCCTCAGGCTCTTTTTTATAATTATTTTATAAATATTAATAATTACACAATAAAAGTAGGGTCCCCCCCAAATTGGATCACCAGCCAAGGTAAAGCGGACAGCTGTGGTCTGGTATTCTCAGGGTGAGAAGGTCCATAGTTATTGGGCCTTCACAGCCTAAAAATAGCAGGCCGCAGGCACCCCAGACGTGGCGCATCCACTAGATGCGCCAATCCTGGTGCTTCACCCCAGCTCATCCCGTGCCCTGGTGCAGTGGCAAACGGGGTAATAAATCGGGTTGATACTAGCTGTAAAGTCACCTGAGATCAAGCCCAGCAGTTTGTGATGTCATGGCGTCTATTAGATACCCAACATCATAAACTGTCAGTACTAACAAAAAAAAATCGACAAAAGAAATTTATTTGAAAAAACAGTCCCCAAAACATTTCCTCTTTCACCAATTTATTGTAAGAAAAAAAATAAAGGGGTCCCACGACGACTCTGGACCATTTAGAATATGGGGGGGAGACACTCAGGGAACGTATCCCCCATTTTCTAGGAGTGCGGACCCTTCATGTGAGGAGTGTGGGTGCAATGAATCTGCACTCACTCTCCCCGGGTCCACAGCAGCAGAGTCCATGTCGTAATGGTTGCTACCAAAGCTGCAATGCCCTGCTCATGAGGTAAGGGCATGCCTAATCAGGAGAACTACTGTAGAGGAAGCTCTGCTCACTGGTATATAGGTGTTCAGAGGTAATAATAGATAAAATTAGTGAGTAACCTCGGCACTCTAAATCTCCCAGACTAAGTCAGTAAGTCACAACGGATAGTAATGCAAAATCACTCTTTCTTGGTCCGTATTAAGAAAAAAAAATTTTTCATAAGCATATATGTTTTTGTCCAAAACAAGTTACAAATGACGTTTCGGCCTGAGCCTTCGTCAGATTGGACTTATCTGCATGTAATCATGAAAAATGACAATAATCAGTATCACATAAGAGTGAGAGAACAATAACATAAACTCGAACAATGTAGAGGTACAATTGGGATGCAGCAAAAAAATTGCAACACAGCAAGAAATGAAACACATGATACAAATGTCATAATACAGTACAAGGACAATATAGTAATGACAAATATGGGGTCAGAGTAGGCTTAGACAGCTCTGGTACGAAAGAGATGTCAATCGTAAAGTAACATGTGCAGTAGGTGTAGAGCTACAGTATGCATGGCAGAGCTAATGGGTAGACCGACCATAGAAAAAGAACGGAGAAAAAGTGGAGAAAAAGTGGAGAAAAAGTGGAGAAGAAGTGGAGAAGAAGTGGAGAAGTAGTGGAGAAGAAGTGGAGAAGAAGTGTTTGTTCATGCCAGATGGGAGATAAATAATTTTTTACCGGCGCTGTCATTTACTGTAACGTGATCATCGGTGTACGATGTATACCTGTGATCACGTGAGCGAGGACCGGAAAAACCGTCCTGAATCATGATCTCCAGGGTCTCAGCTAGCCCTGAAACCGCGGAGATTTTCTGACGCCGCGGGGCGTTATTCACTTATTTCTGCCTGCTGTTTATAAACGGCAGATCAGAATAAGGCTACATTAACACGACCGATCCATTTTTGCGGTCTGCAAAAAACAGTCCGTTTTTTTTCACGGGTGCATCCGTGTGGCATCCGTTTCCGTTCCGTAGACGGTCCGTATGTCATCTGTTTGTCATCCGTGTGCCTTCCGTTTTTTTTGTGTACTGCAAAAAAACTGAAGGAGGGTAAATGCATAAATTTACCCAGGATCCATAGCTTCATCCTACATGAGGCGGTCACATGTTCACTCCAGTGCCATGTTCTACTGCCTTTCACAGCGTAGAGCGCCCTGGTGATTTTCCTGTGCTTGTGCACTTCATATCAGTCTTTTCTGTCATTATAATGGCAGAAAGACACATAATGTCCCACTCTCCTGCATTTTGTAATTTTGCACCCTTTGGTGCCTTTCATGTGGCACTAAGGGGTGCTTAGCTTTGTATTTAGCCAAAAAAATGACGTAGGGTTCCCCCTATTTTTGTAGCCAGCTAGGGTAAAGCAGACGGCTGCAGCCTGCAGACCACAGCTGGCAACCTCACCTTGGCTGGTAATCCTCACTCTCTCTTCTCTCTCTCTTCGCTCTCTCTCTCGGACCTGGCGATGATCAGCTGATGCAGTCACCTGACGGAACCAGCTGACACTATAAGTCGAGCGGTGAGGCCGGCTTTTTACCGCCCGGACATCTAAACTATCAGCTGATGCTGTCGAACAGGAGTCTGCACTGAAGTGTGTAGTTTGGTTTTTTTTTGCACTGATGCATCAGCTGATTTTATAAAAGACATTTATACAATCAGCTGATGTGTCATGTGATTCAGGCCCTTAAACCTGAAACATCATCTGATCACTTTGCCTTCCAGCAAACCGGGTTTTGAAATAATTAAAAAAAAAAAATCAACAGGAGCTACGCCCCATTTTTGTGTCTAGCCAGCTACAACTAGGCAGCTGAAGATTGGAATCCGCACCACAGGCTGGCCCGAGCTTTCTGGACCCCTCTGCTGGGAATTGCACTCTGCAGCCCCGTCCCAAAAAATGGCGCTTTCATAGAATCACCATCATCTGGCGCTGCATCCAACTCTTCCAGCTGCCCTGAAGCCGGGTGGCTTGCTGGGTAATATTGCGTTAAGACTAGTTTTATTTTACTAGCTAGTATTAAGACAGAGATTCTTAATGTCAGGCAAGTTTGACCCGGCCACTAAGAATCTCCAATAAAGGGTTAAAAAAATACACCACACAGAGAAAAAATACTTTAATAGAAATAAATACACACACATTTGGAGACTCCATGTTTATTACTCCCTGTCAGCCCTCAACGATCCATGGTCTTCTGTCTTTTTTCTCCTTCAACCCATGCAGCTCTGCTACATCAGACAGTGCTGCATGGGAGGAAGAACGCTGCTGCTCCCGTGCAGTCTATTCACTCAGTGAGTGAGCAGAAGCTGCAGGCTGTAAGCGGTGATGTTACCGCTGACAAGCGGGTTACCATAGCAATGGTGATCCGATCACGTTATTCACGGTGCCGGTGCAGGCTGTCAGCGGTGACGTCACCGCTGACAGGCAGGTTACCATAACAATTGTGCTCCGATCACGTGACTCCCGGTGCCACTATTTACCGGCTGTGACAGCTAGTCCCTGCATGTGGGCTGACTCTGTAAAGAGCGCCCACATGCAGAAACATACAGTCGACCATGTGCCAGAGCATTTCACCGGTACACGGACATGCTGGAAAGAGCACCGTGTACCGGAGAGATGCACTGACAGGACCGAGCATGACGTCTAACCATGTGACCAGTCTGTAGCCAATGAGATAATAGACACGTGACTGGTCACATGCTATTTTGAAGTCACGATAGGTCCTATCATCAGTGTTGGTTACCGGGAGGATGCAACGATTATCAGAAGGAAAAGCGGTGGGAGACAGAGTGCAGGACGCATCGCGGGGACCTGTAAGTGTTATGGCATTGTTTATTAACTGTATGTGTACATGTATAATGTGCTTTTATGTGTTTGTGTTTGCCTCCCATTGTTTTCAATGGGGTTCGAGAGGTTCGTCGAACGGTTCGTCGAACTGAACTCGAACGGAGCGTCCGTTCGACGAATCGAACCGAACTCGAGCCTTCAGAGGCTCGCTCACCTCTAGTCTATACAGAGAATGAGTGAGCCTCGCATTTAGCGGTGACCTCACTCAGGTATTGCCAGCTGTGAACGTGAATCACCTGAGTGAAGTGACCGCTGATCGTGCGGCTCATTCATTCTCTTGAGCTCACAGAGGGCAGTCAAGTTCCATGGCCTCTCGCTGTGACTTTCAGATGTAGCAGAGCTGAATCACCGTGGGACCTTGTGTGGATTATGTCGGACATGCAGGGTGTCTTGGGAATAATAAAGTGGTGAAAGACAAGGCTTTTTGCTTTTTATCTCAAATAATGGATTTCTTTGGTGTTTGTGTTTATTTCTTTTTACTTATTACAGATTGGTGATGGTGGGTGTCTCATAGACGCCTGCCATTACCAATCTAGGGCTTAGTCGAAGCTATGAGCTGCAATTAACCCCTGAAATAACCCCGATTGCTACTGCACCAGGGCAATTCGGGAAGAGCCGGGTAACTGGGGCTGTTGCATCTATTGGATGCGACAATCCTGGGCGGCTGCAGGCCAAAATCTTTAGGCTGCGTCTCTCCAGTATGAGAATACCAACCCCCAGCTGTGGGCCTTATCTTGGCTGGGTAACAAATTTGGGGGGACTGCATGCTGTTGTTTTTTTTTAATTATTTAAATAATTAAAAACAGCATGGGGTCTATCTTATTTTAATTCACAGCCAAGATAATCACACAAATGGGGCTGCAGCCTTTAGCCATAAGCTTTATCTGTGCTGGGTATCATAATATAGGGGGACCCTACGTCACTTTATTTATTTATTTTTTACTGTACGATAGACCCGCCTACTCCAGTGAGGGGGAAAGCAGTGAATATACATGAGGCTAATGAGCAACACCGGAAGTAGGAGGGGGCGCAAGGGCAGGTACACTTGAGCCTAGAATGTATGGGCTCCTTCCAGGTTAGTGGGCATGACAAGCTGGGTTAGTGGGCATGAACGGCTTAGTTAGTGAGCTTAAAGATGTTTTTGTGATGCCCCACGGTTGTGGCGTACTCGGTCCCGGGCGCGTGTTGAGCAGGGGGCAATAGTCGTGGTCACGGCTGATGCTGGGTTCCGTGACCCTGGGGTCGATCTGATAAAAAAGGGGTGAAAAATGGAAGGAAAAGAAAAGAATTTTTCAACAATGCCCCTTGTGGTGGCGGCCAGATTATTGAAGCCGCCGCTGCAGGGTCCTGCTAGGGCTGGTGGAGTAATGCAGCTTAGGTGTTTTGGGCCCTCCACAAGCAGGGCTAGGCCCCAGCAGTGGATGATGAGGGGGCAATAGGAGGGAACAGTCAGTGTATATGTACGGAGGCGAGAAGGAAACAGTCCACACAGGTATTGCAATTTCAACTTGCCTTTTTACTGTTAGCTTGGTTTGTGGACCCGCTGGTGCCAGTTTCAGGTGTTCCCGCTCAACTTGCTCTCTGTGCCAGTTTTGACCTGGGGTAGCTGTCCTCCGTACACTCTTGTTTGTATTGGGCTCCTGTGACTTAAAGCTTCTGGGGTAGCCCCCCGTTTAAGTCCTGGTCCTATTGCAGGCAGCCTGGACTATGTAAGGGGTTCAATCCTCTGTCTCCTCTTTGCTGGTGATGCTTTAGACTCTTTAGTTGGTGATGGACCTCGGGGATCCCCTCACCTGGCATTTTTAACAGATAACCATAAAGTGTCCCGCTATCCAAGAGTCTGCACCCCGCCTCGTGCTGAGTCCTGTGAGCCTTTGTTCCAGACTTCCACAGGCGCCCTGTGGTTCCTGAAGTATTACAATTCCACAGGTAACCCACGGTTCCTAGAGTCCTGGTTCCTTGCTCCACAGTCCCTCACTCCTGTTACAGCGTTCCATTGTTACTTCAGGTCTTTACACTTTCCCTTTCTTTACTTCACTCCTCACTTTCTCAACTCTTCTCCTAACTGATTAAACACTTCCTCCCACCAACTTCCACACTGGCCATTTGCCCCTCCCCTTGCTGGGTCTCTCCCTACAGATTGTATGGCAATTAGCCAATAACTGCTCATCCCTTTTACCTGTTGCTAGGCAGTCTCCCAGTCTGGAATTGGGGTTATGTATGTGACTTGAGGGTGCTGGTGTGTGACTGGCACGGATATTCCGGGGCTTGGGTTTCCACGGTTCCCATTTTGTGGCACCTGATACCTCAGGGGTGCTACATTTTCTCCCTGCCAGTACAATCATGCTTTGCCCTCATGTCCACCATTTGATAGGTGCCTGTTGTATGACATCATACCTGGAAGGAGCCCATACACTCTAGCATGTACCAGAGACTGGGAAGTATAGCACACTTGCTTTACTTTTTTTTTTCTTTCCACCTTTTTTTTTTTGGATCCAGGTCAATCTCACCTCGGCCCAGCACTCGGGTACTCTTGAATCCTTGTTGACCTTGACGTTACAGAAAAAAAACGCTGTAAAAACGGCACAAAAAATGCCACAAAAACTGCACCAAAACCACAGATGACTCCCAGGAGAATTCCTGCCACAAGATCAGGTTTTGGTCAGGAAAAAAATGCTGCAAAAATGTCCTGTGTGAATATAGTCTTCTTATAGTCCCTCCTGAATAGCCGAGCCATACCATATGATTTCATATCTGCAAGGCATTGTCATATATGACTTTTCTCTAGGTGATCATTCTGCAAAGTTCAGTTTTTCTCTAATTACTGTAAATGCTTTATAACATACAAAAAATTAAAGAACAATGACTACAAAGAACATACCTGGTAAAGCTTATGTATTTACTAATGTCATCCGTGTTCTGTTATACAGTATATCAGATACTTTAGTTGAATTATCAAGCACTTATTTACAACTATAAGTGTGTTTTCAAGGAAGCTGTCCAGTTAATAACTTGTGTTACTTAGGCTAAAGTATTACTAATAAGACGTGCCATGTGTTTAGAAGAAATATTAAGTTCAGACAGAAAAATCGGAATGAAACTCCGAGACTAAGGAGACATGTAGAGTTTAAAACGCGTCACTGGATATTACATTGTTTCCTTAACATTTTGATATGGATTTTAATCATGTATCAATAAAGAAGTGAAAAAATAAAGCAGGATTGAGAAAAACAAAGACAAAGTTTTAGGATCTTTAGGGTTAAAGTGGATAGGATGGTGTGTTGTTTTCTTTATCCATTTAATAGTTAAAAATACAGATATACCAACCCTCCTAAAGGTAGAAAATAAATAAATCAGACTAAGACATTGCATAAACATTTTACTCAGTATTGATACTTTACAGAGAAGCGTGTGCACAAGAGCAACAAGAATCCACCCATGGTCCTCAGGGAAGGTAAATATATCATTGTTTAACTGATTGAAACATTTTGTTTTAGGAAAGAACAAATTGACAGATATTCTGATGGCTTCCTTGTAAAAGAGTGTACGCTCTTGTTGTCAGCAGGGTTCTCTCTCCCTTTACTAAAGAGTGTAAACTGTTATAGTCAGAAGTGTCCCCTTTCCTTCTCACTCTCCTTTAAGCTCTTCTGGTAAGTGGCATCCTCTCTCGATCTCTCTTTCCTGTGGAATTCAAGCTCTTATGGTCTGTGGTGTCCTCTTTTTCTTTCTTTTTCACTCTCCTGTAGAGTGTAAGCTCTTATACTCAGTAGGGTTCTCTCTCTCTTGTAGAGTGTAAGCTCTTATGGTCAGTAGGGTTCTCTCTCTCCTGTAAAGTGTAAGCTCTTATGGTCAGTGGGGTTCTCTCTCTCCTGTAGAGTGTAAGCTCTTATGGTTAGTAGGGTCCTCTCTATCTCTCTATCCTGTGGAGTCCAAGCTCTTATGGTCAGTGGTGTCTTCCTTCTCTTTCTTTCTCACTCTTCTGTAGAGTGTAAGCTCTTATGGTCAGTAGGGTCCTCTCTCTAACTCTCTTTCCTGTGGAGTGCAAGCTCTCATTTCCAGTTGTGTTCTCTGTATCTTTCTTTTTCACTCTTCTGTAGAGTGTTAACTCTTATGGTCAGTAGAATTCTCTCTCCCCTGTAGAGTGTAAGCTCTTATGGTCAGCTCTCTCTCCTGTAAAGTGTAAGCTCTTATGGTCAGTAGAATTCTCTCTCCCCTGTAGAGTGTAAGCTCTTATGGTCAGCTCTCTCTCCTGTAAAGTGTAAGCTTTTATGGTCAGTAGAATTCTCTCTCCCCTGTAGAGTGTAAGCTCTTATGGTCAGCTCTCTCTCCTGTAAAGTGTAAGCTCTTATGGTCAGTAGAATTCTCTCTCCCCTGTAGAGTGTAAGCTCTTATGGTCAGCTCTCTCTCCTGTAAAGTGTAAGCTCTTATGGTCAGTGGGGTTCTCTTTCGAACTCTCTTTCCTGTGGAGTGCAAGCTCTCATTTCCAGTGGTGTCCTCTTTCTCTTTCTTTTTCACTCTTCTGTAGAGTGTTAACTCTTATGGTCATTAGGGTTCTCTATCTCATGTAAAGTGTAAGCTCTTATGGTCAGTGGGGTCCTCTCTCGATCTCTCTTTCCTGTGGAGTGAAAGCTCTTATGGTCCGAGGTGTCCTCTTTCTCTTTCTTTCTCACTCTCCTGTGAAGTGTAAGCTCTTATGGTCAGTACGGTCCTCTCTCTATCTCTCTTTCCTGTGGAGTGCAAGCTCTTATGGTCAGTTGTGTCCTCTTTCTCTATCTTTCTCACTTTCCTGTAGAGTGTAAGCTCTTATGGTCAGTAGGGTCCTCTCTCTATCTCTCTTTCCTTTGGAGTGCACGCTCTTATGGTCAGTGGTGTCCTCTTTCTCTATCTTTCTCACTTTCCTGTAGAGTGTAAACTCTTACGATCAGTGGGGTCCTCTCTTCTCTATCTATTGTAGAGTATAAGCTATTATGGTCAGTGGGGTCCTCTCTCTCTATCCTGTAGACTTTAAACTCTTATGGGCATTAAGGTACAATCTCTCTCCTCTCCCATACGTGTATTTTCGGAGCAACTACAAGCTTTCCAGTATTGAAATGTGCGCCAATTTTTTGCCACAAATCAAACTTTTTTTAGATCATTTGTCAAAACTGGTCGAAGTCTTACTAAGAGGGTGTGCAATGTGTTAAGGAGAGTTATTTTGTTTAGATAGAATTTGAAATGCGCTGCTGGGTAATATGTTGTATCCTTAACACTTTGATATAAATTTTAATAATTTAGCAATAAAGGGGTAATTAAAAAAAAAATTAGAAGTAATTGGGCAAACATAAATTTTCTCTTCTGCCCTTGAAAAAGATTAGTAATATCAAAGACTCTGGATATTTAGGATTGAAAATATACAAGTGAGTAGGCTGGTGTGTTGTCCTCCATATTCATATTTTACCATCTCAATAATATAGATATCCAATACTCCTTAGGGTACAATATCAATAAATAAGACTAAAGGCTGCTTTACACCTTACAATTACGCATACGATATCGTATGCAATGTGACACGCCCCCATCGTATGTGCAGCACGTTTAATTTGTTGCCCGTGTCACACAAATGATTAAATCCCGTCACACGTACTTACCTTCCATACAACCTCGATGTGGGCGGCAAACATCCACTTCCTGGAGTGGGAGGGACGTTCGGCGTCACCGCGACGTCACACAGCAGCCGGCCAATAGAAACGGAAGGGCGGAGATGAACGGGACTTAAACATCCCACCCACCTCTTTCCTTCCACATAGCCGGCGGGAGCCGTGGGATGAAGGTACAGTTAGGTCCAGAAATATTTGGACAGTGATACAATTTTCGCGAGTTGGGCTCTGCATGCCACCACATTGGATTTGAAATGAAACCTCTACAACAGAATTCAAGTGCAGATTGTAACGTTTAATTTGAAGGTTTGAACAAAAATATCTGATAGAAATTGTAGGAATTGTACACATTTCTTTACAAACACTCCACATTTTAGGAGGTCAAAAGTAATTGGACAAATAAACCAAACCCAAACAAAATATTTTTATTTTCAATATTTTGTTGCGAATCCTTTGGAGGCAATCACTGCCTTAAGTCTGGAACCCATGGACATCACCAAACGCTGGGTTTCCTCCTTCTTAATGCTTTGCCAGGCCTTTACAGCCGCAGCCTTCAGGTCTTGCTTGTTTGTGGGTCTTTCCGTCTTAAGTCTGGATTTGAGCAAGTGAAATGCATGCTCAATTGGGTTAAGATCTGGTGATTGACTTGACCATTGCAGAATGTTCCACTTTTTTGCACTCATGAACTCCTGGGTAGCTTTGGCTGTATGCTTGGGGTCATTGTCCATCTGTACTATGAAGCGCTGTCCGATCAACTTTGTGGCATTTGGCTGAATCTGGGCTGAAAGTATATCCCGGTACACTTCAGAATTCATCCGGCTACTCTTGTCTGCTGTTATGTCATCAATAAACACAAGTGACCCAGTGCCATTGAAAGCCATGCATGCCCATGCCATCACGTTGCCTCCACCATGTTTTACAGAGGATGTGGTGTGCCTTGGATCATGTGCCGTTCCCTTTCTTCTCCAAACTTTTTTCTTCCCATCATTCTGGTACAGGTTGATCTTTGTCTCATCTGTCCATAGAATACTTTTCCAGAACTGAGCTGGCTTCATGAGGTGTTTTTCAGCAAATTTAACTCTGGCCTGTCTATTTTTAGAATTGATGAATGGTTTGCATCTAGATGTGAACCCTTTGTATTTACTTTCATGGAGTCTTCTCTTTACTGTTGACTTAGAGACAGATACACCTACTTCACTGAGAGTGTTCTGGACTTCAGTTGATGTTGTGAACGGGTTCTTCTTCACCAAAGAAAGTATGCGGCGATCATCCACCACTGTTGTCATCCGTGGACGCCCAGGCCTTTTTGAGTTCCCAAGCTCACCAGTCAATTCCTTTTTTCTCAGAATGTACCTGACTGTTGATTTTGCTACTCCAAGCATGTCTGCTATCTCTCTGATGGATTTTTTCTTTTTTTTCAGCCTCAGGATGTTCTGCTTCACCTCAATTGAGAGTTCCTTAGACCGCATGTTGTCTGGTCACAGCAACAGCTTCCAAATGCAAAACCACACACCTGTAATCAACCCCAGACCTTTTAACTACTTCATTGATTTCAGGTTAACGAGGGAGACGCCTTCAGAGTTAATTGCAGCCCTTAGAGTCCCTTGTCCAATTATTTTTGGTCCCTTGAAAAAGAGGAGGCTATGCATTACAGAGCTATGATTCCTAAACCCTTTCTCCGATTTGGTGTGAAAACTCTCATATTGCAGCTGGGAGTGTGCACTTTCAGCCCATATTATATATATAATTGTATTTCTGAACATGTTTTTGTAAACAGCTAAAATAACAAAACTTGTGTCACTGTCCAAATATTTCTGGACCTAACTGTAAGCTGAGTTCATCGTTCCCAAAGTGTCACACACAGCGATGTGTGCTGCCTCGGGAACATTGAACAACCGGACATTGATTTTTTAGTAATTGAACGACGTGCATGCGGTCAACGCTTTTTCGTTCAATCGCAATCGCACGTAAGTTTCACACGCTACAATATCACTAACGATGTCCGATGTGCGTCACTTACGACGTGACCCCGCCGACACATCGTTAGATATATTGTAGCGTGTAAAGCCCACTTTAGACAATGGATACACATTGTCTTCAGTGTTGCAAGGTTACCAAGAAACAAATAAGAAGATTGTGCACTCCCAGAAAATTGAATTCACCCGTGGTTCCTCAGGGAAGGTAAATATATATGTTTTAGATGACTTAAACATTTTCTTCTAGGCAAGAACAAATTGACTGAATTTGATCGAAGGTCATTACCTCATTGTTGAGTTGCCCCTGGACATTACCTGGAGAAAACATAAACTTTGCAGAGAAGAGGTTGTCCTGCCAGGGATACTCAGAAATTGTGATGTGCCATGTTGTTATAGGAATGGTATCATCCACCACATAATAAAATAGGTTTCTTTTTACCTTCCCAGAAAATATTGATATGATCCCTGTGTACAGACAACAAGACGAGCAGAAGAGAATCCGAGAAGACGCCCAATCATCCACAATGAAGAACCTGGTAGCTTTGCTTTACATGACCTCTGCTCTTGTCAGCTCAGGTAAGAGGTGTGCAGCCATTTCCCGTCATTTACACACAGTGCACTGATGAGCATCAGCATAATTTATTGACATCCCCATCATTTATTGACAGATCAATACAAATACTAAAAACAAATTCTTGTATATCTTGCAAGATTCTGGAAAATGTGGTGACATTGGAGCTCATTTTCGAATTGGGAAAATGGGATCTTTAATAAATGTGCTGCTAATCTTACATGTACTCACCTCTTTTATGGCCAGTGGTTGTTCACATCCAACTATTTCCTCTAAAGTGATGGTATTTTATAGACCAATCTCTTATACTAAATTAATGATATTCTGGGTTCAATCCTTAGGCTAAAAAATGAATCTTAATAACTCCTCTGTAATACTATTGTATGAACTGAGGATTTCGATTGCGTTAGGGCAATGACAACCAGAGACGGGTTCTTGGTGCAAAGACGTTTTATAATATGCAACCAACAATATGTACACAGCACAGAACATAAACCAGTAAATACCTGCTAGGTTCGGAACAAAGGGGAATTCCCGGGGCCGCGCACCGGACTCCCCCAGGGAGACCACCAGGAGCGAACCCCTATACTGGGGCTGTCTGGCGATCACCCCAGAAGGCCTAAATGCGCAGCAGCTGGGACACGAAAGGGCAACAGGTATAGTCCAAAAATGTCCGTACGTGATGTGAGTCCTAGGGTGGATATGAAACCGAAGGAATCGGGCAGAAGTGCCGACCAGAGACGGCAGACGGAGTCCGGGACCAGCGAAGGCACAGCTTGCTGAGACCAGGTGAAGTCCAGAGCCGGTGTTGGGTGTTTCAACGGGATCCGAAATAGCAATCAGGAACCAAGAGCAGCAGGGCAGGAGTAGACAGGAAGCAGTATACTCAAGCAACTAGACTAAGCTTAGGGGCGGGCTTTTAAACAGATGAACAGGAAGTAGGGCAACAGAACAGAAAACTCCATGTTAACAAAGGGCAAGATCCTTCAGAAGCAAACTGGAAATCCCGGAACTCTTACATCCTCATTGACCAAATCTAAAGTAACCTTAGGAGCCTTATTATGACCACATGACAGTGCAACTTTTCTCTTACGTGTTCCTTCAGTTGAGCGAAACTCAGTAAAGAACAGGTAAAAGCTTCACAAATGTTCAATCAGAATGAGCTCATTGATAAATTCTTAAGACCCCTTTACACACTGCAAAATCGCTAGCAATATCGCTGTAACATCACCGGTTTTGTGACGTAATAGCAACCTCCCCAGCGACATTGCAGTGTGTGACACGCATCAGCAACCTGGCCCCCGCTGTGAGGTCGCTGATCGCTACAAGCCGTTCAGGACCATTCTTTGGTCCTTTGTTTTCCGCTGCGCAGCATGTATCGGTGTGTTTGACACTATTACAATGATATCATTAGCGATCCAGCCCATATGCGTGCTAGCGTTCCCTTTCCAGCGAGGTCGTTCTGCAGGTCCGTATCGCTGCTGCGTTGATGGACAGATCTGCCTGTTGGACAGCTCACCAGCGACTGTTAGAGATTTTCCAGCGATCCCGTCCAGATCGAGATTGCTGGTGGGATCACTAGAAAGTCTCAGTGTGTAAAGGGGCCTTAAGTCACTCTCAATCTGTAGTCACTATTATTCAGGGAGAAATTGTATAAAATTCAAATAGTGCACATCGTACTAATAGAAGAGAATAAAAAAATTTCTAACATACATGCAATGTATGAATTAAGGGTAACTTCTAAGTTACCTCATGATCAATTCATGGACACTGTCAATCAGAGCTTAGCGGCATTATTTCAGCCAGGTATGTTTATCTGTGAAATGCCCTGGCATTTCAGAGAAAACACAGTCTGAAGAATCTGCCGTGTACTAGAGACTAGAGATGAGCGAACCGGTCACGGTTCGGCTCAAGGTCGGTTCGCCGAACGGGGGTCCCGTTCGAGTTCGGTTCGTCGAACGTTCGACGAACCGAACTCGAACCAATAGGCTATAATGGGAGGCAATCACAAACACATAAAAATGCATTATAAATGTACACAAACAGTTAATAAACATTTCCATAACACTTACCGGTCCTCGCGATCCCTTCTGCACTCTGTCTCCTGCCGCTATTCCATCCGATGATCGCTGAATCCTCCCGGTGACGGCACTGTCAGCAGAGATGCAGGACCTATCGTGACATCAAAATAGCCATGTGACCAGTCACGTGGCTATTATCTCATTGGCTACAGACTGGTCACATGACTATGACGCGTCATGTAGGACCTGCGAGTGCATCTCTCTGGTACACGGTGCACATATGTGTATCGCCGTGTACCGGCGACATGCTCTAGCACACGGTCGACTCCCCGTTCCGTTAAGGACCGGCTGACACAGCCGGTCATTAACGGAGATCACCGTTGCCATAGCAACGCAGTTAGCGGTGACGTCACCGCTAACCGCGGCTCCGAGAGCACCGTTGCTATGGTAACGCGTCTGTCAGCGTTACCGCTGTTACCGCTGACAGCCAGCACTGATCACTCACGGAGTGAAGGCTGCACGCTGCTTCCCGATTGTAGTCAGGATTGTAGTGAGGATGAGGTTCCCCAGCCCCAAGTGATGAGCTGGTGAGCCTCATCCTCACTACAATCGTCACTACTACTACACTAGTGAGGATTGTAGTGAGGATGAGGTTCCCCAGCCCCAAGTGATGAGCTGGGGAACCTCATCCTCACTACAATCGTCACTACTACTACACTAGTGAGGATTGTAGTGAGGATGAGGTTCCCCAGCCCCAAGTGATGAGCTGGGGAACCTCATCCTCACTACAATCGTCACTACTACTACACTAGAAAGAAAGAAGACAGAAGAGCAGGATTGTGGAGGGCTGACAGGGGGTAATAAAGATGGAGTCTCTAATGTGTCTGTGTATTTATTTCTATTAAAGTATTTTTTCTCTGTGTGGTGTTTTTTTTAACCCTTTATTGGAGATTCTTAATGGCCGGGTCAAACGTGCCTGACATTAAGAATCTCTGGCTTAATACTGGCTAGTAAAACAAAGCCAGTATTAACTCATGATTACCCAACAAGCCACCCGGCTCCAGGGCTGTTGGAAGAGTTGGATACAGCGCCAGATGATGGCGCTTCTATGAGAGCGCCATTTTCTGGGACGGCTGCGGACTGAAATCCGCAGCAGAGGCACCCAGAAACCTCGGGCTAACCTGTGCTGCGGATTCCAATCCCCAGCTGCCTAGTTGTACCCAGCTGGACACAAAAATGGGGCGAAGCCCACGTCATTTGTTTTTTAATTATTTCATGAAATAAGTGAAATAATTAAAAAAAAACGGGCTTCCCTATATTTTTCGTTCCCAGCCGGGTACAAATAGGCAACTGGGGGATGTCGGCAGCCCGTGGCTGCCTGCTGTACCTGGCTAGCATACAAACATATGGTGAAGCCCACGTCATTTTTTTGGTGGGCAAAAAAATTCTGCATACAGTCCTGGATGGAGTATGCTGAGCCTTGTAGTTCTGCAGCTGCTGTCTGCTCTTCTCCATACAGACAGACAGCAGCTGCAGAACTACAAGGCTCAGCATACTCCATCCAGGACTGTATGCAGAAGTTTTTTGCCCCCTGAAAAAATTATGTGGGCTTTGCCATATTTTTGTATGCTAGCCAGGTACAGCAGGCAGGTACGGCTGCCCCCAACCCCCAGTTGCCTATTTAGATGCGCCAATCCTGGCGCTTCACCCCAGCTCATCCCGTGCCCTGGTGCAGTGGCAAATGGGGTAATAAATCGGGTTGATACTAGCTGTAAAGTAACCTGAGATCAAGCCCAGCAGTTTGTGATGTCATGGCGTCTATTAGATACCCAACATCATAAACTGTCAGTACTAACAAAAAAAAAAAATCGTCAAAAGAAATTTATTTGAAAAAACAGTCCCCAAAACATTTCCTCTTTCACCAATTTATTGTAAGAAAAAAATTAAGGGGTCCCACGACGACTCTGGACCATCTAGAATATGGGGGGGAGACACTCAGGGAACGTATCCCCCATTTTCTAGGAGTGCGGACCCTTCATGTGAGGAGTGTGGGTGCAATGAATCTGCACTCACTCTTCTCGGGTCCACAGCAGCAGAGTCCATGTCGTAATGGTTGCTACCAAAGCTGCAATGCCCTGCTCATGAGGTAAGGGCATGCCTAATCAGGAGAACTACTATAGAGGAAGCTCTGCTCACTGGTATATAGGTGCTCAGAGGTAATAATAGATAAAATTAGTGAGTAACCTCGGCACTCTAAATCTCCCAGACTAAGTCAGTAAGTCACAACGGATAGTAATGCAAAATCACTCTTTATTGGTCCGTATTAAGAAAATTTTTTTTTTCATAAGCATATATGTTTTTGTTCAAAACAAGTTACAAATGACGTTTCGGCCTGAGCCTTCGTCAGATTGGACTTATCTGCATGTAATCATGAAAAATGACAATAATCAGTATCACATAAGAGTGAGAGAACAATAACATAAACTCGAACAATGTAGAGGTACAATTGGGATGCAGCAAAAAAATTGCAACACAGCAAGAAATGAAACACATGATACAAATGTCATAATACAGTACAAGGACAATATAGTAATGACAAATATGGGGTCAGAGTAGGCTTAGACAGCTCTGGTACGAAAGAGATGTCAAGCATAAAGTAACATGTGCAGTAGGTGTAGAGCTACACTATGCATGGCAGAGCTAATGGGTAGATCGACCATAGAAAAAGAACGGAGAAAAAGTGGAGAAAAAGTGGAGAAAAAGTGGAGAAAAAGTGGAGAAAAAAATGGAGAAAAAGTGGAGAAAAAGTGGAAAAAAAGTGGAGAAAAAGTGGAGAAAAAGTGAAGAAAAAGTGGAGAAAAAGTGGAGAAAAAGTGGAGAAAAAATGGAGAAAAAAATGGAGAAAAAGTGGAGAAAAAGTGGAGAAAAAGTGGAGAAAAAGTGGAGAAAAAAATGGAGAAAAAGTGGAGAAAAAGTGGAGAAAAAGTGGAGAAAAAAATTGAGAAAAAGTGGAGAAAAAGTGGAGAAAAAGTGGAGAATAAGTGGAGAAAAAGTGGAGAAAAAAATGGAGAAAAAGTGGAGAAAAAGTGGAGAAAAAGTGGAGAAAAAAATGGAGAAAAAGTGGAGAAAAAGTGGAGAAAAAGTGGAGAAAAAGTGGAGAAAAAATGTAGAAAAAGTGGAGAAAAAATGGAGAAAAAGTGGAGAAAAAGTGGAGCACCCTTTGGTGCCTTTCATGTGGCACTAAGGGGTGCTTAGCTTTGTATTTAGCCAAAAAAATGAAAAAAAAAATGATGTAGGGTTCCCCCTAGTTTTGTAGCCAGCTAGGGTAAAGCAGACGGCTGCAGCCTGCAGACCACAGCTGGCAACCTCACCTTGGCTGGTAATCCAAAACTGAGGGCACCCCACGCTGTTATTTTAAATTAAATAAATAATTAAAAAAAAAACCACGTAGGGGTCCCCCAAAATTGGATCACCAGCCAAGGTAAAGCAGACAGCTGGGGCCTGATATTCTCAGACTAGGGAGGTCCATGGTTATTGGACTCTCCCCAGCCTAAAAATAGCAGGACGCAGCCGCCCCAGAAGTGGCGCATCCATTAGATGCGCCAATCCTGGTGCTTCGCCCCAGCTCATCCCGCGCCCTGGTGCGGTGGCAATCGGGGTAATATATGGGGTTAATTCCAGATGTGTATTGTCACCTGGCATCAAGCCCTGGGGTTGGTGAGGTCAGGCGTCTATCAGATACCCGACATCACCAACCCAGTCAGTAATAAAAAAAAAATAGACGACAAACACATTTTTATTTGAAAAAACACTCCCCAAAACATTCCCTCTTTAAGCAATTTATTAGAATGAAAAACAAATCCAGGTCTGGTGTAATCCAAGGGCTTGCCATGACGATCCACACTGTCCCAGTCAATGAAGAGCAGGATGTTCCCCATTGGCTGGGAGAGCAGTGCAGTGACCTGAGCTAACATCAATGGGTCAGCCCAGGTCACTGCAGGGCATGACAAGTGCTGCTGTCAGCGAGGTACATTACCTGCGCTGATCTCCAGCACACTGACAGCCCCTGTCACTGAGTTCAATGACCGGCGCCTTCACACCAAGTATCTCGAGAGGCCCGTGACGTCACCGCTAGTCAGTCTCAGGTCGGAAGCGAGAGGTGATGTGACAAGCGGCGGCCATGGAGGACAGTGACAGTGCTGAGGTCAGGATGGCGGGACTTCATCACCGCAGGTAAGCCGAGCGGGACCATGTGTGTGTGTGTGTGTGTGTGTGTGTGTGTGTGTGTGTGTGTGTATGTATGTGTACATGCCGCGGGCAGGAGGGGGCGGAGCGAGCTGAGCGGGGAAGTGTGGGCTTCCTGCACGTAACTAGGATAAACATCGGGTTACTAACCAAAGCGCTTTGCTTGGATACCCTATGTTTATCTTGGTTACCAGCTTGTGGCAGGCTGCCAGCGATGGCTCCTGCACACTGTAGCTGTAAAAAGCCCTGATTTTTGCTCCTAGAACCGTTCTTGAACGTATCTAGAACTATCGAGCTTTTGCAAAAAGCTCGAGTTCTAGTTCGATCTCGAACAGCCCCCAAAATCACTCGAGCCTAGAACTGGAGAACCTCGAACCGTGAACCGCGCTCAACTCTACTAGAGACAAAGATCTTATTTTTCCGGCATTGCCGTGACTGGCTCTTTCCTTTGCCACCCCAGTTGATTGACAGGCATTCATAACGAGATACCTGTCATTCACCTGGAGTTACAATGATGAGGCTGAAAACACAAAAGATGCAAAACTGGCATCTTATCCTGGTTGGAACCAGTATATGGAGGTGCAAGGAAAACTCACCTGGGTAGCTTGTGCAAGTGACAACTTCTGTAAAGCGCTTGTTAGCGTGAAAAACTTTCTGCAAACCCACAAGATACAACGTGAATCAAGAGAAAAGAAGAAATGGGTTGGTATGCCGCGCTGCTGGCTAGATTCAGGAGGGAGAGCAATTGATATGATGAGCAGATTTTATTGTTCATAGTTCTAGGCATTTCGGAGCTAGCATGCTCCTTATTCATAACCAAACAATAGTACATTGCTAATGTTGGTTCCTGAAGAAGGAGCACGCTACCTCTGAAATGCATAAAGCTATGAACAATAAAATCTGCTCATCATATTACTTGCTCTGAATTTTTCCAGCAGCATGACATGACAACCCATTTCTACTTTTCTATTGATTGATGTGTCACCTGGAGGGGTATTGGTAGATATCGGCCAGGGGCGGCACTAGATTTGTCATGTCTCAAGCTTTGATCTTCAGCACGTTGTTCACAATATAATATCTCTGACATGCTTCAGCATCTCAGAAAACAATTTCCCCGGCTGCAATTGTGCTACCAGGCTCTGATTCACATTACCAGTGGTTTGAGCAGCCTGAATTGTTTGACAGATTCCCTTTAAAACCCATAAAGAAGTGACACAAACATACTGAGCTTAACGTCAAGTGAAAAAGTATCAACAAACAAAAAGAAGACATCTGTCCTGGCCTACCGTAGAAAAAGAGCCGGTCTTGCAATTACTGGAAATCAAAATTTATTCTTCTTTATTCAAACTATGAACAAGAGTTAAAACATGGTGCCGAAACACACACCACACGTGACCTTGAAGTGTTTTGCGACATACACAGCGCCTTTAGTTATAGAACCAAAGGCTGTTTTACACGCAGCAATATCACTAGTGATGTCGCTGGTGAAAGCACACGCCCCCGTTGGTTGTGTGTCACAGGCAAATCGCTGCCCGTGGCGCACAACATCTCTAGGACCCGTCACATGGACTTACCTGCCTAGCGACGCTGCTGTGGCCGGCAAACCGCCTCCTTTCTAAGGGGGCGGTTTGTGCGGTGTCACAGCAACATCAAACAGCAGCCATCCAATAGAAGCGGAGGGGCGGAAAGCAGCTGAAGGTAAGACACGCGCACCTCGTTGCCGGAGGACGCAGGGACGGTGTCTTTCGTCCTTCCTGCGGTGTCACACATAGCGATGTGTGCTGCCGCAAGAACGACAAGCAACCTGCGTCCTGCAACAGCAATGAAATTTTGATCACTAACGGTCGTTCGTGCGTTTCACACGCAACGACTTCACTAACGAGGCCGGATGTGCGTCACGAATTCCGTGACCCCAACGACATCTCATTAGCGATGTCGTTGCATGTAAAGCCCCATTAAAGGTGCTGTATTCTCCGGAAATGCGTAGGAGAGCGATGCATGACCGCCTCGCAACACGTTAAAATTAGTGAGTGCAATTCAGTTTATCCTCTTGACTAAACTAATAAACTAAACAATCACCATCTCACCTCTGGTTCTGTGATGTTGACCTGTTTTATAGATGGAAAACTGCTTATTGAAATGTATAAAAATTGTGCCAATGAAACTTTGTGTGGAACCAAAGGCGCATTAGTCGTGGGATATACATTTCGATTTTATGCGAGTTGCTGCGATGGAGAGTTCTGCAACAATAAAGGATATGAACGTAAGTGTGAAAATGGTAATAATTATAATTGACGGCTGAAAAAAACAAGTTTTAAGTATATAATGTTTTCTACAACTAAAAATGAGCAAATTACGCAAATTAATTTGAGACACAAAAAACACCAAATATTGTCAGCTCCCATTTAGAATCCTTTCTTTTTGTCCTTGCTTCCAATCCTGGCATGGATCTCACTTGGAATCATGTAGCATAAAAAAAGATCATAATTGATCCTGCGAGGGAAGGAAGTCCACCTGGTTGATTTTCTTCCCTCGCTGGATCATTAATGGTTTTAATTTGAGACAGGTTTGTTCATATTATTTTCAGTCCAAAAAAATTAGATTGAAGCAAAAATATCAATGGAAATTAATTATCCATCAAAATTGAAGTGTAAAAAATGATATATCACCTTATCCTGACCTCTGTTAGGTAGTCTCATGATCTCATGACTCCTTATTCTGCTGCTGCAGCACCTCTTTATCCTTTCTTGCTGTTTCTCAGTTCTTACAGCGCTGCACTCATTGAATGGTCTCAGTTTGTCAAGTGTGATCATGTCTTAGATGTCAATGATGGGAATCACTCTCCCCCTCCCCGGGATCTCAAGAGACCAAACACTGACCTCAGCACTGGAAAAAATAGTCAACGGCAGAGGAAATGAATGCTGGGGCAGAGGAAGATGGACCATAAGAGTCAGATGAGGTCACTTTTTTGTGAGAATTTAATCACAAAAATGTCATATTTGTCAGAATTCCAAAATATTTAATGAATTTATCTCCATCCAATTTTCCATTTTTGGTTGGTTTTTTTTGCTCCCCTTCTTCCGAGAGCCGTAATGTTTTTACTTTTCAGTCAATCTTGCCATATTAGGGCTTTTTTTTTTTTAACCATACAATTTTACCATATAATTTACTGGAAAATGGCAAACAAATTCCAAGTGCAGAAAAATTGCACAAAAAGTGCGATTGAATAATTGTTTTTCTGATATTCTATTCACCATGTTCACTATATGGTAAATCTGATGTGTTAGTGTGATGCCTCAAGTTGCTACAAGCTTGTAGACACCAAACATGTTAGGTTTACTTTTATCTAAGGTATTAAAAAAAATATCTTTCACCAAAAAAAGTAGTGCACGATTTGCGCCATTTCCACAACTCGTAGCAATTTCATTTTTAGGGATCTATGGCTCAGGGAAGGCTTATGTTTTGCATTTCGAGCTGACGTTTTTAACAGTCCCATAATTGTGCAGATGCTATGTTTTGATCGCTTGTTATTGCATTTTGCTCAAACTTTGCAGCAACCAAAAAACGTACTTTTGGCATTTGGAATTTTTTGCCGCTATGGCATTTACTGATCAGATTAATTGATTTTACATTTTTATAGAATATTATAGATAAAACTTTTTTTTTACTTATTTTTTTATTTTATGAGCAGCAGTCTGATCGCTCATTCATTTCTCCCGATCAGAGCAGCACCACTCGGATCAGGAGATATGCTGATCTTCTGCAACCTGCAGTACTCGGCTACTTGTTACAGCCCCTAAGTCATGTGAGCTACTGGAGTCATCCCATGACTCTGTGCTACCATGACAACGATCGGATCCACGTGATCATGTCTCGTGACTTCTGGTGGAGGCCTGTGAGTATGTGATTACCGTGATCGCAATTAAAATGGTGCTGTCACATTTTGACAGCAACATTTAAGGGGGTAACATGTACGGGTTCATAGCCATTCCACTCATGCCTGCAAAGCACACGTCAGCTGTAGAAATCAGCTCAAATGTGTGCAGATCCTCCCCGGCTGCCTGCGGCAGCTGGTGGTGATTAACACTATGACCGCAGGGACATAATATTACTGCCCGCAGTTGTTAAGGGGCTATTTTTGATAGGGATCAATTAATTTGTCTTTATTTATAAGAAGTTTCTTGTTTAGCAGTGGAAATTCATTTGTAATTTAAAGCACTGAAGTTCAAAAAAAGAGAAATATTTGCTATTATTTTTCTATATTTAACATTTAGAAACCATATTATTAGTGATGAGCGAGCATGCTTGCTACTACTCGGTACTCGCACGAGTATCACTGTACTCGGTCTACTCGGCGGGGACCGAGTAATCTCGCGATACTCGTGCTGTACTCGTGGTCTTCATTTCTGCATGTTGGCGCTCTTTTGAGAGCCAGCCCTCATGCAGGGATTGGCTTGCAGACCACTGCAATGCCACAGCCCTGTTAGTTGTGGAATTGCAGTGATTGGCCGGCCCGCACAGCGTGACCGAGCCTTTATACCGGCGGGCGCGCTGTGCTCTGCTCACAGCTATCCAGACAGTCAGTGCAGGGAGAGTGTCGCTGCTTCAGGGAAAGGTTTGCGGCCCTTTATAGCTATTTCCGTAGCAGGGCTGCAAACAGTGTGACCAAAAGTCTTTCTCAGGACTATTCTAGTTGTATACAGGCAGGCAGGGTATAGCCAGGTCGGAGTACAGTAGCAGAGTCCTTCTCAGGATTATTGTTGCTGTATACAGGCAGGGTATAGCCAGGTTGGAATACAGGCTAGTGACCAAAAGAGTCCTTGTCAGGACTATTGTAGCAGTATACAGGCAGGCAGGCAGGCAGGCAGGCAGGGTATATAGCCATTTCTAGTGGTGACCGTATACCAGCCTTCATCATATCTGGGGCTGGTGTACACAGTCTATAACAGTCCTGATAGTGTCAGACTTCTCAGCAATTGTTGCTCCTAAAAACCTGTTAGGTTCTTAGTGCGTCCGTGCTTGCATTTAAAAACTGCACGTGTGTGCCTGTCGGTGGCAGCGTACAGGTGCACTTGTGTGCGTTTTTACCAAACTATTATATAACGCACAAGTGTAGTGTATAATACACATCAGTCAGCAGTGGCTGATAGTGTCAGACTTCTCGTCATCAATTTTTGCTCCTAAAACCTGTGTTAGGTTCTTAGTGCGTCCGTGCTTGCATTTAAAAACCGCACGTGTGTGCCTGTCGGTGGCAGCGTACAGGTGCACTTGTGTGCGTTTTTACCAAACTATTATATAACGCACAAGTGTAGTGTATAATACACGTCAGTCAGCAGTGGCTGATAGTGTCAGAGTTCTCATTAATTTTTGCTCCTAAAACCTGTGTTAGGTTCTTAGTGCGTCCGTGCTTGCATTTAAAAACCGCACGTGTGTGCCTGTCGGTGGCAGCCTACAGGTGCACGATTTGCACAAGCTTTGATATAACGCCCAAGTCTAGTGAATACACGTCAGCACAGCATTGCAAAATGCGCAAGGGCGTTGGCAAGGAGCAAGGAAGTGGACGTGATGGTGGTGCAGGCAGAGGCCGAGGTTGTGGGCAAGCTCTAATTTTGCCACAACAAAGGGCCACATCTAGTCGCTCGCACGTCCTGTCCCAAATTCTTGGGGACCGCAGCAGTACACCGCTCTTGAACCAAGACCAGTGTCAACAGGTTGTTAGTTGGATAGCGGATAATGCTTTCAGTCAGATTGGCACCATCACAAACACTCTGTCTTCCACACGGTCAAGTGTCAGTAGCCGTGATGCTGCACCGCACATTTCAGAACCTAATCCTCCTTCCTACCACAAGGCTGAGTACACGTCCTCGGACATTAATGATCCCACACTTGGACACTCGGAAGAGCTGTTCACGTTTCCATTCGCACATTCTGGCCTCTCGCCAGCTCATGTTGAAGTGGGTCATGAGGAGATCGTATGTACAGATGGCCAAATATTTGAGCAGCCACGTTCTCACGAAGTTGGCAACGTGTCTCAACAAGGGGTGGACGATGATGAGACACAATTGTCAGGAAGTCAGGAGGAGGAGCAGGGTGCGGAAGAGGAAGACGACGTGGTGGATGATCCAGTAACTGACCCAACCTGGCAGGAGGATATGCAGAGCGAGGACAGCAGTGCACAGGCGGAGGGAGGCATAGCATCCCAACAGGCAGTAAGAAGCAGGGTGGTGGCTCCAGGCAGAAGTCAGGCAACCGTTCCCCGGAACAACAACACGACACAAGGTGCCTGTACAAATGTTAGGTCTTCCCGAGTCTGGCAGTTTTTTAAGTTGGCTCCAGATGATTCTAAAAAGGCCATTTGCAACACCTGCCGTGCCAGCATCAGCAGGGGTACCAAAACTAGCAGCCTGACCACCACCAGCATGATCAGGCACATGTCAGCCAAGCACCCGACTTTGTGGGAAGTACAACAGAGTCGAGGAGCAGTGCTTGCTAATGTCACTGCTACGTCTTTGCTGGTTGTGCATGCGAGCCAATCCCCTGTCCATGCTGCCTGCGAACAAGCCTCCTCCGGTCCTGCACCTGCAGTTGCCTACGCAGAAATAACACCATCATCAAGCACGTCCTTGTCCCAGCGCAGCGTTCAGTTATCCATTCAGCAAACCTTTGAACGCAGGCGCAAATACACTGCCAACACCCCACATGCCACAGTTCTAAATGCTAACATTTCGCGACTGCTTGCGCTGGAAATGTTGCCTTTTAGGCTGGTGGAGACAGAAGCATTCCGCGACCTGATGGCGGCAGCTGTCCCACGTTACTCGGTCCCCAGCCGCCACTATTTCTCCCGGTGTGCCGTCCCCGCGTTGCATAACCACGTGTCACAAAACATCACACGTGCCCTGAACAACGCTGTTTCACCCAAAGTCCACCTAACCACAGACACGTGGACAAGTGCTTGTGGGCAAGGCCGCTACATCTCGTTGACGGCACACTGGGTTAATATTGTGGAAGCTGGGACCCAGTCTGAGCGAGGGACGGAACACGTCCTTCCCACACCAAGGTTTGCAGGCCCTACCTCAGTCAGTGTTTCACCCACACTCTACAGCTCCGAATGTCATGCTCTTCAGCCTCCTCCTCCTCCTGCGCATCCTCATCCACTGTACCCTCCACACCAGTCCCAAGCTGGAAGCACTGCAGCACTGCCTCGGCGAAGCGGCAACAGGCTGTGCTGAAGCTAATCTGCATAGGTGACAAACCCCACAATGCAGAAGAGCTGTGGACAGCTATGAAACCGCAGGCAGATCACTGGCTCACACCTCTGAACCTAAAGCCAGGAAAGGTCGTGTGTGACAATGGCCGGAACCTGGTGGCGGCTTTGAGGCGAGGCCAGCTGACACATGTTCCATGCATGGCCCATGTGCTCAACTTCGTGGTTCAGCGGTTTCTAAAGTCATACCCAGAGCTGTCTGATCTGCTGGTAAAAGTTCGCCGCCTGTCTGCACATTTTCGAAAGTCACCTACTGCTTCAGCCGGCCTTGCCGGCTTTCAGCGCAGTTTGCATCTTCCGGCTCACAGACTGGTGTGTGATGTCCCCACGCGTTGGAATTCAACTCTGCACATGTTGGTCAGGATATGTGAGCAGAAGAGGGCAGTTGTTGAGTACCTGCATCACCTAAGCCGTCGGGAAATGGGTCAAACTCCACACATAAGACCTGAGGAGTGGAGATGGATGTCCGACCTATGTACCATCCTCCAAAACTTTGAGGACTCCACCAAGATGGTGAGTGGTGATGACGCCATTATTAGCGTCACCATACCGCTACTCTGCCTTCTAAAACGGTCTCTGCTCAAAACCAAACATGATGCATTGCAGGCGGAGCGCGATAAGTTGCAGCAAGAAACAGTAGTGGGTGTGGGTGATAACACACAGCCCAGCCTCGTCTCATCACAACGTGCAGTGGAGGACTATGACGAGGAGGAGGATGAAGACATGGAGCAAATCTCCGGCCAAATTGAGGATATGACATGCACACCAGTCATATCCTCGGTTCAGCGTGGCTGGCCAGAGGACAGGGTAGATGAGGAGGAGGAGGAGGAGGAGGACAGCATGTTCAGTCAACGTGTTGGTCAGGCTACTGAAGTCCTGGCTGTTAAGAGTCTGGCGCACATGGCTGACTTTTTGGTAAGCTGCCTGTCTCGTGACCCTCGCGTTAAGAACATCTTGGCCGACAATCATTACTGGTTGGTAACACTGTTAGACCCACGCTACAAGGAGAACTTTATGTCTCTTATTTCCGAGGCGGAGAGGTCAACCAAAATGCAGCAGTTCCGGAAGGCCATAGTCACGGAGGTAGGCAAAGCATTCCCCTCACAAAACGCTAGCGGCATAGGTCAGGAATCAGTGGACAACCAAGGCGTACAGCCGAGAGAGGCACAAGTCCAATCCGCCAGAGGTAGGGGAACAGTCTTTAAGATGTGGGACAGTTTTCTCAGCCCCTCACGTACCACAGCCCCTGAGGTGCGGGGTAGTGCCACAAGAAATCCTAAGTTTGCCCAGATGCTCAAGGAGTACCTTGCAGATCGAACAACTGTACTCCGACATTCCTCTGTGCCTTACAATTATTGGGTATCCAAGGTGGACACGTGGCATGAATTGGCTCTCTACGCCTTGGAAGTCCTGGCCTGCCCTGCCGCTAGCGTTTTGTCAGAGCGTGTTTTTAGTGCCGCAGGTGGAATCATTACAGATAAACGCACCCGCCTGTCAACTGAAAATGCTGACAGGCTGACTCTGATCAAGATGAACAAGGGTTGGATTGGGCCAGACTTCACCACACCACCAGCAAATGAGAGCGGAATTTAAAGTTTGTAACAGGAATTTGCCATGTACCTCCAGTCACCCATGGGTACACACTTCTGGACTTTGGATAATCGCTGGACTGCTCCTCCTTCTCCTCATGCGCCACCATGATGACCGTTACAAGAGTTAGGCCTTTGTTTCAGGTATACCCCCAGTGGTAAATTTTTTCACCCATTCTTTGCAGAATGGACATTACAACGACAGGAGACCCGCTCCATTGCAATGGGAACAATGTTTTGAGGCCCTCATGCACGTCTCTATCCAGGGACAACGTGGAGCCTCCCAATTTTTGGCTGCCCTGCCTAAGGGCTATACTATAATACACCCACTTCCTGACAATGGACACTTAATGTTTTGAGGCCCTCATGCACGTCTCTATCCAGGGACAACGTGGAGCCTCCCAATTTTTGGCTGCCCTGCCTAAGGGCTATACTACAATAGACCCACTTCCTTCCAATGGGCACTTCAGGTTTACAGGCCCTCATGCACGTCTCTATCCAGGGACAACGTGGAGCCTCCCAATTTTTGGCTGCCCTGCCTAAGGGCTATACTACAATAGACCCACTTCCTTACAATGGGCACTTCAGGTTTACAGGCCCTCATGCACGTCTCTATCCAGGGACAACGTGGAGCCTCCCAATTTTTGGCTGCCCTGCCTAAGGGCTATACTACAATAGACCCACTTCCTTACAATGGGCACTTCAGGTTTACAGGCCCTCATGCACGTCTCTATCCAGGGACAACGTGGAGCCTCCCAATTTTTGGCTGCCCTGCCTAAGGGCTATACTACAATAGACCCACTTCCTTACAATGGGCACTTCAGGTTTACAGGCCATCATGCACGTCTGTATGCAGGGGCATTGGTGAACCTCACAATTTTGGACTGCCCTGGCAAAGGAAAATACTACAAAGACTCAGTTCCTCTAAATGGGCACATTAGACTCAGAGGCCTTTATGTACGTCTCTTCTCAGGGACATCGGAGTGCCACACAATGTTTTACGTAAAATCTTTCATGTATTGATCTCAAAAAGTAACATACATTAGCTCTATCTCACTATTGGGTATGTGCCCTTAACATTTCCGCCATGAAAAATCATTTTGGTGTCATTTTGGAAGGTTTTTTGGTGAGTCCGTAAAAATGGCGTAAAACGCGGACAAAATTGTTCACAGCTGTGACTTTTGAGTGATAAATGCTTCAAGGGGTCTTCCCCATGCTGTTGCCATGTCATTTGAGCACTCTTCTGAGACTTTTGTGCCATTTTTAGGGTTTCTACATGCTGCCGGTGGTCATTTCACAAAAATACTCGGGTCTCCCATAGGATAACATTGGGCTCGTTGCTCGGGCCGAGTACACGAGTATCTTGGGAGGCTCGGCCCGAGCTTCGAGCACCCGAGCTTTTTAGTACTCGCTCATCACTACATATTATATGTTACCAAAATGGAACGAGTAAGGTAAACAAGATAAATCTATTGTATTAGTTTAAGCAGATATATCTATGTTCTGGAATTATATCATCATCATTAGAAAATAATTAATCTTTTGAAATTCAAATTTTAAGTTTAGTTCAATTTTCTCCAAAATTTGATTTGCCACCAATTGATTCGCCACATAATTACTGTAAAGCATCTGATTGCTCTGAAAAGATAATCATCATATACCAAGGTCTCCTTCTAATTCCAATACAGCCTTAAGGGTGCTTTACACGCTGCGATATCGGTAACGATATATCGTCCGGGTCACGTCATTAGTGACGCACATCCGGCGCCGTTACCGACATCGCTGCGTGTGACACCAATGAGCGATGAACAACGAGCACAAAAATGTGAAAAATCGTTGCTCGTTGACACGTCGCTCATTTCCTTAATATTGTTGCTGCTGCCGTTACGATGTTGTTCGTCGTTCCTGTGGCACCACACATCACTACGTGTGACACCGCAGGAGCGACGAACATCTCCTTACCTGCCTCCACTGGCAATGAGGAAGGAAAGAAGTGGGCGGGATGTCACATCCCGCTCACTTCCGCCCCTCCGCTTTTATTGGCCGGCTGCTTCGTGACGCTGCAGTGACGTCACTATGACGCCGAACGCACCTCCCCCTTGAGGGAGGGATTGTTTGGCAGTCACAGCGGCGTCGCTGACAAGGTATGTACGTGTGACGCTGCTGTAGCGATAATGTTCGCTACGGCAGCGATTACTACATATCGTGCCACCGTCGGGGGCGGGTGCTATCGCACACGACATCGCTAGCAATCACTAGCAATGTCGCAATGTGTAAAGCACCCTTAAGTAATGTCGAAACAACTAGAGATAAGCAGATTGGGCAAATTTCAAATTCTCTTGTTTTCATGAATTTTTTGGGAAAATTAAATTTGTAGAAAGGTTGTTCACCATGAATTTAATGTTTATGATATAATAATGTTTATTATTTTGCTCTGAGGTCTCCCCATTTCCCAGAATATAATGAGCATATTATGTAAAAAATTTATACCATATTTTCCGGATTATAAGACACACTTTTTTTCCCCAAAACTCGTGGTAAAGTTGGGGTGTGTCTTAATACCTGGATATGGCTTACTGGGGCGGTGGTGTGGAGCAGAGTCATAGGAGGTAAGGTCGGCAGTACTGAAGTCTAGGAGGAGTAAAGGCGCAGTTTAGGAGGGTCAAAGGACGGGGATCTTCGTGGTGGGTGTCATTTATGTGACTGCAAGCTCCATTGAAATGCCCACAGTTTACGTGATAGTCTTCAAGAAAATGGCCACAGAGACACAGAGTGCAGATTGATGCAATGGACTTTAAGAAAATAACCACAGAGTCCTATCTGCGCATGCACTGCCTCCGCTGTCATTTTTGTAAGTTCATCTCATCAACCTCGGGTGATTCAATGGAGCCCACAATCAGATCAATGGCACCACCATGATACCCCATCTTGTGACCCTCTTGAGTCGTTTTAAGACAGTGACACTCCCGCAGCTCCCCGGCAGATCAATGATACCCCTGAACATAACACCTCCGCAGCCCTCAGACAGATCAATGGGGCTCACCGCTGATGCAACACCCTTGAGCCCAGAGTTTCCTTGACCCTCATGACCCGCAACACCCCATCCTCTGAGCCCACAAAATCAATGACCCTGCCTCCTGTGACCTTCCTGAGGCTGAAAACCCTGTATCATGGGGCAGCCAAAGACAAGAGATCACAGAAACACTGTGTTCCCACAAGCCTTAAAAGCAACATCTCCACAACTAGCAATTTGACAATGTGCGAGTTTAAGTTTTGTGCCTGTTGGTCCATGGCTTAGTATTTATGCTTCCTTTCCAAGATCTCAGGCATGGACAACTGGACTCTTCCCTGGGACAAGGAAGTGGATGTGGTTGATGTTTGCGGTGTCTGTGCAATTGCACCTTGTGGGCAGAATGTATGAACGCCTGCTTCCTGTACAGCAGATTGTGAAGGAAGTAGCACAGGCGACATGGCAGTGGTTTTACCTGCAGACACAATTTTGGTACCCTGGTGTTCGGCCCACCTATTGCGGTGCTTGGCTGCCATGTGTTTCTGCATACTGGTGGTGCTCAGGTTGCTATTGCCCTGACCTCTGCTCAATTTGTTATGTCAGATATTTCAGATTAAAATTGTTTTTTCTCTGAAGCACTTTCAGAAAAAAAATTCCACAGAGCGGTTGAATGCCCGCTTGCTCTGGCTTGGGCCACAGTGGGGGTGCTCTTGGGAACAGTTGACCCAGTTCTCACTCTGGCAAGCCATTACCCCTTTGTCCCTGTGTTGGTGCTACATATCCATCTTCCTCTGTGTTGCTGTGCTGGCTATGCATGTCAATGGTCAAGGTCAGATCAGTGGACTCATCATCAACCACCTCGTCTTCCATCTCATCCTCCTTCCCACTTGAGATTGTAGGCTGAGCTGATGGCAACTGTGTCTCATCGTCATCAGCCTCCACCTCAGGAGAAAGTAAATCAGGTTCCTCAAAGTGGCTTTCTTCTGGCTGTAGGTCCTCAAATACTTGCGTATCAACACATGCCACCTCCTCATGTCCCTCTCCCATGCTGAATGGTGAGAGGTCAGAGCCAACCAATGGGTACATACAAAACAGATCCTCAGAGTGGCCACGATTGGGGTCATATGTCTCCTGTCACTGATGATCGGGGGAGGAAGGAGGACCAGGTTGAGGATTGGATGGGCCAGCTTTCTTTGTATCCACAGTAGACTGTGTGATCGTGGAAGATTGGTTGCTGCTTGACAAATGAGAAGAGGCTTTGTCTGCCATCCAAGACAGAATCTGCTCTCGCTCTTCTGGCTTCCACACATGTTTATGTTCCAGACCAGGAAATTTGACAAGTAACATAGTGGATGCATCAAGCTTCTTCTGACCTGATACACACTCAGTGCCTTGTCGCCTACTACTGACAACACCATGCCCATGTACACTGCCTTTTTTGTCATTTTGGGTTTTGCTGACATGTTTGCAGATGTTGATAGCCCAAGCCAAGAAAACTTTGACCCCAAAAATATTGTGGAGAAATTACAAGTGAGTACTTTGTACAAGGCAGCACAAAATGGTAGAGTCCTGCTTTGTATTTGCAAAAGCCACCATCAATGTATGAATGTAGCTGACATGGACGGACGGCACAAGTCAGGCTGTGAACCCCTAAATATTGTGGAAAAAGGAACAGTGCTTTACTGTGTCAGGCAGCAGTAAATACTAGAGTACTGCTTAGTAACTACTTACAAAAGCCAATAGCAACGTATGAATGTGGCTGACATGGACGGATAGCACAAGTAGGGCTGTGAAACCCTAAACATTGTGGACACAGGAACGGTGCTTTACTGTATCAGGCATCAGTAAATACTTTAATTGCATGCTATTTCCTGCCAAAAGTTCTAGTATATTTGAAATACTTATTTAAAGTAAAAATTTGGCATATTTCTCCAGTTCCTCCAGAAAATCAAACACAAAATGGTGTAATATGTCCATCAGATGTATGTTTTAACACCTTGAAGGAATGTAAAACTGAGAAGATGAGGAACTGCACTGAATCCATGAACAGATGCTTCGACTATAGGGGTTCAATCATAAATCCAGGTGAGAAAATCTTTCTTAAAGTTGTATAAGTTATCTGTAATCAAATACTCTTTTTGCTCCAAAGAATCTAAATTAAAAAAAATATAGGAACTTCATAGAGATAGTCTGAACTTAAATATTTTAGTTTTTTGTATATACTGTAGCTCCAGTGCTTAGTGTATCTAACATTTCAGGTCCTATTAATATTATGTAAAAGACATTTAGACTATATACAAATGTTTTGTTGTGAAATGATGTCTGTTGTTTTTGTATCTTCAGATAGAACATTTACAAAATATTCTGCCAAAGGTTGTGTTAATGATGATGCCTGCCGAAACAACGTTGACAGCAAGATTGCCTTTGAAGAAACGCGCAGGGTGTACGTCAAGTGTTAAGGGCACGTTACACACTACATATTAAGCGATATGTCGTCAGGGTCACGCCGATAGTGACGCACATCCGGCATTGTTTGACATATCGTAGCGTGTGACAGCTACGAGCGTCTGTGATTGTGCAAAAATACTCACCTTATCGTTGCTCGTTGACACGTCGCTCATTTCCTTAAAATCGAACGTCCTTCTGCTCGCCGGTTGTTCATTGTTCCCGAAGCAGCACACATCACTCCATGTGACACTCCGCGAACGATGAACACAGCTTACCTGCGTCCCGCCGGCAATGAGGAAGAAAGGAGGTGGGCGGGATGTTACGTCCCGGTCATCTCCGCCCCTCCGCTTCTATTGGCCGGTCGCTGTGTGACGTCGCTGTGACGCCGAACATCCCTCCCCCTTCAGGAAGAGGATGTTTGCCGCCCACAGCGAGGTCATTTGGAAGGTAAGCACATGTGAAGGGGGTTGACAACTTTGTGCGACATGGGCAAGAAATTGCCTGTGCCGCACAAATGACGGGGGCGGGTGCGATCGCACATGCGATCGCGCGAGAAATTGATGTGTGTAAAGCAGACTGTAGTCTCTACAGTTTCTGGCCAGGCATCTTAATTGTAAAACTGATAATAAATTAGAGAAGCTAGTGTCAAGCAAAATTTGAATTTGCCTGTTTAGACGGATTTTCCCAGGAGCTTCAATTCTGGGAGAAGTTATTTTCTACAAATGTAATGTCCCCTCTTATACTTTGGAATCACTCTAGAACCTGGCGCATAATAGGCATAATGTGTAGAGATGAGTGAACCCGAGGTTCGGTGTTCAGACTGTTATCAAAAAACTGAGTTTGCATTCAGAGTTCGGGTGCTATATATGAATTTCACTCATGCTAACATCGCTGTGGTTGGGTACTTTCAGTGTTATGCTATGCCCACTGCGAGCTGCTTGCAGTTTTAACAGCATGCACTTGGGGTAACAACAGCATGATTGGAGTAGTGTGCACCCTTAAAAAAATTGAAATCCCCTGCCCACCTGCCTCCAGAAGGGGTCTGTTTATGGCTGGTGGCATGTGGGCAGAGACCCAAACTGCCCAATTAGTCACTTCCATTGGGTTTCAGGTCAATTTTGGGACCCAAATTCGGCTGACCCCAGTAAACCCAACTTCCACAGGTCCACTCATCTCTAATAATGTGTTAAAAAATGAAAAATCCTTATATTCACCTTACTAACGCCTCTTCTTATCACCAGCCCCACTTGATCCTCATTGCAATTTCAGATCACCATTGTTGGGTTGAAAACTCCACACAGTACAGCCACCTCCAGGTTTGATGGATCAGGAGGGTTTTCCATAAGAGCAAAACTTAAAGGGTTAAGACATCCTGGCATCTTGACATTACAGCATATACGATTATAGGCATTTCTGATCAGATGAGTTTTAAGTTCCGTTTGAAGCTTGCAAGTGTAGCAGATAGTCTGACGTGTTAAGGCAGCAAGTTCCAGAGGACAGGGGATGCTCGAAGGAAGTCTTGGATGTGGTTGCATGAGGAGCGAATGAGAGAGGAGGAGAGAAGGAGATCTTTGGAGGACCAGAGGTTGTTTTGGAGTGTAGCGGGAGATTAGTTCAGAAATATACGGAGGAGACAGATTATGGATGGCTTTGAATGCAGTACAGGCACCTCCAGGTTTGGTGGATCAGTAGGGTTTTCCATAAGAGCAAAACTTAAAGAGTTCAGACTTCATGGCATCATGACATTACAGCATGACATTACAGCATGTACTTCACCTTTGCTGGCACATGCGCAGAAATCATAATTTCCCTAGCAAAGCTCAAAGCCAAGACCTAAACTTAACACAAATGATGGCAATCTGAATATTCAGTAATCTGACTATGAGGAGTGACTGGGCCAGTGAGGTGGCAGTAAGGTGATTAATTAGTAGGGATGATCGAATACGTCGATTATTCGGCTTCGCGAATATTTCCCGAATACCTCGCCGCTATTCGACTATTCGTTGTGCAATGTAAGTCTATGGGAAGCCCGAATAGTTCCGAATAGTTGTTATTCGAGTTCCCCATAGACTTACATTGCGCATTGAATATTCGCGAATAGTCGAATTGCGTTGAGGTATTCATAAAATGTTCACGAAGCCGAATAGTTGAGGTATTCGATCATCCCTAATTATTAGTTGTTTTTTGTTTTGCTTTTTAACATTTTAATGGCCTTTTAGAATTTTGGCAAATGGTAGTTGTCGGCCACCTTGGCTAAATCCGAATGGAAGAAAATTAATAAAAAATAATGAGTGTGGTTTCTGTAAAATCATTACTATTTCAATAATCTTCCTCTATTCCAGTGTTTCTCAACTCCAGTCCTCAAGACCCACCAACAGATGATGTTTTCAGGTTTTCCTCAATATTAGACAGGGGATAATTCCATCACCTGTGCAACATTAAGGAAATCCTGAGAACCTGATTGAGGAAAACCTGAAAACATGATCTGTTGGTGGGTCTTGAGGACTGGAGTTGAGAAACACTGCTCTATTCTGTCCTAATTACAAATAATCTGCAAGGATGTTAATTATTACACTTTCTAATCAATATTCTAAATATTTTCTTGCCTTTTCAGTTGAGAGTTGAGTCTTTTCTTTTTAGTCTATTAACATCTAAACATAGCAATGTCATTGATATACTGAGAGTATTGGTATCCCGACAGAAATAAATTACAGATCATTGGTCTAACTGAAAACCAACGGTTGAACTTCTCAAAATACAATTAAAAAATGATCTTTCAATATATAAATTAACATGGGATTGACTATACGCTTCAATAAATTTTCTTAAATCATTCTGGTGTCTGAAATTTAATAATAATAATAATAATAATAATAATAATAATAATAATAATAATTTGAGATTTTTGGCAAAATATTGCAATTTCTTGAGCTATCCCACATTTCACGACAAATCTCTTTGAGACAGTACTATTCTAAAAATAAATAAATAAATATACACATTTTAAAAACAAAATATTTCAGAGTAGGACTACCCCAAAGAGATTTGCCATGATGTGGCGAGGTAGCTCAAGAAATTGCAATTTTTTGGCCAAAAATCTAAAACTTATAATAATACAGTTTTGAATTTTTAGCGTAGTGCACATCTTATAATACGCCATTTTGAGTTTAGCTGGCTTTCTTGTTTTTTTGTTGAATTGGTCGGTGGCTGACCCCCACCTTGCCATGCACATCAATTTGTTTGTTTTTTTTTCACCTGTTTTGATTTTGCCAATTGGTGGCTGTCCACAGGCTATTTATTTCATGCAGCATTTGCTTGGGCCTGTCCCGCCCACAGCCATGAATCAGTCGTGGGTACGGGATTGAAAAGCACCAGGTAATTGCTGCTATGAACAGTGCTGATATGAAAACTACTTTTTCATTGGCGCATTTTATATATAAAATATTTTAGAGTAGGATTGCCCCATAGAGATTTGCCTTGATGTGGCGGGGTAGCTCAAGAAATTGCAATTTTTTGGCAAAAATCTCAAATTTAAAATAGTACAGTTTGGAATTTTTAGTGCAGTGAACATCTTATAATACATGCCATTTTGAGTTTAGATAGCTTTCTTGTTTTTTTTTTTGCTGTGAAACCAGGTCTGTAGTGTTTTCCTTTGCTTATTTTCTTATTCAGCATCTTCCTGTTTTCCTGATATTCCACAGCTGTAACCTGATCCCTCAGTGATCCACAAGTCCAATTTGTTTTGATCAAGGTGACCTTTTCTAGTTATTCCAAGTGAAAACTATGTTTATGAGGCTGGTACAGGATACAAGGTTCATAAATGGAGAAAAAAGCACAATTCTCTGCTAAGAATATTATAAAGAAAAATATTTTTTTTCTGAAAGGACAGTGACCATTCAAAGGAAATCTATCATCAGATTGTTTTTTTTTTAAATATTAGATTTCTTTTTTAAATTTACATGACAATTTGTAATACCGATATCACCGATACCAGTTCATCAGTGAGTTCACCTATGGTCACAGTTGGTATGTCGGACTGCTGGACCGTCGGACTGCATGACAAGGTGGAAGAGCAATCTAATCGTCCAATGTACTCAAGCAATTCTACCTGGTAATAAGGACTTCTGAACAGCACTCCCAGGCAGTCCTTCAATCTGTGTAATCTATCATAAAATCTTGAGTACGTTGGACTGTCAGACTGCCGGACTGCATAACCTGGTGGCAGAGCAGTCCGGCAATCTGACAGTGTGTTCCCGTGCTGTCATTTTGGTACCGTGAGAACTACTATCTGTGACTGCAGGTGAACTTGCTGCCTGACTGCCGGACTGCTCTGTTGCCATGTCACATAGTCTGGCAATCCAATGTGCTCAAACCATTCTGCATCAGGGCACAGTCCAGCGAGTTCACCTGTGATCACGATACCATCTGTGACTGCAGGTGAACTCACTGCTGGACTGACGGAATCGCTTGAGCATGTCAAGCTGTCAAGCTGCTAGACTACCAAACTGTGTTATACAGCTGCAGTGCAGTCTGCCAGATTTAGTGTGATATTTCTGTTTTTCTTGTTTAATAAATTTCAAAAAATTCTACATTTCTGAGGAAAAAAATGAACTTTTTTGAATTTACCAAATGGCTGCAATGAAATAAAGAGTGAAAAATGTAAAGGGGTCTGAATACTTTCCATACCCACTGTAGGTAGATGGATTTTAACTAGGAAAAAATAAAATCCTGTTGTGCACATGCTAATTTTTTTAGTGTTCTGCTGTCAAATACAATATCTGTACAATTTGTTAATTTATTTGCTACAAATCAAACATTTTTTAAATAATTTGGCAAAAGTGGCCAAAGTATTACTAGGAGGATGTGCAATGTGTTTAGGAGACTAAAGGGTGTTTTACACGCTGCGACATCACTAACGATATACCGTCAGGGTCACATCATTAGTGACGCACATCCAGCGCCATAAGCGACATCGCAGCGTGTGACACCAAGGAGCGATGATCAACGAGCGCAAAAACGTGAAAAATCATTGCTCGCTGACTTGCCGCTCCTTTTCCAAATATCATTGCTGCAGCAGGTACGATGTTGTTCATCATTCCTGCGACAGCACACATCGCTGTGTGTGACACCGCAGGAGCGACGAAGATCTCCTTACCTGCGTCCACCGGCAATGAGGAAGAAAGGAGGTGGACGGCATGTTCCGGCCGCTTATCTCCGCCCCTCCTCAGCTATTGGATGGCTGCCGTGTGACGTCGCTGTGACGCCGCACAAACCGCCCCCTTGGAAAGGAGGCGAATTGCCGGCTAGAGCGACGTCACAGGGAAGGTAAGTCTGTGTGATGGGTGTAAGCAATGTTGTGTGCCACGGGCAGTGATTTGCCCGTGATGCACAACCGACGGGGGCGGGTACGCTCGTTAGCGATATCGGTACCGATATCGCAGCGTGTAAAGTGCCCTTTATTTAGCTTAGATAGAAAAATAATTGAATGCAACACCAAGGTTAAGAGACATGTTGTATTTGAGATGCATTACTGGATAATATGTTTTCTTAACACTTTGATCTGGATTTTAATAATTTATCAATAAATGAGTAGTTAAAAACAAAAATAAAATTTCAAGGAATTGGACAAACATAATTTTTCTTTTCTGCACTTGAAAAAGATTAGTAATATCAAAGTCTCCAGATTATTAGGGTTGAAGATATCCCGGTGCGTAGGCTGGTGTGTTGTCCTCCATATTAATTTTATACCATCTCCATAATACAGATATCCAATACTCCTAAGAGTACAATATAAATAAATCAGACTGAGATGTTGGCTAGGCATTGTGTCCTGTGTAGAAAGATTACAAAGAAACAAGAAAGAAGTTTGCCCACTCCCAACAAAATGAGTCCACCCATGGTTCCTCAGGGAAGGTAAATATATATATATATATTTAAATTATTTAAACATTTTATTTTAGGCAAGAAGAAATTGACGGACATTCTGATGGATCTTTTTAATTTAGGTCATCATTTCATTGTTGAGTTGCCCCAGGACCTCACCTGGAGAAAACATAAACTTTGCAAAGAAGAGAATGTCCTGCCAGGGACAGTCAGAAATTGTGATGTGCAATGTTGTTATAAGAATGATCTCATCCATCCCATAATAAAATAGTTTTTTTTATCTTCCCAGAAAGTATTTATATGATCCCTGTGAACAGACAGCAGAATGAGCAGAAGAGAATCCGAGAAGACGCCCATGCTGCCCAACACACAATGAAGAACCTGGTCGCTTTGCTTTTCATTATCTCAGCTCTTGTCGGCTCAGGTAAGAGGTGTGCAGCCATTTCCCATCATTTACACACAGTGCACTGAAAAGCATCAGCATAATTTGACAGATAAATGCAAATAGTAAAAAAAAATTGTATATATTGCAAGTTTCTGGAAAATGTGGTGACATTGGAGCACATTTTCTAATTTGGAAAATGGGATCTTTAACAAATGTGCCCCAAATCTTACATGGACTCACCTCTTTTATATCCAGTAGTTGTTCATATCCAACTATTTCCTCTACAGTGATTGTATTATATAGACCAATCTCTTATACTAAATTTTTGATATTATGGATTCAATCCTTAGGCTTAAAAAAATGAATCTCAATAACTCCTCATTGACCAAATCTAAAAGAAACTTAAAAGATATGATGAACACATGACAGTTCAACTTTTCTCTTACGTGTTCCTTTTTCAGTTGAGTGAAGTTCCGTAAAGAACAGGTTAAAGCTTTACAAACGTTCAATCAGAATGAGCTCATTGATAGATTCTTAATCACTCTCGATCTGTAGTCAAGATTATTCAGGGAGAAAATTATTTATAATTCAAATTACCCACAAGGTCTCACAGTCTATAGGAGGAGAGGATCCTGCCTGCGAGGGCTCACAGTCTACAGGGAAGGGGTGAGGATACAGTAGGTCAGGGCAGAGCTGGTCGGGCAGTGGTATAGTGGACTGAGGTTATTGCCTGTTGTAGGCTCATCGGAAGAGGTGGGTCTTCCGGTTCCAGCATTTTAGCCAGATATATTTACGTAAATGCTCTAGAAGTTAAGAGAAAATACAGTCTTAAAAATCTGCCGTGGACTATAGACAAAGATCTTATTTGTCTGGTGTTGTCCTTTTCTTTGCCACCACAGTTGGTTGATAGGCATCCATAATGAGATAGAAAAAAGAAAAAAATGCGATCCAGTACTAAAAAAACCTTACTGGTATTGAAGATCCATAAAAATACCAGAATCTTATTAGTCCAGCGTTGCCCTGACCCGCTCTTTCAACTGCCTTCTCAGTTGATTGACAGGCATCCATAATGGATGATTCCAGCATACCGTTCTTCTTAAAATCTTTCATGTTAAACAGTCCCCTAAAATTACCCACAACCCAGGGCTCTTACCTCATTAAACACAATCACTTCATTATTCCCCATTATGCCAATGAGTAAATATGAGAGTCCAAAACACCTCAGTTGGAGCTCTGAGCTTGAAGAATGTTTTTATCATACTGTATTTTAATTAATTGAACAAATAAAGACAAGATTTTAAGAAGAACGGTATGCTATATTCATCCATTCTATTTGCTGTTATCAGTGAAGGCCAACCGCATTGATCCAGGCATGTATGGATACTATGGTAGGTGCAATAAACCGCATTAGTCTTTAAAATCCATATTGAGATACCTAATATGCACCTGGAGTGGCTTTGGTAGATACCGGCAAGGAGCGCCACTGGATTAGTCATTTCTCAAGCCTTGGTCTTCAGCAGGTTGATCACAATACAATATCTCTGATACACTTGAGCATCTCAGAGAAGGTTATCACTGGCTACAATCATGGTGCCAGGCTCTGATTCACATTGCTAATCGTAAGAGCCACCGGAAACATTTGACAGTTTTCCTTTAAAGCCCATAAAGAAGAGTCAAAAACATACTAAGCTTATGGTCAAGGGAAAAAGTATCATTGAACAAAAACAAGAAACCTATCCTGATCTACGACACCTATGAGCCTAGAATTTAAGCAACAGTGGAAATAAAGTGACAATGTTAGCAATAATGTTGGACTCTTGTTGCCTACAATTCTAAAATAGATAAATAGAATGACAATACATTTTTCCAGAAAATTCCTCTTTCTTATTGTTTCAATATAATAAGTAGGATTGGATTTCTTTTCCAGTCATTTCCTATAAATGCTATTCGTGGTTTTGCCGCAATTTTGCAACATGTAACGAGTCTGAAATCCAATACCTTGGAGAGCGATACAGGGATGCCATACAAAACCTTAGAAATAGTGAGTACAATTCAGTTTATCTTTTTAACTAAACAAATATACTAAACAATCACCGTCTCACCTCTGGTCCTGTGATGTTGACCTATTTTATAGATTGAAAATTGCTTATTGAAATAGATAAAAGTTGTGCCAATGAAACTTTGTGTGGAACCAAGGGCGCAATGGTAGTGGGAAATACAACATTTCGATTTTATGCGAGTTGCTGCGATGGAGACTTATGCAACAATAAAGGATATGAACGTAAGTGTGACAATGGTAATAATTATAATTGACGGCTGAAAAAAACTCAAGTTCTAAGTATATAATGTTTTCTACAACTAAAAATTAGCAAATTATGCAAATTAATTTGAAACAAAAAAAACACCAAATATTTTCAGCTCCCCTTTAGAACCTTTTCTTTCCATCCTTGCTTCCAATCCTGGCATGGATCTCACTTGGAATCATGAAAAAATATCATAAATGATCTAGTAAGGTAAGGAAATCTACCTGGTGGACTTTCTTCCCTCGCTGGGTCATTTATGGTCTTACTTTGAGACAGGTTTGTTCAATACAATTTCAGTACAAAAAAGTAAAATTGAAGCAAAACTATCAATTTAAGTTAATTCTTAGGGATGAGCAAACGTATTCGCCACTATTCGGTATCCGACGGATAACGGGCTATTCGCACCATTCGGTATCCGACGAATAAAACAGTATCCGCTCCGATACTTTCATTTTTATTTCTTACTTCCTGGCGCCTGTTTTGCAGCCAATAAACACATCTGATGTTGCTTGCCCTCACAGTAACATCGCAGCCATCTTTGTTGTGCTGTTACTGTGATTGGCTTGGCCGCACAGCATCATAGGGGCTATATAAGCCAGCGGCCATTTTGTGAACACGCAGTCATTGGGGAGCTGGTGGTGTAGATAGACTGTATTGTGTGCGGCAGTGTGTTCCTAGATCCAACTAATAAATAGTCCTTCCAAGGGCTGAAGACAGTGTCCAGTAGCTACTAGCATCTCCATAAATCGCCAGACCGCAAATCTGTGAATGCGGACCCAGCAATAGGGACAGTGACAGTGCAGTGCCTTGTAAGTGAAAGCATTCATGTTGCAAACTCCTAGATAGTCATTCTAAGGGTGGAAGCCAGCAGTAAGAAGCTGCTGGCAGCTCCATAAATCACCAGGCTGTAAAACAGTGAATGCGGACCCAGCTATAGGGCATGTGACAGTGCAGTGCCTTGTAAGTGATAGCGTTCGTGCTGCAAACTCCTAAATAGTCCTGTGTATTTTGGTTGCATTTTCCATCCATTGAAATCAATGAGGTGTGTCAAAACGCAACCAAAATGCGCTTGCACTGCATTTTTGTTGCGTTCAGCATGCTTTTTTGACTAACAGAAAGCAGGTCTTTTGATCTCACTCTCTCTGTCTGTGTTGGTCTCTCTCTCACTTTCTGTTTGTCTGTCAGACTCTCTCTCTGTCTGTCCGTCTCTCTCTGTCTGTCCGTCTCTCCCTCCCCTCTTCTCATACTCACTGATCACTGACCGATCACCGCCGTGGCGCTGCACGGTTGTCACACTGCTCCAGCGGCTTCTCCTGCTTTTGAAAATGCCGGCCCCTCATTATTCCATCTCATATTCACTGCTTCCCCTGCCCACTGGCACCTATGATTGGTTGCATTCAGAAGAGCCCCAACACTGAGTGACAGCTGTATCACTGAAACATATCTCAAGCCACCGGTGGGAGGGTCTATGTAGTGCAATAAAATATATAAATAAATAATTAAAAAAAAGGCATGTGGTCCCCCCCAATTTTCATACCAGCAGGAGTGAAGCCACACAGCTGAAGGCTGGTATTCTCAGGATGGTGAGCCCCATGTTATGGGGAGCCCCCCAGCCTAAAAATATCAGCCAGCAGCTGCCCGGAATTGCCGCATCGATTAGATGCGACAATCCCTGGACTCTACCCGGCTCATCCCGAATTTCCCTGGTGCGGTGGCAATCGGGGTAATAAGGAGTTAATGGCAGTCCATACCCATAGCTGCCTCTAAGTCCTAGGTTAATCATGGCAGGCATCTATGAGACACCCCCCATGAATAACCTGTAAGTGAAAGTAAATAAACACATACACCTGAAAAAAATCCTTTATTTGGAATAAAAGTAAAAAAAATTACCCTCTTTCACCACTTTATTAAAATCTCCAAACATCTCTCCAGGTCCGGCATAATCCACACGAGGTACCACAACGCTTTCAGCTCTGCTACATGAAGCTCAAAGGAGCAGCCACAGGCCATGACCGCTTTCTGTCAGCTCCATGCAGCAACTGAAGTGAATCACTTTGTCAGCAAAAATATCAGACAGGTTACCCGTGGCCACCACTCTCAGGTGGAGGGCTCCAGCTGTGGCTGCGGGTAACCTGAGTGTCTGCACCACTGATCACGTGGCTCACTTCAGTTACTCACGGGATTTGCGGTCACTGGCTCTGTCTCGCAGCCAGCCATTCTCTATGGAGATGTAGCAGAGCCGAGTGGTACCACACTGTCAAAAATGCATCCAAAACACAGCGTTTTGGATGCATTTTGAAACGCATATGCAGTGACTAAATGCTACTTTTTATTTGTCATGCCAGAACGCAACGTGCGCACAAACCCTTAAAGTGCTGTCAAATATGTCCCAAAAAAGGAGGTGTGAGACAGACACCAATATAATGTATAAGTTAGAGCCCTTTCTAATTGAAAAAGGGAGAACAATATGAAAAACGAAATGTGTGAACATATGCTAAAGGGTTTTTTTGGAGGTTGGGGCTTGATTTGACGTTTTATTACAGTTATTAGGCATTAGAAACTGTTACTTATCAATTTCCCCTCTTTTACTTTAGTTTGAGAGCTGTTCTGGTGACTACGTAAACGCCGCGTGCTGCTCTGACCACGTTATTCCAAGACACCAGAAAGGCTGTCACGCATCTTCTACACGCTGTGTTCATACTGTTTCTGCCTTTTCCCATCCATTTCAGCCTTTTCCTCAGTCACCACAGCTCGCCGTTAGGTCCAACGTGAAATTTTTCGAGTTTCCCATAGACTTACATCGCGCATTGAATATTCGCGAATAGTCAAATAGTGGCGACCTATTCGTCGGATATTCGCGAACTCGAATATTTTGGTATTCGATCTTCCCTATTAATTATGCATAAAAATTGGAGTGGAAATAAATAACATACCCCTTGCTTATGTTTTAAATATTTGCTTGAAATAATAAATGCGTAAATTCCTATCGCACCAACAGAAGATCAAACACCAAGAGTTGGAAAATGTCTTTTTGTTTTCTCACTTAAGAGGAATTATCAAAAATTTGACAATTTGCGTAAACTCTGTTTAATCATCTTTAATCACATGCTATTTCCTACCATACAGTAAGTCATGGTATATTTGAAATATTTCTTTAAATAATAATTGGGCTTATTTCTCCAGTTCCTCCAGAAAATCAAACACAAAATGGTGTAACATGTTCCTCAGATGTATGTTTTAACACCTTGAAGGAATGTAAAACTGAGAAGATGATGAACTGCACTGGATCCAAGACAGATGCTTCGACTATAGGGGTTCAATGGTAAATCCAGGTGAGAAAATCGCTCCTAAAGTTGTATAAGTTTTCCGTAACCAAATGCTCTTTTTGCTCCAAATCATCTAAATTAAAAAATATAGGAAGTTTGTAAATGTAGTCTAAACTTAAATATTTTACAATTTTTGTATATAGCTCCAGTGTTTACTGCATTTTGAACCTTTCAGGTCCAATTAATATATGTTTTGTTGTGAAATGATGTCTGTTGTTCTTGTATCTACAGATGGAACATATACAAATTATTCTGCCAAGGGTTGTATTAATGATGATGCATGCCGATACAACGTTGACAGCAAGATTGCCTATAAAGACACGCACAGGGTGTATGTCAAGTTTTAGACGCTACAGTTTAAGCCAATTCAACTAAATTGTAAAATTAATAATAAATTAGAGAAGCTAGTGTCAAGGAAAATTTGAATTTGCCTGTTCACACTGCTTTTTCTAGGAATTTAAATTCTACGAGAAGTTATTTTCCCCAAATTTAATGTCCCTTTCATGATTTGCGATCACTCTAGAACCTGGAGCATAATGAGCACAATAGGTAGAGATGAGCAAACTCGAGGTTTGGTGTTTGGGCTTTTATAAAAAAAATTGAGTGTGAGTTCGGAGTTTGGGTGGTTTATGTCACGCTGCACAAAGGCTAGTAAGATGCAGTACAGCATAATCCCCACTAGGTGGCAGCAGAGTAGTAGAGAAGAGACAAAGAAACACTGTAAAGGGAGGAACAATATCAAAGTCAGAAAGCAGAACCGAGTCAGATGCCGGGAGATCAGGTATGCAGAAGGAAACACAAACAACAGATAGGAGAGGGAAGTCAGGGACTGGGACAGGCAGAAAAATGGGGAAGGGTCAAAGTCAGGTCACAGTAGCAGGGAGGCAGGACAGATCGGGAACACTTATCAGAGCCAGTAAACACGCTGCAAGGCATAAATATCACTGGCACTGAGCCATAGGTAGACAGGCAATATATTACATCCTGGGATCCAGAACGAGGCAAGGGAAGTTAACTCATGACATGACCAGGCCAAAGCTGGGTGAAACCAGCAGCAGGCAAAAGCCAGCCTGGATCATGACAGTTTACACATGAACTTCACTTGTACGAGCATCACTGTGGTTTCGTACCCTTGGTGCTACGCGAAGTGCGAGCCACTTGTAGTTTTGAACGATGTGCACTAGGGTTAACAACAGCGTGGTGCACCCACCAAAAAACTGGAAAAGCCTCACCACCCGCCCCCAGAAGTGATCTGTTTATGGCTGGCTGCATGTGGGCAGAGACCCTGAACTGCTCAATTACTGACTTCCATTAGACTTCAGGTCAAGTTCGGATCCCAAACTGAACTTAATTTAAAGTTTAGCTGACCCAACCGAACCAAACTTTTACAGGTCTGCTCATCTCCAGTAATGTGTTAAAAATCATTAGTCTAAGTGCTGTTTCACATCTCCGTTTTTATGCCGGAAGCCAGATCCGGCCCACATGACATTCAGTTACAGTAGAAGCGCGACACCATGCTATTGTGTGCTTCATACACAACCACATGTGTCCGCATGGTGTCGCGCTTCCACTGTAAATTAATGTAACTGTACTGCATGTGTGCCGGATGTGAAGCGGCCCTAACTGAGAACCAATAAACACTTGAACTGCTCAAAATTCAATAAAAAATGATCTTTCAATATTAAAATTAACATGTGATTACTATACTATACTCTTTAATAAATTTCCTTTAAACATTGTGTTGTCTGAAAAAAATAAGAAAAATAGTAATAAGTAAAAGTATAAATGGACAGCAGTACTTACTAGTCAAAATATAACTTTTTTGTTTTTTAAATCATAACTTTTTATTAGTAATTAATGTCAGAGGTTACATCATACATCATATTGTCATCACGTTATCAACAAAAATCACAATAATATGGGTATTAAACAAGGGAGAGGGGGGAGCAAAATATAACTTTTAAATTGTACATGTCCATGTCATTCCGGGAGATTATTTTTTAGAATAAGTTTTAATATAAGTTTTACTTGAGGCATATAAAAAAGGAGGTGCCATTTGGTGGAAACATGGTGCTCTGATGTCTTCGATATTCCGCACACTGTTGCGAGAGATTCTTGCTTCTTTGTAGCACATCTCCAAAAGCAGCAGCAACATGGGGGACATAATTCATTAGTACTGAGCAGTGTAGCTGTGAATCTACAGTCCACGTCTCACTAAGCGACATCACTAGCGACATCGCTGCTGAGTCATGGTTTTTGTAACGCAACAGCGATCTTGCTAGCGATGTTGCTGTGTGTGACATCCAGCAACGAGCTGGCCCCTGCTGTGTGGTCGCCGGTCGTTGCTGAATGTCCTGGATAATTTTTTGGTCGTTGCTCTCCTGCTGTGAAGCACACATCGCTGTGTTTGACAGTGAGAGTGCAACGATCTGAATGTGCAGGGAGCAGGGAGCCAGCTTCTGCGGACGCTGGTAACCAAAGTACACATCGGATAACCAAGCAAAGGCTTTGCTTGGTTATCCAATATTTACCTTGGTTACCAGCATCCACAGCCTCTAGAAGCCGGCTCCCTGCTCCCTGCACACGTAGCCAAGGTACACATCGGGTAACTATAAGCAAAGCGCTTTGCTTAGTAACTCGATGTGTGCTATGGTTACAAAGCACAGTGTCGTTACATGGGTCGCTTGTGGCTGGTGGCTGATCCCTGATCACTGTGGAGATCTGCCTGTTTGACAGCTCACCAGTGACCATGTAGCGACACTCCAGCAATCCCTGCCAGGTCAGATCGCTGGAGCATCGCTTAGTGTGACAGTACCTTATCTCTAAGGTGAGATCAAACATAACAAAGCAGCAGAATTGGATTAATTAAACAGCAGTACTAAAGGTCCAGTCACACTAAGCAACTTACCAGCGATCCCAACAACGATAGGGATCGCTGGTAAGTTGCTAGGAGGTTGCTGGTGAGATGTCACACTGCGACGCTCCAGCGATCCCACCAGCAACCTGACCTGGCAGGGATCGCTGGAGCGTCGCTACACAAGTTGCTGGTGAGCTCACCAGCAACCAGTGACCAGCCCCCAGCGCCGCGTGGAAGATGCTGCGCTTGGTAACTAAGGTAAATATCGGGTAACCAACCCGATATTTACCTTGGTTACCAGCGCACGGAGCTACATGTGCAGAGAACAGGGAGCAGCGCACACTGAGCGCTGGTTCCCTGCTCTCCTAGTTACAGCACACATCGGGTTAATTAACCCGATGTGTCCTGCAGCTAAATGTGCACAGAGCAGGGAGCAGCGCACAATGCTTAGCGCTGGCTCCTTGTTCTCCTAGCTACAGCACACATCGGGTTAATTAACCCGATGTGTCCTGCAGCTACATGTGCACAGAGCAGGAGCCGGCACTGACAGTGAGAGCGGCGGAGGCTGGTAACAAAGGTAAATATCGGGTAACCAAGGACAGGGCTTCTTGGTTACCCGATGTTTACTGTGGTTACCAGCCTCCGCAGAAGCCGGCTCCTGCTGCCTGATCATTTAGTTGTTGCTGTCTCGCTGTCACACACAGCGATCTGTGCTTCACAGCGGGACAGCAACAACTAAAAAATGGCCCAGGACATTCAGCAACAACCAACGACCTCACAGCAGGTGCCGGGTTGTTGCTGGATGTCACACACAGCAACATCGCTAGCAACGTCACAAAAGTTGTTCGTTAGCAGCGATGTTGCTAGCGATGTTGCTTAGTGTGACGGGGCCTTAACTGGGGTTGCTGTGAAACCAGGACTGTGGTGAGGTCTGATAGTGTCTTCCTTTGCTTTTTTTCTCATTCAGCATCCTCTTGTTTTCCTGACACTCCCCAGAGTTCAATAGGTAGTTGTAATCTGATCTCTAAGTGATCCACCAGTCCAACTTTTAATGACCAATATGAAATCTTCCAGTTTTACCAAGTGAAAACTACACCGTGTGCAGAATTATTAGGCAAGTTGTATTTTAGAGGATTTTTTTTTTTTATTATTCATCAACAACTATGTTTTCAATCAACCCAAAAGACTCATAAATATCAAAGCTTAATATTTTTGGAAGTTGGAGTAGGTTTTTTAGAGTTGGCTATCTTAGGAGGATATCTGTTTGTGCAGGTAACTATTACCGTGCAGAATTATTAGGCAACTTAATAAAAACCAAATATATTCCCATCTCACTTGTTTATTTTCACCAGGTAAACCAATATAACTGCACAAAATTTAGAAATAAACATTTCTGGCATGCAAAAACAAAACCCCCAAAAATTTGTGACCAATATAGCCCCCTTTCTTTTTGATGACACTCAGCAGCCGACCATCCATAGATTCTGTCATTGCTTGATCTGTTTACGATCAACATTGCGTGCAGCAGCCACCACAGCCTCCAGACACTGTTCTAAGAGGTGTACTGTTTTCCCTCCCTGTAGATCGCACATTTAATGAGGGACCACAGGTTCTTTATGAGGTTCAGATCAGGTGAACAAGGGGGCCATGTCATTATTGTTTCATCTTTTAGACCTTTAGCGGCCAGCCACGCTGTGGAGTAGTTGGATACATGTGATGGAGCATTGTCCTGCATGAAAATTATCTTTTTCTTGAATGATACCGACTTCTTCCTGTACCACTGCTTGAAGAAGTTGTCTTCGAGAAGCTGGCAGTAGCTCTGGGAGTTGAGCTTCACTCCATCCCCAACCCGAAAAGGTCCCACAAGTTCATCTTTGATGATCCCAGCCCATATCAATACCCCACCTCCACCTTGCTGGCGTCTGAGCTGGAGTTGGGCTCTCTGCCCTTTACTGATCCAGCTTCTGGCCCATCCATCTGCCCAGCAAGAGTCACTCTCATTTCATCAGTCCATAAAACCTTTGAAAAATCAGTCTTAAGATATTTCTTGGCCCAGTCTTGACATTTTATCTTATGTTTCTTGTTCAAAGGTGGTGTTTTTTCAGCCTTCCTTACCTTGGCCATGTCCCTGAGTATGGCACACCTTGTGCTTTTTGATGCTCCAGTAACGTTGCAGCTCTGAAATATGGCCAAACTTGTGGTTAATGGCATCTTGGCAGCTTCACGCTTGATTTTCCTCAATTCATGGGCAGTTATTTTGCGCCTTTTTTGCCCAACACACTTCTTGCAGCCCTTTTGGCTATTTGCCATGAAACGCTTGATTGTTCGGTGATCACGCTTCAAAGGTTTGGCAATTTCAAGACTGCTGCATCCCTCTGCAAGACATCTCACAATTTTGGACTTTTCAGAGCCCATCAAATCTCTTTTCTGACCCATTTTGCCAAAGGAAAGGAAGTTGCCTAATAATTCAGCACACCTTATATAGGGTGTTGATGTCATTACACCGCACCCCTCCTCATTACAGAGATGAACATCACCTGATTTACTTAATTGTTAGTTTGCTCTCAGCCTATACAGCATGGAATAGATCAACAGGTATAACAAGTATCATGTGATCAAAATACTCATTTGCCTAATAATTCTGCACACAGTGTATGTTCCTGAGGCTGGTAAAGGAGACATGGCTTTAAATTAGATTTTTTTTTATTTCCTGAAAGGACAGTGAATATTTAAAGGAAATCTATCATCAGAATTTTTTTTTATAAATATTAGATTGTTTTTCCAAATTTACATGACTATTTGTAGGACCGTTTTCCCAAATTCCTGACAAATGCAGTCATGTAACGATTTCTTGGTAGTCTATCATCTTAATAGTATTCTGGGAAAAATAATCCTCCTGCACACATGGACGTTGCAGCACTGTATAGTGATATAAAACAAGGTCCGCAATTCTTAAAGTGCACCAATCATCAGGAGTTTCGTATATAAGCTAAAGCCAGGGCTATGCTGACACTATCAGGATGCTTATCTACATACCATTAGTGGTCAGCTAGGATGTTTAGGCTTTCAAATCTAAGACAGTAAACTTTAAAAAATCGTCAGATTCTTGAGTAGCAGTTGCAACTGAGCAGATAATATATTCCTCTCTCTCCCTGTTCTCTATGGTAAGAATTATACAAACGATTCACTTTGTTGAAGGACCTGTGTATGGTCATACCCGTGTGACCAGAAGGGGAGGGGCCTCAGCCAACAAAGCTGGGTACCAGGTGACATGGGTATAACCTCCCACAAGTCCTTCAACAAAGTGAATCGTTTGTATAATACTTACCATAGAGAACAGAGAGAGGAAGTAACAACAGGCTTTTATGCAGAGGAAAAATTACAATGTTCTGGAATGGCCATCCCAGTCCCCAGACCTGAATATCATTGAACATCTGTGGGATGATGTGACGCGGCGGTCCATGCTTGGCGGCCATCAAACTTCACTGAACTGGAATTGTTTTGTAAACAGGAATGGTCAAATCTACCTTCATCCAGGATCCAGGAACTCATTAAAAGCTACAGGAAGTGACTAGAGGCTGTGATTTTTGCAAAAGGAGGATCTACAAAATATTAATGTCATTTTTATGTTGAGGTGCCCATACTTTTGCACCGGTCAAATTTTGTTTAAATGCGGATTGCACATTTTCTGTTAGTACAATAAACCTCATTTCAATCCAGAAATATTACTGAGTCCATCAGTTATTAGATATATGAAACTGAAATAGCAAAAACCCAAATTGTTATAAAGAAAAAAGGTTAACAATTAACATTAATAGGGGTGCCCAAACTTTTTCATATGACTGTATTATCTGCTCAGTTGCAATTGTCACTCAAAAAGCTAACAATTTTTTAAAGTTTACTTTCTTGGATTTGAAAGCCTAAACATCCAAAATAACCACTAATGGTACGTATAGAATCAGCCTGATAGTGGCAATATTGCACTGACTTAAGCTTATATACCAAAATCCTGATGATTGGTTCCCTTTAAGTTCTTTTAAGAAAAATACTCTACAAAAATGAAGGTATGAGACAGACTTAACTATTTCATGTTTGAATTAATTTTGAAAAACAATACATTTCAATTCAACAATCTATTGTTACAAATCTGTGCCGCTGATGCTGCAAGCAGCCTGCTGCGGTTCCTGTTACGCCCAGGAGCCTGCCTCTGTTTTTGGCTGTACCTGGGTCATCCACCTGGTGGCTCATTCCTCCACGCCTAATGGTGCAGAGACGGCTAGTGAGCAAGCGTGTGCTGATTTGCCCCAGTCAGAGTCTAAGTCCAGTGTTTCGCCTACTGAGCATGCTCAGCTATCCCCATTCCTGAGGCTAGGGCTTCAGTTCAGGCTACTGAGCATGCTCACACACTTAAGCAAAAAGCCTCTTTGACCAGATGCTTGGCCTTAATGCTGTGTCCTATGCGGGCGTCACACGAGACGATCTATCGTGCGATGCATCGGTGGGGTCACGGTTTTTGTGATGCACATCCGGCATCGTTTGCGACGTCGTTTCGTGTGACACCTCTGAGCGACGCTGAATCGGTCACAAATTGTGAGTCATGTACACGTTGCTTATTTTTAAAATATCGTTTATGTTTCATGGCACCGGTTGTTCATCGTACCCGGGGCAGCACACATCGCTCCGTGTGACACCCCGGGAACGATGAACACAGCTTACCTGTGTCCCATGGCACCCGCCAGCTAAGTGGAAGGAAGGAGGTGGGCGGGATGTTTATGTCCCACTCATCTCCGCCCCTTCGCTTCTATTGGCTGGCAGCTGTGTGACGTCGCTGTGACACCGAACGTCCCTCCCCCTTCATAAAGAGGATGTTTGCCGCCCACAGCGAGGTCGCTCAGCAGGTAAGTACGTGTGACGGTGGTTACCGACCTTGTGCGACACGGGCAGCAATTTGCCCATGATGCACAGACAACGGGGGTGGGTATGATCGTTTGTGCGATCGCACGATAGATCGTACCGTGTGATGCTCGCATAAGTCTTGTGTTTTTCCTACTGAGCATGCTCAGCCTGTTAGTATTATTTCTGAGGCTAAGTCTTCAGGTCAGGCTACTGAGCATGCTCACACACTTTGTGCAGGATCTGAGGCTAAGTCTAGTGAGGACTTCCCTGGGCATGTCTGTGAGGTGGCAGGACCCAATAAGTTGGAAAGCATCAGGTGTACTGATGATGTTGCCAATATGGACTGGCTCACAGAAGCCCGCCGCTATGACCTGGCACCCCACCATTGGTCTTATGATGATGACTGGTAGGGTGTTTGGGGCAGTGCTGCGGTTGTGTCATCAGTGATGTGACATTCTGGATAGGCCGCTGGTAAGATCACTGTTGATGTGGCATTCCACCATTGGTCCCTGTGGTCCCATCTTGTGTTTGGGTCAGAATTTAATTGTTTAAAGGGTCCTGGAGAGTGCACCCCGATGCACAGTCATCACATTTCCAGCTCTGAGAGTCTTGTCAGAGCAGTGAAACCACATCACAGCCTTAGCGCCATTGATATACTAGAAGCGGTAGGCAGGGTTAGGCGCTCGATGCCTGTCACGCCAAGATCATGTGGTAAGGCACGGTAGGGCTAGTCATTCCGCTTCCCCTCCTCCATTCCAGTTCCTCTGCAGAAGCTCAGTGGGGTTAACTGAGCTGCACCCAATGTTCCGGTGTGCCCCCTATGTACACGGACAGTTTCCTTTGAAAGGACTCCCTGTGGTGTGAACAATAGAGGTCTTTCTTTCGGTGTGTGGGCCCTGGTGTGTTAACAGGGTTCAAAATTATCCTGATCTAAGTGACCTTTAACTCGGGCCAGGCTTTATTTCATTACCGAGCCACCTAGCTCTGTCTTATTCACCTGACCTTCCTGTTTCCATCAGCAGTTTACCATCACTGCACAGTGGACCCTGACTGGCGATTGGGATGTTTGCTACCTTCATCCTAATCCGCCAGTTCCCCATAACATCTATCTGTTAAAGGGTGAAAAAGAGGGGAATCACACCCTGTTTTTTTTAAACAAGTTCTTTATTAGTATTTGTCAATTGTTAATTTTTTTAGTCATAAATAAATAATTCATTTAAAAAAAAAAAAAGCGTATTTTTGTTAACCAGCCAAGATTAAGCCGACAGCTGGTTGCTGGTATTATTGGGCCAAAAAGACCTATGGGTATTGACCCTTCCCAGCCAAAAAATAGCATCCATTACATGCACCAACTCTGATGCTTTACTTGGCTCTTCCCAATTGCCTGGTGTAGAGGAAATGGGGGGGTAAAATATGGGTTTGATGACAGATGTGATTTGTAAATAATCACAGCCGCCATCAAGCCCTGATTTAGTAATGTAAGTGTCTATGAGCCACCCCCATTACTAACCCTCGAAGTGAAAATAAATAAACACAAATACAGAAAAATCCTTTATTTCAAATAGAAACACAGACACCAATCTTCAGCAATTTTTTACTCCTCAAAACACTCCCGCAGGCCTGACATAATCCACAAGAAAGTACCTTGATGATTCTTGCCTCTGCTACATGCAGAGGCCGTGGTGAGCAGTGACAATAGAAAACAAGACCACGTACTTTGGCCTCTGGAACACACTGAAGAAATAGTAGGAGCCATTGGCTGTCAAAAGCGGGGATGTTAGTGAGGTCACCAAAGTTCACAGCTAGCAGTTTTTAAGGTATGCTGTGTGTGTGAACTATCAACTGTGACCGCAGGTAAACCCCTGCCTGACTGCTGGATTGCCCTGTCACAATACCAATGGCTACCGCTGGCCAATCAGATTCAAGGAAGTGACATCATACAATGACGTCACTTCCTTGTATCTAATTAGCGGACAGTAGCCTTTGGTATAACGCAAACAGCTGCTCTGCTTGGCACCGCAAATGATTCCACTGTAGTAAAGTCCAGCCGGCGCCGGTCCCCGGGCATAGAGCTGCAATTGTCAGGGGGTCTGCGGGCCACAACAAGCAGCCTCGGGGGCTGCATGCAGCTCGCGGGCCACGTGTTTGAGACCTCTGCTTTAGTTGAATTATCAAGCACTTATTTACAACTATAAGTGTGTTTTCAAGGAAGCTGTCCAGTTAATAATAACATGTATTACTAAGGCTGAAGTATTACTAAAAAGGTGTGCAATGTGTTTAGAAGAGGTACTAAGTTCAGACAGAAAAAACGGAATGAAACTCCGAGACTAAGGAGTATGTAGCGTTTGAAACGCGTCACTGGATGTTACATTGTTTTCTTAACATTTTAATGAAGATTTTAATCATTTATCAATAACAAAATAATGAAAAAATAAAGAAGTAGGATTGAGATAAACAATGAAAAGTTTCAGGATCTTTACGATTGAAGATATACAAGTGGATAGAATGGTGCGCTGTTTTCTTTATTCATTTAATAGTTAAAAATACAGATAGCCAACCCTCCTAGAGGTAGAACATAAATAAATCAGACTAAGACATTGGATAAACATTATATTCAGTATTGATAGTTTACAGAGAAGCTTGGAGTGCTTGTGCACACCAGCAACATGGATCCACCCATGGTCCTCAGGGAAGGTAAATATATCATTGTGTAACTGATTTAAACACTCGGTTTTAGGAAAGAACAAATTGACAGATATTCTGATGAATTCCTCGTAAAATAGGTAATTTTTTTATTATTATAAAGCTTCAGAACCATACCTGAAAAAACCTTTAACTTTTCAGAGAACAAAATGTCCTTCGAGAAATTGTGATGTCCATGTTACAGGAGAGATCTCATTCATCCCAATGTATGATAACTTTTTTACCTTTCTAATGAGTATTTATATGATTCCCAGTGTACAGACTGCAAGATGAGCTGATTAGAATCCGAGATGATGCCCATTCATGGACAATGAAGAACCTGGTGACTTTGCTTTCCCTGATCTCCGCTGTTGTTGGATCAGATAAGACTACTATCATTTCTCACCATTAGGCCTCTGCCACACTCACGTGAAAATCACGCACGTGCCGAGAGACACGTATTTCCCCTGCGTGTTGCGTGCAGGTAAATACGTGTCTCAGGTATGTGTGGGCTACGTGTGTTCTACGTGTGCTATCCGCGATAGCACACGTAGAACCGGTAATTTACATACTCACGTGGTCCTACCTGCTGTCCGTGGTGCTGATCTTCGGTCTCCAGCCCTGCCGTCTCCCCGCTGCTGCTGCTGCCAGGCAGTGAAGTGAATATTCAATGAGCATAAGAGCGGCGGTCGGCAGCAAGTAGCAGCAGCGGCAGAGACAGGAGGGCTGGAGAAGGTGAGTAATTTTTTTTTTTTTCCACTGACACGTGTTTTTCTCCGGCGCGTGTCACACGGGACCGCATCCACACTACACCCGTGTGGTATGGGTGCGGGCCGTGTGACACCCGTGCTGCCAGAGAAAATCCTTACATGTCAGCGTTTAGAAAAATGCACACACGTACAAATGCACACGGACACACGTTCCGTGCGGTTTTACGTGTGTGTGCCTGCTACCATAGGGTAGCATTGGTGTATGTGTCTCCGTGCCGCTGGTACGTGCAAACAATGTCAAACACGTACCTGCGGCATGGATGTGTGTCGCAGGCCTTACCCATAGTGTACTGTGGACCATCAGCATAATTTATTGACATCCCCCTCAATAATTTTTGACAGGTCTATGCAAATATTAAATACAAAATCGTGTATACCTTGCACATTTCTAGAAAATGTGGTGACATTACAGAACATGTTCTAATGTGAAAATCAGACCTTTAATACCTATGCACCAAACTCTTTCATGTAGTCACTTATTTTATGTCCAGTGGTGTGTTCCTATCCAACTGTTAAGGGGGATTTACACGCAACGACATCGCTAACGAGATGTCGTTGGGGTCACGGAATTCGTGACGCACATCTGACCTCGCTAGCAACGTTGTTGCGTGTGAAACGTACAAACGACCGCTAACGATCAAAAATACTCACCTTATCATTGATTGTTGACACGTCGTTCTAATCACAAATATCGTTGCTGTTGCAGGACGCAAGTTGTTCGTCGTTCCTGAGGCAGCACATATCACTCTGTGTGACACCCCAAGAACGACGAACAACACCTTACCTGCGTCCTTCGGCAACTAAGTGGGCGTCACTTTCTTTCGGCTACTCTTCGCCCCTCCGGTTCTATTGGATAGGTGCCGTGTGACGTCGCTGTGATGCCGCATGATTCGCCCCCTTAGAAAGGAGTAGGTTTGCCGGCCACAGCAACATTGCTAGGCAGGTAAGTCCATATGACGGGGACTAACGATATTGTGTGCCATGGGCAGCGATTTTCCCATGACGCATAAACGACGGGCGGGTGCTTTCACGAGTGACATTGCTAGCGATGTCACTGCATGTAAAGCAGCCTTTACCTAAACTGGGATTGTATTATATAGACCCATCACTTATACTTTATTGATAATGGACAAAGAAGTGGCTAAAACAAGCATAATAGGGTCTTGCCCAATATAGAGGAAATAGGTGAAAAATGTGTGGTTTTGTGACACACAACTGAGCGAACCCGTGGAAGTTCGGTTTGGTGGCTGCTGACTTGGCCCAAACTTGACTGCTGACTTGGCCCAAACCCCAATGGAAATCATTGATTGGTAGTTCAAGTCTCCGCACACGTACAACCAGATATAATCAGAATAATTCTGGTGGAGGGTGGGCTGAGTTTTTCCATTTTTTGGGGGATTGCACACTACTTCTGACCATGCTCTTGTTACCCCCAGTGCAAGCCATTCAAACACTGCAAGTGGCTCACACAGGGCTGAGCACTGAGCGTACCTGAGCACAGCGATATTTGCATGAGTCGTCAACATACGTAAAGCATCTGAACGCCTAACTCAAATTCTATTATTTTTTAAAATCGATGTTCAGCCCAAAAACCGAACACCGGCCTGTTCTTCACACATTTTCTTCTCTGCTGTGCTGTCATATACGATATATGTAGAATCTGTTTATAATTGTTTTGCTTTTTCTCTACCGCTATCGCTGATATGTGTTCTATGCTGTTCTCCCACCATACAGATTCATTAAAAAATGGCTGCAACTTCTGCTTATTCTAGTTGCCCTTCTTTATTAGAAATGCAGATATAATTGGAAGGAAATATGTCTTAAGGCGGCTTTACATGCAATGACATTGCTAACACGATGTCGCTGGGGTCAAGGAATTCGTGCACATCCAGCCTCGTTAGCGACGTTGTTGCGTGTGACACGTACGAGCGACCGCTAACGATGAAAAATACTCACCTAATCGTTGATCGTTGACACGTCATTCAAATCCCAAATATCGTTGTTGGTGCAGGACGCAGGTTGTTCGTCGTTGCTGAGGCAGCACACATCGCTACGTGTAACACCCCAGGAACCACAAACAAGACCGTACCTGCGTCCTCCGGCAATGAGGTGGGCATGTCTTTCCTTCGGCTGCTCTCCGCCCCTCCACTTCTATTGGCCGCCTGCCGTGTGATGTCGCTGGGGCGCCGCACAAACCGCCCCCCTTAGAAAGGAGGCAGTTCGCCGGCCAAAGCGACGTTGCTAGGAAGGTAAGTCCATGTGATGGGTACTAGCGATATTGTGCACCACGGGCAGTGATTTGCCGGTGACGCACAACCGACAGGCACGGGTACGATCGGCAGCGACATCGCTAACAATGTCGCTGTGTGTAAAGTGGCCTTTACTGTAGTCCGGTCTGCTTTGCCTGGGGTCATATATGACTTCTCTAGTTGATGCAAACTTCTGCATTATGTAAAATGTCATTAGACATTTTTGACAATTAGTGCAAATCAAAATGCAAATTTCTTGAACCTACCGAGTCCAATGAATATCCAAGTGTTTTTCATCAAATGGCTTCATTCTTTTTTACTGCTAAGGGTGCGTACCCATGATCAGAGTTTGCAGTGTTTTGGACGCAGCCTACCTCAGCTGCAGCCAAACTGCTGCGGTGAAAAATATAAGCATAGTAAATGGATTCCTAGAAATCCCGTGCCCACTGTGCTTCTTCTTTCCGCAGCAAACACTGATCTGCAGAGCGTCTTTCCAGACTGCAGCATGCAAATTGTTTGCTGCAGAATCGCATGCGTCCTCTGTAAAGAGAACACAAGGGAGAGACCGCAGCGCACAGAACCCTGATCGTGGGTTCTGACAGCTGCGGTCTCCTGCATTCTCCTGCGGTGGAGACATGCGGCCCCCACGGTCAGGACCCGACATTCTGAATGCAGCAAGTCCTGATCGTGGGCACATACCCTAAGTCTTTGCTTGTTTGAAATAATAAATGTGAGCATTCTTTCAGAACCTACAGAAGATAAAACACAAAATGATATAAAAGGTCTATCTTCCCTATGTCTTGGCACTTCGGAGGAATGCAAGACTGACGTGGTGATGGAGTGCACTGGATCCATGGACAGATTTATGAACTATAGGGCTACAATAATGGGTCCAGGTGGGAAATTCTTTCTTAAAGTTAATTTGTCACCACTTTTTTGGCGTATAAACTGTGGCCACCACCGCCGAGCTCTTAAATAAAGCATTCTAGCATGCTGTATATAAGAGCCCAGGCCGCTGTAAGAACATAAAAATCACTTTATAATACTCACCTAACGGTCGCTCGGTTGGCCAGATGGGTGTCTTCGTTCTCCGGTGCCGGCGCCGCCTCTTTCGGACATCTTCGTCCTCCTTCTTCTCTAGCCGCGGTGCATGACGTGTCCGATGTCATCCACACTCGCCGGCATTCAGGTCCTGAGCAGGCGCACTTTGATCTGCCCTGAGGTTTAGCTGTATCCTGCTGGATCAGTAGTAGTTTTTTGTGCTGAGCAATATACAGCTGCAATTCCATCTTGCTGTAAGTAATGTGTTTACATAAAGAAGAAAGTAAATCATTGTCAAAGATACTTGGAAAGTGTAGCGTGCCATGTTGTTATTGGAGAGATTTCATTTATCCCATAATGCATGGTGTTTTTGACTTTTGAAACATTATTTATATGATCCCTATGTCCAGACACAGAATGAGCAGAAGAGATCCGAGAAGACGCCCATTCACCCACAATGAAGAATCTGGTGGCTTTACTTTGCATGATCTCCGCTCTTACCGGCTCAGGTAAGGCTAATGTAGACACTTTATAGAATATACACCTTTATATACTGAAGAACATCAGCAAACATTATTGACATCTCTCAATGATTTCAGACAGGTCTGCACTAATATTATTTTCAAATTCTTCTATATTTTACACTTTTCTGGTAAAAGGGACATTACACAACATTTTCTAATGGGACTTTTAATAAATGAGCCCCAAAAGCTTTCATGGAGCAACATCTTATATTTCCAGTGGTGTGTTCATACCCAACTATTTGCTATACAGTAATTGTATTATATAGACCCATCTCTTATACATTATTGATAATATCATGGAGTCAATCATAAACCTAAAGTAATGTTCTTATTAACTTCTTTTTGAACAAGCCTGAAACGATATTAAGGAATGCGAATGGCTTGAGGACACTTGTCTTGAGGACACTTGGCTTGAGGGCACTTGGCTTGAGGACACTTGGCTTGAGGGCACTTGGCTTGAGGACACTTGGCTTGAGGGCACTTGGCTTGAGGACACTTGGCTTGAGGACACTTGGCTTGAGGGCACTTGGCTTGAGGACACTTGGCTTGAGGGCACTCTGCTTGAGGACACTTGGCTTGAGGGTACTTGGCTTGAGGACACTTGGCTTGAGGACACATTCTAGTAGCAACTTAAATGTCTGTACTTTGGTACTTTAAGCTAAAAATATTTTTTTTACAATGAGATATCCTTAAATATTTTGCACTATTTTTCTTTTAAGGATGTCTTACATAGGTTGCTGTAGGAAGGATGATCTTAAAATCTCATAAAGAGCTTGTAAATCTCTTTTGTATTTATTACGAAGGTTCTCTTAGCTGATCGAAGTTCATCTCTTCTCTTATGTGTTCATAATTCAGTTGAGAGGAGGTCAGCAAATAAAATAGATAATTGATGTACAACATCCCACTCAGAACGAGCTTGTTGATTGATTGTTAAGGGGGCTTTACACGAGCGACATTGCTAGCGATGCCACTGGTGAAAGCACCCACCACCGTCAGTTGTGCGCCACTGGCAAATCGCTGCCCGTGGCGCACAGTATCGTTAGTCCCCATCACATGTACTTACCTGCCTAGCGATGTCGCTGTGGCTGGCGAACCACCTCCTTTCTAAGGGGGCGTTTCGTGCGGCATCACAGCAACATGACACGACAGGCGGCCAATAGAAGCAGAGGGGCGGAGAGCAGCCGAAAGAAAGTGACGCCCACCTCATTGCCAGAGGACGCAGGTAAGGTGCTGTTCGTAGTTCCCGGGGTGTCACACGTAGCCATGTGTGCTGTCTCAGGAACGACGAATAACCTGCATCCAGCACCATCAACGATATTTGGGATTAGAATGACGTGTCAACGATCAATGATAAGGTGAGTATTTTTTATCGTTAGTGGTCGCTCGTACGTGTAACACGCAATGACGTTGCTAACAAGGCCGGATGTGCATCACAAATTCCGTGACCCCAACGACATCTCGTTAGCGATGTCGTTGCGTGTCCTTATGACACTCCCAATCTGTGGATAGCATTGTACTAAGAAAAAACTTCTTAAAAATCAAGTAGTTTCCTTGTGTTTAAGTTTGAAGGTAGACTTGTGTCCATCGAGGTCAACCCAAGTAGTGCTCTTTTAAAAAAAATAAATAATACTAATTAAAAAAAACTAAATATATGCAATTTGTATATTAAAGGGAACATGTCAGTCAACATATGCTGCCCAAATAATAGACGTTGTGAATCCGAGCCTAGTTGTATGATTACAGCCTTGTATATCTTATTCTGCAAAGCTCAAGTATGTAAGATAGGATAAAGTGAGAACAATCTGCTATGGACAACAGACAGAGAAATGACGAGTCTGTTTTACCCTGGTTGTCTCTTTCCATAGTCACTCTAGGAGCTTAACAAGTCTCTTCCATACCGTGATACCTGTTATTCACCTGCAGTGGCGCTGGTGGAGTCCAGCCAGGGGCAGCACTAAATTATTCATGTCTCAAGCTTTGGTCACTTCTGACATCAACTCAAGCTTTGTACCCCAGCTGGTTGTTTATGATACAATTTATCTGATACAGTGAGCTTACCAGATGTGATGTATTCACTACTTATGGGCAGAATGTACGGAAGAGTAGTCAGGAAAGCCAGGGTCTGGTAACAGGAGGACACGTATGAACAGAAGCAGTAAACGGAGGCGTAGTCAGTTCAATATCGAAGGGTCAGAAATCCAGGAGAGCACATATTATGTTTAGAGAGAAAACAGAGATGTGGTCCAGTAACTGTTCGAGGTCAATAGGCAAAAGGTCAAGACTGGAACAGGGAGCGAGCAGAGAAAAGTCAAATATCAATCTAGGGTCAAAGCACAAAGATCAGAACACTAGCAGAGGCAGCAGCAAAACAGCAGAACCAGAATATACAACTGGCAAAATTCTGGGTGAGCATGCTCAGTAAGAAGCCTGAACAATTACCAGTAAGGAGGAACACCTGATAAATCAGCACCAACATGGAATCCTGCGCTGTCAAGCAAGCTGCTAGCTCAGTAAGGGACAGTAGAGCATCTGCAAAGGCAAGATGTTCTGCACAGAGGAATCGTGTAACTGTCAGGAATGTAATTCTGGAAAACGCAGCAGAGCATCTGCAAGTCTGCAAGATGCTCTGCACAGAGGAACATCAGATAAAATTATTCCTGGCTGTTATTGTGCTTCCAGGCTGTCATAGCTGCTACAGTGTAACGAGTAGTGGGAATCATTTGACAGGTTCCCTTTAAAGCCCATTAAGTAGTAATATAATCATACCAAGCTTAGCTGAAAGTATAAAAGTATTAGTGAACAAATATGACACACTTATCATGTTCATAGACACTTGTGAGCCTAGAATTCAAGTCAGTGTGGAAATAAAGGGGCAATGAAAAATCCTAAAAATGGTAAAATTTTGTTTCCTTTGATTGTGGAACAGATAAATCAAATCACAATTAATATTTCCCCTAAATTCTTCTTTCTGATTGTTCTTATATAATACACACATGTGGTCAAAATTGTTGGTCCCCCTCGTCCTAGTTTAATGAAAGAAAAACCCACATTGGTCAAAGAAATAACTTGAATCTGACAAAAGTAATAATAAATAAATGAAAGGCAGACATTGATTTTCAACCATGCTTCCACAGAAATTTAAAAAATTAAAACTCATGAAATTGGCCTGGACAGAAATGATGGTTCCTTCCTCTTCATAACGTAATATTTGGTTGCACAACCTTTTGAGGCAATCACTGCAATCAAACGACTCCTGTAACGGTCAATGAGACAGGTATTTTTACCCACTTCTCAAGAGCAAACTGCTCCTTGTGTCTGGTGTATGAAGGTTGCCTTTTTCAGACATTTCAGCTTTTTCCAAAGATGTCCAATAGGATTTAGGTCAGGGCTCATAGAATAGTCCAATGTTTTCCTCTTAGCCATTCTTGAGTGTTTTTAGCTGTGTGTTTTGGGTCATAATCCTGTTGCAAGACCCATGACCTGCAACTGAAACCAAGCTTTCTGACACAATTCTCTCTAGAATCCCTTGATAGTCTTAAGATTTCATTGTACCCTGCACAGATTCAAGACACTCTGTGCCAGATGCAGCAAAGCAGCCCCAGAACATAACAGAGCCTCCTCCATGTTTCACAGTAGGGACAGTGTTATTTTCTTGATATGCTTCATTTTTCCGTCTGTGAACATAGAGCTGATGTGCCTTTCCAAAAAGTTCAATTTTTGTCTCATCTGTCCACAGGACATTCTCCCAGAGGCTTTGTGGCTTGTCAACATGTAGTTTGGCAAATTCCAGTCTGGCTTTTTTATGTTTTTTTTCAACATTGGTGTCCTCCTTGGTTGTCTCCCATGAAGTCCACTTTGGCTCAAACAACAACGGATGGTGCGATCTGACACTGATATTCCTTGAGCTTGAAGTTCACCTTTAATCTCTTTAGAAGTTTTTCTGAGCTCTTTTGTTACCATTCGTATTACTTGTCTCTTTGATTGTCATCAATTTTTCTCCTGTGGCCACGTCCAGGGAGGTTGACTACAGTCCCATGGATCTTTGATTTCTGAATAATATGTGCAACTGTAGTAACAGGAACATCAAGTCTCTTAGAGATGATCTTATAACCTTTACCTTGAACATGCTTGTCTATAATTTTCTTTCTATTCTCCTGAGACATCTCTTTCCTTTGCTGTCTTTCACCCATGTTGAGCATGGTACACACAATGTCACCCAACAGCACAGTGAGTATCTGTAGCCCTATATACCGGCCAACTGACTGATTCCAAGATTGTAGACACCTGTGATGCTAATTAGTGGACACATCTTGATTTAACATGTCCCTTTTGTCACATTATTTTCAGGGGTGCAATCCTTTATGTCCAGTCTTATTTCATGAGTTTTATTTTTCAAAAAATTCTGAGGAAGCAGAAAAGCAGCAATGTCTGACTTTCATTTGTTTATTTTCATAGATTTTTTTATTTATTATTACTTGTGTCAGATTCAAGTTATTTCTGTGACTATTGTGGGTTTTTCTTTCATTAGACGAAAGGTACCAAAAATTTTGACTATATATGTATAATGGATTGTTTGTTTTCCAGTAATTTCGCATAGATGTCACTACTGTGAGTCCCGCAATTCTACAACATGTGAGGAGTCAGAGACGGAATGCCTTGGAAATCGATGTATGACCGGCTCCCAACACCTTAAGCTTAGTAAGTATGACTTATTTAATTATCTTTACTTAACTAAAATATTACAATTTTATCTCTGGTTCTGAGATGTCTGTTTACTTATTTTGTAGACGGAACACAGTTTAACGAAATATATAAAGGTTGTGCCAATGAATCTTTGTGTGGAATTAATGGCTCATTAGTAGTGGCAAATACTCCCTATCAATTCTCTGTGCATTGCTGCTCTGGGGACCTTTGCAACAATCAAAAATTTGAAAGTAAGTGTCATATGTTGATAAGTGTAATTGACTGATGGAAAATCATCAGTTTTACTTAAGTAATGTGTTCTGCAACTAAAGATGATCAAATATCTCAAATTAATGTCTGCATGAAATAAATAGATTCAGACAAAACATCTGGCTTGCAATTTGACATAATTAAATACTAAAATAGGACGTATCTATGAAGAAACATGGCTCATTATAATTTGAGAGTGGAGAAAGAGGTAACACTCTATCTCACTTCTTTTCAGCTATGACCCCCTGGTGCGAACAGATAGTTAAAATGGTATATCAGCTGAAAACAAGACACATACTCTGGATTCAGCAAATAGAAGAGGATGAAAAGCAATAGATTTACAAATTTAGCACCTGAGTAGATAAGGCTCCAGACTTCAAAAAGGACACTGGTTTTACAGTAATCCTATCTTTAGATGAGACCCATTTTCAACATCGTGATCTCAAAGGGAACCAAATGCAATTTCTTGCATGGCTCTCCGATCTGTGCATCAGCCCCAAATTCATCTCTGCTACATTCATAGAGCTGTATATGCCATGTTTCCTTTCCTTGGAAATGCAAAATCATGGTAGGAAATATGACATTAATATCTTCCATCTGGAATCTTCAGTGGGTAGATATCCTATGGATCGGGGATCTCATAGTTTTTAGGACCAAAGCCATACCCCATTGACCAGCCCCTAGCTGAGGCTTTAAGGGGAGGTATGTGGAAGTGGTTGATAACTAATAAATACAGATTATAAGTTGAAGTCTTTGATTAGTATGGAATATACGTTTTCCAGTAGGATTTTCCAGTATTTCAATAGGAGCCCTCCAAAAAACTGAATTGTGTCATCCTTGGGACCACAAGTCTCGTACTTTTCATTTCTTTATCCCTTAATTTTGTTATTGTATCTACTGTATTGCATTGACCCCTTTGTAATATGTTGTATATTTTTTATAAACATTGCCTACTTTTTGGATTAAAAATATAAATATTTGTAGTGTCTTTGGTAGAGATGAGCGAACCGGTCGCGGTTCGGCTCGCCGAACGGAGGTCCAGTTCGAGTTCGGTTCATCGAACGTTCGTCGAACCAAACTCGAACCAATAGGCTATAATGGGACGCAATAACAAACACATAAAAATGCATGATAAATGTACACAAACAGTTAATAAACATTGCCATAACACTTACCGGTCCCCGCGATCCCTCCTGCACTCTGTCTCCTGCAGCTATTCCATCCGATGATCGCTGAATCCTCCCGGTGACCATCACTGCCAGCAGTGATGCAGGACCTTTCGTGACGTCAAAATAGCCATGTGACCAGTCACGTGGCTATTATCTCATTGGCTACAGACTGGTCACATGACTATGACGCGTCATGTAGGACCTGTCATTGCACTCTCCGGTACACGGTGCACATATGTGTATCGCCGTGTACCGGCGACATGCTCTAGCACACGGTCGACTCCCCGTTCCGTTAGGGACCGGCTGACACAGCCGGTCATTAATGGAGATCACCGTTGCCATAGCAACGCAGTTAGCGGTGACGTCACCGCTAACCGCGGCTCCGAGAGCACCGTTGCTATGGTAATGCGTCTGTCAGCATTACCGCTGTTACCGCTGACAGCCAGCAGCACTGATCTCTTACGGAGTGAAGGCTGCACGCTGCTTCCCGATTGTAGTGAGGATTGTAGTGAGGATGAGGTGCCCAGCTCATCAAGTGATGAGCTGGGGCACCTCATCCTCACTACAATCCTCACTACTACTACACTAGTGAGGATTGTAGTGAGGATGAGGTGCCCCAGCTCATCAAGTGATGAGCTGGGGCACCTCATCCTCACTACAATCCTCACTACAATCCTGAAGTGCAGTTTCTTCAAATTCATTTAAAGGCACGCTGAAATTGCTGCTTATAATTTAAGCCTCTATTAAAAACCTTTTTGCTTATGGATTGAAAAAAACTCTCCAGGTATCTGAAAAATCATATTGCAGTGATAGTTTCAATTGGCATTAAATATCATATGCCTTGAAGCATCACTTAATATACTATACTGGATTTAATAATTGCTCTACTACCGGCCGGGGTACTGCAACCAGACACCTGGTATCTGTTTGCTGCACTATCAATTACTTATTCTTTATTTTTACTTTTATTTTTATTTCTACCATATGTGGTTTATTCTTCTTTCTTTTTCCTTGTTCTATTGTGTGAATTGTTTTGAATAAATTTGTGTCTAAAAGAAGGATAGCAATAAAAAGTATAAAATATTAATAAAAAAACCTCTTATCAGCGCTGGTTTATTGGGGATTTATTGGGCTGACAGGGGGTAATAAAGATGGAGTCTCTAATGTGTCTGTGTATTTATTTCTATTAAAGTATTTTTTCTCTGTGTGGTGTCTTTTTTTTTAACCCTTTATTGGAGATTCTTAATGGCCGGGTCAAACGTGCCTGACATTAAGAATCTCTGGCTTAATACTGGCTAGTAAAACAAAGCCAGTATTAACTCATGATTACCCAACAAGCCACCCGGCTCCAGGGCTGTTGGAAGAGTTGGATACAGCACCAGATGATGGCGCTTCTATGAGAGCGCCATTTTCTGGGACGGCTGCGAACTGAAATTCGCAGCAGAGGCGCCCAGAAACCTCGGGCTAACCTGTGCCGCGGATTCCAATCCCCAGCTGTCTAGTTGTACCTGGCTGGACACAAAAATGGGGCAAAGCCCACGTCATTTGTTTTTTAATTATTTCATGAAATAAGTGAAATATTTAAAAAAAACGGGCTTCCCTATATTTTTGGTTCCCAGCCGGGTACAAATAGGCAACTGGGGGTTGGAGGCAGGCCGTGGCTGCCTGCTGTACCTGGCTAGCATACAAAAATATGGCGAAGCCCACGTCATTTTTTTGGTGGGCAAAAAACTTCTGCATACAGTCCTGGATGGAGTATGCTGAGCCTTGTAGTTCTGCAGCTGCTGTCTACTCTTCTCCATACAGACAGACAGCAGCTGCAGAACTACAAGGCTCAGCATACTCCATCCAGGACTGTATGCAGAAGTTTTTTGCCCCCTGATAAAATTATGTGGGCTTCGCCATATTTTTGTATGCTAGCCAGGTACAGCAGGCAGGTACGGCTGCCCCAACCCCCAGTTGCCTATTTGTACCCGGCTGGGAACCAAAAATAAAGGGAAGCCCTTTTTTTATTATTTCATGAATTTCATGAAATAATTAGAAAACAAATGACGTAGGCTTCGCCCCATTTTTGTGTCCAGCCAGGTACAACTAGGCAGCTGGGGATTGGAATCCGCAGCACAGGTTGGCCTGAGCTTTCTGGGCCCCACTACTGCGAATTGCAGTCTGCAGCCGCCTCAGAAAATGGCACTTTCATAGAAGCGCCACCTTCTGGCGCTGTATCCAACTCTTCCAGCACCTGCCTGATATACCTGGCTAGCATACAAAAATATGGCAAAGCTCACGTCCTTTTTTTGTAGTTTTTTGGCAAAAAAAATAAAAAATGCTTCCCTGGATTTTCCATTGCCAGTGAAGGTAACACCAAGCAGTGGGAGTTAGCAGCCAATAGCTGCTTGGATTACCCTTAGCTAGCAATACAAAAAATGCAGCGGGAGCTAATATATATTTTTTTAATTATTTATTTAAATAACTAAAAACAAAATGGGCTTCCCTGTATTTTGATTGCTGGACTTCACAGTGCTGTAAAAATAAATCTTTAAAAAAAATGACGTAGCACTTCGTGGTATTTTTGATTCTCAGCGCAGATAAAGCAGACAGCTATGGGTTGCCACCGACATCTGCCTGCCGTTACCTTGGTTGGCAATCAAAATACAGGGAAGACCATTAATTTTTTCTATTTAAAAAATAGTTAAAAAAAATTACGTTGGGTCCCCCCATTTTTGATAGCCAGCTAGGGTAAAGCAGACGGCTGTAGCCTGAAAACCACAGCTGGCAGCTTTACCAAGGTTGGGGATCCAATGTGGAGGTCCCCTCAGGCTCTTTTTTTATAATTATTTTATAAATAATAATTACACAAAAAAAGTAGGGTCCCCCGCAAATTGGATCACCAGCCAAGGTAAAGCGGACAGCTGTGGTCTGGTATTCTCAGGGTGGGAAGGTCCATAGCTATTGGGCCTTCACAGCCTAAAAATAGCAGGCCGCAGGCACCCCAGACGTGGCGCATCCACTAGATGCGCCAATCCTGGCGCTTCACCCCAGCTCATCCCGTGCCCTGGTGCAGTGGCAAACAGGGTAATAAATCTGGTTGATATTAGCTGTAAAGTCACCTGAGATCAAGCCCAGCAGTTTGTGATATCATGGCGTCTATTAGATACCCAACATCATAAACTGTCAGTACTAACAAAAAAAAAATCGACAAAAGAAATTTATTTGAAAAAACAGTCCCCAAAACATTTCCTCTTTCACCAATTTATTGTAAGAAAAAAAATAAAGGGGTCCCACGACGACTCTGGACCATCTAGAATATGGGGAGAGACACTCAGGGATAGTATCCCCCATTTTCTAGGAGTGCGGACCCTTCATTTGAGGAGTGTGGGTGCAATGAATCTGCACTCACTCTCCCCGGGTCCACAGCAGCAGAGTCCATGTCGTAATGGTTGCTACCAAAGCTGCAATGCCCTGCTTATGAGGTAAGGGCATGCCTAATCAGAAGAACTACTGTAGAGGAAGCTCTGCTCACTGGTATATAGGTGCTCAGAGGTAATAATAGATAAAATTAGTGAGTAACCTCGACACTCTAAATCTCCCAGACTAAGTCAGTAAGTCACAACGGATAGTAATGCAAAATCACTTTTATTAGTCCGTATTAAGAAAAAAACATTTTTCATAAGCATATATGTTTTTGTCCAAAACAAGTTACAAATGACGTTTCGGCCTGAGCCTTCGTCAGATTGGACTTATCTGCATGTAATCATGAAAAATGACAATAATCAGTATCACATAAGAGTGAGAGAACAATAACATAAACTCGAACAATGTAGAGGTACAATTGGGATGCAGCAAAAAAATTGCAACACAGCAAGAAATGAAACACATGATACAAATGTCATAATACAGTACAAGGACAATATAGTAATGACAAATATGGGGTCAGAGTAGGCTTAGACAGCTCTGGTACGAAAGAGATGTCAATCATAAAGTAACATGTGCAGTAGGTGTAGAGCTACACTATGCATGGCAGAGCTAATGAGTAGACCGACCATAGAAAAAGAACGGAGAAAAAGTGGAGAAAAAGTGGAGAAAAAATGAAGAAAAAGTTAAGAAGAAGTGGAGAAGAAGTGGAGAAAAAGTGGAGAAAAAATGGAGAAAAAGTGGAAAAGAAGTGGAGAAAAAATGGAGAAAAAGTGGAGAAAAAATGGAGAAAAAGTGGCGAAAAAGTGGAGACAAAGTGGAGAAAAAGTGGAGAAAAAGTGGCGAAAAAGTGGCGAAAAAGTGGAGAAAAAGTGGAGAAAAAGTGGAGAAAAAATGGAGAAGAAGTGGAGAAAAAGTGGAGAAAATGTGGAGAAAAAATGGAGAAGTGGAGAAAAAGTGGAGAAAAAGTAGAGAAAAAGTGGAGAAAGTGGAGAAAGTGGAGAAAAAGTGGAGAAAAAGTGGAGAAAAAGGGGAGAAAAAGTAGAGAAAAAGTGGAGAAAAAGTGGAGAAAAAGTGGAGAAAAAATAAAGAAATAGTGGAGAAAAAGTGGAGAAAAAGTGGAGAAAAAAATGGAGAAAAAGTGGAGAAAAAGTGGAGAAAAAGTGGAGAAGTGTTTGTTCATGCCAGATGGGAGATAAATAATTTTTTACCGGCGCTGTCATTTACTGTAACGTGATCATCGGTGTACGGTGTATACCTGTGATCACGTGAGCGGGGACCGGAAAAACCGTCCTGAATCATGATCTCCAGGGTCTCAGCTAGCCCTGAAACCCCGGAGATTTTCTGACGCCGGGGGGCGCTATTCACTTATTTCTGCTGCTGTTTATAAACGGCAGATCAGAATACGGCTACATTAACACGACCGATCCATTTTTGCGGTCTGCAAAAAAACAGTCCGTTTTTTTTCACGGGTGCATCCATGTGGTTTCCGTTCCGTAGACGGTCCGTATGTCAGCTGTTTGTCATCCGTGTGCCTTCCGTTTTTTTTGTGTACTGCAAAAAAACTGAAGGAGGGTAAATGCATAAATTTACCCAGGATCCATAGCTTCATCCTACATGAGGCGGTCACATGTTCACTCCAGTGCCATTTTCTACTGCTTTTCACAGTGTAGAGCGCTCTGGTGATTTTCTTGTGCTTGTACACTTCATATCAGTCTTTTCTGTCATTATAATGGCAGAAAGACACATAATGTCCCACTCTCCTGCATTTTGTAATTTTGCACCCTTTGGTGCCTTTCATGTGGCACTAAGGGGTGCTTAGCTTTGTATTTAGCCAAAAAAATGAAAAAAAAAAAAAATGACGTAGGGTTCCCCCTAGTTTTGTAGCCAGCTAGGATAAAGCAGACGGCTGCAGCCTGCAGACCACAGCTGGCAGCCTCACCTTGGCTGGTAATCCAAAACTGAGGGCACCCCACGCTGTTTTTTTAAATTAAATAAATAATTAAAAAAAATAAACACGTAGGGGTCCCCCCAAAATTGGATCACCAGCCAAGGTAAAGCAGACAGCTGGGGTCTAATATTCTCAGACTAGGGAGGTCCATGGTTATTGGACTATCCCCAGCCTAAAAATAGCAGGCCGCAGCCGCCCCAGAAGTGGCACATCCATTAGATGCGCCAATCCTGGTGCTTCGCACCAGCTCATCCCGCGCCCTGGTGCGGTGGCAAACGGGGTAATATATGGGGTTAATACCAGATGTGTAATGTCACCTGGCATCAACCCTGGGGTTGGTGAGGTCAGGCGTCTATCAGATACACGACATCACCAACCCAGTCAGTAATAAAAAAAAATAGACGACAAACACATTTTTATTTGAAAAAACACTCCCCAAAACATTCCTTCTTTAACCAATTTATTAGAAAGAAAAACAAATCCAGGGCTGGTGTCATCCAATGGGTTGCCATGACGATCCACACTGTCCCAGTCAATGAAGAGCAGGATGTTCCCCATTGGCTGGGAGAGCAATGCAGTGACCTGAGCTAACATCAATGGGTCAGCCCAGGTCACTGCAGGGGATGACAAGTGCTGCTGTCAGCAAGGTACATTACCTGCGCTGATCTCCTGCACTGCTGACAGCACCTGTCACTGAGTTCAATGACCGCCGCCTTCACAGCCAAGCATCGCGAGAGGCCCGTGACGTCACCGTTAGTCAGTCTCGGGTCGGAAGCGAGAGAAGGTGATGTGACAAGCGGCGGCCATGGAGGACAGTGACAGCGCTGACATCGGGATGGCGGGACATTATCACCGCAGGTAAGCCGAGCGGGGCCATGTGTGCAGAGTGTGTGTGTGTGTGTGTGTGTGTGTGTACATGCTGCGGGCAGGAGGGGGCGGAGTGAGCTGAGCGGGGAAGTGTGGGCTTCCTGCACGTAACTAGGATAAACATCGGGTTACTAACCAAAGCGCTTTGGTTGGATACCCGATGTTTATCTTGGTTACCAGCTTGTGGCAGGCTGACAGCGATGGCTCCTGCACACTGTAGCTGTAAAAAGCCCTGCTTTTTGCTGCTAGAACCGTTCTCGAACGTATCTAGAACTATCGAGCTTTAGCAAAAAGCTCGAGTTCTAGTTCGATCTAGAACAGCCCCCAAAATCACTCGAGCCCCGAACTGGAGAACCTCGAACCGCGAACCGCGCTCAACTCTAGTCTTTGGTCTTGCACTATAACCACGTCCTTGAAGCCTAGTGAGCCCAAATGTTACCAGTAAAGGTGACCATTCGGCCTTTGATGAATTTCCAAACTCTCTACATAAAGATTTTTATGCCTCAAAAGGCAAAAGTATACTAGCAGTGATACCTTTATTGGCTAAACAGAAAAAATGTATTTGCAGGCTTTCAGAGATCAAAGGCTCCTTTATCAGGCACTTTACAAACAAAAAATGTGTATTTTTTAACCAACTTCATTAAAGTTCCCCCAAAAGCTTGCAAATATAATTTTTCTGGTTGAATACTTTTGTCCTCTTAAGCATAAAAGCATTAACATAAAAGTACTAACAGATTTTTCTGGCTAACACGTTACGATAATATAGCGTTTTATTGTAAATCAAACATGTAACACAAATATGATTTGCATTGAAAGATTTATTTTTCTCTTTTAACCTGTTTCCTTGACCATAAGTCAACTTGAATTTCTTGATATAAATCCTAGCTCATTTGAAATATTTATTGAAGGCAATAATTGTGTTTATTTCTCTAGTTCCTGAGCAAAATCAAACAGAAAATGGTGTAAAATGTCTATCTGCCCTCTGTATCGGCACTTTGGAGGAATGTAAAACCAAAAAGAAGATGAACTGCACTGGATCCATGAACAGATGTTTGGACTACAATGATGAATCCCGGTGAGAAAATCTTTCTTAAAGTTGTATACATTTATTGTAACCAAATTTCTCTTTTTGAGCCAAAAACTCTAAAAAAATATAGGAACTTTTCTTACATATAAACTGGAATTAAACATTTTACAGTTTTGTGTATATAATTCTTGCACATGCTGGATCATAGAATCATAGAATGGTAGTGTTGGAAGGGACCTTAAGGGCCATCGGGTCCAACCCCCTGCGAGTTCAGGCTTTTCTAAATCATCCCAGCTATATGTTTATCCAGTTTCTGCTTGAAGATTTCCATTGATGGAGAGCTCACTATTCCTCGTGGTAGCCTGTTCCACTCCCTGACTACCCTCACTACCTCCCTTGGCCGCCTGTTCAACTCCCTGACAACCCTCACTTTCAGAAATGTTTCCTTATGTCTAATCTGAATCTCCTTCCTTTAAGTTTCATCCCATTACTTCTTGTACTTCCTTGTGCTAATGAGAATAGGGTAGTTCCCTCTGCACTGTGACTACCTTTAAGATATTTGTAGACCGCTATTAAGTCTCCACTCAGCCTTCCCTTTTTCAAACTAAACATCCCTAGTTCTTTCAGTCGTTCTTCGTATGACATGGTTTGCAGACCTACTACCATCTTGGTTGCTCTTCTCTGAACTTTCTCCAATATATTGATGTCTTTCTTGAATTGGGGTGCCCAGAACTATATACAGTATCATTTAAAACCCTCAAGGTTCTGATATAGAAAGATTAATAGTTTTCTATATTTTTAATATTTTATTACTACATTTAGTTTTATTAGTACATTTTATTACATTTTGTTTAGTATATACTAGTTTTGTAGCGTCATATTCAAAGTTTTATTTGTGTTTAAAATATTTTCTTATCTCATATGATAGTCTGTGTTTTTGAGAATTAAAGGTCATATATGACACACGGGGGGCAACTGGTAAACCTCCAATTGAAATATTTCATGCTGTATTACATTGGTTTGTAAATGGTATAAGATATGCATGCACAGGTAAATAAGCAGAATTTGATTTTGCTCACAAAAAGTGTGCATTTCCTTTCTTCAAGAGCTTGCTATCTAAGTGACTTAATTCAATTTGGATCTCACTGGTGATCCCGTAATCTGATCTTTGGGTTAGAGCAGAACAGTTACAACAGTTTTTGGCACCCAACGTGGGGCCGTGGCCAACCAGCCTATTCAGAAGAAATTTTTAATATTGTTCTAAAGTGATTCTTAATTTATATATGTTTTGGTATAAAATGAAGTCTGTTGTTTTTATGTCTACAGATGGGACATATACAAATTATTCTGCCAAAGGTTGCATTAATTCTGATGCCTGCCGCAACTTGGACAACAAGCTTGCTTTTGAAGATACTCATAAGGTTTACGTAAAGTGTTAGATAATACTGTATAACCTAGGCATCTTAAGAATATAAATGAATAATAAAGAAATTAATTATCCTTCTGCAGTTCCAATTAGAGGTGCGCAGATGAGGCAATACTCAAATTTGCCTCTTTGTGTAGATTTTCCCAAGGAATTTAATTCACAGAGAAGTTAATCTTCTCAAATGTTATGTCTATTATTATGCTCTGGTCTCACTCACTCAAGACCCTCGTGCATATTAAATACAATGTGTAAAAAAAAATTAAATCTTTATACTCATCTCACCAATCACGTCTACATCTGTTCCTCGTCACATCTTTAGATCACCATTGGTTGTGTTGAAATCCGAACAGTGGGTACACATCCGACTTTATTGGACTAATTGGTAAAGTGTCAAGCATTGTGACATCGCGAAATTATGACATTTCAGCATGCGCCGTGATCTTTGCGAGAGCATGCATAGACCCTTTTTTGGGCTTAGTAAAGCATTGGCCTACCCATGTTTTCCATCACTGTTGACGGAGATCTGAATTTGTGGAAAGGCGATTGGGAGGAGTTAAGGAGACGGACAGAGCAGTGAGATGATGATAAGGATTTTTTTTGTTTGTCAACCTTTTTTATGGCATTTTTCGATTCAGGAAAATGGTGGCGCTGCCACATTGCTGAATTAGAACAGAGACAAATTGAAAAATCTATCCGCATTTCAGCCAGCACAGATCTTTTAATTGTTCAAGTAGATTCAATTACACTCGAATTTTTACACGTATCTGTAATTCTAATGATCTTCCTCTAACCTGTCTGACTTACAAATCATCTAGAAGAATGCAATGTATCACACTTTCGATCCTAGTATCAACATGTTTTCTTTTTTTGTATTCTCATATCAAAACATAGCAATGTTAGTGATATAGTTAATGTAGTAGTCAGCATCCTTACATTACAGCTCAATGGTCTTACTATAAAAAAAAGATCCTTTAAGAGTTAAATTATGATTTGATTATCAGAACTCTACAATAAATTTTCAGTAAAGAATTATTTCTCTGGACTCTTTATACTGTGAATATATACTGAGTATATAAATACTGTACATTGACATATTGCTGTTCCTATTGATGAGTATCTATCAATCATTTCCGTCCTTCCGCCAGATCTGAAATCAGAATAATTGAGGGATATGCTTAGAAAACACCATTGTGTCAGAACCTCTAGAATTTCTTGACTGTATAATTTCACACAGTAGGACTACTTTTAGTTTTTCAGATGAGTACAAGTCCCAATGTCTCGGATGAGTCCCGCCCCAGCAGCGGTTGAACCGCTTGGATCCGGGTGTCACTACTCGTGGCTTGAGGGTCTCCGGACCTGGGGGCTCACGGTCACTCCTTGACGTGATTGGGGTTATTTACAGGGGAGTTAGATAGTTTGTGACGCCACCTGTGGTGTGCGGTAATGGGAAGTATCGCCACTGCCGTTGGGAATACCCGGGGTGATGAAGTGGGGGAGCAGGATGATGTTACCCTCCACCGGTAGGAAAAGGCCCCAGGACCCTGGATGGTGGGATGGATTGCAGGGGGAGCGCAGGCTCGCTGGTAGCAGGGACTAATCAGGTACTCACTCAGAGGGAAAGCAGATGCTGACAATGTGGTAAACCAAGTCTCTGGATGCCGCTGCCCTCTTGGGGAAGCTCGTCCGGGTTCTGTCCCCTGCAGAACTGTCTGGTGGTCAGCTGCCGACTGTCCTCCTTGACTAAGCCTGCACCCAGTCCCAATCTCCCACGACTGGGTCTCTGACTCCTCCAGGTCCAGACCACTGTCTGCAACCCAATCTACGTTTTCCTCTTGGAGCTCCAACTCCCAGCTTCCTTTGAGCTCCTCACAGCTTGAGGGCTCCCACTGCTCTGACCTGTCACCTCCCACCTCCCTGCCTGACCCCTAGATGGGTGGCCCTATTCCAGCTTAGCAGCCCACTGGCGTGCCTGACAGAGTGTGGTGTGAGGTGTAATTAGAATTTTTAGATGCTGGTGGAGGCAGTGCCGTAAGTTGGGAACCAAGAACCATGGGGGTTTGAGTCCTGCTCTGGGAGATGAAGCGCGTGCAGTACCCTGTGATGACCTGACTAGTCCAGGGGTGTCACACCAAGCTCTCATGCTAGACAGTATTTTCAAAGGAATATTAACATAGCTGTATAGAAAGGCATGAACTGCACATCGAGAAACCTTTGTTGATGTAGTGCAGCTAGGCAAAAATTTTTACAACTAAATATGTGGCTGATAGTTTAACATTCTGATCAGACTGTATTGAAGTAGAGCACATTGCCACATCACGGTGAACCTTAATGTGTCCCTAACTTTCAATAGCCTTAAAGGCCATACATCACCACTGCAGCAGCAACAGTGCACCAGCAAGACAGATGATCAGGTGCCCACGGCACCCATGCTGCAAGGCTGTGTCCATAGAACTCCAGGCAACACTGCGCCAAAGGCACAACAGCTACAGTAGCCAACATATCGCACCAACACATAGTGAATGGTGCTAGGAAACTCTCAGACTCTGAGCTGAATGTAAAACTAGTCAGAACTGGGGATGATTGAATACTTTGATCCGGATTCGCAATTTTCCAAATACCTATTCAACTATTCGATGTACAATGTAAGTCTATGGGAAGCCCGAATAGTACCGAATAGTTGGAATTCGGGTTTTCCATAGACTTACATTGTGCATCGAATATTCGCGAGGTATTCGGAAATTATTCGCGAAGCCGAATAATCAAAGTATTCAATCATCCCTAATCAGAACCCCTCCTGCAGTCTCCTGCTAATTAAAAATGCTTGTGCTGAATAGAAGGAGTGCTGGACCAAGGGAAGCAAAAAAAGATGGGACAGAACATGCCCATTAATCACATTGATCCAAATTGCCTCAACTGACTTCAAACTTTATGCAAACAGATAGACCCCAATTCATAAAGACCGGTGTAACCAATAATGCAAGTAGACACTGTTTATTCTTAAAGAGATACAAATATAAATGTAGTGAAAAATGCACAATTACTGTTGATACATCCTAATGTAATAATATGCAAAAATCACTGGACATAATTACAAAAGACAAATCACCTATAAGCAGTAAAACAAAAAGAGAAAACAATTGCGATCAAATGTCCACAAATATATATTTTTATTTAATAGAAAAAGGAGTACGGTACAAAAGACACAAGAAAACTATAATATACACGTGAAATAGATCCCTCTGTGTGTAATGACTCTATATAATATATAATAAACACATTAAATAAATCCCTCTGTGTGTAATTACTCTATATAACATATAATATACATGTAAACTAGATCCCTCTGTGTGTAATGACACTATATAATACATAATAAACACATGAAATAGATCATTCTGTGTGTAATGACTCTATATAATATATAATAAACAAGTAAAATTTATTTCTCTGTGTGTAATGACTCTATATAATATATAATACATGAAATCGATCCCTCTGTGTGTAATGACTCTATATAATATATAATACGTGAAATTGATCACTCTGTGTGTAATGACTCTATATTATATATAATAAACACATGTAATAGATCTTTCTGAGTGTAATGACTCTATATAATATATAATACGTGAAATAGATTCCTCTGTGTTTAATGACTCTATATAATATATAATACTTGAAATAGATCCCTCTGTGTGTAATGACGCTATATAATATATAGGAATAGATCCCTCTGTGTGTAATGACTCTAAATATTAAATAGGAATAGATCCCTCTGTGTGTAATGACTCTATATAATATATAATAAACACATGAAATAGATCTCTCTGTATGTAATCACTCTATATAATATATAATAAACATGTGAAGTAGATCCCTCTGTGTGTAATTACTCTATATAATATATAAAATATAGGAATAGATCCATCTGTGTGTAATGACTCTATATAATAAATAGGAATAAATCCCTTTGTGTGTAATGACTATAATATACAGGAATAGATCCCTCTGTATGTAATCACTCTATATAATATATAATATATAGGAATAGATCCATCTGTGTGTAATGACTCTATATAATAAATAGGAATAGATCCCTCTCTGTGTAATGACTATATAATATATAGTAAATACATTAAATAGATCTTTCTGTGTGTAATGACACTATATAATATATAATACGTAAAATAGATCCCTCTGTGTGTAATGACTCTATATAATATTTTTGTTTCCCTTTTTGTACTGAATTACTGAAATAAATTAGCTTTTTGATTATATAATTTGCTGAGATGCACTTGTATGCCTTTGTCTTTTTTATGATTGTATGTTATTTCATTTTTGTGTTGTGTATTAAATGAAAACATAGAGGAACGTTCTTGATACAAGTGTGTAAAGTTTTTTTTAGGATGTGTTGTTTAGCATTAAGACTCAATAAATAGGGGCTATTATTTGATTAATACTATTAAGGGAAGTCTGACCAGAAATGGTGTTTTGGGAGTTTTCTAGGAATTGTGCCAATAAGCCAAACCTTCAATATGGAGGCAAGATCTGGGGTTAGTTCTCTAAGATGTTTGGAACAAACTCCCGGTTGAGTTATTTGAGATGCAAGTGAAGAAGAATTTATGTTGTTTTGAAAGCAAAGGGCGGCCAAACCAAAAGTTTAAGTGATATGCATCACTCTTTTTCTCATTCACTTTCTTTTAATTGATAAGAATATTCTATGAACACTTCTATTTTTTAAAGCCTTCATACTTTCTAACATTTTTTCCAACAAGTTCCTAAAACCTATGTATATTAGTGAATTTCCCCTTATTTGACCTTTTTTTTTTACTACAGGCATGTATGACTGAGGCTCCAAGATTGGAATGAAGAGTAAGGCTGCTTTCACACATCCGGTTTTTCCTATGCGGCACAATACGGCACTTTGCAGAAAAAATGCAACCGTTTTTTTTTGCCGTTGGTTGCGTTTTTTTGCATAGACATACATAAGTGCTGGATTGTGCCGCATGGGCTTGCGTTCCGTCCGTTTTTTGCCATATGCGGCAGATTTAGCTGATGCGGCGGCCGGATGGAACGTTGCCTGGCACATTTTTTTCTCCGGCAAAAAAACCCGCATCGCGCCGCATAAGGTTGATGCGGCGCGATTTGCAATGCATGCCTATGGATGCCACATGCGGCGTCCTGCGACAAACACCACATCCGGCCGCCGCATGTGTTTTTTTCCACTGCGCATGCTCAGTAGCTTGCCGCAAGCGGCAAAAACCGGACGAGCCGCATGTCAAAAACTTATGCAAAGGATGCGGTTTTGTCGCCGCATCCGTTGCATAGGTTTTATAGCCGGATTGGCCGGCTCTGCTAAAAACACAGGTGTGAAAGCAGCCTAAACAGAATAATATGGTTTTAGTGGATTTTGGAAGCATTTTAGGAAATATATTGCAAGCAATTTTTAGCACCCGGTCCTGGTTCCTGACAGTCGTGCATTTAGGCCCTTTGGGGCTTTGCCAGCCAATCCCTGTTTAGAGGTTTGATACTGGGTAGCTCCTCCCGGGCAGTCTGGTGTACGGCCCAGTGGGTCCACCCCCGGATACTCGCCACCCCTCGGTGACCATTATACAATTGTTATGAATGCTACTTTCAACAATCAAAGCTGGTGCTGACAGAGCTGGACTATTAGCCAAGCCCATATGCCTCAAAAAGCAAAGAGGTGTTGAAGATTTCTGCCTGTTTATAGAGAGAACTGTGCAGTCATACAGTCGTGTCTCTTTTTCTTACTCAAGTCTATGATCAATGCAGAAACAAAAGTTCCAGGCACCACAAAATCCAAGATACACGTGTCCGAGAAAGGCACCCACAGTATATAGCTTGAATAAAGGACCAGCATTACAAATCTTTCAAAGTTTACAAGGATTTATTCCACATAAGCATTGTTTCAAAATGCATAATTTATGCCTGTAATTTGCTTCTATGGAATAAATTCTTTTAAACTTTAAAAGATTTGGAGTGCCCATCTTTTATTCAAGTTATATGATTAATACAGGGAGAAAAAAGGAAGCAATGCAATGATTTTTCAGCTTTGATTATTGCAATGATTGTAAGTAAAATTTTGAGTCACTAGTAGGTGATGTAAGAGAGTGGGGCACAATCTGGGCAGAGGGGTTCTTATGGTCAGTGGGGTCCTCTATCTCCTATAGAGTGTAAGCTCTTATGGTCAGCGGGGTCCTCTCTCTCCTATAGAGTGTAAGCTCTTATGGTCAGCAGGGTCCCCTCTCTTCTGTGCAGTTTAAGATCTTATAGTTAGCAGGGTCCTCTTTTGTCTCTTGCTCACTCTCCAGTAGAGTGTAAGCTCTTATGGTCAGTGATATTCTCTCTCTCCTATAGACTGTAAGATCTTATGATCAGTTGGGTCCTCTCTCTCTCTCCTGTAGAGTGTAATGTTCTTATGGTCAGTGGGGTCTTCTCTCTCCTGTAGAGTGTAAGCTCTTATGGTCAGTGTGGTCATCTTTCTCCTGTAGAGTGTAAACTCTTATGATCAGTGGGGTTCTTTCTCTCCTGTAGAGTGTAAGCTCCTATGGTCAGTGTGGTCATCTCTCTCCTATAGAGTGTTAGCTCTTATGGTCAGTGGAGTCATCTCTCTCCTATATAGTGTTAGCTCTTATGATCAGTTGGGTCCTCTCTCTCCTGTAGAGTGTAATGTTCCTATGGTCAGTGGGGTCATCTCTCTCCTGTAGAGTGTTAGCTTTTATGGTCAGTGGGGTCTTCTCTCTCCTGTAGAGTGTAAGCTCTTAAGGTCAGTGGGGTCCTCTCTCTCTCCTGTAGAGTGTTAGCTCTTATAGTCAGTGGAGTCTTTTTACTCCTGTAGAGTGTAAGCTCTTATGGTCAGTGTGGTCATCTCTCTCCTGTAGAGTGTTAGCTCTTATGGTTAGTGTGGTAATCTCTCTCCTGTAGACTGTAAGCTCTTATGATCAGTGGGGTCCTCTCTCTCCTGTAGAGTGTTAGCTCTTATGGTCAGTGTGGTCATCTCTCTCCTGTAGAGTTTAAGCTCTTATGGTCAGTGTGGTCATCTCTCTCCTGTAGAGTGTTAGCTCTTATGATCAGTGGGGTCCTCTCTCTCCTGTAGAGTGTAATGTTCTTATGGTCAGTGGGGTCCTCTCTCTCCTGTAGAGTGTTATCTCTTATGGTCAGTGTGGTCATCTCTCTCCTGTAGAGTGTTAGCTTTTATGGTCAGTGGGGTCTTCTCTCTCCTGTAGAGTATAAGCTCTTATGGTCAGTGGGGTCCTCTCTCTCTCCTGTAGAGTGTTAGCTCTTATAGTCAGTGGGGTCTTCTTACTACTGTAGAGTGTAAGCTCTTATAATCAGTGGGGTCCTCTCTCTCCTGTAGAGTGTTAGCTCTTATGGTCAGTGTGGTCATCTTTCTCCTGTAGAGTGTAAGCTCTTATGATCAGTTTTAGTCCTCTCCTGTAGAGTGTTAGCTTTTATGGTCAGTGTGGTCATCTCTCTCCTGTAGGGTGTGAGCTCTTTTAATCAGTAGGGTACAATCTCTCTCCTCTCCCATACATGTATTTTCCGAGCAAATACAACCTTTCCAATATTGAGATGTGCACAAATGTATTTACTACAAATCAAACATTTTTTTAGAAAATTTGGCTAAAGTGGTCGATGTCTTACTAGGAGGGTGTGCAGTGTGTTTAGGAGACTTATTTTCTTTAGATAGAAAAATAATTAAATGCAACACAAAGATTAAGGAGACAAGCTGCATTTCAAATGCATTACTGGGTAATATGTGATTTTCTTAACACTTTGATATGGATTTTAATATCAATAAAGAAGTAATTAAAAAAAATAAAATTGGATGTTGGGCAAACATAATTTTTCTCCTTTGCACTTGAAAAAGATTAGTAATATCAAAGTCTCTGGAATTTTAGGATTGAAAATATCCCGGTGCGTAGGCTGGTGTGCTGTCTTCCATATTCAATTTATACCATCTCAGTAATACAGATATCTAATACTCCTAAGAGTACAATATAAAAAGAATGAGACTGAGACGTTGGATATTCTGATGGATCCTTTTAATTTAGGTCATCACTTCATTGTTGAGTTGCCTGGGGAAAACTTTGCAGAGAAGAGAATGTCCTGCCAGGGACACTCAGAAATTGTGATGTGCAATGTTGTTATAAGAAAGATCTCATCCATCCCGTAATACAATAGTTCTTTACCTTCCCGGAGAGTATTTATATGATCCCTGTGTGCAGACAACAGGACGAGGAGAAGAGAATCCGAGAAGATGCCCAATCATCCACAATGAAGAACCTGGTCGCTTTGCTTTGCCTGATTTCTACTCTTCTCGTCTCAGGTAAGACGTGTGCAGTCATTTCCCATCATGAGAAGCATCAGCATAATGTATACTAAAATTCTAAAAACAAATTCTTGTATATCTTGCAAGTTTTTGGAAAATGTGGGGACATTGGAGCTCATTTTCTAATTCGAAAAATGGGATCTTTAATAAATGTGTCCCTAATCTTACATGGACTCACCTCTTTTACGTCCAGTAGTTGTTCATATCCAACGATTTCCTCTACAGTAATTGTATTTTATAGACCCATTTCTTACACTAAATTAAAGATATTATGGGTTCAATCCTTATGCTAAAAAATGAATCTCAATAACTCCTCATTGACCAAATCTGAAAAAACCTTAAAAGATATTATGACCACATGACAGTTCAACTTTTCTCTTATGTGTTCCTTCTGTTGAGCGAAGCTCCATAAAGGACAGGTAAAAGCTTTACTAACATTCAATTAGAATGAGCTCAACGATAGATTCTTAATCATTTTCGATCTGTAGTCATTATTTTTCAAGGAGAAAATGATATACAATTCAAATAGTGCACATTGTTTTAATAGAAGAGAATAAAAAAAGTCTAAAATACATGCAATGTATGAATTTAAGGTAACTTCTAAGTTGTTTCAAGATCAAATCATGGATACTGTGAATCAGAGCTTAGCGGCATTATTGCAGCCAGGTATGTTTATGACACGCCCACTCCAGGTTCGGGGAACTTGTAACCGGGCCGGACTAGTGTGGGTATGTCAGCGGTGGTGGGGTTCCGCTCCATGACCCTGGCGGTGTCATTTAAATCATAAAGGGGAGGCTGATAAGAGTTGTTTTTAAAATAAAATAAATTTTGTGACGCCACTTGCTGTTTTTGCAGCTATATGGGCTGCTGTTGCATTGTGGGTTCCCCGGGGCAGGTAATGATGTAGCAGCTGAGGTGTTCTTGCTCCCCACAGGTGGAGCGAGACCCCGGGGTGACTGATGGGATTTGAAAAGTCTGTAAGGGCAGGTTGTCACACAGGAGAAAATGAAGACGACGCTGTGGCTTTTCAATAAGTCTTTTACTCATGCTACCTGTTTCAGTATGACAGTCAATTTATTCCATCACGGTATGCTGGATCCCTGGTGATGGGCAACCGCCGATTCCGAGTAAGTCCGAGCCCAGTACCGATTCTCTCTTTGTTTGCCTTTCCTAGCCGTCTCTCTGCGCTGACTTCACCCTCTCCTGTCCTGCGCCTCCATACACAGTGCCCTGAACCAGAGGCCGCGGACCTTTAGTGGGAATGTTGCCTGCGTGGCTCCCTATGGGAACATTCGAAGGGATTTCTGCCTGCCTGGCTCCTTGATCCTCTGTGGTCCCCTTCCAGCAGATTTGTGTGCTGCTTGTGGCCCAAAGGTGCGTACAGCCACCCTGGCCTCCAATGTTGCTAGGAAGTCCCAAAGTATTTTCCTAGCCTAGGGTCCAGAACCCCGTTTGTGACCAATCCCGTCAACTTGAGAGCTGTTGCTTGTCAAACACGACTATAGGGGGTCTAACACTCCTCCCCTAACTCGCTGGGATCCTTTATTCTGTTTCCTCAGAGTTGACCAGGACCCCGGGGGTCCTGATCCCTAGTCGGTCTCCTCCCTCCTCCTGACTGACTCTGTCAGCTGTCAACTGTCAACTTTTTAACTTAGCTCCGTCCATTTTACCTCAGACTGCTCACCCACTAAGCTCCTCCCTCTAGATGGTTCTAGATACAGTGCACAGGGCTTAAGTGCCATAACCAGATTACTGGTCATAATGCATTAATGGGACCTGCCCCAGCCCTGATCTAATGTGTGAGCTAACAATTGGGTGTCTGCAGGCTTTTGGCTACGTGAACTGGTTGATGGCCTCTTTGTTACTCAAGATGGGGCACCACACCTCTACATGAGGTGCAGTACCTCTATGGCAATGGCAGCCTCAGGTGTGCCACACTTATCTATGAAATGCTCTACTATTTTCTATGAATCTGCAGTGGACTACATTCAAAGATCTTATTAGTCCGGCGTTGCCCTTTCCATTGCCTCCCAAGTTGATTGACAGGCCTCCAATATGAGATAGAAAAAAGAAAAAATGCAATCCAGTACTATAAAACCATAAAAAAAAATCTGAAAACATGACATAGCTGAAGGCCATATTGGTTTTTGTGTTTCTGGATAGGATATTCATCTCTTAATCATAACCTAAATTGGTTTGGTGTTCAAAGAATTTAAAGTTGGAGGAGATGGAAGAAAAGGATATAGCCGCGCTGCCAGAAGAAAATCACTGAAGAACAACAGGGATTAAGACATCGGATTTTATTGTTCTACGCGTTTCAAAGCTGTAAAACCCTTTTCTCCAGGAGCAAAAATCAATGATGTACATTACAGAGTCTAGTTCTCTATGCACTATGTAATGTACATTATTGATTTTTTTCCTGAAGAAAGGGTTTTATAGCTCCGAAACGTATAGAACAATAAAATCGGATGTCTTAATTCCTGTTGATCTTCAGAGATATTCTTCTGGCAGTGCGGATAGATCCTTTTCTTCCATCTTCTCCAACGCCACCTTCCTGGGTTCTGCAGCAGCCTTCCTCAAAACATCTACAACATGGACTAGGTTAGTGCACCTTTAAAATTCTTTCTGATACCACCAGAAAAGACACCATTTGCGCCCCCCTTCTTTGTCATTTCAGTTTCACGACACAAAGAATTTAAAGGGAACAGCAAGGGGTCCCACCCACTTTCTAACCAAAAACAGTTCATATTCATATACAGTGCCTACAAGTAGTATTCAACCCCCTGCAGATTTAGCAGGTTTGATAAGATGCAAATAAGTTAGAGCCTGCAAACTTCAAACAAGAGCAGGATTTATTAACAGATGCATAAATCTTACAAACCAACAAGTTATGTTGCTCAGTTAAATTTTAATAAATTTTCAACATAAAAGTGTGGGTCAATTATAATTCAACCCCTAGGTTTAATATTTTGTGGAATAACCCTTGTTTGCAATTACAGCTAATAATCGTCTTTTATAAGACCTGATCAGGCCGGCACAGGTCTCTGGAGTTATCTTGGCCCACTCCTCCATGCAGATCTTCTCCAAGTTATCTAGGTTCTTTGGGTGTCTCATGTGGACTTTAATTTTGAGCTCCTTCCACAAGTTTTCAATTGGAATAAGGTCAGGAGACTAACTAGGCCACTGCAACACCTTGATTTTTTCCCTCTTGAACCAGGCCTTGGTTTTCTTGGCTGTGTGCTTTGGGTTGTTGTCTTGTTGGAAGATGAAATGACGACCCATCTTAAGATCCTTGATGGAGGAGCGGAGATTCTTGGCCACAATCTCCAGGTAGGCCGTGCTATCCATCTTCCCATGGATGCGGACCAGATGGCCAGGCCCCTTGGCTGAGAAACAGCCCCACAGCATGCTGCCACCACCATGCTTGACTGTAGGGATGGTATTCTTGGGGTCGTATGCAGTGCCATCCAGTCTCCAAACGTCACGTGTGTGGTTGGCACCAAAGATCTCGATCTTGGTCTCATCAGACCAGAGAACCTTGAACCAGTCTGTCTCAGAGTCCTCCAAGTGATCATGAGCAAACTGTAGACGAGCCTTGATATGACGCTTTGAAAGTAAAGGTACCTTACGGGCTTGTCTGGAACGGAGACCATTGCGGTGGAGTACGTTACTTATGGTATTAACTGAAACCAATGTCCCCACTGCCATGAGATCTTCCCGGAGCTCCTTCCTTGTTGTCCTTGGGTTAGCCTTGACTCTTCGGACAAGCCTGGCCTCGGCACGGGTGGAAACTTTCAAAGGCTGTCCAGGCCGTGGAAGGCTAACAGTAGTTTCATAAGCCTTCCACATCCGGATGATGCTCCCAACAGTGGAGACAGGTAGGCCCAACTCCTTGGAAAGGGTTTTGTACCCCTTGCCAGCCTTGTGACCCTCCACGATCTTGTCTCTGATGGCCTTGGAATGCTCCTTTGTCTTTCCCATGTTGACCAAGTATGAGTGCTGTTCACAAGTTTGGGGAGGGTCCTAATTAGTCAGAAAAGGCTGGAAAAAGAGATAATTAATCCAAACATGTGAAGCTCATTGTTCTTTGTGCCTGAAATACTTCTTAATACTTTTGGGGAACCAAACAGAATTCTTGTGGTTTGAGGGGTTGAATAATAAATGACCCTCTGAATAAACTTTTCACAATTTAAAAAAAAAAATAAAAAAAGAAATAACATTCTTTTTTGCTGCAGTGCATTTCACACTTCCAGGCTGATCTACAGTCCAAATGTCACAATGCCAAGTTAATTCCGAATGTGTAAACCTGCTAAATCTGCAGGGGGTTGAATACTACTTGTAGGCACTGTAAAAGAAAAATGAAAACATGAAAAAAAACATGAAAATACAAATATTACAATGCTTATAATGAAGGATAAGATCTGTCCTTTTATTTAAACTCTTAGGGGTACTTTTCATACTGCGATATCGCTAGCCGATTGTAGCGATGCCAAGCGCGATAGTCCCCGGCACCGTCGCACATGCAAAATCTTGTGATAGCTGACGTAGCGAACATTATCGCTACGGCAGCTTCACATGCACTTACCTGCCCTGCGACGTCGCTTTGGCTGGTGAACCGCCTCCTTCCTAAGGGGGCGGGTCGTGCGGTGTCACAGCGACGTCACACGGCAAGCGGCCAATAGAAGCAGAGGGGCGGAGATGAGCGGGATGTAAATATCCCACCCACCTCCTTCCTTCCTCATTGAAGCCGGGACACAGGTAAGGAGATGTTCCTTGCTCCTACGGCTTCATACACACCGATGTGTGCTGCCGCAGCAACGAGGAACAACATCGTACCTGTCGCTGTAGCGACATTATGGAAATTCCGACAATACACCGATCATACAATTTCGACACTTTTGCGCTCGTTAATCATAGTAAAAACGATTCACATACTCCGAAGTCGACAAAGATGCCAGGTGTGCGTCACTTTTGATTTGACCCTGCCGACATCGCAGCTGCGATGTCGTAGTGTGCAAAGTACCCCTTAGAGTATGATGTCTCCAAAATTAATATCCAGTAGGCTTCACGATTGAGTAAAGTCTGCTTTTTTCCTACTCCTCTTTTTAATGAAAAAATTAACTCCAAAACTTGAAGGATCTCCTTTGTGGGTCTGTAAGAAATATTTAGACACATTTGTGGGATTTGTTGCATCAACGCTATATGAATCCCAAGACATCCATGATGTCTCCAACATTAATATCCAGTAGACTTCACGATTGAGTAATTTCCGCTTATTGTCTCCTCCTCTTTATGATAAAAAAAATTCTCTCTACAGTAAAAAACTCAAAGCTTGAAAGATCTCCTTTGTGGGTCGGTAAGAAATATTTCGAGACATTTGAGGGATTTATTGCATCAACATTTTATGAATACCTGAAATGTTGACCAATATTTTGTCTCAATTTTCTAGTTGTCCAACCAACCTGATATTTACTTGGAGTTGCGTTGGTAGATACCAGCCAGGAACAGCAACGGATTTGTCATTTCTCAGATTTGGTCTTCGGCAGGTTGTCCATAATGCAATGTCTCTGACATACTTGAGCATCTCAGAGAATATTATCCCCGGATGCAATCATGGTGCCAGGCTCTGATTCATATCACCAGTGGTTTGACCAGCCTGAATTGTTTGACAAATTCCCTTTAAAGCTCATAAAGAAGAGTCACAAACATCCTGAGCCTAGGGTCAAGTGAAAAAGTATCAACGAACAAAAAGTAGACACCTATCCTGATCTATGTTATGATCAGAGTCTAGAATTTAAGCCACAGTGGAAATAAAGTGACAATGTTGGATTCTTGTTGTCTACGATTATGAAATACATAAATCGAATGTCAATACATTTTTCCAGATAAATTTGTCTTTCTGATTGTTTCAATATAATAAGTTGGATTAGATTTATTTTCTAGTCATTTCCTACAAATGCTATCCGTGCTTGACATGTAACGATTCTGAGATTTCATATGCTCAATGCCTTGCAAAGGGATACATGGCTGCCATCGAACACCTTAAAAGAAGTGAGTACAATTCAGTTTACCCTTTTAACTAAACGAAAACTATCATCATCTCACCTCTGGTTCTTTGATGTCTACCTATTTTATAGATGGAAAACTGCTTAATGAAAGGCACAAAAGTTGTGCCAAAGAAACTTTAGAGGCAAAAATATCAATTGATATTAATTATGCATAAAATATGGAATGTAAATAATTATATACCACCTTATACTGTCCTCTGTTAGGTAGTCTCATGATCTCGTGACTCCTTAAGTGGGCTTTACACGCTGCGATCTCGCTAGCGAGATTGCAACTGATCGTACCCGCCCCCGTCGGTTGTGCGACACGGGCAAATCGCTGCCCGTGGCGCGCAACCTCACTTACCCCATCACATGGACTTACCTGTGCTGTGACGTCGCTCTGGCCGGTGATTTTCCTCCTTTTTAAGGGGGCGGGCTGTGCGGCGACACAGCAACGTCACACGGCAACCGTCTAATAGAAGTGGAGGGGCAGAGATGAGCGGGACGTAAACATTACGCCCACCTCCTTCCTTCCGCATTGGCGGTGGAGGTAGGTAAGGAGATGTTCCTCGCTCCTGCGGTGTCACACATAGCAATGTGTGGTGCCGCAGCAACGACGAACAACATCGCTAATTCGAAGAGAACAATTTTTTGTTTTAGGATGACCTCTCCACGGCAAATGATTTTGGCCACTTTTGCGATCGTTTTAGCTCGCACATAAGTGTCACACACTGCGATATCGTTAATGACGCCGGATGTGCGTCACAAGCACCGTGACCCCGACGATAAATCATTAACGATATCATAGCGTGTAAAGCCCGCTTTAGACATCAATGATATAAATCATTCTCCCCCTCCATGGGACCTCAAGAGACAAAACACTGACCTCAGCACTGTAAGAAATAAAGAGGAAGATGGATTCTATGAAATGAGGTGAGGTCACCATTTTGGAAGAATTTAATCACAAAAATTTCATATTTTCCAGATGCAAAATTTGAGGAAATTTTTAATGAATTTAATTTGGAAGGAAATGGAAGAAGAACCGGTCCAAGTGATGGAGAAAAGATGGAACACACCATTGAACCAAATTGCCTCAACTGACTTCCAAATTTATGCAAGGAGAAAGAGCCCAACTCATAAAGACCGGTGTGAGTAATGCTGCAAGTAGATGTAGAAACTTGCCATAAAGATAAATGTGACTAGTGGTCTTTTATTGATAAGAACTTGTAGGACCAGCACAAGCACAGACTTTCGGTCAAAGACCTTCATCAGTGTGTGTTCAGGGGTGGCAATGCCACATAGACAGTGGTGGACACCGCGTCATACCTGACTACACCAGTTGCTATACCTTCTGAGCACCCTCTGCACGCACACCGATGAAGGTCTTTGACCGAAATGTCTGTGCTTGTGCTGGTCCTACAAGTTCTTCTCAATTAAAGACCACTATTTACATTTATCTTGAGTGCAAAGTTTCTACATCTACTTGACATGGTTTTGAACCCTACTTGAGCATCACCCCAGAAGTGTAACAACTCACAAATGCTGCAAGTAGACACTTTTTTATTCTCTTTACTCTTTATTCTTGAAGAGGAGTACTTGTCCAAGTGAAGCAAAAAAAGATTGGACAAACCATGCTTTTGATCATATTATACACTTTATTTTTGAATAGGTGCATGCCTCTTCCTGAATCTGGAGCATTTGATAAGTGGTGTACCTGTCTGTGCGCTATGCAAGAAATCTTACTCCTATCAGGACTGGAAACTGTCATGAATTAGATATGTTGTGGTGTGACTCCCCCGCCATGCTCATGTTAAGCCTTGCTTTAATCATTTCCATGGATATGATAGGAACAAGTGTGAAAGCACCAAAAATTTGGGAGGAAAATGAGGGGTGCATCTTAAGATCAGAATATAGCTTACCGGAGGGGGCTGTCTGTGTGTCTGTGTGTGGGCACCCACCTGCGGGTGGCCGGGTGAATGTTGGGTGCATGCGGGTAGCTGGGAGCCTGGTGCTGGCGGCTGGCTAAATCTCTGTCCTGGCAGCCGTCTGTCTCTCTCTCGGATAACTGTGCGGACTGCGGTGGCAGTGCTGCGGGTGTCGCAGCTTCAAATGATTCTGCCAGGAGTCAGCACGTGCACAGATCGAGCTCTTGGATGAGAGCCGGGACCACAGACAGACTGGCACATTCGCCACACCAGCCTGCTCTAACCCTAACCCATCGCTGCCACCACTGACCTACCACTGCCACCACTGACTCGCCGCCACCACTGACCTGCTGATACCGCTGCCATCAATGACTCGCCACTGCCACCACTGACCCCAGTGACCTGCTATCACTGCTGCCACCACTGACCCGCCGCTGCCACCACTGACTGCCGCTGCCTGCACAGCATCTGCCTCCTTTGACCCCCCTCCACCACCACTGCCACTCCCCTTCTGGTAAGACAACACCGGAGTATAACACGGACCCCATTTTTTTTACCTTTTGTATCTCTAAATTTGGGGCGCTTGTTATAATCCGGTGCATCTTAAAAAAATAAAAAATACGGTACTTAATATTTTTTTTGGGGTTACTTTTTAATCTGTTTTTTTGCTACTTTTTTCATATCTATTTTGTTTTTCTTTTTTTTTTACTATTCGCATGAGAGATGAAGAATTCAAATCTACTGGAATTTACAAACAAATCTGTATTTTGAAAATATGGATTTTTGTAAGCTCACTTTGCACGGATTCAGTTAAATACCAACCATTTTGACAAATCATAGATGGACTTCTGGCAATGTTGAAGCCTTTATTTGCTGTTGTTGTCCAAAGAAACTTTATGCAGCAGATGAAAAACAAATGATACTTCCCCTCTAAAAAAAAAAGGACTTGTAAATTCCTCGTTACACATAACAATGTCAAATATAGATGATTTAGTGACAAAATTTTATAATTGGTGGAGGAAAGTTGAATTAGAGGGACCTGTTTTTTTTTCCAACTTATGTATCTATGTAACTAAATCGGAAGATCTCCAGAGGCATTTTAGTATCTGAACTGGCAGCAAACAGTAATAAAGAGCTACATGCATCTATTAATCAGAGAATCCTCTATGTGCGAAACGCGCGTCAAGGGACTGATGAGAGTAACAGTCAGAGGTTCAATGTCTAACAGGGTATTATGTAATTTAATATTTGATAAAAATCTGTTCGCTTTAAATGCTGCTAATTATGTATATGTGTGCTCTAATGCTAGATCAATTTATAGAGAGCCAGTAATCTTCCTAAAAATATAAAACTTGGTAAAAACTAAAAACTGTAATGTCAGTCATTACTCTGTGCTTATGTGACTCTATTGCAATAGCACTTTAATGGAGGAACTGGCACCTTATGAGCACTGGCACCTTATGAGTAATCTACTATCTTGTACAGTTTAGTGTATAAAGATAATTATGTTTACTTTTGTGATGACATTAATGTCTTAAGTGCTCTAATTCAAGATTAATTTACAGAGAGCCAATAATCTTAAAATGCATATATTACATAGATTCATTACACAGAAAGGGATCTATTTCACGTGCTTATTATATATTATATAGAGTCATTACACAAAGAGGGATCTATTCCTATATATTAAATGCAGTAATTACACACAGAAGGATCTATTCCTATATATTATATAGAGCCATTACACAAAGAGGGATCTATTTCTATACATTATATAGAGTTATTACACACAGAGGGATCTATTCCTGTACATTATATAGAGTCATTACACACAGTGGGATCTATTCCTATATATTATATAGAGTAATTACACACAGAGGGATCTATTCTTATATATTATATAGAGTCATTACACACAGAGGGATCTATTCCTATATATTATATAGAGTCATTACACATAGAGGGATCTATTTAATCTGTTTATTTCTGTTAATGCTGTTGATTATGGCTTACAGCGAATGAATACCCAAAAGTCATTATCTGAAAAAATTAGAATATTATATAAGCCCAACTAAAAAAATGATTTTACACTCTGAAATGTTGGCGCCTACTGAAAAGTCTGTAGAATAAATGCCCTCAATACTTGGATGGGTCCTTTTGCATGAATTCCTGCAGCAATGCGGCGATGTGGCCTGGAGGTGATCAGCCTGTGGCACTTCTGAGGTGCTATTGAAGCCTAAGTTGCGATGATCGCAGCCTTCAGCTCATCTGCATTCTTGGCTCTGGTGTCTCTCATAGATTCTCTATGGGGTTTAGGTCAGGCGAGTTTGCTGGAAAATCAAGCACAGTGATACTGTGGTTAATACCTATAAAACTTTTTTTATAATGCCAATAATGTTAACAAAATAATAATTGTATACATGGGCAATATTACTCAGTAGACAAAAAGTAACTCTTAAATTACATGTCCAAGTTATTCCTGGTAACTTTTCAGAGTAAGCTTTAATATAAGTAGAACTTGCGGAATATAAGACATAAGCAGCCATGTGAGGGTGTACATGAGGAATACAGTCAGTGTCGGACTGGCTACTGAAGAAACCACCAGTAATACCAAGCCTGGCTGCGGTTACCTGCATTGAACTCCGGAACTCTCATCTGAGCTGCGGAGTGCAGCCTGGACTGAACTCAGGCTTTGCAGGACTTAACTGCAAGCGACAACTGATTCCCTGGCATTTGCGGTTCAGTTCATGACAGTGAGGCATCACTGTATTCAGTGTCGAACTGGCTACCGGAGAAACCACCAGTAATACCAGGTCTGTCTGCGGTTAACTGTATTTAAACACGGAGCTCTCACCTGAGCTCCGGAGTGCAGCCTGGACTGAACCCAGGCTTTTTAGGACTGAACCGCGAGCGCCAACTGATTCCCCGATGATTGCGGTAAAGTTCATGACAGCTGCGGACAGGCTGGGCTGAACTCCAAAGCTTACCTGAGCTCCGGAGTTCAGCCCAGCCTGTCCGCAGCTGTCATGAACTGAACCGCAATCGCTGGGGAATCAGTCGACGCTCGCGGTTCAGTCCTGCAAAGCCTGAGTTCAGTCCAGGCTGCACTCCGAAGCTCAGGTGAGAGCCCCGGAGTTCAATGCAGTTAACCGCAGCCAGGCCTGGTATTTCTGGCGGTTTCTTCGGTAGCCAGTCCAACACTGAATACAGTGATGCCTCACCTATCTCGGGAGTTATGTTCCAGAGACCTCTGCGATAGGTAAAAATCTGCAAAGTAGAAGAGTTATATTTACTTTATTATTTAAACATATTTTTCAGATTATAAGACGCACTTTTGAGCGGTGCATCTTATAAGCTGAATCTAATTTACTGGGGGGTGGTTGAGAATGATGACAGGGACAATGTTCTGAACTGTGGACTGTACACTGCAGGTGGTGAGGCAGGGGCCATCCTGAAAATGTCAGCGGTGTCGGCTTCAAACAATAGCACCTAGAATCAGCGCATGCGCAGATTGAGCTCTTAGCTCAAGATCTCATCTGCACGCGCGCCGTCTCTGGCCCATTGATCTCCCGGCAGTACCTACCTATTAGAACCAAAACCTTCACATCATATGCCACAAAGGAAATTTTTTACATAATAAAACACCACTTTACCATAAAGTAAATGCGTAGATGGTGAAATAAGGATAGATCCAGATTAAATAATTATGTATTGACACAGTGTCTCAAAGCAATGGCCTTTAAATCAGTAGAATGATTTTTCATGCTGCAACATCACATCCTTGATAATATTGAGCCAAATTGCCACAACAAATTTCAAGTTTTATGCAAACAGGATGAATGGCGTTAATTCCAGTCTTGATGAGCGGTCTAACTGGAGTGAGATTTCTTGTGGATGGAACCCCATAGCTCATCATGAATTAGATGAGATGGGGTGTAACACCGCAACTGCCACACCCCCATCCCACCCCCGTTACATACATTTTGGCACAACTAGGAAAAACTGGCTTGAAAATACCAAAAATTCAGAATTTTGCCTACACTTTGCTGCTTTGAAACATTTTACACCAAAATTTTAGTGTGAGAGCTTTGACTAATCATGCCAAATTTGGGGGGGTACACCGTAGAAGCTGAAGACACTTGCTCCAAATAGAGTGTATCAGGATTTATTTTTACTTTTACATCTAGGTTATTTTACAACCATTTTTTTTACCCTTTTTTACTATTTCTATATTCTACATCATTATTTCCACTAGAGATAAAAAATTGAATTCTACTGGAATATTAAAAAAAAACAATCTGCAATTTTGTGAATATAGATTTCTGTAAATACTCTTGCATGGATTCACTTAGTGACCACAAACACGACTTAAACTTGACCTGATATTTAAGTGAATATTATCCAATGATTGTAAAAATGAAGCAGCTATCCTCTCTATTTTATAGCTGATAACCTGCTGCATCAGTCATAATTGATGTTGGCACCGACCATAACCATTAAACCCTTAGATGCTGCTATCAATAGTGACTATGGAATCTAGATGATTAACTGAGTGTGGCTGCTCCTCCTCTTTAACCCCATTGGCATCCTGAGACCATGATTATGTGGTCCTGATAGTTGCCTTAACAATTCATGGCAAAATAACGGCCTTGGAGTCTGCCGGCTATAGGGGCCTGTTCAGATGTTAGCAACAATTATGTCGTCAATGTAACATTTTTTATTTTCTACCCTGTCACTTTGCATTAATTCTTGAAATGCAGCTTAAGTGTTCATAAACTGACAACAGTTTCGAATACATTGAGGGTGGTTGTTTTTAAAATAGTATCCCTTTGGGTTTTTTCCAATACATAGGTCCCCCCAAAGTCACTTTAAAACTGATTGGCCCTTTAAAAAAAAATTTGTAAACTTCCTTGAAAAAATTAAAAATTACTGCTACAGTTGAAAAGATTCTAACATCCTAGTAAGATAAAAGAACATTTTACTCTTGGTACTGATGCAAAGCAGACATAAGGTAAATATAATTTATTAACTATTTTGTGTGGTGTGACCATCTGGATAAAAAGGATAATAATTTAAACTTTAAAAAAATGCTAATTTTTAGACATGTTTGACAAATTTCTGATATTTTTAGAAATAATCGCAAAACATATCAACCTAAAGTTACCTGTCAAGATACCACTGGGTGGCTCTAACACTCAGGCAAGAAAACTAACCTGAGTGTAATACTACAGAAGTCCACCAGAAATCGCCAAACTGAATGTCAGAGTAGTCAAATAAAAATGGGTCAATGCTGGGATGACACATCTTGAAACAGGGAGCAAAACTAGTCACAGTCAAGAACAGAGCCGAGGTCGGATTCTGGAAAACAAACTACACAGGAGAGACACTGGTGAGGGAAGAAGACTGGCTAACTAGGGGAACACAGAGGGAAGACTGGGCAGGACAGACGAAGGACGGAGCAAGCAGAAAAAGATGAGGTCAGTCAAGGGAGGCAGGACAGAGGTCAGACAGTGCCAAGGAGGTAGAGGTTGGGCAGGTCAGGGGTCAGGTAAAAGGTACCGTGTAGCAGGGAAATGGAGCAGAGCATTTCTCACAGGAGTAGCTCGATGCTAAGCCGGAAATATTACTAGTGGTGTCCCGGAGGCAGCAGAGCCCAGATATGGTGGCATGACCCCCGGAATGAGGCCATGCCAAACAGGCCCCTCCCCAGAGACCGACTTCCCAGAACGGATACCTGCACCAATTTTGCAGTGGCAGAGCCATGCAGGATTCATGACATTACCATTATCATAAAATATAATGTGTCTCAAAAAAAAACAATATAAAAATTACTGGGCTATGTTGGAACATTGCAGAGTTATTGCCACGCAGATTACACAAATGTCACATTTGAAAATTTGGCCTGGTCACTAAGGGGTTAATTATCCTGTTCTTTTTCTAAATGAAAGATGACCATAAGAGGTTACAAAAAATAAAAGTGTATATATATGTGTCCTTTCTTGCATTGCAACTTGTATCTCCCAGTGTGTTCACTCTAGGCCAGGACTTCTGGCACATTTGAGAACTGTACAGTGTAGATGTAGTAGTCAGCTAAGGAAACTTTGTGCAGCAGAAAAAAGGTGAATCATACTGACTTCTCTTGCTAATCATAAGATATTCAGCAGTGTCATAGGCTCAGGGTTAATGGTGTCTGCCAAAGAGCATCTGAAAGGGAAAACTCCCTATGTTTTGTTATTGCGCATTCTGAAGGTATGATGACATAGCTAATTGCTGTGCATGATGAGCTGGTGGATATCGCCAACCGAGTAAAAGAAATGGATGTCATGAAATTGAAAATATCTGAATAATAACTGACTTTTGAGTTTTTTTCTGAATCTATTAAAATGATGGTCTCAGTCACTTCCTGATTAGTGGTGAGCGAGCACTACAATGCTCCTTTGCTCAGTATTCATAATGAGTAATTATGGATGAATACGGAAATATTTGGGTTTTGATTCCTTGTGCCGAATAAATCTTACTATACATGCATTCATACCGAGTAATGAACCCAATGCAAGTCAAGGTAAAACTTGAATATTTTTCAGCAGGACCTTCCCAGTAGGTCTGGGATGGCTGTCACAATGTTGATATGGATGTAAAAGTATTGAAACTGAATGGGAACAGCATGAAGAAGATGACAGAATGCATTTTTGAATCACTGCTGGTTTCTAGTCTTATTAGAGTAATATGTTCCTTTTACAGAGTGTCAACCAACCAAATCTACAAAACCAAACCTTAATTGGATTTGTCACTAAAAAAGGTTAACAAACATTATTTCCTGTATAATGACTTGTTCATAAGGCAAAATAAAAAATAGAAAAAAACAACTCCTTCCCTTTAACCAATGTTCAAATGTAGCACTTTTGCTTTTGTTTATCCTCATTCCTTTCAATCCTGAAAAAAAGTTCACCGTAGAATGTAATTGGAACATTTTACTACCTATTCTGGGTTTGTATTGTGTATTACATGATAACACACATTCTGGTTAATTTATGAAGGAGGGACTCTGAAACTCACAAACCTTATGTGGACAATGAAAGGGCTGCAAAAATATTAGAAAAAGGATCTGCAATAGACCCTGGAAGAGATGTAGAGGAGGGCCTCTGAATACGTTTTTGGCTAATTTTTAAAAAACATTAACCAGAACATATATGACAACTAGAGATGAGCGAACTGGCCATGGTTCGGCTCGAGTTCGGTTCGTCGAACGGAGGTCTCGTTCAAGTTCAGTTCGGCGAACGTTCGACGAACCGAACTCGAACCAGTAGGAAATAATGGGAGGCAATCACAAACACATAAAAACGCATTATAACTGTACACATACAGTTAATAAACATTGCCATAACACTTACCGGTGCCCGCAATGCGTCCTGCACTCTGTCTCCTGTCACTATTCCTTCCGATGATCGCTGCGTCCTCCCGATAAACAGCACTGACAGGTCCTTCCATGACGTCGTCAAAATAGCCATGTGACCACTCACGTGGCTATTATCTCATTGGCTACAGACTGGTCACATGGCTTTGACGTTATGTCCTGTCCTAGGTCCTGTCATTGCACTCTCCGGTACATGGTGCACATTTGTGTATCGCCGTGTACCGGCGACATGCTCTAGCACACGGTCGACTCTCCGTTCCGTTAGGGACCGGCTGACACAGCCGGTCATTAACGGAGATCACCGTTGCCATAGCAACGCAGTTAGCGGTGACGTCACCGCTAACCGCGGCTCTGGGAATCACATGATCGGAGCACCGTTGCTATGGTAACGCGTCTGTCAGCATTACTGCTTTTACCGCTAACAGCCAGCAGCACTGATCTCTCACGGAGTGAAGGCTGCACGCTGCTTCCCGTGCAGCCTTCACGGAGTGAAGGCTGCACGGGAAGCAGCGTCTTCCCCCATGCAGCAGTGATGGAGCAGAGCTGCATTTGTTGAACGAGAAAGACAGAAGACCATGAATCGTGGAGGGCTGACAGGGGGTAATAAAGATGGAGTCTCTAATGTGTCTGTGTATTTATTTCTATTAAAGTATTTTTTCTCTGTTTGGTGTCTTTTTTTTAACCCTTTATTGGAGATTCTTAATGGCCGGGTCAAACGTGCCTGACATTAAGAATCTCTGGCTTTATACTAGCTAGTAAAACAAAGCTAGTATTAACTCATTATTACCCAGCAAGACACCCGGCTTCAGGGCTGTTGGAAGAGTTGGATACAGCGCCAGATGATGGCGCTTCTATGAAAGTGCCATTTTCTGGGGCGGCTACAGACTGCAATTCGCAGCAGAGGCGCCCAGAAACCTTGGGCTAACCTGTGCTGCGGATTCCAATCCCCAGCTGCCTAGTTGTGGCTGGACACACAAATGGGGCGAAGCCCACGTCATTTGTTTTTTAATTATTTCATGAAATAAGTGAAATAATTAAAACAAAACGGGCTTCCCTATATTTTTGGTTCCCAGCCGGGTACAAATAGGCAACTGGGGGTTGGAGGCAGCCCGTGGCTGCCTGCTGTACCTGGCTAGCATACAAAAATATGGCGAAGCCCATGTCATTTTTTTGGTGGGCAAAAAACTTCTGCATACAGTCCTGGATGGAGTATGCTGAGCCTTGTAGTTCTGCAGCTGCTGTCTGCTCTTCTCCATACAGACAGACAGCAACTGCAGAACTACAAGGCTCAGCATACTCCATCCAGGACTGTATTCAGGAGTTTTTTGCCCCCTGAAAAAATTATGTGGGCTTCGCCATATTTTTGTGTGCTAGCCAGGTACAGCAGGCAGGTACGGCAGCCCCCAACCCCCAGTTGACTATTTGTACCCGGCTGGGAACCAAAAATAAAGGGAAGCCCTTTTTTTTATTATTTCATGAATTTCATGAAATAATTAGAAAACAAATGACGTAGGCTTCGCCCCATTTTTGTGTCCAGCCAGGTACAACTAGGCAGCTGGGGATTGGAATCTGTAGCACAGGTTGGCCTGAGCTTTCTGGGCGCCACTGCTGCGAATTGCAGTCTGCAGTCGCCTCAGAAAATGGCATTTTCATAGAAGCGCCATCTTCTGGCGCTGTATTCAACTCTTCCAGCACCTGCCTGCTATACCTGGCTAGTAGTGATGAGCGAGCATGCTTGTTACTACTCGGTACTCGCACGAGTATCACTGTACTCGGGCTACTCGGCGGGTACCGAGTAATTTTGCAATACTCGTGCTTTACTCGTGGTCTTCATCCCTGCATGTTGGCGCTCTTTTGAGAGCCAGCCCTCATGCAGGGATTGGCTGGCAGACCACTGCAATGCCACAGCCCTGTTAGTTGTGGAATTGCAGTGATTGGCTGGCCTGCACAGCGTGACCGAGCCTTTATACCGGCCGGCGCGCTGTGCTCTGTACACAGCCATCTCATATTCCCTGCTTTCCACGCCCACAGGCACCTATGATTGGTTGCAGTGAGACACGCCCCCACGCTGAGTGACAGGTGTCACACTGCACCCAATCACAGCAGCCGGTGGGCGGGTCTATACTGTGCAGTAAAATAAATAAATAAATAATTAAAAAAAACGGCGTGCGGTCCCCCCAATTTTAATACCAGCCAGATAAAGCCATACAGCTGAAGGCTGGTATTCTCAGGATGAGGAGCTCCACATTATGGGGAGCCCCCCACCCTAACAATATCAGTCAGCAGCTGCCCAGAATTGCCGCATACATTATATGCGACAGTTCTGGGGCTGTACCCGGCTCTTCCCGATTTACCCTAGTGCATTGGCAAATCGGGGTAATAAGGAGTTAATGGCAGCCCATAGCTGCCACTAAATCCTAGATTAATCATGTCAGGCGTCTCCCCGAGATTCCTTCCATGATTAATCTGTAAATTACAGTTAAAAAACACACACACCCGAAAAATCCTTTATTAGAAATAAAAAAACACTAACAAAGTCCCTCATTACCAATTTATTAACCCCGACAAACCCTCCATGTCCGGCGTACTCCACGGACTCCGGCGTCGCGTCCAGCTCTGCTGCATGGAAGTGACAGGAGCTGCAGAAGACACCGCCGCTCCGGTCACCTCCACGCAGCTAATGAAGGGAATAGCGCGATCAGCTGCTGTCAGTCAGGTAACTCCCGGCCACCGCTGGATCCAGCGGTGGCCGCGATTAACCTCAGTGACAGCAGCTGATCGCTATACTCACCTCAGTTGGTGCATGGAGCTGACTGGAGCGGTGGTGAGTAGCGCGATCAGCTGAGCTGTCACTGAGGTTACCCGCGGCCACCGCTGCATCCACCGCTGGATCCAGGTAACCTCAGTGACAGCTCAGCTGATCGCTATACTCATCTCATTAGCTGCGTGGAGGTGACCGGAGCGGCGGTGTATTCTGCAGCTCCTGTCACTTCCATGCAGCAGAGCTGGACGCGACGCTGGAGGACTGTGGAGTACGCCGGACATGGAGGGTTTGTCGGGGTTAATAAATTGGTAATGAGGGACTTTGTTAGTGTTTTTTATTTCTAATAAAGGATTTTTCGGGTGTGTGTGTTTTTTAACTGTAATTTACAGATTAATCATGGAAGGAATCTCGGGGAGACACCTGACATGATTAATCTAGGATTTAGTGGCAGCTATGGGCTGCCATTAACTCCTTATTACCCCGATTTGCCAACGCACTAGGGTAAATTGGGAAGAGCCGGGTACAGCCCCAGAACTGTCGCATCTAATGTATGCGGCAATTCTGGGCGGCTGCTGACTGATATTGTTAGGGTGGGGGGCTCCCCATAACGTGGAGCTCCCCATCCTGAGAATACCAGCCTTCAGCCGTATGGCTTTATCTGGCTGGTATTAAAATTGGGGGGACCGCACGCCGTTTTTTTTAATTATTTAATTATTTATTTCACTACACAGTATACACACACCGGCTGCTGTGATTGGGTGCAGTGAGACAGCTGTCACTCAGTGTGGGAGCGTGTCTCACTGCAACCAATCATAGGCGCCGAAAAGCAGGAAAGCAGGGAATAGGAGATTGATTAATGAGCGGCCGGCTTTTTCAAAAGAGGAAAAGCCACCGGAGTTTGAACAGCTGTGCAGCGCCGCGGCAGTGATCGGGGAACGGTAAGTAAGAGAGAGGGGGGGGAACTGACCGACAGACTGTGAGAGGGGGACAGACAAGACAGAGAGAGACAGACCGACGGACTGAGGGAGATAGAATAAAAAAAAAAAATGACCGACATCGCTAGTAAAAAGCACAAAACGTGCGTTTTGGACATCGGAGTGCCACACAAGGTTTTCATGTAAAATCTTTCATGTATTAATCTCAAAAAGTAACATACACCAGCTCTATCTCACTATTGGGTATGTGCCCTTAACATTTCCGCCATGAAAATTCATTTTGGTGTCATTTTGGAAGGTTTTCTGGTGAGTCCGTAAAAATGGCGTAAAACTTGGACAAAATTGTTCACAGCTGTGACTTTTGAGTGATAAATGCTTCAAGGGGTCTTCCCCATGCTGATGCCATGTCATTTGAGCACTCTTCTGAGACTTTTGTGACATTTTTAGGGTTTCTACATGCTGCCGGGGGGTCATTTCACAAAAATACTCGGGTCTCCCATAGGATAACATTGGGCTCGGTGCTCGGGCCGAGTACACGAGTATCTTGGGAGGCTCGGCCCGAGCTTCGAGCACCCGAGCTTTTTAGTACTCGCTCATTACTACTGGCTAGCATACAAAAATATGGCGAAGCTCAAGTTTTTTGGCAAAAAAAATAAAAAATGCTTCCCTGGATTTTCCATTGCCAGTGAAGGTAACACCAAGCAGTGGGGGTTAGCAGCCAGTAGCTGCTTGGATTACCCTTAGCTAGCAATACAAAAAATGCAGCGGGAGCCCATATATATTTTTTTTAATTATTTATTTAAATAACTAAAAACAAAATGGGCTTCCCTGTATTTTGATTGCTGGACATCACAGTGCTGTAAAAATAAATCTTTAAAAAAAATGACGTAGCGCTCCGCGGTATTTTTGATTCTCAGTGCAGATAAAGCAGACAGCTATGGGTTGCCACCCACATCTGATTGCCGTTACCTTGGTTGGCAATCAAAATACAGGGAAGCCCATTAATTTTTTCTATTTAAAAAAGTTAAAAAAAAAATGACGTTGGGTCCCCCCATTTTTGATAGCCAGCTAGGGTAAAGCAGACGGATGTAGCCTGAAAACCACAGCTGGCAGCTTTACCGTGGTTGGGGATCCAATGTGGAGGTCCCCCCAGGCTCTTTTTTTATAATTATTTTATAAATATTAATAATTACACAAAAAAAGTAGGGTCCCTCCCAAATTGGATCACCAGCCAAGGTAAAGCGGACAGTTGTGGTCTGGTATTCTCATGGTGGGAAGGTCCATAGTTATTTGGCCTTAACAGCCTAAAAATAGCAGGCTGCAGGCACCCCAGACGTGGCGCATCCACTAGATGCGCCAATCCTGGCGCTTCACCCCAGCTCATCCCGTGCCCTGTTGCAGTGGCAAACGGGGTAATAAATCGGGTTGATACTAGCTGTAAAGTCACCTGAGATCAAGCCCAGCAGTTTGTGATGTCATGGCGTCTATTAGATACCCAACATCATAAACTGTCAGTACTAACAAAAACAAAAAATCGAAAAAAGAAATTTATTTGAAAAAACAGTCCCCAAAACATTCCCTCTTTCACCAATTTATTGTAAGAAACAAAATAAAGGGGTCCTACAACGACTCTGGACCGTCTAGAATATGGGGGGAGACACTCAGGGAACGTATCCCCCATTTTCTAGGAGTGCAGACCCTTCATGTGAGGAGTGTGGGTGCAATGAATCTGCACTCACTCTCCCCGGGTCCACAGCAGCAGAGTCCATGTCGTAATGGTTGCTACCAAAGCTGCAATGCCCTGTTCATGAGGTAAGGGCATGCCTAATCAGGAGAACTATTCTACATTTCCAAATATTGGTATTTGCTGATATTATTGCTATTCCACCTACTATATATTGGGGATAGGATCTTAGAGATGGAATACCCCTTTAAGTCCAGTTATCCAGCTGAATGAATACTTAACAGAGCTCTCTATTTAGATGTGTTTTCCTGTGGCGTGTAACGGACTCTCATATTTGGTAGTCGTTCAGCAGGGAAACTATAAAAGCAAATCCCTCCATTTGGAAATGTAGTATATAGCTCTCCTGATCAATTATGTTCCTTACCTCATGAGCAGGGCATTGCAGTAATAATAACAATTTATTCATTTATATAGCGTTATTAATTCCGTAGCGCTGTATGTCTTTGGAGTGTGGGAGGAAACCAGAGTACCCGGAGGAAACCCACGCAAACACGGGGAGAAGATACAAACTCCTTGCAGATGGTGTCCTTGGTGGGTATTGAACCCAGGACCTCAGTGCTGCAAGACTGCAGTGCTAACCACTGAGCCACCATGCCGCCCATTTAGCTTACAGATGCATAACCACCACTCACTGTGTCTGAACACAGGAACTTGAGCTGATAGCCGCTCTGTGCATGCGGCAGCGTCTATTGTGAAGGAGAGGGCCGCGGGGGATCAACGCTGCACAGGTACCGTGGGACACCGGGGAACACCGGTGGGGTTATAGGGGGTGACCTGGCAGGGCCTGGGGAGGAATTTTCTGTTGCATGTGTCATGGCACATGCGACAGAAATCAGAAGAGTAGGGTGAATGCGGCCGGCGCGCTGCTGTGCGCACTGCTGTGCGCACGGCCATCTTGGATTTCTGGGAGGGCATCAGGGGGGGCACTTTGGCGACACCGGGGGACCAGAGGGGACCGGGGAGGAGATTTATCATGTTTGTTTATGCCAGATGGGAGATAAATAATTTTTTACCGACACTGTCATTTACTGTAACGTGATCATCGGTGTACGGTGTATACCAGTGATCACATGAGCGGGGACCGGAAAAACCGTCCTGAATCATGATCTCCAGGGTCTCAGCTAGCCCTGAAACCCCAGAGATTTTTTGACGCACTCGAAACGCGAACTGGAGAACCTCGAACCGCGAACCGCGCTCAACTCTAATGACAACAAATGTATTGAAAGATGCTATCATGTTGCAGACTATGGAAGAGATGTATGGGCCAAGAAAGAACACTCTTTCCATCAGATGATAGTCACATTTGACAGTGAGAAATTCAACCAGATGGAATATAGCAAGAACATGACTTGAATGAAATAAAAGCAGTTTATGTGCCTAGTTTTGACAATATATATAGAAATTCTCTTTCCACAATTGAGGTATTAAAAATTGATTCAATTTTCATCCTCTATAAGAAGAAGGTATGGAAAGCAAGGGCTTGTATCATGGCCTTTCTACTGGCGTGAAACTTAGATCAGGAAAAGGGAGCTGAGCAGCCACCAAACCAATTTTTATCATTTTTAGGACTAAAGGGGGCTTTACACGCTACGATATCGTTATTGTTTGGTCGCCGGGGTCAAGTTGTTAGTGACGCACATCCGGCGTCATTAACGATATCGCAGTGTGTAATACTTACCAGCGACCTTAGGCGACCTCAAAAATGGTGAAAATCGTTCATCATGGAGAGGTCGTCCCAAAGTCAAAAATCAGTAAGGGTTGTTTAGCGTTGTGGTTCATCGCTCATGCGGCAGAACACATCGCTATGTGTGACACCGCATGAGCGAGGAACGTCTCTTTACCTGCCGCCGGCCCCAATGAGGAAGGAAGGAGGTGGGCGGGATGTTACGTCCTTCTCATCTCCGCCCCTCTGCTTTGATTGGCCGGCCGCTTAGTGACGTTGCGGTGACGTCGCTGTGATGCCGAACGTCCCTCCCCCTTGAAGGAGGATTGTTCGGCAGTCACAGCGCCGCCGCCGACCAGGTAAGTATGTGTGACGCTGCGTAGCGATAATGTTCGCTACGGCAGCGATCACAAACAATCGCATGCGCGACGGGGGTGGGTAGTTACACGGTCGCTATCGCTAGAAATTGCTAGCGATATCGCTAACGTGTAAAGCCCCCTTAAGTTCTGAAAAGCGAGGGCCTGTACCGAGGTTGTCGTTCTGTCGCAAAACCTCTGTCAGGTGAATCTGTACTTGACACTTAGATTTTGAAAACACAGAGACATTGGACACATCATGCATCCATCGCATGCTTTTCAAAAATGTTCTGTATTGTCTGGCAGGTGCGAAACCTGTGTCAGGAAAATGTAGCTTAGAAGTGACAACATTTTCATCCTCTAAGAAAAATTTTTTTAGTAAAAAGGAACTGAGAAGCAACAGATTGAAGTTCACGGAGGGCACCACCACCAGAGACATGTCCCCTTTCCTGTCTCTTAATATGTATTTTTCTAAGTACATAGCCAAGAGTAGTAGTAAAGATCTCAAAAATTAAACCTTGGCCCTGACAGGACTTGGGGTCATATGGACCAGCACGAAGAACTGGAAGGCAATAATCCCTAACATGATTCCTATCACACATGATTCCTACTGCAGGAACAAAACCTGCACTAATTCCATGGAATATTTTTAGCAAGCCACACTAAACTGGATTGCAATTAGGACTGTTTGGTTGGATATTGCACCAGCAGGTATAAAAATGCTGCCCAAAAATCTCTCCCTTCAATGACACAAGATCTCTCTACTCTAACTCCGGAAAGACTGCACACAAGATGGTATCTGTGCATCTTCTATTTTTTTGGGCCTCCTTCTGTACCATATCCCCAAAGTCATCAGGCAGCCCTCAATCCTATTTCTTAGAGGGCCAGTGGGTGGCCCTCAACCATAAAGTTTGGTCCTATCTTAACATCTAATATTTAAAACCTTACAAAATGTCTATTGACATAAATGTGATAAAGGGTTGAGCAAGACCTTGGGCCCAAAGGACACACTTGGAAATGGGAAGCTATATAAACATAATGTCCAGCTCAAAAAAAGGCAGGCCACATGCTTGTTTTCATCAACCTAAAAGAATAACAAAAAACAAAAAAAAGAACTGGATTGCAAGATTGTATACATGCATTGTGTAGGAGAATGTTCACATTGGCCATTAAAAAACAACACCCAAAAAAAAAACATGAGCAAATAGCCTTACATAAGTAAATAAATAGCTATCATATCTTATTATGTTTGTCACTAGACATATGGTAAGGTTATAAATATTAGATACTAGGACCGTCCTGATAGGGGTCACCTTGACGGGGTGGGATGGCAAGTTAATGGGAAACTTGAATAATTTTTGTGGGGAATTGGAAGCAGGTCTGGGAGGGCTGTAAATATACTGGAATGTATGGAAAAGTGTTGAAACTGAATGGGAATAGCATAAGGAGATTGCATTTCTTAGTCGTTTTTAGGAATAATGTTAGAGTATTTTGGGGAGTGAAGCAGGAGAACCTTTCCCTAAGGCTGTCACACTGCTTTCTGGTCCGAGCATTAAAGTTAATGGATATGTACTGCTACCTCTGCCCATCCTCAGTAACCGAGTGTATGATTGCAGTCACCCTAGCTGTTTGGTCTCTTAAGTGAAGCGTAAAAATAAAGAAATAATTTGAAAAAATGGCGTAAGGTTCCTCCTATTTTCATACTCAGCGCAAATAAAGCAGACAACTAAAGGCTGCAGCTCCCAGCTGTGTGCGCTATCTTGGCTGTGTATCAAAATACAAGGGGCATCATGCTTTTTTTTATTTATTTAACACTAGAAGTCCCAGAAATTTCGAGCTCCCCCCTGAAGTCCCAAAAGAGGGTCAAATGACCCTTAGACCAAACTGTAATTAAGGCCATTACTGTCGCACAACCTCCTGTGGTGCGACAGCAATGGCCTTAATTACAGAACAAAAGACGGTGATTATAGGATGTTAGCTAAAATCCTTCAGGTCATTCGACCCATCTCTGGGTTCCAAAGGTAGAAATGTTAAATGACCCCTCTCTGGGACTTCTAGTGTTAAATAAATAATTTAAAAAAGTTGTGAGATTCCCCCCGATTTTGATACTCAGTCAAGATAAAGAGAAAACAAAGACCAAGAGTGCTGGACCTCATCATAGAAGTAAATCGAAAAAACAATGGAACATTAGGGGTACTACCGTTCTGGTACATAAGGAATTAAATACCACATTAGTGAAACAATTGTTTTTTTTTATACAAAAGTGCACAACAATAAATGCATGTGGTAATAGACACAATTGAATCAATAAAAGCAATTGTTTCACTAATGGGGTATTTAATTCTTTATGTACCAGCACGGTAATACCCCTAATGTTCCATTGTTTTTTCAGTCAAGATAAAGCGGACAGCTGGAAGCTGGTATTCTCAGGCAGAAGAGGCCCAAGGTTATTGGGCTTTCCCCAGTCTAAAAATAGCAGCCTCCAGCCACCCCAGAATTGGCACATCTATTAGATGTGCCAACTCCGGTGCTTTATCCAGTTCATCCTCATTGCCCTTGATCAGTGGCAATCAGGGTAATATAACCAGTTAATGACAACTATGATTCGTTAAAATCACAAATGTCATCAAGCCTGAGGTTCGCAATGGAGAGGGATTTATTAGACCCCCCATTACTAAGTCAAAATAAATAATCACAAAGAAAAATCCTTTAGTAAAACAAAATAAAATAAAAACACCCACTTTCTCTAATTTATTAACCCCCAAACACCCCTGTAGGTTTGACCTAAAACACACCACAACATCCCAAGATGATCCCGGGTCTGCTACATCTGAGGTCGCAGTGCGAAGTCACATTAAAAAAACGTGACTGACTGCTCACTGCACCATCAAGGACACACTGACAGAGCCGCAACTGTAAGTGGTGAAGTCAAAGAGTTCCATTGACATCACAGCTGGCGTTCCTACGGTACCCCAGCTGTGACCTCAGGTGAACCCACCTATGGTGAACTCAGTGAACTTAGTGATCTCACCTCAGATGAACTCAATGAAGTCAACGCCCTCTCCCTCCTGTAGGGTGTGTGCTCTTATGGTCAACGGGGTACAATCTCTCACTTTTCTTTTCTCTTTCTTGTATATTTCGAGCAACTACAATCTTTCCATTTTTTAGATGTGCACAAATTTGTTTGCTGCAAATCAACCATTTGTTTAAGAAAATTTGGCAAAAGTGGCCGAAGTATTACTAAAAAGGTGTCCAATGTGTTTAGGAGGGTTGCTCATTTTAGATAGAAAATTTTATGAATGCAACTCCAAGATTAAGGAGACATTCAGAGTTTGAAATGCATTAATGGTAAATTTGTGATATCAATTTTAATAATTTAATAATAAAGGAGTAAATAAAAAACAAAATAGGATGAAGCTTGGCAAACAATGTTTCTTTTCTGCTTTTCTACACTTGAAAGAAATAAGCAATATCTAAGTCTCAATATCTTTAAGATTGAAGATATATATGTGCGTAGGCTGGTGTGTTCTCTTCTGTATTCATTTAATACCATCTCAAGAATACAGATATCCAACCCTCCTAGGGGTACAATATAAATCAGACTGGGAGAATGGGTACGCATTGTGTTCAGTGTTGGAGGTTTACCAACAAACAAATAAGAAGAGTGTGCACTCCCAACAATGGGAATCCACCCATGTTTCCTCAAGGAAGGTAAGCATGTTTATTTTTTAGGTGATTTAAACATTGTGTTTTAGGCAGGAACACATTGACAGATATTTTGATGGATTCATTTTAATTTAGGTGATCACGTCATTGGTAAATTGACTCATGACCTCACCCGTAAAAACCATAAAATGTATTGAGAAGAGAATGTCCTGCCAGAGAAACTTGGAATATGTGGTGTACCTTGGTATTACCTTCCCAGACAGTATATATATGATCCCTGTGTACAGACAACAAGATGAGCAGAAGACAATCCGAGAAGACGCCCAATCATCCTCAATGAAGAACCTGGTGGCTTTACTTTGCATGGTCTCTGCTCTTGTTGGCTCAGGTGAGAACAGTGCAGTTAGTTCCCATCATATACACATAAGGCACTGTGGAGTGTTAGCACAATTTATTGACATCCCCCACAATTATTTTCTAAATGTCTATGCAAATATTAAATACAAATTCTTGTATATCTTACACAATTCTGGGAAATATGGTGACATTGGAGCACATTTTCTAGTTGGAGAATCAGCATAATTACAGCGTGATATATTAATCTCTGAATTATTTTTTCTGATTTTTTTTACTATAATATAACAGGATGTTAATTTTTTCCCAGTTATTTCCTCTCAATGTTATTTCTGCGAGTCCCGCAACTCCACAATATGTAACGCGTCTAAGACCGAATGCCTTGGAGATGAATGCATGACCGTCTCCCAACATGTTACCCTTAGTGAGTACAATTGAGTTCATTCTTTTAACTAAACTAAAGTATCATCTCAGCTCCAGGTCTGTGATGTCAATTTACTTATTTTGCAGATGGAAGTGTGTGTAATGCAATTTATAAAGGATGTGCCAATAAAACTTTGTGTGGACCCGACGGCGAATTAGTAGTGGGAAATACAACTTATTTATTCTCTGGGCGTTGCTGCACTGGAGACTTATGCAACACTCAAGAATATGAATGTAAGTGTCATAATTAGAGTTAGGCTCGAAGTTTGGTGTTCGGGCTCGGAAAATGCCGTGAAAATCAGCCAGGTGAGTTTCGCTCTGTGCTCGTGTCTGCGTGATGCCCTGCATTGTGCACACTGCAGGTACTGTTTCTTCAGCTCAAATTAGGCTTACATTGAGAGTACTAAGATGTTTTTTTCACTGAGAATTAAAAAATAAACAAATAACACCGCCACACACCTCCGGAAATGTTTTGCTATAGGCCAAAAGCAAAACACTTTCAGAGGTGTGTGGGCAGTGTTATTTTTGTTTTTAAATTCTACATGAATCTTAGTGCACTGAATGTAAGACAAATTTAAAATAAACAGCACCCAATGCAGGGCATCACGCAGACACGATCACAGAGTCATACACACCTGGCTGATTTTCACGGCATTTTATGAGCCAAAATTCCAAGCAAAGAGCCTAAGGTTTGCTCATCTCTAGTGATAATGGTAATTACTACAATTGATTGCTAAAAAAAACTTCAGGAGACATTATAGCCTCAGTCCCTTGATGAAGCCAAACATGGTGTAACATGTTGGGCAGGCTAATAGGTAATTGTTTTTAATTAGCTGAATTAGGGAATGACAGTTGAATGTATTACATAAGGAGAAACAGGTCCATGGCCTATCAATATATTGAGGATGGAATGATCTATTATAGTCCTCCTTTTTATGCTACGCTTTTAGATGGCCTATGTCACGCTGTACTAAGAGAGACACTGAAGCTACAAGCAGTATAGCTTCAGAGTGAATACGCAGACAACCCACAAGAGGGCAGTAAAGTAGTCAGTGAACTGGGTCTGCAGCAGAAGGTCTCGTCAGTAGTACAGGGATAATCAAATCGTGGTCAGGTGATCGCCGAGGTTCAGTAGCCAGGAAGTCATGTATACAGCTGATGGAGAGATAGAGCCGAAGCCAGGAACAAGGAAACAGGTCAGATGCCGGGAAGTCCAAGTAAAATACAAGAGGGAGGGGACACAGGTCAGGACAAGACAGACAGAGCTGGGAGAACCGGCCAGAAGGACAGAGTACTCGGGGAACAAGACAGATGAACGAACAGTTGAGGGTGTGGGTCAGAACAAGGTAAGTGGGAGGCAGGACAGATCAGGTTGCTCACGAAGCCAGGTACGCAGGTTGCAAGCAGGAACGATCACTGTTACTGCACTAGCGGCCCAACATCCAAAACGAAGCATGATGAGATTAACCCCTAATGACCAGACCCTGATAAGGAATACTAGAAAAAGCTCAGCAGCAACTGAGTTTAGCATAGATCATGACACTCTAATTACAATTAATATTATTAAATTATTGGTGCTAACCCACATGGGAAACCCAGGTATTTCAGCATGAGCAACTGCAAGAAGCAGATGCAGCGTTGTCTTCTCCCTATCCAGATTCACCACAAAATGTCTGCTACATTCCCTGCTTCTGCTTTTTTACAAGTTATATTTGCCCCTTCTGAATAACTGTTCTACATCATCTGATGGACTAATTTTAAGACATTTTGGTGAAGTCTGCTGTGTCTGGAATCATATGTGATTTCTCTAGCTGATGCAACTTTTGCATTTTGTAAAATCTTAATTGACCTTTTTGCCATTTAGTGCAAATCAAACACAAAGTCTTTGAATTTATTGGGTCTCATGAATTTGCAAACTTCTGCATAACCACATTTATGCCGAAAAAGATAAAAGTATTCTAGGAGTGGTACCTTAATACTGAGTAACCAGAAAAAATATATTTGGAGCTGTCAAAGCTCCTTCGTCAAGCAAGTTTACAAAAATGTTTTTTGTTAGTTTTACAGAATATGAGAATATTTTTGTCTTTTTAAGAATAAAAATATTTATGTGGATTTTTCTGGGTAACAATATAATTTTTTTTTTGGACATTAAACATGTTATACAAATTTGGTTTCCATTGAATGGGGTAAGGCTATGTGCCCACGGGACAATGTACCCACGGATTTTGCCGTGGAAAACCCACGGATTTAGCTGGATTTTCCAGCCAAATCCGCAGGTTTACGCAAAGACAGACACTCCCCATGTTATCCTAAGGGATTTGGGGAGTGGTGTATCAATGCTGCGGTATGTGTGGCTGCGGAAAATGCTGCAGATTTTTCTCAGGCTCACGTAACGGCATGTCAATTATTCATGCGGAGATATCGGCAGATGTCCCATCTTCCCACTATGGAGATACAGGGCGAGACTTCTGCAAGTATTTCCGCACTTGTCCCGCAGGTTTAACGCAACAAAAATGCTCGAATCCCGCAGCAGTGGAAAGCTGCGGATTACGGGCAGCAGCTGCAGTAAACCTGCGGACAAACCTGCAGCAAAATCCGCGGGTACGTGGTCACATAGCCTAATTTCTCTCTAACAACATGCTTTTTTGACAATAATGCCTGCTTTACACGGGACGACTGATTGTGAGATTTCACGATCGATCGTACCCACCCCCGTCATTTGTGCGTCACGGGCAAATCGCTGCCCGTGTCGCACAAAGTCGTGAAACCCTCATCACGCATACTTACCTGCTGAGCAACCTCACTGTGGGTGGCGAACATCCACTTCCTAAAGGGGAGGGACGTTCGGCGTCACAGCCGCCGGCCAATAGAAGCGGAGGGGCGGAGATGAGCGGGACATAAACATCCCGCCCACCTCCTTCTTTCTGCATAACCGCCGGGAGACGTGGGACGCAGGTAAGCTGTGTTCATCGTTCCCGGGGTGTCACACGCTGCAATGTGTGCTATCACGGGTACGATGAACAACCGGCGACATTTTAATTAGACAATTTTTTGAAACTGAGTGACGAGTACACGACTCACGATTTGTGAGCGATACTGCGTCGCTCGGAGGTGTCACACGAGACGACATCGTGAACGATGCCGGATGTGCGTCACGAAAACCGTGACCTCGACGATGCATCGCACGATAGCTCGTCTTGTGTAAAGCACCCTTTAGCCATTACTTGTTTTAAATTTTTTTTGAAGTAATAATTGTGTACATTCTTTCAGCCCCTACAGAAAACAAAACACTAAATGGTGTAAAATGTCTATCCTGCCTACGTTTTGACACTTTGGAGGAATGTAAGACTGACGTGGTGATGAACTGCACTGGCTCCATGACGAGATGTCTGGACTATAGGGCTACAATGATGAATCCAGGTGAGAACATTTTTGTTATCCCCTCCATGACTGAGCTTCTTTTTGTTTGTTTTTTAGTTTTTTCCCTCCCTTCCTCCAAGTGTCATAACTTTTTTTTATTTTTCTATCCATGTAACCATATCAGGGCTTTATTTTTTAAGACAAATTGTTCTTTTCAATGATACCTGAAAAAGGGGGAAAAATCCTAGTACCTTAAAATTGCAAGAAAAGTGCAATTTCATATCTGTTTTTTGTGTTTCACTATATGGCAAAAGTAACCACTAATTATGATTATCCAGGTAACTATTTTTTATGTGCCTGTGTGGGTCAGACTCCAGGTAGCTGCGGGTGCCCCTGATTCCTCACCTGAGATGGCCCCTGTAGCTACGGCTCTGCCTAGATGCTGGTCTCTGCACTCGGCTTGCTCTTGTGACATCCTGCTCACTACTCAGCTGCCTGAGGCTAAGTGCCCAAAGTCACCCATGGTGCTTGTACAGCTTGACAGAACTCAGCCAGGGTTCTAAGGCTGAAGGTCCTCAGTCAGAGCTCAAGTCCACAAATTAGGCTCCTGAGCATGTGTGGCGCCCTGGACAAGCCAGGTAGCCACATGAATAACATTCGCACCCCCACCCCCCCGGACAGAAACACAGGTCAAACACAAAACCCTTGTTGCCTCTGTTAAAGCCGGGCTCTCTTTCCTCTCAGGTAGCTGTTGAGGATCGGCCAATTCTGAGTGTGACGCTTCAACACACCAAGACAAGACAAGTCCGTAGTGTATTAAATAACACTGAGTTTAATAATAAAGAAGAGGAAGGTTTTATACCTTTTCAAGCTGATTACATAATACAAGAGATGTGACATAGTTGCACAATTTAGGTGATTTCCAAATATAGTCATTAGACCAAAGTCAATCTTTGTTATACTAACTAAGGACAGTCCAAATTTGGTTCCAAGGAAATACGTTAACACATAACCACATAAGGGAGTACAGTGGTCCCAAGGCCATATCGAATATATCTATAATAGGAATGAATAGCATTAAGCTGGAAGAATAAGTATGATGCCAAGTCTCATTTAACAAAAAGACATATGTTGAGATTAGAGACAGAATAAATCAGACTTTGGATATACAAATAGCGTATTAAAAGAAAAGTACGTACGTGCAAGAGAATAACAATTCTAGGAAACCAAGTTATCACCATAGCAAATAGCAGATGTGGAATAGAACATCAATTACTCATATACTTGGTTGCATAACTGGTCAGACAAAACTTATATGTGCATGAAATTAGAAGTCTGTGGACATATAGGTGAACAGGACAAAATAGCTTCTCTAACACCTCCCTCCAGGGGCTGATGTCCACACCAGGTGGGGTGGAGCCAGGCGGTTGGCCCCACTTACCGAGGAGTTCACAGTCCTGGAGGCGGGAAAACAGTGCAGATGAGTTTAGAGAGAGAAAGTGTGAGGAGCAAGACTGGTGTCTGGGTCGGAGCCCGGACACGTACAGCAAGGTTGGCAGACGGTGGTGGCCGTCTGCAGGACTTAGTGGAGCTCCGCAGAGCGAAAAGGACTGGAGTCCGGCGTCGGCCCGCCGGCACCGGAAGGGGGAACGGAGTGAAACTAAGCACACACAAGCAGGGCCATCGGACCCCGACCAGGCTTGAAGCCGCCGTTAATTGTCAAATCCGACTGTGACAGGACCCCAGGGGTTTCCCAACTACCAAGTCCCATTTGAAGGCAACTGTCCGCACCGTGCGGGTATACAGCCACTGCCAAAGGCTAGAAACCCAAGGGCCAGCGCCTGCGGGCAAATCGGGCTCCTACGGCACCTATACACCGGGGAGCGGACCACCGTTGGAAAGCCATCAGAGTCAAAAGCAAACTACTAAGGTGAAGGGAAAGACAGCCACCATCACCTGTGCGGGGAGAGACACACTGCAGCCGGCTGCGGGAACCATCCATCCAGCCATTTGGTTTACTGGAGACTCTTGTGACTCTCTATTGCTGAGTGAGTACACCAGTGCCGTCCGGCATTGTGCCGCGCTGTCCCAGTGACCCTGCACCTCGCCAGTTCTGCCTCCCCGTCACCTCACCGGGCCCCGGGACCACCAGCCCCTACCCACGGGGGGAGAAAACAACATCCCAGCTGCTCCCTATCAACGCTCCCGGGATCCCCATCACCAGCAGCGGTGGTGCCCACCTTCACCACAAACCGTGGGTGGCGTCACAGACTCAATCCCCAAACAATCCTCCCCTTTTCACTCACGGGCGAGGAGCGCCGCTCGAGTCCCCGGATCCGGCCCACTGCTCGAGCCACCGAGCAGCAGCGACCGGACCCGAGCGTCAGCATTAGGTCGAGCAGCGCCCCGCCGCCCGCGACACATGCTTGAGCTGAATGTGTTCAGTCAGAGCCTAAGTCCACAAATTGGGCTACTAAGCATGCTTAGACTGATTGGGCTCAGTCTTCCTCTAAGTCCAAGAATCGAGCTACTGAGCATGTGCGTGATGTGGCACGTTCTGACTGGTAGTTGAATGTCAGATTTTTGGATGACACGGCAACCCAGGATTGGCCATTAGACGTCAGCTGTCCTTATGACGTAAGCCGTCCTGATGATATGGCGTTCCTGGATTGGAATTTGGACTACACCCACACCGACTGGAAGTGAGACTGTTTGGGGCGATCCTTAGGTTATATAAGGACGCCGCCCATGCCAGTCTGCGTGCAGTTGTCACATAAGCACATTGTATATGGGTGTCTGGGCGCTAGTACTATCCCTGGTGTCTTGGCATATATGATAGTTGAGCGATATATATACCACTTAGACATGTACTTGTTTAGCGTTTTCTCTTTCTAGTGTAGGTATGTGCATAGGGCCGTGTGCTACACACAATCTATCAGAAACCGTCACTTGATTTTGCGTCTTTTCTGTCTTCTTCTTTAATAGCATGATGGCTTGTGGCCTGTCATACTATCCTATTAGTTTTGCTTTGTTTATTCCATCATATGGCTGTGTAGTCTATGTGAAGTTAACATAGGCTACTGTATGTATTGTCTAGGTAAAGTGACCATAGGCTACTATATGCATTTCCTGTGTGTAGCCAACACAGTGCGTTCTATCTTATTTACTGAGATAATAAATAAATTCACTGCACTCATAGATTGTGATGCAAAAAGTTTTCCAAATTTATTGAGGCGACTGTGAAGTAATTCCGACGTTTCGACCCCGCCTGGGTCTTAGTCAAGAGTCGCTTCAAGATGGGTGCCTGGAATATGGAAATTTGAGTGGGTTAATAGCGTTTGGTAGAGAATACCTTGAAGATAAAGGTCCTGGGTTTAGCCAGCGCAGCAGCGCTGTGGCTGGTGATATGGTGTATGTATGCAAGGTTTTGTTCATTTCTTATTGTATTTTATTCCAATTTTGCATTGGCCAAAAAACGTATTTATGGTTAGTTTTCTCATTATGTGATTTAGCGATTTGATTAATTATTTTTGCTTTTATAGATTGCACTTGTATGAATGCAACAACACCAAATATGTGTATTTGTTTAAAAAGGGGCAAAAAGGAAGTGATTTGAACCTTAAATTTTTTTTATTTGTTACATTTTTTTTTACTTTTTACTGTATTTATTAGTCCCTTTATTGGGCATGAACTTGCAATCGTCCAAACCCTTGTGCTATACATGGCAGTGCACCAGCAGTACTATGTATAGCAAAAATCATCATCTCTTATTAACACCAGCTAAATTCTGGCTTTATGAGAAGAAACAGCATTACAAGCATGAAGGTCTTCAGCAGACTCTTGGCTGTCACTACAATCCATTAGCGTCCCGCAAACACGTCACAGGGGTGAGCTCTTGTACGCAATTAATCATTGGCCCTCTGCCGTTGTCAGAGATGGACAGCTGCATTTAACCAATTAACAGCCATGGACAGAGCTCCATTCCACCCACAGCTGTTGGAGGCAGATGATGGCTGAATAACTTAGCCATCATCTGCTGGGAAAAATGCGGACTTGGCGTGTGAGCCCACATCAAATTCAGGAACACAACAAATTACATAAATGTACATCATATTTCATGAAGGGGTTAAAGATGCTTGCATTTTTTTGAAAAATAATTATTTTTTGCCCTAAGGTATCTACAATAAAATAGAAAATATGAACTTTGTACATGTAGTCCAGAATTAAATATTTTATAGTTTTGTGTATATAGTTCCTGTGTATTCTTCATCATTTGTATTTTATTCAATATATATATTGTATATATGCATATACACATAGCTGGGATTATCCCATAGAGCTGGGATAAACATATAGCTAGGATGATTTTGGAAAGCCTGCACTCGCGAGGGGTTGGACTCATTGGCCCTTGAGGTCCCTTCCACCTCTACCATTCTATTATTCTATGATTCTACGATATGTTTTGTAATCAAATGATGTCTGGTTTTTTTCTGTCTACAGATGGAACGTTTCTAAATTATTCTGCCAAAGGTTGTATTAATTCTGCTGCCTGCCAACAAAACTTGGACAGCAAGATTGCCTTTGAAGAGGAGCACAGGGAATACTTGCAGTGTTAGATTATATGGTGTAACACAGGCATGGTAAATAGAAAAAATGATAATCAAATTAATTATCCTCCTTCACTTCTAATTAGAGATAAGCAGATCAGGCAAAATTTGAATTTGTCTCCTTATACTCACTTCACCAATCATCTCTCTAGCTCCTCCATTTCTCACCATCACTCGCCTAGTCTTTGCGGCATCTTCAGATCTCTATTGGTTGTGTTGAAGTTTTCACGCAGTGCAGGCCCTTTCAAGTTTGTTGGCCAAGGAAGGTTCATCATAAGTGGGAAAGGTCAAGCGTGATGTTGTTGTGGAGTCACAACATCTGTGAAACCTACAAGATTGTTGGCTAAACAAAGGGCCAGTGGAGATGAAGGGTACGAAGAGGGAGGGAGTGAAACCTAGCGGTCAAAAACTAGCATGAGAATGAAACCTAAAAATATGATCACAACCGTTTCCAATTATATAAACCATTATTATGCAATGGATGAAATTGAATGCTCAAATGAATTCACCCCAAGTAGAAATCCCAGCGAAATGCGCGTCGGGCATCACAAGATAACAAATTCAAGGCATTATATTTTACCTGATATTGATATAGCTCTATATAGTTAATGACATTATTCACATTTGGTCTATTACTTGTTTTTATTTGGTTTTTACTTATTATTGTGACACTTTTCATTCAATGTGCCCTCTCTATACATGTCAGCACTTATAAGTGTTCTGTGCTCAATTCATCTGCAACATTTATTTATTAACTTTAGTTTCATTCATTCTGACTAATTATCATCCTAAGTGCCAGCCATTATCAAGACTTACCATACTTTATTCATTGTGCGGTCATGTAGTTTTCCAAAGCCTTTTTAGCTTTTCATGTTATAAGTATTATCATGTGCAATGCCTATTTAATAAAATTATACCTTGCCCTTGTCATCCTGTTTGACCCTCAACCCTATTTCCTATTCTTTTATGTTCATTCATTTTTAACCATTGCACATTAAAAATGTATACATTTTTTTAACCATTGCGGAACCATAAAGTCACAGCATGCACCATTACTTTGTGGGCGCATGCGCAGAACTTACATGGGTGTAGCAAGGGCCAAAACCTTAGCCTAGCCATTGGTTTTCAAAGAGACTGACGGTGATTTGAATATGTGGAGAGGTGCTAGAGATGAGCAAAGGGGCTGGAGAAGTAAGCGGTGACGTAAAATAAGGTTTTTTTGCTTTTTAAAAACTATAGTTCTAATAATCTTTAACTGATGTGTATTAATTACAAAAAATCAGCAAGAATGCAATGTATAACACTTTCTATTTGGGCATCCAAGTGTTTTCTTGGCTATTTAGTGCGGAGTTGGGTCCTTTTATTTATTGACATCAAAACATATCAATGTTGTTGTTATACTTGGAGTAGTAGTATCCCAGAAGACTGAAAGGGAACCTGTCACCACTTTTTCAGCCTCTAAGCTGCGGCCACCACCATCGGGCTCTTATATACAGCATTCTAACATGCTGTATATAAGAGCCCAGGCAGGGAGTATAGCATATAAAACACTTAATAATATTTACCTAATGGTCGCGCGGCTGGCCATATGGGGCTCTCTGTTGTCCGGTTCCTAGCGCCGCATCTTTTGGCCATCTTTGTTCTCTTTCTCTAGCCGCGGTGCATGGTGGGTCCGACGTCATACACACTCACCGGCATTCAGGTCCTGAGCAGGCGCACTTTGATCTGCCCTGAGCAGGGTAGATAAAAGTATTGTAGTGCACCTGCGCAGGACCAGCGAGTGTGTATGACGTAGACGCGTCATGCACACAGGCTTCATAAAGAGGATGAAGATGGCCGACAGGAGAGGCATCAGCACCGAAGAACGGAGACGCACATTAGGCCAACCGCTCGACCATTAGGTAAGTATTATAAAGTGTTTTTTATGCTATACTCCCGGCCCGGGCTCTTATATACAGCATGTTAGAATGCTGTATATACGAGCCCGGTGGTGGTGGCCGCAGCTTATAAGCCAAAAAAGTGGTAACAGGTTCCCTTTAAATCTATAAATCTGTAGAATAATGGTGTTATAATAAACCAACAAACACTTGGACTGCTTAAAATACTTAATTTAAATCTTGAAGAAAAATAATTTTTTGTATTATGTGATTATCTGAACTCTTCAATAAATTTTCTTTAAGCATTGTTTTTTGTGGAATATTTATAATAATAATAATAATAAAAATAATAATAATAATAATTGTATGCATGGACAATATTTCTTAGTAGATAAAAAGTAACTTAAATTACAAGTCCATGTCATTCCTGGTGACCTTTCAACGAAAGGCCCCTTTTACACTGCATTCTGACCTCTGTTTAGTGGTCCCATCATTAAATGGGTTTTGGGTGCATGCATCAACGGGGCCATAGACTATAATGGTGCAGACAGAGTCACCGTGTGCTCTGTCATGCACCATTTTCAGGCGTATACGCTTACTGGAAGTGGACACAGTCTACTACGTCTGGGTATCTGCCTCCAGAAAATGTATACGCCCGAAATAGTGCATAACAGAACACGCGGTTACTCCGTCTGCACCATTATAGTCAGGGACTCCGTCGGCGCATGCACCCAAAACCAGTTTTGCTGGGGGTTCGGATGGAAGCACCAACAGGACCACTGAACAGAGAGGTAAACACAATGTGAAAGCGGCTTAAGCTTTCATATAAGTAGAACTTGAGGATATAAGTAGAACTTGAGTAGAACAAATAAGCAGCCATGTGAGGGTGTAAATGAGGAATAACACTATTGTTGGCCATTTTTTTACATGCACCCTGCATTTTTCATCAGAATTTATATGTGTTTGGGTTATTGGGTGGAGACAAGCTGCTATGATGTTTTCCTAACACAGCACACACAGTCAAGAGGAATCCTTGCCTTTTTGCCTCTATATAACAAATGTTCAGTAGCAGCTGCCTAATACAGCAGTACTTAGAAATGTAGCTGTAATCATTCTATAAGGTGAGACAAAACATAAAGCAGCCGAATAAACAGCATTAAAAAGTAGTACTGGTCTGTGTTGCTGTGAAACCAGCTCTGTGATAAGTTCTTCAAGAGTCTAACTAGTTGTATTTCAGTTTACAGGGTCTTCCAACAGCCTGACTAGTCCTGTCATGTATAGATTGCTTGTCATCATAACAGTATCCAAAGAAAAATAAAACCATTTGAGCACATGGTCATTGCAGCACTATATATTAAACTAAGCACTATATATTAAAATAAAACAAGTTCTGCAATGTTTTAAGCCCTTTTTAAATAAAGGTTCCATAATAATGAAAAGATTGATATATTTTATCTGTTTGGACTTGGAATGCTTATTGAAAAAACAACAACATATAAATTCCAGCAATACTTCCATTTACATGTTAATGGTACCGCGATGGGTGCTCAAGTGACGCCCAGTTACCTAGGATTTTTATGGCGATCTTTGAATAAGAATATGTCTACCTGCTCTCCCTATTTAGTCACGATATTTTACTGTATAAAAGATACATAGACATAACATGTTCCAAATAAAAAAAAATTAATGTTCCTATAAAAGTGTAACAATGAATCGGCTCTTTTGTACTGCCAGTTCTCAGAATACTGATGATATTCTTCATTTCCAATACTTATACTTTAAAAGAAGAATTACAACTGATAACATGAAGAATAAGGAAACTACATTACAAGATTTGATCAGTACATTGCAAACATACATAGGAAAACAATCTTGGTAATGGGTATGGGGATGGGCAGGAAATGAGAAAGTAAAATTTTATTGGGAAAACAAGGGAAGAAGAGGAGGAAAAAGGAAGGGAGAGCGGGAACATTTATAGAAATTGTAAAAATAAGGCTCTTAACAAATAATGTGAATTACAAATTTATAAACTACGATCTTGTAAAAGGAAAAGTTAACTACAAACAATTAATTGAACATAATAAGTATATAGAAAAAGAAATATTAGAAGTCGTGGTGTGGCTATAGGAAAAAAAAGAATGAAAGAAAGAAAGAAAGAAAGAAAGAGAAAGGAAGAAAGAAAGAAAGAAAGAAAGAAAGAAAGAAGGAAAGTAAGAAAGAAAGAAAGAAAGAAAGAAAGAAAGAAAGAAAGAAAGAAAGAAAGAAAGAAAGAATAAAAAAGTGGGTGGGGGAGGTATAGGGTCTAATAAAGAAATCCATCCAGGATTAAGGGAAGTTATTTATTCAGTCACTAAGCATACAAGGATTGCCTGCCAATCAGGGTAATGCCGTTGCCATGGTGTTACTAGCGTTACTGTGATTGGTCATCCACATTGCATCATTGGGTCTATATAAACTTGGTGATGCCATGCGTGGTGCACTGTACCCAGAAATAATATAGGGAGAGATTCTGCTGGAGAATGGACTGTATTACACATGCAATGGAGTGTATTATAGCATTACATTACCTAATGTTGCAACATTATATCAATAGTCATTTTCGAGGCTAAATCAAATAGATTATATTCTATAAAAATATGTTTTTTAGCTGCAGTTAGTGTAGGTTTAGCTGCTACAGTACAGATAGTGTATTAGAGGCATTTAGGCAGGGTTAATTGTGTTACAGTCCTTTGTGCTGCTACATACAATCAACAGTCTTTTTCAGGGCTAATTCAAATAGATTCTATTGTATAATATAACCACTTTTAATTGCAATTGGTGTACGGTTAGCTGCTAGAGTAGGGATAGAATATTAGAAGCATCCAGTCAGGTTTACATTCCTTGGTGCTACTGCTAATAAAACCAAAAGTCCTTTCAGGGCCAATTTAAATCAATTCTATTGTCTACTAATAACACTCTTAGCTGCATACATAATTTAAAATATGCAAGGCGTGCAGTAAGAGATGGGAAAATGGACATCACGCAGATGGTAGTGTGCACAGAGGCCATGGCCATGGGCCAGGACAAACTGTCCCTGCTGTGGAACCACACCAAACACATGCACACTATGGACCAGTGATGGCAAACCTATGGCACGTGTGCCACCAGGGGCACGCAGAGCCCATTCTGCTGGCACGCGCGCTGTGTCCTCATCCTGCCGCTTTGAACTGCTAGCGCGGTTGCACCAGCAGTTCAAAGCTGTGTTGGAGCGGAGGAGACATTTCTCCTCTCTCTAACACGCCTCCTCTCCCAGGCTGCAGGTGTGTTGCCTAGGAGATGGAGGAGCGTCAGTGAGCGGCGCCGGCGTAATGACGCCGGAAACTTCTGGCTGCGTGGGAACTGAGGACCCAGCGGCGCGAAGCGGTGGAGCGGTGCTGGAAGGTCAGCGGTGTGTTTTTTTTTTCTTGTTTTTTTTTTATAACCTGTGTGCGGCTGTGCCAAGGTGAGGATGAGGGGGCCAGCGCCAGCATCGGGGGGAAAACACACATGCCAGCATGGGGGGTGGGGCGGGAACATGCATGCCAGTATAGGGGGTAAACATACATGCCAGCATGGGGTGGAAACATACATGCCAGCATGGGGGGAGGTAGGGACACACATGCCAGCATGGAGGGAGGAGGGGGACATGCATGCCAGTATAGGGGGTAAACATACATGCCAGCATGGGGTGGAAACATGCATGCCAGCATGAGGGGAGGGGGGAACACACATGCCAGCATGGGGGGGACATGCATGCCAGCATAGGGGGTAAACATACATAACAGCATGGGGGGGAGAAAACATATATATCACCTTGGGGTGGAAACATACATGCCAGCATGGGGGGGGGACATTCATGCCAGCATGGGGTGGAAACATACATGCCTGCATGGGGGGGGCATACATGCCAGCATGGGGTGGAAACATACATGCCAGCATGGGGGAGGGAGAAATGCATGCCAGCATGGAGAGAACATGCGCATGCCAGCATGGGGAGGAAACATACATGCCAGCATGAGGGAGGGAAACATGCATGCCAGCATGGGGGGGGAGAGAACATGCATGCCAGCATGGGGGGGAGAACATCCATGTCAGCATGGGGGGGAAACATGCATGCTAGGATGGGGGAAACATGTATGTCAGGATGGAGGAAGCATACATGCCAGGATGGGGAACAATGCATGCCAGGATGGGGAAACATGCATCGCAGGATGGGGAAAATATACATGCCAGGATGGGGAAAACATACATGCCAGGATGGAGGAAACATGCATGGCAGGATGGGGAAAACATACATGGCAGGATGGAGGGAACATGCCACAATAGGGTACATTTACCAGGAAGGGGAACATTTACCAGGATGGGGAACATGTTAAGATGGGGAATATTTACCAGGAAGGGGAACATGGCATGAAAGTGGACATTTACCAGGATGGGGGTACCTGCTAGGAAGGGGGATATTTAGCTGGATGGGGGTACATTAACCAGGATTGGGAACATTTACCAGGAATGGGGTACATGCCGGGATGGGGGTACATTTACCAGCATGGGGGAACATGCCAGAATGGGGGACATTTACCAGGATGAGGTATATATACCAGGATGGGGCCATGATGGGGACAAATATACCAGAATGTAGGAAATATATATCAGGATGGGGGACATGTTTACCAAGAAATGGCCCAGGAAGAGGGACATAACTACACAATTAAAGGGGAGGGTAGCAACTCGTACGTCTTTATGGGATTTAAAGATGTTCAAACTTTGAAATGTAGATGTGGATTACAGGGTGACATCTGATTGCATTTCATGCTAAAATCTCTGTCTAATATGCTGCAATTTATTCCAGAAAGATCAATCCAACTGCTGTGTCTGGAAAGGGCTCAGCTTCAATGTGTGGTAAGCATGCATGAGCATGATGCCCCCTGCTGAAGAGAAAACTGCAAAGGTAAGGTTCCAATAAATTATTTACATAATAGGTTTGGTTGGCACTTCGGAAAAAAAATTGGGTTTAGGGCTACAGTTTGGGCACTCGGCCTGTAAAAGGTTCGCCATGACTGCTATAGACCTAGCTTACGGTCTGGCTTTGCAGGTGGGTGTGGAACATTAGTGTTGAAGCCAGAATACTGTGAGCAGGTTGTGTGTTGGATAACTGATAATACTTTCAATCTGTTTCCCAGCACTACCCTGTCTTCCACACAGTCCAGTATCATCCAGTCTCACTAGCCAGGAGTCTGGACCACAACATTCTTACCCTGTTCCTACTTGCTTCTACCATGGCGAGTCCCAGGAGACAAGTGACCCAACACTTGGACACTCCAAAGAGTGCTTTACTTTTCCATTTATGGCTTCTTCTGGCATTTCACCATGCACATTTCAAGAGGGACTTTAGGAAAGTGTGTGCTGCGATGCCCAAGTATTTGAGCAGCTTTTTGTCAAAACAAGGCTATAGTGGATAACGGCAATTACTGTCTCAAGAGGTGGGCAATAATGAGACACAGTTGTTCAATCAACAAATCAGGAGAAGCAACACACTGAGGAAGTGGAAGGAGAGTTGGTAGATGATGAAGTCACTGACCCAACTTGGCAACCTGGTATGCAGAGTGAGCTCAACAACTCAGTAGTGGAAGGGATCCAAAGCATCAGAACAGGCAGGAAGAGGCATTTTGGTAGGTAGAGGGAGAAGATGGGCATGTGTTTCCCAGCACACCCATACACAGCCAGATCCCAGGCAATGAGTTAATTGTTCCACAGTTTTGCACTTTTATATGGAGAGGGCAGAAGACAAAAAAATGCTCACTTGCAACCTGTGCTTTGCTATGTTCATACCACTAACAGCCTGACCAAAACAGCATGCTCAGGTATGTCAGCAAACACTCAACAAAGTAGGCTGAATGCCTACAAGATAGGTTGAATGCCCGGGTCCATAATCAGTGTCTGTGGGTGACACTATTGCTTCTTCCTCTGTGCTATGTGCGGGGCAAACCCCTGTCCAGGATGCCTCCCGCCCTGCACTATTCATTGTACATTGTCAACCAATATCAGCAAACACGTCATCTTCCTTGTCCCAGCAAAGCATTCAACTGTCTCTACGCCATGCCTTGTAATGCAAAAAAAAAATACCCAGCAACCAACCCACAGGCCAAAACACTAAACTGACACATTTCCAGACCGTTTGCCCTGGAAATTTTGATGCATAGGCTTGTGGACACTGAGATTGTCTGCAAACTGATGGCAGCAGCCTTCCCTTGGTACTAGGTTCTCAGCCACCACTATTTTTCTGGTGTGCCATCCACATCTTACACAAGCATATGTCCCATTACATAACCGATGTCCTAGCCAATATAGTTACTGGGAAGGTACTTTTAACTACCAACACGTGGTCCGGTACTTGTTAACAGTGATGCTATATTTCCCTGATGGCACACTTGGTGAACCTTATGGAGAATGAAACAGAGTCAAATCCTTTGACAGCACAAGTGCTTTTGACATTTAAAATTGTGGGCCCCAGTTCCATTAGGGTTTCCTTCACCTCCTACATCAGTTTCTATACCTCCTCCTTCTCATGCTCCATCTGTGAATTGTTGTCCCTATTAGTCACAAGCTGGAACGCTGCAGCACTGCCTTGGTGAAGTGGCAACAAGCTCTGCTGAAACTCACACACAACCACAGAGTTGTTGAAAAGTCTAACAGACCAGACAGTCTTTGACTCTCACCGATGAACCTCCAACCAGACATGGTCATGTTTGATAAAGACCATTTCATGATGGCGGTTCCGAAGCTTGGCAAGCTGATACACATACCATGCTTGGTCCACATGCTCATCTTAGGAGTTAACCATCTTCTTAAAACCAACCCAGATTTTCCTGAGCTACTTGTTAGGGTACGATTCACGTGTGCCCATTTCTGAAAGTCAGCTACAGCAGCTGCCGGTCTGGTAGTGCTGCAGCAGCCATGGATTCTTCTAAGGAGCTGCCCAGATCTATGAAAATAAAAATGGTGGAGGCCAACAAAGCAAAAGACTATAAAAAAATAGCAAAGCATTTTCAATTTACCCTTTTCTCAGTTTAAAATGTAATTAAGAAATGGCAGTTATCAGCAACAGTGGAGGTCAAGATAAGGTCTGGAAGACCAAGCAAAATTTCTGTGAGAGCTGCTGGTAGGATTGTTGCAAGACCACCATGAAAATTGGCAGACTTTGGAATTCATGATACATTGTTCTACTATTTTTACGATTGTTGATTCCTACCAATACCACAGAGCAAGCTTATTTCTCCATCAACTATATGAATCCACCCAAAAAATCCTCAGGGAATGTAAACATATATTTCTTGAGATACCTTCAGGTAAATAAACATTCTATTTTTGGCAAGCTCACACTAATGTGTTGATGAACTCTTTATAATGTAGGTAATCATCACTCCTCTAGAACTTTACCTGAAAAAACATTAAGTTCTGCAGAAAATAGAGTGTTCTGCCAAGTATATTTAGAATATGTGGGATGTCAAGGTCTTATTGGAATGATCGCAACCATCCCATGATGCAATTATTTCTTTACCTTTCCAAAGGCTATTTATATGATCTTTGTATACAGGCAGCAGGACAAGTAGAAGACATTCCGAGAAGCCACCCATTCACCCACGATGAAGAACCTGGTCATTTTGCTTTGCATGATCTCTACTATTGATATCTCAGGTAAGAAAAGTGCAGTCACATCTGACCATATACACATAGCACCGAGCAGAGCCAGAACACTGAAGTCAATGATTTTTGATAGGTCTATGCTAATGTCATATTCATAGTCTTGTAGATTTTGTATGTTTTTGGGAAATGTAGTGTAGTGGAAAAAAGATTCGGGTCCATCAAGTTGAACCTTCCCTCCACCAATTATACATTGTCTATGGCTGGATTTATTATACCCCATAATGCAATTTGTGCTTAGGAAAATATTCAGCCTATTTTTAAAAACCATGATATTTATTAACTCTTACAATAGTTTTCGACCATAGACCATATATCGTAAATGTTTAGTAAACGTGTACTAAAAACTTATAATTCTATATTTGCATTTACATTTGGCAATTAATTATTTTGCCACAAATAATACTCCCGTGGGCGCAGTGGTGATAGGAGTTGTAGCGAAGAGCACAAAGAGGTGCACAACACTAATCTGACTCTCCTGATTCTTGAAGATTAGAGATGAGCCAACCCATGTATAAATTTAAGGCATCATATCGAACACAGACTTTACAAAAAGTCAGCATCTGATTTCAGATTTTGAGTTCTCTTTAAATGCTAACAAGTCAATAGAGCATCAGTATGCTTTGGTACACTTGGTGTTCAGCCCAGCTCGAGCTGTTTGCAGGCTCTGAATGGCTTTTACTGGGGCTAAAATCAATGTTTTTGCATGAAGTGTGCACAACCCCTCCACCCTCCTTCGCAGCAAATTCTCTGTTTATGACTTTCTGCATAACGGAGATCCAAACTGCCCAATAATTGACTTTCAATGGGGTTCATGCTCCAGGATCAAGTTCAGGTCAAGTCCGGGTGCAGAACGGAACATTATCTAAAGTCCGACTGAACCCGGTGAACCCGAACTGACATGGATCCGCTCAACTCAAATGAAGATGTATACTACTCTTCATAAAGTAGGAGCATATAATTCCAGCATGATCCTTTAATAAGAATGGGTGAACAACATCTTGATAAAGTAGATAAAATGTCTAATAAACATTATTAATATTATTATTATTATTATTATTATTATTATTATAATTATTTATTATTATAGTGTCATTTATTCCATGGCGCTTTACAAGTGAAAAGGGTACACATTAAAAACAAGTACAACATTACAAAAACAGACTGGTATGAGAGGGGAGAGGACCCTGCCCGTGAGAGCTTACAGTCTACAGGAGATGGGTGAGGGTACAATAGGTGAGGACAGAGCTGGTTGTGCAGTGATGCACTGGTCTGAGGGTTATTGAAGGTTGTAGGCTTGTCAGAAGAGGTGGATCTTCAGGTTCCTTTTGAAGATTTCCATGGTAGGTGAAAGTCTAATATGCTGGGGTAGAGCATTCCAGAGTATGGGGGAGGTACGGGAAAAATCTTGTATGCAAATGTAGGAAGAGGAAATTCTAGGGGAGTAGAGAAGGAGATCTTGTGAGGATCTGAGGTTGGGTGCAGGTAGGTACCGGGAGACTAGATCACAGATGTATGGAGGAGACAGGTTGTAGATGGCTTTGTATGTCATGGTTAATGTTTTGAACCGGAGTCATTGGGCAATGGGAAGCCAGTGAAGGGATTAGCAGAGGGGAGAGGTCAGGGAGTAGCGGGGGGGAGAGGTGGATTAATCGGGCCAATTTAGAAAGCTTGGTTTTTAATTGGTTAAAATAGGAGTGTTGATAATAATCACATGAAAAAGAATCAATAAACAAAAAATGAGACACTTATTATGGTAATAGACTTTTATAAGTCAAGAATTCAACTAAGGTATTATTGTTGTCAATGAGACATGTATGACACTTGTTGGCCTTGAATATGATAAAGATAAATCTAATGTCAATCGCTATATTCATCATTTCACCTGAATTCATCATTCTAACTGTTTTAAAATAATATAACAGGAATGTCTTTTTTTCCAGTTTTTTCCTATAAATGTAATTTTTGTTGGTCTCCCAATTCTACGACATGTGAGCAATCTGAGACTGAATGCCTTGGAGATCAATGTATGACCGTCTCGCAATACTATAACCTTAGTGGGTATCACTTAATTTTCCTTCTTACTAAACGTATAGTATCAGCAGCTCTCGCCTGGTTCTGTGATGTGCATTCACTTATTTTGTAGGTGGAAAGATTTATAATTCTATGTATAAAGGTTGTGCCAATAAAACTTTGTGTGGAACCAAAGGCTTCACAACGGTGGAAAATGTGAAATTTCAATTCAAGGTGAATTGTTGTATTGGGGATTCATGCAACAATGAAGGATATGAACGTAAGTGGCACATTGGTAAAAATTATAATCGACAATTGATTTATCATCCAAACCTCATTGTTACGTACCTGGAATGTTTTCCAATTAAAGATGAATGAATTTCCAAAATTGTTTCAGGAAGATTCTCTCTAATTTGCTGACATATTTGATTATGTCTGAATAACTCAGTTCTAAATTGCACATGCCCTGATTTTGATTTATTATTCTCTAAAAGCTTCTAAACCCCAAAGTAAAACATAAAAGGAAGGGATTACAAATGTTCTAATGCATTATGCTCCAACCTTATATTCCAAAATTCACTAGTAATAGGGTATACAACAAATTACCATAAAACCCTCTTAAAACTTAACATTTAATATTGATATTTAAAAAGTACAATACCACACTATGTGATCAAAGTGAAATAGTACACAGAAGAGAGAGGGAAATATATCCCTACAATGTCCGCTCCCTCCTGTGTTCTACCTAACTGTGGAGGTTGGCACCCTAAAGATACGTAGTGGCGCCCCCACTCCTCGACGGCTGTCACTGCTAATGACCCTATGAGCCCCTAGCCAAAAGATAAAGTGCAGTGCAAGTAAGTAAAGTGCAGTGCAGTGCAAACATATATATAAAGTGATACTGTGCCAAAATAGAGCTCATAAATAGCCTCAAATGATAAGAGGCCACAATCCTATCTCAAATGAGACACTCAATAATAGCAGGGACATATAGACTTAGCTTAAACTGCCTCAACGCGTTTCCCCATCTCATGGTTCATCAGGAGGCCGATGTCCATATGCTGGGGTATGATAAGCCAGTGGCAGTAACCTTGCTGCCAGATTCACATGAAGCTTTTAAATATCAATATTAAATGACAACCTTATATTCCCTCATGTATCTTCTTACCTCACTGCAGCTCCTTTCTTACACTGCAGTCTTTAGTTCAGTAATTTTTCACTTGCAATCAATTGATATTAAAGGGAACCTGTCAGGTCAAAAAAGCATTATAACCTACAAGCCGGAGCCTGTGTGAGCTATTAACCCCTCCCTACCCATCCCTGTGTTGTTATATTGTGTAATATGAAAGTAATAAAATAATGTTTTATTACTTTCCTTTGTCCTATGTAAATGATAGGGGCTCTAGCCCCATGGCGTTACATCGCCCTGTGGGAGTCTACATGCTTTCCATAGTATCACGCCCCTGTGGGCATGATACCATGAATTTACTTCAGAGATTTTTTTGTTGCTACTTCAGAATCTTGCGTGTGTGTGCGCTTACCATTCTCGCCGCCTCATGCTGGTGTTTGTGTGTCAGCTTCTGACGTGCACTGCGCATGCTCAGAAGACGACTGTGGATCTGGTTATGTGCAGTGCGCGTCAGAAGCCGAGAAGCAAGCACCTGGATGAGAAAGCGACGAGAATGGTAAGCGCGCACGCGAGATTCTGAAGTAGCAGACGTGACGTTGCTCATGTAAATCTATGGTATCACACCCACAGGGCGATACCATGAAAAGCATGAAAATGCCCACGGGGCGATGAGACGCCCATGGGGCTAGAGACCTTGCTCAATTACATAGGACATATGAAAGTATTAAAACGTATTTTATTACTTTCATATTACACAATATTACAAGAAAGAGATGGGTAGGAAGGGGTTACTAGCTCACATAGGCTCCTGCTTTTAGGTCAGAACACTTTTTTGACCTGACAGGTTCCCTTTAATGACATGTGGTTGATTTGGAGTCACAAGGGTCAGTGGGTGCTCTTGTCTGTTGGCTTAGCTGTTTTTAGAAAGACTGCACAGACCAGTGCTGACCCCACTGAATGCTTGGACTTCTTCCTTGTGGGCAAAACACTATTCAGACATTACATAGTGAGGAAATCACACATTGGTAAGACTTTATTGGTTCACCAACAGGCAAAAAACATATTGTATGTATCCGGCAAGAACACAAGATGATCGTAGTCTCACACTTCTGCAGGTCCACCAGTGTGACGGGGTATGCGACAGAGCAGTAAGGGACACCAGACTGATGAACAATCCAAGAAGATTTAATGAGGCAGGGAGCATAAAACATCCAATATCCAAATGGTTCTTTAGAGTCCACACAAAGAAAACAGACCTGGGGCAATCCGAAGCCAAGGAAAATGCAACAGTCCTCAGATGCGTTCCCTAAATCCAGCAGCGTGGCAGCTGATCCTCAATGTCCAATCGTCCATGTACGGGCCAAAAGGTGCTGGCCTGAGCACATGTCCTCGCCCTTCACCCAATAAAGCATAACTAAACTAAAAAAACATGTGGCTGAATCTCCCACCTCTCCTTAGATCCACCCCTTTAACATTTGCTACTTGTAGCTACTAGTTAAAGGGAACCTGTCATCGGAAATTTTGCTTTAAACCTAAATGTTTCCCCCTCTGCAGCTCCTGGGCTGCATTCTAGAAAGGTTCCTGTTGGTTTTTTGCTCCCTTTTAGACCAAATATAATACTTTATAAAGTTGTACCTTTTGGGATGCTAATTTTCTAAATCGTCCATGGGGGCGGGCTCTCTGGTGTCCGTTATGTCCATCCTGCCGATTTACGCCGTCCCCCAACGCAGCATTTCATACTTCCAGGATGCCGCCCAGTGAGCCCGTGGTCCGGCGCATGCGCAGTGCCACTGTAGCGGGACTGTGCACTGCGTGCACAGTGTGACCGCTGGTGACGTTTGCGCAGGCACAAGAATGGGCGGCGCTGTGTCATCATCGCAAGTGCCCGCGCTTTCCCCTCTGCCTCCAGCGTTCTGCGCAAGCGCTGGCCAGATGACCGCACGTCCCCTCTTTCCCATCTTTCCCTGTAGCAGGAAATAGATGGGAGGATCGGAGCAGGACACCACCGGTTACGGCCAGCGCTTGCGCAGAACGCTGAAGGCAGAGAGGAAAGCGCGTACACAAGATTATGGGTGGGCACTTGCAATGATAATCACAGCGCCGCCCATAATCTCATTGGGGGACGTCATAAATCGGCAGGATGGACATAACGGACACCAGAGAGCCCGCCCCCATGGATGATTTAGAAAATTTGCATCCCAAAAGGTACACCTTTATAAAGTATTATATTTGGTCTAAAAGGGAGCAAAAAACCAACAGGAACCTTGCTAGAATGCATCCCAGGAGCTGCAGAGGGGGAAACATTTAGGTTTAAAGCAAAATTTCTGATGACAGGTTCACTTTAAAAAAAAAGGTTCCTAGACACAGTCTCCAGAGATTGTGTACTAGGGAAGCCCCCTGTAGAGGAGAACAATGTATTGCAATCCCCACCAAATCAAGGACAATAGCTACTGCTGAAGCCTAATTGCAATATGATACAGGGTGGAGGTATATAATGTAACAACCAGGGATTAGAATCTTGGTGACATTGGGGCTTCCAGGGTCAACTATCCCTGTCCAGCAGCACCTTGCTTTTGGTGGGCACCCACTTAGAAGAGATAGCGGCAAGCTTAGATAGCTTTCTTTTTTATTACAGAACGCACATATTCTTGAGTATTGGAATTGTATTTTTCTTGATTATGTTTTAGATTTTTGAAAATATTTATATAAAACAATAATTGGTTTTATTTTTCCAGTTCCTAAAGACGATCCAACACCAAATGGTGTAAAGTGTCCATCCGCGTACTGTATTAACACTTTGGAGGAATGTAAGGGTGACAAGGAGATGAACTGCACAGGATCCATGGACCGATGTTTAGACTATAGGGCGACAGTGAGGAGTCCATGTGAGCTAATTTTTTCTAAAGTTTAATCAAACTTTTGTATCCTAATGTTCTCTTTGCTCTAATGCATGTAATATATATATATATATATATATCTATATAGATATATATATATATATATATATATATATATATATATATATATATATATATATCTATATAGATATATATATATATGTATATATATAGGAACTTCATGTGTATAGTCTGAACATACAGGGGTTGTCCCATGAACAAAGTTAATTTTAAAAAATAGATCTTGGAATAATAATATGTTCCACAATTGTATGTGCTATATACAATGTTTCTGTGCTGAGATATTCTTATTAATGTGTCCCTGCTGTCTACTGTGTAATGGTTGTGTCTGACCACATAGAGACATGGTCCTATCATGCCACTTCTCCTGAGCAGGGGAGGAAGTACAAAAGTACAGTATTTTTCACTTTATAAGACCCACCGGATTATAAGATGCACCCCAAATTTAGAGGAGGAAAATAGGAAAAAAAAAATGTTAATGTTAAAAATAAGGGGCCGGCTTATTATTCTATTGCGTCATAATCCTAATGCACACCAGGGGGAGCGGCAGTGGTGTAGCAGGTCAGGAAGGTCATAGGAGGCAGTCTAAGTCATGCTGCGGGATCAGAGGAGGGGATATTGCGGCTCAGGAGGGTCAGTGATACTGCAGGCTCGATGGTGTCTCAGTGTTGGCAGGCACCATTGATCTGCCGGCAAGGTGCATGGGTAACACTGCACTGGAGTGACTCAGGAATATCAAAAGATGAACGGTAACAGGACGGGGTGTCTCAGCATCGAGTGCCATTGATTGGACTGCAGAACCCCCCATATATGGTTACCCGGGTGGCGGTGGTGGAGTGGGGTCATAGGAGGGAGGGTCACAGGACACGCTTGGGGTTGTCACGACATGCGCCAATGATCTGTGGGTGGGCTGCGGGGGTGTCACAGGATGGGGTGTCTTGGTGGTAGGTGCATTGAATTGCCCGTGGTTGACAAGATTGACTTAAAAAAATGGCTGCAGACTGCACGCCATTTCTTTGAAGTCCATCTCATCAATCTGCGCACACGCCGCCTCCGTGGCCATTTTCTTGTAGTTCATTGCATCAACCATGGGTGATTCAATGGAGCCCTCAGTCAGCTCATGTACCCGCTGCCGAGACATCCCATCCTGTGACACCCCTTATCACAAATCAATGGCGCCCACAGCAACACCCCCGAGCACGTTCTGTGGCGCTGTCTCCTTTGACACCATTCCGCCACCACTGCCCCGATAAGCCATATCCAATTTGTAACATGCACCCTCATTTTACCTCCAGTTTTGGGGATAAAAGGGCATCTTACAATCCAGAAAATATGGGCTATAAACATTACAGCATGGACTGCAAATTATTCTTTCTTTCATTTTTTTTTTTTTAAATAGGCATGGAAATGTTTTACCTCACAAAATGAATCAGCTATAATACAATGCTGTAATGTCTGTATACTCTTTTGTGTCCTTCCCTGCCCAGGAGATGTGGTATGATCAGACCATGTTCCTGTACGCTCACAGAGAACATTCAGTAATTCCTGTACGGTCAGACACAGCCATTACACAGTACACAGCAGGGACACATATGTAAGATTATATGAGCACAAGAAAAATTTTTTAAACACATCCAATTGTGGAAATTATTATTATTATTATTATTATTATTATTATTATTATTATTATTCCAAGATTTATTGATTAAAATCAACTTTAAAATGAACTGTTTTATTGGGAAAAACCCTTTCAAGCATTTTATTAGGTTGTGCATTCATCTACTGTGCAAATCTATAATATATTTGACATTTTTCAGGCCCCATCATTACTGAATTAAATGAATATACTGTATATAAAGATGTTTATGATGGTTGTTGTTTTGTCTCTACAGATGGGACAGATACAAATTATTCTGCCAAAGGTTGTGCTAATTCTGACTGCTGCAATTACAATTTTGACAGCAAGATTGGCTTTGAAGAAATACACAGGGTCCTCTTGAAATGTTAAATGCTAAGATGTAATTTAGACTTTGTGAAAAATAAATGAATGATGTGTCATGACTGTAGCTTGACTCTGAAGGGGTTAAGTGAAGTGGGAGGGGTCTGTTCTCTTGTGCTTCATTCTGGGACTCACAATGCTTTATTATGGTGTGCAGACCTCCGGTGCGCCACTAGTAATAGTTCCTTCTCTGCAGTGTGCGCAACTGGTTTTTGTAAGTTAAGCTGGGTTCACACTAAACGACAGCGACAACGACGTCGCTGTTACGTCACCATTTTCGGTGACGTAACAGCGACCTTGTAAGTCGCTGTTATGATCGCTGCTTAGCTGTCAAACACAGCAGAAGCAGCGATCATAACGTCGCTGTGTTACATGTTCAGAGAGCAGGGAGCCGCGCTTAGCGCTGGCTCCTTGCTCTCCTAGGTACAGTACACATCGGGTTAATTAACCCGATGTGTGCTGCAGCTACATGTCACAGTGCAGAGAGCAGGGAGCCGCGCTTAGCGCTGGCTCCTTGCTCTCCTAGGTACAGTACACATCGGGTTAATTAACCCGATGTGTGCTGCAGCTACATGTCACAGTGCAGAGAGCAGGGAGCCGCGCTTAGCGCTGGCTCCTTGCTCTCCTAGGTACAGTACACATCGGGTTAATTAACCCGATGTGTGCTGCAGCTACATGTCACAGTGCAGAGAGCAGGGAGCCGCGCGCACTGCTTAGCGCTGGCTCCTTGCTCTCCTAGGTACAGTACACATCGGGTTAATTAACCCGATGTGTGCTGCAGCTACATGTCACAGTGCAGAGAGCAGGGAGCCGCGCGCACTGCTTAGCGCTGGCTCCTTGCTCTCTTTGCTACAGTATACATCGGGTTAATTACCCGATGCATACTGCAGCCACATGTGCACAGAGCAGGAGCCGGCGCTGGCAGCAAGAGCGGAGGCTGGTAACCAGCGCAAACATCGGGTAACCAGGGAAAGGACTTCCCTTGGTTACCCGATGTTTACGCTGGTTACAGCTTACCGCAGCTGCCAGTGCCGGTTCCTGCTCGCTTCATTTCGTCGCTCTCTCGCTGTCACACACAGCGATGTGTGTGTCACAGCGGGAGAGTGACGACGAAAAAATGAAGCTGGACATTCAGCAACGACCGGCGACCTCACAGCAGGGGCCAGGTCGTTGCTGGATGTCACACACAGCGACAGCGACGGGACGTCGCTGCAACGTCACCGAAAATGGTGACGTAGCAGCGACGTCGTTGTCGTTGTCGCTGTGTGTGACACCAGCTTTAGCCCTGACCCATCCCGCTTCATAGATTACCTTTGCCTCACCTCTATTTCCCTTGTATTGTTTGTCTGCCTTGTCTCCCAGACCCCGATCCCTCTTTTGTACTTACTTGCTCTTCCTGGCTTCTGACCTCGGTAACATTTCCTGACCATGGCTTTGCTTCCTCTTTATTGCTTTTGACTTGAACTCTTGGCTCCGAACCCTCATGCTTCCACCAGTTTACAGCTCGCTTACTCCCTTGTTCAAACATGACTTCCTGGTTTAGACTTAAGCGGGCTTTAGACGCAACGGCATCGCTAGCGAGATGTTGTTGGGGTTATGGAATTTGTGACGCACATCCGGCCTCGTTAGCGACGTCATTGCGTGTGAAGCGCAGGAACGACCGTTAACGATCAAAACTACTCACCTAATCGTTCTAATCCCGATTATCGTTGCTGTTGCAGGACGCAGGTTGTTCGTCGTTCCTGCGGCAGCACACATCGCTACGTGTGACACCGCAGGAATGAGGAACATCACCGTACCTGTGGCTGCCCACAATGAGCAAGAAAGGAAGTGGGCCGGATGTTCGGCCTGCTCATCTCTGCCCCTCAGCTTTTATTGGGCAGCCGCTTAGTGATGCCGCTGTGACACCGAACAAACTGCGCCCTTAGAAAGGAGGCGATTCGCCGGCCACAGCCACGTCGCTAAGCAGGTAAGTACGTGTGACCGGTCCTAGAGATGTTGTGCGACACAGGCAGTGATTTACCTGTAACGCACAACTGACGGGGGCGGGTGCTTTCACCAGCAACATTGCTAGCAATGTCGTTGTGTGTAAAGCCCGCTTTAGGCTTGCTGACTACCCTTTCACTGGTGTGCATGGCCCTTGTGGGCTTTAGTCTAACTGCTCTTTGGAGTTCTATCTCCATTCTGCTTCTGTGCCCCCTGGTTGAAGCCTGACATTATACACCTTGAACTCTAATGCTCTTCTGTAGATTGTTACTTACAAATAATATATGAAGATACATTGTATAATGCCTTCCACTGGGGTTTATTTCTGAGTAGATGTATTAAAATACAGTATATCAAAGTTGTTCTCATATTTGGAGTTGTAATATTCCTTGATCCATAAATTGCATATGAATGGTATTAATGAAAGCTTGCAGACTTGTCAACTTACTGAAAAGTAAGAAAAAAATTCACATACCTGAAGATTTAACTTATCATGATTAACTGAACATGCAAGCCATCAGTGTGCAGTTTTATCATCCAGCAATCGCCCCTACATTTTTTGGAAGTGTGTGTGATTTGCTCTTCCTGCACCTGTGATGCTTCCACTTAGTGGTTTAGCTGTATCCTGCTAGAGTACTAGTTTTTGGCCTGGGCGATGTACAACTGCAGCCAGTGTCAGACTGGCTACCGGAAGAATCTCCAGTAATGCCAGGCCTGGATTCAAGTACCTGCATTGCACTCTGGAGCTCTCACCTGAGCTCCAGAGTGCAGCCTAGACTTTACTGCGAGCACCGAGTGATTGATTCCCCGGCGACTGCGGTTCAGTTCACGTCAGCTGCAGACAGGCCGGGGTGATCTCTGGTGCTCTCACCTGAACTCCGGAGATCAGCCCGGCCTGTCTGCAGCTGTCATGAACTGAATCGCAAGCGTCAGCAAATCAATCATTCGGCGCTCACAGTATAGTCTCGGCTGCACTCTGGAGCTCAGGTGAGAGCTCCGGAGTGCACTGCAGGTACCTGAATCCAGGCCTGGCATTACTGGAGATTCCTCCGATAGCCAGTCCGACGCTGACTGCAGCCAATCTTTGCTGTAAGTAATACTTAAGTTTTGGAGGATATTTGTTCCTCTTTTTGTTGCTATTTTTATATTTAGTGTAGGGACCTACAAGCATGAGGTTGTAGGATTCCATTTTATGGCCATAATACCAACCAAAACCTCATATTTTTTGTACAGGATACAGCCAGGTCCCTTTCTGTTAGGCCTTGCATATTAGAGTTCCTATCCCTGTATGGTGCACAGGTGGAGTACGGCTTGGCAGACCGCCTGATCTAATAGTATGGGCATCACCTAATAGGCTGCGAGCTTGTGATTGTTTATCTTCATGTGTGAACAGCGCTCTATGCAAGCCATCAGTGTGCAGTTTTATCATCTGGCAATTGCCCTCTTCATTCCATGGAGAGGTGTATGTGTCATTTCCTCCTCCTGCACCTGTGATGCCTCCATTTAGTGGGGGTTTAGCTGTATCCTGGTAGAGTATTAGTTTTTGGCCTGGGCGATGTACACACTGCAGCCCATCTTTGCTGTAAGTAATACTTAATTTTTGGAGGATATTATCCTCTTTTTGTTGCTATTTTTATTCCTGAACACTTCCATAAATATTTACCAAGTAATACGTTGTCTTGTTATAATATTTTGGCAAAGCAATAGTATTGTGATTATCTGAACACTTTAATAAATATTTACCAAGGAATCTTTTGTCTTGTTATAATGTTTTGGTAAAGTAATATTATATAAGGGCAGGATTATTATGCGAAGGCAAAGAGTAAGGGGTACTTTACATGTTGCGACATCGCTAGTCGACTGTAGCGATAACAAGCGCGATAGTCCCCACCCCAGTCGCACATGCGATCTCTTGTGATAGCTGCCGTAGCGAATATTATCGCTACGGCAGCTTCACATGCACTTACCTGCCCTGCGATGTCACTCTGGCCGGCGCCCGCCTCCTTCCTAAGGGGGCGTGTCGTGCGGCGTCACAGCGACGTCACACGGCAGGCGGCCAATAGAAGCGGAGGGGCGGAGATGAGCGAGACGTAAACATCCCACCCACCTCCTTCTTTCCTCATTGCAGGCGGGATGAAGGTAAGGAGATGTTCCTCGCTCCTGCGACTTCATACACAGCAATGTGTGCTGCCGCAGGAACAACGAACAACATCGTACCTGTCGCTGCAGCGAAATTATGGAAATGACCGACACTACACAGATCACTGATTTACGACGCTTTTGCTATCGTTTATCGGTGCATCTAGGCTTTACACGTTGCGACGTCGTTACCGGCGTCGGAAGTGCGTCACTTTCGATTTGATCCCGACGATATCGCAGTAGCGATGTCGCAACGTGCAAAGTACCCCTTTGTTTTGAGGAGTACTCATTGTTTCCAGTGACTTATCAGAATGAGCTGCTATTTGCGTGTAAATGAGGGATACCACTAATTCAGACAGATTTCCCAAGTATATTCCACTTTTTAAAAGTTTTCAAGTTCTCTTTACAACTTTCATTCATCTTTGAGCTACTGGTAGGAGACTAGCTGGTATTGGATCTGCCACACAGCACACACAGACATCATGAATTCCAGCTTTTTATATATCCTATGGAGGCCATCTTTACAGTTGTACTTGATAGTGTAGCTGTGAATCCAGATCAGGAGTGTAATCTTTTCCTTTGCCTGTTCTTACTCAGAATTTTCTTTCACCGTTCTCATCACTCTATACAATTCAGTAAGCAGCTGTAACTGATCCTACCATGAGCTAAAAATCCATCTTGATTTGATCATGACTGGTTTTACCAGTTTCTCTAAGTGAATGATGAGTTCAGGAGACACAAGGAAGAAAAGAAGTGGTTCATAAATAATGATGGAAGAATATTTATCTGGTAAGATACATTACTGTTTTTTGTGATGCTACCACTAGGGGGTGCAGGGACTTTTGGAGGATGGAGTGCTCCTGAGTGCAGTGTAGTGCAAGCCCACTAGAGGTCACTAGCACCAATGTAGAGATGCAAGAGAGTGGTCAGTAAGCCTCAGGTTGGTGTCGGGAAGTCACGTCTTTACAAAGGAGCAAGTTGGAGTTGGGTGAGAGCAGAGAGTCCGAAAGCTAGGAGGTCATGTCAAGAGCCAGAGGGAAGAAGAGCCAAAGTCAGAGTACACACCGGGGTCAGAAACTAAGCAGACAAGTAAGTCTGAAAGAGGGAGCAGAGAGGGGATTACAAGTAGAAAACTGGTATGGAGACAGGGGAAGTCAGACAAGACTGGACAGAGTGAAGGTCAGGGGGTGAGTGGGTGCTGAGATAGGGAAGTCAGACAAGACTGTATGGAATGAAGGTCAGGGGGAGAGCGGGTACAGAGACAGGGAAGTCAGACAAGACTGGACGAAATGAATGTAAGGGGGAGAGCAGGTACAGACATAGGGAAGTAAGACAAAACTGCACGGAACAAAGGTCATTGGGAGAGCAGGTACTTGGAAGCGGGACAAGATCAAAAACTCACAGGAACCAGGAAGCACACCCTGCAGAGCGGGAACTATTACTGGCAGCGTTCAGAGAAGAACAACTCCAAAAAAACCAACATGAATCTCGAAATGAGGCCAGAAAAAATAGGCTCCTTCCACATGACCTCACCCCCGGAGTGAACTGACAGAAGGAGCAAAAACACATACAGTGGCTCTGCACGAGCAGAGCCATGAAAGAGTCATGGCATTTTTTTTGCTTGTTTTTTAAATACTGTAATGAATTTAAAAAAAATTATCATTAAAATTTTGTTAAAAAATGTAATTTTTTTAAAATAAATTATTATTACAACTTGTATAGCAAGTTGACAATTTTTGTTGTGTACAGATGGTTTCTTAGCCATTAGTCATAAGAAAGGGGGATGTTATCCTGAAATGTATCACCTCTATTATAAATTAGTCTTACGCTGGTATCAATGTGTTATCAATACGAATCATTATCCCCCTTTATCTCCACTCTCCCTACGCACAGTGCATGCCACTAAAATCTAAAAAAAGTCTAAAAATTATCCCTTTTTGAGAGAAGATGCCTGTTTTCCAGGTGTTTACAAACAATCAATGCAAATGGAAGAATCTGTGACATTTTCATATGGAGTATAGGAAAAGTTATCTCTGGCAGTATCAGGATTCGGGAGATTTATTATTTGCTGAATGAAGCTTTTTCCCAATTTGTCCAAAATAATCTTTTTATTAAGGGAAATGAAATAGATCTGTAATTTTGAAAATTAAAAAGCAATGGTTTTTCAACTATAAATATAATATAAACCTTGTTTTGGGATAGTCATATTTTGATGGCCAAAAAGGGGTTAATAAACAAGCTATCATACTCATCTTTGCTTCTCGATAGTCATGCCTCTTCAATAGTGAAGTATAATAAGCCATGATCAGAAAGAAGGCTGAAAAGGAGCAATGAGTAAAGAGGAGCGAACCTATGGAGGTTCGGTTCCCTGGCCGCAAACAAACCAAACCTCTACGTGATTGAACGATGAGGTTCAGAAACACTGATTGGCTGTTTGAGTCTCCGCCCACAGACAGCCAGCAATAAGCAGATCACTTCTAGGCTAGGGTGGGAGGGCTTTTTCAAACTTTTTTTTGGGGTGCACACTACATCCCTTCATGCTGTTGTTAGCCTAGTTTAAGCGTTTCAAACACTGCAAGCAGCTCACACAGGGCTGAGCACCAAGCATACCTGAGCACAGCATTGCTCACGCAAGTTAAGCTCCGAACTACGAACCCGAGCCCTGTGTTTTTTAGTTGGTGTTTGGTTCGAAAGCCAAACTTCAGGTTCGCTCATCTCTAGAAATTAGAAGACCAGGTAAAGTGTGGTCATAAATAAGAGTGAATCAGCACACCACCATGTAATCATTCCAGGAAAGAAAATCCGGACGGTGCTCGTGGGTCAAGAAGGCTGTAGTCAATAAAAAAAAAAGTTGATCATGACTAAGGATGATCGCATCTGAAACGTGTAGATCGGAGTAGTTATGTTTTATTCCTTCTTCCCCCTTTTTTAACCATTATTGGAATAAAATTAAATTTTAGCTTTATTTCAAGTTTCTATGGATGTTGTTTGTGCTGGGGATCCGCCTTTTTTGACAGGCAAAGTGTGGTCAACATGGGACAGGTATTGGAAGGGTCAAGGAGAAGTAAGTGTAAGAATTAAACCGTTTATTGCAGACTTGATTTCCTCCAAGTTTGTTGAAATTGAATCTCATTAATTAAATTAAATTAATCTGTCCTAATCAAATCTTGAGATTTGCTCAACCTTTTATGGATATAGTATGGATATAATATGAATATAACAATTTCTTTTCAATCTTGAAAATGTACATTACGCCTGACAAACAAGCAAACAATAAGCGTCTTGTACACACAACTAAAATAAATAAACTCTAAATTCCTCAGGGAAAGTAAATATATTTTCCTGATAGTTTAAGATAACAAATTAAGAATGCACAAAAGTAAACAAGACACTACCATTCTTCTCTTTTTGGCCAGATCAAATAGACAGATATTCTGACTCTTCGTTTTATAGCCATCACGTCATTGCTGTAATTCTCCAGTACATTTCCCGGGAGAAAATTTTCAATTTTGCCAAGAGAGAATTTTCTGCCAGAGAAACTTGGAATATATGGTGTGCAATGGAAAATTTTCTTGATGAGATCTCACTAATGAAATGAAACTCCCATTTTCTAAGAGTATTTATAGGATCCCTGTGTAAAGACAACAGGACAAGTAGATGAGAATCCGAGAAGACGCCCAATCATCCACAATGAAGAACCTGGTGGCTTTACTTTGCCTGGTCTCCGCTCATATCGGCTCAGGTAAGCTGAGTGTAGTCATTGCAAAGCATATACACATAGTACACTGAAAATTATTAATCCCCCAAAGTTGGCAGAACCCACAATGTCAACTAGTTCAGCTGACAATCTAATGTATATTTGGGCACCGGTCAACTGATGGTTGGGAGAAATGTCTATTGAGCATTTCTGATTTTTTATTACATTGTTCTCCATGACATAAGTCACTGGCCAATGTGTCAGCCAGTGGCCTTGTCAAAGAGAACACAGAAACTGTCACAGTCTTCTCTTTTTGAGTGTTTGTGACAGGCTCAGGTTTGGTTTTCCTCTCATACCATCCTAGACCAAATACACATTAAACATGTTTATTTAATTGTGCACACTAGGATTTAATGTCAGTTCTGCTGCAGCAGACACCTGAAAGCAGCTCATCTGTTCTTGCTGATGTCCACGTCTGCATGGATAAAAACCTTCTTGCTCCAGCAGGGGGTGCCGGTTATTTAGATTATTCTGTAGGTTTGCCCGAAGGGGGATGGATGCATGCATTCCTTGCTGCTATGGTTGTTTGGTGTTTGGACATGTGGCAGTTTTCCCTGGTGTTGGAACTTTCCCTTCACCCTTCTCGGTACCTGTTCACCTCCGTGTGTTTCACCTGTTGTTTGCTGGAGCTTGAGTGTTGTTATTAACACCCTGTCTGTTGTTTGTGTTGGTGAGTTTTTGGGGATCTCCATCTTGGTCTGTTCCTTTGGGTGGTGGGTGGGGAGGGGGCATTACCATGAGGGCCAGGATAGGAGAAAGGGTGAGATTGAGGACTCAGATGATGCTACCTTTTACCGTAATTTTGGGTGGAGGGTCATCTCACGGTACCTCCCTAGCTTTAGAGTAAGTGCAGAACCCCCTGTCTGCTCTCTCTCCCTAACCAGTCATGCACATCCGTGATAAGAATGCTCAACCATGCCAGGGTATGTTCCCATGTTCAGGTTTTTTTGGTAAAACTTTTTATGCCACTTATGGCTTGGGAATGCCTTTGAAAACTTGAATGTGTGAACACACCTTTACGCTTTATTAGATAGTCACTATGTACTAACAAATCTATTTCCTGTAAAACCGAAGTAATGATTACTCATCATTATTAGAGATGATGCAAATCAATTCGAGAAAGATTAGGTTTGATTTAAATTTCATAAAATTTTGGGTTTCATGCAAATTCGAACAGTTTGAGATTTCATTAGCAATTTACAGGAAAAAAAAAACTTGCCTGGCACCATTTCCCATGTTGCTGAAGCATGAGAGAAAATAAGCATTGTTTTGCATTGCCATGCAGGATTCCTCATAATGACCTGCAGCAATGATATCTTATGGATTATCACACCTTATACATTGCTGGTCAGAACCGGGGCCATTACAAATCAGCGGTTCCCATATTAGCACAGTTTGTATGGCTGGGTCATTTTCCATCCCCAGAGTCAATGGGTAAGTCTCTTTCTCCTGTACAGTGTAAGCTCAGTGGGGTGTTCTCTCTTTTCTGTAGAGTTTAAGCTCTAATGGTTAGCGAGGTTCTCCTCTCCTATGAAGTGTATGCCCTTATGCCCAGCCCGATTCTTGCTCTTTCCTCTCCTACACATGTATTCTACAAGCAACTAGAAGATTTCTCTCATGCTGTACTGTGAGGGACGCTAAAGCTACAAGCAGTGTAGCTTCAGAGTGCAGTAAGCAGGCAAACCACAAGGGGGCAGTGCCAGGTCAGCAGCAGGAGGTCTCGTCAATAGCATCGGGATAATCAAATCGTGGTCACGTGATAGCCAAGTGTCAGAAACCGTGAAGTCACGTATGCAACAGAGGGGAGAGAAAGAGCTGAAGTCAGGAACGAGGATACAGGTCAGATGCCAGAAAGTACAAGAAACTTACAAGTTTGGAGGACAAACAGGTTGGGACTGGAATCAGACAGACAGGGATAGATGCACAGCAGACAGGAGTAGGTAGTCAGGGACTATAGCGGACAGACGAACAGAGGAGGGAACGATCAGGACAAGGTAGCATAACAGATCGGTAACTCTCGGGAGCCCACAACACATGCTGCAGAGCATAAGCTATCACTGGCACTGCACCAGAGGCACAGCACAAAAAAATAGCATCCTGACATCTAGAATGAGGCAGGATGGGAATAACCCCTCACCTAATCTGTAACCCTGAGCTGAAAAACCAGCCATGGCTCAGCTGTGGTTGACACAGGCATGGGTCATGAAAATTTTTAGTATTAAATTCCATGCAAATTTATTAAATGCATATGAAATTTTGGGCCAAAATTTGACAATATTAGCAAATTTGATTTTCAAAAGATACGGTCATCTGTAATCAACACAAATAACATAGTCAAGTTAAAAAGAATCAAGAAACTAATGATTCAATTATCATTTATGAAGACCTTTATGTGTTATGACTTCACATGACTGTAGGATGAAGGTGGAAATGACCAACGTCGGGGTCTCATTGGCTATGTTAATGAAAAGCATGATTCTTACGACAACCATAATATTTGCCATATCATATGAATGACTCTTTATTACTGACCAAGTACTGCAATGTCACCTTTATTTTCTAGTCTTCTCCCATAATTGTTATTCGTGCTTGTCCAAAAACTCCACAAATTGCAATGAGACTCAGACTGAATGCATTGGTGATCGATGTATGACCGTCTGCCAATACTTTTACAATGGTGAGAGCAACTCAATTCTACATTTTATATAAGTATAGCATCGTGCTCTTATTGTCTACTTAATTGTTTTGTAGGTAAAAAGTTGTATAAGTCAATATATAAAGGTTGTGCCAATGAAACTTTGTGTGGAGCTGAGGGCTCAGACTTAATGGAAATCGTGAAATTTCGGTTTTATGTAAAATGCTGCAATGGGGATTTATGCAACACTGACAGATATCAACGTAAGTGTTAATTTCCTTCAAGAACTTATTTAATCTTAAGATAAATATTGTGTATTATTTACTAAAATTATCCTTTACACATAAATGAACTTCATAGTATGAAAATGATCCAGACATTCCAAGGTGTCTCAGGTTGAATAATGATAAGACAGTCAATAAAATATTATTGTTGTTGTTGTTGTTGTTGTTGTTGTTGTTGTTGTTGTTGTTGTTGTTGTTGTTGTTGTTGTTGTTGTTGTTGTTGTTGTTGTTGTTGTTGTTGTTGTTGTTGTTGTTATTATTATTATTATGCATATTATTATGCATATTATTATTATTATTATTATTATTGTGCATATTATTATTATTATTATTATTATTATTATTATTATTTTACAAACTGGAGATGAGATGATCATTTAAAATGTAAGTTGCTTAGCTTCACCAAATTATCCTAAAAATCTTTATTTTTGTTTATGTTATATTCTTAGTTGAATGGGCAAGAAGTGCAATAATTTGCACAGGATAAAGGCTTTTAGTTTATTGGATGGACCGAAATATGAGCTTGAATGCTACATTGAGGGAAAACTGAATAATAGTGACTGTAATCAAGAGTAGAGATGAGAGATCCTTCCAAGGATCAGATCAGTTAAGGATCTCCGATACCGCCTGAGATCATTATCGGATTGACAATCCTATCCAATCCGATAGTTGATCCTAGCCAAACCCATTAAATTCAGTCAGAGACAAAAGTGATGTCAGGTAAAATGGTGTAGGGGGCTGTAAAAGAAAGAAAATTAAAAAGGTTAAAGTAGTATATACTTACTTCATCACTGCAGGTGGTCATGTTCTATGGCTGCTCGGTGTGACTTCAGATGAACCAGATCTGGAATTGTCATGGCACCTCATGTGGATTACATCAGACCTAGTGTTTTGGGGGTTAATTGAGGGGTGAAAGATGGTGTGTTTTATTTCAGATAAAATATTTCTTTGGGCATTTGCGTTTATTTCTTTTCACTTAATAATTAGTAATGGGGGTTTCATAGCTGCCTACCATTACTAATCTAGGGCTTAGTGGTGACTGTGAGCTGCTATTAACCCCTTATTACTGCAACTGCCATGCACCAGGGCAATTGGGAAGACCCATGTAAATTTATTTAATTTTTTTTTTCAAAAAGCCGCATGGAATTCATCCTATTTTGAAACAGAGCCAAGATAAGTGCACAGCTGGGGCTGTCGCCTGTTGCCATGGGCTTTATCTGTGTTGAGTATCATAATATGTGGAGACCTTATACCAATTATTTTATTTATTATTTATTTATCATCAGTATAAAGACACAGACAGCATGTATGATTCCAATCAATCACAGATGCTGTCTCTGAGATGGGGCATGGTCCAATAACAGCCATTCAGAGACGCTGGTTGAAGGGGAAGCAGTGAATATGCATTAGTGATAATTGTCAGACCTGGAATTAGCGCTAAAGCCGTGGGGATGCTATATGTACTGATTAAACTCTTTCCCTTTTGCTTCCTTTTTTTTACAGTAGCCAATCACAGCCATGCCAAAAATGGCTGTGATGGGCAGGTAGAGGATGTTTTTTGTCAACCAATTATTTACTGATCCTTGGCAAGATCACTGACTTTTGCGGTAAATGCTCGGATGTCTGATCCTGATCCAGCCAAAGATCATACGATTTTAACATTTTTTGATCTTTGCCGATCAGGATCGATCATCTCTAGTCAACAGAACAATGAGTCAAATTAACAGTAAGAGGTTATAACATGATACATTTGCCCCTTTTAGATCATTTAGTCTAAGTTTACACTATTAACATACTTTAGTCCAGTCCACTAATTTAATCTACAATGTGGCATAAAATCAATGTGATTTTAATGCACCAGATCACATTATCACCTCACACTATTACATAGGTAACACCACTATATCAAAAAACACATAAGGGTTTATAAAGTGAAGAATAAACAAGTGAAAAATTGATCTGGCACCGGCTCACACACACATACCATGTACTGGTTAGGGTATTCACTGACAAATGGAATCATGTGCTCCGCTACCTCAAACAGACATGTGCAAGGCAATGTAAAGAGAAAAACAGGGGCATCAACAGGACCTGTTTAAGAACTGATGTGTGTGAAATGACCATCATCCATGGCTGCTGCCCGCATCCTCCGGCATCCAAATGAGGTATATAGCGAAGCCATGGTTTTATAGCAAGCTGTGGTCTAAAAATTATTACTGTATATAGCATAACAATAGGCTTGATGTTTACAAAACACTGAAGCAATTAGCACAAAAAAAAACAGTGTTGCAATTCTCCTGTCACGATTCCAATGTGCAGAACATTTTGTATTATTCTGTTATGCTCTCCTACAGAGCCGGTATATGTTGCTTATGGTGCGGAGTGTTTTGCAGGATAAATTCTCTGCTGGTTATTTAACAAGTCAGGATTTCACGCAGGTCCTGGTAGATGCTTCTCATTTCCGGTGATTGCTCTGCTTCATTAAGGAGTGTGTTAGCTCAGGACACCACCAGTCAAACTTCCTTTTTACTGTTGTGCTGTTGGCTCCCATGGTGCTCAGTGTTAAGATCTTGGTCTCTTGACTCCGGACTGCTATTTACCCGTCTCTGCCTGTTTCTATTGTGACCTCCCGGCTTCTGACCTCAGACTTCCTCCTGACCACATCCCCTCCTGCTCCCTGTATTTTGTACTTACTCTCCTGGTATCCTGACCCTCAGCTTGTATCTTTACCTCATCTCTGTCTGCCTTCTCCCCCCCGTGTACTGTTGTGACCTCCTGGTTTGTGATTTCGGCCTGACTACCTCTGCATTTACTGCATACAAGGAGTGTTTTGCACCACCTGGTGACAGTCATCACAGCTCCATCCTTTAAATCTATACACTGTTCTTATAGACATGCCACCTTATTATCAATGGTGCTTAGTGGCACAGTATATAACCACAAGTTACATTATATGTACATTTATTGGATTTCAAATATTGGATATTTAAGGAAGCAATTATTCTGCTCATTTGTATTAATAATTTATTAAAGATATTCTGTTTATCTCTCCAGTTCCTAAAGAAGATCCAACACTAAATGGCAAAACATGTCCATCTGCATTCTGCAAGGACACATTAGAGGAATGTAAGACTGAGAAGGAGATAAACTGCACCGGATCCATGGACAGATGTTATGACTATAGGGGAAAAGTGATAAATCCTGGTGAGTAAGTCTTTGTAAAATAGTTTTAATATTTATAATTCCCGTACAATTTTTTAAAAAAAATGCTTCACATATAATCTTGACAGACACACAGAGACATCAAGAGACACACAGACAGAGACACACACAGACACAGAGACACACACAGAGACAGAGATACAGGCACATAGAGACAGACACAGAGACAGAGACACACAGAGACAGAGGCACACTGAGACACAAAGAGACAGACACACAGAGACAGACACTGAGAGAGAGACACACCAAGAACGAGAAACACACAGACACTGACACACAGAGACAGACACAGAGAAAGAGACACACTGAGACGCAGACACACAGACACAGAGACACACAGAAAAGGAGACAAAGAGACACACACACACAGAGAGAGTCAGACAGAGGCAGAGAGGGAGACAGACAGATAGAGAGGGAAAGTGAGAGAGTGGGAGAGAGACAGAAAGACACTTACTATCCGGGGCAATGCTGGGTACTACAACTATTATCCTATAATTTTCCACTCCTGTACACATTTGGAACTATAGAACCTATCATGCCACATTGTTTAATTGAAAAATTCTAAAAAAAATTATAATATGGAAATTACATATTTTACATAATAATGTTTTCTGTTTTTGAATCTATAGATGAGACTGTGGAGAAATATTCTCTCAAAGGTTGTAGCAATTCGGATACCTGCAAGTACAACTTTGACTGTGCCATCGGGATTGTGGAATTACACAGGGAGAGTCTGATCTGCTAGACTTTACATCATAAGTCAAGAACCTTCAAAAAATTAATGATTATTAATAAATAAATTAGCCAAATGCAACTTTAATGATTTTGTTTTGCTATCCTTTATCACAAATTATATAAAAGAATAGAAAATGTAACTTAAGATTAGAAATTGGCAGATCTGGCAACATTTGAATTTGTTCCTTCTCACAGATTTTGCTTAAAAATGTTATTCATAGATAAGTTATTTTACAATTATAATAAAAGTACTATGTAAAAAAAAAAAATCATACTCATGACACTGCTTACCTGTCCGCCCTTTCTGCTCCTCACCGTCACCCATGTGCGCAGTCTACATGCTCAGGGAACAGTTTTGCGCATTTGATTTCAGCATGACTTTTACTAATCAAAATATATCAATGATGCGCTGCCAGATAAACTCAAAGGAATTTTCATTAAAATCAGAAGGTTTTATGGTTCATAGTTCTATGCGTTTCGCAGCTAGCATGCTCCTTCATCAGGAACCAATAATAGCAATATACATACCTAATCAAGCTACATGACATGAATTGATGGGTGATTATGATAAGCGAAGAAGACAGAGAGTTGAGGTATGAGGTGAGTATAAAGATTTATAGATATGGCTAAATAATCCTAAAGGAGAAAAAAGTTATCTAAGAAAATTTGAAATTTCAATTAAGATGTAATTTTGTGAAAACTTCATTAAATATTCATTAAACAATGTTTTGTTTCTACATGACTATTAATTACATTTCAAGCTTAGATATTATTTTGAATTTATGTTTTAGCCTAAAATTAGATTTACTAAAAACATACTGAAAACTTTTAAATTTTCATACTTACAATAGGTTAACATTTCCTTTAGCGTGCAGAATAAATTCTCTGCAAATAAAATTCACCAGGAAAATCCGGTTGAACAAGCAAATTTGAATTTTGCCTAATCCTTTTAACTTTAGGTTGTATAAACTTTTATACTTGCAAACACAACTTTGACAGAGCCATTGAGATTGTGGAATTACACAGGGAGTGTCTGATCTGCTAGACTTAGTGATGTGCGAACCCGCCGATGTTCAGGATCGGGAGACTCACCCAAGCTTTTTGTAAAGTTCGAGTTCGGGTCGGAAATAACACGAACTTGTGCCCGATCCCAAGCTTGGACTTTACAGTGATAGGATGGGACGGGGGGCTGTTAAATAAAGAATGTAGTTAATAATAAACATTGTCATTATACTTACTGGTCCCGCAACTCATCCTGCAGACCCGTTGTTTCCTGGCTGCTTTTGCTTCCAGGTCCGATCATTAACTTCTGGTGGTATTCACTGCGCTGCTCGTCACTCGGCAGTCTTCGGCTTTTTTCAGCCACATTTGCGGTGACAACAGGGTTCACCTGAGTCTATGTCTTGTCTGTACAGAGCGATGAAGCAGAGCTGACATTGCTCTCCCTGTGGACTAAGTCTGACAAAGGATTTGGAGTCTCTACATTTTTTTTGTTTAATGTATAATAAAAAAATAATTCTGTGTTGTGTTTTATTTTACTGTGTACTAGAAATTCATGGTGGCCATATCTAATTTGGTATAACACCATGAATTTTGGGCTTAGTAACAGCTGAGAATACAAAGCTGATATTAACCCCTTTATTACCCAGCGTGCCACCGCCATCAGGGCCGCTGGACGAGCCGGATAAAGTGCCTGGAAATGGCACTAAGCAACAATGCGCCAAATCCAGGGATGGCTGCGGGCTGTGGTTTTTAGCATGGGGGGCCCAGAACACTTGCACCTTACCACCCTGAGAAACCCAGCGCCCAGCTGCCTAGTTTTACCTGACTGATGATCAAAATACGGTGGTAGCCCATTCATTTTCTTTAAATTATGTTTTTAAATACCTTAAAAAAAAAAAAATAATGGTGCCATCCAAGTAAATGATCATACACTCTGGCATCTTTCTTTGTTCAAGTCCAGAGAGTATGATCTGCCTCCGGGGTAGTGGGTATGACCAGCTGAGCGAGACTACATGGCTTTCCCCTCCTCTATAAGCTTTATGTCTGTGTGCAGTTCCTGCCACATACGAATAAATGGGCTGGTTTCAGATTACTCCAACAGGCAATCACATACATCTATTCTCTGTGCCGGTGTCTGTGATTGCCCAACATCACAGTACTGTAAAAATAAATAAATCAGTAAAAAAATGACATAGTGCTCTGCAGTATTTTTCATCTCAGCACAGATAAAGCGGACGGCTATGGGCTGCCACCCCATCTGTCTGGCTTTACCTTGGCTGGCAATCAAAATTCAGAGAAGCAAAATATTTTTATTAATTATTTAAATAAATATTTTTAAATAAATCGTGTGGGCTCCACCATATTTTAATGGACAGCCAAATAAAACCAGGCAGCGGGGGGCTGGAATCCTCAGTGCAGGGGGCTCAAGCTGTCTGGGTCTCCCCAACTATGAACTGCAGCCCATAGCTGCCACAGAAAATGGTGCATTCATAAAAGCGATATTTCTGGCACTTTACCTGGCTCATCCAGAGGCTCTGATGGTGGTGGCATGCTGGGTAAGAATGGGGTTAGGGCCAGCTTTGTATTATCAGCTGGTGCTAAGGGCCAAAACTCATGGTGTCATGCCAAATTAGACATGGCCATTATAAATTTCTAGTAAACTTTTAAAAACTCACAACAGATAAAAATTTCAGTGGAAATTGTAAATTTCCATAAAATATTGTACAATGCATTTTAACATCACTTGCTTTCATCAAGTACTTACCGATGTTCATACAAGTATAGTAGAAATACATTTGTTCTCTTCAACACCCACCTACAGAAGAAGTGGGAAGCTAAGTAATCAAATTGTTTCCCTAAAATTTTGAATTCACAAGAATCTGATTATTGAGTACCAGCAAAGTGACCATCAGCTAGATAAAAATTTGCTAACATCTAAGGGATGAAAAAAAGGCTATTCTCTACTCCTCAGTCCTTCCCACACCTTTGTTATGACTTTGCTCCTCTTTCCACTCTGTTTTCTATTCTGTATTTTTTATATTATTGTCTTCTCGTCCTAAGACTCTGGGCCACATGTAACATAACGCACATCATCAGCATTAGCGTTTTACAATTTTAAACATTACCATCAATTGATTGGATCATATCCTATGTAGCAGAATGGGACATGGTGAAGAATGGCATTGAGAGAAGCCAAGAAGCAGAAAAAGATAGACAAGATAGACACAATATGAGGACCAGTGTCGGATTGCCGATTGGAAGGCCAGCAATGTTTATGGTCTACAGTGGGAATTATATATCAGTGTTCATATATTAAAGACTATTGGTCAAGATGAAAAGTTAAAATCCGGAATTAGTTCATAATACTTCTATCTACAGTAGATTCTGTGATTGGGTGTCCATCCAGGGAATTGGTCTAATTGCTGTGGAGATGGGAAGGAATTTTTCACCTAATACGGAGTATACTGTCTGCCCCATGGGTTTTTTCCTTCTTCTGGGTCAACATATTAGGATATGGGTTAAACTTGATGGACTTAATTCAAGTTTACAATCATAAAGAACTGATACTATGAAATGTAATCCTGATTTAGAAAAAATAATAATGTAATTAAAAAATAAAAACAAAAAAATGAAGAAGAAAACATTTTTTAACTCAAAGACATTAGTCATAATTAATGGGAAACTTTATATTGGCCTTCCTTATTTGCATAGACAGATTTTTGTTGAGACCATGTGAGTAATAAAATTAAGAGGCCTTCACAAAGAAACATCCTACTTGTCCTTTTCCAAATGTTATGGTCTGAGGTGATATAATGTACCAGAACCTCTAGTCTTCATTTCAGGTACACTAAAAGCTTGGTGTCACATTGATTTGGCCATTAAACCAGTGGTACGTACATTTCTCTAAGTATCCCAGGGACTGTAACTCTAAACCACCACTTGGCACCATGTAAATTAACAACTCTTCAGTCCCTCTAAAAAAAGGTCTGTTCTATCAGGTTTATTTAACCCGATGTGTGTTTTTCAATCCAACACTTCAGGATTTACCGTATTTTTTGCTTTATAAGACGCACTTTTGTTCCCCCAAATTTTGGGGGAAAGTAGGGTGTGTGTCTTATAAACCGAATATACGGGGGGTGTGTGTACATATATATATATATATATATATATATATATATATATATACTGCAGGATCCGCTCTGGAGTGATGCTGGGGGCAGGTGACAGCTGCGAGCGGCAGCGTTTGATCTCCTGCTCCTGCTCATATAATATGCACAGCCGCTGTCCAGCAGTGTGGTGCTGAAACTGCATCACACTGAGGGGCTGGGGCAGCGGGGCATATTATATCTGCCTGCACCCTCCTTTGATCACACATGATCCCCCCTGTGTTAGATATGGCCCCCGTGCTGCTTCCCATAGTAAAATAAAAAACTCTTTACTTACCCCCTCCAGCGTGTCTCCCTCCTAGTGCTGTGATTAGGCACGCAGAGATTTCACTCTGCTGTGCTGATCACATAACCGGACCGTGAACCAGGAATTGCAGGCAGGAGGCTGGGGCTCAACCCTGAGGAGAGGGACACGAGGGAACACAGTGCTGGAGAAGATAAGGAAAGAGTTTATTTTACTAAAAGCAGCAGCCTGGGGGTGATATCTAACACAGGGGGGCCATGTGTGTCAGCCACAGGGGGGCCGTGTGTGTCAGCCACAGGGGGCCATGTGTGGCAGCCACAGGGGGGCTGTGTGTGGCAGCCACAGGGGGGTCGTGTGTGGCAGCCACAGGGGGGGCCGTGTGTAGCAGCCAAAGGGGGGACGTGTGTTGCAGCCACAGGGGGGGCCATGTGTAGCGGCCACAGGGGGGCCATGTGTGGCAGCTACAGGGGGGCCGTGTGTGTCAGCCACAGGGGGGCAGTGTGTGGCAGCCACAGGGGGCGTGTGCCAGCAAAAAGGGGCTATATTCAATATAAGGTGGCCATATCCAGATTAAGGGGGCTAATTTTAGGATGGGGGGGCTATGAGGGGCATATACCCTATATGATTTGTTAGACGGACACTGGCATTAAAAGACGGACCCCATTTATTAAAAAAAAATTCTCTATTCCTTCACCAAATTTGGGGGTGTGTCTTATAAAGAAAAAATACGGTAAATGTTCTTTGAGTATTAAACACTGTTGCACCTTTTTTTACAAGTTATATCATAGGGGAAATAATGCAATGTTTAAGGTTTTAATATCTCACTCATACAAAATATTTTCAGCAAAGGCCACTGCAGAAACAAATGGTTGTATAACAATCTATTTTGCTAATTTTTTTAGAAAATTATAAACCTTGTTATTTAACAGATATGTATGGTATCCTTCTCCATTTGAGATATGGAAAATTTTAATTTTAGAAAACCTAAAGTGTCTATGCGAAGAATTAGAAATCAAAATTACAAAATTCTAACACCCAAAGAGAAATAAAGTACTATTAGTAAATCTGACAAAGGATTTCATCTATTTAAATCATGAAAGTGAAAATGGGGTAAAGGGATGAATATTTAGAACGGTAAAACCTACTGTTGACAAATAAAATCACAAACTTCCTCAGGGAAGGCAAATATATTCTCCCGATATATACTACGATAGCAATTAAACATTGCACAAAAGCAAACAAGGCACACCATTCTCTTTTGGCAAGATCAAATATAAAGATATTCTGACGGTTTCCTCGTAAGATACACCATCACTGTATTGCTATATTACTAAAGCAATGAATTTTTCTTAGAGGAGAATGACCCTCTCAGGGAAGTGTTTTGGACAAGATTTCCTCCATCCCATAATACAATAGTTTCTTTACCTTTCCAAAGAGTATATATATGATTCTTCTGTACAGTCAACAGGACGAGCAGAAGAAGATTCTAGAAGCAGCCCATTCATCCACAATGAAGAGTTTAGTAGCGTTGCTTTGCACAATTTCTGCAGTTGTCGTCTCAGGTAAGACAAATCTAGGATATAAACATAAAGCACCATCAAACTTTATTGCAAAGTTCCTCCATCATTTTAAACAGATCTATGCTGACGTAAAATAGAATTAATTATTGATCTTCTACGTCTCTGATAAATCTAGTTTGAAGTAGCAATTTTTAAGTATGGAAAAATAAACAATGATGATATTGGATCTGCATTAAATGTGTCCCATAACAAAACATGAATTCATCACTTAACAAATCAAGTGGTGTGTTCACATAGACATTCTTAGCCAGACGTGATTTTATTTAGACCCATTTTTACACTACATGGGTGATTTACGAAAACTTGTGATTGATCTTAAAGGTTAATTATCTAAGGGGTACTTTACACGCTGTAACATCGCTAGCATCGGCTAGCAATGTCCAACGTGATAGTCTCCACCCCCGTCGCATATGCGATTTCTTGTGATTGCAGCCGTAGCAAACATTATCGCTATGGCAGCTTCACACGCACTTACCTGGTCGGCAACATCGCGGTGACTGCCGAACAATCCCTCCTTCATGAGGGAGGTGCGTTCGGCGTCACCGCGGCGTCACCGCGGCGTCACCTCGATGTCACTAAGCGGCCGACCAATAGAAGCGGAGGGGCGGAAATGAGTGGGACGTAACATCCGGCCCACCTCCTTCCTTCCGCATTAGCGGCGGGACGCAGGTAAGGAGATGTTTGTCGGTCCTGCAGCTTCACACACACAGCGATGTGTGACGCCGCAGGAGCGACAAACAACATCGAATCAGCAACAGGAGCGACATTATGGAAATGAACGATGTGTTTTACGCTCGTTCATAATCGCTCCTAGGATTTACACATTGCGATGTCGCTACCGGCCCCGGATGTGCATCATTAACGACGTGACCCCGACGATATTTCAGTAGCGATACCGCAACGTGTAAAGTACCCCTAAAAGTTAAAATGGGGGCTGAAGAGAATCTGAACCTATTGTAAGGGGAATACACAAACAAAAGTGGAGACAATTGTTTATAAGTCAACAATTCAAGTGAGCATAGGACAAAGTGTTAGAAGGGACATATAGCCTGGTCTTGTTGGGTATGATTATGAAAACAATTGTCAATGACAATCAAGCTATTTTTTTTTTCCACCTGAATTCCCCTTTATTTTATAATCAGGAACCAAAATAAATGTGTAACTGTTCCGAGCTGCCGTAAGATTGTCGAAGATCCAAAGATGCAGAATAAAATGTAGGTGGTTTCCTTGGTGGAATCCTGATTAAGAAGTGAAGACACACTTCAAAACATGTATAGAAAAACGCTTACAATTTATTCAACATGTTTGGGTCTTCATCATTCTTAAAACAAAGTGGGAAAATTCCTAATTTATTTTGGCTCCTGACTATTCCAGGCTTTACAACACGTGGATTCTGTAGCAGCTAGATTACGTGTTTATATACTGGTTGTGTGTCACACAACCGTACAGGGTGAGCACTGTCCCTTATCACTTTTTACATTTTTTTGGGTAAGACCCTATTGCGCTTTTTATTCTTTGTTTTATGACTCTAACTATTTATCACTGAAAAATCCCCTTTTATAGTTTTTTCCTATAAATGTTATTCATGCATCTCTGGCAACTCTACAACATGTAAGGAGTCTGAGGTTGAATGTCTTGGAGATCGATGCATGACCTGTTCCCAATTCATTGACAGAAGTGAGTGCAACTTATTTCTTCCTTAAAAAAATTACAGTGTCTTCTTCTCCGTTCTTGTTTTGTAAAGTCTATTTACTTTTTTTGTAGAACATAAAGTGCTTAAGTCAATACTGAAAAGCTGCGCGAATGAAACCTTGTGTGGAGCCATCGGCTCAATAGCGATAGAAAAAGTAATGTATCGATTTTATGCCAAATGCTGCACTGGAAACTTATGCAACACTGATGAATATGAACGTGAGTGTCACAATGACAATAATCTTCTTGGAATAATGATGAAAACAATATCCTGTGCAAGTAAAATGTTCTTCATCACTACAAAAAAACTATCTTAAATTCTTTTACCTTTTACTAAACATTACTAAATGCAAACAGCTTTTTCTTGGAGGCTGAAATTCTGTACAAATATTGTCATGGTTCTGATGCTCGGAGCATCTTGTGTTGTTATGTTCTGTAATGCTCTCCTGACTTGCTGTTCCATCGTGCAGAGCCTTTTGCACGTTTGAATGCTCTGCTGTTTGTCTTGAACAACTAAGGACGGATTTTCTCTCAGCTCTGAGTTCTACACTGGTCCCGGGAGGTGCCTTAGCACATGCTCCTCTTTCCGGGTGATTAATCTGCTTCATTATGGAGCAGACTTGCCCGCAACATCGACAGTCATACTTCCTGTTTTACAGTAGTTATTTCGGCTCCCGTTGTGTTTAGTGATCTGATCTTGGCTCTTGACTCTGGACTCTGCCTGTCTCTCTGTTCTTGTCCTTCCTTCTTGGCTTCTGACCTCAAAGAATAAAGAAAAAAGAAAGGCGCTCCTGTGTAAATCTATCAGCGGATTAGTAATATATGTAGTGCCAATTGCACTAGCCTTGTATTGTTGTGCTAGCAGGCACAACACTGTGGCAGCGTGTGTACAGGATCCCCTCTCCTAGGTTCACCGCATCGGGAATCCAGGCGGACACAATATCCAGCCTGAGGTCCTTGCTGCCACAGTCCTACGATCCATTGGAATACTACCCTCCTCTGTCAGCTTGCTGGTCCCCAGATCGCGCTGCTGCCCGGCCGCCCACTCCCTAACTGTGAGCTGAATAGATACACAAATTCAAATGCAAAAATGGCAGTAATACAGGCACTGCACAGATCCCACACACTGTCCCGAATGTTTAACCCTTTAATCGCACCTGATGAAAGGGACGTACCATCCCGGAAATACATATTGCGCTTAAAGGGTTAAATCTCCTGGTCTGTATGGTTGGATCTGTGCAGTAACTGGATTACTGCCCTTTTTGAATTTCAAATCGGGCTTCTGACCTCAGACCTCCTCCTGACCATGTCCCTGCCTGTCTGCTGTCACCTGTAAAAACCCTCCTAGAATTCTGTCCCTCGGCTTGTATCTTGACCTTGTTTGTCTGCTCCCAGCATCCTGTCACTACTTTCTGGCTTCTCACTTCGGCTGGTCTGACTAACTCTCCATTCACATTCACGCAAATAGTGTGTAGCGCCACCTTGTGACGGGTGTCACAAATATTCTTAATTTTGTAAGTTAGAGCACTGGAGGTCAAAAAGCAAGACATTTGTGTTGCTTTTCAAGAGTCTATCTTTAACTCTGCAGAATATTAATTACAAAATAACAAATGCAAATCAAAAATATAAATGAGAAAGTTCAATGCTATTACAGCAAGCAGAGATGGTCAAGTGAGAGAATGAATGACTTTAAAGGGAATCTATTAGCAGGATTTTGCTATGTAATATTGGAGCATTATTGTGTCAGGAGAGAGACTCTGATGTGCCACTTTTTATTCTGTGTTGCTGTTTCAATAAAATCTGTGCTTTCTCAGCAGAAGATTATCAATAGAGGACTAGCTGACTAATGCCTCTTAGTCCTGCTTATCTATACAAACTCACCCACACCACTGATTAGCAGCTTTCTGTCAATTTACAGAGTACACAGAAAGATTCCAATCAGTGGTGGGGGTGTGATACATAGGGCTTAGGATTGTAAGCAGTGTTATGTGGGCTTTACACTAGACGATCTATCGTGCGATACAGTGTCGGGGTCACGGTTTTCATGACGCACATCCGGCATCGCTTGCGACATCGTCCCGTGTGACACCTATGAGCATCTGTAAACAATCGCAAATCGGTTATGAATCGGGAATTGTGTACAGGTCGCTCATTTTTAAAAAATTGTTTATTCTTCTTTGTGCCAGTTGTTCATCGTACACAGGGTAGCACACATCGCTCCATGTGACACCCCGGGAACGAAGAACAGCAGCTTACCTGCGTCCTGCAGAACCCGCCGGCAATGCGGAAGGAAGGAGGTGGGCAGGATGTTACGTCTTGCTCATCTCCGCCCCTCCGTTTCTATTGGCCAGCGGCTGTGTGACGTCGCTTTGACGCCGAATGTCCCTCCCCCTTCAGGAAGAGGATGTTCGCCACCCACAGCGAGGTCGCTCATCAGGTAAGTACGTGTGACTGCGGTTTAACGACTTTGTGCGACACGGGCAGCGATTTGCCCGTGACGCACAAACGACGGGGGCAGGTACGATCGCTCGTGAAATCGCACGATAGATCGTACCGTGTAAAGCCCGCATTAGACTGAAATCAGTGTCTCAGTTCCTACATTACGCTGCTATCAGATTACATAGCAAAAATCCTTGTGACAGATTCTCTTTAAATGTTTTTGGTCAATACTCAATCAAAATATTTTGCTGTGTATTCCTCCAGTTCCTGTCGAAGATCCAACACCGAATGGTGTAAAATGTCCATCCGCCTACTGTGTCGGCACTTTAGAAGAATGTAACAGTACCAAGGAGATGAACTGCACTGGATCCATGAAGAACTGTTTCCAATTTAGGGGAGAAGTACAGCATCCTGGTAAGCAATATTTATGTTCTAAGGGATTTTATGATGTTTTTAACCCAAGGTATTCTTACTTAAAATGCGAGAAAAATAATATATTGGTAGGTTTATACAGCTATTGTGCTGTGCATTATAGGTTATGTAGAGGCTGTCGGATAGTATTAAAACTGAATGAAAGAATTTTTACTTAAAGTACAAGTGCATCTCAATAAATTACAATATCCTCAAAAAATAAGTTTTAGCTCAGTATTACAATACAAAAAAGGTAATGCACATATTATATAGAGTCATTACACACTGAGGGTTCTATTCCTATATATTATATAAAGTCATTACACACAGTAGGATCTACACCTATATATTATATAGAGTCATTACACACAGAGGGATCTATTCCTATATAATATATAGTCATTACACACAGAAGGATCTATTCCTATATATTATACAGAGTCATTACACACAGAGGGATCTATTCCTATATATTATATAGAGTCATTACACAAAGAGGGATCTATTCCAATATATTATTTAGAGTCATTACACACAGAGGGATCTATTCCTATATATTATATAGAGTCATTACACACAGAGGCATCTATTCCTATATATTATATAGTCATTACACACAGAGGGATCTATTCCTTTATATTATATTGAGTCATTGCACACAGAGGGATCTAGTCCTATATATTATATAGAGTCATTACACACAGAGGGATCTATTCTTATATCTAATATATAAAGCTGAATGTGTGTATGTGTGTGTGTGTGTGTGTGTGTGTGTGTGTGTGTGTGTGTGTGTGTGTGTGTGTGTATGTATGTATGTATGTGTGAATGTCCGGGATTGGAATCTGCACCGTCGCAGCTACAGCCAAAAAATTTGGCACACTCACACTTCTGGACCCCGAGAGCACCATAGGCTATGTTTTGAGGGATAATAACCCTACGCTTTACAGTTATTCGCCAAAAAACCTGCCTCCATTAAAGCGAATGGAGCTGGGAGTCACAGTGCAGCCAGAACTTCAGAAGAATGCGCAGCCACGCCCATATATGGAATGTTGGCGTGTCACAATGCAGCCAGGGAAAGAGACAGAGACAGACAGGGAATAAGGCAGACACAGACAAGGTAAGAAACAGACATAGACAGGGTAAGAGACAGACACAGAGACAGACAAAGAGACAGACTGACAGGGAAAGAGACAGACAAAGAGACAGAGACAGACACAGGGAAACAGACAGACAGGGAAAGAAAGGGAAAGAGACAGACAGGGTAAGAGACAGACAAAGACAGGTAAAGAGACAGACAAAGAGACAGACAGGGAAAGAGAGGGAAAGAGAGAGACAGGTTAAGAGACAGACACAGACAGGTAAAGAGACAGACACAGACAAAGAGACAGAGACAGCCACAGGGAAACAGACAGACAGGGAAAGAGAGGGAAAGAGACAGACAAAGGGAAAGAGACAAAGGGAAAGAGGGAAAGAGAAAGACAAGGAAAGAGAGGGAAAGAGATGGACAGGGAAAGAGAGGGAAAGAGACAAACAGGAAAAGAGACAGACAAGGAAAGTGAAAGAGATAGATTGATAGACAGGGAAAGAGATAGATAGACAGACAGGGAAAGAGATTGAGACAGACGGAGAAAGAGACAGGGACAGTCAGAGACAGACAGGGAAAGACACAGACAAACAAAGAGAGAGAGAGAGAGACAGAGAGATATATACAGAGGGGGAGACAGACAGAGAATGGGAGAGAAACAGAGAGACAGTTACTATACCGGGCGTTAATACATTCTATTTATACATTCTATCCCGGGAATCTTAATACATTGTATTTTGTTAACAACAGTTATTAACCCGGGCGAAGCCGGGTAGCACAGCTAGTATTATATAAAGTCATTACATACAGAGGGATGTATTCCTATATATTATATTGAATTATTACACACAGAGGGATCTATTCCTATATATTATATAGTCATTACACACAGAAGGATCTATTTCTATATATTATATAGAGTCATTACACACAGAGGGATCTATTCCTATATAATATATAGAGTCATTACACACAGAGGGCTCTATTCCTATATATTATATAGTCATTACACACAGAAGGATCTATTCCTATATATTATATAGAGTCATTACACACAGAGGGATCTATTCCTATATAATATATAGAGTCATTACAAACAGAGGGCTCTATTCCTATATATTATACAGTCATTAAACAAAGAGGGATCTTGTTCACATGTTTATTATATATTATATAGAGTCATTACACACAGAGGGATCTATTTCAAGTGAATATTTCTGTTACTGTTGATGATTAAGACTTAAGGTACCTTCACACATAACGACTTACCTGCGATCCCGAAAACGATGCGACCTGATAGGGATCGCAGGTAAGTCGCTGGGAGGTCACAGGTGAGATGTCACACAGTCAGATCTTACCAGCGATGCAGAACAATACAGATCGCAGTAGCGACCTATATAACGATCTCAGCAGTCACTGTGACCCTGTCACACAATGTCAAACACAGCGATGTGTCCTGCCCAGCAGGACATCGCCTCAGGCTAAGTTCACATTTCCGTTGATTTGTATCAGTCACATGCGTCGCTTGACGCATGTGACTGATGCGCTGTTCAACGCTGTACAACGGATGACAAAGAACAGAATTCTTTGTCGGATTCCGTTGTGTGCGGGGGGCGGAGTTCGGGGGGAGCCGAGCGGGGCCGTGGCACTGAGGACGTCAGTGCCGCAGGGACTGCAGGACAGGTGAGTGAGTGAGAGAGTGTGTGAGTGTGAGTGTGTGTGTGTGTGTGTGTGTGAGTGTGTGTGTGTGTGTATACACATGCTGAATGCGGGAGGGGGCGGAGCCGAGCGGGGGGCGGGGCCAGGCGCTGAGGATGTCAGTGGAAGTGCTGCGGTCTGCATGGCTGGGGACAGGTGAGTGTATGTGTGAGTGAGTGAGTGTGTGTATGTGCATGTATGTATGTATGTATGTGTGTGTGTGCACATGCAAAGTGCGGGAGGGGGCGGAGCCGAGCAGGGGGCGGGGCCAGATGAGGGTGTCAGTGGCAGTGCTTGTCTGCATGGCTGGGGACAGGTGTGTGTGTGTGTGTACATACATGTGCGGAGTGCGGGAGGGGGCGGGGCCGAGCGGGGAAGTGTCGGCCTCCCTGCACACGTAACCAGCCTAAATATCGGGTAACGGCAAAGCACCCGATGTTTACCTTGGTTACCCGATATTTACCTTGGTTACGGGCCTACACCGCTTAGCGCTGGCTCCTTGCACCGTAACCAGGGTAAATATCGGGTAACCAACCAAAGCTGGTGACGTGTGCAGGGAGCCAGAGAGCATGCGCAGCGAAATCCGACGGATCTCGCTGCTCAAAAAACGTTACATGCTGCGTTCCTCCCGCCCGGCGGTCAGTCGTTCCACGACTGATCAGTCGGGCGGAGGGTGCAACGCAGCATCATCAGTCACAATCCGCTGCTCATACAAGTCTATGGGAGCAGCGGAATCCGCTAAACGGATTCCGCTGTTTACAAGAGCAGCGGATTGTGACTGATAGATTTTAGCGGAAATGTGAACTTAGCCTTAGAAGAAAATGGCCTGGACCATTCTGCAACGACTAAAGATCTCACAGCAGGGGCCTGATCGCTGGTAAGTGTCACACATAACGAGATCGCTAACGGGATCGCAACTGCGTCACCATACGGTGACTCAGCTGCGATCTCGCTAGCGATCTCGTTATGTGTGACAGTACCTTTACAGCCAATGAAATCCCAAAATCAATATCTCAGAAAACAAGAATAATTACCACAAAACTCCTGCAAAGGTTTCCTAAGCATTACAAAAAGGTCCCTTATTCTTGTTCAGTAGGCCACACAATCATGCAGCAGACTGCTGAATTGACAGGAGTCCAGAAGGCAGTCACTGACACGTTCCACGAGGAGGGTAAGCCACAAAAGGTCATTGCTAAAGAAGCTGGCTGATCGCAGTGATGTACAGTCATGGCCAAAAGTTTTGAAAATGACACCAAAATTATATTTTCACATGATCTGTTGCCCTCTGGTTTTTATTTGTGTTTGTCTGATGTTTACATCACATACAGAAATATAATTGCAATCATATTATGAGACCAAAAGGTTCTATTGACAGTTAGAATGAGTTAATGCAGCAAGTCAATATTTGCAGTGTTGACCCTTCTTCAGGACCTCTGCAATTCTCCCGGGCATGCTCTCAATCAACTTCTGGATCAAATCCTGACTGATAGCTGTCCATTCTTGCATAAGCAATGCTTGCATTTTGCCAGAATTTGTTGGTTTTTGTTTGTCCACCCGTCTCTTGATGATTGCCCACAAGTTCTTAATGGGATTAAGAAAGTTTCCAGGCCATGGATCCAAAATCTCTATGTTTTGTTCCATGAGCCATTTAGTGATCACCTTTGCTTTATGGCAAGGTGCTCAATCATGCTGGAAAAGGCATTGTTGGGTGCCAAACTGCTCTTGGACAGTTGGGAGAAGTTGCTCTTGGAGGACATTCTGGTACCATTCTTTATTCATGGCTGTGTTTTTAGGCAAGACTGTGAGTGGGCCGATTCCCTTGGCTGATAAGCAACCCCACACATGAATCGTTTCAGGATGCTTAACAGTTGGCTTAAGACAAGACTGGTGGCAGCGCTCACCTCTTCTTCTCTTAATAAGCTGTTTTCCAGATGTCCCAAACAATCGAAAAGGGGATTCATCTGAGAAAATGACTTTATATCAGTCGGTCCCTGATGTTTTTTCTGGAGAAAAGTGGCTTCTTTGCTGCCCTCCTTGAAACCAGGCCTTGCTCAAGCAGTCTCCGCCTCACAGCGCGTGCAGAAGCATTCACACCAGCCTGCTGCCATTGCTGAGCTAGCTCGGCACTGCTGGTAGTCCGATCCCGCAGCTGAAACAGTTTTAAGATATGGTCCTGGGGTTTGTTGGTCCTTCTTGGGCGCCCAGGAGCCTTTTTGGCAACAATGGAATCTCTCTCCTTGAAGTTCTTGATGATGCGATAGATTGTTGACTGAGGTGCAATCTTTGTAGCTGCGATACTCTTCCCTGTTAGGCCATTTTTGTGCAGAGCAATGATGGCTGCACGTGTTTCTTTAGAGATAACCATGGTTAACTGAAGAGAAACATTGATACCAAGCACCAGCCTCCTTTTAAAGTGTCCAGTGGTGTCATTCTTACTTAATCATTACTGATTGATCACCAGCCCTGTCCTCATCAACACCCACACCTGTGTTAATGGAACAATCACTAAAACAATGTTTGCTGCTCCTTTTAAGGCAGGAATGCAATGATGTTGAAATGTGTTTTGGGGGTTAAAGTTCATTTTCTGAGCCAATATTGACTTTGCAAGTAATTGCTGTTAAGCTGATCACTCTTTATGACATTCTGGAGTATATGCAAATTGCCATTAGAAAAACTTAAGCAGTAGACTTTGTAAAAATTAATATTTGTAGCATTCTCAAAACTTTTGGCCATGACTGTATACAAGCATAATAAAGGAAAGTTGAGTGGAAGGAAAAAGTATAATATAAAAAGGTGCACAAGCAAAAGGTAAAACTGCAGCCTGGATAGGATTAAGAAAAGACCATTCAAAATTTTTGGGAGATACACAAGGAGTGGACGCTGCTGGAGTCAGTGCTTCAAGAGCCACCACACACAGACGTGTCCAGGACATGGGTTACGACTGTTGCATTCCTTGTGTCAAGCCACTCATGATCAACAGACAAAGCCAGAAGTGTCTTACCTGGGTCAAGGAGAAAAAGATCTGGACTGTTGCTTAGTGGTCCAAGGTGCAATTGTCAGATGAAAGTAAATTTTGCATTAATTTGGAGATCACGGTCCCAGATTCTGGAGGTAGATTGAAGACGCCACAATCCAAGCTGCTGAGGTCTAGTGTGAGGTTTCCACAATCAGTGATGGTTTGGGGGTCATGTCATCTGCTGGTGTAGCTCCAGTGTTTTACCAAGACGAAAGTCAGCGAAGCCGTCTACCAGGAAATTTTACAGCACTTCATGCTTCCCTCTGCCGACAAGGTTTTTGGAGATGGAAATTTAATTTACTAGCAGGAATTGGCCTCTATCCACACTGCCAAAAGTTAAATAACCACAGTATCACTGTGCTTGATTGGCCAGTAAACTAATGTGACCTAAACCTCATAGAGAATCTATGAGAGACATCAGACCCAACAATGCAGACGAGCTGAAGGCTGCTATCAAAGCAACCTGTGCTTCCATTAACACCTCAGCAGTGCCACAGGCTGATCACCTCCATGCCATGTTGCATTGATGCAGTAATTCATGCCAAAGGAGCCGCGACCAAGTATTCAGTAGCTTATTGTACAGACTTTTCAGTAGGCACCCACATTTCTGAGTTTAAAATCATTTTTTCAGTTGGTCTTATATAATATTCTAATTTTCTAAGATAAGGACTTTTGGGTTTATTTTCATGGGCTCTAAGCCATAATCATCAACATTAACAGAAATAAACATGTGAAGTAGATCCCTCTGTGTGTAATGATTCTATGTAATACATAGGAATAGATCCCTCTGTGTGTAATGACTATATAATATATAGGAATAGATCCCTCTGTGTGTAATGACACTAAGTAATGTATAATAAATATGTGAAATAGAGCCCTCTGTGTGTAATGACTCTATATAATAAACACATGAAATAGATCCCTCTGAGTGTAATGACTCTATTTAATATAAAATACAGACCAAAAGTTTGGACACACCTCTTCATTCAAAGAGTTTTCTTTATTTTCAGGACTCTAAAAAATGTAGATTCACATTGAAGGCATCAAAACTCTGAATTAAAACATGTGGAATGAAATACTTTAAAAAGTGTGAAACAACTGAAAATATGTCTTCTATTCTAAGTTCTTCAAAGTAGCCACCTTTTGCTTTGATTACTGCTTTGCACAATCTTGGCATGCCCTTAATGAGCTTCAAGAGGTAGTAACCGGAAATGGTTTTCCAACAGTCTTGAAGGAGTTCCCAGAGATGCTTAGCACTTGTTGGCCCTTTTGCCTTCACTCTGCGGTCCAGCTCACCCGAAACCATCTCGATTGGGTTCAGGTCTGGTGACTGTGGAGGCCAGGTCATCTGGCGTAGCACCCCATCACTCTCCTTCTTAGTCAAATAGCCCTTACGCAGCCTGGAGGTGTGTTTGGGGTCATTGTCCTGTTGAAAAATAAATGATGGTCCAACTAAATGCAAACTGGATGGAATAGCATGCCACTGCAAGATGGTGTGTTAGCCATGCTGGTTCTGTATGCCTTCAATTTTGAATAAATCCCCAACAGTGTCACCAGCAAAGCACACCCACACCATCACACCTCCTCCTCCATGCTTCACGGTGGGAACTAGCCATGTAGAGTCCATCCGTTGACCTTTTCTACAAAGATCTCAAACTTGGACTCATCAGACCAAAGCACAGATTTCCACTGGTCTAATGTCCATTCTTTGTGTTCTTTAGCCCAAACAAGTCTCTTCTGCTTGTTGCCTGTCCTTAGCAGTGGTTTCCTAGCAGCTATTTTACCATGAAGGCCTGCTGCCCAAAGTCTCCTCTTAATAGTTGTTCTAGAGATGAGAAATTGTGTCCAAACTTTTGGTCTGTACTGTATAATAAACACTTGAAATAGATCCCTCTGTGTAATGGATTCTATATAATATATAAAAACATGTGAGATAGATCCCTCTGTGTATAATGACTCTATATAATATGTGTTTAACTTTTTCTATTTTATTACTGAAATAAAATAACTTTTTGAGGATATTCTAATGTAATAATAATTTACTGAGATGCACTTGTATCTACATATTCTAAAAACCTAATGATTAATATTGTTTATTTATTCATTTTTTTATGCTTTTACAGGGGAAACATGGCATAATTATTCTGCCAAAGGTTGTGCTAATAATGATGCCTGCAAATACAACTTTGACAGTGCCGTTGGATTATCAGAACGTCCAAGGAGAGAATTGATCTGTTAGATGCTACATCCTAATCTGAACATCATATATGAATGAATGCACCCAACTCCGATGATCTTCCTAATAAATATCAGCCCTAATCTGTATAAAGAAGAAAGATGACTTCCACTGCAGCATATAATTTTTTTTCTAGGTTTTGCACTTTGGTCTATTGGTTTGTAGAAGTAAAATGCCAACATTCTTGTCAAACTAGGGTTTTAGAATTCTACTGTAGCTGCCATGCATCGTAGATTATAGATATGGCTAAATAATCTGATAGGAGAAAAGTTATCTCTGAAAACCTGAAATTTCAGTTAAGTTGTAATTTTTTTGAAAATGTAATTAAACATTTACTAAACAATATTTTGTGAAATATATTTTTACATTTATGTTTTATTCTAAAATTCCATTTACCAATGACATCCTGAAAACTTGTAATTTTTGACACTTACAATAGGTCCACATTTGCTTTAATGTGCAGAATAAATTCTTTGCAAATACAAATTACCAGGAAAATGAACAAATTCTGATACCTGCGAATACAACTTTGACATCACCATGGGATTATGGAATTACAGAGTGTCCGATCTGCTAGACTTTACATCATAATTAAATAATCGTTAAAGGTTGAATGATTTATTATGTATAACTATATGATTTATATAATTCAAGAATCTTTAGAGATTGAATGATTTATTAATAATTTAAAAATAATAAATTAATTAGCCAAATTCAACTCTAATTATTTTCTATTACTATACCTTAATCACAAATGACATAGAAGAATGGAAAATGTAACTAGAATTTAGAAATTGGCAGATCCGGCACCATTTGAATTTACCTGTTGTTACAGATTCTGCTGGGAAATTTAATCCACAGATAAGTTATTCACATTACCAAAAACATCCTGAAAACGTATAATTTTTCATACCTACAATATCTTTAGTGACCAGGCTAAATTTGCTAAAACATTTAATATAAATATAAATAAAACAAAAATTTGAAATAAATTTAAAATTTAAAACTAAACCTTAAAAATGTAAAACAAATTTAAAATTAAAATTTAAAATTAAAATTTAAAAATGAAAAATAAATATAAATAAAACATTTGCTTTAGTGACCAGTATAAATTCTCTGCAATTAAAATTTATCACAAAAATCTTAGAGAACAGGCAAATTTTAATTGTGCCTAATCCGTTTATCTTTAGGTTGCACTAAATCTGAAACCTGCAAATACAACTTTGACAGCGCCATTGGGATTATGGAATTACAGAGGGAGTGTCTGATCTGCTAGACTTTACATTATAATTCAAGAATCTTCAGCGATTGAATAATTTATTTAACACATTTAATAATTTAGTACATTAATTAGCCAAATTCAACTCTAGTGATTTTTCTATTACTATACCTTAATCACAAATTACATAGAAGAATGGAAAATGTAACTGGAAATTAAAAATTGGCAGATCGGGTAATATTTGAATTTGCCTGTTACAGATTCTGCCGGGAAATTAGATTCATAGATAATGAAAAAAAAAGAAGAGGAGGGTACTCATTGGGCTGTCATATCCAGTTAATTCTTATATTTCAACACAAGATGGTATTTAAAAACAGCAGGAGGGAGGGGGGAGTGCACAACGCAGCAGACGACGGCTGTTTCGTGGTAAAAAATCACTTCGACAGCTCTACCTGTTAAAGTGCGTGTTTAGCACGATGTGCCCGGTGTTTGCTCTCTTTGAATTCTTTATCTAGATTCACAGATAAGTTATTCACTTATTTAATATCCCTATTATTTATTATATATAATAAAAGTAAGATGTAAAAAATAACACATTTTCATACTCCCCACAAAGCTCATCTCTCCGGTCCCTCCGCACCTCACCCACGTGCACAGTCTATACGAACCAGGAATAGCTTTGCTAGTGTAATTTTAGCATCACTGACGCTGATCGGATGATGTGACGCTGCTCGAAGTGTGATTGCAATAAGCAAAGGGGCCTGAAAGTTTAAGTTAGAGGTAAGGGTAAGGATTTTTTTATTTTTTTAAATCTATTTGAGTTAAAAAAAAATGGCAGATAGAGGCCGCCATGTTGCTGAATAAGCATGGAAGCAAATTTCAAAAATTGTTTGTAAAATTCTAGTAGAATTCAATTCTACAATTCTACTTTGAATATATTTGATAGAGATGAAAAAATTCTTTCATACCTAATCAATTTCCCTAAAATTTAGAATTCAGAAAAATCTGGGTTTTTTATAGTTTGATTGTCTTAAGTTCCAGAAAAGTTACCGTGAGCAACATAGAGGTCTCAGGGGAAAACTCTTCTCCTTGTGGAGACGGACAAACCAATCTGGCTGTCAGTGGTGAGGAGCTTTAGACCTGCAATGCTCTTCTGGAAAATATTTGACTGACAGCGAGATTGGTATTTCAGTCTCCGCAAGGAGAATACATTTCCACTGAGACCTTAATAGAGCTTCTCATTCAGCCAGATCAGACTTCATACTTTGCACTAACGAAGGACAATCATCCCGAAACACTGTGTCTTCAAATTGAGGTTCTGATCTGGCATAAATCCTAGGTCATATGAAAAGGCTCGTTGGAGAGTCACTTTTGACTTTTAGGAATGCTACTTTCAATAAGTGGCACTTTTCTGAAGAGAGTACGTGAACAAGATAAATATTTGCTAAAATCTAAGGGATGAAAAAAAATATATATTCACTGGTCCCTAATCCGTCCCATACCTTTACTGCATCTGCTCATCTGACTTGGCTCTTATTTCCACTCTCTTTTTTATTCTGTCTTCTATATATAATTGTCCTCTGTTCCCAAGATTCTGGACCAGAACATAACTCACATCATTAGTAGTGATAGGACACGTAGACAATTAACTTTCCCCAATGTGTGTTTGCGAACAATCAAAAATACAAAGCTCTAACCCCTATGAAGATTACAGTTCTATGAGTTAATCAGACAAGAGATTTCATCTATTTAAATCATGAAAATGAAAATGGGGTGAAGTAATGGAAATTTACTTTTGGCAAGAGAGGAATGAACAGTAAAATCTGTTGACAAATAAAATAATTCCACCCAAACTTCCTCAGGGAATGCAAATATATTCTTCTGATATATTTCAAGCTAATTGTTAAACATTGCACAAAAGCAAACAAGACAGGACCAATCTCTTTAGGCAAGACCAAATAGAAAGACATTCTGATGGATTCCTTGTAAGTTACATCATCACTGTATTGCTCTATTACTAAAATCGTGAATTCTGCTGAGAGCAGAATGATCCTCTAAGGGAAGTGTATTTGGATTTATCTCATCCATCCCATGATACAATAGTTTCTTTACTCTTGAATAGAGTATTTATATGGTCCATGCGTGCAGAACACAGGACACGCAGAAGAGAATCCGAGAAGACGCCCAATCATCCACAATGAAGAACCTGGTCACTTTACTTTACATGATCTCTGCCCTTGTTGTCTCAGGTAAGATGAATCGAGTCACTACACAGCATATACACGGGCACCAAAAAGTGTTGTCAAACTTTATTGCAAAGTTCCTCTATCATTTTAAACAGGTCAAATGCAATTTCTTATGGATCTTGTGCATCTCTAGTAAATCTGGTTTGTGGTAACAATTTTCACATATTGAAAAATAAACAATGGAGAAATGGGACCTGATGTAAATATGTCCCAAAACAAACAATGAATTCATCACTTACCAAATCAAGTGTTGTGTTCACATAGACCAAACTTTCTTAGTAAGAGATGGTTTTATTTAGACCCATTTTTACGCTACATAGATGATTTGTGAAAACTTGTGATTGATCTTAAAGTAAAAGTGATGATGAAGAGAATCCCCAAAACATACTTGGGGAAAAACACAAACAAAAGTTAACACACTTATTATATGATAAAAAAAAAACTTCCATAACTCCATAATTCACATCACCATAGGGCCAATTGTTGGAAATAATATATATCATGGTCTTGTTGGGTATGATAAAAAAAAATGATGTTGATAAGAATCAATATACTAATCTTTTCACCTGAATGCCCCTTTATTTTATCACTCTAACCATATAATATCACTGAAATATCTCCTTTTTCAGCCAGTTCCTATAAATGTTATTCGTGCTTCTCCACTAACTCTACAACATGTAAAGAGTCTGAGGTTGAATGTCTTGGAGATCGATGCATGACCTGTTCCCAATATGTTAAAAGAAGTGAGTGTAACTTATTTCTTTTTTAAGAAAATTACGGCATCACCCCCTCAGTTCTTGTTTTCTGATGTTTATTTTCTTTTTTTGTAGCTAATATGTTTAGATCAATTCTGAAAAGCTGCGCAAATGAAACCATGTGTGGGACCAACGGCTCATTAGCAATGGAAAATGTAAAGTATCGATTTTCTGCAAAATGCTGCACTGGGCACCTATGCAACACTGATAGATATGGACGTGAGTGTTACAATGGAATAATTGACTGAAAATACTAAAATATTTTTCAAGTTCAAAAGTCTTCAACTTTACAAAAAAAATATTTTTAATTCCTGCAACTTTTGAAATATTTGTTTGTAAATATGAACAATTTTTACTTAGAGGCTGAAATTCTATACAAATATAAATACTTTTATAGGTTAGAACAGTGTTCCCCAACTCCAGTACTCAAGGCCCACAAGCAGTGCATGTTTTCAGGATTTCCTTATCACTGTACAGATGTTGGATTCATTAACTGTTCAGGTTATTAATTTATCACCTGTGCAATAGTAGGAAATCCTGAAAACATGGACTGCTGGTGGCGCCTGAGAACTGGAGTTGGGGAACCCTGGGTTGGAGCACTGGAGTTTAAAAAGTGAGACATTTGTGCTGCTGTATCTCTTGAACTTCTAAATGTGCAGAATATTAATTACAAATTAATAAATGTGAATCCAGAATGTAAACAAGCAAGTTCCATTTTATTACATCAAGCAGAGATGTCTGTAATGAAGCAAATAACATTAAAGGGAATCTCTTAGTTGGGTTATGCTATGTAATGCGAGAGCAGCATGACATATAGACAGAGACTTTGAGTGTGCAGATTAGAAAGTAACACCACTAGAATTAAGGTCTTCGCTTCTGCTCTCAGATTACATGGGAAGAACCTGCTGACAGAATAACTTTTGTTTGTTTTTAGTCAATACTCAATCCAAATATTTATATTTGTTTATTTCTCCAGTTATTGCCGAAGATCCAACACCAAATGGTGTAAAATGTCCATCTGCCTACTTTATTGGCACTTTTGAGGACTATAACAGTACCAAAGAGATGAACTGCACTGGCTCTATGAAGAAATGTTTTAAATTTAGTGGAGAAGTACTACATCCTGGTAAGCAATATGCATGTCATAAAGGATTTGATGGAGTTATTAACCCAACGTTTTATTTCTTTAAATGCATGTAAAATATAATGGTATTGGTAAGGTTATACAGCTCCTGTGCTTTGCATTATAGATAACTGAGAACCTTTTGGATAGTATTAAAACTGTGTAAAAGGATTTTTACTTAATAAAACAAATCTTTTGGATTATAAGACGCACTTTTATTCCCAAAAATTTGGGAGGAATATTAGGGGTGCATTCTAAAATCCGAATATAGCTTACCGGGACGTGGATAATTGGAGTGGGCGGCTGTATGTGAGGGAAGATGTCTGTGCGGAAAGCGGCAGGCTGCCTCTCGGTACGGACAGGTGGAAGACTGCCTCTCATCACGGGCTGATAGCAGACTGCTTCTCGGCGTAGGCAAGCAGCAGGTTGCCTCTCGGCATGGCAAGGCGGCAAGCTGCCACTCGGAGCGGGCAGGCTGCCTCTTGATGCAGGTATGAGGCAGGCTGCTTCTAGGTGTAGATAGGTGGCAGGCTAACTGCCTGTGCAGGCTGTGGTGGCTGAATGGAGCAGGCTGGTGCAGTGGGTGTCCCAGATGGCCTGGGTACAAATGATAGCGACCGGAGTCAGCGTGGGCACAGATGGAGCTCTCGGCTGAGAGCTCCATCTACGCACATGCCACCCTTGGCGCCATTTCTTTGAAGCCAGGACCACCAACAGAGCATCTGGGACACCTGCCGCATGGGTCTGCTTCACACGGCCATAGTCAGCACAGCTTCCACTGCCAGGATAGACCCCACTGCTGCCAGGACAGACCCCACCAGTACCGCCCCTGCCTACTGTGACTCCACTCCACCACCACTACCGACAATACTGGAGTATAAGACAGACCCCATTTTTATCTCTAAATTTGGGCTGCCTCTTATAAAATGAAAAATATGGTATCTACATATTCCAAGAACCTAATAATATCTGTTGTTTATTTAATTTTTTTTTTTTACAGGGGAAATATGGAAAAATTATTCTGCAAAAGGTTGTGCCAATGATGATGCCTGCAAATATAACTTTCTCAGTGCCATTGGGGTTGCAGTACGTCCAAGAATAGAATTGATCTGTTAAATGTTACATCATAATCTGAGCATCATTAATGAATGAGTGCAATCAACTCTGATCATCTTCCTAATAAATCTGCCCTAATCTGTATAAAGATAATATAACATTTCTAAGGTCTTCTACTAAGGTATATATTTTTTTTCTAGGTTTTGCACTTCCATACTAAAAACTTGTTTTTGTTTAATGAGTTGTACAATTGAAACACTCAAAATGCTATGGTTATAACATTCCAGCTGCCATATATCTTAGATGATAGATGTGGTTAAATGATCTCAAAGGAGAAAAGTTATTTCTGAAAACTTGAAATTTCAATCAAGATGTAATTATCTGATAACTTCATTAAATATTCACTAAACAAAATTTCTTTGTATGACCATTAATCAGATTTATTTTTAAATTCATGTTTAATCCTAAAATTCCACTTACCAAAACATTCTGAAATCTTATCATTTTTCATACTTACAATAGCTTTAGTGACCACAATAAATTTGCTAAAAGATTTAAAATAAATATAAATAAAGCACAAATTTAAAATAAATTTAAAATTTAAAAATGTAAAAAAATATTAATAAAACAAAAATGTAAAATAAATTTAAAATTTAAAGTTAAAATTTTAAAAATGTAAAATAAATATAAATAAAACATTTGCTTTAGTGACTAGAATAATTTATCTGCAATTAAAATTTATCACGGAAATCTTAAAGAACAGGTAAATTTTAATTTTGCCTAATCCATTTACCTTTAGGTTGCACAAATTCTGATACCTGCAAATACAACTTTGACTGCGCCATTGGAAGGAATTTTTTTCCCCATTGGAACTTGTTTGCCACATTGGGTTTTTTTTTGCCTTCCTCTGGATCAACATGTTAGGCTACGGGTTGAACTAGATGGACTAAGGGGCACTTTGCACACTGCGACATCGCAGGTGCGATGTCGGTGGGGTCCAATTGAAAATGACGCACTTCCGGCATCGCATGCGACATCGCAGTGTGTAAAGACTGGATGATACGATTAACGAGCGCAAAAGCGTCGTAATCGTATCATCGGTACAGCGTCGGCGTAATCCATAATTACGCTGACGCAATGGTCCGATGTTGTTCCTCGCTCCTGCGGCAGCACACATCGCTGTGTGTGAAGTCGCAGGAGCGAGGAACGTCTCCTACCGGCCTCACTGCGGCTTCCGTAGGATATGCGGAAGGAAGGAGGTGGGCAGGATGTTTACATCCTGCTCATCTCCGCCCCTCCGCTCTGATTGGCCGCCTGCCGTGTGACGTCGCAGTGACGCCGCACGACCCGCCCCCTTAACAAGGAGGCGGGTCGCCGGCCACAGGGACGTCGCACGGCAGGTGAGTGTGTGTGTGAAGCTGGCGTAGCGATAACTTTCGCTACGCCAGCTATCACCACATATCGCTGCTGCGACGGGGCGGGCACTATCGCACTCGGCATCGCAGCATCGGCCTGCGATGTCTTAGTGTGTAAAGCCCGCCTTAGAGTCTCCCTTCAACCTTAAAAACTATGATACTATGATACTATGATTGGGATTAAGGAATTACAGAGTGTCTGATCTGCAAGACTTTACATCATAATTCAAGAATCTTCAGCAATTGAATTATTTATTAATAAATTAATTAGCCAAATTCAACTCTAGTGACTTTCTATTACTATACCTTAATCACAAATGACATAGACAAATTGAAAATGTAGCTAGAAATTAGAAATTGGCAGAACAGACAACATTTTAATTTGCCTGTTACAGATTCTGCTGGGAAATTTGATTCACAGATAAGTTATTCACTTATTTAATGTCCCTATTATTTATTATATATATATATTAAAAGTTAGATGTAAAAAATAAACACATTTTCAAACTCACCACACAGCGCATCTCTCCGGTCCCTCCACTCCTCACCATCACCAGTGTGCAGTCTTCATTCTCACGGAACAGTTTCACTCATGTAATTTCAGCATGACTGGCGCTGATTAGACAATGTGACATTGCCCGAAGTGTGATTGCAATAAGCAAAGGGGCCTGCAAGTTGAGGTTAGAGGTGAGTATAAGGATTTTTTTTATTTTTTTAACCTATTTAAGTTAGGAAAATGGCTGGCAGAGGTCACCATTTTGCTAAAAAAAACCATGGTGTCCTGATCCCTCTGTGCAGAGCATCTTGCACACTAGGAGATGCATGCTGTGCTTTTGTGGACTTCTGAACTGGCAGTGACATGATTTCTCTGTGAAGATCATCTTGCAGACTAGAAGATGCATTGCTGTGCTTTCAAGGACTACTGAACTGGCAGTTACATTTCTTTGTGCAGATCATCTTATCTTGCACACTAGGAGATGCTCTCCTGTGCTTTCGTGGACTACTGAACTGGTAGTGACTAGTGATGAGCGAGTACACTTGTCACTACTCGGTACTCGCACGAGTATCACTGTATTCGGGCTACTCGGCGGGTATTGAGTAATTTCGCGATACTCGTGCTGTACTCGTGGTCTTCATCCCTGCATGTTGGCGCTCTTTTGAGAGCCAACCTCATGCAGGGATTGGCTGGCAGACCACTGCAATGCCACAGCCCTGTTAGTTGTGGAATTGCAGTGATTGGCCGGCCCGCACAGCATGACTGAGCCTTTATACCGGCGGGCGCACTGTGCTCTGCATGCAGCCATCTCGTATTCCCTGCTTTCCCCGCCCACAGGCGCCTATGATTGGTTGCAGTGAGACACGCCCCCACGCTGAGTGGCAGGTGTCTCACTGCACCCAATCACAGCAGCCGGTGGGTGTGTGTATACTGTGCAGTGAAATTTCACACTTGCGTTGTTTTCCTTCCGTCCCAATCCACCCTTTTGGAAAACAGCGGAATCCGTTAACGGATTCCGCTGTTTCCCATAGACTTGTATGGATGATGGATTGTGCCAAAGGGACCTGCGTTGCTTCCGCTGGGCGACGCTCTGTTGCTTCCGCCCAGCGGGAGGAACGCAGCATGTAACTTTTTTTGAGCAGCGGAATCCTTAGGATTTCACTGTGCATGCTCTCTCTGGCTCCCTGGACCCGTAACCAAGATAAATATCGGGTAACCAAGGAAAGTGCTTTACCCGATATTTACCCTAGCCACGTGTGCAGAGAGCCCGACACTTCCTCGCTCGGCTCCGCCCCCTCCCGCACTCCACTCCGCATGTATATATATATATATATATATATATATATATATATACACACACACACACAAACTCTCACCTGTCCTCAGCGCCATGGCCCCGCTCGGACTCCACCAACTCCGCACTCCCCCCGCACAGATTCTCGGCGGCCGAGCGATCAGCTGATCACCCGGCGCTGGAAGCGATCAGCTGATCACCCGGCGCTGGGAGCGATCGGCTAATCACCCGGCGCTTGGAGTGATCAGTTTACCCCCCGTTCTGGGAGCGATCAGCTGATCACCCGGCTGCAGGGAGCGATCAGGCTGATCGGCCGGCTTCAGGGAGTGATCAGCTGATCACCCGGCGGCCGGCTACTGTGAGCGATCAGCTGATCACCCGGGCGGCTGGCTGCAGGGAGCGATCAGCTGACCACCCGGCGGCCGGCTGCAGGGAGCGATCAGCTGATCACCCCGGCGGCCGGCTGCAGGGAGCAATCAGCTGATCACCCGGCGGCCGGCTTCAGGGAGCGATCGGCTGATCACCAGGCGGCCGGCTTCTGGGAGCGATCAGCTGATCGTTCACAATAGTCTGCCGCCGGTAAAACTGTAAAAAAAAAAAAAATCAAAACAGATTTCGTTGTTTTGCAGCATGAGCTGTCACTGAGGTTACCCGGTGGCCGCGAGTGACCTCAGTGACAGCTCAGCTGATCGCGCTACTCACCTTAGTTGCTGTGTGGAGGTGTCAGGAGCAGCGGTGTCTTCTGCAGATCCGGTCACCTTCATGCAGCAGAGCTGGAAGCGACGCTGGACCATCCTGGATTACGCCGGACATGGAGGGCTTTTTGGGGCTTATTAAATTGGTTACGAGGGAACTGGTTTGTGTTTTTTATTCTAATAAATGATTTTTTTCAGGTGTGTGTGTGTGTGTTTATTTACTGTAACCTACAGATTTATCATGGAAGGTTGTCTCGGGGAGATGCCTGACATGATTAATCTAGGATTTAGTGGCAGCTATGGGCTGCCATTAACTCCTTATTACCCTGATTTGCCAACGCACCAGGGCAAATCGGGAAGAGCCGGATACAGTCCCAGAACTGTCGCATCTAATGTATGCGGCAATTCTGGGCGGCTGCTGACTGATATTGTTAGGCTGGGGGGCTCCCCATAACATGGAGCTCCCCATCCTGAGAATACCAGCCTGCAGCCGTATGGCTTTATTTGGCTGGTATTACAATGGGGGGACCGCACGCCGTTTTTTTTTAATTATTTAATTATTTATTTCACTGCACAGTATACACACACCCACCGGCAGCTGTGATTGGATGCAGTGAGACACCTGTCACTCAGCATGGGGGCGTGTCTCACTGCAACCAATCATAGGCACCGAAAAGCAGGAAAGCAGGGAATACGAGATTGATTAATGAGCGGCCGGCTTTTTCAAAAGAGGAAAAGCCGCCAGAGTTTATTGAACAGCTGTGCAGCGCCGCGTCAGTGATTGGGGAACGGTAAGTATGAGAGAGGGGGGGAGACTGACCGACAGACTGTGAGAGGGGGAGAGACAAGACAGAGAGAGACTGACAGACAGACAGAGACAGACAGAGCGAGACCGACCGACAGACTGAGGGAGATAGAATGAAAAAAAAAAAAATGACCGACATCGCTAGTAAAAGCACAAATCGTGCGTTTTGTACATCGGAGTGCCACACAATGTTTTCATGTAAATCTTTCATGTAATCTCAAAAAGTAGCATACACCAGCTCTATCTCACTATTGGGTATGTGCCCTTAACATTTCCGCCATGAAAATTCATTTTGGTGTCATTTTGGAAGGTTTTCTGGTGAGTCCGTAAAAATGGCGTAAAACTCAGACAAAATTGTTCACAGCTGTGACTTTTGAGTGATAAATGCTTCAAGGGGTCTTCCCCATGCTGTTGCCATGTCATTTGAGCACTCTTCTGAGACTTTTGTGACATTTTTAGGGTTTCTACATGCTGCCGGGGGGTCATTTCATAAAAAATACTCGGGTCTCCCATAGGATAACATTGGGCTCGGTGCTTGGGCCGAGTACACGAGTATCTTGGGATGCTCGGCCCGAGCCTCGAGCACCCGAGCTTTTTGGTACTCGCTCATCACTAGTAGTGACATGACTGCTCTGTGCAGAGCATACTGCACACTAGGAGATGCTCTCCTGTGCTTTTGTAGACTACTGAGCTGGCAGTGACACGAGTCCTCTGTGCAGAGCATCTTGCAGACAAGGAGATGCATTGCTGCACTTTCTTGGACTACTAAGCTGACAGTAACATGATTCCTCAGTGCAGACCATCTTGCACATTAGATGTTCTGCTGTGTTTTCTTGAGCTACTGAGCTACTCAGCTGACATTCTCTACTCTGGCATTCATCTCTAAAGCTCCAGGGCTGCGGCAGCCGCCATTTCTTAAGTGTGATTAAGAGTTGTGACTGGCACAACCATAATAGGTAAGCTTATTCACCTTTACTTTTTCGCTCATTTTACATGGTAAGACCATATTCTGTGCTTTTATCTGTAGTTTCATATACTTTGGAGAAATGGTCATACCAGTGGTTTCACAGCCAAATAAATGTAACACCAGACTGTTAGTGCGCGTGGAATGCAAACTAGAGTTTCCAGCTACCATACATTGTGACATCTGTTCCACCCTCGTGCTCGGCAGCTACCGAGACGCTCGGGTCCGGTACTTCTGGCAGGTGGCTCGAGCGTCTCCGGACCCGGGGGTCCAGCGGTCACTGTGATAAATAGGGGGTCTGGCGGTGTGGGGACGTAGGTGTATGGCCAGAAATCCGCTCCCCAGCTTGTGGTTGTCGGAGGAGCCCTTTGCCCACAGACGCTGGCCCGTGTGATCTCTCTGCCGTGGCGGTGGCTTTCTATCCCCCTCATTGGGCTGTTGTCTTCTTTTGGGACTTTGGGTGGGAAAGGACCTAAAGTCCTAGCCTCAATCAATTAATTAGCTAGTCCCCAGTGGTTTCTGGACCTAGCTTCAGGGTCTGAGTACCCCCATTTGTGCTCCGGTTTCTGGGTCGGTTCCCTGGCCACTGCCCTGTCCCGGTCCACCTCGGTTCCACTGAGCGATCTTCCTGGCTTCTGCAAACAGAGGCCTCCATATGCCTCCTGGCCAGAGGTACCAGGGCTCATACCCCAGCACCTGTCAGTTAGTTGCAGACTTGACACACAGGCCTGACTCCAGACTTGAACTTCAGACTAATCTGACCTGTGTTTCCTGCCTCCGGACATGTGAACTCCTCGGTGGGCATGTCCAACCACCTGGCCACGCCCCATGGTGTGCCCATCAAGCCCTGAGGGAGGTGACTAGGTTTTTAATGGTTGGCTGCTGTCACCTTGTTAGGGGACTGGTGTTGTGCGGGGGTCTATCTGTGACTACCTGGCTGGTCCAGGGCATCACACATCCACATCATAATCTCAGTAGTAGCAATGGTTTGATTTTCCCTCATGAAGGCCTGTTCATAATCTCATGACTAGTGATGAGCAAGCACTACCATGCTTGGGTGCTCCGTACTCTTAATGAGCAGTTGAAAGATTGGATGTGTGAAACTTGATTACCTGAGTATTATGGAAGTCATAGAATCATAAAATGGTATAGTTGGAAGGTACCTCAAGTGCAGGCTGTCCTAAATCATCCCAGATATAAATCTTGCTAAAAAGTTGTTGAGTTCCATTTATTTTACTTGGGTACATCTGACAATTGAACTGCTTGTTACGAGTAACGAGTAGAGTTGAGCGCGGTTCGTGGTTCGTGGTTCTCCAGTTCGCGGCTCGAGTGATTTTGGGGCATGTTCTAGATCGAACTAGAACTCGAGCTTTTTGCAAAAGCTCGATAGTTCTAGAAACGTTCGAGAACGGTTCTAGCAGCCAAAAAACAGCTAAATCCTAGCTTGGTTTCTGCTGTAATAGTGTAAGTCACTCTGTGAATCAAACTATTATCACATTTCAGTGTATAGTGTGCGTGAACAGCGCCTTCAGATCACTGCTGTTTCTATAATGGCGATCGCCTTTTTTTTTTTTTTTTTCTTGTCTTCCTTCCCTAAGCGCGCGCGTCTTGTGGGGCGGGCCAGCATGTCAGCCAATCACAGACACACACACACCTAAGTGGACTTTGAGCCAGAGAAGCAACGGCATGTGTGATAGGATCTGCATGTCACATGTCCCTGCATTATAAAACCGGACATTTTCTTCACGAACGCCATTATCTGCCTTCTGCGTCTTTGGTGTCAGACATCAGTGTCGCAGCTCCGTCCTCCTGAGTCCTATAGCCGATACAGCTGTATGCGCTGCATACACAGCGTTAGACAGCTTAGGGAGAGCACATTCTAGCAGTCCTTTTAAGGGCTCAAAGCGGCAGGGTCAGAGAGCCATAAGTGACAGGTCCTGCAAACAGCAACAGCGTCTGTGTAGCCCAGGTCAAGGATTTCCTCCCTGCATTTCACCATTAGGAGGGAATAGAAAGGCAGGCTTCCATTCCTCTACCCAGAGCACCACAATCCTGCCACTGTACCCTCTTGTCCTCTGCACACTCCAACTCATTCTAAGTAAGCCATTATACTAGCAAACACTCAGTGTACCTAGTGGCATCCTAAACGTGGCTATTGGACTTTGCTATAGTCCCACTAGTGCAAAGACATTAGCAGAGCACATCTGCCTGCATTGCACACTCCAACTTTTTTAAACTAAGCAATTTTACTAGCAAACACTCAGTGTACCTAGTGGCATCCTATACGTGGCTATTGGACTTTGCTATAGTCCCACTAGTGCAAATACATTTGCAGAGCACGTCTGCCTGCATTGCACACTACAACTTTTTTAAACTAAGCAATTTTACTAGCAAACACTCAGTGTACCTAGTGGCATCCTATACGTGGCTATTGGACTTTGCTATAGTCCCACTAGTGCAAAGACATTTGCAGAGCACGTCTGCCTGCATTGCACACTACAACTTTTTTAAACTAAGCAATTTTACTAGCAAACACGCAGTGTACCTAGTGGCATCCTATACGTGGCTATTGGACTTTGCTATAGTCCCACTAGTGCCAAGACATTTGCAGAGCGCATCTGCCTGCGTTGCACACTCCAACTAATTATAACGAAGCCATTATACTAGCAAACACTCAGTGTACCTAGTGGCATCCTATACGTGGCTATTGGACTTTGCTATAGTCCCACTAGTGCAAAGACATTAGCAGAGCACATCTGCCTGCATTGCACACTCCAAGTTTTTTAAACTAAGCAATTTTACTAGCAAACACTCAGTGTACCTAGTGGCATCCTATACGTGGCTATTGGACTTTGCTATAGTCCCACTAGTGCAAAGACATTTGCAGAGCACGTCTGCCTGCATTGCACACTACAACTTTTTTAAACTAAGCAATTTTACTAGCAAACACTCAGTGTACCTAGTGGCATCCTATACGTGGCTATTGGACTTTGCTATAGTCCCACTAGTGCAAAGACATTTGCAGAGCACGTCTGCCTGCATTGCACACTACAACTTTTTTAAACTAATCAATTTTACTAGCAAACACTCAGTGTACCTAGTGGCATCCTAAACGTGGCTATTGGACTTTGCTATAGTCCCACTAGTGCAAAGACATTTGCAGAGCACGTCTGCCTGCATTGCACACTACAACTTTTTTAAACTAAGGAATTTTACTAGCAAACACTCAGTGTACCTAGTGGCATCCTATACGTGGCTATTGGACTTTGCTATAGTCCCACTAGTGCAAAGACATTTGCAGAGCACGTCTGCCTGCATTGCACACTACAACTTTTTTAAACTAAGCAATTTTACTAGCAAACACTCAGTGTACCTAGTGGCATCCTATACGTGGCTATTGGACTTTGCTATAGTCCCACTAGTGCCAAGACATTTGCAGAGCGCATCTGCCTGCGTTGCACACTCCAACTAATTATAACGAAGCCATTATACTAGCAAACAATCAGTGTACCTAGTGGCATCCTATACGTGGCTATTGGACTTTTGTCAATTCACAGTATTGGAACGTTATTTGCATGACATCTGCCTGCATTGCACACTCTAACTTTTTTAAACTCAGCCATTATACTAGCAAACACTCACTGTACCTAGTTGTATCCTAAACGTGGCTATTGTACTTTTGTCAATTCACAGTATTGGAACGTTATTTGCAGGACATCTGCCTGCCTTGCACACTCAAACTTTTTTAAACTCAGCCATTATACTAGCAAACACTCACTGTACCTAGTTGTATCCTAAACGTGGCTATTGTACTTTTGTCAATTCACAGTATTGGAACGTTATTTGCAGGACGTCTGCCTGCATTGCACACTCAAACTTTTTTAAACTCAGCCATTATACTAGCAAACACTCACTGTACCTAGTTGTATCCTAAACGTGGCTATTGTACTTTTGTCAATTCACAGTATTGGAACGTTATTTGCAGCACGTCTGCCTGCATTGCACACTCAAACTTTTTTAAACTCAGCCATTATACTAGCAAACACTCACTGTACCTAGTTGTATCCTAAACGTGGCTATTGTACTTTTGTCAATTCACAGTATTGGAACGTTATTTGCAGGACGTCTGCCTGCATTGCACACTCAAACTTTTTTAAACTCAGCCATTATACTAGCAAACACTCACTGTACCTAGTTGTATCCTAAACGTGGCTATTGTACTTTTGTCAATTCACAGTATTGGAACGTTATTTGCAGGACGTCTGCCTGCATTGCACACTCAAACTTTTTTAAACTCAGCCATTATACTAGCAAACACTTACTGTACCTAGTTGTATCCTAAACGTGGCTATTGTACTTTTGTCAATTCACAGTATTGGAACGTTATTTGCAGCACGTCTGCCTGCATTGCACACTCAAACTTTTTTAAACTCAGCCATTATACTAGCAAACAGTCACTGTACCTAGTTGTATCCTAAACGTGGCTATTGTACTTTTGTCAATTCACAGTATTGGAACGTTATTTGCAGGACGTCTGCCTGCATTGCACACTCAAACTTTTTTAAACTCAGCCATTATACTAGCAAACACTCACTGTACCTAGTTGTATCCTAAACGTGGCTATTGTACTTTTGTCAATTCACAGTATTGGAACGTTATTTGCAGCACGTCTGCCTGCATTGCACACTCAAACTTTTTTAAACTCAGCCATTATACTAGCAAACACTCACTGTACCTAGTTGTATCCTAAACGTGGCTATTGTACTTTTGTCAATTCACAGTATTGGAACGTTATTTGCAGGACATCTGCCTGCCTTGCACACTCAAACTTTTTTAAACTCAGCCATTATACTAGCAAACACTCACTGTACCTAGTTGTATCCTAAACGTGGCTATTGTACTTTTGTCAATTCACAGTATTGGAACGTTATTTGCAGGACGTCTGCCTGCATTGCACACTCAAACTTTTTTAAACTCAGCCATTATACTAGCAAACACTCACTGTACCTAGTTGTATCCTAAACGTGGCTATTGTACTTTTGTCAATTCACAGTATTGGAACGTTATTTGCAGCACGTCTGCCTGCATTGCACACTCAAACTTTTTTAAACTCAGCCATTATACTAGCAAACACTCACTGTACCTAGTTGTATCCTAAACGTGGCTATTGTACTTTTGTCAATTCACAGTATTGGAACGTTATTTGCAGCACGTCTGCCTGCATTGCACACTCAAACTTTTTTAAACTCAGCCATTATACTAGCAAACACTCACTGTACCTAGTTGTATCCTAAACGTGGCTATTGTACTTTTGTCAATTCACAGTATTGGAACGTTATTTGCAGGACGTCTGCCTGCATTGCACACTCAAACTTTTTTAAACTCAGCCATTATACTAGCAAACACTCACTGTACCTAGTTGTATCCTAAACGTGGCTATTGTACTTTTGTCAATTCACAGTATTGGAACGTTATTTGCAGGACATCTGCCTGCATTGCACACTCAAACTTTTTTAAACTCAGCCATTATACTAGCAAACACTCACTGTACCTAGTTGTATCCTAAACGTGGCTATTGTACTTTTGTCAATTCACAGTATTGGAACGTTATTTGCAGCATGTCTGCCTGCATTGCACACTCAAACTTTTTTAAACTCAGCCATTATACTAGCAAACACTCACTGTACCTAGTTGTATCCTAAACGTGGCTATTGTACTTTTGTCAATTCACAGTATTGGAACGTTATTTGCAGGACGTCTGCCTGCATTGCACACTCAAACTTTTTTAAACTCAGCCATTATACTAGCAAACACTCACTGTACCTAGTTGTATCCTAAACGTGGCTATTGTACTTTTGTCAATTCACAGTATTGGAACGTTATTTGCAGCACGTCTGCCTGCATTGCACACTCAAACTTTTTTAAACTCAGCCATTATACTAGCAAACACTCACTGTACCTAGTTGTATCCTAAACGTGGCTATTGTACTTTTGTCAATTCACAGTATTGGAACGTTATTTGCAGGACATCTGCCTGCATTGCACACTCAAACTTTTTTAAACTCAGCCATTATACTAGCAAACACTCACTGTACCTAGTTGTATCCTAAACGTGGCTATTGTACTTTTGTCAATTCACAGTATTGGAACGTTATTTGCAGGACATCTGCCTGCATTGCACACTCAAACTTTTTTAAACTCAGCCATTATACTAGCAAACACTCACTGTACCTAGTTGTATCCTAAACGTGGCTATTGTACTTTTGTCAATTCACACTACTGCAAATCTATGTGCAGCACCTCTGCATGACACCCTCCTGCTCTGTTTTTAATAAGCTATAATAGCACAAAATACTGCCATTTAGTGGCATCATAGAACTGGCTGTTGTATTCCATTAGTGCCCCACTGGTGACAAGCTATTTCTAGCACCTCTACATCACACCCTCATGCACATTTTGCTACGCTAATGTTATAGCAAACTCATGGAATTCATTGCTGCATTTCATAATTCGGAGGGATAGAAAGTCAGGCTTCCTTTAGCTTTTCCTTCTGTTCATAGACAGCATCTCCAAGACAAATTTCCCCTCCACGTCTAAGTGTGGAGAGGCAGCTAGTGCGCATGCGTGTGCCGATGTACCCCAGCTGCAGCATAATTACAGTGTTTCGCCTAGTGAGTATGCTCAGCCTGACTGTGCCATTCCTGACGCTAAGTTTTCATTTCGGGATACAGCGCATGCTCCCACACTAAGTGTGAAAAGCCTCTTTGCACAGGTGCTTGCATTCCGTGCCGGGTATAAGTCCTGTTTTGGGCATAGACACCATGCTAAAGCTGATAGTCTTTTTTCAGAGACTGTATTTCATGCTACTGAGCATGCTCAGGCACTTCCTGCATCAGAGACTAGGTCCGGTAATGAACTCTTTGGCCCTGGCCCTGATGTGGGGGTCCCATATAGACAACAGGGCATCAGGTGTCCTCCCAAATGGCTTGCAGAGGCCCACACCTATGACTTGTCACCGCATTATTGATGCTCAGACGATGACTGGTGAGGTGTTTGGGTCATGGCAGCCATGAGGTCATCATTGAAGTTGCGTTTCCAAATAGGACGCTAGTTATGCCACTCATGACGTGTCACTCTACTTTTGTCTCCAGGAGGTGCATTGTGGTTCACCCTGGTTTGGGGCGGACCCAGGTTATAAAAGGGGCTGGAGCCAACAAGGAGGTGCGCAGTCTTCTATTATGCTCCGAAAGAGCACACCTCCATGTGTTGAACCCATTGCGGCTTTAGGCCAGAGGTAGGCAGGGATCGGGTGGTGGATGCAGGCCACCACCACAGTTGGTAACGCAGAACGGTTAAGACCAGCTCCTGTCCTAACAGTCCTGCTTGTGCAGCCCAGTGGCATTAACAGGCCTGCTGCTGCTGATGCGCCTGCTGTCCACAGGTGTGGCCCCTATGCACACGGTCAGCGTACTCAATGGCCCCTGTGTTGTTAACAGGGAGTTCCTGGGCTGGGTGGGCATGTGGACCCTGTGACGCTAACAGGGCTCACAGTCTCCAGATCCGAATGGCGTCTAACTCGGTTCAGGCTACTATTAGTTTCATAGCCACACAGCTCTGTATCCTCCACCAAACCTTCAAGTTGCCAACCTCTCCTTTTCCAACTGGGAGCACGGTGGACACTGACTGCTGATGGGGATATATACCTTTCTCTTTCTTTTCTTATTAATTTTCGTTATATAGCGGTCACAGATTATATACCACTTTATCCAAATCTGCCAGTCCCACTGTAACAGATGTTGTTTCTTCAGCAAATGTTACAGTTGCTTAACCACCAAATCCACGGACCAAAACTTTTTTCCCCTTTCCAACACACCTGTTCCCCTTTCCAACAGCATCTGTCCTTTTTCAACTCATTTTGGGATATGACCAAAAGTGCAACTGTGCAGGGACACCGTACTCAACGCCATCTCAGCACAGCAGCCATCCCTCGGTCCCTCCGATGTGGACAAGTAAAAGACCATTTCCTCCTATCCATGACAAAGCGTTGAGATTCACTCTGTGCAGCACTGGTGTTTAGTGGACAAGTAGATCTAAGATTGCGTACCACATTCTGCAGATACTCCTGTATACGTGCGTCTATTTCTATGGCAGGAATTAGTTCGCCAAATTTTGTCTTGTACCGGGGATCTAACAGTGTGGCAACCCAGTATTCAGGATTAGTTCAAATTCATACAATCCGAGGGTCATGTAGGTAGTGCAGCAAGAAGGCGCTCATGTGTCTTGTGCATCCAGGAGGACCAAGTCCTTGGTGTGTTGGTGGCAGAGAGGTGAGAATCGTGCATCCTTCCTCTGCCCTCTCCCCCCAACCTCGCACAACCGAAATGTGAGCAAGCTCTCACTCATCTGCTGAGTCTTCCATGCCCATCGCCAGTTCGTCCTCCATTTCTTCATGGGCTCCTGCACTTTCATCAACACTTTTTGCTGATACTATGCGCCCTTGTTAATCCCTCTCCCTCACCATGACTGCCGCATAGGTGCCGCTGACCATCTGGACCTCGTAGATCTTGTTATCCCTTCCGCATATGACTCCTCCTGTACTTCCTCCCCTTCCTCTTGTCCCAACACCTGACTCCGAATAATAATTACAGTGTGCTCCATCATGTAGATGACCAGAATTGTCACGCTGAGAATGACATTGCCAGTGCTAAACATCTTCGTCGACATTTCAAAACTGTGTAGCAGGGTGCATAGGTCCTTGATCTGACACCACTCCAGCAGCGTGATCTGCACCACCTCTGGATCAAGTTATCCCAGGCTATATGTCTTACCGTATTTCAGCAGGGCTCTGCGGTGCTGCCACACACGCTGCAACATGTGCAGATTCCAATTCCTGCGTGTCGAAACATCGCATTTACGGCGTTTAACTGCCAGACCCTAAGACTTCCGGAGTGATGAAAGTTGTTGAGCTGCTGTGTGCGCACGATGGAAGTGAGCACATAGCAAGCGTGCCCACTGCACAAGGCCATGTAGGCCGTGATGGTGTTTTAAAAATTGCTGGCGAATTCGGTTCAACACGTGAGCCCTAAAAGGCACGTGTGTCACATTGCCCTGAGGATGGCCCGCAGCCAGGTTTGCATCATTGCCGCACACGGCTGTTAAGTCACCAACGGAGTCCGCTCCGTCAATTTGTACTCCGGTCGCCAGGTGACAACGTGTTCCTTTCATGAATAGTGCTGATGATGGGAGAGTAGTCGATGCCAGCGGCGCAGGTGGACGCAGGTTAGGCTCACCCACTGGGCTGCATTACCTTGACAGATGCAGAATCTCTGGCTGAATGTAGCTGTTGGGTATCTCACAGATGAAATACCATCATTCAGCTACAACCAATGGGAAGACACCACACCCTTTTTTATGCCCATCCTGTCTGCAGACCACTGCCAGACATAGCTATGAACCTCTGGTTAATTTTACCCCCAGTTCAGTTTTATGATTTTGTGTGCTTGTTACCTGACTACTTTTCCTGCTTGCTGTTTATGTACCTTGTTGGCCGATACGCATTTCACCTCTGCTTGTTTTCTGATTAAGTCCTGGCCGTCCCATTCTGTTCCTGTTCCTCAATTAATGTTTTGACCCTGCCTGACTACTATTCTCTGTAATAGCGGTGTGACTCACATTTCCCATACATTTCAAAGTAAAACTTTGACCGCCTGATGGCATTGAGCTCTGCTGCCAGCATAGTAAGGAGGTGTGTGGTAGTCCTTGTGCGCAGTTGCAAGGAAGGGTGGCCTGACCACACAGGGTTTGCGCCAAGGTAGAGGACCCACACGAGGTTGAAGAGGCAGAAGCAGTGTATTAACTTCTACATACAGAACAAGGATTGAAACAACTCGTGGGGACGGCAAGACTTGTACAGCAGACCCTTCTCCATCTCTCACCATAGTTTGCCAGTGCCCAGTCAGTGACATGTAATGACCCTGTCTATGCTTACTGGTCCAAGTATCTGTGTTGAAATGCACCCTGTCGCACACAGATTTTCTCAAGGAAGTGGTGATGTTGTGTGCGACATGCTGGTGTAGCGCGGGCATGCTTTTCTTGGAGAAGCAGTGGTGATTGGGCATCTGGTACTGGGGCACAGCGACAGACATAAGGTCTGTAAAATCCTGTGTGTCCACTACGCGTAAAGGCAGCATTTCGGTAGCCAACAGCTTACAGAGGGATAGAGTCAACCACTTAGCTTTGTCATGGGTCGCAGTAAGTGGCCTTTTATTTGACCACATCTGAGGGACAGAGATCTGGCTGCTGTCTGTAGACGGTGTTGAGTAGGGTGTCCCTGGAAAAATGCAGGTTTGTGAGAAAAGTGCAGGCGGAGACATGATGTTGCCTTCATCTTGCCTTCAGATCTGTTCATCTTGTATCATTTTTAAAAAACACAGCAAGCAAGGGTTACTCCAAGCGGAGTCTACCTTTTTTCCCCAAATTGGGCACACAGACACCCCATCAGTGGCAGGACTTGTGCCCTAGTTGCAAACAGGATGTTTTGATTTGCATCAAGCACATTCCAAATCCACAAGCATTTACTCTCCCCAGGATGACACAGGGGTAGTAAATTCCTTCTGGATCCATGACTTGTTCATTTTGATGAACGTCAGTCTGTCCACATTGTCACTGGACAGACGCGTGCGCTTATCTGTCAGCACACACCCAGCAGCACTGAAGACACGTTCAGAGACAACGCTGGCAGCTGGACACGACAAAATCTTCAAGGCGTAACTGGAGAGCTCTTGACATTTTTCTAGATTTGAAGCACAAAAGGAGCAAGGCTCCATTTGCAAAGTCATTGCATCGATGTTCATTTGGAGATACTCCTGTATCATCCTCTCCATCCGTTGACTATGTGACACACTTGATGTCTCTGGTGGCCTTGCAAAGGAGGGTCTAAAAAAATTATGAAAAGATTCCATAAAATTGCTGTTACCAGCACCAGATACGGTCCTACTGGTACGGGTAGACTGTTGAAGATGACGAGGCCGTCCCATGTTTGTCAAGTTACAACTGGGAGAATCACTCCCTTCACCTGCACGGTTGTTTGGTGGAAAAGCCGAGCTAAGATCGAGTAACAGCTTCTGCTGATACTCCTGCATACGTGCGTCCCTTTCTATGGGTGGAATTATGTCACAAAATTTGGACTTGTCCCGGGGATCTAATAGTGTGGCAAGCCAGTAGTCATCATCACTTCTAATTTTGACAATACGAGGGTCATGTTGGAGGTAGTGCAACAAGAAGGCACTCATGTGTCTTGCGCAGCCATGCGGACCAAGTCCACGCTGTGTTTGTGGCATAGAGGTGCTAACCGTTCTTTCTTCCTCTGTCATCTCCCCCCAACCTCTTTCAACTTAAATTTGACCAAGGTCCCCCTCATCAGCTGAGTCTTCCATGTCCATGGACAGTTCGTCCTCCATATCTTCATGTCCTCCTGCACCTTCCTCAACATCTCGCCTGCTACCATGCGCCCTTGTTGATCCCTGTCCCCCATGGTCCCATGCCTGCCGCGTTGGTGATGATGAACGTCTGGACCTTGGTGATGTTGTTGTGTCTTGCGCATATGAATCCTCCTGTAGTTCCTCCCCTTCCTGTTGTCCCACCCCCTGACTCCGAATAGTGTTTAGCGTGTGCTCCAGCATGTAAATGACTGTAATCGTCATGCTGATAATGGCATTGTCAGCGCTAAACATATTCGTCGCCATGTCGAAACTGTGCAGAAGGGTGCATAGGTCCGTGATCTGAGATCACTCCATCAGGGTGATCTGCCCCACCTCTGCATCTCGTTGGCCCAGGCTATACGTCATGACGTATTGCACCAGGGCTCTGCGGTGCTGCCACAGTCGCTGTAACATGTGGAGAGTTGAATTCCAGCGTGTCGCCACATCGCATTTCAGGCGATGAACCGGCAGGCCGAAAGACTTCTGGAGCGATGCAAGTCGCTCAGCTGCGGCGCTTGAACGGCGGAAGTGAGCACTGCAGACAGTTTCCGTGCCCTGGTCAGAAGGCCATCTAGGCCGGGATAGTGTGTTAAAAATTGCTGGACAACAAGGTTCAACACGTGAGCCATACAAGGCACGTGTGTCACCTTGCCCAGGCGAAGGGCCGCACCCAGGTTTGCAGCATTGTCGCACACGGCCTTACCAGGCTGCAGGTTGAGTGGAGACAACCATTTATTAAACTCGGACCGCAGAGCTGACCACAACTCCTCAGCTGTGTGACTCTTATTCCCAAGACATGTCAAGCTAAAGACCGCCTGATGCCGTTGCGCTCTGCTGCCAGCATAGTAATGAGGGGTGCGTGATTCCTTCTGCGCAGTGAGAACGCTGGTGGCCTGACCAGGCAGGCTTGGGGCGGAGGTGGAGGACCCAGATGAGGTGGAGGATGCAGAAGCAGTGGCGGAACTTGGACAGACAGAGGATTGACACACAAGTCGTGGGGACGGCAAGACTTGTGCAGCAGACCCTTCACCATCTATCACCATAGTTACCCAGTGCCCAGTCAGCGACATGTAACGTCCCTGTCCATGCTTACTGGTCCAAGTATCGGTGCTGAAATTCACCCGTTCACACACAGAGTTTCTCAAGGAAGCGGTGATATTGTGTGCGACATGCTGGTGTAGCGCGGGCACACCTTTCTTAGAGAAGTAGTGGCGACTAGGCATCTGGTACTGGGGCACAGCGACAGATATAAGGTCTCTAAAATCCTGTGTGTCCACTAGGCGGAAAGGCAGCATTTCTGTAGCCAACAGCTTACAGAGGGATAGCGTCAACCTCTTCGCTTTGTCATGGGTCGAAGGAAGTGGCCTTTTATTTGACCACATCTGAGGGACAGAGATCTGGCTGCTGTGTGTAGACGGTGTTGAGTAGGGTGTCCCTGGAAAAATGCAGCTTTGGGAGGAAAGTGCAGGCGGAGACATGATGTTGCCTTCATCCAAAGTTGGTGCTATCGATGTCTGAGAGAGCTGTACACACTCACTTGTTTCCCCTTCCAAACCAACTGACGACCTACCAAGCAAACTGCCTGTTGCGGTTACAGTGGTGGAAGTTGTGGGTGGAAAAACAGGTGTGACAGCTGTCCCCACAGTCCTAGAAGATGACAAGCGCGCGGATGCCCTGGAAGGGGCAGGCGGTGGATGGTTGGCTCCACTAGGCCGCATTGCAGCACGGTGAGCTTCCCACCAGGCCATATGATATTTATTCATGTGACGATTCATGGAAGAAGTTGTCAAACTGCTGAGGTTTTGACCTCTACTAAGATAACCATGGCAAATGTTACAGATCACATAATTTGGCCGATCTTTTTTTATGTCAAAAAAGGACCAGGCTAGGCAAGGCTTAGAGGCCATGCGACCTGTTGATCCACCCCGAATAATGCTCAGAGGCAGAGTGGTGGCTGAGGATGCAGTTGTAGACGTGCTACCAGTGCTCCGACTGTGTCCAGGAAGGCGCCAGGTTACTTCGACGTCGGTTGCATCCTCCTCCACCGCCTCTATTGACCTCCTCGAGTGTCTGACTGTGGGTTGACAGTAGGTGGGATCTAGAACTTCATCATCAATTGTTGTGTTTGCACTCCCCTCCCCCTCAGACCGAGTTTCTTCTTCCCCTGACCGAATATTTAGGTTGTCATCCCAATCGGGTATCTGCGTCTCATCTTCATCAGTATGTTCCTCATTGCCTATAACCACAGTTGTTGGAAAGGCAGCATTTTGGTAGCCAACAGTTTGCATTTTATGAAAGTCAACCTCCAAGCCATGTCATGCCCTTCTAAAAGCATGTATAACACAGCGAGGGGACTCCAACCACAGTCTCCCTCGTTGCCACTCACTGGGCCACACACACCCCACTTGACTGGCATCGGTTGAGCCCACTTTTGAAAAAGAAAAAGATGCTTTGCATGAAGCACTCTCAAAAATACGCGTGCCTTTCCCGTCCCCTGGCTGACCCCGGGGAAGAAAAGTCCTCTGAGAGCCATGACTTGTTCATCTTGGTTCTTTTAGAAACACAGCGAGGGGACTCCAACCACAGTCTCCCTCGTTGCCACTCACTGGGCCACACACACCCCACTTGACTGGCATCGGTTGAGCTCCCTTTTGAAAAAGAAAAAGATGCTTTGCATGAAGCACTCTCAAAAATACGCGTGCCTTTCCCGTCCCCTGGCTGACCCCGGGGAAGAAAAGTCCTCTGAGAGCCATGACTTGTTCATCTTGGTTCTTTTAGAAACACAGCGAGGGGACTCCAACCACAGTCTCCCTCGTTGCCACTCACTGGGCCACACACACCCCACTTGACTGGCATCGGTTGAGCCCCCTTTTGAAAAAGAAAAAGATGCTTTGCATGAAGCACTCTCAAAAATACGCGTGCCTTTCCCGTCCCCTGGCTGACCCCGGGGAAGAAAAGTCCTCTGAGAGCCATGACTTGTTCATCTTGGTTCTTTTAGAAACACAGCGAGGGGACTCCAACCACAGTCTCCCTCGTTGCCACTCACTGGGCCACACACACCCCACTTGACTGGCATCGGTTGAGCTCCCTTTTGAAAAAGAAAAAGATGCTTTGCATGAAGCACTCTCAAAAATACGCGTGCCTTTCCCGTCCCCTGGCTGACCCCGGGGAAGAAAAAGTCCTCTGAGAGCCATGACTTGTTCATCTTGGTTCTTTTAGAAACACAGCGAGGGGACTCCAACCACAGTCTCCCTCGTTGCCACTCACTGGGCCACACACACCCCACTTGACTGGCATCGGTTGAGCCCCCTTTTGAAAAAGAAAAAGATGCTTTGCATGAAGCACTCTCAAAAATACGCGTGCCTTTCCCGTCCCCTGGCTGACCCCGGGGAAGAAAAGTCCTCTGAGAGCCATGACTTGTTCATCTTGGTTCTTTTAGAAACACAGCGAGGGGACTCCAACCACAGTCTCCCTCGTTGCCACTCACTGGGCCACACACACCCCACTTGACTGGCATCGGTTGAGCCCCCTTTTGAAAAAGAAAAAGATGCTTTGCATGAAGCACTCTCAAAAATACGCGTGCCTTTCCCGTCCCCTGGCTGACCCCGGGGAAAAAAAGTCCTCTGAGAGCCGTGACTTGTTCATCTTGGTTCTTTTAGAAACACAGCGAGGGGACTCCAACCACAGTCTCCCTCGTTGCCACTCACTGGGCCACACACACCCCACTTGACTGGCATTGGTTGAGCCCCCTTTTGAAAAAGAAAAAGATGCTTTGCATGAAGCACTCTCAAAAATACGCGTGCCTTTCCCGTCCCCTGGCTGACCCCGGGGAAGAAAAGTCCTCTGAGAGCCATGACTTGTTCATCTTGGTTCTTTTAGAAACACAGCGAGGGGACTCCAACCACAGTCTCCCTCGTTGCCACTCACTGGGCCACACACACCCCACTTGACTGGCATCGGTTGAGCCCCCTTTTGAAAAAGAAAAAGATGCTTTGCATGAAGCACTCTCAAAAATACGCGTGCCTTTCCCGTCCCCTGGCTGACCCCGGGGAAGAAAAGTCCTCTGAGAGCCATGACTTGTTCATCTTGGTTCTTTTAGAAACACAGCGAGGGGACTCCAACCACAGTCTCCCTCGTTGCCACTCACTGGGCCACACACACCCCACTTGACTGGCATCGGTTGAGCTCCCTTTTGAAAAAGAAAAAGATGCTTTGCATGAAGCACTCTCAAAAATACGCGTGCCTTTCCCGTCCCCTGGCTGACCCCGGGGAAGAAAAGTCCTCTGAGAGCCATGACTTGTTCATCTTGGTTCTTTTAGAAACACAGCGAGGGGACTCCAACCACAGTCTCCCTCGTTGCCACTCACTGGGCCACACACACCCCACTTGACTGGCATCGGTTGAGCCCCCTTTTGAAAAAGAAAAAGATGCTTTGCATGAAGCACTCTCAAAAATACGCGTGCCTTTCCCGTCCCCTGGCTGACCCCGGGGAAGAAAAGTCCTCTGAGAGCCATGACTTGTTCATCTTGGTTCTTTTAGAAACACAGCGAGGGGACTCCAACCACAGTCTCCCTCATTGCCACTCACTGGGCCACACACACCCCACTTGACTGGCATCGGTTGAGCCCCCTTTTGAAAAAGAAAAAGATGCTTTGCATGAAGCACTCTCAAAAATACGCGTGCCTTTCCCGTCCCCTGGCTGACCCCGGGGAAGAAAAGTCCTCTGAGAGCCATGACTTGTTCATCTTGGTTCTTTTAGAAACACAGCGAGGGGACTCCAACCACAGTCTCCCTCGTTGCCACTCACTGGGCCACACACACCCCACTTGACTGGCATTGGTTGAGCCCCCTTTTGAAAAAGAAAAAGATGCTTTGCATGAAGCACTCTCAAAAATACGCGTGCCTTTCCCGTCCCCTGGCTGACCCCGGGGAAGAAAAGTCCTCTGAGAGCCATGACTTGTTCATCTTGGTTCTTTTAGAAACACAGCGAGGGGACTCCAACCACAGTCTCCCTCGTTGCCACTCACTGGGCCACACACACCCCACTTGACTGGCATCGGTTGAGCCCCCTTTTGAAAAAGAAAAAGATGCTTTGCATGAAGCACTCTCAAAAATACGCGTGCCTTTCCCGTCCCCTGGCTGACCCCGGGGAAGAAAAGTCCTCTGAGAGCCATGACTTGTTCATCTTGGTTCTTTTAGAAACACAGCGAGGGGACTCCAACCACAGTCTCCCTCGTTGCCACTCACTGGGCCACACACACCCCACTTGACTGGCATCGGTTGAGCCCCCTTTTGAAAAAGAAAAAGATGCTTTGCATGAAGCACTCTCAAAAATACGCGTGCCTTTCCCGTCCCCTGGCTGACCCCGGGGAAGAAAAGTCCTCTGAGAGCCATGACTTGTTCATCTTGGTTCTTTTAGAAACACAGCGAGGGGACTCCAACCACAGTCTCCCTCGTTGCCACTCACTGGGCCACACACACCCCACTTGACTGGCATCGGTTGAGCCCCCTTTTGAAAAAGAAAAAGATGCTTTGCATGAAGCACTCTCAAAAATACGCGTGCCTTTCCCGTCCCCTGGCTGACCCCGGGGAAGAAAAGTCCTCTGAGAGCCATGACTTGTTCATCTTGGTTCTTTTAGAAACACAGCGAGGGGACTCCAACCACAGTCTCCCTCGTTGCCACTCACTGGGCCACACACACCCCACTTGACTGGCATCGGTTGAGCCCCCTTTTGAAAAAGAAAAAGATGCTTTGCATGAAGCACTCTCAAAAATACGCGTGCCTTTCCCGTCCCCTGGCTGACCCCGGGGAAGAAAAGTCCTCTGAGAGCCATGACTTGTTCATCTTGGTTCTTTTAGAAACACAGCGAGGGGACTCCAACCACAGTCTCCCTCGTTGCCACTCACTGGGCCACACACACCCCACTTGACTGGCATCGGTTGAGCCCCCTTTTGAAAAAGAAAAAGATGCTTTGCATGAAGCACTCTCAAAAATACGCGTGCCTTTCCCGTCCCCTGGCTGACCCCGGGGAAGAAAAGTCCTCTGAGAGCCATGACTTGTTCATCTTGGTTCTTTTAGAAACACAGCGAGGGGACTCCAACCACAGTCTCCCTCGTTGCCACTCACTGGGCCACACACACCCCACTTGACTGGCATCGGTTGAGCCCCCTTTTGAAAAAGAAAAAGATGCTTTGCATGAAGCACTCTCAAAAATACGCGTGCCTTTCCCGTCCCCTGGCTGACCCCGGGGAAGAAAAGTCCTCTGAGATCCATGACTTGTTCATCTTGGTTCTTTTAGAAACACAGCGAGGGGACTCCAACCACAGTCTCCCTCGTTGCCACTCACTGGGCCACACACACCCCACTTGACTGGCATCGGTTGAGCTCCCTTTTGAAAAAGAAAAAGATGCTTTGCATGAAGCACTCTCAAAAATACGCGTGCCTTTCCCGTCCCCTGGCTGACCCCGGGGAAGAAAAGTCCTCTGAGAGCCATGACTTGTTCATCTTGGTTCTTTTAGAAACACAGCGAGGGGACTCCAACCACAGTCTCCCTCGTTGCCACTCACTGGGCCACACACACCCCACTTGACTGGCATCGGTTGAGCCCCCTTTTGAAAAAGAAAAAGATGCTTTGCATGAAGCACTCTCAAAAATACGCGTGCCTTTCCCGTCCCCTGGCTGACCCCGGGGAAGAAAAGTCCTCTGAGAGCCATGACTTGTTCATCTTGGTTCTTTTAGAAACACAGCGAGGGGACTCCAACCACAGTCTCCCTCGTTGCCACTCACTGGGCCACACACACCCCACTTGACTGGCATCGGTTGAGCCCCCTTTTGAAAAAGAAAAAGATGCTTTGCATGAAGCACTCTCAAAAATACGCGTGCCTTTCCCGTCCCCTGGCTGACCCCGGGGAAGAAAAGTCCTCTGAGAGCCATGACTTGTTCATCTTGGTTCTTTTAGAAACACAGCGAGGGGACTCCAACCACAGTCTCCCTCGTTGCCACTCACTGGGCCACACACACCCCACTTGACTGGCATCGGTTGAGCCCCCTTTTGAAAAAGAAAAAGATGCTTTGCATGAAGCACTCTCAAAAATACGCGTGCCTTTCCCGTCCCCTGGCTGACCCCGGGGAAGAAAAGTCCTCTGAGAGCCATGACTTGTTCATCTTGGTTCTTTTAGAAACACAGCGAGGGGACTCCAACCACAGTCTCCCTCGTTGCCACTCACTGGGCCACACACACCCCACTTGACTGGCATCGGTTGAGCCCCCTTTTGAAAAAGAAAAAGATGCTTTGCATGAAGCACTCTCAAAAATACGCGTGCCTTTCCCGTCCCCTGGCTGACCCCGGGGAAGAAAAGTCCTCTGAGAGCCATGACTTGTTCATCTTGGTTCTTTTAGAAACACAGCGAGGGGACTCCAACCACAGTCTCCCTCGTTGCCACTCACTGGGCCACACACACCCCACTTGACTGGCATCGGTTGAGCCCCCTTTTGAAAAAGAAAAAGATGCTTTGCATGAAGCACTCTCAAAAATACGCGTGCCTTTCCCGTCCCCTGGCTGACCCCGGGGAAGAAAAGTCCTCTGAGAGCCATGACTTGTTCATCTTGGTTCTTTTAGAAACACAGCGAGGGGACTCCAACCACAGTCTCCCTCGTTGCCACTCACTGGGCCACACACACCCCACTTGACTGGCATCGGTTGAGCCCCCTTTTGAAAAAGAAAAAGATGCTTTGCATGAAGCACTCTCAAAAATACGCGTGCCTTTCCCGTCCCCTGGCTGACCCCGGGGAAGAAAAGTCCTCTGAGAGCCATGACTTGTTCATCTTGGTTCTTTTAGAAACACAGCGAGGGGACTCCAACCACAGTCTCCCTCGTTGCCACTCACTGGGCCACACACACCCCACTTGACTGGCATCGGTTGAGCCCCCTTTTGAAAAAGAAAAAGATGCTTTGCATGAAGCACTCTCAAAAATACGCGTGCCTTTCCCGTCCCCTGGCTGACCCCGGGGAAGAAAAGTCCTCTGAGAGCCATGACTTGTTCATCTTGGTTCTTTTAGAAACACAGCGAGGGGACTCCAACCACAGTCTCCCTCGTTGCCACTCACTGGGCCACACACACCCCACTTGACTGGCATCGGTTGAGCTCCCTTTTGAAAAAGAAAAAGATGCTTTGCATGAAGCACTCTCAAAAATACGCGTGCCTTTCCCGTCCCCTGGCTGACCCCGGGGAAGAAAAGTCCTCTGAGAGCCATGACTTGTTCATCTTGGTTCTTTTAGAAACACAGCGAGGGGACTCCAACCACAGTCTCCCTCGTTGCCACTCACTGGGCCACACACACCCCACTTGACTGGCATCGGTTGAGCCCCCTTTTGAAAAAGAAAAAGATGCTTTGCATGAAGCACTCTCAAAAATACGCGTGCCTTTCCCGTCCCCTGGCTGACCCCGGGGAAGAAAAGTCCTCTGAGAGCCATGACTTGTTCATCTTGGTTCTTTTAGAAACACAGCGAGGGGACTCCAACCACAGTCTCCCTCGTTGCCACTCACTGGGCCACACACACCCCACTTGACTGGCATCGGTTGAGCCCCCTTTTGAAAAAGAAAAAGATGCTTTGCATGAAGCACTCTCAAAAATACGCGTGCCTTTCCCGTCCCCTGGCTGACCCCGGGGAAGAAAAGTCCTCTGAGAGCCATGACTTGTTCATCTTGGTTCTTTTAGAAACACAGCGAGGGGACTCCAACCACAGTCTCCCTCGTTGCCACTCACTGGGCCACACACACCCCACTTGACTGGCATTGGTTGAGCCCCCTTTTGAAAAAGAAAAAGATGCTTTGCATGAAGCACTCTCAAAAATACGCGTGCCTTTCCCGTCCCCTGGCTGACCCCGGGGAAGAAAAGTCCTCTGAGAGCCATGACTTGTTCATCTTGGTTCTTTTAGAAACACAGCGAGGGGACTCCAACCACAGTCTCCCTCGTTGCCACTCACTGGGCCACACACACCCCACTTGACTGGCATCGGTTGAGCCCCCTTTTGAAAAAGAAAAAGATGCTTTGCATGAAGCACTCTCAAAAATACGCGTGCCTTTCCCGTCCCCTGGCTGACCCCGGGGAAGAAAAGTCCTCTGAGAGCCATGACTTGTTCATCTTGGTTCTTTTAGAAACACAGCGAGGGGACTCCAACCACAGTCTCCCTCGTTGCCACTCACTGGGCCACACACACCCCACTTGACTGGCATCGGTTGAGCCCCCTTTTGAAAAAGAAAAAGATGCTTTGCATGAAGCACTCTCAAAAATACGCGTGCCTTTCCCGTCCCCTGGCTGACCCCGGGGAAGAAAAGTCCTCTGAGAGCCATGACTTGTTCATCTTGGTTCTTTTAGAAACACAGCGAGGGGACTCCAACCACAGTCTCCCTCGTTGCCACTCACTGGGCCACACACACCCCACTTGACTGGCATCGGTTGAGCCCCCTTTTGAAAAAGAAAAAGATGCTTTGCATGAAGCACTCTCAAAAATACGCGTGCCTTTCCCGTCCCCTGGCTGACCCCGGGGAAGAAAAGTCCTCTGAGAGCCATGACTTGTTCATCTTGGTTCTTTTAGAAACACAGCGAGGGGACTCCAACCACAGTCTCCCTCGTTGCCACTCACTGGGCCACACACACCCCACTTGACTGGCATAGGTTGAGCCCCCTTTTGAAAAAGAAAAAGATGCTTTGCATGAAGCACTCTCAAAAATACGCGTGCCTTTCCCGTCCCCTGGCTGACCCCGGGGAAGAAAAGTCCTCTGAGAGCCATGACTTGTTCATCTTGGTTCTTTTAGAAACACAGCGAGGGGACTCCAACCACAGTCTCCCTCGTTGCCACTCACTGGGCCACACACACCCCACTTGACTGGCATCGGTTCAGCCCCCTTTTGAAAAAGAAAAAGATGCTTTGCATGAAGCACTCTCAAAAATACGCGTGCCTTTCCCGTCCCCTGGCTGACCCCGGGGAAGAAAAGTCCTCTGAGAGCCATGACTTGTTCATCTTGGTTCTTTTAGAAACACAGCGAGGGGACTCCAACCACAGTCTCCCTCGTTGCCACTCTCTGGGCCACACACACCCCACTTGACTGGCATCGGTTGAGCCCCCTTTTGAAAAAGAAAAAGATGCTTTGCATGAAGCACTCTCAAAAATACGCGTGCCTTTCCCGTCCCCTGGCTGACCCCGGGGAAGAAAAGTCCTCTGAGAGCCATGACTTGTTCATCTTGGTTCTTTTAGAAACACAGCGAGGGGACTCCAACCACAGTCTCCCTCGTTGCCACTCACTGGGCCACACACACCCCACTTGACTGGCATCGGTTGAGCTCCCTTTTGAAAAAGAAAAAGATGCTTTGCATGAAGCACTCTCAAAAATACGCGTGCCTTTCCCGTCCCCTGGCTGACCCCGGGGAAGAAAAGTCCTCTGAGAGCCATGACTTGTTCATCTTGGTTCTTTTAGAAACACAGCGAGGGGACTCCAACCACAGTCTCCCTCGTTGCCACTCACTGGGCCACACACACCCCACTTGACTGGCATCGGTTGAGCCCCCTTTTGAAAAAGAAAAAGATGCTTTGCATGAAGCACTCTCAAAAATACGCGTGCCTTTCCCGTCCCCTGGCTGACCCCGGGGAAGAAAAGTCCTCTGAGAGCCATGACTTGTTCATCTTGGTTCTTTTAGAAACACAGCGAGGGGACTCCAACCACAGTCTCCCTCGTTGCCACTCACTGGGCCACACACACCCCACTTGACTGGCATCGGTTGAGCCCCCTTTTGAAAAAGAAAAAGATGCTTTGCATGAAGCACTCTCAAAAATACGCGTGCCTTTCCCGTCCCCTGGCTGACCCCGGGGAAGAAAAGTCCTCTGAGAGCCATGACTTGTTCATCTTGGTTCTTTTAGAAACACAGCGAGGGGACTCCAACCACAGTCTCCCTCGTTGCCACTCACTGGGCCACACACACCCCACTTGACTGGCATCGGTTGAGCTCCCTTTTGAAAAAGAAAAAGATGCTTTGCATGAAGCACTCTCAAAAATACGCGTGCCTTTCCCGTCCCCTGGCTGACCCCGGGGAAGAAAAGTCCTCTGAGAGCCATGACTTGTTCATCTTGGTTCTTTTAGAAACACAGCGAGGGGACTCCAACCACAGTCTCCCTCGTTGCCACTCACTGGGCCACACACACCCCACTTGACTGGCATCGGTTGAGCCCCCTTTTGAAAAAGAAAAAGATGCTTTGCATGAAGCACTCTCAAAAATACGCGTGCCTTTCCCGTCCCCTGGCTGACCCCGGGGAAGAAAAGTCCTCTGAGAGCCATGACTTGTTCATCTTGGTTCTTTTAGAAACACAGTGAGGGGACTCCAACCACAGTCTCCCTCGTTGCCACTCACTGGGCCACACACACCCCACTTGACTGGCATCGGTTGAGCCCCCTTTTGAAAAAGAAAAAGATGCTTTGCATGAAGCACTCTCAAAAATACGCGTGCCTTTCCCGTCCCCTGGCTGACCCCGGGGAAGAAAAGTCCTCTGAGAGCCATGACTTGTTCATCTTGGTTCTTTTAGAAACACAGCGAGGGGACTCCAACCACAGTCTCCCTCGTTGCCACTCACTGGGCCACACACACCCCACTTGACTGGCATTGGTTGAGCCCCCTTTTGAAAAAGAAAAAGATGCTTTGCATGAAGCACTCTCAAAAATACGCGTGCCTTTCCCGTCCCCTGGCTGACCCCGGGGAAGAAAAGTCCTCTGAGAGCCATGACTTGTTCATCTTGGTTCTTTTAGAAACACAGCGAGGGGACTCCAACCACAGTCTCCCTCGTTGCCACTCACTGGGCCACACACACCCCACTTGACTGGCATCGGTTGAGCCCCCTTTTGAAAAAGAAAAAGATGCTTTGCATGAAGCACTCTCAAAAATACGCGTGCCTTTCCCGTCCCCTGGCTGACCCCGGGGAAGAAAAGTCCTCTGAGAGCCATGACTTGTTCATCTTGGTTCTTTTAGAAACACAGCGAGGGGACTCCAACCACAGTCTCCCTCGTTGCCACTCACTGGGCCACACACACCCCACTTGACTGGCATCGGTTGAGCTCCCTTTTGAAAAAGAAAAAGATGCTTTGCATGAAGCACTCTCAAAAATACGCGTGCCTTTCCCGTCCCCTGGCTGACCCCGGGGAAGAAAAGTCCTCTGAGAGCCATGACTTGTTCATCTTGGTTCTTTTAGAAACACAGCGAGGGGACTCCAACCACAGTCTCCCTCGTTGCCACTCACTGGGCCACACACACCCCACTTGACTGGCATCGGTTGAGCCCCCTTTTGAAAAAGAAAAAGATGCTTTGCATGAAGCACTCTCAAAAATACGCGTGCCTTTCCCGTCCCCTGGCTGACCCCGGGGAAGAAAAGTCCTCTGAGAGCCATGACTTGTTCATCTTGGTTCTTTTAGAAACACAGCGAGGGGACTCCAACCACAGTCTCCCTCGTTGCCACTCACTGGGCCACACACACCCCACTTGACTGGCATCGGTTGAGCCCCCTTTTGAAAAAGAAAAAGATGCTTTGCATGAAGCACTCTCAAAAATACGCGTGCCTTTCCCGTCCCCTGGCTGACCCCGGGGAAGAAAAGTCCTCTGAGAGCCATGACTTGTTCATCTTGGTTCTTTTAGAAACACAGCGAGGGGACTCCAACCACAGTCTCCCTCGTTGCCACTCACTGGGCCACACACACCCCACTTGACTGGCATCGGTTGAGCCCCCTTTTGAAAAAGAAAAAGATGCTTTGCATGAAGCACTCTCAAAAATACGCGTGCCTTTCCCGTCCCCTGGCTGACCCCGGGGAAGAAAAGTCCTCTGAGAGCCATGTCCACATTGTCAGTGGACAGACACGTGTGCTTATCTGCCAGCAGACCCACAGCAGCACTGAAGACAGGTTCAGAGAGAACGCTGGCTGCAGGACACGACAAGATCCCCAAGACGTACGTGGCGAGCTCAGGCAATTTATCAAGATTGGAAGCCAAGAATGAGCAGGGCTCAAGTTGCACAATAATGGCATGTTTCCTTGCATATACTCATATATCTGTGTGTCCTCCTCTTTTTCCTTGTCCAGCTCTTTTGTTTTCGCATGAGTATATGTCCTTGTCACTTTCCCATGTGTTGTGAGTTGTTTGTGACCTTTTGGACACCTTTGAGGGTGTTTTCTAGGTGTTTTTCTGTGTTTGTGATTGCCTGCCATTGTTTCCTATTCAGTTCGAGTTCGGTTCGTCGAACGTTCGACGAACCGAACTCGAACGGGAGGTCCGTTCGGCGAACCAACCTCGAGCCGAACCGCGACCGGTTCGCTCATCTCTAGTAACGAGTAATTGAGCACCCAAGCATGGTAATGCTTGCTCATCACTACTCATGACACCAACTCAATCTTTACCATAGTGCAACGTAAGAGGGCTAAGGAGTCTACAATGCAGGTCTGGCCTCTTAAGTGGTGAGCCCTATTTATGTCTTGGATGCAATGATAGACAGAGATATACAAAAGTAATCTTCCCAGCGAGCTTACCGGTACATCTTGACATGTGGAATCCAGTATTTAGTCAGAGGAAAGAATCCGCAAGGAAAACAGTGCAGGAGCTAGCCACGAAAGTCCAAGTAGGAAAAATCTTCCAAACTCCAGCGGACAAATTCAAGGACTAAATTCATAGTTTAAAAATATATCTTGCTTTGTAAATTTTATTAGAAAAAATCCATTAAAAATAGATCCACACTCTGGGCAGTATAATTATAACAGATTAGGAGTGGTAGCCTCTCGGACAAAGAGGCTACCACTCCTAATCTGTTGTAATGAATTGCAATATACAGAGATGGTACATCCATTTCTCCAAAGTGTCCCAGGGAGTCTAACTCTAAAATACCACTTTGCACCAAGTAATAATTCTTCAGTCCCCCTTAAAAAAAAGGTCTCGACTACCAGGCATATTTTACCCTATGAGTTTTTCAATGTAAGACTCCCAGGTGTACCATATTTTTCGGTTTATAAGATGCCCCGGATTATAAGACGCCCCCAAATTTAGAGGAAGAAAATAAGAAAAAATAATTTTTAATGTTAAAATGAGGGTCTGTCTTATAATCCTAGTGTGTCTTAATCCTAATGCTTACCGAGGGGAGCAGCGGTGGTGGAGCAGCTCAGGAAGGTCACAGGAGGCAGAGTCAGTGATGCTATGGGCTCAGAGGAGGGGGTGTTTCATCTCAGGAGGGTAAAAGGACGGAGGGCCAGTAATACTGCTGCCTTGGGGGTGTCACGGTGGCGGGCGCGATTGATCTGCAGGCATGCTGCGGGCGTGTCACTGCAGAGGAGCACTCAGGAGGGTCACAGGACCTAGTGTTGAGGTGTTGCTGTGGTGGTGATCTGGCTGTGGTTTCCATTGAATTGCCCATGGTTGATGTGATAGACTTCAAGAAAATGGCCACAAAGGCAGTGAGTGCGCAGAAAGGCCTCTGCAGCAATTTTCTTGAAGTCCATCGCATTAATCTGTTACCTTTGCAGCAGTTTTTTTGAAGTTCATCATGTCAACTGCAGGCAATTCAATAGAGCCCGCAGTCAGAGCAGGCGCCTGCCGCTGTGACACAGCAGTAACACCCTTAATATTGCTGACCCGGCCTCCTATAACTCCGCCACCTCAGTAAACCATATGCGCATTGTAAATTGAATACAGTTCAGGTTTGATTTTGGTAATGTTGTATTGTCATTGATGCCTCTAATAAAGTGGCAAAGTTACTCAAGTGATATGAAAGACTCAATACACATTAACTAACATCCAAAGAACAGCAGGGATATGTAAAAAATAGTGTCTCTTATCTTACTGCCATTTCATATGAGTGCAATATCTGAGATTTCAATATCTCACACATAGAAAATATTTCCAACAAAGATCATGTTATGCACGAGGTTTATCTGCTCCTCGGTCGTCCTCTGACAGTGCATCCTCGTCCCCACTGGTGCCTTCCATATCTCATGTTCAGCCTCAACGTCATTCTACTTGCCTAGCTTCTACCCATAATGTCTGCATGACTTTTTGGAATTCTGAGACTAAATCCCAATGGCGTCCTAGTATGCAGGCAAGGGTTGAGGTCTTCCTGCCTTGGTCTCTCCCACAAAAGCTCCATTGCGTATGTGCAGGTGGATCGTACTGTTTCTGCTTCTAAGTGCAGACAATGCTGGCAATCCCTCTGCTTGGGGTGGAGCTTAGCTTTTAAGAACTCATGACAGTATGGGGGGAGCAGTCATCAGTTAAGTGCCATCACAAGGTGTCTCCAGCACTGGTCTTTGTTTACTGTAGTTTAGGAAGGGTTAGGCATCGTGGCCTGTCCACATCTGTCTGTGTTTCCAACAGTGAGTTATCAGTTCCTTGTTGCATGAAAGACAGGTTGGTGCACTGCCAGTATTTGCCTAATGTGAGTGGAGTCACAGCGCTGTGGTCTTTAGTCTGCCTCAATATTCACGAGTCTCTCCTGTCTTCTCCCCTTGCATTGCAATGTGTCACGCTCCCTATGCCTCGGCACCACTTCTTACCTACTGAGCCGGTCTCACCATCGCACCACCGCTCCTTGCTCACTGAGCTGTTCCTTGCATCGCCCCACCGCTCTGTACCCACTGATCCAGCCTCGCCAGCGCACCACCGCTCCTTCCTCACTGGTCCAGTCCATGCATCCACCGGTCACGCCTGCCGCTCCCGCTCATGCTCCCCTGAGTCCTGTTCCAGGTCTGAGGAGTCTGATTCTGACTAATGTTCTGTATAGGACCGGGCCGTGCCCACTCACCTGGTCTTATAGGCCCAGCACTGCTGCAGCAGGAAATGACCTGAGGCTGTGCTGGGTATATAAGACTGGCCTTTCTATGTGGGCGGGGCTTGATCATCGCTTGTGTTTCTTTGCTTTGTCTTGTGAGCTAGGTGCTCAGGTCCTTTTGTTCCTGTTTCCTGTATTACTGCCTTAAAGCACGCTGTTACCCTAGTGACTTGGTCCTGTCTTTGCTTCCTGATACCTGCACCTGTTCCTGTACTGTCCTATAGGACTCCATGACCCTGGTGACCTGGTTATTCCTGTTCCTGCCATGCTAGTGCTCCAGCTACCATGTACCCAGCCCTCCAGGTGGGGTGCTCGGTCCAGTGGATCCACCTCCTGGGCCTACCAGTCCTCCCCGGCCCTCACACAATGCAGCTAGAGCATTGTCAATCTAGTTATTTCTATACTTTGTATACAATATATTGGCCTTTGTGAGGTCCACTGAGTGCATAGGTTGTCTGGGTCATCGCAGGGTCATTCCTGCTGCGGGTAAGGTACCAACTCCTGCTTCCTTCCCTGTGAGCGTTAACAGTTTGCTGGGGTATTTTTTTCCTTCTTCCTGGCACCTGGGTTAAAGCGCTGGGCTAGGGAGTCTCTTTATATTTTGTAATCTCTGTGACCTTAACAGAGGTTGTAAGTTCGTACCCAGAGGACTGCATGACATTTAACGCTGCCTCTAAGTGACATTCTCATACAGGTTTGCTGTTGATTGTTCTCTCTTGCTTCCACCTACCAGCTGCAGTTCACTCTGCACAGTTGACCCCGAGTGGCATTTGAACTTTTGTTAGTTTTAGGTCAAACCTCCAGCCCCGTAACAGACCATTTCAGAACAAAATTGATGTCTAAAAATATATTTTGCTAATCTTCTAGAAAATTGTACACGTTATTAATCAACAGATTTGTATAGTAAACTTCTCCAATCCGCACTGCCTGAGGACGGATAATCACTTTTGCTGTGTTCACTTTCAGTTCTCCCTGATCCCCGTCCCCCTGAGGTGCCCTCCCCCTTCCCAAGTCTGTCCTGGAGCTCACTGAGACTTTTCTGATATTTCTTGAGTTTTCAGTTCTCTCACAAGAGATCAAAACATTAAAACAAACTGCTCTGCAACACTAAACCCTGATTAGTCTGCACTCCAGGCCTCACTAAGGAAACCTCCCAGTCTAGCCTGGTCCCCATCCTCAATGAGGAAGCCAGTCTGGGTCTAATCTGCTGACCAGATGAAGGCCTCACTGAGTAAGTGACCCGGGTCTTTTCTGGTCTCCTTCCTCACTGAGGACGCCTCCCAGGTCTAGCCTGCTGATCAGCTGCAGGCCTCACTGAGGAATCCTCCCAGGTCTAGCCTAATTCCCGTAATCAATGAGGATGCTGCCCTGGGTCTAGTCGCTGCAGGTTTCAAAGAGGAAGTTGCCCGAGGCTAGTCCGGTCCCCCTCCTCACTGAGGAAGCCACCCAGGGTCTACATTTGATCTGTTTAAATAATGAAAATGAAAATGGGGTGAAGTAATGGAAATTTACTTTTGGTAAGAGAGAAAACAAATGGTAAAAGCTTCTGTTGACCCAACCTTCCTCTGTGAAGGCAAATATATTCTCCCAATATATTTCAAGCTAACAATTACACAGTGCACAAAAGCAAACAAGACAGGACCATTATCTTTAGGCAAGATCAAATAGAAAGACATTTTGATGAATTCCCGTTAAGATACATCATCATTGTATTGCTGTATTGCTATAACCATGAACTTTGCTGAGAGCAAAATGACGCTCAGGGAGGTGTTTTGGGCTAGATCTAATCCATCCCAAGAAACAATAGTTTTTTACCTTTCCAAAGAGTATTTACTGTATATGGTCCATGTGTGCAGACAACAGGCAAGAAGAGAATCCGAGAAGCCATCTAATTACCCACAATGAAGAACCTGGTCACTTTACTTTGTCTGATCTCTGCTCTTGTTGTCTCAGGTAAGATGAATCGAGTTACTACACATAATATACACATAGGACACCAAGGAGTATTGTCAAACTTTATTATAAAGTTCTTCTATCATTTTAAACAGGCTAAATGCAGTTTCTTTTGGATCTTGTAAATCTGGTTTGCGTAACAATATTCACATATTGAAAAATAAATGGTCAAATTGGACCTGATGTAAATATGTCTCAAAACATACCACGGATTAATCACTTACCAAATCAAGTTGTGTGTTCACGTAGACCAAACATTCTTAGCCAGGGATGGTTTTATTTAGACCCATTTTTACGCTACATAGATGATTTGTAAAAACTTGTGATTGATCTAAAAGGTTAATTCTCTTCAAAAGAAAGAGGTGGATGAAAAGAATCCCCAAAACATAGTAGGGGGAATACACAAACAAAAGTTGAGACACTTATTATATGATAAAAAAAATTAAAAGTCTGAAATTTAAGTGACTTTCGGGCCACTTGTTGGAAGTAACATATATCCTGGTCTTGTTGGGTATGATAACAAAAAACCCATTTTTACGCTACATAGATGAATTGTGAAAACTCGTGATTGATCTAAAAGGATAATTCTCTTAAAGTAAAAATAGTGTATGAAGAGAATCCTCAAAACATAATAGGGGGAATACACAAACAAAAGTTATAATACTTATTATATGATAAAGAAAACTTTTATAAGTTCGTAAATCAAGTCACCATAGGGCTAAGTGTTGGAAGTGACATCATGATCTTGTTGGGTATGATATAAAAAATGATGTCGATAACAATCAATATACTAATCTTTTCATCTGAACACCTTTATTTTATGACTCTCACCAGATAATATCACTGAAATATCCACTTTTTTCAGCCTATACCTATAAATGTTATTCGGGCTTCTCCACTAACTCTACAACATGTAAGGAGTCTGAGATTGAATGTCTTGGGGATCGATGCATGACCTGTTCCCAATATGTTGACAGAAGTGAGTGTAACTTATTTCTTCTTTAAGAAAATTACAGCGTCACCCCCTCAGTTCTTGTTTTCTGATGTTTATTTTCTTTTTTTTGTAGAAGGTAATGTGTTTAAATCAATACTGAAAAGCTGCGCAAATGAAACCATGTGCGGGACCAATGGCTCAATAGCGTTAGAAAATATAAAGTATCGATTTTATGCCAAATGCTGCACCGGACACTTATGCAACACTGATGAATATGAACGTGAGTGTCACAATGACAATAATCATATAGGAATAATTGACTGATAAAAACAAAATATTATTCAAGTTCAAAATTCTTCAACCTTACATAAAGCTATTTTTAATTCCTGTAATTTTTACAAGATTTGTTTGTAAATATGAACAATTTTACAGGCTGAAATTTTATACACATATAATTTCTTTTACAGGTCAGAGTAATGTTCCCCAACTCCAGTACACAAGGTCCACAAGCAGTGCATGTTTTCAAGTTTTCCTTATCATTGCACAGATGTTGGAAGCATCAACTGTTCAGGTTATTAAATTATCACCTGTGCAATACTAAGGAAATCCTTAAAACATGCACTGTTGGTGGGTCCTGAGGACTTGAGCTGGGGAATCCTGGGATAGACCACTGGAGGTCAAAAAGGGAGAAATGTATGCTAATGTATCTGTTGAACCTCTAAATGTGCAGATTCTTAATTACAAATTAACAAATGAGAATCCAGAATGTAAACAAGAAAGTTCTCCTTCATTACATCAAGCAGAGATGTCTATGTAATGGAGCGAATAACATTACGCCTTCACCCCCGAGCGCTTTTCCATTTTTGTTTATGGTCATGTGGGAGCTCGTTTCTTGTGGAAGGAGCTGTAATTGTAAATGAAACTATGATTTTTACCATATAGTGTAGTAGAAAACGGCAAAAAAATTCCAAATGCGGAAAAATTGCAAAAAAAGTGTGATTGCATTATGGTTTTTGAGATATTTTAGTCTTTTTTTCCTTATATGGTAAAACGGATGTGTCAATATGACATCTGAGGTTGGTGCAAGTTTGTAGACACCAAAAATGAATAGGTTTACCTTAATCTAAGGGTTAAGAAAAATCAGAACATTGTCCGATAAAATTTGCGTACATTTTGCAACATTTTTGTGACCTGTGGCGTTCTCATTTTTCAGGATTTATGGCTCAGTGATGGCTTATTTTTTCTTCTCAAGCTCATGTTTTTATCGGTACCAATTTTTTTGTAATTTTACTAGTACCCCTAGGGGACAATAATGATTAGTAGGCTGATCACTCATTTTTTTTCCGATCAGAGCAGCACCACTCAGACCAGGAGAAATTAACATGTCTTGTAACAAGTAGCACTTACTGTAGCTGTGTCTTACAGCACCTAAGTCATATGAGCACAGGAGTCATCACATGACCCTGTACTACCATGGCAACCACCGGATCCACATGATCACGTCACGTGACTTCCAGTACCGGCCTGTGAGTATGGATCTACCGCTATCGCTGTTAACATCGCGCTGTAACATCTTGACAGTGCCATTTAAAGGGTTAAAAGGCATGGGCAGATAGCGATTCCACTCGTGCCTGGCAGGCACACATGTCAGCTGTAAAAATCAGCTGACATGTGCACTGATCACCGCAGGCTGCTTGCAGCAGCCCATGGGGATTAACACTATGACTGCTAGGATGTAATATTACTGCCCACAATCTTTAAGTAGTTAAAGGAAAACTTTCAGTAAGTTCTTGCTATGTAATTCAAGAGCAGCATGACATATGGAAAGAGACTCTAATTCCATTGGTGTTTCAATTACTTGGTTGTGTGTATCTGTTTCAATACAATCTGGGTTTTATCAGCAGGAGATTATCACTACAGGACTAGCTGCCTCTTGCCTCCTACTCCTGCTGCTCTAAAGACACAGAAAACTGACTGACCTGCAGTAAATAAAATGGTGATTGTATCAAAATGAGTATGCAGAACAGAAAGTAACACATCCCTAGAATAAAGGTATCACCTCCTACATTATGCTGCTCTCAGATTACAGAGCAAAAATCTGCTGACAAATTCCCTTTATATGTTTTAAGTCAATATTCAATCCAAATATTTCATTTTGTGTATTTCTCCAGTTATTGCCGAAGATCCAACACCAAATGGTGTGAAATGTCCATCAGCTTACTGTATCGGCACCTTTGAGGAATGTAACAGTACCAAGGAGATAAACTGCACTGGATCTATGAACAGATGTTTCCATTATAGGGGACAAGCACGCTATCCTGGTAAGCAATATGTATGATCTAATGGATTTTATGGTGTTTTAGTATAAATCCATGTAACATAAAAGGTTTATAGAGCTCCTGTGTAGAGATGTGTGAACCCAAACTGTAAAATTCAGGGTCTGTGACAGACACCTAGCGTCCGTGCATGGTCCTCTAACAAGGACTTCTCAGGGATGTCCATGTTACTATTTGGGTTCGGCTGCCCAGATAAAGTAAAAAATGGAAAAAGGAAGAAAAATTGGGACAATAGCAGGACAATTATACTTACTATCAAGTTTCCACACAGCTGCCACACGGTTTCCAGGTCTGCTTATTGTGTCTTATGAGTATTCATTGTTTCCAATGCCCAGCCTCTGCGACAGCATCTGTGATTGGTTGTCATCAAAAAGCGCCCATAATCTCTGTTCCCGGCATCTGTGATTGGCTGCCCTCATACTATCTCTCTGGGTTCCCAAAGTGAAATATAAAAATAAATAAATAATTGGTAAAAATCGATTAGGGTCCCCCATATTTTGATACCCAGTGCATATAAAGAAGACAGCTGGAGGCTGCAGTCCCCAGCTGTATGCTTTATCTTGGCAGTGTATCAAAATTAGAGGGACCCCAGGACGCTTTTTTAACTATTGAAATAAATAATTTAAAAAAATGGCATCCGGTTCCCACAATTTTGATACCCAGACAAGATAAAACATACAGCTAAAGGCTGCTATTCTCAGGTTGGGGAGGACTATGGTTATTGGGCCCTCCTCAGCCTAAAAAAATTCAGCCTGCAGCTTAAAAAAAATGGCACATCCATTAGATGACCGATTCCTGGCTCTCACCCTGCTCAATATAATTGCCATAATATGGTTCACCTGAGGTGAACTCATTGAACTTACTTTTGGTAATCTGGCATTAAGTTCAATAGTCCTGTTATACCAGATAATTGATTTCAATGGTGCTGGATTATCTGATTAACTAACACCATTGTAGTTAATAACCAGTCAATGTGTACACATTCTGGTTGTTACGGTTGCTGTGGCTCTGGAGACTATGTCCGGATTTCTTGCTACTGCACATGTGCAAGCGCTGGAGACTAAGTCCTATCTTGGAGCCATTGCACATGTGCGGGTGACATCATCGCTGACACGAGGTCACATGTCTCTGACACCTTCTAAGCTGATTGGCCACTGGTCATGTGCTTGTGACACGTGGTCACATGTCTCTGACACCTTCTATGCCGATTGGTTGCTGGTCATGTGCTTGGGACGCTTTGCTCGGTGATAGGCCAGCGTGACGTCATTGCTGTCATTCTGGCAGCAGATTGGCTCTGGTGTCCTCCATCTTGGATGAGGCACAGAGTCTATATAAGACCCTGATGCACGCCGCCCGGCGCTCAGTCCTCTTGGTTCATGCATGAGGGTAGACGCCCTGTGCACGTCCCTCTAGGCATCTCTCTGTCCATGTTAGGTGAGCGCTACCGGCAGGGTAGCATTCTTATACCTTTCAGCTTCGGCTGCAGTCCGTATCCTTACCTCTTAGTGGAGCGGACATAGGCAGGTGCCTGAGGCACATGGTCCGGCTGGGCCTTGTGATTCTACTCGTAGGTGGACGTTGCCACTAGGGTAACGTTCCTTATACTGCGTCTGGCAGTTGTTCGTATCCTCGCACACTAGGGGAGCGAACAGAGGTAGGAGCTTTGTGCGGCCTATTCTGCTGTCCGTCTCTTTTGCACCACTAGAAGAGTGGACCTAGGCAGGTGCCATATCTAGTGGTTCGTGTCCTCGCACACTAGTGGAGCGAACGCAGGTAGGAGCTTTGTGCTGCTTACGCTGCTGTCCGTCTCTTTTGCACCACTAGAAGAGCGGACCTAGGCAGGTGCCATATCTAGTGGTTCATGTCCTCGCACACTAGTGGAGCGAACGCAGGTAGGAGCTTTGTGCGGCTTACGCTGCTGTCCGTCTCCTGGCACCACTAGAAGAGCGGACCTAGGCAGGTGCCATATCTAGTGGTTCATGTCCTCGCACACTAGTGGAGCGAACGCAGGTAGGAGCTTTGTGCGGCTTACGCTGCTGTCCATCTCTTGGCACCACTAGAGGAACAGACCTAGGTAGGTGCCATTTCACACTCACTGCTTTTGTCTCTGTGATCTTTAACAGAGATCATTCCACACACCCTCCAAGTAAGGGAGGAATTGCTTTATTTTCTAATTATATTCCTCTGTGAGTTTAACAGAGGTATTGCACTCTGTGCTTGTGCTATTATTTTTTACAGTGGCACACTTATATACCCCTTATCCTCTGCCATAGTCTGCAGCAGAGTCTTTGCACGGTGGACCCTGACTGTCTGACATTCCTTTAGGTTTTATTATCAGACAGCCCCCCATAACACTGGTAATCTGGGATTGAATTCAATGAGTTCCCCTGAAGTGAGTTCCCCTGAGGTCACTAATAGGGTACCATGCAAACCCCAGCTGTGACCTCAGGTAAACTTATTGCACTCAATCACAGATTAGGCTATTTGCACACGTTGAGTATTTCTTTGCAGACATTTCTGCACCAGATCTGCATCTCCTGGCAGAAAAACACACCAAAAAACGCTGGTGCATTTTTTTTACGAAGATGCAGATTTTGTGCAGAAATATCAGGTGAGTTCACCAGAGGTCACAGCTGGGGTACTATGGGAAAGCAGTAAACTTAGTTGAACTCACTAATGTTATTGCTTACACAGCTGTGTTTTCGTCAGTGTGTTTCAATTGCCTGAGTGATTGGTCACGTTTTCTAATGTGAGCTGCTATTTTTAGACTGCGAAAGGCCTAACAACTATGGGCCTCCACAGCCTGAAAATACCAGCCCCCAGCTGCCTGCATTATCTTGTTGGGTATAAAAAAGAAAGTGGAAGGGACCTCATGCAGTTTTTAAAATTATTTATTTAAATAAGAAAAAACAATTGGGGTCCCTCATATTTTGATACACAGCCAAGATAATGCAGACAGCTGGGGGCTATACTTATGTGATAACCATCCATGGAGTCTTCAAAATCTTTAAACCAAAAGCCAATAATCTAATAAAAAAAATTACTTCTAATAAAGTATCTAAAAATTACAGTTCAGTGATATAAAAGTATTTAAATGTAGAACGTGCAACCATAGCACAGAGGATTATACTCATATATGCATATATCAAGATATATAGTGATTAATACACATGAGCTTACCTCTTCCTAGAAGATTCCTAAGTCAGGATACCTTCCTGTCAGTGGAGGTGACCCTAGGGTTCGGCATTTGAGGCAAGGCATTTTCCTTTCTGGGACAGGACGATGATGGGAGGATAGAAATCACGACAAGAAATATCAAGCATTCTGTGGATATAGAAAATGCAGCTTGATTAATGGAATGATACCCTCTGATACCTTCTAGAAATCCCAGTTTGTAAGGATAACATCTCTGGACATTTGTGGCGGATTGTCTTTTTTGACCCCAACGTGGCTCCTTGTTAATGAAGGAATTATGGATATGCCATATATTATCTGTGGCTATTTACGTGTATATATAACCTCTCACCTTCACCCTGTGTTTTCTCCAACCTCACCTGTTTAGCAAAACTATATGAGGGACATGGTTCCTCTGTTGCCCTGAATGGGGAGCTGTCATTGAATGTTTATAGAAGTTTGACAACCTATATTTATAATTTCTAGACTACAGACATTATATGACAATTTGACCCTGACTGATAGCTTGAGCTTTTTAGACTACTCCTGACTTGACTTGGGGAAACCGACTAGTCGACAACTAAATCTCTTTAAACCTTTCACCTGGGTTCGGTATACAGGGCTCAATAGGATGAGATTACTGGAAGGTATCCTGACTTAGGAATTTTCTAGGAAGAGTTTTTTTACACTTCACTTCAGGGACCCACACAGCTAGTGTTAGGGAAACTTATCACAGACACGAGAAAAGATGGTGGGGGCGTAGTCTAATTGCAACCAATAACCGATGCTATTACAGATGATAGGTGGAGGAAGATACAATGAGCAGACCCAGAAACAATGCTTTAATCACCATTTTGCTTCCCTTTAAAGCCCCCTAGCCATATCATTGGTGCAGCCTGTGTAGCCACTAGAGATGGGCCACCCTCTAAAGGCTCGAGTTCGGTTTGGTTCGCCGAACGTAGGCTGCGTTCGAGTTTGGTTCGGCGAGCCGTTCGACGAACCTCTCGAACCCCATAGAAAACAATGGGAGGCAATCACAAACACCTAAAAACACCTAGAAAACACTCTCAAAGGTGTCCAAAAGGTGACAAACAACTCACAAGACAACACAAACACATGGGAAAGTGACAAGGACAAAGACTCATGCGAAAACAAAACAGCTGGACGAGGAAAAAGAGGACGAGATACAGATATAGGCATGGCATGCCCTTCTAAAATCATGTAAAACACCGCAAGGTGACTCAAAGCGGAGTCTCCCTTTTTTTAAAAAATTGGGCCCCACAGACACCACTTCAGTGGCAGTACTTGTGCCCCAGTTGTACACTTCACAGCTACATTTGCATCAAGCACATTCAAAAACACGCCAGCCTTAACTGTCCCCGGGATGACACCGGGGTAGGTAGCAAAGTCTTTGCTGATCCATGATTTGTTCATCTTGGATCATTTTTAAATACACAGCAAGGGGACTCCAAGCGGAGTCTCCCTTTTTTTCCAAAAATTGGGCCCCACAGACACCTCTTCAGTGGCATCACTTGTGTCCCAATTGCAAACTTACAGGTAGATTTGCATCAAGCACATTCCAAAATACGCCAGCCTTAACTCTCCCCAGGATGACACAGGGGTAGTAAAGTTGCGGATCCATGACTTGTTCATCTTGCTGAACGTCAGTCTGTCCACATTGTCACTGGACAGACGCGTGCGCTTATCTGTCAGCTCACACCCAGCAGCACTGAAGACACGTTCAGAGACAACGCTGGCAGCTGGACACGACAAAATCTCCAAGGCGTAAGTGGAGAGCTCTGGCCATTTTTCAAGATTGGAAGCCCAAAATGAGCAAGGCTCCAGTTGCAAAGTCATGGCATCGATGTTCATTTGGAGATACTCCTGTATCATCCTCTCCAGCCGTTGACTATGTGTCAGACCTCTTGTCTCTTTTGTCCTTGCATTGGATGGTCTTAAAAAATTATTAAACGATTCCATAAAATTGCTGTTACCAGCACCAGATACGGTGCTGCTGGTACGGTTAGACTGCTGGTGACGAGACAGTCCCATGTTTGGCAAGTGACAACTGGGAGATTCACTCCGTGCACCACTGGTGTTTGGTGGAAAAGCCGAGCTAAGATTGAGTAACAGCTTCTGCTGATACTCCTGCATACGTGTGTCCCTTTCTATGGCTGGAATTATTTCTCCAAATTTGGACTCGTACCGGGGATCTAATAGTGTCGCAACCCAGTAGTCATCATCACTTCTAATTTTGACAATCCGAGGGTGATGTTGTAGGTAGTGCAGCAAGAAGGCGCTCATGTGTCTTGCGCATCCATACGGAACAAGTCCTCACTGTGTTTGTGGCATAGAGGTGATAACTGTGATTTCTTCCACTGTTATCTCCCCCCAACCTCGTTCAACCGAAATTTGACCAAGGTCTCCCTCATCCGCTGAGTCTTCCATGTCCATGGACAGTTCGTCCTCCATTTCTTCATGGTCTCCTGCACCTTCCTCAACATTTTTGCTGCTACTATGCACCCTTGTTAAGCCCTCTCTCCCACCGTCCCATGCCTGCCGCCTTGGTAATGATGAACGTCTGGACCTTGTTGATGATGGTATCCCTTGCGCATATGAATTCTCCTGTACTTCCTCCCCTTCCTCTTGTCCCACCCCCTGACTACGAATAGTGTTTAGCGTGTGCTCCAACATGTAAATGACTGGAATTGTCATGCTGATAATGGCATTGTCAGCGCTAAACATATTCGTCGCCATGTCAAAACTGTGCAGAAGGGTGCATAGGTCCTTGATCTGAGACCACTCCATCAGCGTGATCTGCCCCACCTCTGCATCTCGTTGGCCCAGGCTATAAGTCATAACGTATTGCACCACGGCTCAGTTGTGCTGCCACAGTCGCTGTAACATGTGGAGAGTCGAATTCCAGCGTGTCGCCACATCGCATTGCAGGCAATGAACCGGCAGGCCGAAAAACTTCTGGAGCGGTGCAAGTCGCTCAGCAGCGGTGGTTGAACGGCGGAAGTGAGCAGACAGTTTTCGTGCCCTGTGCAGAAGCCCATCTAGGCCGGGATAGTGTGTTAAAAATTGCTGGACAACAAGGTTCAACACGTGAGCCATACAAGGCACGTGTGTCACCTTACCCCGGCAAAGGGCCGCACCCAAGTTTGCAGCATTGTCGAACACAGCCTTTACTGGCTGCAGGTTAAGTGCAGACAACTATTTACGAAACTCGCTCACAAGAGCTGACCACAACTCCTCCGCTGTGTGACTTTTATTTCCAAGACATTTCAAGTCTGATGCCGTTGAGCTCTGCTGCCAGAATAGTAAGGAGGTGTGCGGGATTCCTTGTGCACAGTTACAACGTGGGTGGCCTGACCAGGCAGGCTTGGGGCGGAGGTGGAGGACCGAGACGAGGTTGAGGAGGCAGAAGCAGTCCAGGAACTTCTACATAAAGAGGATTGACACACAAGTCGTGGGGACGGCAAGACTTGTTCAGCAGACTCTTCTCCATCTCTCAACATAGTTACCCAGTGCCCAGTCAGCGACATGTAACGCCCCTGTCCATGCTTACTGGTCCAAGTATCGGTGGTGAAATGCACCCGGTCACACACAGAGTTTCTCAAGGAAGCCGTGATGTTGTGTGCGACATGCTGGTGTAGCGCAGGCACACCTTTCTTGGAGAAGTAGTGGCGAGTGGGCATCTGGTACTGGGGCACTGCGACTGACATAAGGTCTCGAAAATCCTCTGTGTCCACCAGGCGGTAAGGCAGCATTTTGGTAGCCAAGAGCTTACAGAGGGATAAAGTCAAACTCTTAGCTTTGTCATTGCTCGCAGGAAATTGCCTTTTATTTCTCCCCATCTGAGGGATAGAGATCTGGCTGCTGTGTGTAGACGGTGGTGAGTAGGGTGTCCCTGGAAAAATGCAGGTCTGTGAGGAAAGTGCAGGCGGAGACATGATGTTGCCTTCTTCCAAAGTTGGTGCTCTCAATGCCTGAGAGAGCTCTACACCAGCACTTGTTTCCCCTTCCAAACCAACAGATGACTTACCAAGCAAACTGCCTGTTGTGGTTAAAGAGGTAGAAGGTCTGCGTGTAAAATCAGTTGTGACAGATGTCACCACAGTCATAGAAGATGTATATCGCGCGGATGCACTGGAAGGGGCAGACAGTGTTTGGCCCGCTCCGCTAGGCTGCATTGCAGCACGGTGAGCTTCCCACTGGGACTTATGCTTGTTATTCATGTGACGATTCATGGAAGAAGTTGTCAAACTAGTGAGTTTTGGCCTCTACTTATAGATTGCTGACAAATTTTGCAGATCACATGATTTGGAGATCCTTTGCAAGGTCAAAAAAGGACCAGGCTAGGCAAGGCTTAGAGGCCATGCCACCTGCAGAGCCACCCCGAATTGTGCTCAGAGGCAGAGTTGTGTGTGAGGATGCAGTTGTTGACGTGCTTCCAGTACTACGACTCTGTCCAGGAAGGTGCAAGGTAACTTTGTCGTCAGTTGCATCTTCCTCCACCGCCTCTGGTGACCTCCTCGAGTGCCTGACTGTGGGTTGACAGTAAGTGGGATCTAGAACTTCATCATCAAGCGTTGTGTTTGCACTCCCCTCACCCTCAGACCTAACCTCGTCCTGCCCTGACTGAGTAGTTAAGTTGTCATCCCAATCAGGTATCTGCATCTCATCATCATCAGTATGTTCCTCATTGTCTCCACCAACAGGTGTTACAGTTTGGGAATGAGGGTGTACATTATGCTCAGAAACTTGGTCATCAGGGCCAGAATCTGAGTCGCAAAGCTTCTGGGCATCACTGCAGACCATTTCCTGGTCTGTACTCACTGTAGCTTGGGAGCAGACCTCTGATTCCAAGGCTATAGTGTGACTGAACAGCCTACAGACTCAGCCATCTCAGTTCCACCATACTGTGCAGGGCGGGAGGAGACTTGAGAGCTGGGAGAAAGCAAGTGTGATTGTAATGACAACTCAGAGGACTGTTGTTTTTTGGATGTTGAAGTTGAGGTGGAGGAGGGCACTTGAGATCCATTCAAACATGTTCTTTTTTGTGCATCATCTACCTTTGTTACAGTTGTTTGGGTCCGTAAAAAAGGGAGCACATCGGATTGTCCACGCAAAGTAGTAGACATCTTACTTTTGCTGGTAGATGGTCTATCTTCAGCAGATGTTAATGTAGCTTTCCTACTTTCCCCACGGACACAAACTTTTTTTCCTTTTCCAACATGCCTCTTCCCCTTTCCACCAGCATCTGTCCTTTTGCCACTCATTTTGTTAGCGACAAGATTGGCCACTTAAAATATGGATGCAAAAATTGAGAGGTGGTGTAGATTGCAGCGGTGGTCTAGCTTTATTGACAGCTGAAGAACCAACACTGACTATCACAGACAATTTTTGTATGCCCCTAACAGTAGCAGCACAGTTTGCAAATAAAATAGCGTGGCAAAAGTGTGCAGGTGAGTAGAGTGCCCGGGTTTTGTGGGTACCAGGACAGGAAAGGAAAACTGTTAGTATTCCAGACACTTTTAGGATGGCAGAAAAAGTGTCAGCTCTTTGGGCAAATAAAATAGCTTGGCAAAAGTGGCCAGGTGTGTACAGTGCCCGGGTTCTGTGGGTACCAGGACAGGAAAGGAAAACTAAGTTAGTATTCCAGACACTTTTAGGATGGCAGAAAAAGCATCAGCTCTTTGGGCAAATAAAATAGCGTGGCAACACTGGGCAGGTGGGTACCAGGACAGGAAAGGAAGCCTCACTTTCTATCCCTCCTAATGATGAAATGCAGCAAGGAATTCCCTGAGCTAAGGTACACAGACACTGTTATCTAAAGCTGTACACAGCGTTTGCACGGATCTGCCTAGCAGCTATGGCTATGAACGCCTGGAAATCAGCCCTGAAAAGGGCTGAAATTACAAGCAGTCCCTAATCCTTACAGCGCTGTGTAGCTTGCAATATGTCTATAGCGCACAGAGCGGGATCGGCGGCAGTAGCGTGAGCTGTGACTGTTACCCACACGCAGAAATGAGATAATGGCGGTGACATGGAAAATGGCCGTATTTTATAAGGCAAGGACATGTGACATTCACAGCCTATGACACATGCCCTTGCTTGTCTGGCAAAAATGCACTTAGCTGTGTGTGTGTCTGTGATTGGCTGACATCCTGGCCCACCCCACTGCATGCAAGCTTAGGAAAAAAAAAAATGGCGATCGGCATTCTCTCAGCAGTGCACCTCAAATCTAAACTGCATCCTCCCTGCACACTATACGCTGAAATTTGATAATAGCATGAATCACAGTGACTCACACTATTACAGTGAAAAGCCAGCTAATAACTAGCCAGGCTTTTTGCTGCTCGAACCGTTATCGAACATAACTCGAGATATCGAGGTTTTAGAAAAAAGCTCACGTTCGAGTTTGATCTCGAGCACTCCCAAAAATCACTCGAACATGAAATTGGCGAACCTCGAAACTCGAACATCGCTCAACTCTAGAAGCCACACAGCCCAAGTTGATGAAGGGCCAATTTCTTTCTCCAAAGCATATAGAATTGTGTATTCTGATGAGTTTTATGGGCTGCAAAGGACCCATATATTGTTCTTTCATAGAGGCCCTTTCTTGTCTATGTCCGCCAGTGCCCCTAGCCTTTACTTCCACCATTTTATAGCACTTAAGTTTGGGTGTCTTAAACTTATACGGGGTTCGGGGTCCAGGCTCAAGTTTGGATCATGTCATGTCCCGAATCAGACTTTTTAAGTCTGGCCAGACCTAAACATCTGCTGTTTTGCCCATGTCTTTTCCTGTACTGTGCATATTAGAGCATCTGGAAACTGTCAGATAGTATTATAACTGTAACAAAGGATTTTTACTTAAGGTATCTACATATTCTAAGTATTAATGATGGGTTTTTTTTGTTTTTTTTCAGGGTATACATGGAAAAACGTTTCTGCCATGGGTTGTATCAATTATGTTGCCTGCAAATATAATATAAAGAATGTCATAGCAGTTCCAGAAAGACCAGGGATAGAATTAATCTGTTAGATGTTATATTATTATCTGAGCATCTTTAATGAATCAATGAATAAACACATGCAATCAAATCTGATGATCTTTCTGATAACAACCTTCCCAAAACTGTCTAATAAAGAATATTTAGTTAACATACATTGTTTAAGGTCTTCCACTAACACATTTCATTTTTTAAATATCAATGATCTTTTAGTCTTTAGTGTTGTAAGAGTAAAGCGGGCTTTACACGCTACGATATATCTAACAAGATGTCGGCGGGGTCACGTCGTAAGTGACGCACATCCGGCCTCGCTAGTGATGTCGTAGCGTGTGACAGCTACGTGCGACGGTGAGCGAGCAGAAATACTCACCTTCTCGTTCATCGTTGACACGTCACTCATTTTCAAAAAATCAAACGTCAGGTTGTTCATTGCTCCCGAGGCAGCACACATCGCTCCGTGTGACACACCAGGAACGATGAACACAGCTTAACTGCGGCCACCGCCAATGCTGAAGGAAGGAGGTAGGCGGGATGTTTACGTCCCACTCATCTCCACCCCTCCGCTTCTATTGGCCGGCCGCTGTGTGACATCGCTGAGACACCAAACGTCCCTCCCCATTCAGGAAGTGGATGTTCGCCGCCCACAGCGAGGTCGTTTGGAACGTAAGTAAGTGTGACAGGGAGCTTGCAACAAATTGTCCATGCCGCACAAACGATGGGGGCACGTGTGATCGCAAATGCGATTGCATGAGAAATTGACACATGTAAAACAGCCTTAAAACATTCAACATGCTTGTCATACCAGAGTTACAGAATGCCATCTGCCTTATATTTTAGAATATAACAATCGCTAATTATTCTGTAATAAAAAAAATGTATAACATTTTAGTTAATTATTAGTGATGAGCGAGCTTGCTTGGTACTGCTTGTTACTTGATCAAACATCATGGTGCTCGGCATCCTTGATACTCGACCAAGTATCACGGATGCTTGTGGGCCTTGCTTGAGTCCCTGCCTTGGAAGTTTTGAGGCTCTTTTTCAGCAACTAAGCATGCATGGATTGCCTGACAATCAGGTAATACTGTAGCTATGTGTCATGAACATTCATGGAGAACATTAGGAGACTTGCGACAGGTCTGGTGCCGGAGTACTACATTGCCTGATAAGACTCTGGATTTTACATGTGTTTTCCATTCCTTTGGTGCAGCAAGGGTAAATGTCAGTTTCTCTGCCAGTAGCTCTTGGCTAATTTCCCTCATATGCAGCCGATTTGTGACCACATGCATTCCCTGAAAATAGTCACATGTGCCATCACATAATGCCGGCAATAGAATTCACTGTCTGAAACTAGCCACACAGAAGAAAGGTTGCCCAGTTAGCCACTGGAGAAACACTGCTGTGGAGCCTTGCTATTGATGTTGTCTTTTTGGTGGAAGTGGTGCTGGATGCATCCCTGGTATCTGGCTGCAGCTGTGAAGTTGGTGTATATCTGCAAGGGGTTTGTATGTTCTCCCCGTGTCTGCGTGGGTTTCCTCAGGGTACTCCGGTTTCTTCCCACACTACAAAAACATACAGAGAGGGACCTTAGATTGTGAGCCGCAATGGGGACAGTGTTGCCAATGTATGTAAAGTGCTATGAAATAAATAGCGCTATATAAATGAATAAATATTATATATATATATATATATATATATATATATATATATATATATATATATATATATATATATATATATATTATATATCATTTTTGACTAATCCCCTCTCTGTCTTCCTTCCCTCATATTTTATTATTGCAGTGGTGGGACTAGTGCTTTTGGTGGCCTTTTCACTAGCCAGCGTGAGTGTAGGGCAAGCAAGAGCCTAGGTATGTGATCGGAGATTGGTGAAATAACTCATATAGGAATGTAAGGGAGCCTACAAAACAGCCTCAGTGAGGGCAGAAGGTGTCCCTGTTCCCCTCTCCCAGCACCAGGGCCCACTGTTGTTATTGTATCCTGATGTTCTGTGTGTGTTGCACCATGCACCGGACAGTTGTCGGTCCATGCATAGCAGACATGCGGTCTGCTCGGACATCCGCAAGGCAGAGCATTACACCATGTTGGCTACTGGCATTACTGTGACTGACTGGCCGCATAGAGTTATCAGACCTTTATAAAACCCAGTGATGCCATGATCCGCAAAATGTACCTGGAAATAGTGTAGGGAGAGCTTCTGCTGATGCTGGAGAAGGGACAGTGTGTTACAGTGTTTTATAGCCTTACGGTCTTTGCTGATCCTTCAGTAAACCAAGGGTTAATTAAAAAATAGTCTATAGTAATATTGGTATTAGAGTACGGTGAACTACTGGAGAAGAGCAGCGTATTATGGGCATCTAGTCAGGGATTATTGCCTTATAGTTCTGGTTGCTGCCACGTACAACCAAAAGTCCTTTCAGGGCTAATTCAAATAGATTAATTTGTCTGAGAAGGCATAGCATATTAAAGGCATCTAGTCAGTAAATGTTGCCTTTCCATATGTTGCCGATGAAGCCCCATACAACCAAAAGTCCTTTCAGGGCCAATTTAAATTAATTCTATTGTCTAAATATATCGCTTTTAGCTACAATTGGTGTACGGAGAGCTGCTGAAGGAGGGACAGCTTATTAAAGCAAATCTCATGTTAGGCCTCAACGTCATTCAACTCACCTAGCTTCTGCCCATAATGTCTGTATGACTTTTTGGAATTCTGAGACTAAATCCCAGTGGCGTCGTATTGTGCAGGCAGAGGTTGAGGTCTTCCTGCCTTGGTCTATCCCACAAAAGCTCCATTGCGCATGTGCAGTTGTATAGCGCTGTTTCTGCTTCTAAGTGCAGACAATGCGCTACTTCACATGCACGCCATGCGGCAGCAGCGGATTGGCCGCGGGTGATGTCACCGCTGATGTGCCACAATCTAATTGGTCACGGTTGACGTACTGTGATTTTATTGGTTGCGGGTGACGTCACCTTTGATATGGTGATTCTAAATTGGCCACTTGTCCCAGCATGTCTAGCAATCCCTCTGCTTGGGGTGGAGCTTAGCTTTTAAGAACCCCTGACGGCATGGGGGGAGCAGTCATCAGTTAAGTGCCAGCACAAGGTAGCTCCAGCACTGGTCTTTGTTTACTGTAGTCTAGGCAGGGTTAGGCATCGTGGCCTGTCCAAATCTGTCTATGTTTCCAGCAGTAAGTTGTCAGTTGCTTGTTGCACGACAGACAGGTTGGTGCAGTGCCAGTATTAGCCTAATGTGAGTCGAGTCACAGCGGTTTGGTCTTTAGTCTGCCTCAATATTCATGAGTCACGAGTCTCTCCTGTCTTCTCTCCTTGCATTGCAGTGCAGCTAGAGCATTGTCAATCTAGTTATTTCTATACGTTGTATACAGTATACTGGCCTCTGTGAGGTCCACCGAGTGCATAGACTACCTGGGTCATAGCAGGGTCAATCCTGCTGTGGTTAAGGTACCAACTCCTGCTTCCTTCCCTGTGAGCATTAACAGTTATTGTGATATTTTTTTTACTCTCTCTTTCTGGCACCTGGGTTAAAGCGCTGGGCTAGGAAGTGTCTTTTTATATTTTGTAACCTCTGTGACTTTAACAGAGGTTGTAAGTTTGTACCCAGAGGGCTGCATGACATTTAACGCTGCCTCTAAGTGGTATTTTTATACAGGTTTGCTGTTGAGCGTTCTCTCTTGCTTCCACCTACTAGCTGCAGTTCACTCTGCACAGTTAACCCCGAGTGGAATTTGAACTTTTGTTATGTTTAGGTCAAACCTCCAGCCCCCGTAACAGACCATTTCACAACAAAATTGATGTATAAAAATATATTTTGCTAATTTTATAGAAAATTGTACACGTTATTAATCAACAGATTTGTATAGTATACTTCTCAAATCCGTGCTGCCGGAGGACGGATGATCACTTTTGCTGTGTTCACTTTCAGTCCTCCCTGATCCCCGTCCCCGTGAGGTGCCCTCCCCCTTCCCAAGTCTGTCCTGGAGCTCACTGAGACTTTTCTGATATCTCTTGAGTCTTCAGTTCTCTCACAAGAGATCAAAACACTAAAACAAACTGCTCTGCAACACAAGACCCTGATTAATTAGTCTGCACTCCAGGCCTCACTGAGGAACCCTCCCAGTCTAGTCTTGTCCTCTTCCTCAATGAGGAAGCCAGTCTGGGTCTAGTCTGCTGACCTGGTGAAGGCCTCACTGAGGAAGTGACCCAGGTCTAGTCTGGCCCCCTTCCTCACTGAGGAAGCCACCCCCGGTAAAGTATGCTGACTAGCTGCAGGCCTCACTGAGGAAATCACCCAGGTCTAGTCTAATCCCTGTCCACAATGAGGAAGTTGCCCTGGGTCTAGTCCGCTGCACGTCTCAAAGAGGAAATTGCCTGGCTCTAGTCTGGTTCCCATCCTCACTGAGGAAGCCACCCAGGGTCTTCATTTGATCTGTTTAAATAATGAAATGGGGTGAAGTAATGGAAATTTACTTTTGGTAAGAGAGAAAACAAATGGCAAAATCTTCTGTTGACCCAACCTTCCTCAGTGAAGGCAAATATATTCAATATATTTCAAGCTAACAATTAAACAGTGCACAAAAGCAAACAAGACAGGACCAATCTCTTTAGGCAAAATCAAATAGAAAGACATTTTGATGGATTCCCATTAAGATACATCATCATTGTATTGCTGTATTACTATAACCATGAACTTTGATGAGAGCAAAATGACTCTCAGGGAGGAGTGATGGGCTGGATCTCATCCATCCCAAGACACAGTTTTTTATTTTACCTTTCCAAAGAGTGTTTATGTGTTCCATGTGTGCAGACAAGAGGACGAGCAGAAGAGAATCCGAGAAGACGCCTATTCATCCACAATGAAATACCTGGTCACCTTACTTTGCCTGATCTCTGCTCTTGTCTCAGGTAAGACAAATCGAGTCACTACACATTATATACACATAGGGCACCAAGGAGTTTTGTTAAACTTTATCGTTTTAAACAGGTTAAATTCAGTTTCTTATGGATCTTGTACATCTCTGGTAAATCAGGTTTGTGTAACAATATTCACATATTGAAATATAAACGTTGAAATCAAACCTGATGTAAATGTGTCCCAAAACATACCATGGATTCATCACTTACCAAATCAAGTGGTGTGTTCACATAGACCAAACATTGTTAGCCAGAGATGGTTTTATTTAGATCCATTTTACGCTACATAGATGATTTGTGAAAACTTGTGATTCATCGAAAAGGTTAATTCTATTAAAGTAAAAGTGGTGGATGAAGTGAATCCCCAAAACATAGTAGGGGGATTGCACAAAAGTTAAGATACTTATTATATGATAAAAAACAAACTTTTATAAGTCCGTAAATCAAGTCAACATAGGGCCAAATGTTGGAAGTGATATATATCATGGTCTTAAAAAAAATATCGATAAATATCAATATACTAATCTTTTCACCTAAATGCTCCTTTATTTTATGACTCTCACCGTATAATAGTACTGAAATGTGTCCCTTTTTCAGCCTTGTCCTATAAATGTTATTCGGGCTTCTTAAGCAACTCTACAACATGCAAAGAGTCTGAGATTGAATGTCTTGGAGATCGATGCATGACCTGTTCCCAATATGTTGACAGAGGTGAGTGTAATTTAATTTTTTTTAAGAAAATTCTGGCATCACCCCCTCAGATTTTGTTTTTTGATGTTTATTTTACCCTTTTGTAGAAGGTAATGTGTTTAAATCAATACTGAAAAGCTGCGCAAATGAAACCATGTGTGGGACCAACGGCTCAGCAGCGATAGCAAATATAAAGTATCGATTTTATTCCAAATGCTGCGACGGACACTTATGCAACACTGATGGATATGAAAGTAGGAGTCACAATAATCATATAGGAATAATTGACTGATAAAATCAAAATATTATTCAAGTTCAAAATTCTTAAATTTACAAAAAAATATTTTTAATTCCTGCAACTTTTACATTTGTTCGTAAATATGAAAATTTTTGCTTAAAGGATGAAATTTTATACAAATATAATTACTTTTCTAGGCTAGAGCAATGTTCCCCAATTCCAGTACTCAAGGTCCACAAGCAGTGCTTGTTTTAAGGGTTTCTTTAGCATTGCACAGGTGCTGAAATCATCACCTGTTCAGGTTATTAAATTATCACCTGTGCAATACTAAGGAAATCCTGAAAACGTGGACTGTTGTTGGGCCCTGGGGACTGGAGCTGGGGAACCCTGAGTTAGAGCACCGGAGGTCAAAAAGGGAGAAATTTGTGCTGCTGCTTCTGCTGAATGTCTAGATAGACAGAATATTAATTACAAATTAACAAATGTGAATCCAAAATGGAATAAGCTTTAATTTTAACTTAAACCATAAGTTTTACCATATAGTGCACTGGAAAAGGGCAAAGATATTCCAAATGCGAAAAAATTGCAAAATAAAAGTGCAATTGCACTATAGTTTTTGAGATATTTTATTCACTGTGTTCCCTATGTGGTAAAACTAATGTGTCTATGTGAGGCCTGAGGTCGGTGCGAGTTTGTAGACACCAAGCATGAATAGATTTACTTGTATCTAAGGGGTTAAAACAAATCAGATTTTTGTCTGAAAAATGTTGCGTACGTTGTGTGCCATTTTCTGCAACCCATAGCATTCTCATTTTTTGGGATCTAAGCCTCAGTGATGGCTTATTTTTGCTTGTCAAGCTGATGTTTTTAACGGTACCATTTTTACACAGATGCTACATTTTGAACTCCTGTTATTGCATTTTGCACAAAATTTGTGGTGACCAAAAAACGTAATTTTGGCGTTTAAATTTTTTTTTTGCCGCTCAGAATAATTGATTTTATGTTTTCATAGATCAGGCATTTCTGAACGCTGCAATTCCAAATATGTTTGAATTATTTTTAACCCCTCAATTTTCAATGGGGCAAAAGGGGGTAATTTGAACTTTTAGGTTTTTTAGTTTTTAAATTTTTTAAAAAATTTTTCATTAAACTTATTTTTTTCATTTTGCTAGTCCCCTAGGGGACTATAACAATTGGCAGTCTGATCGCTCATTCTTTTCTCCCGATCAGAGCAGCACCGCTCAGATCGGGAAAAATGATCATCTCTTGTAACAAGTAGCACTCAGCTGTGTCTTATAGGACCTGGGTCATGTGAGCACAGGAGTCATCAGATGACACTGTGCTACCTAGACTAACAGTGTATCCACGTGGTTCTATGGTATGGATCTAGCACTATCGCCGTTAACATGCACTGTCATATCTTGGCAGTACTATTTAAGGGGTTAAATGGCACAGGCAGAGAGCAATTCCACTCGTGCCTGACAGGCACACATGTCAGCTGTACAAATTAGCTGACATGTGTGCTACTCGCCGCAGGCTGCTTGCAGCAGCGCACAGAAATTAACATTATGACGGCTAGGATGTAATATTACTACCCGCGGTCATTAAGGGGTTAAAGTGAAACTCTCAGTAGATTATTCCTATGTAATTCAAGAGCAGCATGACATATGGACAGAGACTTTAATTCCATTGATGTGTCAATTACTAGTCTGAGTGTAGCTGTTTCAACACAATCTGTATTTTGTCAGCAGGAGATTACCACTACAGGACTAACTGCTCATAACTCCTACTCCTGCTGCTCTATAGAAACTTGCCCACACCACTGTTTAGCAGCTGTCAATTTCTGTCAACACACAGTATGCAGAAAGCTGACAATCAGTGTTGTTGGGGTGATTATACAGGACTCAGCATTCTGAGTACTGATAGACCTGCAGTAAATAAAATGGTGATTGTATCAAAATGAGTGTGCAGAAAAGAAAGTAAAATCAATAGAAAATAGGTCTCAACTGCTACATTATGCTGCTCTCAGATTCCGTAGCAAAAATCTGCTGACAGATTCCTTTATATGTTTAAAGTCAATACTCAATCCAAATCTTTCATTTTGTGTATTTCTCCAGTTATTCCCGAAGATCCAACACCAAATGGTTTGAAATGTTCATCTGTCTTCTGTATCGGTACCTTTGAGGAATGTAACAGTACCGAGGAGATGAACTGCACTGGATCCATGAACAGATGTTTCCAATATAGGGGACAAGTACAATATCCTGGTAAGCAAAATGTATTTTATGGTCTTTGTAAGCAAACATTTAGTAACTATAAAGCTGGGTTCACACTAAGCGACAGCGACAACGTCGTCGCTGTTACGTCACCATTTTCAGTGACGTAACAGCGACCTTGTAAGTCGCTGTTATGATCGCTGCTTAGCTGTCAAACACAGCAGAAGCAGCGATCATAACGTCGCTGTGCTACATGTGCAGAGAGCAGGGAGCCGCACTTAGCGCTGGCTCCTTGCTCTCCTAGGTACAGTACACATCGGGTTAATTAACCCGATGTGTACTGCAGCTACATGTCACAGTGCAGAGAGCAGGGAGTCGCGCGCACTGCTTAGCGCTGGCTCCTTGCTCTCCTTGCTACAGTATACATCGGGTTAATTACCCGATGTGTACTGCAGCCACATGTGCACAGAGCAGGAGCCGGCACTGGCAGCAAGAGCGGAGGCTGGTAACGAAGGTAAATATCGGGTAACCAGGGAAAGGTCTTCCCTTGGTTACCCGATGTTTACGCTGGTTACAGCTTACCGCAGCTGCCAGTGCCGGCTCCTGCTCGCTTCATTTCGTCGCTCTCTCGCTGTCACACACAGCGATGTGTGTGTCACAGCAGGAGAGTGACGACCAAAAAATGAAGCTGGACATTCAGCAACGACCGGCGACCTCACAGCAGGGGCCAGGTCGTTGCTGGATGTCACACACAGCGACAGCGACGGGACGTCGCTGCAACGTCACAGAAAATGGTGACGTAGCAGCGACGTCGTTGTCTTTGTCGCTGTGTGTGACACCAGCTTAAATCCATGTAAAATAAAAGCTTTATAGAGCTCCTGTTAAGTGATGGGCGAACCCAAACTGTAAAATTCAGGATCTGTACCAGACACCTAGCATCCGTGCATGGTCCTCAAACAACGATCTCTCAGAGAAGTCCATGTTACTATTCGGTTTTGGCTGCCCGGATAACAAAGTAAATAAAATAAATTAAAAAAATGGGAAAAAAGGAGCAAAATGGGGGTAATAGCAGGACAGTTATAGTTACCGAGTTTCCAAACAACTGCAACACTATTTACAGTTTTACTCATTATATCTTATGAGTATGCATCCCCACCCCCTTTTGCTGGCATCTGTGATTGGCTGCCCTCATACTATCTGTCTGGGTTTCCAAAGTGGAATGTAAAAATAAATAAATAATTGGTAAAAATGGCTTAGGGTCCCCATATTTTTATACCCAGCACAGATAAAGCAGACAGCTGGAGGCTGCAGCCCCCAGCTGTCTGCTTTATTTTGGCAGTGTATCAAAATTAGAGGGACCCCAGGACGCTTTTTTTTAACTATTGAAATAAATAATTTAAAAAACGGAATCGGGTTCCCCCCAATTTTGATACCCAGACAAGATAAAGTAGACAGCTAGAGGCTGGTATTCTCAAGTTGGGGAGGCCTATGGTTTTTGGGCCCTCTACAGCCGAAAAAAGCCCAGCCTGCAGCTAAAAAAAAATTGGCACATCCATTAGATGAACAATTTCTGGCTCTTACCCTGCTCAGTCGGATTCGATTGCCATAATGTGGGGGCAATCAGTTTAATATAAGGGGTTAATGGTAACTGGGATTTGGGAAAACTAAAGTCATTTCCAATGGCAACTTTCTGGCTTTAAGAAACACTAAAAAAAATATCATGAAAACTTAATGTGCAGTCAGTAACGGTTACTTTTCAAGACCAAACAGGGGAAAAATTATGGAATCACTCAATTATGGGGAAAAAATTATGGAATCACCCTGTAAATTTTAATTCCCAAAACTAACACGTGCATCAAATAAGATCTGCTCCTTAGTCTGCATATAAAAAAGAAGTGATCACACCTTGGAGAGCTGTTGCACCAAGTGGACTGACATAAATCATGGCTCCAACATGAGAGATGTCAATTGACACAAAGGAGAGGATTATCAAACTCTTAAAAGAGGGTAAATCATCACGCAATGTTGCAAAAGATGGTGGTTGCTCACAGTCAGCTGTGTCTAAAATCTAGACCAAATACAAACAACATGGGATGATGGTTAAAGGCAAACATACTGGTAGACCAAGGAAGACATCAAAGCGTCAAGACAGGAAACTTAAAGCAATATGTCACCAAAACAGGAAATGCACAACAAAACAAATGAGGAACAAATGGGAGGAAACTGGAGTCAATGTCTGTGACCGAACTGTAAGAAACTGCTTAACAGAAATGGGATTTACATACAGAAAAGCTAAACATTAAAAAGATTACTGCCTAAAGAGAACATGTAAATTTCCACAGTCATTGATATTATGGGGCTGCATGTCAGGTAAAGGCACTGAGGAGATGGCTGTCATTACATCTTCAATAAATGCCCAAGTTTACATTGAAATTTTGGACACTTTTTCCTATCTCATTAATTGAAAGGATGTTTGGAGATGATGAAATCATTTATCAAGATGATAATGCATCCTGCCATAACAAAAACTGTGAAATCCTTCCTTGAAAAAAAAACATAAGGTTAATGACATGGCCTGCAAATAGTCTGGATCTCAATCCAATTGAAAATCTTTGGTGGAAGTTGAAGAAAATGGTCTATGACAAGGCTCCAACCTGCAAAGCTGATCTGCAACAGCAATCACAGAAAGCTGGAACCAGACTGATAAAGATACTGTTTGTCACTCATTAAGTCCATGCCTCAGAGACTGCAAGCTGTTATAAAAGCCAGAGGTGATGCAACAACATACTAGTGATGTATTGGAGGCTTCTTTTGTTTGCTTAATTGTCATGATTCCATAATTTTTTCCTCATAATTGAGTGATTCCATAATTTTTTCCCCCTGTTTGGTCGTGAAAAGTAACCGTTACTGGCTGTACATTATGTTTTCATGATTCTTTTTAGTGTTTCTTAAAGCCAGAAAGTTGCCATTTGAAATTACTTTAGTTTTGTGCCGTCTGTGATCGGCATTTTTAAAACATAAGTAAACAACTGAATGAACCAGGGGAGGCCAGAATTTTTGCCAGGGGTTGTATATGTATATACTTTATCAAGATATATAGTGATTAATATACATGCGCTTACCTCTGCCTAGTAAACTTCTAAGTCAGGATACCATCCTGTCAGTGGAGGTTAGCCTAGGGTTCTTTTTGGGGGGAAACACATTGAGGCGAGGCATTTTACTTTCTGGGATAGGACAATGATGGGAGGATAGAAACCATGACAAGAAATATCAAGCACTCTATGGATACAGAAAATGTATCTTGATTCATGGAATGATACATCCTGATGCCTTCTAGATATCCCAGTTTGTAAGGTAATATCTCTGGACATTTGTAGTGGATTGTCTTTTTGACCCCAACGTGGCTCCTTGTATATGAAGGCATTATAGATGGGCCATATATTATCTGTTGCTATAATATATATATATATATATATATATATATATATATATATATATATATATATATATAAATATATATATAAAACTCTCACCATGTTGTTTTTCCAACCTCGCTAATATTATAATAATAATAATAATAATAACAACAATAATAAATAAGAATAATATTAATAATATTAATAATAATAATAGTTTTATAAACATAATAATTTATTATTATTGTTATTATTGTTAATATTGTTAGTATTATTAATAATAATCATAATTATCATAATATAATAAATGTAATATTTAATAATTAAAATATTAATATATTTTAATAAATATAACATTAATATAATTAAATAGATATAATTTTCTCATAATGTAATAATTATAATATTAATATAATTTAATAGATATACTATTAATATGATTTAATAATTATAATATTAATATAATTTAATACTTAAAATAATCTAAACTATTTGAGGGACATGGTTCCCCTGTTGCCCTGAACGGGGAGCAGTGAACCTGTCATTGAATGTTTATAGAAGTCTGACAACCTATATTTATAATTTCTAGACTACAGACATTATATGACAATTTGACCCTGACTGATAGCTTGAGCTTTTTAGACTACTCCTGTCTTGACTTGAGGAAACCGACTAGTCGACAACTAAATCTCTTTAAACCTTTCATTTGGGTTAGGTATACAGGACTCAATAGGATACAGGATTAATAGAGATCTCAATAGGGATTAGGGTCAGCTGCCGTGTGAGCGGGGGGGGCAAAAAGAACCCTAAGGTCACCTCCGCAGACAGAAAGGTATCCTGACTTTTTTTTTAGGGAGAGGTAAGTTCCTGTGTATTAATCACCATACATCTTGATAAAACATATAAGTGTATAATACTCTGCACTATGTTTGCCTGTTCTACATTTAGATACTTTTTATATCACTAAATTGTAATTTTTAGATGCTTTATTAAAGGTTATTTTTTAGATTGGAGTATTGGGTTTTGATTTACAGACAGCTGCGAGATGCAGCCCCCAGCTGTCTGGTTTGTTTACAATGGGTATCAAAATATGGAAGATCCTACTAAGGCTGCTTTCACACTACGTTTCTTTAACATGCGTCATGAACGTTTTTTTAAAGCAAAAACGGATCCAGTGCAAATGTGTTTTCATTTCAATGCATTTTCAATGGACTCGCGTCAACATGCGTTCACATGCGTTCACATGCGTTTGCGTGTGTTATAGGGAGGATCCAACGACTTGCAGTTTTTTAACTTTTTTCAAAAACGCTACTTGTAGCGTTTTTGAGATGCGTCCAAATAAGGTTTTTCACTGGATCCTGACTATACTGCATGCAAACACATGAGAACGGTAGCATGCTGATAGACAGGATCCTGCTTGCTCTACTGAGCATGCCCAGAAACCAGCCTGGCATGATCAGTCTTTCTCTCCCCCTCTCTCTCCCCCTCCCTCTCTCCTTAGCCCTCTCTCTCTCTCCTTATCCCTCTCTCTCTCTCCCCGCTCTCTCTCATCTCTCTCTCCCTCGCCTGAGAGCGGCGGACGCTCGTAACCAAGGTAAATATCAGATAACCAAGCAAAGTGCTTCGCTTAGTTACACGATGTTTAGCTTGGCTACGTGTGCAGGGAGCAGGCAGCCCGGCTTCTAGCAGCTGCGGACGCTCATAACCAAGGTAAATATCGGGTATCCAAGCAAAGCACTTCGCTTAGTTACCCGATGTTTACCTTGGTTACCAGCATCCACAGTTGTCAGATGCCAGCTCCCAATCTATCATGTTCAGTTCCCCTCACTCCCGATCACATGACTTCAATACCCGCCCATAAACTTCAAGTGACAGGATCCTGCAAAATAACACATGCATTTTTCTTTGTAAAAACAGGATCAACTTTTACAGCAAAAAAAGTTCATGACGCATGTTAAAAAAACGTAGTGTGAAAGCAGCATATTTTTTTTTTTTTACACTTCACTTCAGGCACCCACATAGTGTGAGGAAAACATCACAGACATGGGGTCAGATGGTGGGGGCATAATATGATTGCAACCAATAACAGATGCTGTTACAGATGGTAGGCAGAGGAAGCAGTGACTATTCATAAGATGTGATGAGCTGACCCAGAAGCAATGCTTTAATTGCCCTTTTGCTTCCCTTGGAAGCCCCCTAGCCAGGGGCAGACATATCATTGCTGGAGCCACACAGTGGCCCAAGACAATGGCGGGCCCAATTCTATCTCCAAACTAGATGGGGTTGTGTATTTTGAGTTTTTGGGCTGCAAAGGACCCATATATTCTTAAACAGGGGCCCTTTTCTGTCTATGTCTACCAGTGCCCCTAGCCCTTACAACCACCATTTTATAGCACTTACGGTCGGGTTCCTTAAAGTTTAATGGAATTCGGGGTCAAGTTTGGATCAAGTAATATCCCGAACTGGACTTTTTAGGTCTGGCCAGACCTAAACATCTGCGGTTTTGCCCTTTTCTTTTCCTGTGTTGTGCATATTAGATCACCTGGAAACTGGTAGTATTCAAACTGTAACAAAGAATTTTTACTTAAAGTATCTACATATTCTAAGTATTAATGATGTCTTGTTTTTTTATTTTTTTTTTATTTTTTTTCAGGGGATACATGGAAAAATGTTTCTGCCATGGGTTGTATTAATTGTATTGCCTGCAGATATAATATTAAGAATATCATAGCGGTTCCAGAACGACCAGGGATGGAAATAATCTGTTAACATAATATCTGTCATCTGAGCATCTTTAATGAATTAATAAATAAATGCAATCAAATCTGATGATCTTCCTAATAAAAGCCTTCCTCAACCTGTCAAATAAAGATTATTTAGTTAATAAACATTGTTTAAGGCTTTCACTGCAGCAATTTGATAATGATCGATAATCTCCAAAATGGTAAAGTATGTTTCACTGTTGGACGTAAATTGGAATTCTAGCCTAAAATATAACCTTTATTATATAAAATTAACACTACCTATAGGGCCTAATACAAGACACCATTAACAATAAAGACGTGCCGTGCATGCCCTATTGTGAACTAAAACGCACATATTACCGCAACAGGTCAACGAGGCCAGACCCAGAAATGGATCAATATGTCCATAAATTATAGCGATTGGGCCGATGCGGTCCTTAGCAGGGAGATGTAATCCTTATTCTTATATGCCGGCAACAAATAAGTACCGGTACTAAATATCTCCACAATTTAAGTAGATGTGGAGTACTACTGTACTCAGCAGTCACTTATCTAAATATTTTTTAAAGTACTGATAGGACTGCTACATAATGCTATGCTGGAATATGGAAAAGAGGAATGTACAGCTCACCTGTCATCCAGAACCATATAATCCTTAAGGGTGCCTGAGGTCCGCCGGTCATCCATGCCAGTATAGTTCTAGAGGATGAAGAGAAGGAAGTGGACCCAGCACCAATCCAGTAAAAATACATACTACCTATTACCTAAGGTATTATTATTATTAGTCTAATAATACCTTTCTTAGTCTACAATTAGTGTAGGATTAGCTTCTGGAGAAGGCATAGCATATTAAAGGCATCTAGTCAGGAAATTTTGCTTTTCTATATGTTGTTGATCCAGCCCAGTACAACCAAAAGTCCTTTGAGGGCAAATTTAAATTAATTCTATTGTCTAAAAATATTGCTCTTAGCCACAATTAGTGTAGGGAGAGCTGCTAAAGAAGGCACAGCTTATTACAGTCATCTAGTCAGGGATTATTGCTTTATAGTCTTTGGTGCTGCTAGGTACAAGAAAAAGTCCTCACAGGAACAATTTAAACAAATTCTATTGTCTAATAATACTGCTCTTAGCTGTGTACTTAATTTAAAATGCACAAGGTGTGCCGTAAGGGACAGGGAAGTGGACATCCTGCTAATGGTGGGAGCACACCAAACAGTCATCATCTGGTCCTAGCTTCCTTTCTCACTTTGTAAGGGGCCACAATACGTTACTGTTGAAGCAAGGACAGTGTGAGCAGGTTGTGAGCTGGATGATAGATGATGCCTCCAGTCTGTTCCCCAGCACCACCTTGTCTTCCACACTGTCCAATATTACTAGACAAGAGTCTGCACCACATAATCCTCACCATGGTCCTCTTTCCTCCCACCATGGTCCCAGGAGACAAGTGAAACCACAATTGCACACTCTGAGGAGCTCTTTAACTTTCTATTTAAGGCTTATTCAGGTCTCTCATCGCGTACATTTCAAGAGGGACAAGAGGTTACCGGTGTGCGATGATGCCCAAATATTTAAGAAGCCATGGTGATAAAAAGCCAATGGTGGCGAACAGCTATTACTGCCTCAAGAAGTGGATGATGATGAGACCATTGCCAATAAGTCATGTTAAGTCAACAAGTCAGGAGGAGAACTAGAGTAAAGAAGTGGAAGACGAAGTGTTGGATGATGAAGCTACTGACTCAACCTTGCAAAATGTCATGCACAGCAAGTTACGTAGTGCAGAGGGTGAGGCATCTACACCTCCACCACATACTGCAGGAGGCAGTGGAATAATCAGAGGGAGAAGGCAGTCAACTGTTTCCAAAAGTACCCCATGTGGCAAGATCCTAGGCCAAGGGTTAGCTCTTCCCTAGTCTGACAATTTTTTATAGAGAGTGCAGAAAACAAGAACATGAGGATTTGCAACCTGTGATGGATCAAGATAAGCTTTGGCCTGATTACTAGAATCCTTACCACCACCAAGATGCTCAGACACATGTCATTCAAGCACTCGACTAGGTGGGCCGAATGCCTGGGTTCACAATCAGTGTCTACAAGTGACATCACTGTCTCTTTCCCTGTGCTATGTGCTTTCCAATCCCCTAATCAGGGTACAGCCACAGATGCCACCTGGCCTGCATCTGTCATTGCACATTTGCAAATACCATCAATAATCACATTCACTTCCTTCTCCCAGTGTAGCACTCAGCTATCCTTGCCCCATGATTTGGAAAGCAGGTGTAAATATGCAGTCTCCCACCCACAGGCCCAAACACTAAACGGCCACATTTCGAGACTGCTTGCCCTCGAAATGTAGCCATTTATGCCTGTGGACACTAAGGCTTTCCGCAACCTAATGGTGGTTGACATCCCTTGGTATTTAGTCTGCAGCCATCACTGTGTCCCATAATATCACCCATGACATAACCAACGCTTTCCTGTGAAAGTCCACTTAAACATGGACATGTTCTTATGGCCAGGGATGCTATATTTGCCTAACAGCTCAATGAAGGAATCTTGTGGAGGCTGGGACCAAGTTGAACACTGGAATAGCATACAATCTAGCAATAACCAGAATTGCGTGCCCCTGTTCCATCAGGGTTTAGCCCACCTCCTACAACAGTTCTTGCATCTTCTCCTCATCCTCCTTCTCCAAATTGTCATCCTTATCAGTAGCAAGCTTGAATCACTGTACTCAGTCTTCAGCAACCACTATTTCTCTTGATGGGCTGTCTCCGCCTAACACAAACACGTGTCCCATAACTTTCCACATGCTGTGACTAACACACCAACACAGTTACTGGGAAGGCCCACTTAACCACCGACATGTGGACAAGTGCTTGTGGCCAGGGACACTACATTTGCCTGAGGACACACTGGGTGAATCTTGTGTGGGCCAGGACCAAGTTAGACCCTAGGATGGCACATATATTACTGACATCTAGAATTGCCGACCCTAGTTCAATCAGGGTTATCCCCACCACCTACGTCAGTTTCTGCATCGCTTTCTCCTCCTTCTCGTGCTTCATCTCCAAATTGTCCTCTGAATTAGTTGCAAACTGGAAGCACTGCAGCACTGCATCGGTGAAGTGGCCACAGGCTCTGCTGAAATGGATATGTGGCGCCCTGGACTAGCCAGGTAGCCACAGACAAAACACACACACACACCCCCCCCAGACAGTTACATTAGTCAGACACAAAATCCTTGTTGCCTCCCTCCAGGGGCTGATGTCCACACCAGGTGGGGTGAAGCAAGGTGGTTGGCCCCACCCACTGAGGAGTTCACAGTCCTGGAGGCAGGAACAGTAGTCAGTTAGAGTTTGGAGGTTGACGTGAGAGGAGTAAAAGTAGAGAGACTGCTGGTGTCTGGGTCGGAGCCCAGGCACTGACAGCAAGGTTGTCAGACGGTGGTGGCCGTCTGCAGGAGTGGTGGATCAACGTGGAACCATAGGACCGAGGTCGGGCGGTGGCCCGTCGGTACCGAACCAGGGAGCGAAGTGAAGCTAGCACACACAGGCAGGGCCATCGGACCCCGACTAGGCTTGGAGCCGCCGTTAACAGTCAAATCCGAGAGTGACCGGAGCCCTAAGGGTCCCCTAACTACCCAAGTCCCGTCAGAAGGCAACCATCCGCACCATGAGGATATACAGCCACCACCACAGGCTAGAGATCCAAGGGCCAGCGCCTGCAGGCAAAACGGGCTCCTCCGGCACCAATACGCCGGGGAAAGGACTACCGTTGGGAAGCCATCGGAGTCAATACAGTACACAAAGGTGCAGAGAAAGACAGTCACCATCACCTGTCCGGGGAGAGACACTTCAGCCGGCTGCAGGACCCGTCCATCCAGCCGTTTTGTTTACCGGAGACTTTGTGCATCTGTTGCTGAGTGAGTACACCAGTGCCATCCGGCTCCGCGCCACGCTGTCCCTGCAACACTGCACCTCACCAACCCTGCCTCCCCGTCACACCACGGGGCCCTGGGACCACCAACCCCTACCCACGGAGGGGGAAAACAACATCCCAGTTGCTCCCTACCATCACTCTCGGGATCCCCGTCACCAGCAGCGGTGGTGCCCATCTTCACCACAACCCGTGGGTGGCGTCACGGACTAAATCCCCAAACAAACCACCCCCTTTTCACTCACGGGCGAGGAGAGCCGCTCGAGTCCCCGGATCCGGCCCACCGCTTGAGCCACCGAGCAGCAGCAGCAGCGCCGGACCCGAGCGTTAGCGAGCGCAGCGCTCCACTGCCCGCGACAACTTGGTGTCACGAACAGGATCCTACCCATCTACTTACCAGTAGAAGTGCACCTTGCAGTCCCCGCTGGCGGTGTCCGGACGAAAAATTTGAAGTGCCGCCATCTTTGGCGCGAAGATTTCCCGCTCGAGCTTCTTCCCCGAGCAGGGAAGGCGTGAAAGCGAAGCCCCGCCCCAACAAGCGGAAGTGCTAAAGAGAACCAAGGGGGATGGGAAGGAGATGTCTGCGTTTGACGAAGCCGTTGGAGGAGCGGCGGTCGCAGCCGCGGCGGCATGTAACTAGCGCTGCAGCGTTCAGGGATGCCAGGACACTGCAGAATCACGTTCCACGTTCTTGGATCCAGCCGCAAGATGTGCCAGGAGCTCCAGGCCCAAGTCCACTTCATGCTGGCGAAGTGGACGTTGGAGATGAAGGGCCTGGCCGCAACCGTTTGGGCATCCGAAGGGGAGGTGGTCTCAGAGGAGCGGGTAAGCGACCCACGCCCATATGTCCCCGAGGGATCGGTCGATACGGCTGAGGGGCCCGGCCTGCTGCTGTCCACCATGCTACCTCCCTCACTGCCCATGCCCGCGGCCAACGCCCTGACCAACCTGTTACCCCTGCCACCGGTAGCGGAGCCCGCAGCGTCTGTGGGAGAGGGCCCAGACCTGGGGCCCCCGGGCCTTACCTTTGTCACCGCCCTGGCCGCGACGGAGATAACGACGGCCCCGGCAGTCTGCCCGGCCGCAGCGGAGGCGATCCACGACCAGAGGTCAGCACCGCATGTCCCGTCGACCGCTCCCACACCCCGGGCCTCGGCTGAGGCATGGCGGGGATGCAGCTGCCAGGAGGCAGAGCAGGCCACGTCACAGCGCGGTCCCTCATTACCGAAGGTACCGGTCGTAGCCGGCATGGAGGGACTCTGTCTGGGCCCATCCCCCACACCGCCTCAACTGGAGCAAGCAGAAGGTGCTCCACACTGGGAGTGGCAGCAACGGCAGCTGTGCCACGGGATTGCTGTTTAAAGATGAGGAAAAGAAAAGTTGTTGTCCCCGTTGGGACCCTGTGAAGCATGTTGATTGTTCCAGTTGTGAATGAATGAATACAAATCAAACTGAGTTTTCATCTGATTATCTACCGTGATTATCCTGGCCGTTGCCAGCAAGTTGCCCCCAGAGGAACCCTATGTGATTTACCGCCCGCATGTGGAACTGCTGATGGACATGGCCGAGAACTGGCAGGCCACCCACGACCTTGTGGGTTTGTAAATAGTTTAGTGGGCCATTTTCCGTCCGTGCGCCTCCAGACAGGCTGATTTGGAGGATGGGCCTGGAGGAAAGTGATGGCCAAGGCCCGCCACTACCGTAACCGGTGGCGATCCTCCAGGGGTCAGGGGCCCTCCCTTGGACGTGGGGTCCCCTGAAGTGACAGTCAGGTGCGAGTTACCATACCCGTTCCCGCTCGGGCAGCCTGAACCTGGACTGGGGTAAAGGGGTGCTGCCCACTTCTTAGGGGCAGCATCAGGGTTAGGTTGCTTGGGTGGGAGAGCGGAAGATATCCGTCCGTCCGTTATTAAAAATGTTTATGTGTGTTGTAACATTTAAGAGGACCTAAAGTATGCTTATGTTTCATGTTTTACCATTTTTCCAATGTTATTTATCTTTTGCAGTTTTGAAAAAAAAAAATAAAACCGGTGATGGACGGGCAGCCCGCAGACAGTCTGCATTTTACCAAGGGGGAATGTGGCACCCTGGACTGGGCAGGTAGCCACAGACAAAACACACACATACCCCCACCCCTAGACAGTTACATTAGTCAGACACAAAATCCTTGTTGCCTCCCTCCAGGAGCTGATGTCCACACCAGGTGGGGTGGAGCCAGGCGGTTGGCCCCACCCACTGAGGAGTTCACAGTCCTGGAGGCAGGAACAGTAGTCGGTTAGAGTGTGGAGGTTGAAGTGAGAGGAGTAAAAGTGGAGAGACTGCTGGTGTCTGGGTCGGAGCCCAGGCACTGACAGCAAGGTTGGCAGACGGTGGTGGCCGTCTGCAGGAGTGGTGGATCAAAACAGAACTGTAGGACCGGGGTCAGGCGGTGGCCCGCCGGTACCGAACCGGGGAGCGAAGTGAAGCTAGCACACACAGGCAGGGCCATCGGACCCCGACTAGGCTTGGAGCCGCCGTTAACAGTCAAATCCGAGAGTGACCGGAGCCCTAAGGGTCCCCTAACTACCCAAGTTCCGTCAGAAGGCAACCGTCCGCACCATGAGGATATACAGCCACTGCCACAGGCTAGAGATCCAAGGGTCAGCGCCTGCGGGCAAAACGGGCTCCTCCGGCACCTATACGCCGGGGAACAGACTACCGTTGGGAAGCCATCGGAGTCAACACAGTACACAAAGGTGCAGGGAAAGACAGCCACCATCACCTGTCCAGGGAGAGACACTGCAGCCGGCTGCGGGACCCGTCCATCCAGCCGTTTGGTTTACTGAAGACTTTGTGCATCTTTTGCTGAGTGAGTACACCAGTGCCATCCGGCACCGCGACGCGCTGTCTTTGCGACCCTGCACCTCGCCAGCCCTGCCTCCCCGTCACCTCACCAGGCCCTGGGACCACCAACCCCTTCCCACGGAGGGGGAAAACAACATCTCAGCTGCTCCCTAACAACGCTCTCGGGATCCCCGTCACCAGCAGCGGTGGTGCCCACCTTCACCACAAACCGTGGGTGGCATCACGGACTCAATCCCCAAACAATCTGCCCCTTTTCACTCACGGGCGAGGAGCGCCACTCGACTCCCTGGATCTGGCCCACCGCTCGAGCCACCGAGCAGCAGCAGCAGCGCCAGACCCGAGCGTTGGCGAGCGCAGCGCCCCGCCACCCGCGACAGATATCTTTAGGTGACAAACCGCACAACATATAGAAAAAATTCCGGCACACTAATAAAGCTTTCCACGAAAAAAGATTTTTTTGTAAAGGTTTTTTTATTTTGCGTTATTCTTGTGAGGGTGTCAGAAAAACAGAATATTTAAGTCCAACGTTACGACCACAGTCTTTGGTCTTTTTCAAGAACTATAATATACAGAGAAACATAAAGAAAAAAAAATGAGTACACCATGTATATTGTGCAGCATATACAGTGATCATTATAATGTAGAACATATCCTCAGTTGTGAGGGAAGGAAAGAAGGTACAAATTATAGGATTCAAAAAAACCTACACAAGTTCACACAATTTGAACAAAAGTTTATATTCAAGAGAAGATTGTTAAGAGCGTTTATATCAGGCTGAATTAGAACCTCATTGCTAGACGTGACTAAGTATAGGAGGAGATACTAATGGAAACAAACCAACCTCGATGAACTATGGGATTGTATGTGTCACATGCAATGTTCTGTTGCAATTGTCTAGTGTTCTCTTCTTAAAATGAGCCTGAAACCGAAAAACATGACAAGAAAAAACAATAAACAAAAAACAAATATTGGAGATACAGATCTATGGGTACAGAGGGAATTCTCAAATAACTTGTTAATTAGTGATTATTAGGTAGACTACCTTATCACCCTCGTATTAGTATTCAAAGTTAAGTGATCCTTTTATCCACTCTGTATATAGAGCTGTATGACATATAACATAATATTATTATTATTTATTATTCTAGCGCCATTTATTCCATGGCGCTTTACAAGTGAAAGGGTATACATACAACAATCATTAACAGTACATAACAGACTGGTATAGGAGGAGAGAGGACCCTGCCCGCGAGGGCTCACAGTCTACAGGGAATGGGTGATGGTACAATAGGTGAGGACAGAGCTGGTTGCGCAGTGGTCTACTGAACTGAGGGCTATTGTAGGTTGTAGGCTTGCTGGAAAAGATGGGTCTTATGTGTCAATACCAATAACAGATAAGTGAAATAAATACCTATTACATTAGGTAGCAGATAATCCAGTTCTCCTAGGGTAAATCTAACCTTCTGTCAAGTTACCATGTTCAAATGGTCTTGGTAGCCTTATGATATTTTTTTCTCTTTCCTGGATCAGTAGTTATTAGAGATGAGCGAGCCTCTGAAGGCTCGAGTTTGGTTTGATTTGTCGAACGGAGGGTGCGTTCGAGTTCGGTTCGACGAACCGTACGACGAACCTCTCGAGCCCCATTGAAAACAAAGGCAGGCAAACACAAGCACATGATAACAGATTATAAAGATACACATACAGTTAATAAACATTGCCATAACACTTACAGGTCCCCGCGACGCATCCTGCACTCTGTCTCCCGCAGCTTTTCCTTCCGATAATCGCTGCTTCCTCCCGGTAACCAGCACTGAAGATAGGACCTTCCGTAACGTCAAAAAAAGCATGTGACCAGTCATGTGTCCCTTATCTCATTGGCTACAGACTGGTCACATGGCTAGACTTTATGCTAGGTCCTGTCATTGCATCTCTCCGGTACATGGTGCTTGATCCAGCATCTCCGTGTACCAGCAACATGCTCTGGCACATGGTCGGCTTCACCGTTCTGCTTCCCCGTTCCGTTATTCACCGGCTGCTATAGCAACGCGCCTGTCAGCAGTGACTTCACCGCTTACAGCCTGCAGCCTCTGCTCACTCTCACTGAGTGATATAGACTGCACGGGGAGCAGCAGTGTCTTCCTCCCATGCAGCGCTGCTGATGTAGCAGCGCTGCATGGGTTGAAGGAGAAAGAAAGCAGAAGACCATGGATCGTGGAGAGATAAGAGGCAGTAGTAAACATGGAGCCTCTAAGTGTGCCTGTGTATTTATTTCTATTAAAGTATTTTTTCCTCTGTGTAGTGTCTTTTTTTTAACCCTTTATTGGAGATTCTTAATGGCCGGGTCAAACTTGCCTGACATTAAGAATCTCTGGCTTAATACTAGCTAGTAAAACAAAGCTAGTATTAACTCATGATTACCCAGGTTTGGTGCCGGAGTCCCACGTTGCTTTATGAAATTCATGGTGGCATTGAGAGTAATAAGGGGTTAATGGCAGCTTACAGCTGCCACTAAGCCTTAGATTAGTAATAGGAGGTGTATGTGAGACCCCCTTATCACTAATATGCAAGTGAAAAAAAGTAAAAACAAACTCCGAAAAAATCCTTTATGGATCGTGGAGGGATTAATAAACATAGAGTCACTAGGTGTGTCTTTGTATTAATTTCTATTAAAGTATTATTTCTCTGTGTGGTGTCTTTTTTTAACCCTTTATTGGACATTCTTAATGGCCGGGTCAAACTTGCCTGCCTGCTAGTAAAACAAAGCTAGTATTAACTCATGATTACCCAGGTTTGGTGCCGGAGTCCCACGTTGCTTTATGAAACTCTAGATTTAAATGATTTTTCCTTTATTTTAATGCAGCAAGGGTAAATGTTAGTTTCTCTGCTAGAAGCTTTTGGCTAATTTCTTTTAGATTCAGCCAGTTTGTGACCGCAAGTATTCCCCTTAAATTGTCACATGTGATACCCAGCACAAATAAAGCATGCGGCCACTGGCTACAGCCCCATCCATGTGCTTATCTTGGCTTTGTATCAAAATGAGAACTGCATGCGGCTTTTTTTAATTATTGAAATAAATATTTTTAAAAAATGGTGTGCAGTTCACCCAAATTTAATACCCAGTCACGATAAAGAGAACAGCTGGGAGCTGGTATTTTTAAACTGGGTAGACCCATGCTTATTCCCTCCCAGCCTAAAAATAGCAGCCTGCAGCCGCCCAGGATTGTCACATTCATTACATATGATAATCCCGGAACTTTACCCATCTTTTTCCATTGCCCTTGTGTGATGGCGCTCAGAGTAATAAGGGGTTAATGGCAGCTTAGAACTGCCACTAAGCCCTAGATTAGTAATGGGAGGTGTATGTGAGACCCCCTCATCTCTAATCTGCAAGTGAAAAAAAGTAAAAACAAACTCTGAAAAAATCCTTTATTTGAAATAAAATACAAAAAAACACCTTCTTTCATCAATTTATAAACCCTCAAAACACCCAGGTCTGACGTAATCCACATAAGGTCCCATGGCGATTCCTGCTCTTCTACATCTGAAGTGATAGTAGACGGCCATAGAACATGTCTGCACACTGCACATGCAGGCAGAGAATGAGCCGCAATCAGCAGTCACATCACTCAGGATATTTACAGTCACAGCTGTAGGTTCCCACGGTCCTCCACCTGTGATCGCAGGTAAACTGACCTCAAGTTACCTTTGTAAATTCAGTGACCTTACCCCAGATGGCTTGGAATAATGCACCAAAATCAGACCCTCCAGTCTTCATTCAAGGTACACTAATAGCTTGTTGTTACATTGATTTAGCCATAAAACCAGTGCTACGTCCATTTCTCCAAAGTATCCAAAGGACTGTAATGATTTAACACGACTTTGAACGAGGTAAATTAACAACTCTTTAGTCCCCTAAAAAAGATTTGTGCTACCAGTCAAATTTAATCCCATTTAAGTTTTTCAATGTAACATTCCCAGATGTAAATGTTTTTACAGTATTAAACCTTGTTGCACTTTTTTTTACAAGTAAAATCATAGGGGAAATAATTAATATCAGCAGCTTATTACAATTTAATTTTGATTTTGTTATTGTAACATTGTCAATGATGCCTCTAATACATTGGTAAAATTACTCAAATGATATGAAGTAAATAGAATAAATCCGTTTCGGTGCTTCCGGAGGATGAATGGGATATCAGTGCAAGTTTGTCATTACTTCAAGAGCAAAGGTTTATTGTTAGGTTTGATTAAAAAACGGACAATTACGGACAACTCGTTACAGCTAACAAAAGCCATAATCAGGTAGACTATACCTGATGAAGGCTTTAGTTAGCTGAAGCGTGTTGTCCGTAATTGTCCATTATTTAATCAAACCTTACAATAAACCTCTGCTCTTGAAGTATTGACAAACTTGCACTGATATCCCATTCATCCTCCTGAAGCGCCGAAACGGATTTATTCTATTTACTCCTTTACCCATGTGACAGCACCTTTACAGGACTCCCATTGCTGCCCAAGGATTCGTGCTGCATACTGGAGGATTTAAAAAAGAGATGATCCACTACATGGAACACACAAGCAAAAACAGAAGAAATCTGCATGGGGAGTGTAAAATTCGTTCGATCATTGCAATCTCAGTTCACATACATCTACACCCCATTGTCTTCCTCTTTTTCTTTTTATTTATTCAAATGATATGAAAGAAGCTCAATAAACATTAAATTAACATCCAAAGTAAAGTGGGGATATGCAAAAAATAATGTCTCCTTATGCACATTAGTGCAATATCTAAGGTTTCAATATCTCACAGATAGAAAATATTTCCAAGATAGACCATATCAGAACAAAATTGAATTCTAAAAATATATTTTGCAAATTTTCTAGAAAATTGTAAACCTTATTATTAAACAGATTTGTATGGTATCCTCCATTTAAGATATAGAAAATGATAACTTTAGAAAACTTTTATGAATTCCCTGATAATTTACTTTTTCGAAATGAACAGCAAACCAATCATCTATCATTTCACAGCAAAGTAAAACAGTAAAAGAAAATATTTTCAGATAAGTAAAAGTTCTCAAAATTGTTACCAAATAAAATGGCGCATCAAAAATAAAAAAAAAATACTTTTCCCAAAGTGTCTCTGCGGACACTCAAAGATACAAAGCTCTAACCCCTATGAAGAAAACTGATGAAATCCCTGATTATTTTTGTAAATAACACCAAACCAATCATCTACATTTCACCAGGAAAGTAAAACAGTAAAGGAAAACAATTTCAGATAAGTAAAAGAAATTAGAAATTACCACATAAAATGGCACATCATATAAAAATAATTATTTTCCCAAAATTGTCTATGCGGACAATCAAGGATCAAAAATACAAAGTTTTAACCCCTATGAAGATTACAGTTCTATGAGTTAATCAGATAAGGGATTTCATCTATTTAACTTATGAAAATGAAAATGGGGTGAAGTAATGGAAATTTACTTTTATCAAGAGAGAGTAAAAGCTTCTGTTGACAAATTAAATAATTCCACCCAAACTTCCTCAGGGAAGGCAAATATATCCTCCTGATATATTACAAGCTAATAGTTAAACATTGCAAAAAAGCAAACAATACAAGACCATTCTCTTAAGGCAAGATTAAATACAAAGATATTCTGATGGATTTGTAGTAAGAGTTATCATCATTGTATTGCTGTATTACTAGAAACATGAACTTTGCTGAGAGCAGAATGACGCTGTTAGGGAAGTGTTTGGGCTAGATCTCATCCATCCCATGATACAATAGTTTCTTTACCCTTCCAAACAGTATTTATATGATCCATGTGTGCAGACAACAAGACACGCAGAAGAGAATCCGAGAAGCCACCCATTCATCCAAAATGAAGAGCCTGATTGCTTCACTTTGCTTGATCTCCACTCTTGTTGTCTCAGGTAAGATGAATCCAGTCATTACACAGTATATACACATAGGGCACCAAGAAGTGTTGTCAAACTTTATTGCAAAGTTTCTCTATCATTTTAAACAGGTTAAATGCAATTTCTTATGAATCTTGTACATCTCTGGTAAATCTGGTTTATGGTAACAATTTTCCCATATTCAAAAATAAACGGTGAAATTGGACCTACTGTAAATGTTTCTCAAAACATACCATGGATTCATCACTTACTAAATCAAATGATGTGTTCCCATAGACCAAACATTCTTAACCAGAGATTAATTTATTTAGACCCATTTTTACGCTACATAGATGATTTGTAAAAACTTGTGATGGATCTAAAAGGTTAATTCTCTTAAAGTAAAAGTAGTGGATGAAGAAAATCCTCAAAACATGGTATGGGAATAAATAAAGAAAAGTTTAGTCACCAATTATATAATAAAAAAAATTTAAAAGTCAGTAATTCAAGTCACGATAGGGCTAAGTGTTGGAAGTAATATATATCATGATCTTGTTGGGTATGATAAAAAAAAAAAAAAATGTCAATAACAATCAATATACTAATCTTTTCATCTGAATACCTCTTTATTTTATGATTCTCACCATATAATATCACTGAAATATCTCCTTTTTTCAGCTCTGTCTTATAAATGTTATTCCTGCTTCTCCACTAACTCTACAACATGTAATGCGTCTGAGATTGAATGTCTTGGAAATCGATGCATGACCACTTCCCAATATTATGACAGAAGTGAGTGTAACTTATTTCTTCTTTAAGAAAATTATGATGTCACCCTCTCAGTTCTTGTTTTCTGATGTTTATTTTCTTTTTTTGTAGAAGTTAATGTGTTTAAATCAATACTGAAAAGCTGTGCAAATGAAACCATGTGTGGGACCAACGGCTCAGCAGCAATGGACAATATAAAGTATCGATTTTATGCCAAATGCTGCACTGGAGAGTTATGCAACACTGATGGATATGAACGTAAGTGTCACAATGAAAATACCCATTTTGGAAAAAATGACTGACAAAACCAAAATATTACTCAAGTTCAAAATCAAGCAAAGATTTCTATGAAATGGAGCGCATAACATTGAAGGGAATCTCTCAGGAGGATTTTGCTATGTAATTCAAAAACCGCAATACTATCTGCGTTTTGTCAGCAGTAGATTATCACTACAGGACTAGCTGCCTCATGCCTCCTAGTCCTGCTGCTCAATAGAAACTTGGTCATACCACTGATTAGCAGCTGTCAATTTCTGTCAATATACAGGACTCAGCATTCTGAGTACTGCTAGATCTGCAGTAAATAAAATGGTGATTGTATCAAAATAATAGAATTAAGACCAGAAAATAACACATCACTAAAATAAAGGTTGCAGCTTCTAGATTATGCTGCTCTCAAATTACATAGCAAAAATCTGCTGACAGATTCCCTTTATATGTTTTAAGTCAATACGCAATCCAAATATTTCATTTTCTGTATTTCTCCAGTTATTCCCGAAGATCCATCACCAAATGGTGTGAAATGTCCATTTGCCTACTGTATCGGCACCTTTGAGGAATGTAACAGTACCAAAGAGATAAACTGCACTGGATCCATGAACAGATGTTTCCAATATAGGGGACAAGTACATTATCTTGGTAAGCAATATGTATGATCTAATTAGATTTTATGGTGTTTGAAAGCAAAAGTTGTGTTAGTATCAATCCATGTAAAGCAAAAGGTTTATAGAGCTCCTGTGTAGTTATGAGCCCAAACTGTAAAATTCAGGGTCCGTACCAGACACCTAACATCCTTGCATTGTCCTCTAACAAGGTCTTCTTAGGAAAGTCCATACTACTTTTCGGGTTTTGCTGCCCGGATAAAACAAAAAATAAAAAAATGGAAAAAGGAAGCAAAGTGGGGATAATAGGGGAACAACTATACTTACCGAATTTCCACACAGCTGCCACACTGTTTCCAGGTCTGCTCATTGCATCTTATGAGTATTCACTGTTTCCCTTGCCAATCTTATGTGACAGCATCTGGGAATAGTTGCAGTCAGAAAGCGCCCCAAACATCTTGTCCCGACATGTGTAATTGGCTACCCTCACACTATCTCTCTAGGTTATCAAAGTGGAATAACAAAATAAATAAATAATTGGTAAAAATGGCTTAGAGTCCTCCATATATTTTGATACCCAGCACAGATAAAGCCGAAAGCTGGAGGCTGCAGCCCCCAGCTGTCTGCATCATCTTGGCAGTGTATCAAAATTAGAGGGACTCCAGGATGCTTTTTATAACTATTGAAATAAATAATTGATAAAATGGCATCGCGTCTTGTGGGGTGGGCCAGCATGTCAGCCAATCCCAGACACACACACAGCTAAGTGGACTTTTAGCCAGAGAAGCAACGGCATGTGTGATAGGATGTCCATGTCACATGTCCCTGCATTATAAAACCGGACATTTTCCTCCAGCACGCCATTATCTGCCTTCTGCGTCCTTGGTGTCAGACATCACTGGCGCAGCTCCTATCGCCGATACTGCTGTATACGCTCCATACACAGCGCTGGACAGCTTAGGGATAGCAATTTCTATCAGTCCTTTTAAAGGGAACCTGTCATCAGAAATTTCGCCCAAAAGCTAAAAGATTCCCCCTCTGCAGCTCCTGGGCTGCATTCTAGGAAGGTCCCTGTTATTATTGTGCTCCATGTGAGACCAAAATAAAGCCTTTATAAAGTTCTACCTTTTTGTATGCAGCTTCTGTAAATCCGTCACGGGGGCGGGCTCTCTGCCGTCCGTTATTCTGCCTCCTGGTCCTGTATGCCGCCCCCCATCGCTCCTTTCCATATCTGATGCACCGCCCACTGCTCCAGCCATCCCCGCGCATGCCCAGTGCCAGTCTCACAGGACTGAGCAGTTTGACCGCTGGTGACGTGTGCGCAGGCAAGTGATTATGGACGGGACTGTGACTGTTATCAGCAAGTACCCGGCCATAATCTCTTGAGCGCGCAAACCTAACCAGCGGTCACACTGTGCTCAGGATTTATGCTAGACTGTATGGGCTGCTTCCAGGGATGACGTCCCTTTGTCATGTGATAGTATTTCGAACACGCCCCTATCACATGACAAAGGGACGTCATACCTGGAAGCAGCCCATACAGTCTAGCATAAATCCTGAGCACAGTGTGACCGCTGGTTAGGTTTGCGCGCTCAAGAGATTATGGCCGGGTACTTGCTGATAACAGTCACAGTCCCGTCCATAATCACTTGCCTGCGCACACGTCACCAGCGGTCAAACTGCTCAGTCCCATGAGACTGGCACTGGGCATGCGCGGGGATGGCTGGAGCAGTGGGCGGTGCATCAGATATGGAAAGGAGCGATGGGGGCGGCGTACAGGACCAGGGGGCAAAATAACGGACGGCAGAGAGCCCGCCCCCGTGACGGATTTACAGAAGCTGCATACAAAAAGGTAGAACTTTATAAAGGCTTTATTTTGGTCTCACATGGGGCACAATAATAACAGGGACCTTCCTAGAATGCAGCCCAGGAGCTGCAGAGGGGGAATCTTTTAGCTTTTGGGCGAAATTTCTGATGACAGGTTCCCTTTAAGGGCTCATACCGGCAGGGTCAGAGCCATAGAGTTTAACAGCTACACAAGATGACAGCGTCTGTGTAGCTAAGATCAGGGATTTCCTCGCTGCATTTCCCCATTAGGAAGGATAGAAAGGCAGGCTTCCATTCCTCTACCCAGAGACCCACAACCCTGCCACTGTACCCTCCTGTCCTCTGCACACTTTAACTCATTATAACTAAGCCATTATACTAGCAAACACTGAGTGTACCTAGTGTCAGCCTAAACGTGGCTATTGGACTTCTGTATAGTCACACTAGTGCAAAGATATTTGCAGCACGTCTGCCTGCATTGCACACTACAACTCATTGTTACTAAGCCATTATACTAGCAAACACTGAGTGAACTTAGTGGCATCCTAACCGTGGCTATTGGACTTCTGTATAGTCCCACTAGTGCAAAGATATTTGCAGAACGTCTGCCTGCATTGCACACTCCAACTCATTGTTACTAAGCCATTATACTAGCAAACACTGAGTGAACTTAGTGGCATCCTAAACGTGGCTATTGGACTTCTGTATAGTCCCACTAGTGCAAAGATATTTGCAGCACGTCTGCCTGCATTGCACACTCAAGCTCATTATAACTAAGCCATTATACTAGCAAACACTGAGTGAAATTAGTGGCATCCTAAACGTGGCTATTGGACTTCTGTATAGTCCCACTAGTGCAAAGATATTTGCAGCACGTCTGCCTGCATTGCACACTCCAACTCATTGTTACTAAGCCATTATACTAGCAAACACTGAGTGTACTTAGTGGCATCCTAAACGTGGCTATTGGACTTCTGTATAGTCCCACTAGTGCAAAGATATTTGCAGCACGTCTGCCTGCATTACACACTCCAACTCATTGTTACTAAGCCATTATACTGACAAACACTGAGTGAACTTAGTGGCATCCTAAACGTGGCTATTGGACTTCTGTATAGTCCCACTAGTGCAAAGATATTTGCAGCACGTCTGCCTGCATTGCACACTCCAACTCATTGTTACTAAGCCATTATACTAGCAAACACTGAGTGAACTTAGTGGCATCCTAAACGTGGCTATTGGACTTCTGTATAGTCCCACTAGTGCAAAGATATTTGCAGCACGTCTGCCTGCATTGCACACTCAAGCTCATTATAACTAAGCCATTATACTAGCAAACACTGAGTGAAATTAGTGGCATCCTAAACGTGGCTATTGGACTTCTGTATAGTCCCACTAGTGCAAAGATATTTGCAGCACGTCTGCCTGCATTGCACACTCCAACTCATTTTTACTAAGCCATTATACTAGCAAACACTGAGTGTACTTAGTGGCATCCTAAACGTGGCTATTGGACTTCTGTATAGTCCCACTAGTGCAAAGATATTTGCAGCACGTCTGCCTGCATTGCACACTCCAACTCATTGTTACTAAGCCATTATACTGACAAACACTGAGTGAACTTAGTGGCATCCTAAACGTGGCTATTGGACTTCTGTATAGTCCCACTAGTGCAAAGATATTTGCAGCACATCTGCCTGCATTGCACACTCAAACTCATTATAACTAAGCCATTATACTAGCAAACACTGAGTGAACTTAGTGGCATCCTAAACGTGGCTATTGGACTTCTGTATAGTCCCACTAGTGCAAAGATATTTGCAGCACGTCTGCCTGCATTGCACACTCAAACTCATTATAACTAAGCCATTATACTAGCAAACACTGAGTGAACTTAGTGGCATCCTAAACGTGGCTATTGGACTTCTGTATAGTCCCACTAGTGCAAAGATATTTGCAGCACGTCTGCCTGCATTGCACACTCCAACTCATTGTTACTAAGCCATTATACTAGCAAACACTGAGTGAACTTAGTGGCATCCTAACCGTGGCTATTGGACTTCTGTATAGTCCCACTAGTGCAAAGATATTTGCAGAACGTCTGCCTGCATTGCACACTCCAACTCATTGTTACTAAGCCATTATACTAGCAAACACTGAGTGAAATTAGTGGCATCCTAAACGTGGCTATTGGACTTCTGTATAGTCCCACTAGTGCAAAGATATTTGCAGCACGTCTGCCTGCATTACACACTCCAACTCATTGTTACTAAGCCATTATACTGACAAACACTGAGTGAACTTAGTGGCATCCTAAACGTGGCTATTGGACTTCTGTATAGTCCCACTAGTGCAAAGATATTTTCAGCACATCTGCCTGCATTGCACACTCAAACTCATTATAACTAAGCCATTATACTAGCAAACACTGAGTGAACTTAGTGGCATCCTAAACGTGGCTATTGGACTTCTGTACAGTCCCACTAGTGCAAAGATATTTGCAGCACGTCTGCCTGCATTGCACACTCCAACTCATTGTTACTAAGCCATTATACTAGCAAACACTGAGTGAACTTAGTGGCATCCTAAACGTGGCTATTGGACTTCTGTATAGTCCCACTAGTGCAAAGATATTTGCAGCACGTCTGCCTGCATTGCACACTCAAGCTCATTATAACTAAGCCATTATACTAGCAAACACTGAGTAAAATTAGTGGCATCCTAAACGTGGCTATTGGACTTCTGTATAGTCCCACTAGTGCAAAGATATTTGCAGCACGTCTGCCTGCATTGCACACTCCAACTCATTGTTACTAAGCCATTATACTAGCAAACACTGAGTGTACTTAGTGGCATCCTAAACGTGGCTATTGGACTTCTGTATAGTCCCACTAGTGCAAAGATATTTGCAGCACGTCTGCCTGCATTGCACACTCCAACTCATTGTTACTAAGCCATTATACTGACAAACACTGAGTGAACTTAGTGGCATCCTAAACGTGGCTATTGGACTTCTGTATAGTCCCACTAGTGCAAAGATATTTGCAGCACATCTGCCTGCATTGCACACTCAAACTCATTATAACTAAGCCATTATACTAGCAAACACTGAGTGAACTTAGTGGCATCCTAAACGTGGCTATTGGACTTCTGTATAGTCCCACTAGTGCAAAGATATTTGCAGCACGTCTGCCTGCATTGCACACTCAAACTCATTATAACTAAGCCATTATACTAGCAAACACTGAGTGAACTTAGTGGCATCCTAAACGTGGCTATTGGACTTCTGTATAGTCCCACTAGTGCAAAGATATTTGCAGCACGTCTGCCTGCATTGCACACTCCAACTCATTGTTACTAAGCCATTATACTAGCAAACACTGAGTGAACTTAGTGGCATCCTAACCGTGGCTATTGGACTTCTGTATAGTCCCACTAGTGCAAAGATATTTGCAGAACGTCTGCCTGCATTGCACACTCCAACTCATTGTTACTAAGCCATTATACTAGCAAACACTGAGTGAACTTAGTGGCATCCTAAACGTGGCTATTGGACTTCTGTATAGTCCCACTAGTGCAAAGATATTTGCAGCACGTCTGCCTGCATTGCACACTCAAGCTCATTATAACTAAGCCATTATACTAGCAAACACTGAGTGAAATTAGTGGCATCCTAAACGTGGCTATTGGACTTCTGTATAGTCCCACTAGTGCAAAGATATTTGCAGCACGTCTGCATGCATTGCACACTCCAACTCATTGTTACTAAGCCATTATACTAGCAAACACTGAGTGTACTTAGTGGCATCCTAAACGTGGCTATTGGACTTCTGTATAGTCCCACTAGTGCAAAGATATTTGCAGCACGTCTGCCTGCATTGCACACTCCAACTCATTGTTACTAAGCCATTATACTGACAAACACTGAGTGAACTTAGTGGCATCCTAAACGTGGCTATTGGACTTCTGTATAGTCCCACTAGTGCAAAGATATTTGCAGCACATCTGCCTGCATTGCACACTCAAACTCATTATAACTAAGCCATTATACTAGCAAACACTGAGTGAACTTAGTGGCATCCTAAACGTGGCTATTGGACTTCTGTATAGTCCCACTAGTGCAAAGATATTTGCAGCACGTCTGCCTGCATTGCACACTCCATCTCATTGTTACTAAGCCATTATACTAGCAAACACTGAGTGAACTTAGTGGCATCCTAAACGTGGCTGTTGGACTTCAGTATTGTCCCACTGGTGCCAAGCTATTTCTAGCACCTGTGCAGGACACCCTCCTGCTCTGTTTTTAATAAGCTATAATGATAGCAAAAAATACTGCCATTTAGTGGCATCATAGAACTGGCTGTTGTATTTCATTATTGTCCCACTGGTGCCAAGCTATTTCTAGCACCTCTGCATGACACCCTCATGCACATTTTGCTACACTAATGTTATAGCAAACTCAGGGAATTCATTGCTGCATTTGATAATTCGGAGGGATAGAAAGTGAGGTTTTCTTTAGCTTTTCCCTCTGTTCATAGACAGCATCTCCAAGTCCACACCTGAAGAGCAATTTCTCCTCCACGTGTAAGTGTGGAGAGGCAGCAAGTGCGCATGCGTGTGCCGATTTACCCCAGCTGCAGCCTAACTACAGTGTATCGCCTAGTGAGTATGCTCAGCCTGACTGTGCCATTCCTGAGGCTAAGTCTTCATTCGGGATGCAGCGCATACTCCCACACTTAGTGCGAAAAGCCTCTTTGCACAGGTACTTGCATTCCGTGCCGGGTCTAAGTCCTGTTTTGTGCCTAGACACCATGCTAAAGCTGATAGTCAATGTTCAGGCACTTACTGCATCAGATACTAGGTCCGGTAATGAACTCTTTGGCCCTGCCCCTGATGTGGGGGGCCCATATAGACCACAGGGCATCAGGTGTCCTGACGATGTGGGCAGGCCACTCCCAAATGGCTTGCAGAGGCCCGCCCCTATGACTTGTCACCGCATTATTGATGGTCAGACGATGACTGGTGAGGTGTTTGGGTCATGGCAGCCATGAGGTCATCATTGAAGTTGCGGTTCCAAATAGGACGCTAGTTATGCCACTCATGACGTGTCACTCTGCTTTTGTCTCCAGGAGGTGCATTGTGGTCCACCCTGGTTTGGGGCGGACCCAGGTTATAAAACGGGCTGGAGCCAACAAGGAGGTGCGCAGTCTTCTATTATGCTCCGAAAGAGCACACCTCCATGTGTTGAATCCATTGCGGCTTTTGGCCAGAGGTAGGCAGGGATAGAGCGTCGATGCAGGCCGCCACCACAGTTGGTAACGCAGAACGGTTAAGACCAGCTCCTGTCCTACAAGTCCTGCTTGTGCAGCCCAGTGGAATTAACAGGCCTGCTGCTGCTGATGCGCCTGCTGTCCACAGGTGTGGCCCCTACGCACACGGTCAGCATACTGAATGGCCCCTGTGATGTTAACAGGGAGTTCCTGGGCTGGGTGGGCGTGTGGACCCTGTGACGCTAACAGGGCTCCCAGTCTCAAGATCCGAGTGGCGTCTAACTCGGTTCAGGCAACTATTAGTTTCATAGCCACACAGCTCTGTATCCTCCACCAAACCTTCCAGTTGCCAACCTCCCCTTTTCCATCTGGGAGCACGGTGGACATTGACTGCTGATGGGGATATATACCTTTCTCTTTCTTTTCTTATTAATTTTCGTTATATAGCGGTAACATAGTATATACCACCTTATCCAAATCTGCCAGTCCCACCGTAACAGATGGTGTTTCTTCATCAAATGTTACTTTTGCTTAACCAACAAACACATGGACAAAAACTTTTTTCCCCTTTCCAACACACCTGTTCCCCTTTCCACCAGCAACTGTCCTTTTTCAACTCATTTGGTATATGACCAAAAGTGCAACTCTGCAGGGACACTGTACTCAATGCCGTCTCAGCACAGCAGCCAGCCCTCAGTCCCTCAGATGTGGACAAGTAAAAGACCATTTCCTCCTATCCATGACAAAGCATTGAGATTCACTCTGTGCAGCACTGGTGTTTAGTGAAAAAGCAGATCTAAGAATCCGTACCACCTTCTGCAGATACTCCTGTATACGTGCGTCCCTATCTATGGCAGGAATTATTTAGCCAAATTTGGTCTTGTATCGAGGATCTAACAGTGTGGCAACCCAGAAGTTAGCATTACTTCGAATTCGTACAATCCGAGGGTCATGTTGTAGGTAGTGCAGCAAGAAGGCGCTCATGTGTCTTGTGCATCCAGGAGGACCAAGTCCTTTGTTTGTTGGTGGCAGAGAGGTGAGAATCGTGCCTCCTTCCTCTGCCCTCTCCCCCCAACCTCGCACAACCGAAATGTGAGCAAGCTCTCACTCATCTGCTGAGTCTTCCATGCCCATCGCAAGTTCGTCCTTGATTTCTTCATGGGCTCCTGCACCTTCCTCAACAATTTTTGCTGATACTATGCGCCCTTGTTAATCCCTAGCCCCCACCATTACTGCCGCCTAGGTGCCGCTCACCGTATGGACCTTGTATATCTTATTACCCCTTGTGCATATGACTCCTCCTGTACTTCCTCCCCTTCCTCTTGGACCAATACCTGACTCCGAATAATGCTTACAGTGTGCTCCATCATGTAGATGACCAGAATTGTCACACTGAGAATGGCATTGCCAGTGCTAAACATCTTCGTCGACATTTGTAAACTGTGTAGAAGGGTGCATAGGTCCTTGATCTGACACCACTCCAGCAGCGTGATCTGCACCACCTCTGGATCAAGTTAGCCCAGGGTATACGTCATACCGTATTTCAGCTGCCACACACGCTGCAACATGTGCAGATTCCAATTCCTGCGTGTCGGAGCATCGCATTTCCGGTGTTTAACCGCCAGACCCTAAGACTTCAGGAGCGATGAAAGTTGTTGAGCTGCTGGGTGCGAAGGATGAAAGTGAGCACATAGCAGCGTGCCCGCTGCACAAGGCCATGTAGGCCGGGATGGTATTTTAAAAATTGCTGGAGAATCAGATTCAACACGTGAGCCATACAAGGCACGTGTGTCACATTGCCCTGATGAAGGGCAACAGACAGGTTTGCATCATTGCCGCACACGGCTGTTAAGTCACCAACGTAGTCCACTCAATCAATTTGTACTCCGGTCGCCAGGTGACAACGTGTTCCTTTCGTGCATAGTGCTGATGATGGGAAAGGAGTCGATGCCTGCGGCGCAGGTGGACGCAGGTTATGGTCACCCACTGGGTTGCGTTACCTTGACAGATACAGAACCACAGGCTAAATGTAGGTGGTGGGTATCTCCCAGATGAAGTACCATCATTCAGCTACAACCAATGGGAAGACACCACACCCTTTTTTAGGCCCCTCCTGTCTGCAGACCACTGCCAGACAAAGCTATAAACCTCTTGTTACTGTTACCCCCAGTTCAGTTTTATGATTTTGTGTGCTTGTTACCTGACTACTTTTCCTGCTTGCTGTTTATGTACCTCGTTGGCCGATCCGCATTTCACCTCTGCTTGTTTTCTGATTAAGTCCTGGCCATCCCATTCTGTTCCTCTTCCTCAATTAATGTTTTTGACCCTGCATGACTACTATTCTCTGGAACTGCAGCCTTCCACAGGTATTGATCAACTTGGGCCCTGTGTAATTCCAAAACACTGTATAGGGAATAAACTGTTTCAGGGTTCTGGGTGTCCAGCTTGGTGAGTGGCTTGCCTCTAGCCTATCCTTAACAGCCCATCTGAGTGTGTCGATCCAGGCAGACGTTACACCGTGCCCTCTGCAGAAGGCCATGTAGGCCGGGATAGCATTTTAAAAATTGCTGGACAACCAGGTTCAACACGTGAGCCATACAAAGCACGTGTGCCACATTGCCCTGAAGAAGGGTCGCAGACTGGTTTGCATCATTGTCGCACCCGACCTTCCCTGGCTGCTAGTTGAGTGGAGACAACCATTGATGAAACTCGGTCTCACTCTCCAGAGCTAACCGTCCACAATTCCTCAGCGGTGTCTCACATTTCCCCTACATTTCAAAGTAAACATTTGACCGCCTGATGGCCTTGAGCTCTGCTGCCAGCATAGTAAAGAGGTGTGTGGGATTCCTTGGACGCAGTTGCAATGCGGGTGGCCTGACCACACAGGGTTTGGGCCAAGGTGGAGGACCCACACGAGGTTGAGGAGGCAGAAGCAGTGGAGGAACTTGTACATACAGATGAAGGATTGACACACAAGTCGTGTGGACGGCAAGACTTGTACAGCAAACCCTTCTCCATCTCTCACAATAGTTACCCAGTGCCCAGTCAGCAACATGTAACTCTCCTGTCCATTCTTACTGGTCCAAGTATCTATGGTGAAATGCACCCTGTCACACACAGAGTTTCTCAAGGAATCGGTGAGGTTGTGTGCGACCTGCTGTGGTAGCGCGGGCACGCCTTTCTTGGAGAAGGAGTGACGACTGGCCATCGGCTCTTGGGGCACTGCAATGGGCATAAGGTCTTGAAAATCCTCGGTCTCAAAAGGGTGTAAAGGCAGCCTTTCTGTTGCCAACAAGTTGCAGATGATGAAACTCAACCTCTTAGGCATGTCATGCCCTTCGAAAATCATGTAAAACACAGCGAGGGGACTCCAACCACAGTCTCCCTCGTTGCTTCTAATTGGGCCACATACACCCCACTTGACTGGCATCAGTTGACCCACCTTTTGAAAAAGAAAAAGATGATTTGCATGAAGCACTCTCAAAAATACGCGTGCCTTTCCCGTCCCCTGGATGACCCAGGGGAAGAAAAGTCCTCTGAGAGCCATGACTTGTTCATCTTGGTTCTTTTAGAAACACAGCGAGGGGACTCCAACCACAGTCTCCCTCGTTGCCACTAATTGGGCCACACACACCCCACTTGACTGGCATCAGTTGACCCCCCTTTTGAAAAAGAAAAAGATGCTTTGCATGAAGCACTCTCAAAAATACGCATGCCTTTCGCCTCCCCTGGCTGACCCAGGGGAAGAAAAGTCCTCTGAGAGCCATGACTTGTTCATCTTGGTTCTTTTAGAAACACAGCGAGGGGACTCCAACCACAGTCTCCCTCATTGCCACTAATTGGGCCACACACACCCCACTTGACTGGCATCAGTTGACCCCCCTTTTGAAAAAGAAAAAGATGCTTTGCATAAAGCACTCTCAAAAATACGCGTGCCTTTCCCATCCCCTGGATATCCCAGGGGAAGAAAAGTCCTCTGAGAGCCATGACTTGTTCATCTTGGTTCTTTTAGAAACACAGCGAGGGGACTCCAACCACAGTCTCCCTCGTTGCCAATAATTGGGCCACACACACCCCACTTGACTGGCATCAGTTGACAACCCTTTTGAAAAAGAAAAATATGCTTTGCATGAAGCACTATCAAAAATACGTGTGCCTTTCGCCTCCCCTGGATGACCCAGGGGAAGAAAAGTCCTCTGAGAGCCATGACTTGTTCATATTGGTTCTTTTAGAAACACAGCGAGGGGACTCCCACCACAGTCTCCCTCGTTGCCACTAATTGGGCCACACACACCCCACTTGACTGGCATCAGTTGACCCCCCTTTTGAAAAAGAAAAAGATGCTTTGCATGAAGCACTCTCAAAAATACGCGTGCCTTTCCCGTCCCCTGGCTGACCCAGGGGAAGAAAAGTCCTCTGAGAGCCATGACTTGTTCATCTTGGTTCTTTTAGAAACACAGCGAGGGGACTCCAACCACAGTCTCCCTCGTTGCCACTAATTGGGCCACACACACCCCACTTGACTGGCATCAGTTGACCCCCCTTTTGAAAAAGAAAAAGATGCTTTGCATGAAGCACTCTCAAAAATACGCATGCCTTTCCCGTCCCCTGGCTGACCCAGGGGAAGAAAAGTCCTCTGAGAGCCATGACTTGTTCATCTTGGTTCTTTTAGAAACACAGCGAGGGGACTCCAACCACAGTCTCCCTTGTTGCCACTAATTGGGCCACACACACCCCACTTGACTGGCATCAGTTGACCCCCCTTTTGAAAAAGAAAAAGATGCTTTGCATGAAGCACTCTCAAAAATATGCGTGCCTTTCCCATCCCCTGGCTGACCCAGGGGAAGAAAAGTCCTCTGAGAGCCATGTCCACATTGTCAGTGGACAGACACGTGTGCTTATCTGTCAGCAGACCCCCAGCAGCACTGAAGACAGGTTCCGAGAGAACACTGGCTGCAGGACACGACAAGATCCCCAAGGCATACGTGGCAAGCTCAGGCAATTTATCCAGATTGGAAGCCTAAAATGAGCAGGGCTCAAGTTGCACAGTAATGGCATCGATGTTTCCTTGCATATACTCATATATGTGTGTCTCCTCCTCTTTTTCCTTGTCCAGCTCTTTTGTTTTCGTATGAGTATATGTCCTTGTCACTTTCCCATGTGTTTATGTTGTGTTGTGAGTTGTTTGTCACCTTTTGGACACCTTTGAGGGTGTTTTCTAGGTGTTTTTATGTGTTTGTGATTGCCTGCCCTTGTTTCCTATGCAGTTCGAGTTCGGTTCGTCGAACGTTCGACGAACCAAACTTGAACGGGACCTCCGTTTGGCGATCCGACCTCGAGCCGAACCGTGACTGGTTCGCTCATCTCTATTATTGAGCCCTCCTCAGCCTAAAAATAGCAGCCTGCAGCTGCCAAAGAATTGGCACATCCATTAGATGAAAGATTCCTGGCTCTTACCCTGCTCATCCTGATTGCCACAATGTGGTGGCAATCAGTTTAATATAAGGGATTAATGACAACTGGGATTTGTCAAAAAAACTATGAGACCCTTGATTACCAATCGTGTAAGTAATAGAAATAAACACAAAACACAGAGCAAAACCCTTTATTTAAAAAATAAAAAACCCTCTTTCTCCAAATTATTAACCCTTAAAACCCCCCTGCAGGGCCAATGTAATCAATATCAAGATGTCCCCTGACAATCTTGGCTCTGCTACATCCAGAAGGCACAGTGCTTGGTCACATTCGAAAGCTTGACCGATCACTGCAGTGTTTGGGACACACTGGCAGAATCCCATCTTTGAGAGTGGTGTAGTCAGTGAGTTCACCTGAGGTCACACCTGCTGTTCTCATGGTACCCCAGCTGTGACCTATGGTGAACTCACTTGAGGTGAACTCATTAAACTTAATTTTTGGAATCTGTCATTAAGTTCAATGGATCTGGATTACCAGATTATTGATTTCAATGGTGCTGGATTATCTAATTAGCCAACACCTTTGCAGTCAATAATCTGGTAATCTGGTAGCATTAACTCTATGCTGCATTACCAGAATTCGCACACATTCTGGTAATCTGGGATTGAGTTCAATGAGTTCACCTGAAGTGAGTCCACCTGAGGTCACAGATAGGGTACCATGCAAACCCCAGCAGTGACCTCAGGTGAATTTATTGGACTCAATGACAGATTAGGCTATATGCAAACATTGAGTATTTCTTTGCAGACATTTCTGCACCATATCTGCATCTCCTGCCAGAAAAACACACCAAAAATGCATAAAAAAAAGCATTTTGTTTTTGGTGCATTTTTCTACAAAAAGATGCAAAACTGTGTAAACTTTGGTGGGCTCACTGATGTTACCGCTCTCACAACTGTGTATTCGTCAGTGTGTTTCAATGGCCTTAGTGATCGGTCATGTTTTCTAATGTTGGCTGCTATTTTTAGGCTGCAGAAGGACTAATAACTATGGGTCTCCCCAGCCTGAGAATACCAGACTCCAATAGCCTGAGTTATGTTGACTGGGTATAAAAAAAAGTGGAACGGACCTCAAGCTGTTTTTTAAAATGATTTATTTAAATAATTAAGAAAAAACACCTGGAGTCCCTTGTGTTTTGATACACAACCAAGATAATGCAGACAGCTGGGGGCTGCAGCCTTGAGATGTCTGGTTTGTCTGCACTGGGTATCAAAATATGGGAGATCCTTCTCCATTTTTTTAATTAATTATTTTTTTACACTTTACTGCAGGGACCTTGAAGTGGGAGTGAAACTAATCAAAGACACAAGAATAGAGGGTTGGGAGCATAGTCTAGATGGAGGAAGCAGTGACTAATCATAAGATAAAAAGAGCTGACCCAGAAACAATGCTTTAATCACCATTTTGCTTCCCTTAGAAGGCCCCTAGCTAGGGGTGGACATATCATTGGTGCAGCCTGTGCAGACACACAGGGGCCCAAGATGATGGGGCTCCCATTTCTATCTCCAAAGCAGATGGGGTTGTGTGTTTTGATGAGTTTTTATGCTGCAAAGGGCCCATATTTTGTTCTTAAATTGGGGCCCTTTGCTGTCTGTGTCTGTCAGTGTCCCTAGCCCTTACAGCTACCATTTTATAGCACTTAAGTTTGGGTCCCTTAAACATATATGTGGTTCGGGGTCCAGGATCATGTTTGGATCAAGTCATGTCTAGTGTTGAGCCACCCCCTAGTGTTCGAGTTCGGCTCGGTTTGTCGAATGGCGGCTCAGTTCGGCGAATGTTCGACGAACACCACCAAACCCCCATTGAAAACAATAGCAGGCAAACACAAACACATACAAAGACATAGAAAACACCTTCTAAGGTGTCCACAAGGTGACAAACAACTCAAAAGACACCACAAACACATGGAAAGTGAAAAGTACATATACTCATGCGAAAACAAAAGAGCTAGACGAATTAAAGGAGGAGGAGACACAGAGAGAGGTATGTCATGCCCTTCTAAAATCATGTAAAACACAGCAAGTGGACTCCAACCAGAGTGTTTATTTGTCTCCAAAAATTGGGCCACACACTACTTCAGTGGCATCAGTTGTCCCCCAGTTGCAAACTTGACATGTTGATTTGCACGATGCACATTCAAAAATCCACAAGCCTTTACTCTACCCAGAATTACACAGGGGTAGAAAAGCCTTTGCGGATCCATGACTTGTTCATCTTGGAACATTTTTAAAAAAAACAGCAAGGGGATTCCAACCAGAGTCTCCCTTTGTCTCCAAAATTGGGGCCACATACGCCACTTCAGTGGCATCAGTTGTCCCCCAGTTGCAAACTTGACATGTTGATTTGCATGAAGAACATTCAAAAATCCACCAGCCTTTACTCTCCCCAGGATGACACAGGGGTAGAAAAGTCCTTGCGGATCCATGACTTGTTCATCTTGGAACTTTTTAAAAAAAACAGCAAGGGTACTCCAACCAGAGTATCTCTTGGTCTCCAAAAATTGTTCCACACACACCACTTCAGTGGCATCAGTTGTCCCTCAGTTGCAAACTTGACATGTTGATTTGCATGAACTACATTCAAAAATCCTAAAACCTTTACTCTCCTCAGGATGACACAGGGGTAGAAAAGTCCATGCGGATCCATGACTTGTTCATCTTGGAGCATTTAAAAAAAAAACAGCAAGGGGACTCCAACCGGAGTCATCCTTTTTTCCAATAATTGGGCCACACACACCACTTCAGTGGCATCAGTTGTCCCCCAGTTGCAAACTTGACATGTTGATTTGCATGAAGCACATTCAAAAATCCACCAGCCTCTACTCTCCCCAGGATGAAACCGGGGTAGAAAAGTCCTTGCAGATCTATGACTTGTTCAACTTGATGAATTAGTCTGTTCACATTGTCACTGGAGAGACGCTTGTGCTTATCTGTCAGCACACACCCAGCAGCACTGAAGACACGTTCTGAGAGAACGCTGGCTGCGGGACATGACAATATCTCTAAGGTGTATGTGGCAAGCTCAGGCCTTTTTTCCAGATTGGAAGCCCAAAATGATCAAGGCTCCAGTTGCCGAGTCATGCCATCGATATTCACTTGGAAATATCCCTGTATCATCCTCTCCAGCCGTTGATTATGTGTCAGACTTGTTTTCTCTCGTGGCCTTGCAAAGGATGGTCTAAAAAATTATGAAACGATTCACTAAAATTGCTGTTACCACCAGATACGGTGCTGCTGGTACGGTTTAACTGTTGATGACGAGACAGTCCCATGTTTGTCAAGTTACAACTGGGAGATTCACTGGGTGCACCACTGGTGTTTAGTGGAAAAGCCGAGCTAAGATTGCATAACAGCTTCTGTTGATACTCCTGCATACGTGCATCCCTTTCTATGCCTGGAATTATTTCGCCAAATTTGGACTTGTACCGGGGATCTAAGAGTGTGGCAACCCAGTAGGTAGCATTACTTCTAATTCGGACAATCCGAGGGTCATGTTGTAGGTAGTACAGTAAGAAGGCACCCATGTGTCTTGCGCATCCTGGAAGAGCAAGTCCTTGCTGTGTTTGTGGCGGTGAGGTGATAACCATGCTTCCTTCCTCTGACCTCTCTCTATGCACCCTTGTTAATCCCTCTCCCCCACCGTCCCATGCCTGCCGCCTTGGTGATGCTGAACGTCTGGATCTTGTAGATCTTAATATCCTTTCCGCATATGAATCCTCCTGTACTTCCTCCTCTTCTTCTTGTCCCACCACCTTACTTCGAATACTGTTAGAGTTTGCTCCAGCATGTAAATGACTGGAAATGTCATGCTGATAATTGCATTGTCAACGCAAAACATATTCGTCGCCATGTCGAAACTGTGCAGAAGGGTGCATAGGTCCTTGATCTGAGACCACTCCATCAGCGTGATCTGCCCCAGCTCTGCATCTTGTTGGTCCAGGCTATACATCATAACGTATTGCACCAGGGCTCTGCGGTACTGCAACAGTCGCTGCAACACGTGTAGAGCCGAATTCCAGCGTGTCGGCACATCACATTTCAGGCGGTGAACCGGCAGGCCAAAAGACTTCTGGAGAGATGCAAGTCGGTCAGCTGCGCCAGTTGAACGGCGGAAGTGAGCAGAGAGTGACCGTGCCCTGTACAGAAGCCCCTCTAGGCTGGGATAGTGGGTTAAAAATTGCTGGACAACAAAGTTCAACACGTGAGCCATACAAGGCATGTGTGTCACCTTGCCCCGGCGAAGGGCCACACCCAGGTTTGAAACATTGTCGCACATGGCCTTTCCTGGCTGCAGGTTGAGTGGAGACAACCATTTACCAAACTCGGTCTCCAGAGCTGTAGGGAGGTGTGCGGGATTTCTTGTGCGCAGTTACAACGCAGGTGGCCTGACCAGATAGGCTTTGGGTGGAGGTGGAGGACCGAGACGAGGTTGAGGAGGCAGAAGCAGTGGAGGAACTTCTACATACAGAGGATTGACGCACAACTCGTGGGGACGGCAAGACTTGTACAGCAGATCCTTCTCCATCTCTCACCATAGTTACCCGGTGCCCAGTCAGCGACATGTAATGCCCCTCTCCATGCTTACTGGTCCAAGTAGCTGTGGTGAAATGCACCCTGTCACACACAGTTTCTCAAGGAAGCGGTGATGTTGTGTGCGACATGCTGGTGTAGCGCAGGCACACCTTTCTTGGAGAAGTAGTGGCGACTGGGCATCTGGTACTGGAGCACTGCGACGGACATAAGGTCTCGAAAATCCTCTGTGTCCACCAGGCGGAAAGGCAGTATTTCTGTAGCCAACAACTTGCAGACGGTGAAAGTCAACCTCTTTGCTTTGTCATGGCTAGGAGGAAATGGTCTTTTACTTGTCCACATCTGAGTGACCGAGGGCTGGCTGCTGTGCTGAGACAGCGTTGAGTAGGGTGTCCCTGGAAAACTGCTGGTCTGTGAGGAAAAGTGCAGTCGGAGAAATAATATTGCCTTCATCCAAAGGTGGTGCTCTCGATGTATGAGAGAGCTCCACACCAGCAGCTGTTTCCACTTCCAAATCAACTGATGACCTGCCAACCACACTGGCTGTTGCAGTTAAATAGGTGGAAGGTCTGCGTCGCAAAGCATGTGTGACTGCTGTCCCCACAGTCATAGAGGATGAAGAGCGTGTGGATGCACTTGAAGGGGCAGACGGTGGTTGGTCTACTCCGCTAGGCCGCATTGTAGCACAGTGAGCTTCCCACTCCAACTTATGCTTCATATTCATATGACGGATCATGGACGAAGTAGTCAAATTATTGAGGTTTTGTCCTTTACTTAGAGATTGGCGACAAATCTTACAGATGACATGAGTTGGGAGATCCTTTGCGATTTCACAAAAGGACAAGGCTAGGGATGGCTTAGAGCCCATCCGACCTGAAGAGCCACCCCGACTTGTTCTCAGAGGCAAAGTGGTGGCTGAGGGTGAAGTTGTTAACGTGCTTCCAGTACTCCGTCTTGTGTCCAGGAAGGCACAAGCTAACCTCATCCTCAGACGCATCCTCCTCCACCGCCTCTGCTGACCTCCTCGAGTGCCTGACTGTGGGTTGACAGTAAGTGGGATCTACAACCTCATCATCACCCTGTGTGTTTGCACTTCCCTCTTCCTGCCCTGACCGAATAGTTAAGCTGTCATTCCAATCAGGTATCTGAGTCTCATAATCATCAGTATGTTCCTCATTGTCTCCACCAAGAGGAGTTACAGTTTGGGAATGAGGGTCTACATTATGCTCAGAAACTTATTCATCAGGGCTTGAACTGACTGACAAAGCTTCTGGGCATCACTGCAGATCATTTGCTGGTCTGGACTCACTGCAGCTTTGGAGCAGACCTCTGATTCCCAGGCTATAGTGTGACTGAACAGCTCTGCAGACTCAACCATCTCTGTTACACAATACTCTGCAGGGCGTGTGGAGACTTGAGAGCTGTTAAAAAGCAAGTGCGATTGGGGTGACAACTCAGAGGACTGGAGTCTTTGGGATGTTGAACTTGAGGTGGAGGAGAGGCCACTTGATGGAGCATTTGAAATCAAGTCAAGCATGTGCTTTTTTTGTGCATCATCTACCTTTGGTAGAATTTGTCATTTCCGTAACAAAGGGATCACATCAGATTGTACACGGAAAGTAGTAGACATCCTATTTTGCTGGAATATGGCCTTTCTTCAGCAGATGTTAATGTAGGTTTGCCACCTTCCCCACGGACACAAACTTTTCTTCCCTTTCCAACATGCCTGTTCCCCTTTCCATCAGCATCTGTCCTTTTGCAACTCATTTTGTTTGTGACCAAATTGGACACTTAAAATTGCGTAGCAAAAATGGTCAGGTGGTGTACAAGGCGCAGGTGGTGTAGCTTGCTTGACAGCGAAGGTACCCTATCGTAGTATCCCAGATAATAAAACTAAGCCCCTAAAAGTGTCAGCACTTTTTGCAATTAAAATTGCGTAGCAAAAATGGACAGGTGGTGTACAATGCACAGGTGATGTAGCTTGCTTGACAGCAAGGGAACCCTAACGTAGTATCCCAGACAATGAAACTAAGCTTCTAAAAGTGTCAGCACTTTTTGCAATTAAAATTGCATAGCAAAAATGGACAGGTGGTGTACAATGCACAGATGGTGTAGCAAAATTGTCAGCTGAGGAACCCTAACGTAATATCTCAGACAATGAAAGTATGTCCCTAAAAATGGCAGCACTTTTTGCAATTAAAATTGCATAGCAAAAATGGACAGGTGGTGTACAATGCACAGGTGGTCTAGCTTTATTGACTGCAGAGGAACCCTAACGTAGTATCCCAGACAATGAAACTATGCCCCTAAAAGTGTCAGCACTTTTTGAAATTAAAATTGCGTAGCAATAATGGACAGGTGGTGTACAATGCACAGGTGGTGTAGCTTGCTTGACAGCAAAGGAACCCTAGCGTAGTATCCCAGACAATGAAACTATGCCCCTAAAAGTGTCAGCACTTTTTGCAATTAAAATTGCATAGCAAAAATGGACAGGTGGTGTAGAGTGCACAGGTGCTGTAGCTTTCTTGTCAGCAGAGGAAACCTCACTTTCTATCCCTGACAATGAAACTATGCCCCAAGGAATTGAATGAGCTGATTTAGCCAGACGCTGTGATAAACCCCTGCACAGCGCTGGCACAGACCTGCCTAGCAAAAATGGCTATGAAATGCTGTAATGTAGCCCTGAAAAGGGCTGAAATTACAAGTAGTCCTTAATCCCTAAACCGATGTGTAGATTGCACTGTATAAGTCTATAGCGCACACATCAGCAGCAACAGCAGCAGCGGGAGCGGTGACTGTCACACACCCGCAGCAAAGAGATAATGGTGGCGATGGGGAAAATGGTCTTATAGGGCAAAGACATGTGACATGCACAGCCAATGACACATGCCCTTGCTTGTTTGGCAAAAATACACTTTGCTGTGTTTGTGTCTGTGATTGGCTAACAGCCTGACCCGTCCCACTGTATGCATGGTTTGGAAAAAAAAAATGGCGATCGCCATTCTTTCAGCAATCAGCAGCAGCACTGATCTAAACCTAGTCCACCCCGCACACTATACGCTGAATTTTGATAGTATAATGATTAACAGTGACTCACAGTATTACAGTGAAAAGCCAGCTAGTAACTAGCCATGCTTTTTGGTGATCGAACTGTTATCGAACGGTAACTCGAACTGCCGAACTTGAAGCATATCGTTTGAGTTTGTCAAACGACTCGAATACCGACCAAAATCACTCAAATTTGAAATTGGCGAATGGTTCGACTCGAACATCGCTCATCTCTAGTCATGTCCCGAACTGGACTTTTTAAGTCTGGCCAGATGTAAACATCTGCGGTTTTGCCCATCTCTTTTCCTGTGCTGTGCATATTAGATCACCTGGAAACTGTCCAATGGTATTAAAAATGTAACAAAGGATTTTTACTTAAAGTATTTACATATTCTAAGCATTAATGATGTCTTGTTTAATTTTTTTATTTTTTTTTTCAGGTGATACCTGGAAAAATGTTTCTGCCATGGGTTGTACTAATTATGTTGGCTGCAAATATAATGTTCACTATATCATGGCGGCTCCACAAAGACCAGGGATAAAAATAATCTGTTAGATGTTACATTATCATCTGATCATCTTTAATGAATCAATGAAGAAATGCAATCAAATCTGCTGATTTTCCTAATAAAAACCTTCCCAAACCTGTCTAATAAAGATTATTTAGTTAATATACATTGTTTAAGGCCTTCTACTGGGGCATTTAATTTGTTAAATATCAATTATCTTTTAGTCTGTAGTGTTGTAAGAGTAAAACATTCAACATGCTTGTCATACCAGAGTTATAGCTTCCCTTCTGCCATATATTTTGGCTTATAGGTACAGATAAATAATCTGTAATACAAAAATGATTTATAACATTTTAGTTAATTAATAGTGATGAGCGAGCGTGCTCGGCAGTGCTTGTTACTTGATCAAGCATCAAAGCGCTTGACACCCTTGATACTTGACTGAATATCGGGGGTGCTCGTAGACCATGTTTGAGTCCCTTCCCTGGATGTTTTGTGGCTGTTTTTCAGCAACTAAACATGCATGGATTGCCTGACAATCACAGCAATACCATAGCTATGTGTCATGAACATCCCCTGTCATTAGGAGACTTGTGATAGGTTTGGTGCCGGAATACCACGTTATCTTTTGAGACTCTGGATTTTAAATCTGTTTTGTTTAACTTTGGTGAAGCAAGTGTTAATGTCAGTTTCTATTCAAGTAGCTCTTGGCTAATTCCCCTCATATGCAGCCGATTTGTGACCACATGCATTCCCTTTAAATAGTCACATGTTCTATCACATAATGCCGGCAATAGAATCTGAAACTAGCCACAGAGAAGAAAGGTAGCCACTGGAGAAATACTGCTGTGGAGCCTTGCTCTTAGTGTTGTCTTCTTGGTGGAAGTGGTGCTGGATGCATCTCTCGTATTTGGCTGCAGCTGTGAAGTTGGTGTATAGCCTTTTTGACAACTTCCCTATCTGTCTACTTTCTCTCATGTTCTATTACTGTAGTGGTGGGACTAGTGCTTTTGATGGGCATTTCACTAGTCAGGGTAAGTGTAGGGCAAGTGAGTGCCTAGATATCTGATCGGCGATAGGGTGAAAGAACTCATATAGGAACGTTAGGAAGCCTAGAGAACAGCCTCAGTGAGTGCAGCAGGTGTTCCTGTTCCCCTCTCCCAGCGCCAGGGCCCACTGTTGTTATTGTATCCCAATGTTCTGTGTGTGTTGCAGCATGCACCGGACAGTTGTCGGTCCATGCATAGCTGACACTCCATCTGTTCGGACATCCCCAAGGCCCAGTGTTACATCATATTGGCTACTGCCATACTGGAATTGGCTGGCTGCATAGAGTTATTGGATCTTTATAAGACCTGATGATGCCATGATCTGCACAATGTACCCTGAAATAGTGTAGGTAAAACTTCTGCTGATGCTGGAGAAGGGACAGTGTGTTACAGTGTTTAATAGCCCTACAGTCCTTGCTGATGCTATATTAAACCAACAGTCGTTTGTAGAGCTAATTCAAATAGATTCTATACTAATACTGGTATTAGGGTAGGGTGAACTACTGGGGAATGGACGGCATATTATAGGCCTATAGTCAGAGATTATTATCATATAGTTCTGATTGCTGCCACGTAAAAAGAAAAGTACTTTCAGGGCTAATTTAAATAGATTGTTTTGTCTAATAATACCTTACTTAGTCTACAATCAGTGTAGGGTTAGCTTCTGGATAAGGCATAGCATACTAAATGCATAAAGTCAGGAAATGTTGCCTTTCCATATGTTGCTGATACTGTCACGTACAACTAAAAGTCCTTTCGGGGGCAATTTAAATTGATTTTATTGTCTAAAAATATCGCTCCTAGCTATAATTAGTAGTAGAGCTGGTGAGAAGGGACAGCATATTAAAGACATCTAGTCAGAGATTATCGCCTTAAAGTCTTTGGTGCTACCAGGTACAACCAAAAGTCCTAACAGGGCCAATTTGAACAAAGGCGTGCGGTAAGGGACAGGTTAGTGGAAGTCCCGCCAATGGTGGGAGCACACCAAATAGTCATCATCTAGTCCTAGCTCCCTGTCTTACTTTGCAAGGGGACATAGGACACCATCTTTGAAGCAAGAACAGTGTAAACAGGTTGTGAGCTGGTTGGCAGTTAATGCCTTCAGTCTTTTTGCCAGCACCACCCTGTCTTCCACACAATCCAGTCTTACTAGCCAAGAGTTTGGCCCACATAATCCTCACCCTAATCTTCCTTACTCTCACCATGACGAGTCCCAGGAGACAAGTGAAACCCCATTAGCACACTCTGAAGAGCTCTTTAACTTTCCATTTAAGGCTTCTTCTGGTCTCTCATCATGTACATTTCAAGAGGGACAAGAGGTTATGGTGTGCGGTGATGCTTAATTTTTGAGCAACCATGGTCATAAGAAGCCGGTGGTGGTGAACAGCAATTACTGTCTTAAGAAATGGATGATGATGAGATTAATGCCAATAAGTCATGTTAAGTCAACAAGTAAGGAGGACCAGAGTGAGCAAGTGGAAGATGAGGTGCTGGATGATGAAGCCACTGACTTAACCTGGCTAAATGGCATGCACAGCAAGGACAGCAGTGCAGAGGGTGAGGCATCTACAGCTCCACAACAGACCACAGGAGGCAGTGGGATACCCAGATGGAAAAGGTAGTCAACTGTTCCCAAAAGTACCCCCATGTGGCAAGATCCAAGGCCAAGGGTTAGCTGTTCCATAGTCTGACACTTTTTTAAACAGAGTACAAGAAACAAGAACATGGTGATTTGCAACTGGTGATTTACTAAGATCAGCAGCTGAATGTTTACTAGCAGCCTGACCACCACCAACACACCAACATACTCAGGGACATGTCATTCATGTACTCGACTAGTTGGGCCGAATGCCTGGGTTTACAATCAGTGTCAGTGTCAATTACGTCCACTTCCTTCTCCCCATGTAGCATTCAGCTGTCCTTGTCCAAGGCTCGGAAAGCAGGTGTATATATGTAGCCTCCCACCCACAAGCCCAAAAACAAAACATCCACATTTCCACACTGCTTGCCCTCGAAATGTTGCCCTTTAGGCTTGTGGACACTGAGGCTTTCCAGAACCTGATGGCGGCGACCAACCCTTGGTATTTGGTTTCGAGCCACTACTGTGTCACATAATATCACCCATGATCTAACCAACACATTTTCTGGAAAAGTCCACTTAAACATGGACATGTGCTTGTGGCTAGGGATACTACATTTACCTAACTGCACAATGGGTGAATCTTGTGGAGGCAGGGACCATGTTTGACTCTGGAATGGCACACATTCTAGCAACAACTAGAATTGTGAGCCCTTTTTCCACCAGGGTTTACCCCACCTCCTACACTAGTTCTTGCAGCTCCTCCTCATCCTCCTTCTCCAAATTGTCATCCCTATCAGTAGCAAGCTGAAAGCACTGAATCCGGTCCCCAGCAGCCGCTATTTCTCTTGGTGTGCTGTCCCTGCTTTACACAAGCACATGTCCCATAACTTTCCACATGCTGTGACCAACACAGTCACTTGGAAGGCCCACTTAACCACCTACATGTGGACAAATGCTTGTGGCCAGGGACGCTACATTTGCCTCAGGACACACTGGGTGAAGCTTGGGTAGGCCGGGACCGAGTTAGACCCTCAGATGTCACACATGCTACTGACACCTAGAGTTTCCGGTCCTAGTTCCAACTGGGTTACTACTACCTCCCATGACAGTTTCTGCACCCCATCCTCCTCCTCTTAATGCTCCACCTCGAAATTGTCATCTCAGTCAGTCACAAGTTGGAAGTACTGCAGTACTGCCTCGGTGAAGTGGCAACAGGCTCTGCTGAAACTGATATCTTTAGGTGACAAATAGCACAACGTGGCAGTGTTTGAAATGTCTAACAGACCAGAAAGATCTGTGGTGGTAGCAGCTGAACCTACAACCAGACCTGGTGGCTGCTTTGAAGCTTGTCAAGCTGGAACACATACTATGCCTGGCCCACGTGCTTTTTAAAAGAAAAAAAAACAACACAAAACAACAATTACATAGTACACTAAAAGCAAACAATACATGGTATTCTGATAGATTCCTTGTAAGCTTTGAGGATTTCTTTTGAGATAATAAATTGGTGAATGAGGGAGTGTAGGGGAAGGTTTGTTCAAATATTTTTATTTCGTGTGTGTGTGTTTTAATGCTAAACTTACTGGGATAGTAATGGGTGTGTGTGATAGATGCCTCTCAATTTGTTTGATTTTTCACTTTTCACTTACTGAGTTAGTAATAGGTTTTCTGATAGATACCTCTCCATTACTAACACCAGGGCTTGATGCCAGCTTACACTACATACATCTCATATGACAACCTCTTAAACCCATACCCCAACTGCCCATGCAAATAGGCAATTGGCAAGACCAAGAAAAAGAGCCAGATTTGGTGCATCTAATGTGATGTGACAATTCTGGGATGACTGGGGAATTCTATTTTTAGGCTGGGAAGGGCCCAATAACTAGAGATGAGCGAACCGGTCCCGGTTCGGCTCGAGGTCGGTTCGCCGAACGGAGGTCCCGTTCGAGTTCGGTTCGTCGAACGTTCGACGAACCGAACTCGAACCGCATAGGAAACAATGGCAGGCATTCACAAACACATAAAAAATCCTAGAAAACACCCTCAAAGGTGTCCAAAAGGTGACAAACAACTCACAACACAACACAAACACATGGGAAAGTGACAAGGACATATACTCATGCGAAAACAAAACAGCTGGACAAGGAAAAAGAGGAGGACACACAGATATATGAGTATATGCAAGGAAACATCGATTCCATTATTGTGCAACTTGAGCCCTGCTCATTTTAGGCTTACAATCTTGATAAATTGCCTGAGCTCACCACGTACGCCTTGGGGATCTTGTCGTGTCCTGCAGCCAGCGTTCTCTCAGAACCTGTCTTCAGTGCTGCTGGGGGTCTGCTGGCAGATAAGCACACGTGTCTGTCCACTGACAATGTTGACATGGCTCTCAGAGGACTTTTCTTCCCCTGGGTCAGCAAGGGGAGGCGAAAGGCACGCGTATTTTTGAGAGTGCTTCATGCAAAGCATCTTTTTCATCTTGAAAATTGGGTCAACTGATGCCAGTCAAGTGGGGTGTGTGAGGCCCAATTAGTGGCAACGAGGGAGACTGTGGTTGGAGTCCCCTCGCTGTGTTTCTAAAAGAACCAAGATGAACAAGTCATCGCTCTCAGAGGACTTTTCTTCCCCTGGGTCAGCCAGGGGATGGGAAAGGCACGCGTATTTTTGAGAGTGCTTCATGCAAAGCATCTTTTTCATCTTGAAAATTGGGTCAACTGATGCCAGTCAAGTGGGGTGTGTGTGGCCCAATTAGTGGCAACGAGGGAGACTGTGGTTGGAGTCCCCTCGCTGTGTTTCTAAAAGAACCAAGATGAACAAGTCATGGCTCTCAGAGGACTTTTCTTCCCCTGGGTCAGCCAGGGGAGGCGAAAGGCACGCGTATTTTTGAGAGTGCTTCATGCAAAGCATCTTTTTCATCTTGAAAATTGGGTCAACTGATGCCAGTCAAGTGGGGTGTGTGTGGCCCAATTAGTGGCAACGAGGGAGACTGTGGTTGGAGTCCCCTCGCTGTGTTTCTAAAAGAACCAAGATGAACAAGTCATGGCTCTCAGAGGACTTTTCTTCCCCTGGGTCAGCCAGGGGAGGCGAAAGGCACGCGTATTTTAGAGAGTGCTTCATGCAAAGCATCTTTTTCATCTTTAAAATTGGGTCAACTGATGCCAGTCAAGTGGGGTGTGTGTGGCCCAATTAGTGGCAACGAGGGAGACTGTGGTTGGAGTCCCCTCGCTGTGTTTCTAAAAGAACCAAGATGAACAAGTCATGGCTCTCAGAGGACTTTTCTTCCCCTGGGTCAGCCAGGGGACGGGAAAGGCACGCGTATTTTTGAGAGTGCTTCATGCAAAGCATCTTTTTCATCTTGAAAATTGGGTCAACTGATGCCAGTCAAGTGGGGTGTGTGTGGCCCAATTAGTGGCAACGAGAGAGACTGTGGTTGGAGTCCCCTCGCTGTGTTGCCGAAAAGAACCAAGATGAAAAAGTCATGGCTCTCAGAGGACTTTTCTTCCCCTGGGTCAGCCAGTGGACGGGAAAGGCACGCGTATTTTTGAGAGTGCTTCATGCAAAGCATCTTTTGCATCTTGAAAATTGGGTCAACTGATGCCAGTCAAGTGGGGTGTGTGTGGCCCAATTAGTGGCAATGAGAGAGACTGTGGTTGGAGTCCCCTCGCTGTGTTTCCAAAAAGAACCAAGATGAACAAGTCATGGCTCTCAGAGGACTTTTCTTCCCCTGGGTCAGCCAGGGGACGGGAAAGGCACGCGTATTTTTGAGAGTGCTTCATGCAAAGCATCTTTTTCATCTTGAAAATTGGGTCAACTGATGCCAGTCAAGTGGGGTGTGTGTGGCCCAATTAGTGGCAACGAGAGAGACTGTGGTTGGAGGCCCCTCGCTGTGTTTCCGAAAAGAACCAAGATTAACAAGTCATGGCTCTCAGAGGACTTTTCTTCCCCTTGGTCAGCCAGGGGACGGGAAAGGCACGCGTATTTTTGAGAGTGCTTCATGCAAAGCATCTTTTTCTTTTTCAAAAGGGGGGTCAACTGATGCCAGTCAAGTGGGGTGTGTGGCCCAATTAGTGGCAACGAGAGAGACTGTGGTTGGAGTCCCCTCGCTATGTTTTACATGAATTTCGAAGGGCATGACATGCCTACGAGGTTGAGTTTCATCATCTGCAACTTGTTGGCAACAGAAAGGCTGCCTTTACACCCTTTTGAGACCGAGGATTTTCGAGACCTTATGCCCATTGCAGTGCCCCAAGAGCCGATGGCCAGTCGTCACTCCTTCTCCAAGAAAGGCGTGCCCGCGCTACCACAGTAGGTCGCACACAACCTCACCAATTCCTTGAGAAACTCTGTGTGTGACAGGGTGCATTTCAACACAGATATTTGGACCAGTAAGCATGGACAGGGGAGTTACATATTGCTTACTGGGCACTGGGTAACTATGGTGAGAGATGGAGAAGGGTTTGCTGTGCAAGTCTTGCCGTCCCCACGACTTGTGTGTCAATCCTTCCTCTGTATGTACAAGTTCCTCCACTGCTTCTGCCTCCTTAACCTCGTGTGGGTCCTCCACCTCGGCCCAAACCCTGTGTGGTCAGGCCACCCTTCCTTGTAACTGCGCCCAAGGAATCCCACACACCTCCTTACTTTGCTGGCAGCAGAGCTCAAGGCCATCAGGCGGTCAAATGTTTACTTTGAAATGTAGGGGAAATGTGAGACACCGCTGAGGAATTGTGGACGGTTAGCTCTGGAGAGTGAGACCGAGTTTCATCAATGGTTGTCTACAGTCAACCAGGAGTCAGGGAAGGTCGGGTGCGACAATGATGCAAACCAGTCTGCGACCCTTCTTCAGGGCAATGTGACACACGTGCCTTGTATGGCTCACGTGTTGAACCTGGTTGTCCAGCAATTTTTAAAATACCATCCCGGCCTACATGGCCTTGTGCAGCGGGCACGCTGCTGTGTGCTCACTTTCATCCTTCGCACACAGCAGCTCAACAACAGTCATCGCTCAGGAAGTCTTAGGGTCTGGCGGTTAAACGCCGGAAATGCGATGTTCTGACACGCAGGAATTGGAATCTGCACATGTTGCAGCGTGTGTGGCAGCACCGCAGAGCCCTGCTGAAATACGGTATGATGTATACCCTGGGCTAACTTGATCCAGAGGTGGTGCAGATCACGCTGCTGGAGTGGTGTCAGATCAAGGACCTATGCACCCTTCTACACAGTTTACAAATGTCGACGAAGATGTTTAGCACTGGCAATGCCATTCTCAGCATGACAATTCTGGTCATCTACATGATGGAGCACACTGTAAGCATTATTCGGAGTCAGGTATTGGTCCAAGAGGAAGTTGAGGAAGTACAGGAGGAGTCATATGCAGAAGGGATAATAAGATATACAAGGTCCATACGGTAAGCGGCACCTAGGCAGCAGTTATGGTGGGGGATAGGGATTAACAAGGGCGCATAGTATCAGCAAAAATTGTTGAGGAAGGTGCAGGAGCCATGAAGAAATGGAGGACGAACTTGCGATGGGCATGGAAGACTCAGCAGATGAGTGAGAGCTTGCTCACATTTTGGTTGTGCGAGGTTGGGGGGAGAGGGCAGAGGAAGGAGGCACGATTCTCACCTCTCTGCCACAAACACACCAAGGACTTGCTCCTCCTGGATGCACAAGACACATAGGCGTCTTCTTGCTGCACTACCTACAACATGACCCTCGGATTGTAGGAATTCGAAGTAATGCTAACTACTGGGTTGCCACACTGTTAGATCCCCGGTACAAGACAAAATTTGGTGAAATAATTCCTGCCATATAAAGGGATGCACGTGTACAGGAGTATCTTCAGAAGGTGTTACGCAATCTTCGATCTGCTTTTCCACTAAACACCAGTGATGCACAGAGTGAATCTCAACGCTTTGTCATGGATAGGAGGAAATGATCTTTTACTTGTCCACATCTGAGGGACCGAGGGCTGGCTGTTGTGCTGAGATGCCATTGAGTACGGTGTCCCTGCAGAGTTGCACTTTTGGTCATATACAAAATGAGTTGAAAAAGGACAGATGCGGGTGAAAAGGGGAACGGGTGTGTTGGAAAGGGGAAAAAAGTTTTGGTCCGTGGGTTTGGTGGTTAAGCAAAAGTAACATTTGATGAAGAAACACCATCTGTTACGGTGGGACTGGCAGATTTGGATAAGGTGGTATATACTATGTTACCGCTATATAACGTAAATTAATAAGAAAAGAAAGAGAAAGGTATATATCCCCATCAGCAGTCAGTGTCCACCGTGCTCCCAGATGGAAAAGGAGAGGTTGGCAACTGGAAGGTTCGGTGGAGGATACAGAGCTGTGTGGCTATGAAACTAATAGTAGCCTGAACCAAGTTAGATGCCACTCGGATCTTGAGACTGGGAGCCCTGTTAGCGTAACAGGGTCCACACGCCCACCCAGCCCAGGAACTCCCTGTTAACATCACAGGGGCCATTCAGGACGCTGACCGTGTGCATTGGGGCCACACCTGTGAATAGCAGGCGCATCAGCAGCAGCAGGCCTGTTAATGCCACTGGGCTGCACAAGCAGGACTTGTAGGACAGGAGCTGGTCTTAACCGTTCTGCGTTACCAACTGTGGTGGCGGCCTGCATCGACGCCCTATCCCTGCCTACCTCTGGCCTAAAGCCGCAATGGGTTCAACACATGGAGGTGTGCTCTTTCGGAGCATAATAGAAGACTGCACACCTCCTTGTTGTCTCCAGCCCCTTTTATAACCTGGGTCCCCCACAAACCAGGGTGGACCACAATGCACCTCCTGGAGACAAAAGCAGAGTGATACGTCATGAGTGGCATAACTAGTGTCCTATTTGGAACCGCAACTTCAATGATGACCTCATGGCTGTCATGACCCAAACACCTCACCAGTCATCGTCTGACCATCAATAATGCGGTGACAAGTCATAGGGGCGGGCCTCTGCAAGCCATTTGGGAGTGGCCTGGCCACATCGTCAGGGCACCTGATGCCCTGTGGTCTAAATGGGCCCCCCACATCAGGGGCAGGGCCAAAGAGTTCATTACCGGACCTAGTTTCTGATGCAGTAAGTGCCTGACCATGGTCAGTTGCATGAAATACAGTCTCTGAAAAAAGACTATCAGCTTTAGCATGGTGTCTAGGCACAACACAGGACTTAGACCCGGCACGGAGTGCAAGTACCTGTGCAAAGAGGCTTTTCGCACTAAGTGTGGGAGCATGCGCTGTGGCCCGAAATGAAGACTTAGCCTCAGGAATGGCACAGTCAGGCTGAGCATACTCACTAGGCGAAACACTGGAGTTAGGCTGCGGCTGGGGTAAATCGGCACACGCATGCGCACTAGCTGCCTCTCCACACTTAGACGTGGAGGAGAAAGCAACTTGCTGGACAACCCGAGGCACAGGCCTAAATGGCAGCTGATGCCTGGGCGCAACTGAAACCGCAGCAGGCTGCTTGCGTTTAAGGCGTCACCGTTTTGTAACAACAAATAACATCAAAAAGAACAGGTGTACTTCTTCCCATGGATAATCTGATATGATCCCTTTTTTCATGGACACGACCATCGCTAACAAATGTAGATGAGGCCAAATCAGCAGCTGCTTCAATGGATCTGAATTGCTCCATAAAGTGGCCTCTCCTGCACCCCAATTTCAAGATCCCAAATACTCCATTCCTCTGTGGTGTCAATCCAATCGCACTTGCTTCCTAACAGCTCTCAAGTTTTCACCAGCCCTGCTGAGTATGGGGTGACAGAGATGGTTGAGTTTGCATAGCTGTTCAGTCGCACTATAGCCTGGGAATCAGAGGTCTGCTCCAAAGCTGCAATGAGTACAGACAAGGAAGTTATTATTATTTTTATTATTATTGATTTATAGAGCACCATTGATTCCATGGTGCTGTACATGAGAAGGGGGTTACATACAGAATACATATACAAGTAACTATAGACAGACTGGTACAGAGGGAAGAGGGCCCTGCCCTTGCGGGATTACATTCTAAAGGATTTTTGGGAGGAGACAGTAGGAGTTGTTTAGGTTGAGCGTCAAGTACGTATGGTGGTGGTGTCATTGAAGGTTATAGTCATTTCTGAACAGATGAGTTTTCAGATTCAGTTTGAAGCTTGCGTGTGTAGCATATAATCTAACGTGTTGAGGTAGCGAGTTCCATGAGACAGGGGAAATGATCTGCGCAGATAGCCTGAAGCTTTGTGAATGGGATCCAGGCCCCGATGAAGAAGGTGCTGTGCCTAATCTACACCCTCATTTCCAAAAATTAAATCCTCCTGGTGGAGACAATGGGGAACATGATGAGGAGCACAGATACCTGATTGGAAGGACAACTTTACTATTCGGTCAGGGCAGGAAGAGGTTGTCTCGGAGGACTCAGGACGAGGGGAATGAAAACACACAGGGTTATTGATGAGGTTGGAGACAACACTTACTGTCAAACCAAAGTCAGCCAGTCGATGAGGTCAGCAGAGGAGGTGGAGGAGGATGCTACTGACGACGAGGTTACGTTGCGTCTTCCTGGCCAGAGACAAAGTACTGGAAGCACGTCAACAACTGAATCCTGGACCACAACTTTGACTCTGAGCAGATGTCGTGTTGGCTATGCAGGTCGCATGGGCTGTAAGCCTTTCCTAGCCTGTGAATTTTTGGACATCGCAAAGGATCACCAAAGTCATGTAATCTGTAAGATTTTTCAACAATTTGTAAGTAGAAGGCAAAAACTCACACTTTTGAATACTTCCTCCATGAAGTATCACATGGATATGAATTGACAGCATGAAGGTGTATTGCTCAGCTTTAGCAACTGTCAACGCAATATGCTTATTTGCCGTTCATTGCATGCATTGTTGCAGACTACACACAAGGGGCTGCTGTTTTTTTGGATCTGCCTTTCGTCACTATAGCAATATAAAATTGCTCTTCGGGTGTGGACTTGGAGATGCTGTCTATGAACAGAAGGAAAAGCTAAAGGTGTGTGTTACAGCAAGGAGCCACCGCGGAAACACTTCGTTCAATTGTGAGGGGAGTTGTGTTGTACTTTGATGATGAGCACTGTGACGTCAGTGAGCAGCATCCTGTGCCACAGACCAACATTCTTACGGTGCTGTCTATACTGTTTACCGTGAGAGGAGCGTAAAGTCTGTATTTCTGGCAACTGGACATCACAGTACCCGGGTACGGTAGGCTGTGCCCAGACAATAATGCGGGCACGCAACACTTTGTTTTATTAGCAAAACACATATCTGTTCTGGGTAGGCCGACTATATAGACAATAAGACTTGCTGCCTCTGCACTGTCAAATTGTCACGTACAGTTTAAATCATAGAGGGACAGCAACACATTTTTGCATTGACTGTTGCTTTTCAAGATTTCCATGACTGTGTTGCAGAGCTGTGTGGTTTGCATTCACACTGTTATCATCTGCAATATCTGTGAGGCTTCAGCTAACAAGGGTATTCAGGGGGGGTCATGTGTTTTGTCTATGTTTAGGTAGATAACTTGTAAGCTCTTGTGATGCGCCACTGGTAAGTCATGTTTACACACACACATACACACACACGCACAAACACACAATTACTGCTACACAGAGGGATTAGCAGGTAGTAGGCAACAGAATAGATTTTTCAATTATTTAAATTGTATGCATGGTTCTTATTGTTTGTTTTGGTAAAGTTAAACAATCATTTATCAACCCAACTGCCTAGAGTCCTTTTCCTGTTGCCTGGTTTTGCTGCATACTGGGGAGCCCACCCTGTACACGACTTAAAATGAAGAATAAGTCGCAATGTGAATTTCACAGTGCTACAATGCGGCCTAGCGTGCCTGTGCAACCACCGCCTGCCCCATCAAGTGCATCTGCGTGCTCTTCATCCTCTGTGACTGTGGGGACAGCAGTCACACATGGTTTTTCACACTGAACTTCCACTCCTTTACCCGCAACAGGGAGTGTGATTGGCAGGTTTTTGTTTTGGAAGTGGAAACAGAAGGCATTGTTGAACTGTCAGACATCGAGAGAACCATCATTGGATGCAGGCTACATTATATCCACGCCTGCACCTTCATCACAGATTGCCTGGACTACCTGCAGTTAATAATTGCATTCCAGAAATGGAAAGGAGTGTAGAATGCACATGTGTTGTACCTTGCTTGGCAGCAAAGGAACACTAACTTAGTATTCCAGACAATTTTAGGAAGGCAGAAAAAGAGTCAGCTCTTTGTGCAAATTAAATAGCGTGGCAAAAGTGGACAGATGGGTACAGTGGCCGTGTTCTGTGGGTACCAGGACAGTAAAAGAAGCCTCACTTTCTATCCCTCCTAATGATCAAATGCAGCAAGGAATTCCCTGAGTTTGCTATAAAATTAGCATAGCTAAATGTGCAGGAGGGTGTCATGCAGAGGTGCTAGAAATAGCTTGGCACCAGTGGGGCACTAATGGAATACAACAGCCAGTTCTATGATGCCACTAAATGGCAGTATTTTTTGCTATCATTATAGCTTATTAAAAACAGAGCAGGAGGGTGTCATGCAGAGGTGCTAGAAATAGCTTGGCACCAGTGGGGCACTAATGGAATACAACAGCCAGTTCTATGATGCCACTAAATGGCAGTATTTTTTGCTATCATTATAGCTTATTAAAAACAGAGCAGGAGGGTGTCATGCAGAGGTGGTAGAAATAGCTTGGCACAAGTGGGGCACTAATGGAATACAACAGCCAGTTCTATGATGCCACTAAATGGCAGTATTTTTTGCTATCATTATAGCTTATTAAAAACAGAGCAGGAGGGTGTCATGCAGAGGTGCTAGAAATAGCTTGGCACCAGTGGGGCACTAATCTAATACAACAGCCAGTTCTATGATGCCACTAAATGGCAGTATTTTTTGCTATCATTATAGCTTATTAAAAACAGAGCAGGAGGGTGTCATGCAGAGGTGCTGCACATAGATTTGCACCAGTGGGGCACTAATGGAGTACAACAGCCAGTTCTATGATGCCACTAAATGGCAGTATTTTTTGCTATCATTATAGCTTATTAAAAACAGAGCAGGAGGGTGTCATGCAGAGGTGCTGCACATAGATTTGCACCAGTGGGGCACTAATGGAGTACAACAGCCAGTTCTATGATGCCACTAAATGGCAGTATTTTTTGCTATCATTATAGCTTATTAAAAACAGAGCAGGAGGGTGTCATGCAGAGGTGCTGCACATAGATTTGCACCAGTGGGGCACTAATGGAGTACAACAGCCAGTTCTATGATGCCACTAAATGGCAGTATTTTTTGCTACCATTATAGCTTATTAAAAACAGAGCAGGAGGGTGTCATGCAGAGGTGCTGCACACAGATTTGCACCAGTGGGGCACTAATGGAGTACAAAAGCCAGTTCTATGATGCCACTAAATGGCAGTATTTTTTGCTATCATTATAGCTTATTAAAAACAGAGCAGGAGGGTGTCATGCAGAGGTGCTACAAATAGCTTGGCACCAGTGGGGCACTAATCTAATACAACAGCCAGTTCTATGATGCCACTAAATGGCAGTATTTTTTGCTATCATTATAGCTTATTAAAAACAGAGCAGGAGGGTGTCATGCAGAGGTGCTGCACACAGATTTGCACCAGTGGGGCACTAATGGAGTACAACAGCCAGTTCTATGATGCCACTAAATGGCAGTATTTTTTCCTATCATTATAGCTTATTAAAAACAGAGCAGGAGGGTGTCATGCAGAGGTGCTAGAAATAGCTTGGCACCAGTGGGGCACTAATGGAATACAACAGCCATTTCTATGATGCCACTAAATGGCAGTATTTTTTGCTATCATTATAGCTTATTAAAAACAGAGCAGGAGGGTGTAATGCAGAGGTGCTATAAATAGCTTGGCACCAGTGGGGCACTAATGGAATACAACAGCCAGTTCTATGATGCCACTAAATGGCAGTATTTTTTGCTATCAAAAACAGAGCAGGAGGGTGTCATGCAGAGGTGCTAGAAATAGCTTGGCACCAGTGGGGCACTAATGGAATACAACAGCCAGTTCTATGATGCCACTAAATGGCAGTATTTTTTGCTATCATTATAGCTTATTAAAAACAGAGCAGGAGGGTGTCATGCAGATGTGCTAGAAAGAGCTTGGCACCAGTGGGGCACTAATGGAATACAACAGCCAGTTCTATGATGCCACTAAATGGCAGTATTTTTTGCTATCAAAAACAGAGCAGGAGGGTGTCATGCAGAGGTGCTAGAAATAGCTTGTCACCAGTGGGGCACTAATGGAATACAACAGCCAGTTCTATGATGCCACTAAATGGCAGTATTTTTTGCTATCATTATAGCTTATTAAAAACAGAGCAGGAGGGTGTCATGCAGAGGTGCTAGAAATAGCTTGGCACCAGTGGGGCACTAATGGAATACAACAGCCAGTTCTATGATGCCACTAAATGGCAGTATTTTTTGCTATCATTATAGCTTATTAAAAACAGAGCAGGAGGGTGTAATGCAGAGGTGCTAGAAATAGCTTGGCACCAGTGGGGCACTAATGGAATACAACAGCCAGTTCTATGATGCCACTAAATGGCAGTATTTTTTGCTATCATTATAGCTTATTAAAAACAGAGCAGGAGGGTGTCATGCAGAGGTGGTAGAAATAGCTTGGCACAAGTGGGGCACTAATGGAATACAACAGCCAGTTCTATGATGCCACTAAATGGCAGTATTTTTTGCTATCATTATAGCTTATTAAAAACAGAGCAGGAGGGTGTCATGCAGAGGTGCTAGAAATAGCTTGGCACCAGTTGGGCACTAATCTAATACAACAGCCAGTTCTATGATGCCACTAAATGGCAGTATTTTTTGCTATCATTATAGCTTATTAAAAACAGAGCAGGAGGGTGTCATGCAGAGGTGCTGCACATAGATTTGCACCAGTGGGGCACTAATGGAGTACAAAAGCCAGTTCTATGATGCCACTAAATGGCAGTATTTTTTGCTATCATTATAGCTTATTAAAAACAGAGCAGGAGGGTGTCATGCAGAGGTGCTGCACATAGATTTGCACCAGTGGGGCACTAATGGAGTACAACAGCCAGTTCTATGATGCCACTAAATGGCAGTATTTTTTGCTATCATTATAGCTTATTAAAAACAGAGCAGGAGGGTGTCATGCAGAGGTGCTGCACACAGATTTGCACCAGTGGGGCACTAATGGAGTACAAAAGCCAGTTCTATGATGCCACTAAATGGCAGTATTTTTTCCTATCATTATAGCTTATTAAAAACAGAGCAGGAGGGTGTCATGCAGAGGTGCTAGAAATAGCTTGGCACCAGTGGGGCACTAATGGAATACAACAGCCAGTTCTATGATGCCACTAAATGGCAGTATTTTTTGCTATCAAAAACAGAGCAGGAGGGTGTCATGCAGAGGTGCTAGAAATAGCTTGGCACCAGTGGGGCACTAATGGAATACAACAGCCAGTTCTATGATGCCACTAAATGGCAGTATTTTTTGCTATCATTATAGCTTATTAAAAACAGAGCAGGAGGGTGTCATGCAGAGGTGCTATAAATAGCTTGGCACCAGTGGGGCACTAATGGAATACAACAGCCAGTTCTATGATGCCACTAAATGGCAGTATTTTTTGCTATCAAAAACAGAGCAGGAGGGTGTCATGCAGAGGTGCTAGAAATAGCTTGGCACCAGTGGGGCACTAATGGAATACAACAGCCAGTTCTATGATGCCACTAAATGGCAGTATTTTTTGCTATCATTATAGCTTATTAAAAACAGAGCAGGAGGGTGTCATGCACAGGTGCTAGAAATAGCTTGGCACCAGTGGGGCACTAATGGAATACAACAGCCAGTTCTATGATGCCACTAAATGGCAGTATTTTTTGCTATCATTATAGCTTATTAAAAACAGAGCAGGAGGGTGTCATGCAGAGGTGCTAGAAATAGCTTGGCACCAGTGGGGCACTAATCTAATACAACAGCCAGTTCTATGATGCCACTAAATGGCAGTATTTTTTGCTATCATTATAGCTTATTAAAAACAGAGCAGGAGGGTGTCATGCAGAGGTGCTGCACACAGATTTGCACCAGTGTGGCACTAATGGAGTACAACAGCCAGTTCTATGATGCCACTAAATGGCAGTATTTTTTCCTATCATTATAGCTTATTAAAAACAGAGCAGGAGGGTGTCATGCAGAGGTGCTAGAAATAGCTTGGCACCAGTGGGGCACTAATGGAATACAACAGCCATTTCTATGATGCCACTAAATGGCAGTATTTTTTGCTATCATTATAGCTTATTAAAAACAGAGCAGGAGGGTGTAATGCAGAGGTGCTAGAAATAGCTTGGCACCAGTGGGGCACTAATGGAATACAACAGCCAGTTCTATGATGCCACTAAATGGCAGTATTTTTTGCTATCATTATAGCTTATTAAAAACAGAGCAGGAGGGTGTCATGCAGAGGTGCTAGAAATAGCTTGGCACCAGTGGGGCACTAATGGAATACAACAGCCAGTTCTATGATGCCACTAAATGGCAGTATTTTTTGCTATCATTATAGCTTATTAAAAACAGAGCAGGAGGGTGTCATGCAGAGGTGCTAGAAATAGCTTGGCACCAGTGGGGCACTAATGGAATACAACAGCCAGTTCTATGATGCCACTAAATGACAGTATTTTTTGCTATCATTATAGCTTATTAAAAACAGAGCAGGAGGGTGTCATGCAGAGGTGGTAGAAATAGCTTGGCACAAGTGGGGCACTAATGGAATACAACAGCCAGTTCTATGATGCCACTAAATGGCAGTATTTTTTGCTATCATTATAGCTTATTAAAAACAGAGCAGGAGGGTGTCATGCAGAGGTGCTAGAAATAGCTTGGCACCAGTGGGGCACTAATCTAATACAACAGCCAGTTCTATGATGCCACTAAATGGCAGTATTTTTTGCTATCATTATAGCTTATTAAAAACAGAGCAGGAGGGTGTCATGCAGAGGTGCTGCACATAGATTTGCACCAGTGGGGCACTAATGGAGTACAACAGCCAGTTCTATGATGCCACTAAATGGCAGTATTTTTTGCTATCATTATAGTTTATTAAAAACAGAGCAGGAGGGTGTCATGCAGAGGTGCTGCACATAGATTTGCACCAGTGGGGCACTAATGGAGTACAACAGCCAGTTCTATGATGCCACTAAATGGCAGTATTTTTTGCTATCATTATAGCTTATTAAAAACAGAGCAGGAGGGTGTCATGCAGAGGTGCTGCACACAGATTTGCACCAGTGGGGCACTAATGGAGTACAACAGCCAGTTCTATGATGCCACTAAATGGCAGTATTTTTTCCTATCATTATAGCTTATTAAAAACAGAGCAGGAGGGTGTCATGCAGAGGTGCTAGAAATAGCTTGGCACCAGTGGGGCACTAATGGAATACAACAGCCAGTTCTATGATGCCACTAAATGGCAGTATTTTTTGCTATCATTATAGCTTATTAAAAACAGAGCAGGAGGGTGTCATGCAGAGGTGCTATAAATAGCTTGGCACCAGTGGGGCACTAATGGAATACAACAGCCAGTTCTATGATGCCACTAAATGGCAGTATTTTTTGCTATCAAAAACAGAGCAGGAGGGTGTCATGCAGAGGTGCTAGAAATAGCTTGGCACCAGTGGGGCACTAATGGAATACAACAGCCAGTTCTATGATGCCACTAAATGGCAGTATTTTTTGCTATCATTATAGCTTATTAAAAACAGAGCAGGAGGGTGTCATGCACAGGTGCTAGAAATAGCTTGGCACCAGTGGGGCACTAATGGAATACAACAGCCAGTTCTATGATGCCACTAAATGGCAGTATTTTTTGCTATCATTATAGCTTATTAAAAACAGAGCAGGAGGGTGTCATGCAGAGGTGCTAGAAATAGCTTGGCACCAGTGGGGCACTAATCTAATACAACAGCCAGTTCTATGATGCCACTAAATGGCAGTATTTTTTGCTATCAAAAACAGAGCAGGAGGGTGTCATGCAGAGGTGCTAGAAATAGCTTGGCACCAGTGGGGCACTAATGGAATACAACAGCCAGTTCTATGATGCCACTAAATGGCAGTATTTTTTGCTATTATTATAGCTTATTAAAAACAGAGCAGGAGGGTGTCATGCAGAGGTGCTAGAAATAGCTTGGCACCAGTGGGGCACTAATGGAATACAACAGCCAGTTCTATGATGCCACTAAATGGCAGTATTTTTTGCTATCATTATAGCTTATTAAAAACAGAGCAGGAGGGTGTCATGCAGAGGTGCTAGAAATAGCTTGGCACCAGTGGGGCACTAATGGAATACAACAGCCAGTTCTATGATGCCACTAAATGGCAGTATTTTTTGCTATCATTATAGCTTATTAAAAACAGAGCAGGAGGGTGTCATGCAGAGGTGGTAGAAATAGCTTGGCACAAGTGGGGCACTAATGGAATACAACAGCCAGTTCTATGATGCCACTAAATGGCAGTATTTTTTGCTATCATTATAGCTTATTAAAAACAGAGCAGGAGGGTGTCATGCAGAGGTGCTACAAATAGCTTGGCACCAGTGGGGCACTAATGGAATACAACAGCCAGTTCTATGATGCCACTAAATGGCAGTATTTTTTGCTATCATTATAGCTTATTAAAAACAGAGCAGGAGGGTGTCATGCAGAGGTGCTGCACACAGATTTGCACCAGTGGGGCACTAATGGAGTACAACAGCCAGTTCTATGATGCCACTAAATGGCAGTATTTTTTCCTATCATTATAGCTTATTAAAAACAGAGCAGGAGGGTGTCATGCACAGGTGCTAGAAATAGCTTGGCACCAGTGGGGCACTAATGGAATACAACAGCCATTTCTATGATGCCACTAAATGGCAGTATTTTTGCTATCATTATAGCTTATTAAAAACAGAGCAGGAGGGTGTAATGCAGAGGTGCTATAAATAGCTTGGCACCAGTGGGGCACTAATGGAATACAACAGCCAGTTCTATGATGCCACTAAATGGCAGTATTTTTTGCTATCAAAAACAGAGCAGGAGGGTGTCATGCAGAGGTGCTAGAAATAGCTTGGCACCAGTGGGGCACTAATGGAATACAACAGCCAGTTCTATGATGCCACTAAATGGCAGTATTTTTTGCTATCATTATAGCTTATTAAAAACAGAGCAGGAGGGTGTCATGCAGAGGTGCTAGAAATAGCTTGGCACCAGTGGGGCACTAATGGAATACAACAGCCAGTTCTATGATGCCACTAAATGGCAGTATTTTTTGCTATCATTATAGCTTATTAAAAACAGAGCAGGAGGGTGTAATGCAGAGGTGCTAGAAATAGCTTGGCACCAGTGGGGCACTAATGGAATACAACAGCCAGTTCTATGATGCCACTAAATGGCAGTATTTTTTGCTATCATTATAGCTTATTAAAAACAGAGCAGGAGAATGTCATGCAGAGGTGGTAGAAATAGCTTGGCACAAGTGGGGCACTAATGGAATACAACAGCCAGTTCTATGATGCCACTAAATGGCAGTATTTTTTGCTATCATTATAGCTTATTAAAAACAGAGCAGGAGGGTGTCATGCAGAGGTGCTAGAAAGAGCTTGGCACCAGTGGGGCACTAATGGAATACAACAGCCAGTTCTATGATGCCACTAAATGGCAGTATTTTTTGCTATCATTATAGCTTATTAAAAACAGAGCAGGAGGGTGTAATGCAGAGGTGCTAGAAATAGCTTGGCACCAGTGGGGCACTAATGGAATACAACAGCCAGTTCTATGATGCCACTAAATGGCAGTATTTTTTGCTATCATTATAGCTTATTAAAAACAGAGCAGGAGGGTGTCATGCAGAGGTGGTAGAAATAGCTTGGCACAAGTGGGGCACTAATGGAATACAACAGCCAGTTCTATGATGCCACTAAATGGCAGTATTTTTTGCTATCATTATAGCTTATTAAAAACAGAGCAGGAGGGTGTCATGCAGAGGTGCTAGAAATAGCTTGGCACCAGTGGGGCACTAATCTAATATAACAGCCAGTTCTATGATGCCACTAAATGGCAGTATTTTTTGCTATCATTATAGCTTATTAAAAACAGAGCAGGAGGGTGTCATGCAGAGGTGCTGCACATAGATTTGCACCAGTGGGGCACTAATGGAGTACAAAAGCCAGTTCTATGATGCCACTAAATGGCAGTATTTTTTGCTATCATTATAGCTTATTAAATACAGAGCAGGAGGGTGTCATGCAGAGGTGCTGCACATAGATTTGCACCAGTGGGGCACTAATGGAGTACAAAAGCCAGTTCTATGATGCCACTAAATGGCAGTATTTTTTGCTATCATTATAGCTTATTAAAAACAGAGCAGGAGGGTGTCATGCAGAGGTGCTAGAAATAGCTTGGCACCAGTGGGGCACTAATCTAATAAAACAGCCAGTTCTATGATGCCACTAAATGGCAGTATTTTTTGCTATCATTATAGCTTATTAAAAACAGAGCAGGAGGGTGTCATGCAGAGGTGCTGCACACAGATTTGCACCAGTGGGGCACTAATGGAGTACAACAGCCAGTTCTATGATGCCACTAAATGGCAGTATTTTTTCCTATCATTATAGCTTATTAAAAACAGAGCAGGAGGGTGTCATGCAGAGGTGCTAGAAATAGCTTGGCACCAGTGGGGCACTAATGGAATACAACAGCCATTTCTATGATGCCACTAAATGGCAGTATTTTTTGCTATCATTATAGCTTATTAAAAACAGAGCAGGAGGGTGTAATGCAGAGGTGCTATAAATAGCTTGGCACCAGTGGGGCACTAATGGAATACAACAGCCAGTTCTATGATGCCACTAAATGGCAGTATTTTTTGCTATCAAAAACAGAGCAGGAGGGTGTCATGCAGAGGTGCTAGAAATAGCTTGGCACCAGTGGGGCACTAATGGAATACAACAGCCAGTTCTATGATGCCACTAAATGGCAGTATTTTTTGCTATCATTATAGCTTATTAAAAACAGAGCAGGAGGGTGTCATGCAGAGGTGCTAGAAATAGCTTGGCACCAGTGGGGCACTAATGGAATACAACAGCCAGTTCTATGATGCCACTAAATGGCAGTATTTTTTGCTATCATTATAGCTTATTAAAAACAGAGCAGGAGGGTGTCATGCAGATGTGCTAGAAAGAGCTTGGCACCAGTGGGGCACTAATGGAATACAACAGCCAGTTCTATGATGCCACTAAATGGCAGTATTTTTTGCTATCATTATAGCTTATTAAAAACAGAGCAGGAGGGTGTCATGCAGAGGTGCTAGAAATAGCTTGGCACCAGTGGGGCACTAATGGAATACAACAGCCAGTTCTATGATGCCACTAAATGGCAGTATTTTTTGCTATCATTATAGCTTATTAAAAACAGAGCAGGAGGGTGTAATGCAGAGGTGCTAGAAATAGCTTGGCACCAGTGGGGCACTAATGGAATACAACAGCCAGTTCTATGATGCCACTAAATGGCAGTATTTTTTGCTATCATTATAGCTTATTAAAAACAGAGCAGGAGGGTGTCATGCAGAGGTGGTAGAAATAGCTTGGCACAAGTGGGGCACTAATGGAATACAACAGCCAGTTCTATGATGCCACTAAATGGCAGTATTTTTTGCTATCATTATAGCTTATTAAAAACAGAGCAGGAGGGTGTCATGCAGAGGTGCTAGAAATAGCTTGGCACCAGTGGGGCACTAATCTAATATAACAGCCAGTTCTATGATGCCACTAAATGGCAGTATTTTTTGCTATCATTATAGCTTATTAAAAACAGAGCAGGAGGGTGTCATGCAGAGGTGCTGCACATAGATTTGCACCAGTGGGGCACTAATGGAGTACAAAAGCCAGTTCTATGATGCCACTAAATGGCAGTATTTTTTGCTATCATTATAGCTTATTAAAAACAGAGCAGGAGGGTGTCATGCAGAGGTGCTGCACATAGATTTGCACCAGTGGGGCACTAATGGAGTACAACAGCCAGTTCTATGATGCCACTAAATGGCAGTATTTTTTGCTATCATTATAGCTTATTAAAAACAGAGCAGGAGGGTGTCATGCAGAGGTGCTGCACACAGATTTGCACCAGTGGGGCACTAATGGAGTACAAAAGCCAGTTCTATGATGCCACTAAATGGCAGTATTTTTTCCTATCATTATAGCTTATTAAAAACAGAGCAGGAGGGTGTCATGCAGAGGTGCTAGAAATAGCTTGGCACCAGTGGGGCACTAATGGAATACAACAGCCAGTTCTATGATGCCACTAAATGGCAGTATTTTTTGCTATCATTATAGCTTATTAAAAACAGAGCAGGAGGGTGTCATGCAGAGGTGCTATAAATAGCTTGGCACCAGTGGGGCACTAATGGAATACAACAGCCAGTTCTATGATGCCACTAAATGGCAGTATTTTTTGCTATCAAAAACAGAGCAGGAGGGTGTCATGCAGAGGTGCTAGAAATAGCTTGGCACCAGTGGGGCACTAATGGAATACAACAGCCAGTTCTATGATGCCACTAAATGGCAGTATTTTTTGCTATCATTATAGCTTATTAAAAACAGAGCAGGAGGGTGTCATGCACAGGTGCTAGAAATAGCTTGGCACCAGTGGGGCACTAATGGAATACAACAGCCAGTTCTATGATGCCACTAAATGGCAGTATTTTTTGCTATCATTATAGCTTATTAAAAACAGAGCAGGAGGGTGTCATGCAGAGGTGCTAGAAATAGCTTGGCACCAGAGGGGCACTAATCTAATACAACAGCCAGTTCTATGATGCCACTAAATGGCAGTATTTTTTGCTATCATTATAGCTTATTAAAAACAGAGCAGGAGGGTGTCATGCAGAGGTGCTGCACACAGATTTGCACCAGTGTGGCACTAATGGAGTACAACAGCCAGTTCTATGATGCCACTAAATGGCAGTATTTTTTCCTATCATTATAGCTTATTAAAAACAGAGCAGGAGGGTGTCATGCAGAGGTGCTAGAAATAGCTTGGCACCAGTGGGGCACTAATGGAATACAACAGCCATTTCTATGATGCCACTAAATGGCAGTATTTTTTGCTATCATTATAGCTTATTAAAAACAGAGCAGGAGGGTGTAATGCAGAGGTGCTAGAAATAGCTTGGCACCAGTGGGGCACTAATGGAATACAACAGCCAGTTCTATGATGCCACTAAATGGCAGTATTTTTTGCTATCATTATAGCTTATTAAAAACAGAGCAGGAGGGTGTCATGCAGAGGTGCTAGAAATAGCTTGGCACCAGTGGGGCACTAATGGAATACAACAGCCAGTTCTATGATGCCACTAAATGGCAGTATTTTTTGCTATCATTATAGCTTATTAAAAACAGAGCAGGAGGGTGTCATGCAGAGGTGCTGCACACAGATTTGCACCAGTGTGGCACTAATGGAGTACAACAGCCAGTTCTATGATGCCACTAAATGGCAGTATTTTTTCCTATCATTATAGCTTATTAAAAACAGAGCAGGAGGGTGTCATGCAGAGGTGCTAGAAATAGCTTGGCACCAGTGGGGCACTAATGGAATACAACAGCCATTTCTATGATGCCACTAAATGGCAGTATTTTTTGCTATCATTATAGCTTATTAAAAACAGAGCAGGAGGGTGTAATGCAGAGGTGCTAGAAATAGCTTGGCACCAGTGGGGCACTAATGGAATACAACAGCCAGTTCTATGATGCCACTAAATGGCAGTATTTTTTGCTATCATTATAGCTTATTAAAAACAGAGCAGGAGGGTGTCATGCAGAGGTGCTAGAAATAGCTTGGCACCAGTGGGGCACTAATGGAATACAACAGCCAGTTCTATGATGCCACTAAATGGCAGTATTTTTTGCTATCATTATAGCTTATTAAAAACAGAGCAGGAGGGTGTCATGCAGAGGTGCTAGAAATAGCTTGGCACCAGTGGGGCACTAATGGAATACAACAGCCAGTTCTATGATGCCACTAAATGACAGTATTTTTTGCTATCATTATAGCATATTAAAAACAGAGCAGGAGGGTGTCATGCAGAGGTGGTAGAAATAGCTTGGCACAAGTGGGGCACTAATGGAATACAACAGCCAGTTCTATGATGCCACTAAATGGCAGTATTTTTTGCTATCATTATAGCTTATTAAAAACAGAGCAGGAGGGTGTCATGCAGAGGTGCTAGAAATAGCTTGGCACCAGTGGGGCACTAATCTAATACAACAGCCAGTTCTATGATGCCACTAAATGGCAGTATTTTTTGCTATCATTATAGCTTATTAAAAACAGAGCAGGAGGGTGTCATGCAGAGGTGCTGCACATAGATTTGCACCAGTGGGGCACTAATGGAGTACAACAGCCAGTTCTATGATGCCACTAAATGGCAGTATTTTTTGCTATCATTATAGCTTATTAAAAACAGAGCAGGAGGGTGTCATGCAGAGGTGTGCTGCACATAGATTTGCACCAGTGGGGCACTAATGGAGTACAACAGCCAGTTCTATGATGCCACTAAATGGCAGTATTTTTTGCTATCATTATAGCTTATTAAAAACAGAGCAGGAGGGTGTCATGCAGAGGTGCTGCACACAGATTTGCACCAGTGGGGCACTAATGGAGTACAACAGCCAGTTCTATGATGCCACTAAATGGCAGTATTTTTTCCTATCATTATAGCTTATTAAAAACAGAGCAGGAGGGTGTCATGCACAGGTGCTAGAAATAGCTTGGCACCAGTGGGGCACTAATGGAATACAACAGCCAGTTCTATGATGCCACTAAATGGCAGTATTTTTTGCTATCATTATAGCTTATTAAAAACAGAGCAGGAGGGTGTCATGCAGAGGTGCTAGAAATAGCTTGGCACCAGTGGGGCACTAATCTAATACAACAGCCAGTTCTATGATGCCACTAAATGGCAGTATTTTTTGCTATCATTATAGCTTATTAAAAACAGAGCAGGAGGGTGTCATGCACAGGTGCTAGAAATAGCTTGGCACCAGTGGGGCACTAATGGAATACAACAGCCAGTTCTATGATGCCACTAAATGGCAGTATTTTTTCCTATCATTATAGCTTATTAAAAACAGAGCAGGAGGGTGTCATGCAGAGGTGCTAGAAATAGCTTGGCACCAGTGGGGCACTAATGGAATACAACAGCCATTTCTATGATGCCACTAAATGGCAGTATTTTTTGCTATCATTATAGCTTATTAAAAACAGAGCAGGAGGGTGTAATGCAGAGGTGCTATAAATAGCTTGGCACCAGTGGGGCACTAATGGAATACAACAGCCAGTTCTATGATGCCACTAAATGGCAGTATTTTTTGCTATCAAAAACAGAGCAGGAGGGTGTCATGCAGAGGTGCTAGAAATAGCTTGGCACCAGTGGGGCACTAATGGAATACAACAGCCAGTTCTATGATGCCACTAAATGGCAGTATTTTTTGCTATCATTATAGCTTATTAAAAACAGAGCAGGAGGGTGTCATGCAGAGGTGCTAGAAATAGCTTGGCACCAGTGGGGCACTAATGGAATACAACAGCCAGTTCTATGATGCCACTAAATGGCAGTATTTTTTGCTATCATTATAGCTTATTAAAAACAGAGCAGGAGGGTGTCATGCAGAGGTGCTAGAAATAGCTTGGCACCAGTGGGGCACTAATGGAATACAACAGCCAGTTCTATGATGCCACTAAATGGCAGTATTTTTTGCTATCATTATAGCTTATTAAAAACAGAGCAGGAAGGTGTCATGCAGAGGTGCTAGAAATAGCTTGGCACCAGTGGGGCACTAATGGAATACAACAGCCAGTTCTATGATGCCACTAAATGGCAGTATTTTTTGCTATCATTATAGCTTATTAAAAACAGAGCAGGAGGGTGTAATGCAGAGGTGCTAGAAATAGCTTGGCACCAGTGGGGCACTAATGGAATACAACAGACAGTTCTATGATGCCACTAAATGGCAGTATTTTTTGCTATCATTATAGCTTATTAAAAACAGAGCAGGAAGGTGTCATGCAGAGGTGCTAGAAATAGCTTGGCACCAGTGGGGCACTAATGGAATACAACAGCCAGTTCTATGATGCCACTAAATGGCAGTATTTTTTGCTATCATTATAGCTTATTAAAAACAGAGCAGGAGGGTGTCATGCAGAGGTGCTGCACATAGATTTGCACCAGTGGGGCACTAATGGAGTACAACAGCCACTTCTTGTATGCCACTAGGTACACTCAGTGTTTGCTAGTATAATGGCTTAGTTAAAAAGAGTTTGAATGTGCAATGCAGGCAGACGTGCTGCAAATATCTTTGCACTGGTGAAACTAGACAAAAGTCCAATAGCCACGTTTAGGATGCCACTAGGTACACTGACTGTTTGCTAGTATAATGGCTTAGTTAAAAAGAGTTTGAGTGTGCAATGCAGGCAGACGTGCTGCAAATATCTTTGCACTAGTGGGACTAGACAAAAGTCCAATAGCCACGTTTAGGATGCCACTAGGTACACTGACTGTTTGCTAGTATAATGGCTTAGTTAAAAAGAGTTTGCGTGTGCAATGCAGGCAGACGTGCTGCAAATATCTTTGCACTAGTGTGACTAGACAAAAGTCCAATAGCCACGTTTAGGATGCCACTAGGTACACTGAGTGTTTGCTAGTATAATGGCTTAGTTAAAAATAGTTTGAGTGTGCAATGCAGGCAGACTTGCTGCAAATATCTTTGCACTAGTGGGACTAGACAAAAGTCCAATAGCCACGTTTAGGATGCCACTAGGTACACTGACTGTTTGCTAGTATAATGGCTTAGTTAAAGAGAGTTTGAGTGTGCAATGCAGGCAGACGTGCTGCAAATATCTTTGCACTAGTGTGACTAGACAAAAGTCCAATAGCCACATTTAGGATGCCACTAGGTACACTGACTGTTTGCTAGTATAATGGCTTAGTTAAAGAGAGTTTGAGTGTGCAATGCAGGCAGACGTGCTGCAAATATCTTTGCACTAGTGTGACTAGACAAAAGTCCAATAGCCACATTTAGGATGCCACTAGGTACACTGACTGTTTGCTAGTATAATGGCTTAGTTAAAAAGAGTTTGAGTGTGCAATGAAGGCAGACGTGCTGCAAATATCTTTGCACTAGTGGGACTAGACAAAAGTCCAATAGCCACGTTTAGGATGCCACTAGGTACACTGACTGTTTGCTAGTATAATGGCTTAGTTAAAAAGAGTTTGAGTGTGCAATGCAGGCAGACGTGCTGCAAATATCTTTGCACTAGTGGGACTAGACAAAAGTCCAATAGCCACGTTTAGGATGCCACTGCCACTAGGTACACTGACTGTTTGTTAGTATAATGGCTTAGTTAAAAAGAGTTTGAGTGTGCAATGCAGGCAGACGTGCTGCAAATATCTTTGCACTAGTGTGACTAGACAAAAGTCCAATAGCCACGTTTAGGATGCCACTGCCACTAGGTACACTGACTGTTTGTTAGTATAATGGCTTAGTTAAAAAGAGTTTGAGTGTGCAATGCAGGCAGAGGTGCTGCAAATATCTTTGCACTAGTGGGACTATAGCAAAGTCCAATAGCCACGTTTAGGATGCCACTAGGTACACTGAGTGTTTGCTAGTATAATGGCTTAGTTATAATGAGTTGGAGTGTGCAATGCAGGCAGAGGTGCTGCAAATATCTTTGCACTAGTGGGACTATAGCAAAGTCCAATAGCCACGTTTAGGATGCCACTAGGTACACTGAGTGTTTGCTAGTATAATGGCTTAGTTATAATGAGTTGGAGTGTGCAATGCAGGCAGAGGTGCTGCAAATATCTTTGCATTAGTGGGACTATAGCAAAGTCCAATAGCCACGTTTAGGATGCCACTAGGTACACTGAGTGTTTGCTAGTATAATGGCTTAGTTATAATGAGTTGGAGTGTGCAATGCAGGCAGAGGTGCTGCAAATATCTTTGCACTAGTGGGAGTATAGCAAAGTCCAATAGCCACGTTTAGGATGCCACTAGGTACACTGAGTGTTTGCTAGTATAATGGCTTAGTTATAATGAGTTGGAGTGTGCAATGCAGGCAGAGGTGCTGCAAATATCTTTGCACTAGTGGGACTATAGCAAAGTCCAATAGCCACGTTTAGGATGCCACTAGGTACACTGAGTGTTTGCTAGTATAATGGCTTAGTTATAATTTGTTGGAGTGTGCAGAGGACAGGAGGGTACAGTGCCAGGGTTGTGGGGCTCTGGGTAGAGGAATGGAAACCTGCCTTTCTATTCCCTCCTAATGGGGAAATGCAGCGAGGAAATCCCTGACCTTAGCTACACAGACGCTGTCTCTGTTTTCAGGACCTGTCACCTATGGCTCTGACCCTGCCGGTACGAGCCCTTAAAAGGACTGATAGAAAGTGCTCTCCCTAAGCTGTCCAGCGCTGTGGATGGAGCGCATACAGCTGTATTAGCGATAGGATTTAGGACGGACCTGCGCCAGTGATGTCTGACACCAAGGACGCAGAAGGCAGATAATGGCGTGCTGGAGGAAAATGTCCGGTTTTATAATGCAGGGACATGTGACATGAACATCCTATCACACATGCCGTTGCTCCTCTGGCTAAAAGTCCACTTAGCTGTGTGTGTGTCTGGGTTTGGCTGACATGCTGGCCCTCCCCACTACACGCGCGCGCTTAGGGAAGGAAGACAAGGAAAAAAAAAAATGGCGATCGCCATTATACAAACAGCAGTGATCTGAAGGCGCTGTTCCCGCACACTATACACTGAAAATTCATAATAGTGTGAGTCACAGAGTGACTTACACTATTACAGCGGAAAGCCAGCTAGGAATTAGCTGTTTTTTTGCTGCTAGAACCGTTCTCGAACGTTTCTAGAACTATCGAGCTTTTGCAAAAAGCTCGAGTTCTAGTTCGATCTAGAACAGGCCCCAAAATCACTCGAGCCTAGAACTGGAGAACCTCGAACCGCGAACCGCGCTCAACTCTACCAATAACCATGGGCCTTCCCAGCTTGATAATACCACAACTGTCTGATTTACCTTGGCTTGTTATTAAAAATAGGGGGAACTCTCCACACATTTTTTTTAATTATCTACATAACTAATTTTAAAAACGAATCACCATTTGATAACCTGCCAAGGTAAAGCAGACAACTGAGGGCAATTTTTGCTAGTTTGATTTACCTGTGCTGGATATCAAAAATAATGGGGACTCAATGTAATTTTTATTTTTCTTAGTTATTGTTCACAGAAGCGTACAGTCATCTTCCTCATGCCAAAAAGCTTATAAATTTAAAATCAACAAACTTTATTAGCATATTAAAAGCATCCGAGTCCAAAGTCAAACACAGACTTTTTGAAAGTCAATATTTGACTTTCAGCCCCGAATATGTTTTATATCAGGGTAACTCACAACTAATCATTAGAATTATTGTTTAACAATTTGAAAAATTAACATTAATTGTTTGGATCGCATTTTATGGAGCAGTATATAGCATGGGGAAGAATGGCATTGAGATAAGCTCAGAAACAGAAGATAGAAGACAAAGTAAAGAAGATAGAGAAGATTGGAGGAGCAGTGTTGGAATGGCGATTGGAAGGCAAGTAATCCGTTGTCTGTATATGACATCACAATTATAGAAATCTTTGGAATTTTGCGGTTTTTACACTGACCAGTGAGCTTTACTGATTGTTTTTAACTGCAATGAAAAGATTCCATGCTTAGGCTACTGTAATACAAATCTCAAAACCACTATTTATTGATAAAAGCAGCATTTAAGGCAAATTGACTGCCCCCTAAATGATGAGCAGGAATTAGAAGAAATACTGATAGAATAGAAAAATAAAAATAAAGTAGAAAAAAAAGAAAAAAAAGTACAAGAAAAAAGTATTTTGATTTGCACACTTCCCAGGGGCAATGCACCTAGGATTTCACTGTGTTGAGCACCTTTGCTTGCTGCTGGCAGTGTTTTCTCTGGCTTTTTTCCCCAAGATCAGTGTCTGTTTTGTCTTGCTGGTCTACTAGGCATTGCTCCCACCTGGCAAGAATCCTACTCCACACTGATGAGGGACAATACCCCGAAACAGCTGTCTGTGGATGGATACCTGGCCTTGGTATTTCCCTTGTCATATCTTTAAACTCGTCAAAAGCTGGATATTTACTAAAAGGGCCACTTAATATGGTGGTTATGGTGGTCTCCTAAAAAGAGCCACTTCTTTGCTAGGTCCTTTCCGGAAGGATATCAGGCTATTTTCCGTGTCGAGACTCCTAACAGAGACTTCACGGGCCCTTTTGATTTTCAAGAAAAAAGGTTTGACAGCAAAGACACCAGATATGATTACAGGGAAACTTTATAATTGCCCTTAGTTAATTGCATACTTTCAAATGCTTTCAGATTGCATTTGAGTGCAATATTTATTTGTAAGTGATACATATTGACTGTGAATTCCTGAATATGGTCAGGCATATTGGAAACACACCAGAAACGCGTTGATGCATATGCTTTTAAAGCGGTTTCCTTATGAAAGTTTTAATGTCCTGTGTACTTGAAATTATCAAGAAAGAAAGAATAAATTGTTAATTTCAAATTTACTTGTATAAAAATATATTTTACTAATTTTCTAGGACATTGTATACCTTATCATGAAATAGATGTGTATTGTATCCTTCTCCATTTGAGATGTGGAAAATGTTAACTTTCGAAAACTTTTGTGAATTCCCTGATAATTAACTTTTTTGCAAATGAACACCAAACCAATAATCCATCATTTCACAGAAAAGTAAAACAGTAAAGGAAAAAAGTTTCAGATAAGTAAAAGTTTTCTAAATTGTTAACAGATAAAATGGCGCATCAAAAAAAAAAAAATAACTGTCCACAAAGTGTCTCTGCGGACAATCAAATAACAAAGCTCTAACCCCTAAGAAGAAAACTTTTAGGAATTCCCTGATTATTTTTTTTAAACAAACACTAAACTAATCATCTACATTTCACCAGAAAGTAAAACAGGAAAGGAAAACATTTTAAGATAAGTAAAAGGAATTAAAGATTGTTATCACATAAAATGCGAGTAATACAAAAATAATTAATTTTCCCAAAATTGTCTACGTGGACAATCAAGGATCAAAAATACAGAGCTCTAACCTTATAAAAATATAAAGTTCTATGAGTTTATCAGATAAGGGATTTCATCTATTTAAATTATGAAAATGAAAATGGGGTGAAGAAATGGAAATTAAGAGAGAAATTAAGAGAGAAACAAACAGTAAAAGCTTCTGATCACAAATAAAATAATTCCACCCAAACTTCCTCAGGGAAGGCAAATATGTTCTCCTGATATATTTAAAGCTAATAGTTAAGCATTGCAAAACAGCAAACAAGACAGGAACGTTCTCTTTAGGCAAGATCAAATAGAATGACATTCTGATGGATTCCTTGTAAGTTACATCATCACTGTATTGCTTTATTACTAGAAACATGAACTTTGCTGAGAAGAGAATGACCATCTAAGAGAAATGTTTTGGGCTAAATCTCATCCATCCCATGATACAATAGTATGTTTACCTTTCCAAAGACTATTTATATGATCCATGTGTGCAGACAACAGGACAAGCAGAAGAAAATCCGAGAAGGTGCCCATTATCCACAATGAAGAACCTGGTCACTCTACTTTGCATGATCTCTGCTCTTGTTGTCTCAGGTAAGATGAATCGAGTCACTACACATTATATACATATAGGGCATCACGGAGTGTTGTCAAACTCTATTGCAAAATTTCTCTATCGTGTTAAACAGGTCTATGCTAATATAAAATGAAATTTCTTATGAATCTTGTACGTCTCTGGTAAATCTGGTTTGCGGTAATAATTTTAACATATTGAAAAATAAACTATGGTGAAATCAGACCTGATGTAAATGTGTCCCAAAACATTTCATGGATTCATCACTTACCAAATCAAGTGGTGAGTCCACATCGACCAAAAATTCTTAGCCAGAGATGGTTTTAGTTAGACCCATTTTTACGCTACATAGATGATTTGTGAAAACTTGTGATTGATCTAAAAAGTTAATTATCTTAACGTAAAAGTGTGAATGAAGGGAACCCCTCAAAAATAGTAGGGCGAATGCACAAACAAAAGTTCACCCACTTATTTTATGCTAAAAAAAATATAAGTTCGTAATTCAAGTCACCATACGGCCAAGTGTTGGAAGTGACATATATCCTGTTCTTGTTGAGTATGATAACAAAAAAAAGATGTCAATATCAACCAATATACTAATCTTTTTACCTGAATTCCCCTTTATTTTATGGCTCTCACCAAATAATTTGACTATTCAAAATGGAGTAGAGAAGGGGTTAACGCCGCACATCAGCCAATGAAACAGGAGAGGTGTTGCTGAAAAATATCTTTATTTTATTTTATCGGTCTACGCGTTTTGAGGTTGAAACCTCTTCCTCGGGACCAGTACATCTACAAAAGCCAAGGGCTTTTGTTGATGTACTGGTCCCGAGGAAGAGGTTTCGACCTCGAAACGCGTAGACCGATAAAATAAAAGAAAGATATTTTTCATCAACTTCTCTACAGTTTCATTTGGCTGATGCGCAGCGTTAACCCCTTCTCTACTTTGTTTTGAATGTTCATCCATGTGGGGCTGCAGCAGATGCCATTATCTTATGCTTATCAGTGGTTGTAACTTTCACAACCGAATTAGGTGAGTGTATTTTTCCTATATACTACACTTGTTCATCTGGTGTTACACTATCAGCACTTCTTATTTTTAGATTTACAAATAATATGACTGAAATATCCCCTTTATTCAGCTTTAACCTATAAATGTTATTCGGGCTTCTCCAGCAACTCTACAACATGTAAAGAGTCTGAGGTTGAATGTCTTGGAAATCGATGCATGACCGCTTCCCAATATGTTGACAGAAGTGAGTGTAACTTATTTCTTCTTTAAGAAAATTATGGTATCACCTTCTCAGTTCCTATTTTCTGATGTTTATGTTCTCTTTTTGTAGAAGGTAATGTGTTTAAATCCATACTAAAAAGCTGCGCGAATGAAACCTTTTGTGGAACCAATGGCTCAGTAGCAATAAAGAATGCAATGTATCGATTTTATGTCAAATGCTGCACTGGACACTTATGCAATACCGATGGATATGAACGTAAGTGTCACAATGGCAATAATTATCTTAGCATAATTGACTGATAATCAAAACCAAAATCTTATTGAAGTTCAACATGTTTTACCTTTACAAAAAACTTTTTTTAATGAATGTAACTTTTACAAGATTTATTTGTAAATGTGAATAGAGATGAGCAAACCCCCCGCATCTCGCTGAGCTTAATCGAGCAAAATATGCACTCTTAAGTTTTTATTAAACAGAACCTGAACCAACCCTAAGCCTTTATACCATTAACTTGGATGATCTTCTGACGACAACCCCGTGACACTTGGAAGCACTGGTGTAGCGGCAATGTTGTCAGGAGGTCATCTGAGTTCATTTGATACTCTGATCACCTCCTGTCATTGCTTGGTACTCACCGGCGATGCTGTCCCCGGTGATGCTGTTGTTTCCAGGTTTGCGTGTCCACATCTGCTACAGTAATGTCTAAATTACAGTGGGTAAAAAGACCTTTGCTGACGTTCTGCCCGTGTGACCAGAAGGGCTGCCCTTCAAGTCTTATGGGCTTGATATGAGCAAAGGCCTCCACAAACATCGCTGATAAGAGGAAGCAACATTATTTTTCTAAGTCCATGTGGGCACGGAGTTGATTATAATAGAAGTGGCGGTCTGGGGGTAAGTCTCTCAGATGCTGGGCTTCCACCATTAGCATGCAAGGGGGGCTTTGCCTCTCCTGCATCCTTCATATCTGGAGGTCTCACCCCACAACATTGCTTCTATTATAATCAACTCCATGCCTATGTGGACTTAGAAAAATGTTTATTCTGTCTGAAAATGACGGACTGCATTTTGAAATGATGTCATACCTGGAAGGAGCCCGTACACTAAAGCATCTACGATCAGTATCATGGTATAAACATAAATAAGTAATACAATCGGCATAGGGTCCCCCCATATTATGATACCCAGCACAGATAAAGCACATGGTTTCAGGCTGCAACCCCAAGCCATCCACTTATCTTGGCTGTGTAGCAAAATAAGAGGAACCACATATATTTTTTTACTTAATTAAATAAATAATTAAATAAAAGAGGGTGTGGTCCCCCTAATTTTGATACCTAGACATGATAAAGCCTGAAAGCTGGGGATGGTATTCTCAAACTGGGGAAGCCTATGGTTATTAAGTTACCCAGCCTAAAATTAGCAACCTGTAGCTGTCCAAGATTATCACATCCATTAGATACATAAATCTCAGCACTTTACCAGCTTTCCCAATTGCCTTGGTGCAGTGGCAATCAAGGTATTGAGGGGTTAATAAAAGCGCCCAACTTTCATCAAGGCCAAAATTAATGATAAGAAGGGACTTTCTATGAGAGTAAAAAGAAATACACAAACACCGAGAAAACAATGGCAGTGCGGGCAGGGGGCCAGTCACAATTAGAAGTGATATCACTAAGGGAAGAAGGACCATGGGAACCTTTCTGCTATGACCGCAACTTACCTGAATGATGTTACCGCTGATCACGGCACTGTCACTGTTAAAGTGTGGGGTATTGTCCTGCTCACCTCCAGCCCTTCAACACTAACAATTCCATCCTGGGAGTGTGGGAAATCCTGCACCTCCATGCTGGCACTGTTACTGTTAAACTGCTGGTGGAGTGTGGGACATGGCCCTGTACTTTAAGCCAGAGTGCTTTAGGTCATATCGTGGGAATCCGGGTATGACCTACGATGAACTGAGTGAAGTCACTGCTGAAAGCCAGGCCTTGTTGTCAGTGTTTCCTGGAGCCTGGAGAGATTAGAAATGTTTTCGGTTTCTCCCAGCACAGATGTAGCAGAGCCAGGACCGTTGTGGGACCTCGTGTGGATATCGTCGGACCATTTTGGGGTTAATAAAGTGGAGAAAGAGGGTGAATTTTTTGTTTTTTCAAAATAAAGCATTTGTTTCTGCTTGTTTTTATTTACTTTTACTTACGTATTAGTGATGGGGGTGTCAAAGATGCCTGTCATTACTAATCTAGGACTTAGTAGCAGCTGTGAGCTCTTATTAACCCATTATTACCACGATTGCCACCACACCAGGGCAACAGGAAGAGCTGGGTAAAGTGCAGGGCTTGTCACAGTTAATGGATGCAACAATCTTGGGCATCTACAGGTTGCTATTTTTAGGCTTGGGGCCTACTAACCAAAGGCCTCCACAGTCTGAAAATATCAGTCCCAGCTTTTGGACTTTATCATGGCTGGACTTCAAAATTGTGGGGACTGCAAATTGTTTTTTAAATTATTTATTTAAATAGTTAAAAAAAAGCTGCATGTGGTTCCTCCTATTTTAATACACAGCCAAGATGAGCGCAGGGCTAGGCGCTGCATCCTGTAGCCGAGGGCTTTATCTGTGCTGGGTATCAGAATATCGGGGGATCCTACACCAATTGTTTTATTTATTAATTTATTTTTATACCAGGGTACTGAGTCACAAACAGCGCCTGTCATTGGTTGCAGGAAGGCTGGGGCTCGTCTGACTGCAACCAATCACAGACACCATGATGGCTGGTTGGTGGGGAAAGCAGGGAAAGCAGTGCATATATGATGAGCGGCACAGGAAGTGAAGGAGAGGCCGCAAGAACAGCATACTGCCGCATATGAGCAGTGTGACAGCAGCCCCGGTGAATCGGGGAGTATTAAGTCCTTGCTCCTACCCCTTTGCACCAGATTCGAAATGTACTTTTGGAAATGCAGGGTTCGTGGCAAAACTTAACTGAACACCAAGTTTTAATTGTAATGCTAATGTTTGCCGAGCCCAAATGAATAAGCTTAAGCTCGTACCGAACAGGAGTTTGGCGAGCCTTTATCGAACAGGTTTGCTCATCTCTAAATGTGAACTTTTTTGCTTACAGACTTAAATTCCATACAAATATGATCCCTTTTATAGGTTAGAGCAGTGTTTACCAACTCCAGTACTCAGGTTCCACAAGCAGTGCATGTTTTCAGGATTTCCTTATCACTGCACATGTGTTGGAATCATAACCTGTTCAGGTTATTAATTTATCACCTGTGCAATACTAAGGAAATCCTGAAAACATGCACTGTTGGTGGGCCCTGAGGACTGGAGTTGGGGAACCCTGGGTTAGAACACTGGATGTCAAAAAGTAAAACATTTGTGCTGCTGCCTCTGTTGACCAGAAAGTAACACATCACTACAATCAAGGTCTCAACTTCTACATTATGCTGCTCTCAGATTACATAGCAAAAACCTGCTGACAGATTCCCTTTATACGTTTTAAGACAATACTCAGTCCAAATATTTCATTTTGTGTATTTCTCCAGTTATTTCTGAAGATCCAACACCTAATGGTGTGAAATGTCCATCTGCCTACTGTATCGGCACCTTTGAGAAATGTAACAGTACCAAGGAGATAAACTGCACTGGATCCATGAACAGATGTTTCCAATTCAGGGGACAAGCACGCTATCCTGGTAAGCAATATGTATGTCCCAAAAGATTTTATGGTGTTTGTCAGCAAAAGTTTTGTTACTAAAAATCCATGTAAAATAAAACGTTTATTGAGCTCTTATATAGAGATGTGCGAACCCAAACTGTAAAGTTCAGGATCTGTACCAGACACCTAGCATCTGTGCATGGTCCCCAAACTAGGACTTCCCAGGAAAGTCCATAATACTAATTGTGTTCGGCTGCCTAGATAACATATATAAAAATTGGAAAAAGGAAGCAAAATGGGGATAAAAGCAAGACAATTATACTTATCGAGTTTCCACATGGCTGCCACACTGTTTCCATGTCTTCTGTTTTTGTTGCAGTCAGGGAGCGCCCCCATCCTCTTGTGCCGGCATCTGTGATTGGCTGCCCTCACAATGTCTGGGTCCCCAAAGTGGAATGTAAAAATAGATAAATAATTGGTAAACATGGCTTTTTGTCCCCTGTATTTTGATACCCAGCACAGATAAAGCAGACAGCTGGAGGCTGCAGCCCCCAGCTGTCTGCTTTATCTTGACTGTGTATTTAAAATTAGAGGGAACTCGGGCAGATTTTTTTTTAATTATTGAAATAAATAATTTAAAAAAATGGCATCGGGTTCCCTACAATTTTGATACCCAGACAAGATAAATTATACAGCGAGGGGCTGGTATTCTAAAGCTGGGGAGGCCTATAGTTATTGGGCTTTCCCCAGCTTAAATATTGCAGCCTGAATCTGCCACAAAATTGGCATATCCATTGGATGCACAATTCATTCCTGGTGCTTACCTGGCTCATCTCGATTGCCATGATGCGGTGGCAATCAGTTTAATGAGTTCATCTGAAGTGAATTCATCCGAAGTCACAGCTTTGATACCATTCAAACTGCAGCTATGGCCTCAGGTGAACTCATTGAACTCAGACATGAATTAGGCTATATTCGCATGTTGAGTATATATTTACAGATATTTATGCACCAAATCTGCATTTACTGCCAGGAATATGCAATAAAATCCAGTAAAAAAATGCATTGCGTTTTAGATGCATTTTTCTACCAAGATATGCAGAAATGGTGCAGAAATATCTACAACCAAATGCTCAACGTGCACATATAGTCTAATCCCATAGTTCGGCATTGAGTTCAATGACTTCACTTGAGGTGACTTCACTGAGTTCAATGAGTTCACCTCAAATGAGTTCATCTGAGGTCACAGCTGGGGTACTGTTGGAACCTCAGCTGTAAACTCAGGTGAACTCACTAATGTTACCGCTCTCACAGGTGTGTTTTCGTTAGTGTGTTTCGATGGCCTCAGTGTTCAGTCACATTTTCTAATGTGGGCTACTATTTTTAGGCTGTGAAAGGCCAAATAACCATGGGCCTCCCCAACTTGAGAATACCAGCCCCCAGATGTCTGCGTTGTCTTGATTGGGTAGAAAAAAATAAAAAATGGGAGGGACCCCATGCAATTTTTTAAAATTATTTATTTCATTAATTAAAAAAAGCCACCAGGGGTCCCTTATTTTGATACATAACCACAATAATGCAGACAACTGGGGGCTGCAACGTTCAGGCTATTTTTTTATCTGCACCGTGTATCAAAATATGGGGAATCCTACTCCATTTTTTCCAATTATTCTTTTTTTACACTCCACTTCAGGCATCCAGACAGCTCGAGTGAGGGGTAACTAATCACAGACAACAGAAAAGAGAGTGGGGGTGTAGTTTGACTGCAACCAATCACAAATGCTGTTACAGATGGTAGCTGGGGGAAGTAGTGACTATTCAAAAGACATAATAAGTGGACCAGGAAACAATGTGCAAGTCACGTTGAAACTTGGTAAATATAATTGTTCTGCTTTAATTGTATTTAACTTCCCTTTGAGGCCCCCTAGCCATAGGTGGACATATCATTGGTGGAGCCTGTGCATCTGCACAGCAGTGCAAGAGGTTGAAGGGCTAGTTTATATTTCCAAAGCAGATCGAATTGTGAATTTTGATGAGTTCTTGGGCTGAAAAAGACCCATATATTGTTTTGGCACAGGGGCCCTTTTCTGTCTGTGTCCGCCAATGCTCTTAGCCTTACCACCATCATTTTATAGCACTTACTTTTAATCTTTTATGGGATTTGGGGTCCAGGCTAAACTTTGGGTCAAGTCAGGTCTTGAACCGGACTTTTTAAATCTGTCTGGACCCAAACATCTGTAGATTCGCCCTTCTCTTTTCCTGTACTGTGCAAATTAGATCTTCTGGAAATTGTGAAATGGTACTAAAACTGTAACAAGGGATTTTTACTGAAAGTATCTACATATTCTAAGTATTAACGATGTCTTTTTTTTTTATCTTTCATTTGTTTTCAGGGGATACATGGAAAAATGTTTCTGCCAAAGGTTGTACTAATTATATTGCCTGCAAATATAATTTTAAAAATATCATGGCGGTTCCAGAACAACCAGGGATAGAAATAATCTGTTAGATGTTACATGATCATCTGAGCATCTTTAATGAATCAATGAAGAAATAAATGCAATCAAATCTGATGATCTTCTGAATAAAAACCTTCCAAAATCTGTCTAATAAAGATTATTTAGTTAATAATCATTGTTTAAGGCCTTCCGCTGGGATAGCTAATTTTTTAAATATCAGTGATCTTTTAAGCGGGCTTTACATGCTGCGATCTCGCTAGCGAGATTGCAAGCGATCGTACCCGCCCTCGTCAGTTGTGCGACACGGGCAAATCGCTGCCTGTGGCGCACAACCTCGCTTAACCCTGTCACACGCACTTACCTGCCCTGCGATGTCGCTCTGGCCGGCGAACCGCATCCTTTCTAAGGGGGCAGTTCGTGCGGCGTCACAGCGATGTCACACGGCAGGCGTCCAATAGAAGTGGAGGGGCGGAAATGAGCGGGATGTAACATCCCACCCACCTCCTTCCTTCCATATTGCCGGTGGAGGCAGGTAAGGAGATGTTCATCGCTCCTGCGGTGTCACACACAGCGATGTGTGGAGCCGCAGGAATGACAAACAACATCGCTATTAAGCAGAAAATGATTTTTTGTTTCAGGACGACCTCTCCCCAGCAAACGATTTTGACCGCTTTTGCGATCGTTTAAGGTCGCTCATAAGTGTCCCACACTGTGATATTGTTAATGATGCTGGATGTGCGTCACAAACACCGTGATCCTGACGATAATTTATTAACGATATTGTAGCGTGTAAAACCCACTTTAGTCTATTGTGTTGTAAGAGTAAAACATTCAACATGCTCTTCATACCAAAGTTATAGCATCCCATCTGCCATATATTTTAGAATATAGCTATTATTATTATTATTTATTATTATAGCACCATTTATTCCATGGCGCTTTACAAGTGAAAGAGGGTATAATTACAACAATCATTAACAGTACAAGACAGACTGGTATAGGAGGAGAGAAGACCCTGCCCATGAGGGCTCACAGTCTGCAGGGAATAGGTGAGGGTACAATAGGTAAGGACAGAGCTGGTTGCGCAGTGGTGTACTGGACAGGGGGTTATTGTAGGTTGTAGGCTTGTTGGAATGGTGGGTCTTCAGGTTCCTCTTGAAGCTTTCCACGGTAGGGGAGAGTCTGATATGCTGAGGTAGAGTGTCCCAAAGTATGGGGGAGGCACAGGAGAAATCTTGTGCGCGATTGTGGGAAGAGGAGATAGGAGTGGAGTAAAAAAGGAGATCTTGTGAAAATCTGAGATGGCGTGCAGGTAGCTACCAGGAGACTAGGTCACAGATGTAAGGAGGAGACAGGTTGTGGATGGCTTTGTATGTCATGGTTAATGTTTTGAACTGGAGTCGTTGGGTGATGGGAAGCCAGTGAAGGGACTGGCGGAGTGGCAAGGCTGGGGAATAGCGAGGGAAGAGGTGGATTAAGCGAGGCGCAAAGTTTAGGATAGTTTCGAAGGGTGCAAGAGTGTTGGAAGGGAGGCCAGAGAGAAGGAGGTTGCAGTAGTCAAGGCGGGAGATGATGAGGGCATGCACTAATGTTTTTGCTGATTCTTGGTTAAGGAAAGCACGAATTCGGGAGATATTTTTAAGTTGTAGTCTGCATGAGGTGAAGAGGGCTTGGATGTGCAGCTTGAAGGATAGAGCAGAGTCGAGGGTTACTCCAAGGCAACGAGCTTGTGAGACTGGGGAGAGTGAGCAACCATCAAGTTTGATGGAAAGGCTAAATAATCTGAAATGAAAAAATGATTTGTAACATTTTAATTAATTAATAGTGATGAGCGAGCGTGCTCAGCATTGCTTGTTGCTCAATCAAGCATCACAGTTCTCGACACTCTTGATACTCGACTGAGTATCGGGGGCGCTCGACAGCTATGCCTGAGGCCCTTCCCTGGAAGTTTTGTGGTTGTTTTTCAGCAACTAAGCATGGATGGATTGCCTGATAATCACGATAATACAGCAAGACATTTGTAACAGGTTTGGTGCTGGAGTCCCACATTGCCTTATGATACTCTAGATTTGCATGTTTTTTCCTTTCTTTTGGTGCAGCAATGGTAAATGTCAGTTTCTCTGCTAGCAGCTGTTGGCTAATTCCCCTCATATTCAGCTGGTTTGTGACCACAAGCTTTCCCCTTAAATTATCACATGTGATACTCAGCACTAATAAAGCATACGGTCACTAGCTACATCCCCATCCATGAACTTATCTTGGCTTTGTATCAAAATAAGAAGTGCATGCACATTTTTTTAAATTGAAATAAATAATTTTAAAAAAGTGCATGCGGTGTACCCAAATTTCATACCCAGTCATTATAAAATGAACAGCTGGGAGCTGGTATTGTCAAACTGGGGAGACCCATGCTTATTGCCCCCCCAAGCCTGAAAATAGCAGCCTGCAGCTGGCCAGGATTAGATATGACAATCCTGAGACTTTACTTATCTCTTCCTGATTTGCCCCGTGCAGTGGCAATCAGAGTAAAAACAGTAATAATAGCTACCACTAAGCCCTAGATTAGTAATGGGAGGCATTTATGAGACCCCCCTTATCACTAATCTGAAAATGTAAAGACGTAAAAAAAATTAAAAAAAAGGAAATATTTCCAAGAAAGACCATTTCAGAACAAAATTGATGTTTAAAAATATATTTTGCTAATTTTACAAAAAAAAATTGTACATTATTCAACAGATTTGTATTGTTTCCTTCTCCATTTAAGATATGGAAATTGTAACCTTTAGGAAACTTTTATGAATTCCATGATAATTTAATTTTTGTAAATGAATACCAAACCAATGATCTATCATTTCACAGTAAAGTTGAACAGTAAAGGAAAATAGTTTCCGATAAGTAAAAGTTCTCAAAATTGTTACCAGATAAAATGGCGCATCGGAAATAACAAAATTAACTTTCCTAAAAAGTGTCTCTGTGGACAATTAAAAATACAAAGCTCTAACCCCTATGAAGAAACCTTTGATGAACTATTATTTTTAGAAAAAAACCAAACCAATCATCTACATTTCACCAGGAAAGTAAAACAGTAAAGGAAAACAATTTCATATAAGTAAAAGGATTTAGAAGTTATTACCACATAAAAAGGCGAGTCATACAAAAATAATTAGTTTTCCAAAAATTGTCTACGTGGACAATTAAGGATCAAAAATACAAAGCTCTAACCCAATGAAAATATACAGTTCTACTAGTTAATCAGACAAGGAATTTCATCTATTTACAGTGGGTACAGAAAGTATTGACCCCTTTCAATTTTTCACTCTTTGTTTCATTGCAGACATTTGGTAAATTCAAAAAAGTTCAACTTTTTCCCATTAATGTGCACTCTGCACCCCATACCCTATCATGACAGAAAAAAAACAGAAATGTAGAAAGTTTACAAATTTATTAAACAAGAAAACCTGAAATATCCCATGGTCATAAGTATTCAGACCCTCCTCAGTATTGAGTAGAAGCACCATCCTTTTTAGATAGTACAGCCATGAGTCTTCTTGGGAATGATGTAACAAGTTTTTCACACCTGCATTTGCATCCTTGCAGATCCTCTCCAGTTCCATCAGGTTGGATAGTGAATGTTGGTGGACAGCCATTTTCAGGTCTCTCCAGAGATGCTCAATTGGGTTTAGATCAGGGCTCTAGCTGGGCCGGTCAAGATTGGTCACAGAGTTGTTGTGAAGCTACTCCTTTGTTATTTTAGCTATGTGTTTAGGGTAATTTTCTTTTTGGAAGGTGAACCTTTGGCCAACTCAGAGGTCCAGAGCACTCTGGAAGAGGTTTACTTCCAGGATATCTCTGTACTTTGCCGCATTCACCTTTCCTTCAATTGCAACCAGTTGTCCTGTCTCTGCAGCTGAAAAACATCACTATTATTATTATTATTATTATTATTATTATTATTATTATTATTTATTATAGTGCCATTTATGCCATGGCGCTTTACAAGTGAAAGAGGGTATATGTACAACAATCATTAACAGTACTAAGCAGACAGGTACAGGAGGATAGAGACCCTGTCTCACAGTCTACAGGGAATAGGTGATGGTACAATAGGTGAGGACAGAGCTGGTTGTGCAGTGGTGTACTGGACTGAGGGTTATTGTAGGTTGTAGGCTTGTTGGAAGAGATGGGTCTTGAGGTTCCTCTTGAAGCTTTCCATGGTAGGGGAGAGTCTGAGATGCTGAGGTAAAAGCATGATGCTGCTGCTGCCACCACCACCATGTTTCACTGTTGGGATTGTTCTGGGCAGGTGAGGAGCAGTACTTGGTTTTCTCCACACATACCACTTAGAATTATTACCAAAAAGTTCTATCTTCATCTCATCAGACCAGAGAATCTTATTTCTAATAGTCTGGGAATCTTTTATGTGTTTTTTTTGTAACCTCTATGTGGGCCTGTATAGGTCTTGCACTGAGGAGAGGCTTCTGTCAGGCAACTCTGCCATAAAAATCAAAAAGACTGCTTGAACACGATTGTAAATGTGAACAGGGTGCTAGCCAAAAAATACATAATCTATATGAAGTGAAAGCTGCACACCAAAGTCATAGAAATATGAACAAGCATAACTGCTTTATAATACATAAGGAATTAAAATTACAATTAGCCATATGAAAAATTGAAAAAAATGAAATGTGACACTGCGTAACTGCTGAGGATTATTTGAAAAAAGAGTTATTTAGCTAATGTATTGATCAATTCATTACTGCCCCATCCCAACTTCACGGTAATCTCTTATTTATGGGGTCCCGAACCAAATGTTACCTCTTTATGCAGTTAAAACCTGCTTGTGTGCATGGGTACCTAACCAAATGTTACCTCTATGTGCGGTTAACTCATGCTTGTGTATGGGAAGCCAGGGATCTGGCTATATAGGAAATTGAATAAACAGTGAATTTAGAGATTACCGTGAAGTTGGTAATGGGGTAGTAATGAATTGATCAATACATTAGCTAAATATCTCTTTTTTCAAATAATCCTCAGCAGTTATGCAATGTCACATTTCAATTTTTTCAATTTTTATATGCCTAATTGTATTTTTCATTCATTATGTATTATAAAGCAGTTATGATTGTTCATATTTCTCTGAATTTGGTGTGCAGCTTTCACTTCATATAAACTCTGCCATAAAGACATGACTGGTGGAGGCCTGCAGTGATAGTTGACTTAGCAACTTTCTCCCATCTCCCTACTACATTTCTGGAGCTCAGCCACAGTGATATTTGGGTTCTTCTTTACCTCTCTCACAAGGCTCTTCTCCCATGATTGCTCAGCTTGGCTGGATGGCCAGATCTAGAAAGAGTTTTGGTGGTCCCAAACTTCTTCCATTTAAGGATTATGGAGGCCACTGTGCTCTTAGGAACCTTGAGTAATTCAGAAATACTTTTGTAACCTTGCCACAATTCTGTCTCTGAACTCCCTGGGCAGTTGCTTTGACATCATGATTTTCATTTGGTCTGACATGCACTGTGAGCTGTGAAGTCTTATATAGACTGATGTGTGCCTTTCCAAATCAAGTCCTATCAGTTTAATTAAACACAGCTGGACTTGAATGAAGGAGTAGAAGAATCACAAGGAGGATCACAAGGAATTGTACAGCATGTGACTTAAATAATAGTGTCTGAACAAAGGGGCTGAATACTTATGACCATGTGATATTTCAGTTTTTCTTGTTTAATACATTTTCAAAAATGTCTATATTTCTGGGGTTTTTTCTGTCAAGATGGGGGATGAGGGGCAGAGTGTACATTAATGAGAAAAAAAATTACTTTTTTTAATTACCAGATGACTGCAATGAAACAAAGAGTGAAAGATTTTAGGGTCCTGAATACTTTCCGTATCCACTGTAAAAAATGAAAATGAAAATGGGGTGAAGTAATGGAAATTTACTTTTGGCAAGAGAGAGACAGTAAAAGCTTATGTTGACAAATAAAATAATTCCACCCAAACTTCCTCAGGGAAGGCAAATAATTCTCATATATTTCAAGCTAATAGTTAAACATTGCACAAACACAAACAACACGGGAACATTCTCTTAAGGCAAGATCAAATTGAAAGACATTCTGATGGACTCCTTGTAAGATACATCATCACTGTACTATTAGACACATGACCTTTGCTGAGAGCAGAATAACCCCCTATGGGAAGTGTTTGGGCTAGATCTTCTCCATCCCATGATACAATAGTTTCTTTACCCTTCCAAAGGGTATTTATATGGTCCATGTGTGCAGACAGCAGGACGAGCAAAAAAGAATCCGAAAAGACGCCCAATCATCCACAATGAAGAACCTGGTCACTTTACTGTGCCTGATCTCCGCTCTTGTTGTCTCAGGTAAGACCGATCGAGTCACTACACATTATATACATACACATAGGACACCAAGGAGTGTTGTCGAACTTTATTGCAAAGTTACTCTATCATTTTAAACAGGTTAAATGCAACTTATTATGGATCTTGTACATCTCTGGTAAATCTGGTTTGCTGTAACAATTTTCACATATTGAAAAATAAAAAATGGTGAAATCGGACCTGATTTAAATGTGCCCCAAAACATACCATGGATTCATCACTTACCAAATCAAGTGGTGTGTTCACATAGACCAAACATTCTTAGCCAGAGATGGTTTTATTTAGAACCATTTTTACGCTACATAGATGATTTGTTAAAACTTGTGATTGATCTAAAAGGTTAATTCTCTTAAAATAAAAGTGATGGATGAAGAGAAACTCCAAAACATGGTATAAGAATACAAAAACAAAAGTTAAGACACTTATTATATGATTAAAAAAACTTTTTTAAGTTTGATGCCCAAGTCACCATAGGGCCAAATGTTGGAAGTGATATATATCCTGTCTTGTTTGGTAAAAGAAAATTCGATAACAATCAATATACTAATCTTTTCACCTTAATGTCTCTTTATTTTATGACTCTCACCAGATAATATCAGTGAAATATCCCCTTTTTTCAGCTTCTACCTATAAATGTTATTCGGGCTTCTCCATTAACTCTACAAAATGTAATGAGTCTGAGATTGAATGTCTTGGAGATCGATGCATGACCGCTTCCCAATATCTTGACAGAAGTGAGGGTAACTTATTTTTTCTTTAGCAAAATTACAGCATTACCCCCTCAGTCCTTGTTTTCTGATGATTATTTTCTTTTTTTAGAAGGTTATATGTTTAAATCAATACTAAAAAGCTGCGCAAATGAAACCATGTGTGGGACCAATGGCTCAGTAGCGATAGAAAATGTCAAGTATCGATTTTATGCCAAATGCTGCACCGGACACTTATGCAATACTGATGGATATGAACGTGAGTGTCACAATGGCAATAATCATATAGGAATAATTGACTGGTAAATAAAACCAAAATCTTATTCAAGTTCATAATATTTCAACTTTTCAAAAAACTATTTTTAGTTCCTGTAACTTTTACAGATTTTTTTGTAAATGTGAAAAGAGATGAGTTAACCCCTTTATCAAACCGAACCAAAACTGAACGTGAGTCTTTTTCCCAGCCTTTATACATTTTACTCAGAAGATCTCCTGACCGCAACCCCGTGTTTTCAGGAGGTCACCCGAGTTCATTAGACACACTGCTGGGTGCTCACCGGCGATGCTGTACCCGGTGATTCTGTTGGTTCCGGGTCCATGTGTTCACATCTGCTACGGTAACATCTATATCCCAGTGGCTAAATGGACCTTTGCTGACGTCATGTCCATGTTCTGGTCACATGGGTAGGATGTCAGCAAAAACCTCCATGAACCTATCTGATACGAGGAAGCAACATTATTTTTCTTAGTCCACGTGGGCATGGAGTTGATAATAATAGAAGCGGCGGTGTGGGGGTAAGACCCCCAGATTGGTGGGTCCACCATAATCATGCAATCCTGCATGCTCACCATCTGGGGTTTTACCCCTAGACCCCTGCTTCTACGATAATCAACGAGATGCCCACTTCGACTTAGAAAAATAATGTATAATCTAGCTGAAAATGTCAGACTGCATTTTGAAATGACATCATACCTGGAAGGAGCCCGTACAATCTAGTGTGTACTGTTAGTATCATGGTATAAAAATAAATTAATGAAACAGTTGGCGTTGGGCCCTCCTATATTATGATACGCAGCACAGATAAAGCCCATGGCTACAGGCTGCAGCGTCCAGCCATGCCCTTATGTTGGCTGCGTATCAAAATAAGAGAAACTGCATTTGTTTTTTTAATTATTTAAATAAATAATGAAAAAAACAGGATGCGGTCCCCCAATTTTGATACCCAGCCATGATAAAGTCTCACAGCTGGGGCTGCTATTCTCAGACTGGGGAAGCCTATGGTTATAAGGACACTCAGCCTAAATATAGCAACCTGTAGCTGTCCGAGATTGTCGCATCCATTAAATGTGACAAGCTCGCCGCTTTACCAGCTTTCCCAATTGCCCTAGTGCCATAGCATTTGGGGTAATGTGGGGTAAATAAAAGCGCACAGCTGTCATCAAGCCCAAAAATAGGGATGGTAAGGGGTCTTCTATGAGAATTCAAAGAAATACACAAACAGAGAAAAAAACCTTTATTTGGAATAAAATAAAAAAAACCTCTTTCACCACTTTACTAACCCCAAAACACTCAGGTCTGACGAAATGCACACAAGGTTCCTCGACCGTCCTGGCTTTGCTACATCTGACATTGGAGAAACCAAAAATATGTCCATTCTCTCTAGGCTCCAGGAAACACTGAAGAGTAAGACATGGCTGGCAGCAGTGATGTCACTCAGTTCATCGGAGGTTCTACCCGGTTTGCCACGGTATGACCTCTGGGGACCTGAAGCACCCTAGCTTAAAGAGCGGGGCCATGTCCCGCACCCTGACAGCAGTATAACAGTGACAGAGCCGGCATGGAGGTCAGTGTTGAAAGGCTGTCAGGGAGCGTAGTAAGGCCGCTGGCAGGTAAGGAGGACCCTGGGAACCTTTCTGCTTTGATCGCAACTTACCTGCGTGACGTTACCGCTGATCGCGGCACTGCCTCTGTTAAAGTGCGGGGCCATGTCCTGCTCCCGCCAGCCCTTCAACACTGACAATGCTGTCTGAGGAGTGTGTATGGGGCAGCCGCACCTCAATGCTGACATTGTCACTGTTAAAGTGCTAGTTTTGGACTTGTCCCTGCACTTTAGACCAGAAGATTTATTCTGTGTTTGTGTTTATTTACGTTCACTTACAGATTTGTGATGGGGTGTCATAGATGCCTGTCATTACTAATCTAGGACTTAGTAGCAGCTGTGGACTGTTATTATTTCCTTATTACCACAATTGCTACTGCACAAGAGCAATCAAATGAGCCGGGTAAACCGCCAGCCTTGTCGCATGTAATAGATGTGACAATCTCGGGAAGCTACAGGTTGCTAATTTTAAGCTTGGGGGCCTAATAACCATAGCACTTGCCAGTCTGAGAATACCAGCCCCAGTTTTCGGGCTTTTTCATGACTGGGCATCAAAATTGGAGGGAACTGCACATCATTTTTTTAATTATTTATTTAAATACTTAAAAAAAAGCCACATGCGGTTCCTCTTATCTTCCTACACAGCTAAAAAAAGCACAGGGCTGGATGCTGCAGCCTGTGGCTATGGGCTTTATTTCTGCTGGGTATTAGAATATGGAAGGACCCTACAACAATTGTTTTATTTATTTAATTATTGTTATACCATGATATTGACTCGCAGGTAGCGCCTGTAATTGGATGCAGGCAGAAACTATCAAACAGGTTGGGGGCACGTCTGACTGCAACCAATCACGGATAGTAGCCGGCCAGTGGGCGGCAACATCAGGGAAAGCAGTGCATATGTGATGAGCGGCAAAGGAAGTGAAGGAGAGGCTGCAAGAGCAGCGTACAGCCGCGTGTGAGCAGTGTGACAGCCGACCCGGTGAATCGGTGAGTATGAAGCGCTTGCTCCTACCCCTTTGTGCCAGATTCCAAATGTATTTTTTGAAATAAGATGTTCGTGGCAAAACTGAACCAATCATCAAGTTTTAAGTGTAATGCTCTTGTTTGCCGAGCCAAATGAACAAGCTCAGGCTCGTACCAAACCTGAGTTTGGTGAGTCTTTATCAAAAAGGTTCACTCATCTCTAAATGTGAACAATTTTTGCTTACAGGCTAAAATTCTATACAAATATAATTACTTTAAAGGTCAGAGCAATGTTCTCAAACTCCAGTACTCAAGGTCCACAAGCAGTGCATGTTTTCAGGATTTCCTTATCACTGTACAGGTGTTGGAATTATCCCCTGTTCAGGTTATTAAATTATCACCTGTGCAATACTAAGGAAATCCTGAAAACATGCACTGTTGGTGGCGCCAGAGAAGTGGAGTTGAGGAACCCGGGGTTAGAAGACTGGAGATCAAAAAGTGAGAAATTTGTGCTACTGTATCTGTTGAACTTTTAAATTTTCAGAATATTCATTACAAATTACAAATGTGAATCCAGAATTTAAACAAGAAAGTATCATTTTACTACATCAAGCCGAAATGTTATGTAATTGAGCAAAAACATTAAAGGATATCTCTCAGCTGGTATTTGATATGTAATCCAAGAGCAGCACGTCAAAGGGACAGAGACTTTAATTCCAGTAATGTGCAGTGCCGTAACTATAAACTTCGGGGCCCCAGGGCAAAACTTCATAGTGGGGCCCTTCAACATTTCAATTACTAGAGGTTGTGCGGAACGTGGTGAAGCTTGCTACGCATTGTTGTATACAACACACTGGCTTCACCACATTCTGAAAGACCTTTAATAGATTTTGTTTATGATGCAAGTTTTAGAAGTTAAATATTCAGTGAATATGTTTTGAATCTTAATAAGGTGAATAATTCCAAATATTGCACAATTTTCTAATAACTGTATATGTTTATTAAATATTAAGTATTTTTAAACAGTATATCTTTAAACTTTGCTCACTTAAACATATCATTACTTAAACATTACCAATTTGTTCAGTTTTAAACAGCTACTTAAACATTTGTTTGCTAAGGCTAGGTTCACATTTCCATTATTTTAAAACCGTCAGGTCCATCATTGCGACTGAGCGACATTTTTAGATGTCAACTGACGCAATGGATGTGTTATTGCAAAGGATTCCGTTCACAAAGATTGTCCGTTACATCCGCTGTGCATCCGTTTTTTGACGGATCAGTCATGATTCGTTTGTGTTTGGGACAGCCAGTGGGTGTGCCAAACAAGCTGGTCATGCTCAGTAGAGCATGACTGAATCCAGCGCTGGATTCCGCCGTAAGACGGATTACGACGGAATCTAGCACCATAGACAAACTTTACAAGCTTGACGGATTGAGACGGATTCCTGTGCGGTGCGTTAATTTTGACGACCCAAAAAACGTTACATTCTGCGTTGTTTACGCCCGGTGGTCAGTCCAAAAACAACTGATACGCCGCGCAGCGGATGCAACACAAGGTCATCAGTTGCAATCTGCCACTGATACAAGTCTATGAGAAACAAGAGACTCCGCCAAACAGATTTCGTTGTTTACTAGAGCCGCGGATTGTGACTGATACAAATTGACGGAAATGTGAACCTAGCCTACTTTCAGAGAAGCAAATTCATCAATTACTTTGCCAAAGTTGATCTGTTGAGCTCGATCATTCTCAATTGAAAGTAAAGCTAAGCTGCTGAGTCTTTCTTGAGCCATAGTAGTTCTCAAGTTGTTTTTTATGAGTTGAAGGCAAGAGAAGGATCGTTCAGCCTTAGACACAGGAACAGTCAAATACATGATGCACGCTGTGCAAACATCTAGATAGCTTGATGAAAGTGAAGAATGCTCAACTATTAGGAAATCAGCAAATTATATGTGCACTGTGTCCAGCCACTCTCTCCAGGAGGATAGAGACTAGAGCTGACATTTCTGCCTCCCCCATCAGGTGCCAGATATCAAATACAATCCCTTACCACAGGTACAGCAGCAGTCACTATTGCTCCCTCCCGGTTGTGAGGAGAGTGGGGGTTGTACACAGCTCTGATTATTGAAAACAAGAGGCAGATGACTGAGAAGATAGATTATGATTCTGCATGACCCAGTGCCGGAAGGAATGTGTGATTATGGAGAATGCCCCCTCCTCCCTCTCTCCCCCTCACAGCAGTATAGACCTGCACCCTCGCAGCAGTATAGACCTGCACCCTCGCAGCAGTATAGACCTGCAGACTGGAGAGGGGCAGGGCTTCTCACAGTTTGTCACAGAGATATTTGTGTCTGTTGAGACTGTCTGTCTCCTCTCAAAACAAGACCTCAGTGTCAGTGCACGTCGCATCGCGGCCGCTGCCTGAACTATTGGCTGAGTCAACGCCTGGCACAACAACACACGATCAGCTAACAGTCTACTGTCTGCCATAGAGCTCCTGTTACTAAGCAAAATAGCAGTTCCCCGTTTAAAGTAAACAAACAAAAAACATTTGTGCTTGCACTTTCATGGATCTTTTCATTATTTTTATTAACTTTAAACTCGAATAATATAGGAGCTGGGTATTTTATGAGAAATTAAAGTATTAAAATACATTTTTTTGCCATCAGTTTGGGGCCCCTTGGGTGTTTGGGGCCCCGGGGCAGTGCCTCAGCTGCCCCGATTGTAGTTACGGCCCTGGTGATGTGTCAATTACTTGGCTGTGTGCAGCTGTTTCAATGAAATCTGGATTTTGTCAATAGGAGATTATCACTACAGTACTAGCTGTCTCATGCCTCCTAGTCCTGCTGCTTTTAAGAAATTTGCTCACACCACTGATTAGCAGCTTTCAATTTCTGTCAACATACAGAGTACACAGAAAGCTGACAATCTGTGTTGTGGGTGTGATTATACAGGACTCAGTATTCTGAGTATTGCTAGATCTGCAGTAAATAAAATGGTGATTGTATCAAAATGATAGTGTGCAGACCAGAAAGTAAAAATCACTAGAATCAAGGTCTCAGCTTTTATATTACAATGCTCTCAGATTACATAGGCGAAACCTGCTGACAGATTGCCTTTATATGTTTTAAGTAAATACTCAATCCAAATATTTCATTTTGTGTATTTCTCCAGTTATTGCCGAAGATCCAACACCGAATGGTGTAAAATGTCCAAACGCCTTCTGTATTGGCACTTTTGAGGAATGTAAGAGTACCAAGGAGATAAACTGCACTGGATCCATGAACAGATGTTTCCAATATAAGGGACAAATACACTATCCTGGTAAGAAATATGTATGTCCTAAAGGATTTTGCAAACACAAGTTTTGTTACTATTAATCCATGTAAAATAAAAGGTCTATAGAGCTCTTGTGTAGAGATGGGAGAATCTAAACTGTAAAATTTAGGGTCTGTACCAGACACCTAGCATCCGTGCATGGTTCCCAAACAAGAACTGCTCAGGGAAGTCCATGTTACTATTCGGTTATGGCTGCCCAGATAACAAATAATAAAAATAAGTATATGAAGCAAAATGGGGATAATAGCATTACAATTATACTTGTCGAGTTTCCACACAGCTACCACACTGTTTCCAGGTCCTTTATTATATCTTATGAATATTCACTGTTTCCCTTTTCCACCCTTCATAACAGCATCTGTAATTGCAATCATAAAGCGCCCTTCCCTCTTGTGCTGGCATCTGTGATTGGCTGCCCTCATGCTATCTGTCTGGGTCCCCACAGTAAAATGTAAAAATAAATATATAATTGGTAAAAATGGCTTATTGTCCCCCATATTTTTATATCCAGTAAGGATAAAGCAGACAGCTGGAGGTTGAAGTCCCCAGCTGTCTGCAAAATCTTGGCTGTGTATCAAATTATAAGGCCCCCAGGCAGATTTTTTTTTAAATTATTCAAATAAATAATTTAAAAAAATGGCATTGGTTCCCCCCAAGTTTGATACCAAGACAAGATAAAGCATACATCTAGGGGATGGTATTCGAAGGCTGGGGAAACCTATGGTTATTGGGCCCTAACCAACTTAAAGATAGTAGCCTGAAGCTGCCTTAGAATTGGCATATCCTTTAGATGCACAATTCCTGGTGCTTACCTGGCTCATCTCAATTGCCATGATGCGGTGGCAATCAGTTTAATATAAGGGGTTAATGAGAGCTGGGATTTGTTGAAAAATCTATAGGACTCTCCATTACTAATCATATAAGTAATATGAAATGAACACAAATCACAGAGAAAAATCCTTTATTCAAAGAAAACAAACATCCTCTTTCTCCAAATTATTAACCCTCAAAACATCATTGCAGGCCTGAAATAATCAACATGAAGACTTCCCACAATGATCCTGGCTCTGCTACATCCAGATGGCACAGTGCTTGGTCATAATAGGAAACTTGACTGATTACTGCAGTGTCCAGGAAACACTGACAGAATCCCAGCTGTAAGAGTGGTGAAGTCAGTGAGTTCACCTGAAGTAACAGCTAGGGTACACACAGTACCCCAACTGTGACCTATGGTGAACTTACCTGAGCTGAACTCACTGAACTTAATTCTGGTAATCTGGCATTAATTTCAATGGTCTTGGATTGACTGATTATTGACTTCAATGGTGCTGCATTACCTGATTAACCCACACCATTGCAGTCAATAAATCGGAATCTGGCTGCATTGAATTCAATGCTGGGTTATCAGACTTCCCACACATATTGATAATCCAAGATTGAGTTCAATGAGTTCATTTAAAGTGAGTTCACCTGAAGTCACAGCTTTGATACCATGCTATGACCTCAGATGAACTCATTGAACTCAATCACGGATTAGCCTATATGTGCAAGTTGAGTAATTATTTGCAGACATTTATTCAATGTTCAATGAGTTTAACTCAGATGAGTTTATCTGAGGTCAGAGCTGAGGTACTGTGGAAACCCCAGCTCTAAACTCGTAAATTCACTGACATTACCGCTCTTACAGTTGTGTATTTGTCATTGGTTTTCAACAACCTCATTGATCAGTCATGTTTTCTAATGTGGGCTGCTATTTTTAGGCTGGGGATTGCCTAATAACTATGGGACTCCCCAACGTGAGAATACTATCCCATTATCTTGACTGGGTATAAAAAATGGAAGGGACCTCATGCCATTTTCTTAAATTATTTATTTCAATAATTAAAAAAGCCACCTGGGTTTCCTCTTACTTTGATACACAACCAAGATAATGCAGACAGTGGGGGGCTGAAACCTCCAGTTGTCTGTTTTATCTGCACTGGGTACCAAAGCATGGGGGATCCTACTCCATTTTTTCCAATTTTTCACTTTTTACACTCCACTTCAGGGATCCAGACAATTAGAATAAGGGAAACTAATCACAAACACCAGAACAGAGAGTGAGGTGTAGTCTGACTGCAACCAATCACAGATGCTGTGATAAGCTGGGGTAAGAAGTGACTATTCGTAAGGTATAATGAGCGGACAAGGAAACAATGGGACAGCCACATCGAAATTCAGTAAATACATTTGTCCTGCTTTAATTGCCATTTTACGGACATATCATTGGTGCAGCCTGTGCAGCCATACAGGGGCCCAAAAGGTTGGGGGCCCATTTGTATCTCCAAGAGAGATGGAATTGTGTATTTTGATGAGTTCTTGACCTGTAAAGGACCCATATATTGTTCTTTCATAGAGGCCCTTTTCTGTCTATGATCGCCAGTGCCCCTAGCCTTTACTACCTCCATTTTATAGCACTTACCGTTGGTTACCTTAAACTTTTATGGGGTTTGGGGTCCAGGCTAAAGTTTCGGTCAAGTCAGGTCTTGAACTGGACTTTTTAAATTTGTCCGGACCCAAACATCTGCGGTTTTGCTCATCTCTTTTCCTTTACTGTGCAAATTAGGTTATGTGGAAACTTTCGATAGTATTAAAACTGTAACAAAGGATTTTTGCTTAAAGTATGTACATATTCTAAGTATTAACGATGTATGGGTTTTTCTTTTTTTTCAGGGGATACATGGAAAAATGTTTCTGCCCTGGGTGTACTAATTATATTGCCTGCAAATATAATTTTAAAAATGTCATAGCGGCTCCAGAACGACCAGGAATAGAATTAATCTGTTAGATGCTACATGATCATCTGAGCATCTCTAATGAAGCAATGAATAAATAATTGCAATCAAATCTGATGGTTTTCCCAATAAAAGCCTTCCCAAACCTGTCTAATAAAGATTATTCAGTTATCATTCATTGTTTAAGGCATCTAATTTGTTAAATATCAATTAATTAGTCATAGTGTTGTAAGAGTAAAACAGTCAACATGCTTGTCATACCAGACATCATTGTCATACCATTTTATATTTTAGAATAAAGGTATAGCTAAATAATCTGAAATAAAATGATTTTTCCCTCGGCAGTGCTTGTTACTCGATCAAGCATCAAGATGCTCGGCACCCTCAGCACTGTTGAGTATCGGGGGTGCTCGAGGGCCATGCTTCAGTCCCTTCCCTGCATGCTTTGTGGCTGTTTTTCAGCAACTAAACATGCATGGATTGCCTGAATATCACCATACTGAAGCAGCTATGTGTCACAAACGTATCCTGTCATTAGATTTGTGAAAGGTTTGGTGCCGGAGTCCCACGTTGCTTTATGAAACTCTAGATTTAAATGATTTTTCCTTAATTTTAGTGCAGCAAGGGAAAATGTCAGTTTCTCTGCTAGATGCTTTTGGCTAATTTCTTTTAGATTCAGCCAGTTTGTGACCTCAAGTATTCCCCTTAAATTGTCACATGTGATACCCAGCACAAATAAAGCATGCGGCCACTGGCTACAGCCCCATCCATGTGCTCCTCTTCTCTTTGTATCAAAATGAGAACTGCATGTGGCTTTTTTTAATTATTGAAATAATTTTTTTAAAAAAATGGTGTGCAGTCCACCCAAACTTGATACCCAGTGATAGTAAACAGAATAACTGGGAGCTGGTATTTTTAGACTGGGTCTGCTTATTCCCCTCCAGCCTAAAAATAGCATCCTGCAGCCACCCAGGATTGTCACATTCATTACATGTGACAATCCAGGAACTTTACCCATCTCTTTCCAATTGCCCTTGTGTGGTGGCACGCTGAGTAATAAGGGGTTAATGGCAGCTCACAACTGCCACTTAGTCCTAGATTAGTAATGAGAGGTGTATATGAGACCCCCTGATCCCTAATTTGCAAGTAAAAAAAAAGTAAAAACAAACTCCGAAAAAATTCTTTATTTGAAATAAAATACAAAAAAACCCTTCTTTTACCAATTTATTAACCCCCAAAACACCCAGGTCTGACGTAATTCACACAAGGTCCCATAATGATTCCTGCCCTGCTACATCTGAAGTGATAGTAGACTGCCATAGAACATGTCTGCACACTGCACATGCAGGCAGAGAATGAGCCGCAATCAGCGGTCACATCACTCGGGATATTTACGGTCCTAGCTGTAGGTTCCCACGGTCCTCCACCTGTGATTACAGGTAAACTGACCTCAAGTTACCTCAGTAAACTCAGTGTCCTTACCCATATGGGGTGGTATAATTCACCAAAATCAGACCCTCCAGTCTTCATTCATGGTACATTATCAGCTTGTGTCACATTGATTTGGCCATTAAACCAGTGGTACGTCCATTTCTCCAGAGTATCTAAGGGACTATAACTCTTTAACATGACTTGGCACCAGGTAAGTTAACAACTCTTCAGTCCCCCTAAAAAAAAATTTGTGCCCCAGGCATATTTAACCCCATTTAAGTTTTTCAATGTAACACTCCTAGATGTAAATGTTTTTAGAGCATTAAACACTGTTGTACCTTTTTTACAAGTAATATGATAAGGGAAATAATTAGTGTGACGGGGTCCTTCTCCCATATTACACAATCAACAGAGCGAGAGATGGCTGTACAATCCAAAGAGCATTTATTCCAAGCAAATCAAATGGTCCATAGCATAATTCACAAAACCAAGGGTAAAATTAGTAAAGAAACACGAATATAGTCCATAAAGCGATAAATAAATGTCCAGGTCTCCCTGAGAAGCCACAGCTTCCCTCAGAGGTTCAGTCTTCTTCCGTCTCTCTTCAAGTTCCCAACAGACTGCCTAATCCCCCAGGTAAGCAGAATGTTTACAGTAGGTGTATCTCACGCCTCTACCCTGACTTAAGCTGGTGTCACACTAAACGACAGCGACAACGACGTCGCTGTTACGTCACCATTTTCGGTGACGTAACAGCGACCTTGTAAGTCGCTGTTATGATCGCTGCTTAGCTGTCAAACACAGCAGAAGCAGCGATCATAAGGTCGCTGTGCTACATGTTCAGAGAGCAGGGAGCCGCGCTTAGCGCTGGCTCCTTGCTCTCCTGCAGCACACATCGGGTTAATTACCCGATGCGTACTGCAGCCACATGTCACAGTGCAGGAGCCGGCACTGGCAGCAAGAGCGGAGGCTGGTAACCAGCGTAAACATCGGGTAACCAGGGAAAGGTCTTCCCTTGGTTACCCGATGTTTACGCTGGTTACAGCTTACCGCAGCTGCCAGTGCCGGCTCCTGATCGCTTCATTTCGTCGCTCTCTCGCTGTCACACACAGCTTTGTGTGTGTCACAGCGGGAGAGTGACGACCAAAAAATGAAGCTGGACATTCAGCAACGACCGGCGACCTCACAGCAGGGGCCAGGTCGTTGCTGGATGTCACACACAGCGACAGCGACGGGACGTCGCTGCAACGTCACAGAAAATGGTGACGTAGCAGCGACGTCGTTGTCGTCGTCGTTATGTGTGACACCAGCTTTAGGAACAAAAGCAGGCAGGGGAGGGATTAAACCTGCAAACAGAACAATATACAGACAAAGAATATAGAATGGACAGTGAACCACGCCTAAACATTAACCCACACAAAATGGTACATGACGCACAATATCCCACCATCACATTAGTAACAAACACAGCTAATTACAGTTCAATTTTGATTTTTGAATTTTTACATTGATGCCTCTAATACATTGACAACATTACTGAAATTAAATGAAAGAAGCTCAATAAACGTTAAAGTAACATCCAAAACTACAGTGGGGATATGTAAAAAATAGTGTTCCCTATTACACCAATAGAAAATATTTCCAAGAAAGAACATTTCAGAACAAAATTGATATCTAAAAATATATTTTTCTTATTTTCTGGAAAATTGTACACCTTATTATTTAACAGATTTGTATGGCATCCTTCTTCATTTAAGATATAGAAAATAACTTTATAAAACATTTATAAATTCCCTGATAATTTACTTTTTCTAAATGAACACCAAAACAATGATCTATACTTTCACAGTAAAGGAAAATAGTTTCAGATAAGTAAACATTCTCAAAATTGTTACCAAATAAAATGGCGCATCAGAAATAAAAAAAAAAATAACTTTTCCGAAAATGTCTCTGTGGACAATCAAAAATACAAAGCTCTAACCCCTTTGAAGAAAACTTTGATGAATTCCCTAATTATTTTTGTAATCAAACAACAAACCAATCATCTTCATTTCACCAGAAAAGTAAAACAGTAAAGGAAAACAATTTCAGATAAGTAAAAGAAATTAGAAATTACCACATAAAATGGCACATCCTATAAAAATAGTTATTTTCCCAAAATTGTCTATGCGGACAATCAAGGATCAAAAATACAAAGTTTTAACCACTATGAAGATTACAGTTCTATGAGGTAATAGGTAGAGATGAGCGAACCGGTCCTGGTTCGGCTCGAGGTCGGTTCGCCGAACGGAGGTCCCGTTCGAGTTCGGCTCGTCGAACGTTCGACGAACCGAACTCGAACTGCATAGGAAACAATGGCAGGCAATCACAAACACAGAAAAACACCTAGAAAACACCCTCAAAGGTGTCCAAAAGGTGACAAAGAACTCACAACACAACACAAACACATGGGAAAATGACAAGGACATATACTCATGCGAAAACAAAACAGCTGGACAAGGAAAAAGAAGAGGACACACAGATATATGAGTATATGCAAGGAAAAATCGATTCCATTATTGTGCAACTTGAGCCCTGCTCATTTTAGGCTTCCAATCTGGATAAATTGCCTGAGCTCGCCACGTACGCCTTGGGGATCTTGTCATGTCCTGCAGCCAGCGTTCTCTCGGAACCTGTCTTCAGTGCTGCTGGGGGTCTGCTGGCAGATAAGCACACGCGTCTGTCCACTGACAATGTGGACATGGCTCTCAGAGGACTTTTCTTCCCCTGGGTCAGCCAGGGGAGGCGAAAGGCACGCGTATTTTTGAGAGTGCTTCATGCAAAGCATCTTTTTCATCTTGAAAATGGGGGTCAACTGATGCCAGTCAAGTGGGGTGTGTGTGGCCCAGTTAGTGGAAACGAGGGAGACTGTGGTTGGAGTCCCCTCGCTGTGTTTCTAAAAGAACCAAGATGAACAAGTCATGGCTCTCAGAGGACTTTTCTTCCCCTGGGTCAGCCAGGGGATGGGAAAGGCACGCGTATTTTTGAGAGTGCTTCATGCAAAGCATCTTTTTCATCTTGAAAATGGGGGTCAACTGATGCCAGTCAAGTGGGGTGTGTGTGGCCCAGTTAGTGGAAACGAGGGAGACTGTGGTTGGAGTCCCCTCGCTGTGTTTCTAAAAGAACCAAGATGAACAAGTCATGGCTCTCAGAGGACTTTTCTTCCCCTGGGTCAGCCAGGGGACGGGAAAGGCACGCGTATTTTTGAGAGTGCTTCATGCAAAGCATCTTTTTCATCTTGAAAATGGGGGTCAACTGATGCCAGTCAAGTGGGGTGTGTGTGGCCCAGTTAGTGGAAACGAGGGAGACTGTGGTTGGAGTCCCCTCGCTGTGTTTCTAAAAGAACCAAGATGAACAAGTCATGGCTCTCAGAGGACTTTTCTTCCCCTGGGTCAGCCAGGGGACGGGAAAGGCACGCGTATTTTTGAGAGTGCTTCATGCAAAGCATCTTTTTCATCTTGAAAATGGGGGTCAACTGATGCCAGTCAAGTGGGGTGTGTGTGGCCCAATTAGTGGAAACGAGGGAGACTGTGGTTGGAGTCCCCTCGCTGTGTTTCTAAAAGAACCAAGATGAACAAGTCATGGCTCTCAGAGGACTTTTCTTCCCCTGGGTCAGCCAGGGGACGGGAAAGGCACGCGTATTTTTGAGAGTGCTTCATGCAAAGCATCTTTTTCATCTTGAAAATGGGGGTCAACTGATGCCAGTCAAGTGGGGTGTGTGTGGCCCAGTTAGTGGAAACGAGGGAGACTGTGGTTGGAGTCCCCTTGCTGTGTTTCTAAAAGAACCAAGATGAACAAGTCATGGCTCTCAGAGGACTTTTCTTCCCCTGGGTCAGCCAGGGGACGGGAAAGGCACGCGCATTTTTGAGAGTGCTTCATGCAAAGCATCTTTTTCATCTTGAAAATGGGGGTCAACTGATGCCAGTCAAGTGGGGTGTGTGTGGCCCAGTTAGTGGAAACGAGGGAGACTGTGGTTGGAGTCCCCTCGCTGTGTTTCTAAAAGAACCAAGATGAACAAGTCATGGCTCTCAGAGGACTTTTCTTCCCCTGGGTCAGCCAGGGGACGGGAAAGGCACGCGTATCTTTGAGAGTGCTTCATGCAAAGCATCTTTTTCATCTTGAAAATGGGGGTCAACTGATGCCAGTCAAGTGGGGTGTGTGTGGCCCAGTTAGTGGAAACGAGGGAGACTGTGGTTGGAGTCCCCTCGCTGTGTTTCTAAAAGAACCAAGATGAACAAGTCATGGCTCTCAGAGGACTTTTCTTCCCCTGGGTCAGCCAGGGGACGGGAAAGGCACGTGTATTTTTGAGAGTGCTTCATGCAAAGCATCTTTTTCATCTTGAAAATGGGGGTCAACTGATGCCAGTCAAGTGGGGTGTGTGTGGCCCAGTTAGTGGAAACGAGGGAGACTGTGGTTGGAGTCCCCTCGCTGTGTTTCTAAAAGAACCAAGATGAACAAGTCATGGCTTTCAGAGGACTTTTCTTCCCCTGGGTCAGCCAGGGGACGGGAAAGGCACGCGTATTTTTGAGAGTGCTTCATGCAAAGCATCTTTATCATCTTGAAAATGGGGGTCAACTGATGCCAGTCAATTAGGGTGTGTGTGGCCCAGTTAGTGGAAACGAGGGAGACTGTGGTTGGAGTCCCCTCGCTGTGTTTCTAAAAGAACCAAGATGAACAAGTCATGGCTCTCAGAGGACTTTTCTTCCCCTGGGTCAGCCAGGGGACGGGAAAGGCAAGCGTATTTTTGAGAGTGCTTCATGCAAAGCATCTTTTTCATCTTGAAAATGGGGGTCAGCTGATGCCAGTCAAGTGGGATGTGTGTGGCCCAATTAGTGGAAACGAGGGAGACTGTGGTTGGAGTCCCCTCGCTGTGTTTCTAAAAGAACCAAGATGAACAAGTCATGGCTCTCAGAGGACTTTTCTTCCCCTGGGTCAGCCAGGGGATGGGAAAGGCACGCGTATTTTTGAGAGTGCTTCATGCAAAGCATCTTATTCATCTTGAAAATGGCGGTCAACTGATGCCAGTCAAGTGGGGTGTGTGTGGCCCAATTAGTGGAAACGAGGGAGACTGTGGTTGGAGTCCCCTCGCTGTGTTTTACATGCTTTTAGAAGGGCATGACATGGCTTGGAGGTTGACTTTCAGCATCTGCAAACTGTTGGCTACCAAAATGCTGCCTTTCCAACACCTGTGGTTATAGACAATGAGGAACATACTGATGAAGATGAGGCGCAGATACCCGATTGGGATGACAACTTAAATATTCGGTCAGGGCAAGAAGAGGCTCGGTCTGAGGGGGAGGGGAGTGCAAACACAACAATTGATGATGAAGTTCTAGATCCCACCTACTGTCAACCCACAGTCAGACACTCGAGGAGGTCAACAGAGGCGGTGGAGGAGGATGCAACCGACGACGAAGTTACCTTGCGCCTTCCTGGACAGAGTCGGAGCACTGGTAGCACGTCTACAACTGCATCCTCAGCCACCACTCTGCCTCTGAGCATTATTCGGGGTGGATCAACAGGTCACATGGCCTCTAAGCCTTGCCTAGCCTGGTCCTTTATTGACATAGAAAAAGATCGCCCAAATTATGTGATCTGTAAAATTTGTCATGGTTCTCTTAGTAGAGGTCAAAACCTCAGCAGTTTGACAACTTCTTCCATGAATCGTCACATGAATAAATATCATATGGCCCGGTGGGAAGCTCACCGTGCTGCAATGCGGCCTAGCGGAGCGAACCATCCACCGCCTGCCCCTTCCAGTGCATCCACGCGCTCGTCATTAGAGATGAGCGAACCGGTCCCGGTTCGGCTCGAGGTCGGTTCGCCGAACGGAGGTCCCGTTCGAGTTCGGCTCGTCGAACCGAACTCGAGCCAATAGGAAACAATGGCAGGCAATCACAAACACAGAAAAACACCTTGAAAACACCCTCAAAGGTGTCCAAAAGGTGACAAACAACTCACAACACATGAGAAAGTGACAAGGACATATACTCATGCGAAAACAAAAGAGCTGGACAAGGAAAAAGAGGAGGACACACAGATATATGAGTATATGCAAGGAAACATCGATTCCATTATTGTGCAACTTGAGCCCTGCTCATTTTGGGCTTCCAATCTGGATAAATTGCCTGAGCTCGCCACGTACGCCTTGGGGATCTTGTCGTGTCCTGCAGCCAGCGTTCTCTCAGAACCTGTCTTCAGTGCTGCTGGGGGTCTGCTGGCAGATAAGCACACGTGTCTGTCCACTGACAATGTGGACATGGCTCTCAGAGGACTTTTCTTCCCCTGGGTCATCCAGGGGACAGGAAAGGCACGCGTATTTTTGAGAGTGCTTCATGCAAAGCATCTTTTTCAGCTTGAAAATTGGCTCAACTGATGCCAGTCAAGTGGGGTGTGTGTGGCCCAATTAGTGTCAACGAGGGAGACTGTGGTTGGAGTCCTCTCGCTGTGTTTCTAAAAGAACCAAGATGAACAAGTCATGGCTCTCAGAGGACTTTTCTTCCCCTGGGTCAGCCAGGGGACGGGAAAGGCACGCGTATTTTTGAGAGTGCTTCATGCAAAGCATCTTTTTCATCTTGAAAATGGGGGTCAACTGATGCCAGTCAAGTGGGGTGTGTGTGGCCCAATTAGTGGAAACGAGGGAGACTGTGGTTGGAGTCCCCTCGCTGTGTTTCTAAAAGAACCAAGATGAACAAGTCATGGCTCTCAGAGGACTTTTCTTCCCCTGGGTCAGCCAGGGGACGGGAAAGGCACGCGTATTTTTGAGAGTGCTTCATGCAAAGCATCTTTTTCATCTTGAAAATGGGGGTCAACTGATGCCAGTCAAGTGGGGTGTGTGTGGCCCAATTAGTGGAAACGAGGGAGACTGTGGTTGGAGTCCCCTCGCTGTGTTTCTAAAAGAACCAAGATGAACAAGTCATGGCTCTCAGAGGACTTTTCTTCCCCTGGGTCAGCCAGGGGACGGGAAAGGCACGCGTATTTTTGAGAGTGCTTCATGCAAAGCATCTTTTTCATCTTGAAAATTGGGGGTCAACTGATGCCAGTCAAGTGGGGTGTGTGTGGCCCAGTTAGTGGAAACGAGGGAGACTGTGGTTGGAGTCCCCTCGCTGTGTTTCTAAAAGAACCAAGATGAACAAGTCATGGCTCTCAGAGGACTTTTCTTCCCCTGGGTCAGCCAGGGGACGGGAAAGGCACGCGTATTTTTGAGAGTGCTTCATGCAAAGCATCTTTTTCATCTTGAAATTGGGAGTCAACTGATGCCAGTCAAGTGGGGTGTGTGTGGCCCAGTTAGTGGAAACGAGGGAGACTGTGGTTGGAGTCCCCTCGCTGTGTTTCTAAAAGAACCAAGATGAACAAGTCATGGCTCTCAGAGGACTTTTCTTCCCCTGGGTCAGCCAGGGGACGGGAAAGGCACGCGTATTTTTGAGAGTGCTTCATGCAAAGCATCTTTTTCATCTTGAAAATGGGGGTCAACTGATGCCAGTCAAGTGGGGTGTGTGTGGCCCAATTAGTGGAAACGAGGGAGACTGTGGTTGGAGTCCCCTCGCTGTGTTTCTAAAAGAACCAAGATGAACAAGCCATGGCTCTCAGAGGACTTTTCTTCCCCTGGGTCAGCCAGGGGACGGGAAAGGCACGCGTATTTTTGAGAGTGCTTCATGCAAAGCATCTTTTTCATCTTGAAAATGGGGGTCAACTGATGCCAGTCAAGTGGGGTGTGTGTGGCCCAGTTAGTGGAAACGAGGGAGACTGTGGTTGGAGTCCCCTCGCTGTGTTTCTAAAAGAACCAAGATAAAAAAGTCATGGCTCTCAGAGGACTTTTCTTCCCCTGGGTCAGCCAGGGGACGGGAAAGGCACGCGTATTTTTGAGAGTGCTTCATGCAAAGCATCTTTTTCAGCTTGAAAATGGGGGTCAACTGATGCCAGTCAAGTGGGGTGTGTGTGGCCCAGTTAGTGGAAACGAGAGAGACTGTGGTTGGAGTCCCCTCGCTGTGTTTCTAAAAGAACCAAGATGAACAAGTCATGGCTCTCAGAGGACTTTTCTTCCCCTGGGTCAGCCAGGGGACGGGAAAGGCACGCGTATTTTTGAGAGTGCTTCATGCAAAGCATCTTTTTCATCTTGAAAATGGGGGTCAACTGATGCCAGTCAAGTGGGGTGTGTGTGGCCCAATTAGTGGAAACGAGGGAGACTGTGGTTGGAGTCCCCTCGCTGTGTTTCTAAAAGAACCAAGATGAACAAGTCATGGCTCTCAGAGGACTTTTCTTCCCCTGGGTCAGCCAGGGGACGGGAAAGGCACGCGTATTTTTGAGAGTGCTTCATGCAAAGCATCTTTTTCATCTTGAAAATGGGGGTCAACTGATGCCAGTCAAGTGGGGTGTGTGTGGCCCAATTAGTGGAAACGAGGGAGACTGTGGTTGGAGTCCCCTCGCTGTGTTTCTAAAAGAACCAAGATGAACAAGTCATGGCTCTCAGAGGACTTTTCTTCCCCTGGGTCAGCCAGGGGACGGGAAAGGCACGCGTATTTTTGAGAGTGCTTCATGCAAAGCATCTTTTTCATCTTGAAAATTGGGGGTCAACTGATGCCAGTCAAGTGGGGTGTGTGTGGCCCAGTTAGTGGAAACGAGGGAGACTGTGGTTGGAGTCCCCTCGCTGTGTTTCTAAAAGAACCAAGATGAACAAGTCATGGCTCTCAGAGGACTTTTCTTCCCCTGGGTCAGCCAGGGGACGGGAAAGGCACGCGTATTTTTGAGAGTGCTTCATGCAAAGCATCTTTTTCATCTTGAAATTGGGAGTCAACTGATGCCAGTCAAGTGGGGTGTGTGTGGCCCAGTTAGTGGAAACGAGGGAGACTGTGGTTGGAGTCCCCTCGCTGTGTTTCTAAAAGAACCAAGATGAACAAGTCATGGCTCTCAGAGGACTTTTCTTCCCCTGGGTCAGCCAGGGGACGGGAAAGGCACGCGTATTTTTGAGAGTGCTTCATGCAAAGCATCTTTTTCATCTTGAAAATGGGGGTCAACTGATGCCAGTCAAGTGGGGTGTGTGTGGCCCAATTAGTGGAAACGAGGGAGACTGTGGTTGGAGTCCCCTCGCTGTGTTTCTAAAAGAACCAAGATGAACAAGCCATGGCTCTCAGAGGACTTTTCTTCCCCTGGGTCAGCCAGGGGACGGGAAAGGCACGCGTATTTTTGAGAGTGCTTCATGCAAAGCATCTTTTTCATCTTGAAAATGGGGGTCAACTGATGCCAGTCAAGTGGGGTGTGTGTGGCCCAGTTAGTGGAAACGAGGGAGACTGTGGTTGGAGTCCCCTCGCTGTGTTTCTAAAAGAACCAAGATAAAAAAGTCATGGCTCTCAGAGGACTTTTCTTCCCCTGGGTCAGCCAGGGGACGGGAAAGGCACGCGTATTTTTGAGAGTGCTTCATGCAAAGCATCTTTTTCAGCTTGAAAATGGGGGTCAACTGATGCCAGTCAAGTGGGGTGTGTGTGGCCCAGTTAGTGGAAACGAGAGAGACTGTGGTTGGAGTCCCCTCGCTGTGTTTCTAAAAGAACCAAGATGAACAAGTCATGGCTCTCAGAGGACTTTTCTTCCCCTGGGTCAGCCAGGGGACGGGAAAGGCACGCGTATTTTTGAGAGTGCTTCATGCAAAGCATCTTTTTCATCTTGAAAATGGGGGTCAACTGATGCCAGTCAAGTGGGGTGTGTGTGGCCCAATTAGTGGAAACGAGGGAGACTGTGGTTGGAGTCCCCTCGCTGTGTTTCTAAAAGAACCAAGATGAACAAGTCATGGCTCTCAGAGGACTTTTCTTCCCCTGGGTCAGCCAGGGGATGGGAAAGGCACGCGTATTTTTGAGAGTGCTTCATGCAAAGCATCTTTTTCATCTTGAAAATGGGGGTCAACTGATGCCAGTCAAGTGGGGTGTTTGTGGCCCAGTTAGTTGAAACGAGGGAGACTGTGGTTGGAGTCCCCTCGCTGTGTTTCTAAAAGAACCAAGATGAACAAGTCATGGCTCTCAGAGGACTTTTCTTCCCCTGGGTCAGCCAGGGGACGGGAAAGGCAAGCGTATTTTTGAGAGTGCTTCATGCAAATCATCTTTTTCATCTTGAAAATGGTGGTCAACTGATGCCAGTCAAGTGGGGTGTGTGTGGCCCAGTTTGTGGAAACGAGGGAGACTGTGGTTGGAGTCCCCTCGCTGTGTTTCTAAAAGAACCAAGATGAACAAGTCATGGCTCTCAGAGGACTTTTCTTCCCCTGGGTCAGCCAGGGGACGGGAAAGGCACGCGTATTTTTGAGAGTGCTTCATGCAAAGCATCTTTTTCATCTTGAAAATGGGGGTCAACTGATGCCAGTCAAGTGGGGTGTGTGTGGCCCAATTAGTGGAAACGAGGGAGACTGTGGTTGGAGTCCCCTCGCTGTGTTTCTAAAAGAACCAAGATGAACAAGTCATGGCTCTCAGAGGACTTTTCTTCCCCTGGGTCAGCCAGGGGACGGGAAAGGCACGCGTATTTTTGAGAGTGCTTCATGCAAAGCATCTTTTTCATCTTGAAAATGGGGGTCAACTGATGCCAGTCAAGTGGGGTGTGTGTGGCCCAGTTAGTGGAAACGAGGGAGACTGTGGTTGGAGTCCCCTCGCTGTGTTTCTAAAAGAACCAAGATGAACAAGTCATGGCTCTCAGAGGACTTTTCCTCCCCTGGGTCAGCCAGGGGACGGGAAAGGCACGCGTATTTTTGAGAGTGCTTCATGCAAAGCATCTTTTTCATCTTGAAAATGGGGGTCAACTGATGCCAGTCAAGTGGGGTGTGTGTGGCCCAGTTAGTGGAAACGAGGGAGACTGTGGTTGGAGTCCCCTCGCTGTGTTTCTAAAAGAACCAAGATGAACAAGTCATGGCTCTCAGAGGACTTTTCTTCCCCTGGGTCAGCCAGGGGACGGGAAAGGCACGCGTATTTTTGAGAGTGCTTCATGCAAAGCATCTTTTTCATCTTGAAAATGGGGGTCAACTGATGCCAGTCAAGTGGGGTGTGTGTGGCCCAATTAGTGGAAACGAGGGAGACTGTGGTTGGAGTCCCCTCGCTGTGTTTCTAAAAGAACCAAGATGAACAAGTCATGGCTCTCAGAGGACTTTTCTTCCCCTGGGTCAGCCAGGGGACGGGAAAGGCACACGTATTTTTGAGAGTGCTTCATGCAAAGCATCTTTTTCATCTTGAAAATGGGGGTCAACTGATGCCAGTCAAGTGGGGTGTGTGTGGCCCAGTTAGTGGAAACGAGGGAGACTGTGGTTGGAGTCCCCTCGCTGTGTTTCTAAAAGAACCAAGATGAACAAGTCATAGCTCTCAGAGGACTTTTCTTCCCCTGGGTCAGCCAGGGGACGGGAAAGGCACGTGTATTTTTGAGAGTGCTTCATGCAAAGCATCTTTTTCATCTTGAAAATGGGGGTCAACTGATGCCAGTCAAGTGGGGTGTGTGTGGCCCAGTTAGTGGAAACGAGGGAGACTGGGGTTGGAGTCCCCTCGCTGTGTTTCTAAAAGAACCAAGATGAACAAGTCATGGCTTTCAGAGGACTTTTCTTCCCCTGGGTCAGCCAGGGGACGGGAAAGGCACGCGTATTTTTGAGAGTGCTTCATGCAAAGCATCTTTTTCATCTTGAAAATGGGGGTCAACTGATGCCAGTCAAGTGGGGTGTGTGTGGCCCAATTAGTGGAAACGGGGGAGACTGTGGTTGGAGTCCCCTCGCTGTGTTTCTAAAAGAACCAAGATGAACAAGTCATGGCTCTCAGAGGACTTTTCTTCCCCTGGGTCAGCCAGGGGACAGGAAAGGCACGCGTATTTTTGAGAGTGCTTCATGCAAAGCATCTTTTTCATCTTGAAAATGGGGGTCAACTGATGCCAGTCAAGTGGGGTGTGTGTGGCCCAGTTAGTGGAAACGAGGGAGACTGTGGTTGGAGTCCCCTCGCTGTGTTTCTAAAAGAACCAAGATGAACAAGTCATGGCTCTCAGAGGACTTTTCTTCCCCTGAGTCAGCCAGGGGACGGGAAAGGCACGCGTATTTTTGAGAGTGCTTCATGCAAAGCATCTTTTTCATCTTGAAAATGGGGGTCAACTGATGCCAGTCAAGTGGGGTGTGTGTGGCCCAGTTAGTGGAAACGAGGGAGACTGTGGTTGGAGTCCCCTCGCTGTGTTTCTAAAAGAACCAAGATGAACAAGTCATGGCTCTCAGAGGACTTTTCTTCCCCTGGGTCAGCCAGGGGACCTGAAAGGCACGCGTATTTTTGAGAGTGCTTCATGTAAAGCATCTTTTTCATCTTGAAAATGGGGGTCAACTGATGCCAGTCAAGTGGGGTGTGTGTGGCCCAGTTAGTGGAAACGAGGGAGACTGTGGTTGGAGTCCCCTCGCTGTGTTTCTAAAAGAACCAAGATGAACAAGTCATGGCTCTCAGAGGACTTTTCTTCCCCTGGGTCAGCCAGGGGACGGGAAAGGCACGCGTATCTTTGAGAGTGCTTCATGCAAAGCATCTTTTTCATCTTGAAAATGGGGGTCAACTGATGCCAGTCAAGTGGGGTGTGTGTGGCCCAGTTAGTGGAAACGAGGGAGACTGTGGTTGGAGTCCCCTCGCTGTGTTTCTAAAAGAACCAAGATGAACAAGTCATGGCTCTCAGAGGACTTTTCTTCCCCTGGGTCAGCTAGGGGACGGGAAAGGCACGCGTATTTTTGAGAGTGCTTCATGCAAAGCATCTTTTTCATCTTGAAAATGGGGGTCAACTGATGCCAGTCAAATGGGGTGTGTGTGGCCCAATTAGTGGAAACGAGGGAGACTGTGGTTGGAGTCCCCTCGCTGTGTTTCTAAAAGAACCAAGATGAACAAGTCATGGCTCTCAGAGGACTTTTCTTCCCCTGGGTCAGCCAGGGGACGGGAAAGGCACGTGTATTTTTGAGAGTGCTTCATGCAAAGCATCTTTTTCATCTTGAAAATGGGGGTCAACTGATGCCAGTCAAGTGGGGTGTGTGTGGCCCAGTTAGTGGAAACGAGGGAGACTGTGGTTGGAGTCCCCTCGCTGTGTTTCTAAAAGAACCAAGATGAACAAGTCATGGCTCTCAGAGGACTTTTCTTCCCCTGGGTCAGCCAGGGGACGGGAAAGGCACGCGTATTTTTGAGAGTGCTTCATGCAAAGCATCTTTATCATCTTGAAAATGGGGGTCAACTGATGCCAGTCAATTAGGGTGTGTGTGGCCCAGTTAGTGGAAACGAGGGAGACTGTGGTTGGAGTCCCCTCGCTGTGTTTCTAAAAGAACCAAGATGAACAAGTCATGGCTCTCAGAGGACTTTTCTTCCCCTGGGTCAGCCAGGGGACGGGAAAGGCACGCGTATTTTTGAGAGTGCTTCATGCAAAGCATCTTTTTCATCTTGAAAATGGGGGTCAACTGATGCCAGTCAAGTGGGATGTGTGTGGCCCAATTAGTGGAAACGAGGGAGACTGTGGTTGGAGTCCCCTCGCTGTGTTTCTAAAAGAACCAAGATGAACAAGTCATGGCTCTCAGAGGACTTTTCTTCCCCTGGGTCAGCCAGGGGATGGGAAAGGCACGCGTATTTTTGAGAGTGCTTCATGCAAAGCATCTTTTTCATCTTGAAAATGGGGGTCAACTGATGCCAGTCAAGTGGGGTGTGTGTGGCCCAATTAGTGGAAACGAGGGAGACTGTGGTTGGAGTCCCCTCGCTGTGTTTTACATGCTTTTAGAAGGGCATGACATGGCTTGGAGGTTGACTTTCAGCATCTGCAAACTGTTGGCTACCAAAATGCTGCCTTTCCAACACTTGTGGTTATAGACAATGAGGAACATACTGATGAAGATGAGGCGCAGATACCCGATTGGGATGACAACTTAAATATTCGGTCAGGGCAAGAAGAGGCTCGGTCTGAGGGGGAGGGGAGTGCAAACACAACAATTGATGATGAAGTTCTAGATCCCACCTACTGTCAACCCACAGTCAGACACTCGAGGAGGTCAACAGAGGCGGTGGAGGAGGATGCAACCGACGACGAAGTTACCTTGCGCCTTCCTGGACAGAGTCGGATCACTGGTAGCACGTCTACATCTGCATCCTCAGCCACCACTCTGCCTCTGAGCATTATTCGGGGTGGATCAACAGGTCACATGGCCTCTAAGCCTTGCCTAGCCTGGTCCTTTTTTGACATAGAAAAAGATCGCCCAAATTATGTGATCTGTAAAATTTGTCATGGTTCTCTTAGTAGAGGTCAAAACCTCAGCAGTTTGACAACTTCTTCCATGAATCGTCACATGAATAAATATCATATGGCCCGGTGGGAAGCTCACCGTGCTGCAATGCGGCCTAGCGGAGCGAACCATCCACCGCCTGCCCCTTCCAGTGCATCCACGCGCTCGTCATTAGAGATGAGCGAACCGGTCCCGGTTCGGCTCGAGGTCGGTTCGCCGAACGGAGGTCCCGTTCGAGTTCGGCTCGTCGAACGTTCGACGAACCGAACTCGAGCCAATAGGAAACAATGGCAGGCAATCACAAACACAGAAAAACACCTTGAAAACACCCTCAAAGGTGTCCAAAAGGTGACAAACAACTCACAACACATGAGAAAGTGACAAGGACATATACTCATGCGAAAACAAAAGAGCTGCACAAGGAAAAAGAGGAGGACACACAGATATATGAGTATATGCAAGGAAACATCGATTCCATTATTGTGCAACTTGAGCCCTGCTCATTTTAGGCTTCCAATCTGGATAAATTGCCTGAGCTCGCCACGTACGCCTTGGGGATCTTGTCGTGTCCTGCAGCCAGCGTTCTCTCAGAACCTGTCTTCAGTGCTGCTGGGGGTCTGCTGGAAGATAAGCACACGTGTCTGTCCACTGACAATGTGGACATGGCTCTCAGAGGACTTTTCTTCCCCTGGGTCATCCAGGGGACGGGAAAGGCACGCGTATTTTTGAGAGTGCTTCATGCAAAGCATCTTTTTCAGCTTGAAAATTGGCTCAACTGATGCCAGTCAAGTGGGGTGTGTGTGGCCCAATTAGTGTCAACGAGGGAGACTGTGGTTGGAGTCCCCTCGCTGTGTTTCTAAAAGAACCAAGATGAACAAGTCATGGCTCTCAGAGGACTTTTCTTCCCCTGGGTCAGCCAGGGGACGGGAAAGGCACGCGTATTTTTGAGAGTGCTTCATGCAAAGCATCTTTTTCATCTTGAAAATGGGGGTCAACTGATGCCAGTCAAGTGGGGTGTGTGTGGCCCAATTAGTGGAAACGAGGGAGACTGTGGTTGGAGTCCCCTCGCTGTGTTTCTAAAGGAACCAAGATGAACAAGTCATGGCTCTCAGAGGACTTTTCTTCCCCTGGGTCAGCCAGGGGACGGGAAAGGCACGCGTATTTTTGAGAGTGCTTCATGCAAAGCATCTTTTTCATCTTGAAAATGGGGGTCAACTGATGCCAGTCAAGTGGGGTGTGTGTGGCCCAATTAGTGGAAACGAGGGAGACTGTGGTTGGAGTCCCCTCGCTGTGTTTCTAAAAGAACCAAGATGAACAAGTCATGGCTCTCAGAGGACTTTTCTTCCCCTGGGTCAGCCAGGGGACGGGAAAGGCACGCGTATTTTTGAGAGTGCTTCATGCAAAGCATCTTTTTCATCTTGAAAATTGGGGGTCAACTGATGCCAGTCAAGTGGGGTGTGTGTGGCCCAGTTAGTGGAAACGAGGGAGACTGTGGTTGGAGTCCCCTCGCTGTGTTTCTAAAAGAACCAAGATGAACAAGTCATGGCTCTCAGAGGACTTTTCTTCCCCTGGGTCAGCCAGGGGACGGGAAAGGCACGCGTATTTTTGAGAGTGCTTCATGCAAAGCATCTTTTTCATCTTGAAAATGGGAGTCAACTGATGCCAGTCAAGTGGGGTGTGTGTGGCCCAGTTAGTGGAAACGAGGGAGACTGTGGTTGGAGTCCCCTCGCTGTGTTTCTAAAAGAACCAAGATGAACAAGTCATGGCTCTCAGAGGACTTTTCTTCCCCTGGGTCAGCCAGGGGACGGGAAAGGCACGCGTATTTTTGAGAGTGCTTCATGCAAAGCATCTTTTTCATCTTGAAAATGGGGGTCAACTGATGCCAGTCAAGTGGGGTGTGTGTGGCCCAATTAGTGGAAACGAGGGAGACTGTGGTTGGAGTCCCCTCGCTGTGTTTCTAAAAGAACCAAGATGAACAAGCCATGGCTCTCAGAGGACTTTTCTTCCCCTGGGTCAGCCAGGGGACGGGAAAGGCACGCGTATTTTTGAGAGTGCTTCATGCAAAGCATCTTTTTCATCTTGAAAATGGGGGTCAACTGATGCCAGTCAAGTGGGGTGTGTGTGGCCCAGTTAGTGGAAACGAGGGAGACTGTGGTTGGAGTCCCCTCGCTGTGTTTCTAAAAGAACCAAGATAAAAAAGTCATGGCTCTCAGAGGACTTTTCTTCCCCTGGGTCAGCCAGGGGACGGGAAAGGCACGCGTATTTTTGAGAGTGCTTCATGCAAAGCATCTTTTTCAGCTTGAAAATGGGGGTCAACTGATGCCAGTCAAGTGGGGTGTGTGTGGCCCAGTTAGTGGAAACGAGGGAGACTGTGGTTGGAGTCCCCTCGCTGTGTTTCTAAAAGAACCAAGATGAACAAGTCATGGCTCTCAGAGGACTTTTCATCCCCTGGGTCAGCCAGGGGACGGGAAAGGCACGCGTATTTTTGAGAGTGCTTCATGCAAAGCATCTTTTTCATCTTGAAAATGGGGGTCAACTGATGCCAGTCAAGTGGGGTGTGTGTGGCCCAATTAGTGGAAACGAGGGAGACTGTGGTTGGAGTCCCCTCGCTGTGTTTCTAAAAGAACCAAGATGAACAAGTCATGGCTCTCAGAGGACTTTTCTTCCCCTGGGTCAGCCAGGGGACGGGAAAGGCACGCGTATTTTTGAGAGTGCTTCATGCAAAGCATCTTTTTCATCTTGAAAATGGGGGTCAACTGATGCCAGTCAAGTGGGGTGTGTGTGGCCCAGTTAGTTGAAATGAGGGAGACTGTGGTTGGAGTCCCCTCGCTGTGTTTCTAAAAGAACCAAGATGAACAAGTCATGGCTCTCAGAGGACTTTTCTTCCCCTGGGTCAGCCAGGGGACGGGAAAGGCAAGCGTATTTTTGAGAGTGCTTCATGCAAATCATCTTTTTCATCTTGAAAATGGTGGTCAACTGATGCCAGTCAAGTGGGGTGTGTGTGGCCCAGTTAGTGGAAACGAGGGAGACTGTGGTTGGAGTCCCCTCGCTGTGTTTCTAAAAGAACCAAGATGAACAAGTCATGGCTCTCAGAGGACTTTTCTTCCCCTGGGTCAGCCAGGGGACGGGAAAGGCACGCGTATTTTTGAGAGTGCTTCATGCAAAGCATCTTTTTCATCTTGAAAATGGGGGTCAACTGATGCCAGTCAAGTGGGGTGTGTGTGGCCCAATTAGTGTAAACGAGGGAGACTGTGGTTGGAGTCCCCTCGCTGTGTTTCTAAAAGAACCAAGATGAACAAGTCATGGCTCTCAGAGGACTTTTCTTCCCCTGGGTCAGCCAGGGGACGGGAAAGGCACGCGTATTTTTGAGAGTGCTTCATGCAAAGCATCTTTTTCATCTTGAAAATGGGGGTCAACTGATGCCAGTCAAGTGGGGTGTGTGTGGCCCAGTTAGTGGAAACGAGGGAGACTGTGGTTGGAGTCCCCTCGCTGTGTTTCTAAAAGAACCAAGATAAACAAGTCATGGCTCTCAGAGGACTTTTCTTCCCCTGGGTCAGCCAGGGGACGGGAAAGGCACGCGTATTTTTGAGAGTGCTTCATGCAAAGCATCTTTTTCATCTTGAAAATGGGGGTCAACTGATGCCAGTCAAGTGGGGTGTGTGTGGCCCAGTTAGTGGAAGCGAGGGAGACTGTGGTTGGAATCCCCTCGCTGTGTTTCTAAAAGAACCAAGATGAACAAGTCATGGCTCTCAGAGGACTTTTCTTCCCCTGGGTCAGCCAGGGGATGGGAAAGGCACGCGTATTTTTGAGAGTGCTTCATGCAAAGCATCTTTTTCATCTTGAAAATGGGGGTCAACTGATGCCAGTCAAGTGGGGTGTGTGTGGCCCAATTAGTGGAAACGAGGGAGACTGTGGTTGGAGTCCCCTCGCTGTGTTTTACATGCTTTTAGAAGGGCATGACATGGCTTGGAGGTTGACTTTCAGCATCTGCAAACTGTTGGCTACCAAAATGCTGCCTTTCCAACACCTGTGGTTATAGACAATGAGGAACATACTGATGAAGATGAGACGCAGATACCCGATTGGGATGACAACTTAAATATTCGGTCAGGGCAAGAAGAGGCTCGGTCTGAGGGGGAGGGGAGTGCAAACACAACAATTGATGATGAAGTTCTAGATCCCACCTACTGTCAACCCACAGTCAGACACTCGAGGAGGTCAACAGAGGCGCTGGAGGAGGATGCAACCGACGACGAAGTTACCTTGCGCCTTCCTGGACAGAGTCGGAGCACTGGTAGCACGTCTACAACTGCATCCTCAGCCACCACTCTGCCTCTGAGCATTATTCGGGGTGGATCAACAGGTCGCATGGCCTCTAAGCCTTGCCTAGCCTGGTCCTTTTTTGACATAGAAAAAGATCGCAAAATTATGTGATCTGTAAAATTTGTCATGGTTCTCTTAGTAGAGGTCAAAACCTCAGCAGTTTGACAACTTCTTCCATGAATCGTCACATGAATAAATATCATATGGCCCGGTGGGAAGCTCACCGTGCTGCAATGCGGCCTAGCGGAGCGAACCATCCACCGCCTGCCCCTTCCAGTGCATCCACGCGCTCGTCATTAGAGATGAGCGAACCGGTCCTGGTTCGGCTCGAGGTCGGTTCGCCGAACGGAGGTCCCGTTCGAGTTCGGCTCGTCGAACGTTCGACGAACCGAACTCGAGCTAATAGGAAACAATGGCAGGCAATCACAAACACAGAAAAACACCTAGAAAACACCCTCAAAGGTGTCCAAAAGGTGACAAACAACTCACAACACATGGGAAAGTGACAAGGACATATACTCATGCGAAAACAAAAGAGCTGGACAAGGAAAATGAGGAGGACACACAGATATATGAGTATATGCAAGGAAACATCGATTCCATTATTGTGAAACTTGAGCCCTGCTCATTCTAGGCTTCCAATCTGGATAAATTGCCTGAGCTCGCCACGTACGCCTTGGGGATCTTGTCGTGTCCTGCAGCCAGCGTTCTCTCAGAACCTGTCTTCAGTGCTGCTGGGGGTCTGCTGGCAGATAAGCACACGTGTCTGTCCACTGACAATGTGGACATGGCTCTCAGAGGACTTTTCTTCCCCTGGGTCATCCAGGGGACGGGAAAGGCACGCGTATTTTTGAGAGTGCTTCATGCAAAGCATCTTTTTCAGCTTGAAAATTGGCTCAACTGATGCCAGTCAAGTGGGGTGTGTGTGGCCCAATTAGTGTCAACGAGGGAGACTGTGGTTGGAGTCCCCTCGCTGTGTTTCTAAAAGAACCAAGATGAACAAGTCATGGCTCTCAGAGAACTTTTCTTCCCCTGGGTCAGCCAGGGGACGGGAAAGGCACGCGTATTTTTGAGAGTGCTTCATGCAAAGCATCTTTTTCAGCTTGAAAATTGGCTCAACTGATGCCAGTCAAGTGGAGTGTGTGTGGCCCAATTAGTGGCAACGAGGGAGACTGTGGTTGGAGTCCCCTCGCTGTGTTTCTAAAAGAACCAAGATGAACAAGTCATGGCTCTCAGAGGACTTTTCTTCCCCTGGGTCAGCCAGGGGACGGGAAAGGCACGCGTATTTTTGAGAGTGCTTCATGCAAAGCATCTTTTTCATCTTGAAAATTGGGTCAACTGATGCCAGTCAAGTGGGGTGTATGTGGCCCAATTAGTGGCAACGAGGGAGACTGTGGTTGGAGTCCCCTCGCTGTGTTTCTAAAAGAACCAAGATGAACAAGTCATGGCTCTCAGAGGACTTTTCTTCCCCTGGGTCAGCCAGGGGACGGGAAAGGCACGCGTATTTTTGAGAGTGCTTCATGCAAAGCATCTTTTTCATCTTGAAAATGGGGGTCAACTGATGCCAGTCAAGTGGGGTGTGTGTGGCCCAGTTAGTGGAAACGAGGGAGACTGTGGTTGGAATCCCCTCGCTGTGTTTCTAAAAGAACCAAGATGAACAAGTCATGGCTCTCAGAGGACTTTTCTTCCCCTGGGTCAGCCAGGGGACGGGAAAGGCACGCGTATTTTTGAGAGTGCTTCATGCAAAGCATCTTTTTCATCTTGAAAATGGGGGTCAACTGATGCCAGTCAAGTAGGGTGTGTGTGGCCCAGTTAGTGGAAACGAGGGAGACTGTGGTTGGAGTCCCCTCGCTGTGTTTCTAAAAGAACCAAGATGAACAAGTCATGGCTCTCAGAGGACTTTTCTTCCCCTGGGTCAGCCAGGGGACGGGAAAAGCACGCGTATTTTTGAGAGTGCTTCATGCAAAGCATCTTTTTCATCTTGAAAATGGGGGTCAACTGATGCCAGTCAAGTGGGGTGTGTGGCCCAGTTAGTGGAAACGAGGGAGACTGTGGTTGGAGTCCCCTCGCTGTGTTTCTAAAAGAACCAAGATGAACAAGTCATGGCTCTCAGAGGACTTTTCTTCCCCTGGGTCAGCCAGGGGACGGGAAAGGCACGCGTATTTTTGAGAGTGCTTCATGCAAAGCATCTTTTTCATCTTGAAAATGGGGGTCAACTGATGCCAGTCAAGTGGGGTGTGTGTTGCCCAATTAGTGGAAACGAGGGAGACTGTGGTTGGAGTCCCCTCGCTGTGTTTCTAAAAGAACCAAGATGAACAAGTCATGGCTCTCAGAGGACTTTTCTTCCCCTGGGTCAGCCAGGGGACGGGAAAGGCACGCGTATTTTTGAGAGTGCTTCATGCAAAGCATCTTTTTCAGCTTGAAAATTGGCTCAACTGATGCCAGTCAAGTGTGGTGTGTGTGGCCCAATTAGTGGCAACGAGGGAGACTGTGGTTGGAGTCCCCTCGCTGTGTTTCTAAAAGAACCAAGATGAACAAGTCATGGCTCTCAGAGGACTTTTCTTCCCCTGGGTCAGCCAGGGGACGGGAAAGGCACGCGTATTTTTGAGAGTGCTTCATGCAAAGCATCTTTTTCATCTTGAAAATGGGGGTCAACTGATGCCAGTCAAGTGGGGTGTGTGTGGCCCAATTAGTGGAAACGAGGGAGACTGTGGTTGGAGTCCCCTCGCTGTGTTTCTAAAAGAACCAAGATGAACAAGTCATGGCTCTCAGAGGACTTTTCTTCCCCTGGGTCAGCCAGGGGACGGGAAAGGCACGCGTATTTTTGAGAGTGCTTCATGCAAAGCATCTTTTTCATCTTGAAAATGGGGGTCAACTGATGCCAGTCAAGTGGGGTGTGTGTGGCCCAGTTAGTGGAAACGAGGGAGACTGTGGTTGGAGTCCCCTCGCTGTGTTTCTAAAAGAACCAAGATAAACAAGTCATGGCTCTCAGAGGACTTTTCTTCCCCTGGGTCAGCCAGGGGACGGGAAAGGCACGCGTATTTTTGAGAGTGCTTCATGCAAAGCATCTTTTTCATCTTGAAAATGGGGGTCAACTGATGCCAGTCAAGTGGGGTGTGTGTGGCCCAGTTAGTGGAAACGAGGGAGACTGTGGTTGGAGTCCCCTCGCTGTGTTTCTAAAAGAACCAAGATGAACAAGTCATGGCTCTCAGAGGACTTTTCTTCCCCTGGGTCAGCCAGGGGACGGGAAAGGCACGCGTATTTTTGAGAGTGCTTCATGCAAAGCATCTTTTTCATCTTGAAAATGGGGGTCAACTGATGCCAGTCAAGTGGGGTGTGTGTGGCCCAATTAGTGGAAACGAGGGAGACTGTGGTTGGAGTCCCCTCGCTGTGTTTTACATGCTTTTAGAAGGGCATGACATGGCTTGAAGGTTGACTTTCAGCATCTGCAAACTGTTGGCTACCAAAATGCTGCCTTTCCAACACCTGTGGTTATAGACAATGAGGAACATACTGATGAAGATGAGACGCAGATACCCGATTGGGATGACAACTTAAATATTCGGTCAGGGCAAGAAGAGGCTCGGTCTGAGGGGGAGGGGAGTGCAAACACAACAATTGATGATGAAGTTCTAGATCCCACCTACTGTCAACCCACAGTCAGACACTCGAGGAGGTCAACAGAGGCGGTGGAGGAGGATGCAACCGACGACGAAGTTACCTTGCGCCTTCCTGGACAGAGTCGGAGCACTGGTAGCACGTCTACAACTGCATCCTCAGCCACCACTCTGCCTCTGAGCATTATTCGGGGTGGATCAACAGGTCGCATGGCCTCTAAGCCTTGCCTAGCCTGGTCCTTTTTTCACATAGAAAAAGATCGCCCAAATTATGTGATCTGTAAAATTTGTCATGGTTCTCTTAGTAGAGGTCAAAACCTCAGCAGTTTGACAACTTCTTCCATGAATCGTCACATGAATAAATATCATATGGCCCGGTGGGAAGCTCACCGTGCTGCAATGCGGCCTAGCGGAGCGAACCATCCACCGCCTGCCCCTTCCAGTGCATCCACGCGCTCGTCATTAGAGATGAGCGAACCGGTCCCGGTTCGGCTCGAGGTCGGTTCGCCGAACGGAGGTCCTGTTCGAGTTCGGCTCGTCGAACGTTCGACGAACCGAACTCGAGCCAACAGGAAACAATGCCAGGCAATCACAAACAGAAAAACACCTAGAAAACACCCTCAAAGGTGTCCAAAAGGTGACAAACAACTCACAACACATGGGAAAGTGACAAGGACATATACTCATGCGAAAACAAAAGAGCTGGACAAGGAAAAAGAGGAGGACACACAGATATATGAGTATATGCAAGGAAACATCGATTCCATTATTGTGCAACTTGAGCCCTGCTCATTTTAGGCTTCCAATCTGGATAAATTGCCTGAGCTCGCCACGTACGCCTTGGGGATCTTGTCGTGTCCTGCAGCCAGCGTTCTCTCAGAACCTGTCTTCAGTGCTGCTGGGGGTCTGCTGGCAGATAAGCACACGTGTCTGTCCACTGACAATGTGGACATGGCTCTCAGAGGACTTTTCTTCCCCTGGGTCAGCCAGGGGAGGCGAAAGGCACGCGTATTTTTGAGAGTGCTTCATGCAAAGCATCTTTTTCATCTTGAAAATGGGGGTCAACTGATGCCAGTCAAGTGGGGTGTGTGTGGCCCAATTAGTGGAAACGAGGGAGACTGTGGTTGGAGTCCCCTCGCTGTGTTTTACATGCTTTTAGAAGGGCATGACATGGCTTGAAGGTTGACTTTCAGCATCTGCAAACTGTTGGCTACCAAAATGCTGCCTTTCCAACACCTGTGGTTATAGACAATGAGGAACATACTGATGAAGATGAGACGCAGATACCCGATTGGGATGACAACTTAAATATTCGGTCAGGGCAAGAAGAGGCTCGGTCTGAGGGGGAGGGGAGTGCAAACACAACAATTGATGATGAAGTTCTAGATCCCACCTACTGTCAACCCACAGTCAGACACTCGAGGAGGTCAACAGAGGCGGTGGAGGAGGATGCAACCGACGACGAAGTTACCTTGCGCCTTCCTGGACAGAGTCGGAGCACTGGTAGCACGTCTACAACTGCATCCTCAGCCACCACTCTGCCTCTGAGCATTATTCGGGGTGGATCAACAGGTCGCATGGCCTCTAAGCCTTGCCTAGCCTGGTCCTTTTTTCACATAGAAAAAGATCGCCCAAATTATGTGATCTGTAAAATTTGTCATGGTTCTCTTAGTAGAGGTCAAAACCTCAGCAGTTTGACAACTTCTTCCATGAATCGTCACATGAATAAATATCATATGGCCCGGTGGGAAGCTCACCGTGCTGCAATGCGGCCTAGCGGAGCGAACCATCCACCGCCTGCCCCTTCCAGTGCATCCACGCGCTCGTCATTAGAGATGAGCGAACCGGTCCCGGTTCGGCTCGAGGTCGGTTCGCCGAACGGAGGTCCTGTTCGAGTTCGGCTCGTCGAACGTTCGACGAACCGAACTCGAGCCAACAGGAAACAATGCCAGGCAATCACAAACAGAAAAACACCTAGAAAACACCCTCAAAGGTGTCCAAAAGGTGACAAACAACTCACAACACATGGGAAAGTGACAAGGACATATACTCATGCGAAAACAAAAGAGCTGGACAAGGAAAAAGAGGAGGACACACAGATATATGAGTATATGCAAGGAAACATCGATTCCATTATTGTGCAACTTGAGCCCTGCTCATTTTAGGCTTCCAATCTGGATAAATTGCCTGAGCTCGCCACGTACGCCTTGGGGATCTTGTCGTGTCCTGCAGCCAGCGTTCTCTCAGAACCTGTCTTCAGTGCTGCTGGGGGTCTGCTGGCAGATAAGCACACGTGTCTGTCCACTGACAATGTGGACATGGCTCTCAGAGGTCTTTTCTTCCCCTGGGTCATCCAGGGGACGGGAAAGGCATGCGTATTTTTGAGAGTGCTTCATGCAAAGCATCTTTTTCAGCTTGAAAATTGGCTCAACTGATGCCAGTCAAGTGGGGTGTGTGTGGCCCAATTAGTGGCAACGAGGGAGACTGTGGTTGGAGTCCCCTCGCTGTGTTTCTAAAAGAACCAAGATGAACAAGTCATGGCTCTCAGAGGACTTTTCTTCCCCTGGGTCAGCCAGGGGACGGGAAAGGCACGCGTATTTTTGAGAGTGCTTCATGCAAAGCATCTTTTTCTTTTTCAAAAGGGGGGTCAACCGATGCCAGTGAAGTGGGGTGTGTGTGGCCCAGTTAGTGGAAACGAGGGAGACTGTGGTTGGAGTCCCCTCGCTGTGTTTTACATGCTTTTAGAAGGGCATGACATGGCTTGGAGGTTGACTTTCAGCATCTGCAAACTGTTGCCTACCAAAATGCTGCCTTTCCAACACCTGTGGTTATAGACAATGAGGAACATACTGATGAAGATGAGACGCAGATACCCGATTGGGATGACAACTTAAATATTCGGTCAGGGGAAGAAGAGGCTCGTTCTGAGGGGGAGGGGAGTGCAAACACAACAATTGATGATGAAGTTCTAGATCCCACCTACTGTCAACCCACAGTCAGACACTCGCGGAGGTCAACAGAGGCGGTGGAGGAGGATGCAACCGACGACGAAGTTACCTTGCGCCTTCCTGGACAGAGTCGGAGCACTGGTAGAACGTCTACAACTGCATCCTCAGCCACCACTCTGCCTCTGAGCATTATTCGGGGTGGATCAACAGGTCGCATGGCCTCTAAGCCTTGCCTAGCCTGGTCCTTTTTTGACATAGAAAAAGATCGCCCAAATTATGTGATCTGTAAAATTTGTCATGGTTCTCTTAGTAGAGGTCAAAACCTCAGCAGTTTGACAACTTCTTCCATGAATCGTCACATGAATAAATATCATATGGCCCGGTGGGAAGCTCACCGTGCTGCAATGCGGCCTAGCGGAGCGAACCATCCACCGCCTGCCCCTTCCAGTGCATCCGCGCGCTCGTCATCTTCTAGGACTGTGGGGACAGCTGTCACACCTGTTTTTCCACCCACAACTTCCACCACTGTAACCGCAACAGTCAGTTTGCTTGGTAGGTCGTCAGTTGGTTTGGAAGGGGAAACAAGTGAGTGTGTACAGCTCTCTCAGACATCGATAGCACCAACGTTGGATGAAGGCAACATCATGTCTCCGCCTGCACTTTCCTCACAAACCTGCATTTTTCCATGGACACCCTACTCAACACCGTCTACACACAGCAGCCAGATCTCTGTCCCTCAGATGTGGTCAAATAAAAGGCCACTTCCTGCGACCCATGACAAAGCGAAGAGGTTGACTCTATCCGACTGTAAGCTGTTGGCTACCGAAATGCTGCCTTTCCTCCTAGTGGACACACAGGATTTTAGAGACCTTATGTCTGTCGCTGTGATCCAGTACAAGATGCCCAATCAACACTGCTTCTCCAAGAACAGCATGCCCGCGCTACACCAGCATGTCACACACAACATCACCACTTCCTTGAGAAACTCTGTGTGCGACACGGTGCATTTCAACACAGATACTTGGACCAGTAAGCATAGACAGGGTCATTACATGTCACTGACTGGGCACTGGCAAACTATGGTGAGAGATGGAGAAGGGTCTGCTGTACAAGTCTTGCAGTCTCCACGAGTTGTTTCAATCCTTCTTCTGTATGTAGAAGTTAATACACTGCTTCTGCCTCTTCAACCTCGTGTGGGTCCTCCACCTTGGCGCAAACCCTGTGTGGTCAGGCCACCCTTCCTTGTAACTGCGCACAAGCACTACCACACACCTCCTTACTATGCTGGCAGCAGAGCTCAATGCCATCAGGCGGTCAAAGTTTTACTTTGAAATGTATGGGAAATGTGAGTCACACCGCTGAGAAGTTGTGGACGGTTAGCTCTGGATACCGAGTTTCATCAATGGTTGTCTCCACTCAACCAGCAGCCAGGGAAGGCCGGGTGCGACAATGATGCAAACATGGGTGCGGCCCTTCGCTGTGACAATGTGACACACATGGCTTGTGTGGTTCACGTGTTGAACCTGGTTGTCCAGCAATTTTTAAAGCACTATCCTGGACCACATGGCCTTCTGCAGAGAGCACGGTGTAACGCCTTCCTTGATCCACACACTCAGATGGGCTGTTAATGATAGGCTAGAGGGAAGCCACTCACCAAGCAGGACCCCTAGAACCCTGAAACCCTTTAACCCCTATACAGGGATTAGGAATTGCACAGGGCCCAAGGTGATTAATACCTGTGGAAGGCTGCAGTTCCAGAGAATAGTAGTCAGGCAGGGTCAAAACATTAATTGAGGAACAGGAACAGAATGGGACGGCCAGGACTTAATCAGAAAACAAGCAGAGGTGAAATGCGGATCGGCCAACAAGGTACATAAACAGCAAGCAGGAAAAGTAGTCAGGTAACAAGCACACAAAATCATAAAACTGAACTGGGGGTAAAAGTAACCAGAGGTCATAGCTATGTCTGGCAGTGGTCTGCAGACAGGATGGGCATAAAAAAGGGTGTGGTGTCTTCCCATTGGTTGTAGCTGAATGATGGTATTTCATCTGTGAGATACCCACCAGCTACATTCAGCCAGAGATTCTGCATCTGTCAAGGTAATGCAGCCCAGTGGGTGAGCATAACCTGCGTCCACCTGCGCCGCTGGCATCGACTCCTCTCCCATCATCAGCACTATTCATGAAAGGAACACGTTGTCACCTGGCGACCGGAGTACAAATTGACGGAGCGGACTCCGTTGGTGACTTAACAGCCGTGTGCGGCAATGATGAAAACCTGGCTGCGGGCCATCCTCAGGGCAATGTGACACATGTGCCTTGTATGGCTCACGTGTTGAACCGAATTCTCCAGCAATTTTTAAAACACCATCCCGGCCTACATGGCCTTGTGCAGCGGGCACGCTCGCTATGTGCTCACTTACATTGTGCGCACACAGCAGCTCAACAACTTTCATCACTCCGGAAGTCTTAGGGTCTGGCAGTTAAACGCCGGAAATGCGATGTTCCGACACGCAGGAATTGGAATCTGCACATGTTGCAGCGTGTGTGGCAGCACCGCAGAGCCCTGCTGAAATACGGTATGACATATAGCCTGGGATAACTTGATCCAGAGGTGGTGCAGATCACGCTGCTGGAGTGGTGTCAGATCAAGGACCTATGCACCCTGCTACACAGTTTACAAATGTCGACGAAGATGTTTAGCACTGGCAATGTCATTCTCAGCGTGACAATTCTGGTCATCTACATGATGGAGCACACTGTAATTATTATTTGGAGTCAGGTGTTGGGACAAGAGGAAGGGGAGGAAGTACAGGAGGAGTCATATGCGGAAGGGATAACAAGATCTACGAGGTCCAGATGGTCAGCGGCACCTATGCGGCATTCATGGTGAGGGAGAGGAATTAACAAGGGCGCATAGTATCAGCAAAAAGTGTTGATGAAAGTGCAGGAGCCCATGAAGAAATGGAGGACGAACTGGCGATGGGCATGGAAGACTCAGCAGATGAGTGAGAGCTTGCTCACATTTCGGTTGTGCGAGGTTGTGGGGAGAGGGCAGAGGAAGGATGCACGATTCTCACCTCTCTGCCACCAACACACCAAGGACTTGGTCCTCCTGGATGCACAAGACACATGAGCGCCTTCTTGCTGCACTACCTACATGACCCTCGGATTGTATGAATTGGAAGTAATCCTGAATACTGGGTTGCCACACTGTTAGATCCCCGGTACGAGACAAAATTTGGCAAACTAATTCCTGCCATAGAAACGGACGCACGTATACAGGAGTATCTGCAGAATGTGGTACGCAATCTTAGATCTACTTTTCCACTAAACACCAGTGCTGCACAGAGTGAATCTCAACGCTTTGTCATGGATAGGAGGAAATGGTCTTTTACTTGTCCACATCGGAGGGACCGAGGGATGGCTGCTGTGCTGAGATGGCGTTGAGTACGGTGTCCCTGCAGAGTTGCACTTTTGGTCATATACCAAAATGAGTTGAAAAAGGACAGATGCTGGTGGAAAGGGGAACAGGTGTGTTGGAAAGGGGAAAAAAGTTTGGGTCCGTGGATTTGGTGGTTAAGCAACTGTAACATTTGCTGAAGAAACACCATCTGTTACAGTGGGACTGGCAGATTTGGATAAAGTGGTATATACTATGTTACCGCTATATAACGAAAATTAATAAGAAAAGAAAGAGAAAGGTATATATCCCCATCAGCAGTCAGTGTCCACCGTGCTCCCAGTTGGAAAAGAAGAGGTTGGCAACTGGAAGGTTTGGTGGAGGATACAGAGCTGTGTGGCTATGAAACTAATAGTAGCCTGAACCGAGTTAGACGCCATTCGGATCTGGAGACTGTGAGCCCTGTTAGCGTCACAGGGTCCACATGCCCACACAGCCCAGGAACTCCCTGTTAACAACACAGGGGCCATTGAGTACGCTGACCGTGTGCGTAGGGGCACACCTGTGGACAGCAGGCGCATCAGCAGCAGCAGGCCTGTTAATGCCACTGGGCTGCACAAACAGGACTGGTAGGACAGGAGCTGGTCTTAACCGTTCTGCGTTACCAACTGTGGTGGTGGCCTGCATCGACACCCTATCCCTGCCTACCTCTGGCCTAAAGCCGCAATGGGTTCAACACATGGAGGTGTGCTCTTTCGTAGCATAATAGAAGACTGCGCACCTCCTTGTTGGCCCCAGCCCCTTTTATAACCTGGGTCCGCCCCAAACCAGGGTGAACCACAATGTACCTCCTGGAGACAAAAGTAGAGTGACACGTCATGAGTGGCATAACTAGCGTCCTATTTGGAACCGCAACTTCAATGATGACCTCATGGCTGCCATGACCCAAACACCTCACCAGTCATCGTCTGACCATCAATAATGTGGTGACAAGTCATAGGGGTGAGCCTCTGCAAGCCATTTGGGAGGACACCTGATGCCCTGTGGTCTATATGGGACCCCCACATCAGGGGCAGGGCCAAAGAGTTCATTACCGGACCTAGTCTCTGATGCAGGAAGTGCCTGAGCATGCTCAGTAGCATGAAATACAGTCTCTGAAAAAAGACTATCAGCTTTAGCATGGTGTCTAGGCACAAAACAGGACTTAGACCCGGCACGGAATGCAAGCACCTGTGCAAAGAGGCTTTTCACACTTAGTGTGGGAGCATGCGCTGTATCCTGAAATGAAGACTTAGCGTCAGGAATAACACAGTCAGGCTGAGCATACTCACTAGGCGAAACACTGTATTAGGCTGCAGCTGGGGTAAATCGGCACACGCATGCGCACTAGCTGCCTCTCCACACTTAGACGTGGAGGGGAAATTGCTCTTGGAGATGCTGTCTATGAACAGAAGGAAAAGCTAAAGGAAGCCTGACTTTCTATCCCTCCGAATTATGAAATGCAGCAATGAATTCCATGAGTTTGCTATAACATTAGCATAGCAAAATGTGCATGAGGGTGTCATGTAGAGGTGCTATAAATAGCTTGTCACCAGTGGGGCACTATTGAAATACAACAGCCAGTTCTATGATGCCACTAAATGGCAGTATTTTTTGCTATCATTATAGATTATTAAAAACAGAGCAGGAGGGTGTCATGCAGAGGTGCTGCACATAGATTTGCAGTAGTGTGAATAGACAAAAGTACAATAGCCACGTTTAGGATGCCACTAGGTACACTGACTGTTTGCTAGTATAATGGCTTAGTTATAATGAGTTGGAGTGTGCAATGCAGGTAGAGGTGCTGCAAATGTCTTTGCACTAGTGGGACTATAGCAAAGTCCAATAGCCACGTTTAGGATGCCACTAGGTACACTGACTGTTTGCTAGTATAATGGCTTAGTTAAAAAGAGTTGGAGTGTGCAATGCAGGCAGACGTGCTGCAAATATCTTTACAATAGTGTGAATAGACAAAAGTCAAATAGCCACGTTTAGGATGCCAATAGGTACACTGACTGTTTGCTAGTATAATGGCTTAGTTATAATGAGTTGGAGTGTGCAATGCAGGTAGAGGTGCTGCAAATGTCTTTGCACTAGTGGGACTATAGCAAAGTCCAATAGCCACGTTTAGGATGCCACTAGGTACACTGACTGTTTGCTAGTATAATGGCTTAGTTAAAAAAAGTTGGAGTGTGCAATGCAGGCAGACGTGCTGCAAATATCTTTCCACTAGTGTGACTACACAAAAGTACAATAGCCACGTTTAGGATGTCACTAGGTACACTGACTGTTTGCTAGTATAATGGCTTAGTTAAAAAGAGTTTGAGTGTGCAATGCAGGCAGACGTGCTCTGCAAATGTTTTTGCACTAGTGGGACTATAGCAAAGTCCAATAGCCACGTTTAGGATGCCACTAGGTACACTGACTGTTTGCTAGTATAATGGCTTAGTTATAATGAGTTGGAGTGTGCAATGCAGGTAGAGGTGCTGCAAATGTCTTTGCACTAGTGGGACTATAGCAAAGTCCAATAGCCACGTTTAGGATGCCACTAGGTACACTGACTGTTTGCTAGTATAATGGCTTAGTTAAAAAGAGTTGGAGTGTGCAATGTAGTCAGACGTGCTGCAAATATCTTTACAATAGTGTGAATAGACAAAAGTCCAATAGCCACGTTTAGGATGCCACTAGGTACACTGACTGTTTGCTAGTATAATGGCTTAGTTAAAAAAGTTGGAGTGTGCAATGCAGGCAGACGTGCTGCAAATATCTTTACAATAGTGTGAATAGACAAAAGTACAATAGCCACTTTTAGGATGCCACTAGGTACACTGACTGTTTGCTAGTATAATGGCTTAGTTATAATGAGTTGGAGTGTGCAATGCAGGCAGACGTGCTCTGCAAATGTCTTTGCACTAGTGGGACTATAGCAAAGTCCAATAGCCACGTTTAGGATGCCACTAGGTACACTGACTGCTTGCTAGTATAATGGCTTAGTTAAAAAGAGTTGGAGTGTGCAATGCAGGCAGACGTGCTGCAAATATCTTTACAATAGTGTGAATAGACAAAAGTCCAATAGCCACGTTTAGGATGCCACTAGGTACACTGAGTGTTTGCTAGTATATTGGCTTAGTTATAATGAGTTTGAGTGTGCAATGCAGGCAGACGTGCTGCAAATATCTTTCCACTAGTGTGACTACACAAAAGTCCAATAGCCACGTTTAGGATGCCACTAGGTACACTGACTGTTTGCTAGTATAATGGCTTAGTTAAAAAGAGTTGGAGTGTGCAATGCAGGCAGACGTGCTGCAAATATCTTTACAATAGTGTGAATAGACAAAAGTCCAATAGCCACGTTTAGGATGCCACTAGGTACACTGAGTGTTTGCTAGTATATTGGCTTAGTTATAATGAGTTTGAGTGTGCAATGCAGGCAGACGTGCTGCAAATATCATTACAATAGTGTGAATAGACAAAAGTCCAATAGCCACGTTTAGGATGCCACTAGGTACACTGACTGTTTGTAAGTATAATGGCTTAGTTATAATGAGTTGGAGTGTGCAATGCAAGTAGAGGTGCTGCAAATGTCTTTGCACTAGTGGGACTATAGCAAAGTCCAATAGCCACGTTTAGGATGCCACTAGGTACACTGACTGTTTGCTAGTATAATGGCTTAGTTAAAAAAAGTTGGAGTGTGCAATGCAGGCAGACGTGCTGCAAATATCTTTCCACTAGTGTGACTACACAAAAGTACAATAGCCACGTTTAGGATGCCACTAGGTACACTGACTGTTTGCTAGTATAATGGCTTAGTTAAAAAGAGTTGGAGTGTGCAATGATGCAGGCAGACGTGCTCTGCAAATGTCTTTGCACTAGTGGGACTATAGCAAAGTCCAATAGCCACGTTTAGGATGCCACTAGGTACACTGACTGTTTGCTAGTATAATGGCTTAGTTAAAAAGAGTTGGAGTGTGCAATGCAGGCAGACGTGCTGCAAATATCTTTCCACTAGTGTGACTACACAAAAGTACAATAGCCACGTTTAGGATGCCACTAGGTACTCTGACTGTTTGCTAGTATAATGGCTTAGTTAAAAAGAGTTGGAGTGTGCAATGCAGGCAGACGTGCTCTGCAAATGTCTTTGCACTAGTGGGACTACAGCAAAGTCCAATAGCCACGTTTAGGATGCCACTAGGTACACTGACTGTTTGCTAGTATAATGGCTTAGTTATAATGAGTTGGAGTGTGCAATGCAGGTAGAGGTGCTGCAAATGTCTTTGCACTTATGGGACTATAGCAAAGTCCAATAGCCACGTTTAGGATGCCACTAGGTACACTGACTGTTTGCTAGTATAATGGCTTAGTTAAAAAAAGTTGGAGTGTGCAATGCAGGCAGACATGCTGCAAATATCTTTCCACTAGTGTGACTACACAAAAGTCCAATAGCCACGTTTAGGATGCCACTAGGTACACTGACTGTTTGCTAGTATAATGGCTTAGTTAAAAAGAGTTGGAGTGTGCAATGCAGGCAGAGGTGCTGCAAATATCTTTACAATAGTGTGAATAGACAAAAGTACAATAGCCACGTTTAGGATGCCACTAGGTACACTGACTGTTTGCTAGCATAATGGCTTAGTTAAAAAGAGTTGGAGTGTGCAATGCAGGCAGACGTGCACTGCAAATGTCTTTGCACTAGTGGGACTATAGCAAAGTCCAATAGCCACGTTTAGGATGCCACTAGGTACACTGACTGTTTGCTAGTATAATGGCTTAGTTAAAAAGAGTTGGAGTGTGCAATGCAGGCAGACATGCTGCAAATATCTTTACAATAGTGTGAATAGACAAAAGTCCAATAGCCACGTTTAGGATGCCACTAGGTACACTGACTGTTTGCTATTATAATGGCTTAGTTAAAAAAGTTGGAGTGTGCAATGCAGGCAGACGTGCTGCAAATATCTTTACAATAGTGTGAATAGACAAAAGTCCAATAGCCACGTTTAGGATGCCACTAGGTACACTGACTGTTTGCTAGTATAATGGCTTAGTTAAAAAGAGTTGGAGTGTGCAATGCAGGCAGACGTGCTGCAAATATCTTTACAATAGTGTGAATAGACAAAAGTCCAATAGCCACGTTTAGGATGCCACTAGGTACACTGACTGTTTGCTAGTATAATGGCTTAGTTAAAAAAGTTGGAGTGTGCAATGCAGGCAGACTTGCTCTGCAAATGTCTTTGCACTAGTGGGACTATAGCAAAGTCCAATAGCCACGTTTAGGATGCCACTAGGTACACTGACTGTTTGCTAGTATAATGGCTTAGTTAAAAAGAGTTGGAGTGTGCAATGCAGGCAGACGTGCTGCAAATATCTTTACAATAGTGTGAATAGACAAAAGTCCAATAGCCACGTTTAGGATGCCACTAGGTACACTGACTGCTAGTATAATGGCTTAGTTATAATGAGTTGGAGTGTGCAATGCAGGTAGAGGTGCTGCAAATGTCTTTGCACTAGTGGGACTATAGCAAAGTCCAATAGCCACGTTTAGGATGCCACTAGGTTCACTGACTGTTTGCTAGTATAATGGCTTAGTTAAAAAAAGTTGGAGTGTGCAATGCAGGCAGACGTACTGCAAATATCTTTCCACTAGTATGACTACACAAAAGTACAATAGCCACGTTTAGGATGCCACTAGGTACACTGACTGTTTGCTAGTATAATGGCTTAGTTAAAAAGAGTTGGAGTGTGCAATGCAGGCAGACGTGCTCTGCAAATGTCTTTGCACTAGTGGGACTATAGCAAAGTCCAATAGCCACGTTTAGGATGCCACTAGGTACACTGACTGTTTGCTAGTATAATGGCTTAGTTATAATGAGTTGGAGTGTGCAGAGGACAGGAGGGTACAGTGCCAGGATTGTGGGTATGGGTAGAGGAATGGAAGCCTGCCTTTCTATTCCCTCCTAATGGTGAAATGCAGCGACAAAATCCCTGACCTTGGCTACACAGACGCTGTCTCTGTTTTCAGGACCTGTCACCTATGGCTCTCTGACCCTGCCGGTTTGAGCCCTTAAAAGGACTGCTAGAAAGTGCTCTCCCTAAGCTGTCTAACGCTGTGTATGGAGCGCATACAGCTGTATCGGCGATAGGACTCAGGAGGACGGAGCTGCGACAGTGATGTCTGACACCAAAGACGCAGAAGAGATAATGGCGTCCTGGAGGAAAATGTCCGGTTTTATAATGCAGGGACATGTGACATGGACATCCTATCACACATGCCGTTGCTTCTCTGGCTAAAAGTCCACTTAGCTGTGTGTGTGTCTGGGATTGGCTGACATGCTGGCCCGCCCCACTACACGCGCGCTTAGGGAAGGAATACAAGGAAAAAAAAAAAAATGGTGATCGCCATTATAGAAACAGCAGTGATCTGAAGGCGCTGTTCACGCACACTATACACTGAAATGTCATAATAGTGTGATTCACAGAGTGACTTACACTATTACAGCAGAAACCAAGCTAGGATTTAGCTGGTTGTTTGCTGCTAGAACCGTTCTCGAACGTTTCTAGAACTATCGAGCTTTTGCAAAAAGGTTGAGTTCTAGTTCGATCTAGAACAGGCCCCAAAATCACTCGAGCCTAGAACTGGAGAACCTCGAACCACGAACCGCGCTCAACTCTACTCGTCATCTTCTAGGACTGTGGGGACAGCTGTCACACCTGTTTTTCCACCCACAACTTCCACCACTGTAACCGCAACAGGCAGTTTGCTTGGTAGGTCGTCAGTTGGTTTGGAAGGGGAAACAAGTGAGTGTGTACAGCTCTCTCAGACATCGATAGCACCAACGTTGGATGAAGGCAACATCATGTCTCCGCCTGCACTTTCCTCACAAACCTGCATTTTTCCAGGGACACCCTACACAACACCGTCTACACACAGCAGCCAGATCTCTGTCCCTCAGATGTGGTCAAATAAAAGGCCACTCCCTGCGACCCATGACAAAGCTAAGAGGTTGACTCTATTTCTCTGTAAGCTGTTGGCTACCGAAATGCTGCCTTTCCGCCTAGTGGACACACAGGATTTTAGAGACCTTATGTCTGTCGCTGTGATCCAGTACAAGATGCCCAATCACCACTGCTTCTCCAAGAAAAGCATGCCCGCGCTACACCAGCATGTCACACACAACATCACCACTTCCTTGAAAAACTCTGTGTGCGACAGGGTGCATTTCAACACAGATACTTGGACCAGTAAGCATAGACAGGGTCATTACATGTCACTGACTGGGCACTGGCAAACTATGGTGAGAGATGGAGAAGGGTCTGCTGTACAAGTCTTGCCGTCCCCACGAGTTGTTTCAATCCTTCTTCTGTATGTAGAAGTTAATACACTGCTTCTGCCTCTTCAACCTCGTGTGGGTCCTCCACCTTGGCGCAAACCCTGTGTGGTCAGGCCACCCTTCCTTGTAACTGCGCACAAGGACTACCACACACCTCCTTACTATGCTGGCAGCAGAGCTCAATGCCATCAGGCGGTCAAAGTTTTACTTTGAAATGTATGGGAAATGTGAGTCACACCGCTGAGAAGTTGTGGACGGTTAGCTCTGGAGACCGAGTTTCATCAATGGTTGTCTCCACTCAACCAGCAGCCAGGGAAGGCCGGGTGCGACAATGATGCAAACATGGGTGCGGCCCTTCGCTGTGACAATGTGACACACGTGCCTTGTGTGGTTCACGTGTTGAACCTGGTTGTCCAGCAATTTTTAAAGCACTATCCTGGCCCACATGGTCTTCTGCAAAGAGCACGGTGTAACGCCTTCCTTGATCCACACACTCAGATGGGCTGTAAATGATAGGCTAGAGGGAAGCCACTCACCAAGCAGGACCCCTAGAACCCTGAAACCCTTTAACCCCTATACAGGGATTAGGAATTACACAGGGCTTAAGTTGATCAATACCTGTGGAAGGCTGCAGTTCCAGAGAATAGTAGTCAGGCAGGGTCAAAACATTAATTGAGGAACAGGAACAGAATGGGACGACCAGGACTTAATCAGAAAACAAGCAGGGGTGAAATGCGGATCGGCCAACAAGGTACATAAACAGCAAGCAGGAAAAGTAGTCAGGTAACAAGCACACAAAATCATAAAACTGAACTGGGGGTAAAAGCAGAGCTATGTCTGGCAGTGGTCTGCAGACAGGATGGGCATAAAAAAGGGTGTGGTGTCTTCCCATTGGTTGTAGCTGAATGATGGTATTTCATCTGTGAGATACCCACCAGCTACATTCAGCCAGAGATTCTGCATCTGTCAAGGTAATGCAGCCCAGTGGGTGAGCATAACCTGCGTCCACCTGCGCCGCTGGCATCGACTCCTCTCCCATCATCAGCACTATTCATGAAAGGAACACGTTGTCACCTGGTGACCGGAGTACAAATTGATGGAGCGGACTCCGTTGGTGACTTAACAGCCGTGTGCGGCAATGATGCAAACCTGGCTGCGGGCCATCGTCAGGGCAATGTGACACACGTGCCTTGTATGGCTCACGTGTTGAACCTAATTCTCCAGCAATTTTTAAAACACCATCACGGCCTACATGGCCTTGTGCAGCGGGCACGCTCGCTATGTGCTCACTTACATTGTGCGCACACAGCAGCTCAACAACTTTCATCACTCCGGAAGTCTTAGGGTCTGGCAGTTAAACGCCGGAAATGCGATGTTCCGACACGCAGGAATTGGAATCTGCACATGTTGCAGCGTGTGTGGCAGCACCGCAGAGCCCTGCTGAAATACGGTATGACATATAGCCTGGGATAACTTGATCCAGAGGTGGTGCAGATCACGCTGCTGGAGTGGTGTCAAATCAAGGACCTATGCACCCTGCTACACAGTTTACAAATGTCGACGAAGATGTTTAGCACTGGCAATGTCATTCTCAGCGTGACAATTCTGGTCATCTACATGATGGAGCACACTGTAATTATTATTTGGAGTCAGGTGTTGGGACAAGAGGAAGGGGAGGAAGTACAGGAGGAGTCATATGCGGAAGGGATAACAAGATCTACGAGGTCCAGATGGTCATCGGCACCTATGCGGCAGTCATGGTGAGGGAGAGGGATTAACAAGGGCGCATAGTATCAGCAAAAAGTGTTGAGGAAGGTGCAGGAGCCCATGAAGAAATGGAGGACGAATTGGCGATGGGCATGGAAGACTCAGCAGATGAGTGAGAGCTTGCTCACATTTCGGTTGTGCGAGGTTGTGGGGAGAGGGCAGAGGAAGGAGGCACGATTCTCACCTCTCTGCCACCAACACACCAAGGACTTGGTCCTCCTGGATGCACAAGACACATGAGCGGCTTCTTGCTGCACTACCTACAACATGACCCTCGGATTGTACGAATTCAAAGTAATCCAGAATACTGGGTTGCCACACTGTTACATCCCCGGTACAAGACAAAATTTGGCAAAATAATTCCTGCCATAGAAATGGACGCATGTATACAGGAGTATCTGCAGAATGTGGTACGCAATCTTAGATCTACTTTTCCACTAAACACCAGTGCTGCACAGAGTGAATCTCAACGCTTTGTCATGGATAGGAGGAAATGGTCTTTTACTTGTCCACATCGGAGGGACCGAGGGATGGCTGCTGTGCTGAGATGGCGTTGAGTACGGTGTCCCTGCAGAGTTGCACTTTTGGTCATATACCAAAATGAGTTGAAAAAGGACAGATGCTGGTGGAAAGGGGAACAGGTGTGTTGGAAAGGGGAAAAAAGTTTTGGTCCGTGGATTTGGTGGTTAAGCAACAGTAACATTTGCTGAAGAAACACCATCTGTTACAGTGGGACTGGCAGATTTGGATAAAGTGGTATATACTATGTTACCGCTATATAACGAAAATTAATAAGAAAAGAAAGAGAAAGGTATATATCCCCATCAGCAGTCAGTGTCCACCGTACCCAGTTGGAAAAGGAGAGGTTGGCAACTGGAAGGTTTGGTGGAGGATACAGAGCTGTGTGGCTATGAAACTAATAGTAGCCTGAACCGAGTTAGACGCCATTCGGATCTGGAGACTGGGAGCCCTGTTAGCGTCACAGGGTCCACATGCCCACCCAGCCCAGGAACTCCCTGTTAACAACACAGGGGCCATTGAGTACGCTGACCGTGTGCGTAGGGGCACACCTGTGGACAGCAGGCGCCTCAGCAGCAGCAGGCCTGTTAATGCCACTGGGCTGCACAAGCAGGACTGGTAGGACAGGAGCTGGTCTTAACCGTTCTGCGTTACCAACTGTGGTGGTGGCCTGCATCGACACCCTATCCCTGCCTACCTCTGGCCTAAAGCCGCAATGGGTTCAACACATGGAGGTGTGCTCCTTCAGAGCATAATAGAAGACTGCGCACCTCCTTGTTGGCTCCAGCCCCTTTTATAACCTGGGTCCGCCCCAAACCAGGGTGAACCACAATGCACCTCCTGGAGACAAAAGTAGAGTGACACGTCATAAATGGCATAACTAGCGTCCTATTTGGAACCGCAACTTCAATGATGACCTCATGGCTGTCATGACCCAAACACCTCACCAGTCATCGTCTGACCATCAATAATGCGGTGACAAGTCATAGGGGTGGACCTCTGCAAGCCATTTGGGAGGACACCTGATGCCCTGTGGTCTATATGTGCCCCCCCACATCAGGGGCAGGGCCAAAGAGTTCATTACCGGACCTAGTCTCTGATGCAGTAAGTGCCTGAGCATGCTCAGTAGCATGAAATACAGTCTCTGAAAAAAGACTATCAGCTTTAGCATGGTGTCTAGGCACAAAACAGGACTTAGACCCGGCACGGAATGCAAGCACCTGTGCAAAGAGGCTTTTCACACTTAGTGTGGGAGCATGCGCTGTATCCCGAAATGAAGACTTAGCGTCAGGAATGGCACAGTCAGGCTGAGCATACTCACTAGGCGAAACACTGTAATTAGGCTGCAGCTGGGGTAAATCGGCACACGCATGTGCACTAGCTGCCTCTTTACACTTAGACGTGGAGGGGAAATTGCTCTTGGAGATGCTGTCTATGAACAGAAGGAAAAGCTAAAGGAAGCCTGACTTTCTATCCCTCCGAATTATGAAATGCAGCAATGAATTCCCTGAGTTTGCTATAACATTAGCGTAGCAAAATGTGCATGAGGGTGTCATGTAGAGGTGCTATAAATAGCTTGTCACCAGTGGGGCACTAATGGAATACAACAGCCAGTTCTATGATGCCACTAAATGGCAGTATTTTTTGCTATCATTATAGCTTATTAAAAACAGAGCAGGAGGGTGTCATGCAGAGGTGCTGCTAATAGATTTGCAGTAGTGTGAATAGACAAAAGTACAATAGCCACGTTTAGGATGCCACTAGGTACACTGACTGTTTGCTAGCATAATGGCTTAGTTAAAAAAAGTTTGAGTGTGCAATGCAGGCAGACGTGCTGCAAATATCTTTACAATAGTGTGAATAGACAAAAGTCCAATAGCCACGTTTAGGATGCCACTAGGTACACTGACTGTTTGCTAGCATAATGGCTTAGTTAAAAAGAGTTGGAGTGTGCAATGCAGGCAGACGTGCTGCAAATATCTTTACAATAGTGTGAATAGACAAAAGGACAATAGCCACGTTTAGGATGCCACTAGGTACACTGACTGTTTGCTAGCATAATGGCTTAGTTAAAAAGAGTTGGAGTGTGCAATGCAGGCAGACGTGCTGCAAATATCTTTACAATAGTGTGAATAGACAAAAGTACAATAGCCACTTCTTGTATGCCACTAGGTACACTGACTGTTTGCTAGTATAATGGCTTAGTTAAAAAGAGTTGGAGTGTGCAATGCAGGCAGACGTGCTGCAAATATCTTTACAATAGTGTGAATAGACAAAAGTACAATAGCCACTTCTTGTATGCCACTAGGTACACTGACTGTTTGCTAGTATAATGGCTTAGTTAAAAAGAGTTGGAGTGTGCAATGCAGGCAGACGTGCTGCAAATATCTTTACAATAGTGTGAATAGACAAAAGTCCAATAGCCACGTTTAGGATGCCACTAGGTACACTGACTGTTTGCTAGCATAATGGCTTAGTTAAAAAAAGTTGGACTGTGCAATGCAGGCAGACGTGCTGCAAATATCTTTACAATAGTGTGAATAGACAAAAGTACAATAGCCACGTTTAGGATGCCACTAGGTACACTGACTGTTTGCTAGCATAATGGCTTAGTTAAAAAGAGTTTGAGTGTGCAATGCAGGCAGACGTGCTGCAAATATCTTTACAATAGTGTGAATAGACAAAAGTACAATAGCCACGTTTAGGATGCCACTAGGTACACTGACTGTTTGCTAGCATAATGGCTTAGTTAAAAAGTGTTGGAGTGTGCAATGCAGGCAGACGTGCTGCAAATATCTTTACAATAGTGTGAATAGACAAAAGTACAATAGCCACGTTTAGGATGCCACTAGGTACACTGACTGTTTACTAGCATAATGGCTTAGTTAAAAAGAGTTGGAGTGTGCAATGCAGGCAGACGTGCTGCAAATATCTTTACAATAGTGTGAATAGACAAAAGTACAATAGCCACTTCTTGTATGCCACTAGGTACACTGACTGTTTGCTAGTATAATGGCTTAGTTAAAAAGAGTTGGAGTGTGCAATGCAGGCAGACGTGCTGCAAATATCTTTACAATAGTGTGAATAGACAAAAGTCCAATAGCCACGTTTAGGATGCCACTAGGTACACTGACTGTTTGCTAGTATAATGGCTTAGTTAAAAAAAGTTGGACTGTGCAATGCAGGCAGACGTGCTGCAAATATCTTTACAATAGTGTGAATAGACAAAAGTACAATAGCCACTTCTTGTATGCCACTAGGTACACTGACTGTTTGCTAGTATAATGGCTTAGTTAAAAAAAGTTGGACTGTGCAATGCAGGCAGACGTGCTGCAAATATCTTTACAATAGTGTGAATAGACAAAAGTACAATAGCCACGTTTAGGATGCCACTAGGTACACTGACTGTTTGCTAGCATAATGGCTTAGTTAAAAAGAGTTGGAGTGTGCAATGCAGGCAGACGTGCTGCAAATATCTTTACAATAGTGTGAATAGACAAAAGTACAATAGCCACGTTTAGGATGCCACTAGGTACACTGACTGTTTGCTAGTATAATGGCTTAGTTAAAAAGAGTTGGAGTGTGCAATGCAGGCAGACGTGCTGCAAATATCTTTACAATAGTGTGAATAGACAAAAGTACAATAGCCACGTTTAGGATGCCACTAGGTACACTGACTGTTTACTAGCATAATGGCTTAGTTAAAAAGAGTTGGAGTGTGCAATGCAGGCAGACGTGCTGCAAATATCTTTACAATAGTGTGAATAGACAAAAGTACAATAGCCAAGTTTACGATGCCACTAGGTACACTGACTGTTTGCTAGTATAATGGCTTAGTTAAAAAAAGTTGGACTGTGCAATGCAGGCAGACGTGCTGCAAATATCTTTACAATAGTGTGAATAGACAAAAGTACAATAGCCACTTCTTGTATGCCACTAGGTACACTGACTGTTTGCTAGTATAATGGCTTAGTTAAAAAGAGTTGGAGTGTGCAATGCAGGCAGACGTGCTGCAAATATCTTTACAATAGTGTGAATAGACAAAAGTACAATAGCCACTTCTTGTATGCCACTAGGTACACTGACTGTTTGCTAGTATAATGGCTTAGTTAAAAAGAGTTGGAGTGTGCAATGCAGGCAGACGTGCTGCAAATATCTTTACAATAGTGTGAATAGACAAAAGTCCAATAGCCACGTTTAGGATGCCACTAGGTACACTGACTGTTTGCTAGTATAATGGCTTAGTTAAAAAAAGTTGGACTGTGCAATGCAGGCAGACGTGCTGCAAATATCTTTACAATAGTGTGAATAGACAAAAGTACAATAGCCACTTCTTGTATGCCACTAGGTACACTGACTGTTTGCTAGTATAATGGCTTAGTTAAAAAAAGTTGGACTGTGCAATGCAGGCAGACGTGCTGCAAATATCTTTACAATAGTGTGAATAGACAAAAGTACAATAGCCACGTTTAGGATGCCACTAGGTACACTGACTGTTTGCTAGCATAATGGCTTAGTTAAAAAGAGTTGGAGTGTGCAATGCAGGCAGACGTGCTGCAAATATCTTTACAATAGTGTGAATAGACAAAAGTACAATAGCCACGTTTAGGATGCCACTAGGTACACTGACTGTTTGCTAGTATAATGGCTTAGTTAAAAAGAGTTGGAGTGTGCAATGCAGGCAGACGTGCTGCAAATATCTTTACAATAGTGTGAATAGACAAAAGTACAATAGCCACGTTTAGGATGCCACTAGGTACACTGACTGTTTACTAGCATAATGGCTTAGTTAAAAAGAGTTGGAGTGTGCAATGCAGGCAGACGTGCTGCAAATATCTTTACAATAGTGTGAATAGACAAAAGTACAATAGCCAAGTTTACGATGCCACTAGGTACACTGACTGTTTGCTAGTATAATGGCTTAGTTAAAAAAAGTTGGACTGTGCAATGCAGGCAGACGTGCTGCAAATATCTTTACAATAGTGTGAATAGACAAAAGTACAATAGCCACTTCTTGTATGCCACTAGGTACACTGACTGTTTGCTAGTATAATGGCTTAGTTAAAAAGAGTTGGAGTGTGCAATGCAGGCAGACGTGCTGCAAATATCTTTACAATAGTGTGAATAGACAAAAGTACAATAGCCACGTTTAGGATGCCACTAGGTACACTGAGTGTTTGCTAGCATAATGGCTTAGTTAAAAAGAGTTGGAGTGTGCAATGCAGGCAGACGTGCTGCAAATATCTTTACAATAGTGTGAATAGACAAAAGTACAATAGCCACGTTTAGGATGCCACTAGGTACACTGACTGTTTACTAGCATAATGGCTTAGTTAAAAAGAGTTGGAGTGTGCAATGCAGGCAGACGTGCTGCAAATATCTTTACAATAGTGTGAATAGACAAAAGTACAATAGCCAAGTTTACGATGCCACTAGGTACACTGACTGTTTGCTAGTATAATGGCTTAGTTAAAAAAAGTTGGACTGTGCAATGCAGGCAGACGTGCTGCAAATATCTTTACAATAGTGTGAATAGACAAAAGTACAATAGCCACTTCTTGTATGCCACTAGGTACACTGACTGTTTGCTAGTATAATGGCTTAGTTAAAAAGAGTTGGAGTGTGCAATGCAGGCAGACGTGCTGCAAATATCTTTACAATAGTGTGAATAGACAAAAGTACAATAGCCACGTTTAGGATGCCACTAGGTACACTGACTGTTTGCTAGCATAATGGCTTAGTTAAAAAGAGTTTGAGTGTGCAATGCAGGTAGACGTGCTGCAAAACTCTTTACAATAGTGTGAATAGACAAAAGTACAATAGCCACTTCTTGTATGCCACTAGGTACACTGACTGTTTGCTAGTATAATGGCTTAGTTAAAAAGAGTTGGAGTGTGCAATGCAGGCAGACGTGCTGCAAATATCTTTACAATAGTGTGAATAGACAAAAGTCCAATAGCCACGTTTAGGATGCCACTAGGTACACTGACTGTTTGCTAGTATAATGGCTTAGTTAAAAAAAGTTGGACTGTGCAATGGAGGCAGACGTGCTGCAAATATCGTTACAATAGTGTGAATAGACAAAAGTACAATTGCCACGTTTAGGATGCCACTAGGTACACTGACTGTTTGCTAGTATAATGGCTTAGTTAAAAATAGTTGGAGTGTGCAATGCAGGCAGACGTGATGCAGGCAGACGTGATGCAAATATCTTTGCAATAGTGTGACTAGACAAAAGTCCAATAGCCACGTTTAGGATGCCACTAGGTACACTGACTGTTTGCTAGTATAATGGCTTAGTTAAAAAGAGTTGGAGTGTGCAATGCAGGCAGACGTGCTGCAAATATCTTTGCACTACTGTGACTACACAAAAGTCCAATAGCCACGTTTAGGATGCCACTAGGTACACTGACTGCTAGCATAATGGCTTAGTTAAAAAGAGTTTGAGTGTGCAATGCAGGCAGACATGATGCAAATATCTTTGCAATAGTGTGACTAGACAAAAGTACAATAGCCACGTTTAGGATGCCACTAGGTACACTGACTGTTTGCTAGTATAATGGCTTAGTTAAAAAGAGTTGGAGTGTGCAATGCAGGCAGACGTGCTGCAAATATCTTTGCACTACTGTGACTACACAAAAGTCCAATAGCCACGTTTAGGATGCCACTAGGTACACTGACTGCTAGCATAATGGCTTAGTTAAAAAGAGTTTGAGTGTGCAATGCAGGCAGACATGATGCAAATATCTTTGCAATAGTGTGACTAGACAAAAGTACAATAGCCACGTTTAGGATGCCACTAGGTACACTGACTGTTTGCTAGTATAATGGCTTAGTTAAAAAAAGTTGTAGTGTGCAATGCAGGCAGACGTGCTCAGCAAATGTCTTTGCACTAGTGGGACTATAGCAAAGTCCAATAGCCACTTCTTGTATGCCACTAGGTACACTGACTGTTTGCTAGTATAATGGCTTAGTTATAATGAGTTGGAGTGTGCAGAGGACAGGAGGGTACAGTGACAGGATTGTGGGGCTCTGGGTAGAGGAATGGAAGCCTGCCTTTCTATTCCCTCCTAATGGTGAAATGCAGCGACGAAATCCCTGACCTTGGCTACACAGACGCTGTCTCTGTTTTCAAAACCTGTCACCTATGGCTCTCTGACCCTGCCGGTTTGAGCCCTTAAAAGGACTGATAGAAAGTGCTCTCCCTAAGCTGTCTAACGCTGTGTATGGAGCGCATACAGCTGTATCGGCGATAGGACTCAGGAGGATGGAGCTGCGCCAGTGATGTCTGACACCAAAGACGCAGAAGAGATAATGGCGTCCTGGAGGAAAATGTCCGGTTTTATAATGCAGGGACATGTGACATGGACATCCTATCACACATGCCGTTGCTTCTCTGGCTAAAAGTCCACTTAGCTGTGTGTGTGTCTGGGATTGGCTGACATGCTGGCCCGCCCCACAAGACGCGCGCGCTTAGGGAAGGAAGACAAGGAAAAAAAAAAAAATGGCGATCGCCATTATAGAAACAGCAGTGATCTGAAGGCGCTGTTCACGCACACTATACACCGAAATGTCATAATAGTGTGATTCACAGAGTGACTTACACTATTACAGCGGAAACCAAGCTAGGAATTAGCTGGTTTTTTGATGCTAGAACCGTTCTTGAACGTTTCTAGAACTATCGAGCTTTTGCAAAAAGCTCGAGTTCTAGTTCGATCTAGAACAGGCCCCAAAATCACTCGAGCCTAGAACTGGAGAACCTCGAACCACGAACCGCGCTCAACTCTAGTAATAGGATAAGGGATTTCATCTATTTAACTTATGAAAATGAAAATGGGGTGAAGTAATGGAAATTTACTTTTGGCAAGAGAGAGATAGTAAAAGCTTCTGTTGACAAATAAAATAATTCCACCCAAACTTCCGCAGGGAAGGCAAATATATCCTCCTGATATATTACCAGGTAATAGTAAAACATTGCAAAAAAGCAAACAATACAAGACCATTCTCTTAAGGCAAGATCAAATACAAAGACATTCTGATGGATTTGTAGTAAGAGTTATCATCATTGTATTGATGTATTACTAGAAACATGAACTTTGCTGAGAGCAGAATGACGCTGTTAGGGAAGTGTTTTGGGCTAGATCTCATCTATCCCATGATACAATAGTTTCTTTACCCTTCCAAACAGTATTTATATGATCCATGTATGCAGACAACAAGACACGCAGAAGAGAATCCAAGAAGCCACCCATTCATCCAAAATGAAGAACCTGGTTGCTTCACTTTGCTTGATCTCCGCTCTTGTTGTCTCAGGTAAGATGAATCTAGTCACTACACATTATATACACATAGGGCACCAAGGAGTATTGTCAAACTTTATTGAAAAGTTCCTCTATCATTTTAAACAGGTTAAATGCAATTTCTTATGATTCTTGTACATCTCTGGTAAATCTGGTTTATGGCACCAATTTTCCCATATTCAAAAATAAACGGTGAAATTGGACCTACTGTAAATGTTTCTCAAAACATACCATGGTTTTATCACTTACTAAATCAAGTGGTGTGTTCCCATAGACCAAACATTCTTAACCAGAGATGGTTTTATTTAAACCCATTTTTACGCTACATAGATGATTTGTAAAAACTTGTGATTGATCTAAAAGGTTAATTCTCTTAAAGTAAAAGTAGTGGATGAAGAAAATTATCAAAACATGGTATGGGAATAAATAAAGAAAAGTTTAGACACCAATTATATAATAAAAAATCATTTATAAGTCGGTAATTCAAGTCGCGATAGGGCTAAGTGTTGGAAGTAACATGTATCCTGATCTTGTTGGGTATGATAATAAAAAAAATATGTCAATAACAATCAATATATTAATCTTGTCACCTGAATGCCTCTTAATTTTATGATTCTCACCATATAATATCACTGAAATATCTCCTTTTTTCAGCTCTGTCTTATAAATGTTATTCCTGCTTCGCTACTAACTCCACAAAATGTAATGCGTCTGAGATTGAATGTCTTGGAAATCGATGCATGACCACTTCCCAATATTATGACAGAAGTGAGTGTAACTTATTTCTTCTTTAAGAAAATTATGATGTCACCCTCTCAGTTCTTGTTTTCTGGTGTTTATTTTCTTTTTTTGTAGAAGTTAATGTGTTTAAATCAATACTGAAAAGCTGTGCAAATGAAACCATGTGTGGGACCAATGGCTCAGCAGCAATGGACAATATAAAGTATCGATTTTATGCCAAATGCTGCACTGGAGACTTATGCAACACTGATGGATATGAACGTAAGTGTCACAATGGAAATAACCATTTTAGAAAAAATGACTGATAAAACCAAAATATTACTCAAGTTCAAAATCAAGCAAAGATTTCTATGAAATGGAGCGCATAACATTGAAGGGAATCTCTCAGGAGGATTTTGCTATGTAATTCAAAAACCGCAATACTATCTGCGTTTTGTCAGCAGTAGATTATCACTACAGGACTAGCTGCCTCATGCCTCCTAGTCCTGCTGCTCTATAGAAACTTGGTCATACCACTGATTAGCAGCTGTCAATTTCTGTCAATATACAGGACTCAGCATTCTGAGTACTGCTAGATCTGCAGTAAATAAAATGGTGATTGTATCAAAATAATAGAATTAAGACCAGAAAATAACACATCACTAAAATAAAGGTTTCAGCTTCTAGATTATGCTGCTCTCAAATTACATAGCAAAAATCTGCTGACAGATTCCCTTTATATGTTTTAAGTCAATACGCAATCCAAATATTTCATTTTCTGTATTTCTCCAGTTATTCCTGAAGATCCATCACCAAATGGTGTGAAATGTCCATTTGCCTACTGTATCGGCACCTTTGAGGAATGTAACAGTACCAAAGAGATAAACTGCACTGGATCCATGAACAGATGTTTCCAATATAGGGGACAAGTACATTATCTTGGTAAGCAATATGTATGATCTAATTGGATTTTATGGTGTTTGAAAGCAAAAGTTGTGTTAGTATCAATCCATGTAAAGCAAAAGGTTTATAGAGCTCCTGTGTAGTTATGAGCCCAAACTGTAAAATTCAGGGTCCGTACCAGACACCTAACATCCTTGCATTGTCCTCTAACAAGGTCTTCTTAGGAAAGTCCATGCTACTTTTCGGGTTTTGCTGCCCGGATAAAAAAAAAAATAAAAAAATGGAAAAAGGAAGCAAAGTGGGGATAATAGGGGAACAACTATACTTACCGAATTTCCACACAGCTGCCACACTGTTTCCAGGTCTGCTCATTGTATCTTATGAGTATTCACTGTTTCCCTTGCCAATCTTATGTGACAGCATCTGGGAATAGTTGCAGTCAGAAAGCGCCCCAAACATCTTGTCACGACATGTGTAATTGGCTACCCTCACACTATCTCTCTAGGTTATCAAAGTGGAATAACAAAATAAATAAATAATTGGTAAAAATGGCTTAGAGTCCTCCATATATTTTGATACCCAGCACAGATAAAGCCGAAAGCTGGAGGCTGCAGCCCCCAGCTGTCTGCATCATCTTGGCAGTGTATCAAAATTAGAGGGACTCCAGGATGCTTTTTATAACTATTGAAATAAATAATTGATAAAATGGCATCGGGTCCCCCATCCAATTTTAATATCCAGACAAAATAAAGCAGACATCTATTGGCTGGTATTCTAAGGTTGGGGAGGCCTATGGTTATTGAGTAGAGTTGAGCGCAGTTCGCGGTTCGAGGTTCTCCAGTTCGCGGCTCGAGTGATTTTGGGGGCTGTTCTAGATCGAACTAGAACGCGAGCTTTTTTGCTAAAGCTCGATAGTTCTAGATACGTTCGAGAACGGTTCTAGCAGCAAAAAAAACAGTTAATTCCTAGCTGGCTTTCCACTGTAATAGTGTAAGTCACTCTGTGACTCACACTATTATGACATTTCAGTGTATAGTGTGCGGGAACAGCGCATTCAGATCACTGCTGTATGTATAATGGCGATCGCCATTTTTTTTTTTTTCCTTGTCTTCCTTCCCTAAGCGCGCGCGTCTTGTGGGGTGGGCCAGCATGTCAGCCAATCCCAGACACACACACAGCTAAGTGGACTTTTAGCCAGAGAAGCAACGGCATGTGTGATAGGATGTCCATGTCACATGTCCCTGCATTATAAACCGGACATTTTCCTCCAGCACGCCATTATCTGCCTTCTGCGTCCTTGGTGTCAGACATCACTGGCGCAGCTCCTATCGCCGATACTGCTGTATACGCTCCATACACAGCGCTGGACAGCTTAGGGATAGCAATTTCTATCAGTCCTTTTAAGGGCTCATACCGGCAGGGTCAGAGCCATAGAGTTTAACAGCTACACAAGATGACAGCGTCTGTGTAGCTAAGATCAGGGATTTCCTCGCTGCATTTCCCCATTAGGAGGGATAGAAAGGCAGGCTTCCATTCCTCTACCCAGAGACCCACAACCCTGCCACTGTACCCTCCTGTCCTCTGCACACTCTAACTCATTATAACTAAGCCATTATACTAGCAAACACTGAGTGTACCTAGTGTCATCCTAAACGTGGCTATTGGACTTCTGTATAGTCACACTAGTGCAAAGATATTTGCAGCACGTCTGCCTGCATTGCACACTCCAACTCATTGTTACTAAGCCATTATACTAGCAAACACTGAGTGAACTTAGTGGCATCCTAAACGTGGCTATTGGACTTCTGTATAGTCCCACTAGTGCAAAGATATTTGCAGCACGTCTGCCTGCATTGCACACTCAAGCTCATTATAACTAAGCCATTATACTAGCAAACACTGAGTGAAATTAGTGGCATCCTAAACGTGGCTATTGGACTTCTGTATAGTCCCACTAGTGCAAAGATATTTGCAGCACGTCTGCCTGCATTGCACACTCAAACTCATTATAACTAAGCCATTATACTAGCAAACACTGAGTGAACTTAGTGGCATCCTAAACGTGGCTATTGGACTTCTGTATAGTCCCACTAGTGCAAAGATATTTGCAGCACGTCTGCCTGCATTGCACACTCCAACTCATTGTTACTAAGCCATTATACTAGCAAACACTGAGTGAACTTAGTGGCATCCTAACCGTGGCTATTGGACTTCTGTATAGTCCCACTAGTGCAAAGATATTTGCAGAACGTCTGCCTGCATTGCACACTCCAACTCATTGTTACTAAGCCATTATACTAGCAAACACTGAGTGTACTTAGTGGCATCCTAAACGTGGCTATTGGACTTCTGTATAGTCCCACTAGTGCAAAGATATTTGCAGCACGTCTGCCTGCATTGCACACTCCAACTCATTGTTACTAAGCCATTATACTAGCAAACACTGAGTGTACTTAGTGGCATCCTAAACGTGGCTATTGGACTTCTGTATAGTCCCACTAGTGCAAAGATATTTGCAGCACCTCTGCCTGCATTGCACACTCCAACTCATTGTTACTAAGCCATTATACTGACAAACACTGAGTGAACTTAGTGGCATCCTAAACGTGGCTATTGGACTTCTGTATAGTCCCACTAGTGCAAAGATATTTGCAGCACGTCTGCCTGCATTGCACACTCAAACTCATTATAACTAAGCCATTATACTAGCAAACACTGAGTGAACTTAGTGGCATCCTAAACGTGGCTATTGGACTTCTGTATAGTCCCACTAGTGCAAAGATATTTGCAGCACGTCTGCCTGCATTGCACACTCCAACTCATTGTTACTAAGCCATTATACTAGCAAACACTGAGTGAACTTAGTGGCATCCTAAATGTGGCTGAATGACTTCAGTATTGTCCCACTGGTGCCAAGCTATTTCTAGCACCTGTGCAGGACACCCTCCTGCTCTGTTTTTAATAAGCTATAATGATAGCAAAAAATACTGCCATTTAGTGGCATCATAGAACTGGCTGTTGTATTTCATTATTGTCCCACTGGTGCCAAGCTATTTCTAGCACCTCTGCATGACACCCTCATGCACATTTTGCTACGCTAATGTTATAGCAAACTCAGGGAATTCATTGCTGCATTTGATAATTCGGAGGGATAGAAAGTGAGGCTTCCTTTAGCTTTTCCCTCTGTTCATAGACAGCATCTCCAAGTCCACACCTGAAGAGCAATTTCTCCTCCACGTGTAAGTGTGGAGAGGCAGCAAGTGCGCATGCGTTTGCCGATTTACCCCAGCTGCAGCCTAACTACAGTGTATCGCCTAGTGAGTATGCTCAGCCTGACTGTGCCATTCCTGAGGCTAAGTCTTCATTCGGGATGCAGCGCATGCTCCCACACTTAGTGCGAAAAGCCTCTTTGCACAGGTACTTGCATTCCGTGCCGGGTCTAAGTCCTGTTTTGTGCCTAGACACCATGCTAAAGCTGATAGTCAATGTTCAGGCACTTACTGCATCAGAGACTAGGTCCGGTAATGAACTCTTTGGCCCTGCCCCTGATGTGGGGGGCCCATATAGACCACAGGGCATCAGGTGTCCTGACGATGTGGGCAGGCCACTCCCAAATGGCTTGCAGAGGCCCGACCCTATGACTTGTCACCTCATTATTGATGGTCAGACGATGACTGGTGAGGTGTTTGGGTCATGACAGCCATGAGGTCATTATTGAAGTTGCGGTTCCAAATAGGACGCTAGTTATGCCACTCATGACGTGTCACTCTGCTTTTGTCTCCAGGAGGTGCATTGTGGTCCACCCTGGTTTGGGGCGGACCCAGGTTATAAAACGGGCTGGAGCCAACAAGGAGGTGCGCAGTCTTCTATTATGCTCCGAAAGAGCACACCTCCATGTGTTGAATCCATTGCGGCTTTTGGCCAGAGGTAGGCAGGGATAGAGCGTCGATGCAGGCCGCCACCACAGTTGGTAACGCAGAATGGTTAAGACCAGCTCCTGTCCTACAAGTCCTGCATGTGCAGCCCAGTGGAATTAACAGGCCTGCTGCTGCTGATGCGCCTGCTGTCCACAGGTGTGGCACCTACGCACACGGTCAGCATACTGAATGGCCCCTGTGATGTTAACAGGGAGTTCCTGGGCTGGGTGGGCGTGTGGACCCTGTGACGCTAACAGGGCTCCCAGTCTCAAGATCCGAGTGGCGTCTAACTCGGTTCAGGCAACTATTAGTTTCATAGCCACACAGCTCTGTATCCTCAACCTAACCTTCCAGTTGCCAACCTCCCCTTTTCCATCTGTGAGCACGGTGGACACTGACTGCTGATGGCTATATATACCTTTCTCTTTCTTTTCTTATTAATTTTCGTTATATAGCGGTAACATAGTATATACCACCTTATCCAAATCTGCCAGTCCCACCGTAACAGATGGTGTTTCTTCATCAAATGTTACTTTTGCTTAACCAACAAACCCATGGACAAAAACTTTTTTCCCCTTTCCAACACACCTGTTCTCCTTTCCACCAGCATCTGTCCTTTTTCAACTCATTTGGTATATGACCAAAAGTGCAAATCTGCAGGGACACTGTACTCAATGCCGTCTCAGCACAGCAGCCAGCCCTCAGTCCCTCAGATGTGGACAAGTAAAAGACCATTTCCTCCTATCCATGACAAAGCATTGAGATTCACTCTGTGCAGCACTGGTGTTTAGTGAAAAAGCAGATCTAAGAATCCGTACCACCTTCTGCAGATACTCCTGTATACGTGCGTCTCTATCTATGGCAGGAATTATTTAGCCAAATTTGGTCTTGTATCGAGGATCTAACAGTGTGGCAACCCAGAAGTTAGCATTACTTCGAATTCATACAATCTGAGGGTCATGTTGTAGGTAGTGCAGCAAGAAGGCGCTCATGTGTCTTGTGCATCCAAGAGGACCAAGTCCTTTGTTTGTTGGTGGCAGAGAGGTGAGAATCGTGCCTCCTTCCTCTGCCCTCTCCCCCCAACCTCGCACAACCGAAATGTGAGCAAGCTCTCACTCATCTGCTGAGTCTTCCATGCCCATCGCAAGTTCGTCCTTGATTTCTTCATGGGCTCCTGCACCTTCCTCAACAATTTTTGCTGATACTATGCGCCCTTGTTAATCCCTATCCCCCACCATTACTGCCGCCTAGGTGCCGCTCACCGTATGGACCTTGTATATCTTATTACCCCTTCTGCATATGACTCCTCCTGTACTTCCTCCCCTTCCTCTTGGACCAATACCTGACTCCGAATAATGCTTACAGTGTGCTCCATCATGTAGATGACCAGAATTGTCACGCTGAGAATGGCATTGCCAGTGCTAAACATCTTCGTCGACATTTGTAAACTGTGTAGAAGGGTGCATAGGTCCTTGATCTGACACCACTCCAGCAGCGTGATCTGCACCACCTCTGGATCAAGTTAGCCCAGGGTATACGTCATACCGTATTTCAGCTGCCACACACGCTGCAACATGTGCAGATTCCAATTCCTGCGTGTCGGAGCATCGCATTTCCGGCGTTTAACCGCCAGACCCTAAGACTTCAGGAGCGATGAAAGTTGTTGAGCTGCTGGGTGCGAAGGATGAAAGTGAGCACATAGCAGCGTGCCCGCTGCACAAGGCCATGTAGGCCGGGATGGTGTTTTAAAAATTGCTGGAGAATCAGATTCAACACGTGAGCCAAACAAGGCACGTGTGTCACATTGCCCTGATGAAGGGCAACAGACAGGTTTGCATCATTGCCGCACACGGCTGTTAAGTCACCAACGTAGTCCACTCAATCAATTTGTACTCCGGTCGCCAGGTGACAACGTGTTCCTTTCGTGCATAGTGCTGATGATGGGAAAGGAGTCGATGCCTGCGGCGCAGGTGGACGCAGGTTATGGTCACCCACTGGGTTGCGTTACCTTGACAGATACAGAACCACAGGCTAAATGTAGGTGGTGGGTATCTCACAGATGAAGTACCATCATTCAGCTACAACCAATGGGAAGACACCACACCCTTTTTTAGGCCCCTCCTGTCTGCAGACCACTGCCAGACATAGCTATGAACCTCTTGTTACTGTTACCCCCAGTTCAGTTTTATGATTTTGTGTGCTTGTTACCTGACTACTTTTCCTGCTTGCTGTTTATGTACCTCGTTGGCCGATCCGCATTTCACCTCTGCTTGTTTTCTGATTAAGTCCTGGCCATCCCATTCTGTTCCTCTTCCTCAATTAATGTTTTTGACCCTGCATGACTACTATTCTCTGGAACTGCAGCCTTCCACAGGTATTGATCAACTTGGGCCCTGTGTAATTCCAAAACACTGTATAGGGAATAAAGGGTTTCAGGGTTCTGGGTGTCCAGCTTGGTGAGTGGCTTGCCTCTAGCCTATCCTTTACAGCCCATCTGAGTGTGTCGATCCAGGCAGGCGTTACACCGTGCCCTCTGCAGAAGGCCATGTAGGCCGGGATAGCGTTTTAAAAATTGCTGGACAACCAGGTTCAACACGTGAGCCATACAAAGCATGTGTGCCACATTGCCCTGAAGAAGGGTCGCAGACTGGTTTGCATCATTGTCGCACCCGACCTTCCCTTGCTGCTAGTTGAGTGGAGACAACCATTGATAAAACTCGGTCTCACTCTCCAGAGCTAACCGTCCACAATTCCTCAGCGGTGTCTCACATTTCCCCTACATTTCAAAGTAAACATTTGACCGCCTGATGGCCTTGAGCTCTGCTGCCAGCATAGTAAAGAGGTGTGTCGGATTCCTTGGACGCAGTTGCAATGCGGGTGGCCTGACCACACAGGGTTTGGGCCAAGGTGGAGGACCCACACGAGGTTGAGGAGGCAGAAGCAGTGGAGGAACTTGTACATACAGATGAAGGATTGACACACAAGTCGTGTGGACGGCAAGACTTGTACAGCAAACCCTTCTCCATCTCTCACAATAGTTACCCAGTGCCCAGTCAGCAACATGTAACTCTCCTGTCCATTCTTACTGGTCCAAGTATCTGTGGTGAAATGCACCCTGTCACACACAGAGTTTCTCAAGGAATCGGTGAGGTTGTGTGCGACCTGCTGTGGTAGCGCGGGCACGCCTTTCTTGGAGAAGGAGTGACGACTGGCCATCGGCTCTTGGGGCACTGCAATGGGCATAAGGTCTCGAAAATCCTCGGTCTCAAAAGGGTGTAAAGGCAGCCCTTCTGTTGCCAACAAGTTGCAGATGATGAAACTCAACCTCTTAGGCATGTCATGCCCTTCGAAAATCATGTAAAACACAGCGAGGGGACTCCAACCACAGTCTCCCTCGTTGCTTCTAATTGGGCCACATACACCCCACTTGACTGGCATCAGTTGACCCACCTTTTGAAAAAGAAAAAGATGCTTTGCATGAAGCACTCTCAAAAATACGCGTGCCTTTCCCGTCCCCTGGATGACCCAGGGGAAGAAAAGTCCTCTGAGAGCCATGACTTGTTCATCTTGGTTCTTTTAGAAACACAGCGAGGGGACTCCAACCACAGTCTCCCTCGTTGCCACTAATTGGGCCACACACACCCCACTTGACTGGCATCAGTTGACCCCCCTTTTGAAAAAGAAAAAGATGCTTTGCATGAAGCACTCTCAAAAATACGCATGCCTTTCGCCTCCCCTGGCTGACCCAGGGGAAGAAAAGTCCTCTGAGAGCCATGACTTGTTCATCTTGGTTCTTTTAGAAACACAGCGAGGGGACTCCAACCACAGTCTCCCTCATTGCCACTAATTGGGCCACACACACCCCACTTGACTGGCATCAGTTGACCCCCCTTTTGAAAAAGAAAAAGATGCTTTGCATAAAGCACTCTCAAAAATACGCGTGCCTTTCCCATCCCCTGGCTGACCCAGGGGAAGAAAAGTCCTCTGAGAGCCATGACTTGTTCATATTGGTTCTTTTAGAAACACAGCGAGGGGACTCCAACCACAGTCTCCCTCGTTGCCACTAATTGGGCCTCACACACCCCACTTGACTGGCATCAGTTGACCCCCCTTTTGAAAAAGAAAAAGATGCTTTGCATGAAGCACTCTCAAAAATACGCGTGCCTTTCCCGTCCCCTGGCTGACCCAGGGGAAGAAAAGTCCTCTGAGAGCCATGACTTGTTCATCTTGGTTCTTTTAGAAACACAGCGAGGGGACTCCAACCACAGTCTCCCTCGTTGCCACTAATTGGGCCACACACACCCCACTTGACTGGCATCAGTTGACAACCCTTTTGAAAAAGAAAAAGATGCTTTGCATGAAGCACTCTCAAAAATACGCATGCCTTTCCCGTCCCCTGGCTGACCCAGGGGAAGAAAAGTCCTCTGAGAGCCATGACTTGTTCATCTTGGTTCTTTTAGAAACACAGCGAGGGGACTCCAACCACAGTCTCCATTGTTGCCACTAATTGGGCCACACACACCCCACTTGACTGGCATCAGTTGACCCCCCCTTTTGAAAAAGAAAAAGATGCTTTGCATGAAGCACTCTCAAAAATATGCGTGCCTTTCCCATCCCCTGGCTGACCCAGGGGAAGAAAAGTCCTCTGAGAGCCATGTCCACATTGTCAGTGGACAGACACGTGTGCTTATCTGTCAGCAGACCCCCAGCAGCACTGAAGACAGGCTCCGAGAGAACACTGGCTGCAGGACACGACAAGATCCCCAAGGCATATGTGGCAAGCTCAGGCAATTTATCCAGATTGGAAGCCTAAAATGAGCAGGGATCAAGTTGCACAGTAATGGCATCGATGTTTCCTTGCATATACTCATATATCTGTGTCTCCTCCTCTTTTTCCTTGTCCAGCTCTTTTGTTTTCGTATGAGTATATGTCCTTGTCACTTTCCCATGTGTTTGTGTTGTGTTGTGAGTTGTTTGTCACCTTTTGGACACCTTTGAGGGTGTTTTCTAGGTGTTTTTATGTGTTTGTGATTGCCTGCCCTTGTTTCCTATGCAGTTCGAGTTCGGTTCGTCGAACGTTCGACGAACCAAACTTGAACGGGACCTCCGTTCGGCGATCCGACCTCGAGCCGAACCGTGACTGGTTCGCTCATCTCTATTATTGAGCCCTCCTCAGCCTAAAAATAGCAGCCTGCAGCTGCCAAAGAATTGGCACATCCTTTAGATGAAAGATTCCTGGCTCTTACCCTGCTCATCCTGATTGCCACAATGTGGTGGCAATCAGTTTAATATAAGGGATTAATGACAACTGGGATTTGTCAAAAAAACTATGAGACCCTTGATTACCAATCGTGTAAGTAATAGAAATAAACACAAAACACAGAGCAAAACCCTTTATTTAAAAATTAAAAAACCCTCTTTTTCCAAATTATTAACCCTTAAAACCCCCCTGCAGGGCCAATGTAATCAATATCAAGATGTCCCCTGACAATCTTGGCTCTGCTACATCCAGAAGGCACAGTGCTTGGTCACATTCGAAAGCTTGACCGATCACTGCAGTGTTTGGGACACACTGGCAGAATCCCATCTTTGAGAGTGGTGTAGTCAGTGAGTTCACCTGAGGTCACACCTGCTGTTCTCATGGTACCCCAGCTGTGACCTATGGTGAACTCACTTGAGGTGAACTCATTAAACTTAATTTTTGGAATCTGTCATTAAGTTCAATGGATCTGGATTACCAGATTATTGATTTCAATGGTGCTGGATTATCTAATTAGCCAACACCTTTGCAGTCAATAATCTGGTAATCTGGTAGCATTAACTCTATGCTGCATTACCAGAATTCGCACACATTCTGGTAATCTGGGATTGAGTTCAATGAGTTCACCTGAAGTGAGTCCACCTGAGGTCACAGATAGGGTACCATGCAAACCCCAGCAGTGACCTCAGGTGAACTTATTGGACTCAATGACAGATTAGGCTATATGCAAACATTGAGTATTTCTTTGCAGACATTTCTGCACCATATCTGCATCTCCTGCCAGAAAAACACACCAAAAATGCATAAAAAAAGCATTTTGTTTTTGGTGCATTTTTCTACAAAAAGATGCAAAACTGTGTAAACTTTGGTGGGCTCACTGATGTTACCGCTCTCACAACTGTGTTTTCGTCAGTGTGTTTCAATGGCCTTAGTGATCGGTCACGTTTTCTAATGTTGGCTGCTATTTTTAGGCTGCAGAAGGACTAATAACTATGGGTCTCCCCAGCCTGAGAATACCAGACTCCAATAGCCTGAGTTATGTTGACTGGGTATAAAAAAAAGTGGAACGGACCTCAAGCTGTTTTTTAAAATTATTTATTTAAATAATTAAGAAAAAACACCTGGAGTCCCTTGTGTTTTGATACACAACCAAGATAATGCAGACAGCTGGGGGCTGCAGCCTTGAGATGTCTGGTTTGTCTGCACTGGGCATCAAAATATGGGAGATCCTTCTCCAGTTTTTTAATTAATTATTTTTTTACACTTTACTGCAGGGACCTTGAAGTGGGAGTGAAACTAATCAAAGACACAAGAATAGAGGGTTGGGAGCATAGTCTAGATGGAGGAAGCAGTGACTAATCATAACATAAAAAGAGCTGACCCAGAAACAATGCTTTAATCACCATTTTGCTTCCCTTAGAAGGCCCCTAGCTAGGGGTGGACATATCATTGGTGCAGCCTGTGCAGACACACAGGGGCCCAAGATGATGGGGCTCCCATTTCTATCTCCAAAGCAGATGGGTTTGTGTGTTTTGATGAGTTTTTATGCTGCAAAGGGCCCATATTTTGTTCTTAAATAGGGGCCCTTTGCTGTCTGTGTCTGTCAGTGTCCCTACCCCTTACAGCTACCATTTTATAGCACTTAAGTTTGGGTCCCTTAAACATATATGTGGTTCGGGGTCCAGGATCATGTTTGGATCAAGTCATGTCTAGTGTTGAGCCACCCCCTAGTGTTCGAGTTCGGCTCGGTTTGTCGAATGGCGGCTCAGTTCGGCGAATGTTCGACGAACACCACCAAACCCCCATTGAAAACAATAGCAGGCAAACACAAACACATACAAAGACATAGAAAACACCTTCTAAGGTGTCCACAAGGTGACAAACAACTCAAAAGACACCACAAACACATGGAAAGTGAAAAGTACATATACTCATGCGAAAACAAAAGAGCTAGACGAATTAAAGGAGGAGGAGACACAGATAGAGGTATGTCATGCCCTTCTAAAATCATGTAAAACACAGCAAGTGGACTCCAACCAGAGTGTTTATTTGTCTCCAAAAATTGGGCCACACACTACTTCAGTGGCATCAGTTGTCCCCCAGTTGCAAACTTGACATGTTGATTTGCACGATGCACATTCAAAAATCCACAAGCCTTTACTCTACCCAGAATTACACAGGGGTAGAAAAGCCTTTGCGGATCCATGACTTGTTCATCTTGGAACATTTTTAAAAAAAACAGCAAGGGGATTCCAACCAGAGTCTCCCTTTGTCTCCAAAATTGGGGCCACATACGCCACTTCAGTGGCATCAGTTGTCCCCCAGTTGCAAACTTGACATGTTGATTTGCATGAAGAACATTCAAAAATCCACCAGCCTTTACTCTCCCCAGGATGACACAGGGGTAGAAAAGTCCTTGCGGATCCATGACTTGTTCATCTTGGAACTTTTTAAAAAAAACAGCAAGGGTACTCCAACCAGAGTATCTCTTGGTCTCCAAAAATTGTTCCACACACACCACTTCAGTGGCATCAGTTGTCCCTCAGTTGCAAACTTGACATGTTGATTTGCATGAACTACATTCAAAAATCCTAAAACCTTTACTCTCCTCAGGATGACACAGGGGTAGAAAAGTCCATGCGGATCCATGACTTGTTCATCTTGGAGCATTTAAAAAAAAAACAGCAAGGGGACTCCAACCGGAGTCACCCTTTTTTCCAATAATTGGGCCACACACACCACTTCAGTGGCATCAGTTGTCCCCCAGTTGCAAACTTGACATGTTGATTTGCATGAAGCACATTCAAAAATCCACCAGCCTCTACTCTCCCCAGGATGAAACCGGGGTAGAAAAGTCCTTGCAGATCTATGACTTGTTCAACTTGATGGATTAGTCTGTTCACATTGTCACTGGAGAGACGCTTGTGCTTATCTGTCAGCACACACCCAGCAGCACTGAAGACACGTTCTGAGAGAACGCTGGCTGCGGGACATGACAATATCTCTAAGGTGTATGTGGCAAGCTCAGGCCTTTTTTCCAGATTGGAAGCCCAAAATGATCAAGGCTCCAGTTGCCGAGTCATGCCATCGATATTCACTTGGAAATATCCCTGTATCATCCTCTCCAGCCGTTGATTATGTGTCAGACTTGTTTTCTCTCATGGCCTTGCAAAGGATGGTCTAAAAAATTATGAAACGATTCACTAAAAGTGCTGTTACCACCAGATACGGTGCTGCTGGTACGGTTTAACTGTTGATGACGAGACAGTCCCATGTTTGTCAAGTTACAACTGGGAGATTCACTGAGTGCACCACTGGTGTTTAGTGGAAAAGCCGAGCTAAGATTGCATAACAGCTTCTGTTGATACTCCTGCATACGTGCATCCCTTTCTATGCCTGGAATTATTTCGCCAAATTTGGACTTGTACCGGGGATCTAAGAGTGTGGCAACCCAGTAGTTAGCATTACTTCTAATTCTGACAATCCGAGGGTCATGTTGTAGGTAGTACAGTAAGAAGGCACCCATGTGTCTTGCGAATCCTGGAAGAGCAAGTCCTTGCTGTGTTTGTGGCGGTGAGGTGATAACCATGCTTCCTTCCTCTGACCTCTCTCCATGCACCCTTGTTAATCCCTCTCCCCCACCGTCCCATGCCTGCCGCCTTGGTGATGCTGAACGTCTGGATCTTGTAGATCTTAATATCCTTTCCGCATATGAATCCTCCTGTACTTCCTCCTCTTCCTCTTGTCCCACCACCTTACTTCGAATACTGTTAGAGTTTGCTCCAGCATGTAAATGACTGGAAATGTCATGCTGATAATTGCATTGTCAACGCAAAACATATTCGTCGCCATGTCGAAACTGTGCAGAAGGGTGCATAGGTCCTTGATCTGAGACCACTCCATCAGCGTGATCTGCCCCAGCTCTGCATCTTGTTGGTCCAGGCTATACATCATAACGTATTGCACCAGGGCTCTGCGGTACTGCAACAGTCGCTGCAACATGTGTAGAGCCGAATTCCAGCGTGTCGGCACATCACATTTCAGGCGGTGAACCGGCAGGCCAAAAGACTTCTGGAGAGATGCAAGTCGGTCAGCTGCGCCAGTTGAACGGCGGAAGTGAGCAGAGAGTGACCGTGCCCTGTACAGAAGCCCCTCTAGGCTGGGATAGTGGGTTAAAAATTGCTGGACAACAAAGTTCAACACGTGAGCCATACAAGGCATGTGTGTCACCTTGCCCCGGCGAAGGGCCACACCCAGGTTTGAAACATTGTCGCACATGGCCTTTCCTGGCTGCAGGTTGAGTGGAGACAACCATTTACCAAACTCGGTCTCCAGAGCTGTAGGGAGGTGTGCGGGATTTCTTGTGCGCAGTTACAACGCAGGTGGCCTGACCAGATAGGCTTTGGGTGGAGGTGGAGGACCGAGACGAGGTTGAGGAGGCAGAAGCAGTGGAGGAACTTCTACATACAGAGGATTGACGCACAACTCGTGGGGATGGCAAGACTTGTACAGCAGATCCTTCTCCATCTCTCACCATAGTTACCCGGTGCCCAGTCAGCGACATGTAATGCCCCTCTCCATGCTTACTGGTCCAAGTAGCTGTGGTGAAATGCACCCTGTCACACACAGTTTCTCAAGGAAGCGGTGATGTTGTGTGCGACATGCTGGTGTAGCGCAGGCACACCTTTCTTGGAGAAGTAGTGGCGACTGGGCATCTGGTACTGGAGCACTGCGACGGACATAAGGTCTCGAAAATCCTCTGTGTCCACCAGGCGGAAAGGCAGTATTTCTGTAGCCAACAACTTGCAGACGGTGAAAGTCAACCTCTTTGCTTTGTCATGGCTAGGAGGAAATGGTCTTTTACTTGTCCACATCTGAGTGACCGAGGGCTGGCTGCTGTGCTGAGACAGCGTTGAGTAGGGTGTCCCTGGAAAACTGCTGGTCTGTGAGGAAAGTGCAGTCGGAGAAATAATATTGCCTTCATCCAAAGGTGGTGCTCTCGATGTATGAGAGAGCTCCACACCAGCAGCTGTTTCCACTTCCAAATCAACTGATGACCTGCCAACCACACTGCCTGTTGCAGTTAAATAGGTGGAAGGTCTGCGTCGCAAAGCATGTGTGACTGCTGTCCCCACAGTCATAGAGGATGAAGAGCGTGTGGATGCACTTGAAGGGGCAGACGGTGGTTGGTCTACTCCGCTAGGCCGCATTGTAGCACAGTGAGCTTCCCACTCCAACTTATGCTTCATATTCATATGACGGATCATGGACGAAGTAGTCAAATTATTGAGGTTTTGTCCTTTACTTAGAGATTGGCGACAAATCTTACAGATGACATGAGTTGGGAGATCCTTTGCGATTTCACAAAAGGACAAGGCTAGGGATGGCTTAGAGCCCATGTGACCTGAAGAGCCACCCCGACTTGTTCTCAGAGGCAAAGTGGTGGCTGAGGGTGAAGTTGTTAACGTGCTTCCAGTACTCCGTCTGTGTCCAGGAAGGCACAAGCTAACCTCATCCTCAGACGCATCCTCCTCCACCGCCTCTGCTGACCTCCTCGAGTGCCTGACTGTGGGTTGACAGTAAGTGGGATCTACAACCTCATCATCACCCTGTGTGTTTGCACTTCCCTCTTCCTGCCCTGACCGAATAGTTAAGCTGTCATTCCAATCAGGTATCTGAGTCTCATAATCATCAGTATGTTCCTCATTGTCTCCACCAAGAGGAGTTACAGTTTGGGAATGAGGGTCTACATTATGGTCAGAAACTTATTCATCAGGGCTTGAACTGACTGACAAAGCTTCTGGGCATCACTGCAGATCATTTGCTGGTCTGGACTCACTGCAGCTTTGGAGCAGACCTCTGATTCCCAGGCTATAGTGTGACTGAACAGCTCTGCAGACTCAACCATCTCTGTTACACAATACTCTGCAGGGCGTGTGGAGACTTGAGAGCTGTTAAAAAGCAAGTGCGATTGGGGTGACAACTCAGAGGACTGGAGTCTTTGGGATGTTGAACTTGAGGTGGAGGAGAGGCCACTTGATGGAGCATTTGAAATCAAGTCAAGCATGTGCTTTTTTTGTGCATCATCTACCTTTGGTAGAATTTGTCATTTCCGTAACAAAGGGATCACATCAGATTGTACACGGAAAGTAGTAGACATCCTATTTTGCTGAAATGAAATGAAATGGCCTTTCTTCAGCAGATGTTAATGTAGGTTTGCCACCTTCCCCACGGACACAAACTTTTCTTCCCTTTCCAACATGCCTGTTCCCCTTTCCACCAGCATCTGTCCTTTTGCAACTCATTTTGTTTGTGGCCAAATTGGACACTTAAAATTGCGTAGCAAAAATGGTCAGGTGGTGTACAAGGCGCAGGTGGTGTAGCTTGCTTGACAGCGAAGGTACCCTATCGTAGAATCCCAGATAATAAAACTAAGCCCCTAAAAGTGTCAGCACTTTTTGCAATTAAAATTGCGTAGCAAAAATGGACAGGTGGTGTACAATGCACAGGTGATGTAGCTTGCTTGACAGCAAGGGAACCCTAACGTAGTATCCCAGACAATGAAACTAAGCTTCTAAAAGTGTCAGCACTTTTTGCAATTAAAATTTCATAGCAAAAATGGACAGGTGGTGTACAATGCACAGATGGTGTAGCAAAATTGTCAGCTGAGGAACCCTAACGTAGTATCTCAGACAATGAAAGTATGTCCCTAAAAATGGCAGCACTTTTTGCAATTAAAATTGCATAGCAAAAATGGACAGGTGGTGTACAATGCACAGGTGGTCTAGCTTTATTGACTGCAGAGGAACCCTAACGTAGTATCCCAGACAATGAAACTATGCCCCTAAAAGTGTCAGCACTTTTTGAAATTAAAATTGCGTAGCAATAATGGACAGGTGGTGTACAATGCACAGGTGGTGTAGCTTGCTTGACAGCAAAGGAACCCTAGCGTAGTATCCCAGACAATGAAACTATGCCCCTAAAAGTGTCAGCACTTTTTGCAATTAAAATTGCGTAGCAAAAATGGACAGGTGGTGTAGAGTGCACAGGTGCTGTAGCTTTCTTGTCAGCAGAGGAAACCTCACTTTCTATCCCTGACAATGAAACTATGCCCCAAGGAATTGAATGAGCTGATTTAGCCAGACGCTGTGATAAACCCCTGCACAGCGCTGGCACAGACCTGCCTAGCAAAAATGGCTATGAAATGCTGTAATGTAGCCCTGAAAAGGGCTGAAATTACAAGTAGTCCTTAATCCCTAAACCGATGTGTAGATTGCACTGTATAAGTCTATAGCGCACACATCAGCAGCAACAGCAGCAGCGGGAGTGGTGACTGTCACACACCCGCAGCAAAGAGATAATGGTGGCGATGGGGAAAATGGTCTTATAGGGCAAAGACATGTGACATGCACAGCCAATGACACATGCCCTTGCTTGTTTGGCAAAAATACACTTTGCTGTGTTTGTGTCTGTGATTAGCTAACAGCCTGACCCACCCCACTGTATGCACGGTTTGGGAAAAAAAAATGGCGATCGCCATTCTTTCAGCAATCAGCAGCAGCACTGATCTAAACCTAGTCCACCCCGCACACTATACGCTGAATTTTGATAGTATAATGATTAACAGTGACTCACAGTATTACAGTGAAAAGCCAGCTAGTAACTAGCCACGCTTTTTGGTGATCAAGCTGTTATGGAACGGTAACTCGAACTGCCGAACTTGAAGCATATCATTCGAGTTTGTCGAACGCCTCGAATACCGACCAAAATCACTCAAATTTGAAATTGGCGAACGGTTCGACTCGAACATCGCTCATCTCTAGTCATGTCCCGAACTGGACTTTTTAAGTCTGGCCAGATGTAAACATCTGCGGTTTTGCCCATCTCTTTTCCTGTGCTGTGCATATTAGATCACCTGGAAACTGTCCAATGGTATTAAAAATGTAACAAAGGATTTTTACTTAAAGTATTTACATATTCTAAGCATTAATGATGTCTTGTTTAATTTTTTTATTTTTTTTTTCAGGTGATACCTGGAAAAATGTTTCTGCCATGGGTTGTACTAATTATGTTGGCTGCAAATATAATGTTCACTATATCATGGCGGCTCCACAAAGACCAGGGATAAAAATAATCTGTTAGATGTTACATTATCATCTGATCATCTTTAATGAATCAATGAAGAAATGCAATCAAATCTGCTGATTTTCCTAATAAAAACCTTCCCAAACCTGTCTAATAAAGATTATTTAGTTAATATACATTGTTTAAGGCCTCCACTGGGGCATTTAATTTGTTAAATATCAATTATCTTTTAGTCTGTAGTGTTGTAAGAGTAAAACATTCAACATGCTTGTCATACCAGAGTTATAGCTTCCCTTCTGCCATATATTTTGGCTTATAGGTACAGATAAATAATCTGTAATAGAAAAATGATTTATAACATTTTAGTTAATTAATAGTGATGAGCGAGTGTGCTCGGCAGTGCTTGTTACTTGATCAAGCATCAAAGCGCTTGACACCCTTGATACTTGACTGAATATCGGGGGTGCTCGTAGACCATGTTTGAGTCCCTTCCCTGGATGTTTTGTGGCTGTTTTTCAGCAACTAAACATGCATGGATTGCCTGACAATCACAGCAATACCATAGCTATGTGTCATGAACATCCCCTGTCATTAGGAGACTTGTGATAGGTTTGGTGCCGGAATACCACGTTATCTTTTGAGACTCTGGATTTTAAATCTGTTTTGTTTAACTTTGGTGAAGCAAGTGTTAATGTCAGTTTCTATTCAAGTAGCTCTTGGCTAATTCCCCTCATATGCAGCCGATTTGTGACCACATGCATTCCCTTTAAATAGTCACATGTTCTATCACATAATGCCGGCAATAGAATCTGAAACTAGCCACAGAGAAGAAAGGTAGCCACTGGAGAAATACTGCTGTGGAGCCTTGCTCTTAGTGTTGTCTTCTTGGTGGAAGTGGTGCTGGATGCATCTCTCGTATTTGGCTGCAGCTGTGAAGTTGGTGTATAGCCTTTTTGACAACTTCCCTATCTGTCTACTTTCTCTCATGTTCTATTACTGTAGTGGTGGGACTAGTGCTTTTGATGGGCATTTCACTAGTCAGGGTAAGTGTAGGGCAAGTGAGTGCCTAGATATCTGATCGGCGATAGGGTGAAAGAACTCATATAGGAACGTTAGGAAGCCTAGAGAACAGCCTCAGTGAGTGCAGCAGGTGTTCCTGTTCCCCTCTCCCAGCGCCAGGGCCCACTGTTGTTATTGTATCCCAATGTTCTGTATGTGTTGCAGCATGCACCGGACAGTTGTCGGTCCATGCATAGCTGACACTCCATCTGTTCGGACATCCCCAAGGCCCAGTGTTACATCATATTGGCTACTGCCATACTGGAATTGGCTGGCTGCATAGAGTTATTGGATCTTTATAAGACCTGATGATGCCATGATCTGCACAATGTACCCTGAAATAGTGTAGGTAAAACTTCTGCTGATGCTGGAGAAGGGACAGTGTGTTACAGTGTTTAATAGCCCTACAGTCCTTGCTGATGCTATATTAAACCAACAGTCGTTTGTAGAGCTAATTCAAATAGATTCTATACTAATACTGGTATTAGGGTAGGGTGAACTACTGGGGAATGGACGGCATATTATAGGCCTATAGTCAGAGATTATTATCATATAGTTCTGATTGCTGCCACGTAAAAAGAAAAGTACTTTCAGGGCTAATTTAAATAGATTGTTTTGTCTAATAATACCTTACTTAGTCTACAATCAGTGTAGGGTTAGCTTCTGGATAAGGCATAGCATACTAAATGCATAAAGTCAGGAAATGTTGCCTTTCCATATGTTGCTGATACTGTCACGTACAACTAAAAGTCCTTTCGGGGGCAATTTAAATTGATTTTATTGTCTAAAAATATCGCTCCTAGCTATAATTAGTAGTAGAGCTGGTGAGAAGGGACAGCATATTAAAGACATCTAGTCAGAGATTATCGCCTTAAAGTCTTTGGTGCTACCAGGTACAACCAAAAGTCCTAACAGGGCCAATTTGAACAAAGGCGTGCGGTAAGGGACAGGTTAGTGGAAGTCCCGCCAATGGTGGGAGCACACCAAATAGTCATCATCTAGTCCTAGCTCCCTGTCTTACTTTGCAAGGGGACATAGGACACCATCTTTGAAGCAAGAACAGTGTAAACAGGTTGTGAGCTGGTTGGCAGTTAATGCCTTCAGTCTTTTTGCCAGCACCACCCTGTCTTCCACACAATCCAGTCTTACTAGCCAAGAGTTTGGCCCACATAATCCTCACCCTAATCTTCCTTACTCTCACCATGACGAGTCCCAGGAGACAAGTGAAACCCCATTAGCACACTCTGAAGAGCTCTTTAACTTTCCATTTAAGGCTTCTTCTGGTCTCTCATCATGTACATTTCAAGAGGGACAAGAGGTTATGGTGTGCGGTGATGCTTAATTTTTGAGCAACCATGGTCATAAGAAGCCGGTGGTGGTGAACAGCAATTACTGTCTTAAGAAATGGATGATGATGAGATTAATGCCAATAAGTCATGTTAAGTCAACAAGTAAGGAGGACCAGAGTGAGCAAGTGGAAGATGAGGTGCTGGATGATGAAGCCACTGACTTAACCTGGCTAAATGGCATGCACAGCAAGGACAGCAGTGCAGAGGGTGAGGCATCTACAGCTCCACAACAGACCACAGGAGGCAGTGGGATACCCAGATGGAAAAGGTAGTCAACTGTTCCCAAAAGTACCCCCATGTGGCAAGATCCAAGGCCAAGGGTTAGCTGTTCCATAGTCTGACACTTTTTTAAACAGAGTACAAGAAACAAGAACATGGTGATTTGCAACTGGTGATTTACTAAGATCAGCAGCTGAATGTTTACTAGCAGCCTGACCACCACCAACACACCAACATACTCAGGGACATGTCATTCATGTACTCGACTAGTTGGGCCGAATGCCTGGGTTTACAATCAGTGTCAGTGTCAATTACGTCCACTTCCTTCTCCCCATGTAGCATTCAGCTGTCCTTGTCCAAGGCTCGGAAAGCAGGTGTATATATGTAGCCTCCCACCCACAAGCCCAAAAACAAAACATCCACATTTCCACACTGCTTGCCCTCGAAATGTTGCCCTTTAGGCTTGTGGACACTGAGGCTTTCCAGAACCTGATGGCGGCGACCAACCCTTGGTATTTGGTTTCGAGCCACTACTGTGTCACATAATATCACCCATGATCTAACCAACACATTTTCTGGAAAAGTCCACTTAAACATGGACATGTGCTTGTGGCTAGGGATACTACATTTACCTAACTGCACAATGGGTGAATCTTGTGGAGGCAGGGACCATGTTTGACTCTGGAATGGCACACATTCTAGCAACAACTAGAATTGTGAGCCCTTTTTCCACCAGGGTTTACCCCACCTCCTACACTAGTTCTTGCAGCTCCTCCTCATCCTCCTTCTCCAAATTGTCATCCCTATCAGTAGCAAGCTGAAAGCACTGAATCCGGTCCCCAGCAGCCGCTATTTCTCTTGGTGTGCTGTCCCTGCTTTACACAAGCACATGTCCCATAACTTTCCACATGCTGTGACCAACACAGTTACTTGGAAGGCCCACTTAACCACCTACATGTGGACAAATGCTTGTGGCCAGGGACGCTACATTTGCCTCAGGACACACTGGGTGAAGCTTGGGTAGGCCGGGACCGAGTTAGACCCTCAGATGTCACACATGCTACTGACACCTAGAGTTTCCGGTCCTAGTTCCAACTGGGTTACTACTACCTCCCATGACAGTTTCTGCACCCCATCCTCCTCCTCTTAATGCTCCACCTCGAAATTGTCATCTCAGTCAGTCACAAGTTGGAAGTACTGCAGTACTGCCTCGGTGAAGTGGCAACAGGCTCTGCTGAAACTGATATCTTTAGGTGACAAATAGCACAACGTGGCAGTGTTTGAAATGTCTAACAGACCAGAAAGATCTGTGGTGGTAGCAGCTGAACCTACAACCAGACCTGGTGGCTGCTTTGAAGCTTGTCAAGCTGGAACACATACTATGCCTGGCCCACGTGCTTTTTAAAAGAAAAAAAAACAACACAAAACAACAATTACATAGTACACTAAAAGCAAACAATACATGGTATTCTGATAGATTCCTTGTAAGCTTTGAGGATTTCTTTTGAGATAATAAATTGGTGAATGAGGGAGTGTAGGGGAAGGTTTGTTCAAATATTTTTATTTCGTGTGTGTGTGTTTTAATGCTAAACTTACTGGGATAGTAATGGGTGTGTGTGATAGATGCCTCTCAATTTGTTTGATTTTTCACTTTTCACTTACTGAGTTAGTAATAGGTTTTCTGATAGATACCTCTCCATTACTAACACCAGGGCTTGATGCCAGCTTACACTACATACATCTCATATGACAACCTCTTAAACCCATACCCCAACTGCCCATGCAAATAGGCAATTGGCAAGACCAAGAAAAAGAGCCAGATTTGGTGCATCTAATGTGATGTGACAATTCTGGGATGACTGGGGAATTCTATTTTTAGGCTGGGAAGGGCCCAATAACTAGAGATGAGCGAACCGGTCCCGGTTCGGCTCGAGGTCGGTTCGCCGAACGGAGGTCCCGTTCGAGTTCGGTTCGTCGAACGTTCGACGAACCGAACTCGAACCGCATAGGAAACAATGGCAGGCATTCACAAACACATAAAAAATCCTAGAAAACACCCTCAAAGGTGTCCAAAAGGTGACAAACAACTCACAACACAACACAAACACATGGGAAAGTGACAAGGACATATACTCATGCGAAAACAAAACAGCTGGACAAGGAAAAAGAGGAGGACACACAGATATATGAGTATATGCAAGGAAACATCGATTCCATTATTGTGCAACTTGAGCCCTGCTCATTTTAGGCTTACAATCTTGATAAATTGCCTGAGCTCACCACGTACGCCTTGGGGATCTTGTCGTGTCCTGCAGCCAGCGTTCTCTCAGAACCTGTCTTCAGTGCTGCTGGGGGTCTGCTGGCAGATAAGCACACGTGTCTGTCCACTGACAATGTTGACATGGCTCTCAGAGGACTTTTCTTCCCCTGGGTCAGCAAGGGGAGGCGAAAGGCACGCGTATTTTTGAGAGTGCTTCATGCAAAGCATCTTTTTCATCTTGAAAATTGGGTCAACTGATGCCAGTCAAGTGGGGTGTGTGAGGCCCAATTAGTGGCAACGAGGGAGACTGTGGTTGGAGTCCCCTCGCTGTGTTTCTAAAAGAACCAAGATGAACAAGTCATCGCTCTCAGAGGACTTTTCTTCCCCTGGGTCAGCCAGGGGATGGGAAAGGCACGCGTATTTTTGAGAGTGCTTCATGCAAAGCATCTTTTTCATCTTGAAAATTGGGTCAACTGATGCCAGTCAAGTGGGGTGTGTGTGGCCCAATTAGTGGCAACGAGGGAGACTGTGGTTGGAGTCCCCTCGCTGTGTTTCTAAAAGAACCAAGATGAACAAGTCATGGCTCTCAGAGGACTTTTCTTCCCCTGGGTCAGCCAGGGGAGGCGAAAGGCACGCGTATTTTTGAGAGTGCTTCATGCAAAGCATCTTTTTCATCTTGAAAATTGGGTCAACTGATGCCAGTCAAGTGGGGTGTGTGTGGCCCAATTAGTGGCAACGAGGGAGACTGTGGTTGGAGTCCCCTCGCTGTGTTTCTAAAAGAACCAAGATGAACAAGTCATGGCTCTCAGAGGACTTTTCTTCCCCTGGGTCAGCCAGGGGAGGCGAAAGGCACGCGTATTTTAGAGAGTGCTTCATGCAAAGCATCTTTTTCATCTTTAAAATTGGGTCAACTGATGCCAGTCAAGTGGGGTGTGTGTGGCCCAATTAGTGGCAACGAGGGAGACTGTGGTTGGAGTCCCCTCGCTGTGTTTCTAAAAGAACCAAGATGAACAAGTCATGGCTCTCAGAGGACTTTTCTTCCCCTGGGTCAGCCAGGGGACGGGAAAGGCACGCGTATTTTTGAGAGTGCTTCATGCAAAGCATCTTTTTCATCTTGAAAATTGGGTCAACTGATGCCAGTCAAGTGGGGTGTGTGTGGCCCAATTAGTGGCAACGAGAGAGACTGTGGTTGGAGTCCCCTCGCTGTGTTGCCGAAAAGAACCAAGATGAAAAAGTCATGGCTCTCAGAGGACTTTTCTTCCCCTGGGTCAGCCAGTGGACGGGAAAGGCACGCGTATTTTTGAGAGTGCTTCATGCAAAGCATCTTTTGCATCTTGAAAATTGGGTCAACTGATGCCAGTCAAGTGGGGTGTGTGTGGCCCAATTAGTGGCAATGAGAGAGACTGTGGTTGGAGTCCCCTCGCTGTGTTTCCAAAAAGAACCAAGATGAACAAGTCATGGCTCTCAGAGGACTTTTCTTCCCCTGGGTCAGCCAGGGGACGGGAAAGGCACGCGTATTTTTGAGAGTGCTTCATGCAAAGCATCTTTTTCATCTTGAAAATTGGGTCAACTGATGCCAGTCAAGTGGGGTGTGTGTGGCCCAATTAGTGGCAACGAGAGAGACTGTGGTTGGAGTCCCCTCGCTGTGTTTCCGAAAAGAACCAAGATTAACAAGTCATGGCTCTCAGAGGACTTTTCTTCCCCTTGGTCAGCCAGGGGACGGGAAAGGCACGCGTATTTTTGAGAGTGCTTCATGCAAAGCATCTTTTTCTTTTTCAAAAGGGGGGTCAACTGATGCCAGTCAAGTGGGGTGTGTGGCCCAATTAGTGGCAACGAGAGAGACTGTGGTTGGAGTCCCCTCGCTATGTTTTACATGAATTTCGAAGGGCATGACATGCCTACGAGGTTGAGTTTCATCATCTGCAACTTGTTGGCAACAGAAAGGCTGCCTTTACACCCTTTTGAGACCGAGGATTTTCGAGACCTTATGCCCATTGCAGTGCCCCAAGAGCCGATGGCCAGTCGTCACTCCTTCTCCAAGAAAGGCGTGCCCGCGCTACCACAGTAGGTCGCACACAACCTCACCAATTCCTTGAGAAACTCTGTGTGTGACAGGGTGCATTTCAACACAGATATTTGGACCAGTAAGCATGGACAGGGGAGTTACATATTGCTTACTGGGCACTGGGTAACTATGGTGAGAGATGGAGAAGGGTTTGCTGTGCAAGTCTTGCCGTCCCCACGACTTGTGTGTCAATCCTTCCTCTGTATGTACAAGTTCCTCCACTGCTTCTGCCTCCTTAACCTCGTGTGGGTCCTCCACCTCGGCCCAAACCCTTTGTGGTCAGGCCACCCTTCCTTGTAACTGCGCCCAAGGAATCCCACACACCTCCTTACTATGCTGGCAGCAGAGCTCAAGGCCATCAGGCGGTCAAATGTTTACTTTGAAATGTAGGGGAAATGTGAGACACCGCTGAGGAATTGTGGACGGTTAGCTCTGGAGAGTGAGACCGAGTTTCATCAATGGTTGTCTACAGTCAACCAGGAGTCAGGGAAGGTCGGGTGCGACAATGATGCAAACCAGTCTGCGACCCTTCTTCAGGGCAATGTGACACACGTGCCTTGTATGGCTCACGTGTTGAACCTGGTTGTCCAGCAATTTTTAAAATACCATCCCGGCCTACATGGCCTTGTGCAGCGGGCACGCTGCTGTGTGCTCACTTTCATCCTTCGCACACAGCAGCTCAACAACAGTCATCGCTCAGGAAGTCTTAGGGTCTGGCGGTTAAACGCCGGAAATGCGATGTTCTGACACGCAGGAATTGGAATCTGCACATGTTGCAGCGTGTGTGGCAGCACCGCAGAGCCCTGCTGAAATACGGTATGATGTATACCCTGGGCTAACTTGATCCAGAGGTGGTGCAGATCACGCTGCTGGAGTGGTGTCAGATCAAGGACCTATGCACCCTTCTACACAGTTTACAAATGTCGACGAAGATGTTTAGCACTGGCAATGCCATTCTCAGCGTGACAATTCTGGTCATCTACATGATGGAGCACACTGTAAGCATTATTCGGAGTCAGGTATTGGTCCAAGAGGAAGTTGAGGAAGTACAGGAGGAGTCATATGCAGAAGGGATAATAAGATATACAAGGTCCATACGGTAAGCGGCACCTAGGCAGCAGTTATGGTGGGGGATAGGGATTAACAAGGGCGCATAGTATCAGCAAAAATTGTTGAGGAAGGTGCAGGAGCCATGAAGAAATGGAGGACGAACTTGCGATGGGCATGGAAGACTCAGCAGATGAGTGAGAGCTTGCTCACATTTTGGTTGTGCGAGGTTGGGGGGAGAGGGCAGAGGAAGGAGGCACGATTCTCACCTCTCTGCCACAAACACACCAAGGACTTGCTCCTCCTGGATGCACAAGACACATAGGCGTCTTCTTGCTGCACTACCTACAACATGACCCTCGGATTGTAGGAATTCGAAGTAATGCTAACTACTGGGTTGCCACACTGTTAGATCCCCGGTACAAGACAAAATTTGGTGAAATAATTCCTGCCATATAAAGGGATGCACGTGTACAGGAGTATCTTCAGAAGGTGTTACGCAATCTTCGATCTGCTTTTCCACTAAACACCAGTGATGCACAGAGTGAATCTCAACGCTTTGTCATGGATAGGAGGAAATGATCTTTTACTTGTCCACATCTGAGGGACCGAGGGCTGGCTGTTGTGCTGAGATGCCATTGAGTACGGTGTCCCTGCAGAGTTGCACTTTTGGTCATATACAAAATGAGTTGAAAAAGGACAGATGCGGGTGAAAAGGGAAACGGGTGTGTTGGAAAGGGGAAAAAAGTTTTGGTCCGTGGGTTTGGTGGTTAAGCAAAAGTAACATTTGATGAAGAAACACCATCTGTTACGGTGGGACTGGCAGATTTGGATAAGGTGGTATATACTATGTTACCGCTATATAACGTAAATTAATAAGAAAAGAAAGAGAAAGGTATATATCCCCATCAGCAGTCAGTGTCCACCGTGCTCCCAGATGGAAAAGGAGAGGTTGGCAACTGGAAGGTTCGGTGGAGGATACAGAGCTTTGTGGCTATGAAACTAATAGTAGCCTGAACCAAGTTAGATGCCACTCGGATCTTGAGACTGGGAGCCCTGTTAGCGTAACAGGGTCCACACGCCCACCCAGCCCAGGAACTCCCTGTTAACATCACAGGGGCCATTCAGGACGCTGACCGTGTGCATTGGGGCCACACCTGTGAATAGCAGGCGCATCAGCAGCAGCAGGCCTGTTAATGCCACTGGGCTGCACAAGCAGGACTTGTAGGACAGGAGCTGGTCTTAACCGTTCTGCGTTACCAACTGTGGTGGCGGCCTGCATCGACGCCCTATCCCTGCCTACCTCTGGCCTAAAGCCGCAATGGGTTCAACACATGGAGGTGTGCTCTTTCGGAGCATAATAGAAGACTGCACACCTCCTTGTTGTCTCCAGCCCCTTTTATAACCTGGGTCCCCCACAAACCAGGGTGGACCACAATGCACCTCCTGGAGACAAAAGCAGAGTGATACGTCATGAGTGGCATAACTAGTGTCCTATTTGGAACCGCAACTTCAATGATGACCTCATGGCTGTCATGACCCAAACACCTCACCAGTCATCGTCTGACCATCAATAATGCGGTGACAAGTCATAGGGGCGGGCCTCTGCAAGCCATTTGGGAGTGGCCTGGCCTCATCGTCAGGGCACCTGATGCCCTGTGGTCTAAATGGGCCCCCCACATCAGGGGCAGGGCCAAAGAGTTCATTACCGGACCTAGTTTCTGATGCAGGAAGTGCCTGACCATGGTCAGTTGCATGAAATACAGTCTCTGAAAAAAGACTATCAGCTTTAGCATGGTGTCTAGGCACAACACAGGACTTAGACCCGGCACGGAGTGCAAGTACCTGTGCAAAGAGGCTTTTCGCACTAAGTGTGGGAGCATGCGCTGTGGCCCGAAATGAAGACTTAGCCTCAGGAATGGCACAGTCAGGCTGAGCATACTCACTAGGCGAAACACTGGAGTTAGGCTGCGGCTGGGGTAAATCGGCACACGCATGCGCACTAGCTGCCTCTCCACACTTAGACGTGGAGGAGAAAGCAACTTGCTGGACAACCCGAGGCACAGGCTTAAATGGCAGCTGATGCCTGGGCGCAACTGAAACCGCAGCAGGCTGCTTGCGTTTAAGGCGTCACCGTTTTGTAACAACAAATAACATCAAAAAGAACAGGTGTACTTCTTCCCATGGATAATCTGATATGATCCCTTTTTTCATGGACACGACCATCGCTAACAAATGTAGATGAGGCCAAATCAGCAGCTGCTTCAATGGATCTGAATTGCTCCATAAAGTGGCCTCTCCTTCACCCCAATTTCAAGATCCCAAATACTCCATTCCTCTGTGGTGTCAATCCAATCGCACTTGCTTCCTAACAGCTCTCAAGTTTTCACCAGCCCTGCTGAGTATGGGGTGACAGAGATGGTTGAGTTTGCATAGCTGTTCAGTCGCACTATAGCCTGGGAATCAGAGGTCTGCTCCAAAGCTGCAATGAGTACAGACAAGGAAGTTATTATTATTTTTATTATTATTGATTTATAGAGCACCATTGATTCCATGGTGCTGTACATGAGAAGGGGGTTACATACAGAATACATATACAAGTAACTATAGACAGACTGGTACAGAGGGAAGAGGGCCCTGCCCTTGCGGGATTACATTCTAAAGGATTTTTGGGAGGAGACAGTAGGAGTTGTTTAGGTTGAGCGTCAAGTACGTATGGTGGTGGTGTCATTGAAGGTTATAGTCATTTCTGAACAGATGAGTTTTCAGATTCAGTTTGAAGCTTGCGTGTGTAGCATATAATCTAACGTGTTGAGGTAGCGAGTTCCATGAGACAGGGGAAATGATCTGCGCAGATAGCCTGAAGCTTTGTGAATGGGATCCAGGCCCCGATGAAGAAGGTGCTGTGCCTAATCTACACCCTCATTTCCAAAAATTAAATCCTCCTGGTGGAGACAATGGGGAACATGATGAGGAGCACAGATACCTGATTGGAAGGACAACTTTACTATTCGGTCAGGGCAGGAAGAGGTTGTCTCGGAGGACTCAGGACGAGGGGAATGAAAACACACAGGGTTATTGATGAGGTTGGAGACAACACTTACTGTCAAACCAAAGTCAGCCAGTCGATGAGGTCAGCAGAGGAGGTGGAGGAGGATGCTACTGACGACGAGGTTACGTTGCGTCTTCCTGGCCAGAGACAAAGTACTGGAAGCACGTCAACAACTGAATCCTGGACCACAACTTTGACTCTGAGCAGATGTCGTGTTGGCTATGCAGGTCGCATGGGCTGTAAGCCTTTCCTAGCCTGTGAATTTTTGGACATCGCAAAGGATCACCAAAGTCATGTAATCTGTAAGATTTTTCAACAATTTGTAAGTAGAAGGCAAAAACTCACACTTTTGAATACTTCCTCCATGAAGTATCACATGGATATGAATTGACAGCATGAAGGTGTATTGCTCAGCTTTAGCAACTGTCAACGCAATATGCTTATTTGCCGTTCATTGCATGCATTGTTGCAGACTACACACAAGGGGCTGCTGTTTTTTTGGATCTGCCTTTCGTCACTATAGCAATATAAAATTGCTCTTCGGGTGTGGACTTGGAGATGCTGTCTATGAACAGAAGGAAAAGCTAAAGGTGTGTGTTACAGCAAGGAGCCACCGCGGAAACACTTCGTTCAATTGTGAGGGGAGTTGTGTTGTACTTTGATGATGAGCACTGTGACGTCAGTGAGCAGCATCCTGTGCCACAGACCAACATTCTTACGGTGCTGTCTATACTGTTTACCGTGAGAGGAGCGTAAAGTCTGTATTTCTGGCAACTGGACATCACAGTACCCGGGTACGGTAGGCTGTGCCCAGACAATAATGCGGGCACGCAACACTTTGTTTTATTAGCAAAACACATATCTGTTCTGGGTAGGCCGACTATTTATAGACAATAAGACTTGCTGCCACTGCACTGTCAAATTGTCACGTACAGTTTAAATCATAGAGGGACAGCAACACATTTTTGCATTGACTGTTGCTTTTCAAGATTTCCATGACTGTGTTGCAGAGCTGTGTGGTTTGCATTCACACTGTTATCATCTGCAATATCTGTGAGGCTTCAGCTAACAAGGGTATTCAGGGGGGGTCATGTGTTTTGTCTATGTTTAGGTAGATAACTTGTAAGCTCTTGTGATGCGCCACTGGTAAGTCATGTTTACACACACACATACACACACACGCACAAACACACAATTACTGCTACACAGAGGGATTAGCAGGTAGTAGGCAACAGAATAGATTTTTCAATTATTTAAATTGTATGCATGGTTCTTATTGTTTGTTTTGGTAAAGTTAAACAATCATTTATCAACCCAACTGCCTAGAGTCCTTTTCCTGTTGCCTGGTTTTGCTGCATACTGGGGAGCCCACCCTGTACACGACTTAAAATGAAGAATAAGTCGCAATGTGAATTTCACAGTGCTACAATGCGGCCTAGCGTGCCTGTGCAACCACCGCCTGCCCCATCAAGTGCATCTGCGTGCTCTTCATCCTCTGTGACTGTGGGGACAGCAGTCACACATGGTTTTTCACACTGAACTTCCACTCCTTTACCCGCAACAGGGAGTGTGATTGGCAGGTTTTTGTTTTGGAAGTGGAAACAGAAGGCATTGTTGAACTGTCAGACATCGAGAGAGCCATCATTGGATGCAGGCTACATTATATCCACGCCTGCACCTTCATCACAGATTGCCTGGACTACCTGCAGTTAATAATTGCATTCCAGAAATGGAAAGGAGTGTAGAATGCACATGTGTTGTACCTTGCTTGGCAGCAAAGGAACACTAACTTAGTATTCCAGACAATTTTAGGAAGGCAGAAAAAGAGTCAGCTCTTTGTGCAAATTAAATAGCGTGGCAAAAGTGGACAGATGGGTACAGTGGCCGTGTTCTGTGGGTACCAGGACAGTAAAAGAAGCCTCACTTTCTATCCCTCCTAATGATCAAATGCAGCAAGGAATTCCCTGAGTTTGCTATAAAATTAGCATAGCTAAATGTGCAGGAGGGTGTCATGCAGAGGTGCTAGAAATAGCTTGGCACCAGTGGGGCACTAATGGAATACAACAGCCAGTTCTATGTTGCCACTAAATGGCAGTATTTTTTGCTATCATTATAGCTTATTAAAAACAGAGCAGGAGGGTGTCATGCAGAGGTGCTAGAAATAGCTTGGCACCAGTGGGGCACTAATGGAATACAACAGCCAGTTCTATGATGCCACTAAATGGCAGTATTTTTTGCTATCATTATAGCTTATTAAAAACAGAGCAGGAGGGTGTCATGCAGAGGTGGTAGAAATAGCTTGGCACAAGTGGGGCACTAATGGAATACAACAGCCAGTTCTATGATGCCACTAAATGGCAGTATTTTTTGCTATCATTATAGCTTATTAAAAACAGAGCAGGAGGGTGTCATGCAGAGGTGCTAGAAATAGCTTGGCACCAGTGGGGCACTAATCTAATACAACAGCCAGTTCTATGATGCCACTAAATGGCAGTATTTTTTGCTATCATTATAGCTTATTAAAAACAGAGCAGGAGGGTGTCATGCAGAGGTGCTGCACATAGATTTGCACCAGTGGGGCACTAATGGAGTACAACAGCCAGTTCTATGATGCCACTAAATGGCAGTATTTTTTGCTATCATTATAGCTTATTAAAAACAGAGCAGGAGGGTGTCATGCAGAGGTGGTAGAAATAGCTTGGCACAAGTGGGGCACTAATGGAATACAACAGCCAGTTCTATGATGCCACTAAATGGCAGTATTTTTTGCTATCATTATAGCTTATTAAAAACAGAGCAGGAGGGTGTCATGCAGAGGTGCTAGAAATAGCTTGGCACCAGTTGGGCACTAATCTAATACAACAGCCAGTTCTATGATGCCACTAAATGGCAGTATTTTTTGCTATCATTATAGCTTATTAAAAACAGAGCAGGACGGTGTCATGCAGAGGTGCTGCACATAGATTTGCACCAGTGGGGCACTAATGGAGTACAAAAGCCAGTTCTATGATGCCACTAAATGGCAGTATTTTTTGCTATCATTATAGCTTATTAAAAACAGAGCAGGAGGGTGTCATGCAGAGGTGCTGCACATAGATTTGCACCAGTGGGGCACTAATGGAGTACAACAGCCAGTTCTATGATGCCACTAAATGGCAGTATTTTTTGCTATCATTATAGCTTATTAAAAACAGAGCAGGAGGGTGTCATGCAGAGGTGCTAGAAATAGCTTGGCACCAGTGGGGCACTAATGGAATACAACAGCCAGTTCTATGATGCCACTAAATGGCAGTATTTTTTGCTATCATTATAGCTTATTAAAAACAGAGCAGGAGGGTGTCATGCAGAGGTGCTGCACATAGATTTGCACCAGTGGGGCACTAATGGAGTACAACAGCCAGTTCTATGATGCCACTAAATGGCAGTATTTTTTGCTATCATTATAGCTTATTAAAAACAGAGCAGGAGGGTGTCATGCAGAGGTGCTGCACACAGATTTGCACCAGTGGGGCACTAATGGAGTACAAAAGCCAGTTCTATGATGCCACTAAATGGCAGTATTTTTTCCTATCATTATAGCTTATTAAAAACAGAGCAGGAGGGTATCATGCAGAGGTGCTAGAAATAGCTTGGCACCAGTGGGGCACTAATGGAATACAACAGCCAGTTCTATGATGCCACTAAATGGCAGTATTTTTTGCTATCATTATAGCTTATTAAAAACAGAGCAGGAGGGTGTCATGCAGAGGTGCTATAAATAGCTTGGCACCAGTGGGGCACTAATGGAATACAACAGCCAGTTCTATGATGCCACTAAATGGCAGTATTTTTTGCTATCAAAAACAGAGCAGGAGGGTGTCATGCAGAGGTGCTAGAAATAGCTTGGCACCAGTGGGGCACTAATGGAATACAACAGCCAGTTCTATGATGCCACTAAATGGCAGTATTTTTTGCTATCATTAGAGCTTATTAAAAACAGAGCAGGAGGGTGTCATGCACAGGTGCTAGAAATAGCTTGGCACCAGTGGGGCACTAATGGAATACAACAGCCAGTTCTATCATGCCATTAAATGGCAGTATTTTTTGCTATCATTATAGCTTATTAAAAACAGAGCAGGAGGGTGTCATGCAGAGGTGCTAGAAATAGCTTGGCACCAGTGGGGCACTAATCTAATACAACAGCCAGTTCTATGATGCCACTAAATGGCAGTATTTTTTGCTATCATTATAGCTTATTAAAAACAGAGCAGGAGGGTGTCATGCAGAGGTGCTGCACACAGATTTGCACCAGTGTGGCACTAATGGAGTACAACAGCCAGTTCTATGATGCCACTAAATGGCAGTATTTTTTCCTATCATTATAGCTTATTAAAAACAGAGCAGGAGGGTGTCATGCAGAGGTGCTAGAAATAGCTTGGCACCAGTGGGGCACTAATGGAATACAACAGCCATTTCTATGATGCCACTAAATGGCAGTATTTTTTGCTATCATTATAGCTTATTAAAAACAGAGCAGGAGGGTGTAATGCAGAGGTGCTAGAAATAGCTTGGCACCAGTGGGGCACTAATGGAATACAACAGCCAGTTCTATGATGCCACTAAATGGCAGTATTTTTTGCTATCATTATAGCTTATTAAAAACAGAGCAGGAGGGTGTCATGCAGAGGTGCTAGAAATAGCTTGGCACCAGTGGGGCACTAATGGAATACAACAGCCAGTTCTATGATGCCACTAAATGGCAGTATTTTTTGCTATCATTATAGCTTATTAAAAACAGAGCAGGAGGGTGTCATGCAGAGGTGCTAGAAATAGCTTGGCACCAGTGGGGCACTAATGGAATACAACAGCCAGTTCTATGATGCCACTAAATGACAGTATTTTTTGCTATCATTATAGCTTATTAAAAACAGAGCAGGAGGGTGTCATGCAGAGGTGCTAGAAATAGCTTGGCACCAGTGGGGCACTAATCTAATACAACAGCCAGTTCTATGATGCCACTAAATGGCAGTATTTTTTGCTATCATTATAGCTTATTAAAAACAGAGCAGGAGGGTGTCATGCAGAGGTGCTGCACATAGATTTGCACCAGTGGGGCACTAATGGAGTACAACAGCCAGTTCTATGATGCCACTAAATGGCAGTATTTTTTGCTATCATTATAGCTTATTAAAAACAGAGCAGGAGGGTGTCATGCAGAGGTGCTGCACATAGATTTGCACCAGTGGGGCACTAATGGAGTACAACAGCCAGTTCTATGATGCCACTAAATGGCAGTATTTTTTGCTATCATTATAGCTTATTAAAAACAGAGCAGGAGGGTGTCATGCAGAGGTGCTGCACACAGATTTGCACCAGTGGGGCACTAATGGAGTACAACAGCCAGTTCTATGATGCCACTAAATGGCAGTATTTTTTCCTATCATTATAGCTTATTAAAAACAGAGCAGGAGGGTGTCATGCAGAGGTGCTAGAAATAGCTTGGCACCAGTGGGGCACTAATGGAATACAACAGCCAGTTCTATGATGCCACTAAATGGCAGTATTTTTTGCTATCATTATAGCTTATTAAAAACAGAGCAGGAGGGTGTCATGCAGAGGTGCTATAAATAGCTTGGCACCAGTGGGGCACTAATGGAATACAACAGCCAGTTCTATGATGCCACTAAATGGCAGTATTTTTTGCTATCAAAAACAGAGCAGGAGGGTGTCATGCAGAGGTGCTAGAAATAGCTTGGCACCAGTGGGGCACTAATGGAATACAACAGCCAGTTCTATGATGCCACTAAATGGCAGTATTTTTTGCTATCATTATAGCTTATTAAAAACAGAGCAGGAGGGTGTCATGCACAGGTGCTAGAAATAGCTTGGCACCAGTGGGGCACTAATGGATTACAACAGCCAGTTCTATGATGCCACTAAATGGCAGTATTTTTTGCTATCATTATAGCTTATTAAAAACAGAGCAGGAGGGTGTCATGCAGAGGTGCTAGAAATAGCTTGGCACCAGTGGGGCACTAATCTAATACAACAGCCAGTTCTATGATGCCACTAAATGGCAGTATTTTTTGCTATCATTATAGCTTATTAAAAACAGAGCAGGAGGGTGTCATGCAGAGGTGCTGCACACAGATTTGCACCAGTGGGGCACTAATGGAGTACAACAGCCAGTTCTATGATGCCACTAAATGGCAGTATTTTTTCCTATCATTATAGCTTATTAAAAACAGAGCAGGAGGGTGTCATGCAGAGGTGCTAGAAATAGCTTGGCACCAGTGGGGCACTAATGGAATACAACAGCCATTTCTATGATGCCACTAAATGGCAGTATTTTTTGCTATCATTATAGCTTATTAAAAACAGAGCAGGAGGGTGTAATGCAGAGGTGCTATAAATAGCTTGGCACCAGTGGGGCACTAATGGAATACAACAGCCAGTTCTATGATGCCACTAAATGGCAGTATTTTTTGCTATCAAAAACAGAGCAGGAGGGTGTCATGCAGAGGTGCTAGAAATAGCTTGGCACCAGTGGGGCACTAATGGAATACAACAGCCAGTTCTATGATGCCACTAAATGGCAGTATTTTTTGCTATCATTATAGCTTATTAAAAACAGAGCAGGAGGGTGTCATGCAGAGGTGCTAGAAATAGCTTGGCACCAGTGGGGCACTAATGGAATACAACAGCCAGTTCTATGATGCCACTAAATGGCAGTATTTTTTGCTATCATTATAGCTTATTAAAAACAGAGCAGGAGGGTGTCATGCAGAGGTGCTAGAAATAGCTTGGCACCAGTGGGGCACTAATGGAATACAACAGCCAGTTCTATGATGCCACTAAATGGCAGTATTTTTTGCTATCATTATAGCTTATTAAAAACAGAGCAGGAGGGTGTCATGCAGAGGTGCTAGAAATAGCTTGGCACCAGTGGGGCACTAATGGAATACAACAGCCAGTTCTATGATGCCACTAAATGGCAGTATTTTTTGCTATCATTATAGCTTATTAAAAACAGAGCAGGAGGGTGTAATGCAGAGGTGCTAGAAATAGCTTGGCACCAGTGGGGCACTAATGGAATACAACAGACAGTTCTATGATGCCACTAAATGGCAGTATTTTTTGCTATCATTATAGCTTATTAAAAACAGAGCAGGAGGGTGTCATGCAGAGGTGCTAGAAATAGCTTGGCACCAGTGGGGCACTAATGGAATACAACAGCCAGTTCTATGATGCCACTAAATGGCAGTATTTTTTGCTATCATTATAGCTTATTAAAAACAGAGCAGGAGGATGTCATGCAGAGGTGCTAGAAATAGCTTGGCACCAGTGGGGCACTAATGGAATACAACAGCCAGTTCTATGATGCCACTAAATGGCAGTATTTTTTGCTATCATTATAGCTTATTAAAAACAGAGCAGGAGGGTGTCATGCACAGGTGCTAGAAATAGTTTGGCACCAGTGGGGCACTAATAGAATACAACAGCCAGTTCTATGATGCCACTAAATGGCAGTATTTTTTGCTATCATTATAGCTTGTTAAAAACAGAGCAGGAGGGTGTCATGCAGAGGTGCTAGAAATAGCTTGGCACCAGTGGGGCACTAATGGAATACAACAGCCAGTTCTATGATGCCACTAAATGGCAGTATTTTTTGCTATCATTATAGCTTATTAAAAACAGAGCAGGAGGGTGTCATGCAGAGGTGCTGCACATAGATTTGCACCAGTGGGGCACTAATGGAGTACAACAGCCACTTCTTGTATGCCACTAGGTACACTCAGTGTTTGCTAGTATAATGGCTTAGTTAAAAAGAGTTTGAATGTGCAATGCAGGCAGACGTGCTGCAAATATCTTTGCACTGGTGAAACTAGACAAAAGTCCAATAGCCACGTTTAGGATGCCACTAAGTACACTGACTGTTTGCTAGTATAATGGCTTAGTTAAAAAGGATTTGAGTGTGCAATGCAGGCAGACGTGCTGCAAATATCTTTGCACTAGTGGGACTAGACAAAAGTCCAATAGCCACGTTTAGGATGCCACTAGGTACACTGACTGTTTGCTAGTATAATGGCTTAGTTAAAAAGAGTTTGCGTGTGCAATGCAGGCAGACGTGCTGCAAATATCTTTGCACTAGTGTGACTAGACAAAAGTCCAATAGCCACGTTTAGGATGCCACTAGGTACACTGAGTGTTTGCTAGTATAATGGCTTAGTTAAAAATAGTTTGAGTGTGCAATGCAGGCAGACGTGCTGCAAATATCTTTGCACTAGTGGGACTAGACAAAAGTCCAATAGCCACGTTTAGGATGCCACTAGGTACACTGACTGTTTGCTAGTATAATGGCTTAGTTAAAGAGAGTTTGAGTGTGCAATGCAGGCAGACGTGCTGCAAATATCTTTGCACTAGTGTGACTAGACAAAAGTCCAATAGCCACATTTAGGATGCCACTAGGTACACTGACTGTTTGCTAGTATAATGGCTTAGTTAAAAAGAGTTGGAGTGTGCAATGCAGGCAGACGTGCTGCAAATATCTTTGCACTAGTGGGACTATAGCAAAGTCCAATAGCCTGGTTTAGGATGCCACTAGGTACACTGAGTGTTTGCTAGTATAATGGCTTAGTTAAAAAGAGTTTGAGTGTGCAATGAAGGCAGACGTGCTGCAAATATCTTTGCACTAGTGGGACTAGACAAAAGTCCAATAGCCACGTTTAGGATGCCACTAGGTACACTGACTGTTTGCTAGTATAATGGCTTAGTTAAAAAGAGTTTGAGTGTGCAATGCAGGCAGACGTGCTGCAAATATCTTTGCACTAGTGGGACTAGACAAAAGTCCAATAGCCACGTTTAGGATGCCACTGCCACTAGGTACACTGACTGTTTGTTAGTATAATGGCTTAGTTAAAAAGAGTTTGAGTGTGCAATGCAGGCAGACGTGCTGCAAATATCTTTGCACTAGTGTGACTAGACAAAAGTCCAATAGCCACGTTTAGGATGCCACTGCCACTAGGTACACTGACTGTTTGTTAGTATAATGGCTTAGTTAAAAAGAGTTTGAGTGTGCAATGCAGGCAGAGGTGCTGCAAATATCTTTGCACTAGTGGGACTATAGCAAAGTCCAATAGCCACGTTTAGGATGCCACTAGGTACACTGAGTGTTTGCTAGTATAATGGCTTAGTTATAATGAGTTGGAGTGTGCAATGCAGGCAGAGGTGCTGCAAATATCTTTGCACTAGTGGGACTATAGCAAAGTCCAATAGCCACGTTTAGGATGCCACTAGGTACACTGAGTGTTTGCTAGTATAATGGCTTAGTTATAATGAGTTGGAGTGTGCAATGCAGGCAGAGGTGCTGCAAATATCTTTGCATTAGTGGGACTATAGCAAAGTCCAATAGCCACGTTTAGGATGCCACTAGGTACACTGAGTGTTTGCTAGTATAATGGCTTAGTTATAATGAGTTGGAGTGTGCAATGCAGGCAGAAGTGCTGCAAATATCTTTGCACTAGTGGGAGTATAGCAAAGTCCAATAGCCACGTTTAGGATGCCACTAGGTACACTGAGTGTTTGCTAGTATAATGGCTTAGTTATAATGAGTTGGAGTGTGCAATGCAGGCAGAGGTGCTGCAAATATCTTTGCACTAGTGGGACTATAGCAAAGTCCAATAGCCACGTTTAGGATGCCACTAGGTACACTGAGTGTTTGCTAGTATAATGGCTTAGTTATAATTTGTTGGAGTGTGCAGAGGACAGGAGGGTACAGTGCCAGGGTTGTGGGGCTCTGGGTAGAGGAATGGAAACCTGCCTTTCTATTCCCTCCTAATGGGGAAATGCAGCGAGGAAATCCCTGACCTTAGCTACACAGACGCTGTCTCTGTTTTCAGGACCTGTCACCTATGGCTCTGACCCTGCCGGTACGAGCCCTTAAAAGGACTGATAGAAAGTGCTCTCCCTAAGCTGTCCAGCGCTGTGGATGGAGCGCATACAGCTGTATTAGCGATAGGATTTAGGACGGACCTGCGCCAGTGATGTCTGACACCAAGGACGCAGAAGGCAGATAATGGCGTGCTGGAGGAAAATGTCCGGTTTTATAATGCAGGGACATGTGACATGAACATCCTATCACACATGCCGTTGCTCCTCTGGCTAAAAGTCCACTTAGCTGTGTGTGTGTCTGGGTTTGGCTGACATGCTGGCCCTCCCCACTACACGCGCGCGCTTAGGGAAGGAAGACAAGGAAAAAAAAAAATGGCCATTATACAAACAGCAGTGATCTGAAGGCGCTGTTCCCGCACACTATACACTGAAAATTCATAATAGTGTGAGTCACAGAGTGACTTACACTATTACAGCGGAAAGCCAGCTAGGAATTAGCTGTTTTTTTGCTGCTAGAACCGTTCTCGAACGTTTCTAGAACTATCGAGCTTTTGCAAAAAGCTCGAGTTCTAGTTCGATCTAGAACAGGCCCCAAAATCACTCGAGCCTAGAACTGGAGAACCTCGAACCGCGAACCGCGCTCAACTCTACCAATAACCATGGGCCTTCCCAGCTTGATAATACCACAACTGTCTGATTTACCTTGGCTTGTTATTAAAAATAGGGGGAACTCTCCACACATTTTTTTTAATTATCTACATAACTAATTTTAAAAACGAATCACCATTTGATAACCTGCCAAGGTAAAGCAGACAACTGAGGGCAATTTTTGCTAGTTTGATTTACCTGTGCTGGATATCAAAAATAATGGGGACTCAATGTAATTTTTATTTTTCTTAGTTATTGTTCACAGAAGCGTACAGTCATCTTCCTCATGCCAAAAAGCTTATAAATTTAAAATCAACAAACTTTATTAGCATATTAAAAGCATCCGAGTCCAAAGTCAAACACAGACTTTTTGAAAGTCAATATTTGACTTTCAGCCCCGAATATGTTTTATATCAGGGTAACTCACAACTAATCATTAGAATTATTGTTTAACAATTTGAAAAATTAACATTAATTGTTTGGATCGCATTTTATGGAGCAGTATATAGCATGGGGAAGAATGGCATTGAGATAAGCTCAGAAACAGAAGATAGAAGACAAAGTAAAGAAGATAGAGAAGATTGGAGTAGCAGTGTTGGAATGGCGATTGGAAGGCAAGTAATCCGTTGTCTGTATATGACATCACAATTATAGAAATCTTTGGAATTTTGCGGTTTTTACACTGACCAGTGAGCTTTACTGATTGTTTTTAACTGCAATGAAAAGATTCCATGCTTAGGCTACTGTAATACAAATCTCAAAACCACTATTTATTGATAAAAGCAGCATTTAAGGCAAATTGACTGCCTCCTAAATGATGAGCAGGAATTAGAAGAAATAATGATAGAATAGAAAAATAAAAATAAAGTAGAAAAAAAAGAAAAAAAAGTACAAGAAAAAAGTATTTTGATTTGCACACTTCCCAGGGGCAATGCACCTAGGATTTCACTGTGTTGAGCACCTTTGCTTGCTGCTGGCAGTGTTTTCTCTGGCTTTTTTCCCCAAGATCAGTGTCTGTTTTGTCTTGCTGGTCTACTAGGCATTGCTCCCACCTGGCAAGAATCCTACTCCACACTGATGAGGGACAATACCCCGAAACAGCTGTCTGTGGATGGATACCTGGCCTTGGTATTTCCCTTGTCATATCTTTAAACTCGTCAAAAGCTGGATATTTACTAAAAGGGCCACTTAATATGGTGGTTATGGTGGTCTCCTAAAAAGAGCCACTTCTTTGCTAGGTCCTTTCCGGAAGGATATCAGGCTATTTTCCGTGTCGAGACTCCTAACAGAGACTTCACGGGCCCTTTTGATTTTCAAGAAAAAAGGTTTGACAGCAAAGACACCAGATATGATTACAGGGAAACTTTATAATTGCCCTTAGTTAATTGCATACTTTCAAATGCTTTCAGATTGCATTTGAGTGCAATATTTATTTGTAAGTGATACATATTGACTGTGAATTCCTGAATATGGTCAGGCATATTGGAAACACACCAGAAACGCGTTGATGCATATGCTTTTAAAGCGGTTTCCTTATGAAAGTTTTAATGTCCTGTGTACTTGAAATTATCAAGAAAGAAAGAATAAATTGTTAATTTCAAATTTACTTGTATAAAAATATATTTTACTAATTTTCTAGGACATTGTATACCTTATCATGAAATAGATGTGTATTGTATCCTTCTCCATTTGAGATGTGGAAAATGTTAACTTTCGAAAACTTTTGTGAATTCCCTGATAATTAACTTTTTTGCAAATGAACACCAAACCAATAATCCATCATTTCACAGAAAAGTAAAACAGTAAAGGAAAAAAGTTTCAGATAAGTAAAAGTTTTCTAAATTGTTAACAGATAAAATGGCGCATCAAAAAAAAAAAATAACTGTCCACAAAGTGTCTCTGCGGACAATCAAATAACAAAGCTCTAACCCCTAAGAAGAAAACTTTTAGGAATTCCCTGATTATTTTTTTTAAACAAACACCAAACTAATCATCTACATTTCACCAGAAAGTAAAACAGGAAAGGAAAACATTTTAAGATAAGTAAAAGGAATTAAAGATTGTTATCACATAAAATGCGAGTAATACAAAAATAATTAATTTTCCCAAAATTGTCTACGTGGACAATCAAGGATCAAAAATACAGAGCTCTAACCTTATAAAAATATAAAGTTCTATGAGTTTATCAGATAAGGGATTTCATCTATTTAAATTATGAAAATGAAAATGGGGTGAAGAAATGGAAATTAAGAGAGAAATTAAGAGAGAAACAAACAGTAAAAGCTTCTGATCACAAATAAAATAATTCCACCCAAACTTCCTCAGGGAAGGCAAATATGTTCTCCTGATATATTTAAAGCTAATAGTTAAGCATTGCAAAACAGCAAACAAGACAGGAACGTTCTCTTTAGGCAAGATCAAATAGAATGACATTCTGATGGATTCCTTGTAAGTTACATCATCACTGTATTGCTTTATTACTAGAAACATGAACTTTGCTGAGAAGAGAATGACCATCTAAGAGAAATGTTTTGGGCTAAATCTCATCCATCCCATGATACAATAGTATGTTTACCTTTCCAAAGACTATTTATATGATCCATGTGTGCAGACAACAGGACAAGCAGAAGAAAATCCGAGAAGGCGCCCATTATCCACAATGAAGAACCTGGTCACTCTACTTTGCATGATCTCTGCTCTTGTTGTCTCAGGTAAGATGAATCGAGTCACTACACATTATATACATATAGGGCATCACGGAGTGTTGTCAAACTCTATTGCAAAATTTCTCTATCGTGTTAAACAGGTCTATGCTAATATAAAATGCAATTTCTTATGAACCTTGTACGTCTCTGGTAAATCTGGTTTGCGGTAATAATTTTAACATATTGAAAAATAAACTATGGTGAAATCAGACCTGATGTAAATGTGTCCCAAAACATTTCATGGATTCATCACTTACCAAATCAAGTGGTGAGTCCACATCGACCAAAAATTCTTAGCCAGAGATGGTTTTAGTTAGACCCATTTTTACGCTACATAGATGATTTGTGAAAACTTGTGATTGATCTAAAAAGTTAATTATCTTAACGTAAAAGTGTGAATGAAGGGAATCCCTCAAAAATAGTAGGGCGAATGCACAAACAAAAGTTCACCCACTTATTTTATGCTAAAAAAAATATAAGTTCGTAATTCAAGTCACCATACGGCCAAGTGTTGGAAGTGACATATATCCTGTTCTTGTTGAGTATGATAACAAAAAAAAGATGTCAATATCAACCAATATACTAATCTTTTTACCTGAATTCCCCTTTATTTTATGGCTCTCACCAAATAATTTGACTATTCAAAATGGAGTAGAGAAGGGGTTAACGCCGCACATCAGCCAATGAAACAGGAGAGGTGTTGCTGAAAAATATCTTTATTTTATTTTATCGGTCTACGCGTTTTGAGGTTGAAACCTCTTCCTCGGGACCAGTACATCTACAAAAGCCAAGGGCTTTTGTTGATGTACTGGTCCCGAGGAAGAGGTTTCGACCTCGAAACGCGTAGACCGATAAAATAAAAGAAAGATATTTTTCATCAACTTCTCTACAGTTTCATTTGGCTGATGCGCAGCGTTAACCCCTTCTCTACTTTGTTTTGAATGTTCATCCATGTGGGGCTGCAGCAGATGCCATTATCTTATGCTTATCAGTGGTTGTAACTTTCACAACCGAATTAGGTGAGTGTATTTTTCCTATATACTACACTTGTTCATCTGGTGTTACACTATCAGCACTTCTTATTTTTAGATTTACAAATAATATGACTGAAATATCCCCTTTATTCAGCTTTAACCTATAAATGTTATTCGGGCTTCTCCAGCAACTCTACAACATGTAAAGAGTCTGAGGTTGAATGTCTTGGAAATCGATGCATGACCGCTTCCCAATATGTTGACAGAAGTGAGTGTAACTTATTTCTTCTTTAAGAAAATTATGGTATCACCTTCTCAGTTCTTATTTTCTGATGTTTATGTTCTCTTTTTGTAGAAGGTAATGTGTTTAAATCCATACTAAAAAGCTGCGCGAATGAAACCTTTTGTGGAACCAATGGCTCAGTAGCAATAAAGAATGCAATGTATCGATTTTATGTCAAATGCTGCACTGGACACTTATGCAATACCGATGGATATGAACGTAAGTGTCACAATGGCAATAATTATCTTAGCATAATTGACTGATAATCAAAACCAAAATCTTATTGAAGTTCAACATGTTTTACCTTTACAAAAAACTTTTTTTAATGAATGTAACTTTTACAAGATTTATTTGTAAATGTGAATAGAGATGAGCAAACCCCCCGCATCTCGCTGAGCTTAATCGAGCAAAATATGCACTCTTAAGTTTTTATTAAACAGAACCTGAACCAACCCTAAGCCTTTATACCATTAACTTGGATGATCTTCTGACGACAACCCCGTGACACTTGGAAGCACTGGTGTAGCGGCAATGTTGTCAGGAGGTCATCTGAGTTCATTTGATACTCTGATCACCTCCTGTCATTGCTTGGTACTCACCGGCGATGCTGTCCCCGGTGATGCTGTTGTTTCCAGGTTTGCGTGTCCACATCTGCTACAGTAATGTCTAAATTACAGTGGGTAAAAAGACCTTTGCTGACGTTCTGCCCGTGTGACCAGAAGGGCTGCCCTTCAAGTCTTATGGGCTTGATATGAGCAAAGGCCTCCACAAACATCGCTGATAAGAGGAAGCAACATTATTTTTCTAAGTCCATGTGGGCACGGAGTTGATTATAATAGAAGTGGCGGTCTGGGGGTAAGTCTCTCAGATGCTGGGCTTCCACCATTAGCATGCAAGGGGGGCTTTGCCTCTCCTGCATCCTTCATATCTGGAGGTCTCACCCCACAACATTGCTTCTATTATAATCAACTCCATGCCTATGTGGACTTAGAAAAATGTTTATTCTGTCTGAAAATGACGGACTGCATTTTGAAATGATGTCATACCTGGAAGGAGCCCGTACACTAAAGCATCTACGATCAGTATCATGGTATAAACATAAATAAGTAATACAATCGGCATAGGGTCCCCCCATATTATGATACCCAGCACAGATAAAGCACATGGTTTCAGGCTGCAACCCCAAGCCATCCACTTATCTTGGCTGTGTAGCAAAATAAGAGGAACCACATATATTTTTTTACTTAATTAAATAAATAATTAAATAAAAGAGGGTGTGGTCCCCCTAATTTTGATACCTAGACATGATAAAGCCTGAAAGCTGGGGATGGTATTCTCAAACTGGGGAAGCCTATGGTTATTAAGTTACCCAGCCTAAAATTAGCAACCTGTAGCTGTCCAAGATTATCACATCCATTAGATACATAAATCTCAGCACTTTACCAGCTTTCCCAATTGCCTTGGTGCAGTGGCAATCAAGGTATTGAGGGGTTAATAAAAGCGCCCAACTTTCATCAAGGCCAAAATTAATGATAAGAAGGGACTTTCTATGAGAGTAAAAAGAAATACACAAACACCGAGAAAACAATGGCAGTGCGGGCAGGGGGCCAGTCACAATTAGAAGTGATATCACTAAGGGAAGAAGGACCATGGGAACCTTTCTGCTATGACCGCAACTTACCTGAATGATGTTACCGCTGATCACGGCACTGTCACTGTTAAAGTGTGGGGTATTGTCCTGCTCACCGCCAGCCCTTCAACACTAACAATTCCATCCTGGGAGTGTGGGAAATCCTGCACCTCCATGCTGGCACTGTTACTGTTAAACTGCTGGTGGAGTGTGGGACATGGCCCTGTACTTTAAGCCAGAGTGCTTTAGGTCATATCGTGGGAATCCGGGTATGACCTACGATGAACTGAGTGAAGTCACTGCTGAAAGCCAGGCCTTGTTGTCAGTGTTTCCTGGAGCCTGGAGAGATTAGAAATGTTTTCGGTTTCTCCCAGCACAGATGTAGCAGAGCCAGGACCGTTGTGGGACCTCGTGTGGATATCGTCGGACCATTTTGGGGTTAATAAAGTGGAGAAAGAGGGTGAATTTTTTGTTTTTTCAAAATAAAGCATTTGTTTCTGCTTGTTTTTATTTACTTTTACTTACGTATTAGTGATGGGGGTGTCAAAGATGCCTGTCATTACTAATCTAGGACTTAGTAGCAGCTGTGAGCTCTTATTAACCCATTATTACCACGATTGCCACCACACCAGGGCAACAGGAAGAGCTGGGTAAAGTGCAGGGCTTGTCACAGTTAATGGATGCAACAATCTTGGGCATCTACAGGTTGCTATTTTTAGGCTTGGGGCCTACTAACCAAAGGCCTCCACAGTCTGAAAATATCAGTCCCAGCTTTTGGACTTTATCATGGCTGGACTTCAAAATTGTGGGGACTGCAAATTGTTTTTTAAATTATTTATTTAAATAGTTAAAAAAAAGCTGCATGTGGTTCCTCCTATTTTAATACACAGCCAAGATGAGCGCAGGGCTAGGCGCTGCATCCTGTAGCCGAGGGCTTTATCTGTGCTGGGTATCAGAATATCGGGGGATCCTACACCAATTGTTTTATTTATTAATTTATTTTTATACCAGGGTACTGAGTCACAAACAGCGCCTGTCATTGGTTGCAGGAAGGCTGGGGCTCGTCTGACTGCAACCAATCACAGACACCATGATGGCTGGTTGGTGGGGAAAGCAGGGAAAGCAGTGCATATATGATGAGCGGCACAGGAAGTGAAGGAGAGGCCGCAAGAACAGCATACTGCCGCATATGAGCAGTGTGACAGCAGCCCCAGTGAATCGGGGAGTATTAAGTCCTTGCTCCTACCCCTATGCACCAGATTCAAAATGTACTTTTGGAAATGCAGGGTTCGTGGCAAAACTTAACTGAACACCAAGTTTTAATTGTAATGCTAATGTTTGCCGAGCCCAAATGAATAAGCTTAAGCTCGTACCGAACAGGAGTTTGGCGAGCCTTTATCGAACAGGTTTGCTCATCTCTTAATGTGAACTTTTTTGCTTACAGACTTAAATTCCATACAAATATGATCCCTTTTATAGGTTAGAGCAGTGTTTACCAACTCCAGTACTCAGGCTCCACAAGCAGTGCATGTTTTCAGGTTTTTCTTATCACTGCACATGTGTTGGAATCATAACCTGTTCAGGTTATTAATTTATCACCTGTGCAATACTAAGGAAATCCTGAAAACATGCACTGTTGGTGGGCCCTGAGGACTGGAGTTGGGGAACCCTGGGTTAGAACACTGGATGTCAAAAAGTAAAACATTTGTGCTGCTGCCTCTGTTGACCAGAAAGTAACACATCACTACAATCAAGGTCTCAACTTCTACATTATGCTGCTCTCAGATTACATAGCAAAAACCTGCTGACAGATTCCCTTTATATGTTTTAAGACAATTCTCAGTCCAAATATTTCATTTTGTGTATTTCTCCAGTTATTTCTGAAGATCCAACACCTAATGGTGTGAAATGTCCATCTGCCTACTTTATCGGCACCTTTGAGAAATGTAACAGTACCAAGGAGATAAACTGCACTGGATCCATGAATAGATGTTTCCAATACAGGGGACAAGCACGCTATCCTGGTAAGCAATATGTATGTCCCAAAAGATTTTATGGTGTTTGTCAGCAAAAGTTTTGTTACTAAAAATCCATGTAAAATAAAACGTTTATTGAGCTCTTATATAGAGATGCGCGAACCCAAACTGTAAAGTTCAGGATCTGTACCAGACACCTAGCATCTGTGCATGGTCCCCAAACTAGGACTTCCTAGGAAAGTCCATAATACTAATTGTGTTCGGCTGCCTGGATAACATATATAAAAAATGGAAAAAGGAAGCAAAATGGGGATAAAAGCAAGACAATTATACTTATCGAGTTTCCACATGGCTGCCACACTGTTTCCATGTCTTCTGTTTTTGTTGCAGTCAGGGAGCGCCCCCATCCTCTTGTGCCGGTATCTGTGATTGGCTGCCCTCACAATGTCTGGGTCCCCAAAGTGGAATGTAAAAATAGATAAATAATTGGTAAACATGGCTTTTTGTCCCCTGTATTTTGATACCCAGCACAGATAAAGCAGACAGCTGGAGGCTGCAGCCCCCAGCTGTCTGCTTTATCTTGACTGTGTATTTAAAATTAGAGGGAACTCGGGCAGATTTTTTTTTAATTATTGAAATAAATAATTTAAAAAAATGGCATCGGGTTCCCTACAATTTTGATACCCAGACAAGATAAATTATACAGCGAGGGGCTGGTATTCTAAAGCTGGGGAGGCCTATAGTTATTGGGCTTTCCCCAGCTTAAATATTGCAGCCTGAATCTGCCCCAAAATTGGCATATCCATTGGATGCACAATTCATTCCTGGTGCTTACCTGGCTCATCTCGATTGCCATGATACGGTGGCAATCAGTTTAATGAGTTCATCTGAAGTGAATTCACCCGAAGTCACAGCTTTGATACCATTCAAACTGCAGCTATGGCCTCAGGTGAACTCATTGAACTCAAACATGGATTAGGCTATATTCGCATGTTGAGTATATATTTGCAGATATTTATGCACCAAATCTGCATTTACTGCCAGGAATATGCAATAAAATCCAGTAAAAAAATGCATTGCGTTTTAGATGCATTTTTCTACCAAGATATGCAGATATGGTGCAGAAATATCTACAACCAAATGCTCAACATGCACATATAGTCTAATCCAATAGTTTGGCATTGAGTTCAATGACTTCACTTGAGGTGACTTCACTGAGTTCAATGAGTTCACCTCAAATGAGTTCATCTGAGGTCACAGCTGGGGTACTGTTGGAACCTCAGCTGTAAACTCAGGTGAACTCACTAATGTTACCGCTCTCACAGGTGTGTTTTCGTTAGTGTGTTTCGATGGCTTCAGTGTTCAGTCACATTTTCTAATGTGGGCTACTATTTTTAGACTGCGGAAGGCCTAATAACCATGGGCCTCCCCAACCTGAGAATACCAGCCCCCAGATGTCTGTGTTGTCTTGATTGGGTAGAAAAAAATAAAAAATGGGAGGGACCACATGCAATTTTTTAAAATGATTTATTTCATTAATTAAAAAAGGCTACCTGGGTTCCCTTATTTTGATGCACAACCACAATAATGCAGACAGCTAGGGGCTGCAACGTTCAGGCTATTTGTTTTATCTGCACCGTGTATCAAAATATGGGGAATCCTTCTCCATTTTTTCCAATTATTCATTTTTTACACTCCACTTCAGGGATCCAGACAGCTCGAGTGACGGGTAACTAATCACAGACACCAGAAAAGAGAGTGGGGGTGTAGTTTGACTGCAACCAAACACAAATGCTATTACAGATGGTAGCTGGGGGAAGTGGTGACTATTCAAAAGACATAATAAGTGGACCAGGAAACAATGTGACAGTCACGTTGAAACTTGGTAAATATAATTGTTCTGCTTTAATTGTAATTTAACTTCCCTTTGAGGCCCCCTAGCCATGGGTGGACATATCATTGGTGGAGCCTGTGCATCTGCACAGCCGGGCAAGAGGTTGAAGAGCTAGTTTATATTTCCAAAGCAGATCGAATTGTGAATTTTGATGAGTTCTTGGGCTGAAAAAGACCCATATATTGTTTTGGCACAGGGGCCCTTTTCTGTCTGTGTCCACCAGTGCTCTTAGCCTTACTACCACCATTTTATAGCACTTACTTTTATGGGACTTGGGGTCCAGACTAAACTTTGGGTCAAGTCAGGTCTTGAACCGGACTTTTTAAATCTGTTTGGACCCAAACATCTGTAGATTCGCCCTTCTCTTTTCCTGTACTGTGCAAATTAGATCTTCTGGAAATTGTGAAATGGTATTAAAACTGCAACAAAGGATTTTTACTGAAAGTATCTACATATTCTAAGTATTAATGATGTCTTTTTTTTTATTTTTCATTTGTTTTCAGGGGATACATGGAAAAATGTTTCTGCCAAAGGCTGTACTAATTATATTGCCTGTAAATATAATTTTAAAAATATCATGGCGGTTCCAGAACGACCAGGGATAGAAATAATTTGTTAGATGTTACATGATCATCTGAGCATCTTTAATGAATCAATGAAAAAATAAATGCAATCAAATCTGATGATCTTCTGAATAAAAACCTTCCAAAACCTGTCTAATAAAGATTATTTAGTTAATATACATTGTTTAAGGCTTTCCGCTGGGGCAGTTAATTTTTTAAATATCAATGATCTTTTCAGCGGGCTTTACATGTTGTGATCTCGCTAGCGAGATTGCAAGCGATCGTACCCACCCCCATCGGTTGTGCGATACGGGCAAATCGCTGCCCGTGGCGCACAACCTTGCTTAACCCTGTCACACGCATTTACCTGCTCTGCGACGTCACTCTGGCTGGCGAACCTCCTCCTTTCTAAGGGGGGGTTCGTGCGGCGTCACAGCGACATCACACGGCAAGCGTCCAATAGAAGCCGAGGGGCGGAGATGAGCGGGACGTAACATTCCGCCCACCTCCTTCCTTCCATATTGCCGGTGGAGGCAGGTAAGGAGATGTTCATCGCTCTTGCGGTGTCACACACAGTGATGTGTGAAGCCGCAGGAACGACGAACAACATCGCTAATAAGCAGAAAACAATTTTTTGTTTCAGGACGACCTCTCTGCAGCAAACGATTTTAACCACTTTTGCGATCGCTTAAGGTCGCTCATAAGTGTCATAAACTGTGATATTGTTAATGACGCTGGATGTGCGTCACAAACACCGTGACCCTGACGATAATTCATTAACGATATCGGAGCGTATAAACTCCACTTTAGTCTATTGTGTTGTAAGAGTAAAACATTCAACATGCTTGTCATACCAAAGTTATAGCATCCCATCTGCCACATATTTTAGAATATAGCTATTATTATTTATTATTATTTATTATTATAGCGTCATTTATTCCATGGCGCTTTACAAGTGAAAGGGGGTATACGTACAACAATCATTAACAATACAAAACAGATTGGTTTAGGAGGAGAGAAGACCCTGCCCGCGAGGGCTCACAGTCTACAGGGGATGGGTGAGGGTACAATAAGTGAGGACAGAGCTGGTTGTGCAGTGGTGTACTGGACTGAGGGTTATTGTAGGTTGTAGGCTTGTTAGAAGAGGTGGGTCTTCAGGTTCTTCTTGAAGTTTTCCATGGTAGGGGACAGTCTGATGTGCTGAGGTAGAGCATCCCAGATTATGGGGGAGGCACAGGAGAAATCTTGTGCACGATTCTGGGAAGAGGAGATAAGAGAGGAGTAAAGAAGGAGATCTTGTGAAGATCTGAGGTGGCGTGCAGGTAGGTACCAGGAGACTAGGTCACATATGTAAGGAGGAGACAGGTTGTGGATGGCTTTGTTTGTCATGGTTAATGTTTTGAGCTGGAGTCGTTGGGCGATGGGAAGCCAGTGAGGGGACTGGCAGAGTGGCAAGGCTGGGGAATAGCAAGGGAAGAGGTGGATTAAGCGGGGCGCAGAGTTTAGGATAGTTGCGAGGGGTGCAAGAGTGTTGGAAGGGAGGCCAGAGACAGGAGGTTGCAGTAGTCAAAGCGGGAGATGATGAGGGCATGCACTAATGTTTTTGCTGATTCTTGGTTAAGGAAAGCATGAATCCGGGAGATATTTTTGAGTTGTAGTCTGCATGAGGTGAAGAGGGCTTGGATGTGCGGCTTGAAGGATAGAGCAGAGTCGAGGGTTACTCCAAGGCAACGAGCTTGTGAGACTGGGGAGAGTGAGCAACCATCAAGTTTGATGGAAAGGCTAAATAATCTGAAATGAAAAAATGATTTATAACATTCTAATTAATTATAGTGATGAGCGAGCGTGCTCAGCATTGCTTGTTGCTCAATCAAGCATCACAGTTCTCGACACTCTTGATACTCGACTGAGTATCGGGGGCGCTCAACAGCCATGCCTGAGGCCCTTCCCTGGAAGTTTTGTGGTTGTTTTTCAGCAACTAAGCATGGATGGATTGCCTGATAATCACGATAATACAGCAGGACATTTGTAACTGGTTTGGTGCTGGAGTCCCACATTGCCTTATGATACTTATGATAGATTTACATGTTTTTTCCTTTGTTTTGGTGCAGCAATGGAAAATGTCAGTTTCTCTGCTAGCAGCTGTTGGCTAATTCCCCTCATATTCAGCTGGTTTGTGACCACAAGCTTTCCCCTTAAATTGTCACATGTGATACTCAGCACTAATAAAGCATACGGTCACTGGCTACATCCCCCCATCCATGAACTTATCTTGGCTTTGTATCAAAATAAGAAGTGCATGCAAATTTTTTTAAATTGAAATAAATAATTTTAAAAAAGTGCATGCGGTGTACCCAAATTTCATACCCAGTCATTATAAAATGAACAGCTGGGAGCTGGTATTGTCAGACTGGGGAGACCCATGCTTATTGCCCCCCCAAGCCTAAAAATAGCAGCCTGCAGCTGCCCAGGATTAGATATGACAATCCTGAGACTTTACCTATCTCTTCCTGATTTGCCCCGTGCAGTGGCAATCAGAGTAAAAACAGTAATAATAGCTGCCACTAAGCCCTAGATTAGTAATGGGAGGCATTTATGAGACCCCCCTTATCACTAATCTGAAAATGTAAAGAAGTAAAAAAAATTAAAAAAAGGAAACATTTCCAAGAAAGACCATTTCAGAACAAAATTGATGTTTAAAAATATATTTTGATAATTTTATAAAAAAATTGTACATTATTCAACAGATTTGTATTGTATCCTTCTCCATTTAAGATATAGAAATTGTAACCTTTAGGAAACTTTTATGAATTCCATGATAATTTACTTTTTGTAAATGAATACCAAACCAATGATCTATCATTTCACAGTAAAGTTGAATAGGAAAATAGTTTCAGATAAGTAAAAGTTCTTAAAATTGTTACCAGATAAAATGGCGCATCAGAAATAAAAAAATTAACTTTCCTAAAAAGTGTCTCTGTGGACAATTAAAAATACAAAGCTCTAACCCCTATGAAGAAACCTTTGATGAACTCTTTTTTTAGACAAAAACCAAACCAATCATCTACATTTCACCAGGAAAGTAAAACAGTAAAGGAAAACAATTTCATATACAGTGCCTACAAGTAGTATTCAACCACAAGTAGTATTCAACCCCCTGCAGATTTAGCAGGTTTGATAAGATGCAAATAAGTTAGAGCCTGCAAACTTCAAACAAGAGCAGGATTTATTAACAGATGCATAAATCTTACAAACCAACAAGTTATGTTGCTCAGTTAAATTTTAATAAATTTTCAACATAAAAGTGTGGGTCAATTATTATTCAACCCCTAGGTTTAATATTTTGTGGAATAACCCTTGTTTGCAATTACAGCTAATAATCGTCTTTTATAAGACCTGATCAGGCCGGCACAGGTCTCTGGAGTTATCTTGGCCCACTCCTCCATTCAGATCTTCTCCAAGTTATCTAGGTTCTTTGGGTGTCTCATGTGGACTTTAATCTTGAGCTCCTTCCACAAGTTTTCAATTGGGTTAAGGTCAGGAGACTGACTAGGCCACTGCAACACCTTGATTTTTTCCCTCTTGAACCAGGCCTTGGTTTTCTTGGCTGTGTGCTTTGGGTCATTGTCTTGTTGGAAGATGAAATGACGACCCATCTTAAGATCCAAGATGGAGGAGCGGAGGTTCTTGGCCAAAATCTCCAGGTAGGCTGTGCTATCCATCTTCCCATGGATGCGGACCAGATGGCCAGGCCCCTTGGCTGAGAAACAGCCCCACAGCATGATGCTGCCACCACCATGCTTGACTGTAGGGATGGTATTCTTGGGGTCGTATGCAGTGAAATCCAGTCTCCAAACGTCACGTGTGTGGTTGGCACCAAAGATCTCGATCTTGGTCTCATCAGACCAGTGAACCTTGAACCAGTCTGTCTCAGAGTCCTCCAAGTGATCATGAGCAAACTGTAGACGAGCCTTGACATGACGCTTTGAAAGTAAAGGTACCTTACGGGCTCGTCTGGAACAGAGACCATTGCGGTGGAGTACGTTACTTATGGTATTGACTGAAACCAATGTCCCCACTGCCATGAGATCTTCCCGGAGCTCCTTCCTTGTTGTCCTTGGGTTAGCCTTGACTCTTCAGACAAGCCTGGCCTCGGCACGGGTGGAATCTTTCAAAGGATATCCAGGCCGAGGAAGGCTAACAGTATTTCCATAAGCCTTCCACTTCCGGATGATGCTCCCAACAGTGGAGACAAGTAGGCCCAACTCCTTGAAAAGGGTTTTGTACCCCTTGCCAGCCTTGTGACCCTCCACGATCTTGTCTCTGATGGCCTTGGAATGCTCCTTTGTCTTTCCCTTGTTGACCAAGTATGAGTGCTGTTCACAAGTTTGGGGAGGGTCTTAATTAGTCAGAAAAGGCTGGAAAAAGAGATAATTAATCCAAACATGTAAAGCTCATTGTTCTTTGTGCCTGAAATACTTCTTAATACTTTAGGGGAACCAAACATAATTCTTGTGGTTTGAGGGGTTGAATAATAAATAACCCTCTGAATAAACTTTTCACAATTTAAAAAAAAAAATAAAAAAAGAAATAACATTCTTTTTTGCTGCAGTGCATTTCACACTTCCAGGCTGATCTACAGTCCAAATGTTTCAATGCCAAGTTAATTCTGAATGTGTAAACCTGCTAAATCCGCAGGGGGTTGAATACTACTTGTAGGCACTGTATGTAAAAGGATTTAGAAGTTATTACCGCATAAAAAGGCGAGTCATATAAAAATAATTAATTTTCCAAAAATTGTCTATGTGGGCAATCAAGGATCAAAAATACAAAGCTCTAACCCTATGAAAATATACAGTTCTACTAGTTAATCTGACAAGGGATTTCATCAATTTACAATGGGTATTGAAAGTAATGACCCCTTTCAATTTTTCACTCTTTGTTTCATTGCAGCCATTTGGTAAATTCAAAAAGTTCAACTTTTTCTCATTAATGTGCACTCTGCACCCCATACCCTATCATGACAGAAAAAAAACAGATAGATAGTACAGCCATGAGTCTTCTTGGGAATGATGTAACAAGTTTTTCCACACCTGAATTTGAGGATCTTCGGCCATTCTTTCTTGCACATCCTCTCCAGTTCCGTCAGGTTGGATGGTGAACGTTGGTGGACGCCATTTTCAGGTCTCTCCAGAGATGCTCAATTGGGTTTAGATCAAGGCTCTGGCTTGGCCGGTCAAGAATGGTCACAAAGTTGTTGTGAAGCTACTCCTTTGTTATTTTAGCTGTGTGCTTAGGGTCATTGTCTTTTTGGAAGGTGAACCTTCGGCCAACTCAGAGGTCCAAAGCATTCTGGAAGAGGTTTACTTCCAGGATATCTCTGTACTTTGCCGCATTCACCTTTCCTTCAATTACAATCAGTTGTCCTGTCTCTGCAGCTGAAAAACACCAACATTATTATTATTATTATTTATTATTATAGCGAAATTTATTCCATGGCACTTTACATATGAAAGAGGGTATACGTACAACAATCATTAACAGTACAAAACAGACAGGTACAGGAGGAGAGAGGACCCTGCCCGTGAGGACTCACAGTCTACAGGGAATGGGTGATGGTACAATAGGTGAGGACAGAGATGGTTGCGCAGTGGTATACTTGACTAAAGGCTGCCTTACACGGTACGACCGATTGTGCAATTTCACAATCGATCGTACCCGCCCCCGTCCTTTTTGCGTCACGGGCAAATCGCTGCCCATGTCGCACAAAGTCGGTAACCCCTGTCACGCGTACTTACCTCTCGTGCATCCACGCTGTGGGCGGTGATTGTCCACTTCCTGGAGTGGGAGGGAGGTTCGGCGTCACAGCGACGTCACACGGCCGCCGGCCAATGGAAGCGGAGGGGTGGAGATGAGCGGGACGTAAACATCCCGCCCACCTCCTTCCTTCACATAGCTGGCGGCGGCCGCGTGACGCAGGTGAGCTGTTGTTCATCATTCCCGGGGTGTCACACGGAGCGGCGTGTGCTACCACGGAAACGATGAACAACTAAATTAAACGATATTATGGAACCTAGCGACCAGTACACGACTCACGATTTGTGAGCGATACTGCGTCGCTAGGAGGTGTCACACAGGCCGGCATCGCCAGCGATGCCGAATGTGCGTCACAAAAACCGTGACCCCGACGATCTATCGCACGATAATTTGTCTGGTGTAAAGCAGCCTTAAGGGTTATTGTAGGTTGTAGGCTTGTTGGAAGAGATGGGTCTTGAGGTTCCTCTTCAAGATTTCCACGGTAGGGGAGAGTCTGATATGCTGAGGTAATAGCATGATGCTGCTGCCACCACCATCATGTTTCACTGTTGGGATTGTTTTGGGCAGGTGATGAGCAGTGCCTGGTTTTCTCCTCACATACCACTTAAGGCCACTTTACACGCTGCACCATCGCTCAAGCGATCTCGTTGGGGTCACGGAATTTGTGACGCACATCCGGCCGCTTTAGCAATATTGTTGCGTGTGACACCTATGAGCGATTTTGAATCATCGCAAAAATGTTCAAAATCGCTCATCGGTGACATGCCCCCCTATCCTCGATTATCGCTGCTGCTGCAGATAGCGATGTAGTTTCTCATTGCTACGGCAGCACACATCACTATGTGTGACACCGCAGGATCGAGGAACCTCACCTTACCTGCGTCCACCCGCAATGAGGAAGGAATGAGGTGGGCGGGATGTTACGTCCCGCTCATCTCCGCCCCTCCGCTTCTATTGGGCGGTGGTTCAGTGACGCTACTGTGACGTCGCTGTGATGCTGAACGAACCGCCCCTTAGAAAGGTCACAGCGACGTCGCTGGGCAGGTAAGTAGTGTGCCGGGTCCACGCGATATTGTGCGCTACGGGCAGCGATTTTCCCGTATCGCACAACCGATGGAGGTGGGTACGCATGCTAGTGATATCGGTCATGATATTGCAGCATGTAAAGCGGCCTTTAGAATTATCACCAAAAAGTTCTATCTTCATCTCATCAGACCAGAGAATCTTATTTCCAATAGTCTGGGAATCTTTTATGTGTTTTTTTGCAACCTCTATGTGGGCTTTCAATGTCTTGCACTGAGGAGAGGTTTCTGTTGGGCAAGTCTGCCATAAAAATCAAAAAGACTGCTGGAACACAATTCTAAGAGTGACAGGATGTTAGCCAAAAAATACACAATCTATATGAAGTGAAAGCTGCACACCAAATTCAGAGAAATATGAACAAGCATGACTGCTTTATAATACATAAGGAATGAAAAATACAATTAGCCATATAAAAAATAGAAAAAATTGAAATGTGACGCTGAGGATTATTTGAAAAAAGAGATAATTAGCTAATGTATTGATCAATTCATTACTGCCCCATGACCAACTTCACGGTAATCTCATATTTAGGGGGTCCCTAACCAAATATTACCTCTATATGCGGTTAAAAGCTGCTTGTGTGCATGGGTACCTAACCAAATGTTACCTCTATGTGCGGTTGAATCCTGCTTGTGTATGGGAAGCAAGGGACCTGGCTATATAGGAAATTGAATAAACAGAGATTACTGTGAAGTGGTAATGGGGCAGTAATGAATTGATCAATACATTAGCTAAATATCTTTTTTTTCAAATAATTCTCAGCAGTTAATGAATGTGACATTTCAATTTCTTCAATTTTTCATATGGCTAATTGTATTTTTCATTCCTTATGTATTATAAAGCAGTTATGCTTGTTCACATTTCTCTGAATTTGGTGTGCAGCTTTCACTTCATATAAACTCTGCCATAAAGACCTGACTGGTGGAGGCTGCAGTGATAGTTGACTTTGTGCAACTTTCTCCCATCTCTCTACTGCATCTCTGGAGCTCAGCCACAGTGATCTTGGGGTTCTTTTTTACCTCTCTCACAAGGCTCTTCTCCCATGATTGCTCAGGTTGGCTGGATGGCCAGATCTAGGAAGAGTTTTGGTGGTCCCAAACTTCTTCCATTTAAAGATTATGGAGGCCACTGTGCTCTTCGGAACCTTGAATAATTCAGAAATCCTTTTGTAACCTTGGCCAGACCTGTGCCTTGCCACAATTCTGTCTCTGAGCTCCTTGAGCATTTTCTTTGACATCATGATTCTCATTTGGTCTGACATGTACTGTGAGCTGTGAGGTCTTTTATAGACAGGTGTGCGCCTTTCCAAATCAAGTCCTATCAGTTTAATTAAACACAGCTAGACTCGAAAAAAGGAGAAGAATCATCTCAAGGAGGATCACAAAAAATGGACAGCATGTGACTTAAATAATAGTGTCTGAGCAAAGGGGCTAAATACTTATGACCATGTGATATTTCAGTTTTTCTTGATTAATAAATTTTCAAAAATGTCTATATTTCTGGGTTTTTTCTGTCAAGATGGGAGATGGGGTGCAGAGTTAATGAGAAAAAAAAATAACTTTTTTGAATTACCAGATGGTTGTAATGAAACAAAGAGTGAAAGATTTCAAGGGGTCTGAATACTTTACGTAGCCACTGTAAATCATGAAAATAAAAATGAGGAGAAGTAATGGAAATTTACTTTTGGCAAGAGAGAAACAGACAGTAAAAGCTTCTGTTGACAAATAAAATAATTCCACCCAAACTTCCTCAGGGAAGGCAAATATATCCTCCTGATATATTTCAAGCTAACAGTTAAACATTGCACAAACACAAACAACACAGGAACATTCTCTTTAGGCAACATCAAATAGAAAGACATTCTGATGGACTCCTTGTAAGATACTTCATCACTGTATTATTAGAAACACGACCTTTGCTAAGAGCAAAATGACCCCCTTGGGAAGTGTTTTGGGCTAGATCTCATCCATCCCATTATACAATAGTTTATTTACCCTTCCAAAGAGTATTTATATGGTCCTTGTGTGCAGACAACAGGACACACAGAAGAGAATCCGAGAAGCCGCCCATTCATCCACAATGAAGAACCTGGTCACTTTACTGTGCCTGATCTCCGCTCTTGTTGTCTCAGGTAAGACCGATCGAGTCACTACACGTTATATACACATAGGGCACCAAGGAGTGTTGTCGAACTTTATTGCAAAGTTCCTCTATCATTTTAAACAGGTTAAATGCAAGTTCTTATGGATCTTGTACATCTCTGGTAAATCTGGTTTGCTGTAACAATTTTCACATATTGAAAAATAAAAAATGGTGAAATCGGACCTGATTTAAATGTGCCCCAAAACATACCATGGATTCATCACTTACCAAATCAAGTGGTGTGTTCACATAGACCAAACATTCTTAGCCAGAGATGGTTTTATTTAGAACCATTTTTACGCTACATAGATGATTTGTTAAAACTTGTGATTGATCTAAAAGGTTAATTCTCTTAAAATAAAAGTGATGGATGAAGAGAAACTCCAAACATGGTATAAGAATACAAAAACAAAAGTTAAGACACTTATTATATGATTAAAAAAAACTTTTTTAAGTTTAATGCTCAAGTCACCATAGGGCCAAATGTTGGAAGTGATATATATCCTGTCTTGTTTGGTAAAAGAAAATTCGATAACAATCAATATACTAATCTTTTCACCTTAATGCCTCTTTATTTTATGACTCTCACCAGATAATATCAGTGAAATATCCCCTTTTTTCAGCTTCTACCTATAAATGTTATTCGGGCTTCTCCATTAACTCTACAAAATGTAATGAGTCTGAGATTGAATGTCTTGGAGATCGATGCATGACCGCTTCCCAATATCTTGAAAGAAGTGAGGGTAACTTATTTTTTCTTTAGCAAAATTACAGCCTTACCCCCTCAGTTCTTGTTTTCTGATGATTATTTTCTTTTTTTAGAAGGTTATATGATTAAATCAATACTAAAAAGCTGTGCAAATGAAACCATGTGTGGGACCAACGGTTCAGTAGCAATAGAAAATGTAAAGTATCGATTCTATGCCAAATGCTGCACCGGACACTTCTGCAATACTGATGGATATGAACGTGAGTGTCACAATGGCAATAATCATATAGGAATAATTGACTGGTAAATAAAACCAAAATCTTATTCAAGTACATAATATTTCAACTTTTCAAAAAACTATTTTTACTTCCTGTAACTTTTACAGATTTTTTTGTAAATGTGAAAAGAGATGAGTGAACCCCTTTATCAAACCGAACCCAAACTGAACATGAGTCTTTATCCCAGCCTTTACACATTTTACTCAGAAGATCTCCTGACCGCAACCCCGTGTTTTCAGGAGGTCTCCCGAGTTCATTAGACACACTGCTGGGTGCTCACCGGCGATGCTGTACCCGGTGATTCTGTTGGTTCCGGGTCCATGTGTTCACATCTGCTACGGTAACATCTATATCCCAGTGGCTAAACGGACCTTTGCTGACGTCATGTCCATGTTCTAGTCACATGAGTAGGATGTCAGTAAAAACCTCCACGAACCTATCTGATACGAGGAAGCAACATTATTTTTCTGAGTCCATGTTGGCATGGAGTTGATTATAATAGAAGCGACGGTGTGGGGGTAAGACCCCCAGATGGGTGCGTCCACCATAATCATGCAATCCTGCACGCTCACCATCTGAGGTTTTACCCCTAGACCCCTGCTTCTATGATAATCAACGAGATGCCCACTTGGACTTAGAAAAATAATGTATAATCTAGCTGAAAACATCAGACTGCATTTTGAAATGACATCATACTTGGAAGGAGCCGGTAGAATCTGGTGTGTACTGTCAGTATCATGTTATAAAAATAAATTAATGAAACAGTCGGCGTTGGGCCCTCCTATATTATGATACGCAGCACAGATAAAGCCCATGGCTACAGGCTGCAGCGTCCAGCCATGCGCTTATGTTGGCTGTGTATCAAAATAAGAGAAACTGCATTTGTTTTTTTAATTATTTAAATAAATAATGAAAAAAACCAGGATGCGGTCCCCCAATTTTGCTACCCAGCAATGAAAAAGTTTCACAGCTGGGGCTACTATTCTCAGACTGGGGAAGCCTATGGTTATAAGGCCACTCAGCCTAAAAATAGCAACCTGTAGCTGTCCGAGATTGTCGCATCCATTAAATGCGACAAGCTCGCCGCTTTCCCAGCTTTCCTAATTGCCCTAGTGCCATAGCATTTGGGGTAATGTGGGGTAAATAAAAGCGCACAGCTGTCATCAAGCCCAAAATTAGGGATGGTAAGGGGTCTTCTATGAGAGTTCAAAGAAATACACAAACAGAGAAAAAAACCTTTATTTGGAATAAAATAAAAAAACCTCTTTCACCACTTTACTAACCCCAAAACACTCAGGTCTGACGTAATGCACACAAGGTTCCTCGACGGTCCTGGCTTTGCTACATCTGACATTGGAGAAACCAAAAATATGTCCATTCTCTCTAGGCTCCAGGAAACACTGAAGAGTAAGACATGGCTGGCAGCAGTGATGTCACTCAGTTCATCGGAGGTTCTACCCGGTTTGCCACGGTATGACCTCTGGGGACCTGAAGCACCCTAGCTTAAAGAGCGGGGCCATGTCCCGCACCCTGACAGCAGTATAACAGTGACAGAGCCGGCATGGAGGTCAGTGTTGAAAGGCTGTTAGGGAGCGTAATAAGGCCGCTGGCAGGTAAGGAGGACCCTGGGAACCTTTCTGCTTTGATCGCAACTTACCTGCATGACGTTACCGCTGATCGCAGCACTGCCTCTGTTAAAGTGCGGGGCCATGTCCTGTTCCCGCCAGCCCTTCAACACTGACAATGCTGTCTGAGGAGTGTGTATGGGGCAGCCGCACCTCAATGCTGACATTGTCACTGTTAAAGTGCTAGTTTTGGACTTGTCCCTGCACTTTAGACCAGAAGATTTATTCTGTGTTTGTGTTTATTTACGTTCACTTACAGATTTGTGATGGGGGTGTCATAGATGCCTGTCATTACTAATCTAGGACTTAGTAGCAGCTGTGGACTGTTATTATTTCCTTATTACCACAATTGCTACTGCACAAGAGCAATCAAATGAGCTGGGTAAACCGCCAGCCTTGTCGCATGTAATAGATGTGACAATCTCGGGCAGCTACAGGTTGCTAATTTTAAGCTTGGGGGCCTAATATCCATAGCACATACCAGTCTGAGAATACCAGCTTCAGTTTTCGGGCTTTTTCATGACTGGGCATCAAAATTGGAGGGAACTGCACATCATTTTTTTAATTATTTATTTAAATACTTAAAAAAAAGCTACATGCGGTTCCTCTTATTTTCCTACACAGCTAAAAAAAGCGCAGGGCTGGGTGCTGCAGCCTGTGGCTATGGGCTTTATTTCTGCTGGGTATTAGAATATGGAAGGACCCTACAACAATTGTTTTATTTATTTAATTATTGTTATACCATGATATTGACTCGCAGGTAGCGCCTGTAATTGGATGCAGGCAGAAACTATCAAACAGGCTGGGGGCGCGTCTGACTGCAACCAATCACAGATATTAGCCGGCCAGTGGGCAGCAACATCAGGGAAAGCAGTGCATATGTGATGAGCGGCAAAGGAAGTGAAGGATAGGCTGCAAGAGCAGCGTACAGCCGCGTGGGAGCAGTGTGACAGCCAACCCGGTGAATTGGTGAGTATGAAGCGCTTGCTCCTACCCCTTTGTGCCAGATTCCAAATGTATTTTTTGAAATCCGATGTTCATGGCAAAACTGAACCAATCATCAAGTTTTAAGTGTAATGCTCTTGTTGCCGAGCCAAATGAACAAGCTCAGGCTCGTACCAAACCTGAGTTTGGCGAGTCTTTATCAAAAAGGTTCACTCATCTCTAAATGTGAACAATTTTTGCTTACAGGCTAAAATTCTTTACAAATATAATTACTTTAAAGGTCAGAGCAATGTTCTCAAACTCCAGTACTCAAGGTCCACAAGCAGTGCATGTTTTCAGGGTTTCCTTATCACTGTACAGGTGTTGGAATCATCCCCTGTTCAGGTTATTAAATTATCACCTGTGCAATACTAAGGAAATCCTGAAAACATGCACTGTTGGTGGCGCCAGAGAAGTGGAGTTTAGGAACCCGGGGTTAGAACATCGGAGTTCAAAAAGTGAGAAATTTGTGCTACTGTATCTGTTGAACTTTTAAATTTTCAGAATATTCATTACAAATTACAAATGTGAATCCAGAATTTAAACAAGAAAGTATCATTTTACTACATCAAGCCGAAATGTTATGTAATTGAGCAAAAACATTAAAGGATATCTCTCAGCTGGTATTTGATATGTAATCCAAGAGCAGCACGTCAAAGGGACAGAGACTTTAATTCCAGTGATGTGCAGTGCCGTAACTATAAACTTCGGGGCCCCGGGGCAAAACTTCATAGTGGGGCCCTTCAACATTTCAATTACTAGAGGTTGTGCGGAACGTGGTGAAGCTTGCTACGCATGTTGTATGCAACACACAGGCCTCACCACGTTCTGAAAGACCTTTAATAGATTTTGTTTATGATGCAAGTTTTAGAAGTTAAATATTCAGTGAATATGTTTTGAATATTAATAAGGTGAATAATTCCAAATATTGCACAATTTTCTAATAACTGTATATGTTTATTAAATATTAAGTATTTTTAAACAGTATATCTTTAAACTTTGCTCACTTAAACATAACATTACTTAAACATTTCCAATTTGTTCAGTTTTAAACAGCTACTTAAACATTTGTTTGCTAAGGCTAGGTTCACATTTCCATTATTTTAAATCCGTCAGGTCCATCATTGCGACTGAGCGACGGATCCGTCGTTTTTTAGATGTCAACTGACGCAACGGATGTGTTATTGCACAGGATTCCGTTCACAAAGATTGTCCGTTACATCCGCTGTGCATCCGTTTTTTGATGTATCAGTCATGATCCGTTTGTGTTTGGGACAGCCAGTGGGTGTGCCAAACATGCTGGGCATGCTCAGTAGAGCATGACTGAATCCAGCGCTGGATTCCGCCGTAAGACGGATTACGATGGAATCTAACACCATAGACAAACTTTACAAGCTTGACGGATTGAGACGGATTCCTGTGCGGTGCGTTAATTTTGACAACCAAAAAAACGTTACATTCTGCATTGTTTATGCCCGGCGGTCAGTTCAAAAACAACTGATGCGCCGCGCAGCGGATGCAACGCAAGGTCATCAGTTGCAATCTGCCACTGATACAAGTCTATGAGAAACAAGAGACTCCGCCAAACAGATTCCGTTGTTTACTAGAGCCGCGGATTGTGACTGATACAAATTGATGGAAATGTGAACCTAGCCTACTTTCAGAGAAGTGAATTCATCAATTACTTTGCCAAAGTTGATCTGTTGAGCTTGATCATTCTCAATTGAAAGTAAAGCTAAGCTGCTGAGTCTTTCTTGAGCCATAGTAGTTCTCAAGTCATTTTTTATGAGTTGAAGCTTAGACACAGGAACAGGAACAGTCAAATACATGATGCACGCTGTGCAAACATCTGGATAGCTTGATGAAAGTGAAGAATGCTCGACTATTAGGAAATCAGCAAATTATATGTGCACTGTGTCCAGCCACTCTCTCCAGAAGGATAGAGACTGGAGCTGACATTTCTGCCTCCCCCATCAGGTGCCAGATATCAAATACAATCCCTTACCACAGGTACAGCAGCAGTCACTATTGCTCCCTCCCGGTTGTGAGGAGAGTGGGGGTTGTTCACAGCTCTAATTATTGAAAACAAGAGGCAGATGACTGAGAAGATAGATTATGATACCGCATGACCCAGTGCCGGGAGGAATGTGTGATTATGGAGACTGCCCCTTCCTCCCTCTCTCCCCCTCACAGCATTATAGACCTGCACCCTCGCAGCAGTATAGACCTGCACCCTCGCAGCAGTATAGACATGCAGACTGGAGCGGGGCAGGGCTTCTCACAGTTTGTCACAAAGATATTTGTGTCTGCTGAGACTGTCTGTCTCCTCTCAAAACAAGACCTCAGTGTCAGTGCACGTCGCATCGTGGCCGCTGCCTGAACTATTGGCTGAGTCAACGCCTGGCACGACACCACACGATCAGCTAACAGCCTACTGTCTGCCATAGAGCTCCTGTTACTAAAGCGAAATAGCATTTCCCCGTTTAAAGTAAACGAACAAAAAACATTTATGCTTGCACTTTCATGGATCTTTTCATTATTTTTGTTAACTTTAAACTCAAATAATATAGGAGCTGGGTATTTTATGAGAAATTAAAGTATTAAAATACAATTTTTTGCTATCAGTTTGGGGCCCCTTGGGTGGTTGGGGCCCCGGGGCAGTGCCCCGGCTGACCCGGTTATAGATACGGCCCTGGTGATGTGTCAATTACTTGGCTGTGTGCAGCTGTTTCAATGAAATCTGGATTTTGTCAGGAGGAGATTATCACTACAGGACTAGCTGCCTCATCCCTCCTAGTCCTGCTGCTTTTAAGAAACTTGCTCACACCACTGATTAGCAGCTGTCAATTTCTGTCAACATACAGAGTACACAGAAAGCTGACAATCTGTGTTGTGGGTGGGATTATACAGGACTCAGCATTCTGAGTATTGCTAGATCTACAGTAAATAAAATGGTGATTGTATCAAAATGATAGTGTGCAGACCAGAAAGTAAAAAGCACTAGAATCAAGGTCTCAGCTTTTATATTACAATGCTCTCAGATTACATAGGTGAAACCTGCTGACAGATTGCCTTTATATGTTTTAAGTAAATACTCAATCCAAATATTTCATTTTGTGTATTTCTCCAGTTATTGCCGAAGATCCAACACCGAATGGTGTAAAATGTCCAAACGCCTTCTGTATCGGCACTTTTGAGGAATGTAACAGTACCAAGGAGATAAACTGCACTGGATCCATGAACAGATGTTTCCAATATAAGGGACAAATACACTATCCTGGTAAGAAATATGTATGTCCTAAAGGATTTTGCAAACACAAGTTTTGTTACTATTAATCCATGTAAAATAAAAGGTCTATAAAGCTCTTGTGTAGAGATGGGCGAATCTAAACTGTAAAATTTAGGGTCTGTACCAGACACCTAGCATCCGTGCATGGTTCCCAAACAAGAACTGCTCAGGGAAGTCCATGTTACTATTCGGTTATGGCTGCCCAGATAACAAATAATAAAAATGGGAATATGAAGCAAAATGGGGATAATAGCATTACAATTATACTTGTCGAGTTTCTACACAGCTACCACACTGTTTCCAGGTCCTTTATTATATCTTATAAATATTCACTTTTCCTTTGTCCACCCTTCATAACAGCATCTGTAATTGCAATCATAAAGCGCCCCTCGCTCTTGTGCTGGCATCTGTGATTGGCTGCCCTCATGCTATCTGTCTGGGTCCCCACAGTAAAATGTAAAAATAAATATATAATTGGCAAAAATGGCTTATTGTCCCCCATATTTTAATATCCAGTAAGGATAAAGCAGACAGCTGGAGGTTGAAGTCCCCAGCTGTCTGCAAAATCTTGGCTGTGTATCAAATTATAAGGCCCCAGGCAGATTTTTTTTAAATTATTCAAATAAATAATTTAAAAAATGGCATTGGTTCCCCCCAAGTTTGATACCAAGACAAGATAAAGCATACATCTAGGGGATGGTATTCTAAGGCTGGGGAGACCTATGGTTATTGGGCCCTAACCAACTTAAAGATAGTAGCCTGAAGCTGCCCTAGAATTGGCATACCCTTTAGATGCACAATTCCTGGTGCTTACCTGGCTCATCTCGATTGCCATGATGCGGTGGCAATCAGTTTAATATAAGGGGTTAATGAGAGATGGGATTTGTTGAAAAATCTATAGGACTCTCCATTACTAATCATATAAGTAATATGAAATGAACACAAATCACAGAGAAAAATCCTTTATTCAAAGAAAACAAACATCCTCTTTCTCCAAATTATTAACCCTCAAAACATCATTGCAGGCCTGAAATAATCAACATGAAGACTTCCCACAATGATCCTGGCTCTGCTACATCCAGATGGCACAGTGCTTGGTCATAATAGGAAACTTGACTGATTACTGCAGTGTCCAGGAAACACTGACAGAACCCCAGCTGTAAGAGTGGTGAAGTCAGTGAGTTCACCTGAAGTAACAGCTAGGGTACACACAGTACCCCAACTGTGACCTATGGTGAACTTACCTGAGCTGAACTCACTGAACTTACTTCTGGTAATCTGGCATTAATTTCAATGATCCAGGATTGACGGATTATTGACTTCAGTGGTGCTGGATTACCTGATTAACCCACACCATTGCAGTCAATAAATCGGTAATCTGGCTGCATTGAATTCAATGCTGGGTTATCAGACTTCCCACACATTTTGCTAATCCAAGATTGAGTTCAATGAGTTCATTTAAAGTGAGTTCACCTGAAGTCACAGCTTTGATACCATGCTATGACCTCAGATGAACTCATTGAACTCAATCACGGATTAGCCTATATGTGCAAGTTGAGTAATTATTTGCAGACATTTATTCAATGTTCAATGAGTTTAACTCAGATGAGTTTATCTGAGGTCAGAGCTGAGGTACTGTGGAAACCCCAGCTCTAAACTCGTAAATTCACTGACATTACCGCTCTTATAGTTGTGTATTTGTCATTGGTTTTCAACAACCTCATTGATCACTCATGTTTTCTAATGTGGGCTGCTATTTTTAGGCTGGGGATTGCCTAATAAATATGGGACTCCCCAACGTGAGAATACTATCCCATTATCTTGACTGGGTATAAAAAATGGAAGGGACCTCATGCCATTTTTTTAAATTAGAGAGTGAGGTGTAGTCTGACTGCAACCAATCACAGATGCTGTTAAAGATGGTAGCTGGGGTAAGAAGTGACTATTCGTAAGGTATAATGACCGGACAAGGAAACAATGGGACAGCCACATCGAAATTCAGTAAATACATTTGTCCTGCTTTAATTGCCATTTTACGGACATATCATTGGTGCAGCCTGTGCAGCCATACAGGGGCCCAAAAGGTTGGGGGCCCATTTGTATCTCCAAGGGAGATGGAATTGTGTATTTTGATGAGTTCTTGACCTGCAAAGGACCCATATATTGTTCTTTCATAGAGGCCCTTTTCTGTCTATGTTCGCCAGTGCCCCTAGCCTTTACTACCACCATTTTATAGCACTTACCATTTGCTACCTTAAACTTTTATGGGGTTTGGGGTCCAGGCTAAAGTTTCGGTCAAGTCAGGTCTTGAACCGGACTTTTTAAATTTGTCCGGACCCAAGCATCTGCGGTTTTGCTCATCTCTTTTCCTTTACTGTGCAAATTAGGTTATGTGGAAACTGTCAGATAGTATTAAAACTGTAACAAAGGATTTTTGCTTAAAGTATGTACATATTCTAAGTATTAACGATGTATGGGTTTTTCTTTTTTTTCAGGGGATACATGGAAAAATGTTTCTGCCCTGGGTTGTACTAATTATATTGCCTGCAAATATAATTTTAAAAATGTCATAGCGGCTCCAGAACGACCAGGGATAGAATTAATCTGTTAGATGCTACATGATCATCTGAGCATCTCTAATGAATCAATGAATAAATAATTGCAATCAAATCTGATGATTTTCCCAATAAAAGCCTTCCCAAACCTGTCTAATAAAGATTATTCAGTTATCATACATTGTTTAAGGCATCTAATTTGTTAAATATCAATTAATTAGTCATAGTGTTGTAAGAGTAAAACAGTCAACATGCTTGTCATACCAGACATCTTTGTCATACCATTTTATATTTTAGAATAAAGGTATAGCTAAATAATCTGAAATAAAATGATTTTTCCCTCGGCAGTGCTTGTTACTCGATCAAGCATCAAGATGCTTGGCACCCTCAGCACTGTTGAGTATCGGGGGTGCTCGAGGGCCATGCTTGAGTCCCTTCCCTGCATGCTTTGTGGCTGTTTTTCAGCAACTAAACATGCATGGATTGCCTGAATATCACCATACTGAAGCAGCTATGTGTCACAAACGTATCCTGTCATTAGATTTGTGAAAGGTTTGGTGCCGGAGTCCCACGTTGCTTTATGAAACTCTAGATTTAAATGATTTTTCCTTTATTTTAGTGCAGCAAGGGAAAATGTCAGTTTCTCTGCTAGATGCTTTTGGCTAATTTCTTTTAGATTCAGCCAGTTTGTGACCTCAAGTATTCCCCTTAAATTGTCACATGTGATACCCAGCACAAATAAAGCATGCGGCCATTGGCTACAGCCCCATCCATGTGCTCCTCTTCTCTTTGTATCAAAATAAAAACTGCATGTGGCTTTTTTTAATTATTGAAATAATTTTTTTAAAAAAATGGTGTGCAGTCCACCCAAACTTGATACCCAGTGATAGTAAACAGAATAACTGGGAGCTGGTATTTTTAGACTGGGTCTGCTTATTCCCCTCCAGCCTAAAAATAGCATCCTGCAGCCACCCAGGATTGTCACATTCATTACATGTGACAATCCAGGAACTTTACCCATCTCTTTCCAATTGCCCTTGTGTGGTGGCACGCTGAGTAATAAGGGGTTAATGGCAGCTCACAACTGCCACTTAGTCCTAGATTAGTAATGAGAGGTGTATATGAGACCCCCTGATCCCTAATTTGCAAGTAAAAAAAAAGTAAAAACAAACTCCGAAAAAATTCTTTATTTGAAATAAAATACAAAAAAACCCTTCTTTTACCAATTTATTAACCCCCAAAACACCCAGGTCTGACGTAATTCACACAAGGTCCCATAATGATTCCTGCCCTGCTACATCTGAAGTGATAGTAGACTGCCATAGAACATGTCTGCACACTGCACATGCAGGCAGAGAATGAGCCGCAATCAGCGGTCACATCACTCGGGATATTTACGGTCCTAGCTGTAGGTTCCCACGGTCCTCCACCTGTGATTACAGGTAAACTGACCTCAAGTTACCTCAGTAAACTCAGTGTCCTTACCCATATGGGGTGGTATAATTCACCAAAATCAGACCCTCCAGTCTTCATTCATGGTACATTATCAGCTTGTGTCACATTGATTTGGCCATTAAACCAGTGGTACGTCCATTTCTCCAGAGTATCTAAGGGACTATAACTCTTTAACATGACTTGGCACCAGGTAAGTTAACAACTCTTCAGTCCCCCTAAAAAAAAATTTGTGCTCCAGGCATATTTAACCCCATTTAAGTTTTTCAATGTAACACTCCTAGATGTAAATGTTTTTAGAGCATTAAACACTGTTGTACCTTTTTTACAAGTAATATGATAAGGGAAATAATTAGTGTGACGGGGTCCTTCTCCCATATTACACAATCAACAGAGCGAGAGATGGCTGTACAATCCAAAGAGCATTTATTCCAAGCAAATCAAATGGTCCATAGCATAATTCACAAAACCAAGGGTAAAATTAGTAAAGAAACACGAATATAGTCCATAAAGCGATAAATAAATGTCCAGGTCTCCCTGAGAAGCCACAGCTTCCCTCAGAGGTTCAGTCTTCTTCCGTCTCTCTTCAAGTTCCCAACAGACTGCCTAATCCCCCAGGTAAGCAGAATGTTTACAGTAGGTGTATCTCACGCCTCTACCCTGACTTAGGAACAAAAGCAGGCAGGGGAGGGATTAAACCTGCAAACAGAACAATATACAGACAAAGAATATAGAATGGACAGTGAACCACGCCTAAACATTAACCCACACAAAATGGTACATGACGCACAATATCCCACCATCACATTAGTAACAAACACAGCTAATTACAGTTCAATTTTGATTTTTGAATTTTTACATTGATGCCTCTAATACATTGACAACATTACTGAAATTAAATGAAAGAAGCTCAATAAACGTTAAAGTAACATCCAAAACTACAGTGGGGATATGTAAAAAATAGTGTTCCCTATTACACCAATAGAAAATATTTCCAAGAAAGAACATTTCAGAACAAAATTGATATCTAAAAATATATTTTTCTTATTTTCTGGAAAATTGTACACCTTATTATTTAACAGATTTGTATGGCATCCTTCTTCATTTAAGATATAGAAAATAACTTTATAAAACATTTATAAATTCCCTGATAATTTACTTTTTCTAAATGAACACCAAAACAATGATCTATACTTTCACAGTAAAGGAAAATAGTTTCAGATAAGTAAACATTCTCAAAATTGTTACCAAATAAAATGGCGCATCAGAAATAAAAAAAAAAATAACTTTTCCGAAAATGTCTCTGTGGACAATCAAAAATACAAAGCTCTAACCCCTTTGAAGAAAACTTTGATGAATTCCCTAATTATTTTTGTAATCAAACAACAAACCAATCATCTTCATTTCACCAGAAAAGTAAAACAGTAAAGGAAAACAATTTCAGATAAGTAAAAGAAATTAGAAATTACCACATAAAATGGCACATCCTATAAAAATAGTTATTTTCCCAAAATTGTCTATGCGGACAATCAAGGATCAAAAATACAAAGTTTTAACCACTATGAAGATTACAGTTCTATGAGGTAATAGGTAGAGATGAGCGAACCGGTCCCGGTTCGGCTCGAGGTCGGTTCGCCGAACGGAGGTCCCGTTCGAGTTCGGCTCGTCGAACGTTCGACGAACCGAACTCGAACTGCATAGGAAACAATGGCAGGCAATCACAAACACAGAAAAACACCTAGAAAACACCCTCAAAGGTGTCCAAAAGGTGACAAAGAACTCACAACACAACACAAACACATGGGAAAATGACAAGGACATATACTCATGCGAAAACAAAACAGCTGGACAAGGAAAAAGAAGATGACACACAGATATATGAGTATATGCAAGGAAAAATCGATTCCATTATTGTGCAACTTGAGCCCTGCTCATTTTAGGCTTCCAATCTGGATAAATTGCCTGAGCTCGCCACGTACGCCTTGGGGATCTTGTCATGTCCTGCAGCCAGCGTTCTCTCGGAACCTGTCTTCAGTGCTGCTGGGGGTCTGCTGGCAGATAAGCACACGCGTCTGTCCACTGACAATGTGGACATGGCTCTCAGAGGACTTTTCTTCCCCTGGGTCAGCCAGGGGAGGCGAAAGGCACGCGTATTTTTGAGAGTGCTTCATGCAAAGCATCTTTTTCATCTTGAAAATGGGGTCAACTGATGCCAGTCAAGTGGGGTGTGTGTGGCCCAGTTAGTGGAAACGAGGGAGACTGTGGTTGGAGTCCCCTCGCTGTGTTTCTAAAAGAACCAAGATAAACAAGTCATTGCTCTCAGAGGACTTTTCTTCCCCAGGGTCAGCCAGGGGACGGGAAAGGCACGTGTATTTTTGAGAGTGCTTCATGCAAAGCATCTTTTTCATCTTGAAAATGGGGGTCAACTGATGCCAGTCAAGTGGGGTGTGTGTGGCCCAGTTAGTGGAAACGAGGGAGACTGTGGTTGGAGTCCCCTCGCTGTGTTTCTAAAAGAACCAAGATGAACAAGTCATGGCTCTCAGAGGACTTTTCTTCCCCTGGGTCAGCCAGGGGACGGGAAAGGCACGCGTATTTTTGAGAGTGCTTCATGCAAAGCATCTTTTTCATCTTGAAAATGGGGGTCAACTGATGCCAGTCAAGTGGGGTGTGTGTGGCCCAGTTAGTGGAAACGAGGGAGACTGTGGTTGGAGTCCCCTCGCTGTGTTTCTAAAAGAACCAAGATGAACAAGTCATGGCTCTCAGAGGACTTTTCTTCCCCTGGGTCAGCCAGGGGATGGGAAAAGCACGCGTATTTTTGAGAGTGCTTCATGCAAAGCATCTTTTTCATCCTGAAAATGGGGGTCAACTGATGCCAGTCAAGTGGGGTGTGTGTGGCCCAATTAGTGGAAACGAGGGAGACTGTGGTTGGAGTCCCCTCGCTGTGTTTCTAAAAGAACCAAGATGAACAAGTCATGGCTCTCAGAGGACTTTTCTTCCCCTGGGTCAGCCAGGGGACGGGAAAGGCACGCGTATTTTTGAGAGTGCTTCATGCAAAGCATCTTTTTCATCTTGAAAATGGGGGTCAACTGATGCCAGTCAAGTGGGGTGTGTGTGGCCCAATTAGTGGAAACGAGGGAGACTGTGGTTGGAGTCCCCTCGCTGTGTTTCTAAAAGAACCAAGATGAACAAGTCATGGCTCTCAGAGGACTTTTCTTCCCCTGGGTCAGCCAGGGGACGGGAAAGGCACGCGTATTTTTGAGAGTGCTTCATGCAAAGCATCTTTTTCATCTTGAAAATGGGGGTCAACTGATGCCAGTCAAGTGGGGTGTGTGTGGCCCAGTTAGTGGAAATGAGGGAGACTGGGGTTGGAGTCCCCTCGCTGTGTTTCTAAAAGAACCAAGATCAACAAGTCATGGCTCTCAGAGGACTTTTCTTCCCCTGGGTCAGCCAGGGGACGGGAAAAGCACGCGTATTTTTGAGAGTGCTTCATGCAAAGCATCTTTTTCATCTTGAAAATGGGGGTCAACTGATGCCAGTCAAGTGGGGTGTGTGTGGCCCAATTAGTGGAAACGAGGGAGACTGTGGTTGGAGTCCCCTCGCTGTGTTTCTAAAAGAACCAAGATGAACAAGTCATGGCTCTCAGAGGACTTTTCTTCCCCTGGGTCAGCCAGGGGACGGGAAAGGCACGCGTATTTTTGAGAGTGCTTCATGCAAAGCATCTTTTTCATCTTGAAAATGGGGGTCAACTGATGCCAGTCAAGTGGGGTGTGTGTGGCCCAGTTAGTGGAAACGAGGGAGACTGTGGTTGGAGTCCCCTCGCTGTGTTTCTAAAAGAACCAAGATGAACAAGTCATGGCTCTCAGAGGACTTTTCTTCCCCAGGGTCAGCCAGGGGACGGGAAAGGCACGCGTATTTTTGAGAGTGCTTCATGCAAAGCATCTTTTTCATCTTGAAAATGGGAGTCAACTGATGCCAGTCAAGTGGGGTGTGTGTGGCCCAGTTAGTGGAAACGAGGGAGACTGTGGTTGGAGTCCCCTCGCTGTGTTTCTAAAAGAACCAAGATGAACAAGTCATGGCTCTCAGAGGACTTTTCTTCCCCTGGGTCAGCCAGGGGACGGGAAAGGCACGCGTATTTTTGAGAGTGCTTCATGCAAAGCATCTTTTTCATCTTGAAAATGGGGGTCAACTGATGCCAGTCAAGTGGGGTGTGTGTGGCCCAATTAGTGGAAACGAGGGAGACTGTGGTTGGAGTCCCCTCGCTGTGTTTCTAAAAGAACCAAGATGAACAAGCCATGGCTCTCAGAGGACTTTTCTTCCCCTGGGTCAGCCAGGGGACGGGAAAGGCACGCGTATTTTTGAGAGTGCTTCATGCAAAGCATCTTTTTCAGCTTGAAAATGGGGGTCAACTGATGCCAGTCAAGTGGGGTGTGTGTGGCCCAGTTAGTGGAAACGAGGGAGACTGTGGTTGGAGTCCCCTCGCTGTGTTTCTAAAAGAACCAAGATAAACAAGTCATGGCTCTCAGAGGACTTTTCTTCCCCTGGGTCAGCCAAGGGACGGGAAAGGCACGCGTATTTTTGAGAGTGCTTCATGCAAAGCATCTTTTTCAGCTTGAAAATGGGGGTCAACTGATGCCAGTCAAGTGGGGTGTGTGTGGCCCAGTTAGTGGAAACGAGGGAGACTGTGGTTGGAGTCCCCTCGCTGTGTTTCTAAAAGAACCAAGATGAACAAGTCATGGCTCTCAGAGGACTTTTCTTCCCCTGGGTCAGCCAGGGGACGGGAAAGGCACGCGTATTTTTGAGAGTGCTTCATGCAAAGCATCTTTTTCATCTTGAAAATGGGAGTCAGCTGATGCCAGTCAAGTGGGGTGTGTGTGGCCCAGTTAGTGGAAACGAGGGAGACTGTGGTTGGAGTCCCCTCGCTTTGTTTCTAAAAGAACCAAGATGAACAAGTCATGGCTCTCAGAGGACTTTTCTTCCTCTGGGTCAGCCAGGGGACGGGAAAGGCACGCGTATTTTTGAGAGTGATTCATGCAAAGCATCTTTTTCATCTTGAAAATGGGGGTCAACTGATGCCAGTCAAGTGGGGTGTGTGTGGCCCAGTTAGTGGAAACGAGGGAGACTGTGGTTGGAGTCCCCTCGCTGTGTTTCTAAAAGAACCAAGATGAACAAGTCATGGCTCTCAGAGGACTTTTCTTCCCCTGGGTCAGCCAGGGGACGGGAAAGGCACGCGTATTTTTGAGAGTGCTTCATGCAAAGCATCTTTTTCATCTTGAAAATGGGGGTCAACTGATGCCAGTCAAGTGGGGTGTGTGTGGCCCAATTAGTGGAAACGAAGAAGACTGTGGTTGGAGTCCCCTCGCTGTGTTTCTAAAAGAACCAAGATGAACAAGTCATGGCTCTCAGAGGACATTTCTTCCCCTGGGTCAGCCAGGGGACGGGAAAGGCACGCGTATTTTTGAGAGTGCTTCATGCAAAGCATCTTTTTCATCTTGAAAATGGGGGTCAACTGATGCCAGTCAAGTGGGGTGTGTGTGGCCCAGTTAGTGGAAACGAGGGAGACTGTAGTTGGAGTCCCCTCGCTGTGTTTCTAAAAGAACCAAGATGAACAAGTCATGGCTCTCAGAGGACTTTTCTTCCTCTGGGTCAGCCAGGGGACGGGAAAGGCAAGCGTATTTTTGAGAGTGCTTCATGCAAAGCATCTTTTTCATCTTAAAAATGGGGGTCAACTGATGCCAGTCAAGTAGGGTGTGTGTGGCCCAATTAGTGGAAACGAGGGAGACTGTGGTTGGAGTCCCCTCGCTGTGTTTCTAAAAGAACCAAGATGAACAAGTCATGGCTCTCAGAGGACTTTTCTTCCCCTGGGTCAGCCAGGGGACGGGAAAGGCACGCGTATTTTTGAGAGTGCTTCATGCAAAGCATCTTTTTCATCTTGAAAATGGGGGTCAACTGATGCCAGTCAAGTGGGGTGTGTGTGGCCCAGTTAGTGGAAACGAGGGAGACTGTGGTTGGAGTCCCCTCGCTGTGTTTCTAAAAGAACCAAGATGAACAAGTCATGGCTCTCAGAGGACTTTTCTTCCTCTGGGTCAGCCAGGGGACGGGAAAGGCACGCGTATTTTTGAGAGTGCTTCATGCAAAGCATCTTTTTCATCTTGAAAATGGGGGTCAACTGATGCCAGTCAAGTGGGGTGTGTTTGGCCCAGTTAGTGGAAACGAGGGAGACTGTGGTTGGAGTCCCCTCGCTGTGTTTCTAAAAGAACCAAGATGAACAAGTCATGGCTCTGAGAGGACTTTTCTTCCCATGGGTCAGCCAGGGAATGGGAAAGGCATGCGTATTTTTGAGAGTGCTTCATGCAAAGCATCTTTTTCATCTTGAAAATGGGGGTCAACTGATGCCAGTCAAGTGGGGTGTGTGTGGCCCAATTAGTGGAAATGAGGGAGACTGTGGTTGGAGTCCCCTCGCTGTGTTTCTAAAAGAACCAAGATGAACAAGTCATGGCTCTCAGAGGACTTTTCTTCCCCTGGGTCAGCCAGGGGACGGGAAAGGCACGCATATTTTTGAGAGTGCTTCATGCAAAGCATCTTTTAAATCTTGAAAATGGGGGTCAACTGATGCCAGTCAAGTGGGGTGTGTGTGGCCCAGTTAGTGGAAATGAGGGAGACTGTGCTTGGAGTCCCCTCGCTGTGCTTCTAAAAGAACCAAGATAAACAAGTCATGGCTCTCAGAGGACTTTTCTTTCCCTGGGTCAGCCAGGGGACGGGAAAGGCACGCGTATTTTTGATAGTACTTCATGCAAAGCATCTTTTTCATCTTGAAAATGGGGGTCAACTGATGCCAGTCAAGTGGGGTGTGTGTGGCCCAATTAGTGGAAACGAGGGAGACTGTGGTTGGAGTCCCCTCGCTGTGTTTCTAAAAGAACCAAGATGAACAAGTCATGGCTCTCAGAGGACTTTTCTTCCCCTGGGTCAGCCAGGGGACGGGAAAGGCACGCGTATTTTTGAGAGTGCTTCATGCAAAGCATCTTTTTCATCTTGAAAATGGGGGTCAACTGATGCCAGTCAAGTGGGGTGTGTGTGGCCCAATTAGTGGAAACGACGGAGACTGTGGTTGGAGTCCCCTCGCTGTGTTTCTAAAAGAACCAAGATGAACAAGTCATGGCTCTCAGAGGACTTTTCTTCCCCTGGGTCAGCCAGGGGACGGGAAAGGCACGCGTATTTTTGAGAGTGCTTCATGCAAAGCATCTTTTTCATCTTGAAAATGGGGGTCAACTGATGCCAGTCAAGTTGGGTGTGTGTGGCCGAGTTAGTGGAAACGAGGGAGACTGTGGTTGGAGTCCCCTCGCTGTGTTTCTAAAAGAACCAAGATGAACAAGTCATGTCTCTCAGAGGACTTTTCTTCCCCAGGGTCAGCCAGGGGACGGGAAAGGCACGCGTATTTTTGAGAGTGCTTCATGCAAAGCATCTTTTTCATCTTGAAAATGGGAGTCAGCTGATGCCAGTCAAGTGGGGTGTGTGTGGCCCAGTTAGTGGAAACGAGGGAGACTGTGGTTGGAGTCCCCTCGCTGTGTTTCTAAAAGAACCAAGATGAACAAGTCATGGCTCTCAGAGGACTTTTCTTCCCCAGGGTCAGCCAGGGGACGGGAAAGGCACGCGTATTTTTGAGAGTGCTTCATGCAAAGCATCTTTTTCATCTTGAAAATGGGGGTCAACTGATGCCAGTCAAGTGGGGTGTGTGTGGCCCAATTAGGGGAAACGAGGGAGACTGTGGTTGGAGTCCCCTCGCTGTGTTTCTAAAAGAACCAAGATGAACAAGCCATGGCTCTCAGAGGACTTTTCTTCCCCTGGGTCAGCCAGGGGACGGGAAAGGCACGCGTATTTTTGAGAGTGCTTCATGCAAAGCATCTTTTTCATCTTGAAAATGGGGGTCAACTGATGCCAGTCAAGTGGGGTGTGTGTGGCCCAGTTAGTGGAAACGAGGGAGACTGTGGTTGGAGTCCCCTCGCCGTGTTTCTAAAAGAACCAATATAAACAAGTCATGGCTCTCAGAGGACTTTTGTTCCCCTGGGTCAGCCAGGGGACGGGAAAGGCACGCGTATTTTTGAGAGTGCTTCATGCAAAGCATCTTTTTCAGCTTGAAAATGGGGGTCAACTGATGCCAGTCAAGTGGGGTGTGTGTGGCCCAGTTAGTGGAAACGAGGGAGACTGTGGTTGGAGTCCCCTCGCTGTGTTTCTAAAAGAACCAAGATGAACAAGTCATGGCTCTCAGAGGACTTTTCTTCCCCTGGGTCAGCCAGGGGACGGGAAAGGCACGCGTATTTTTGAGAGTGCTTCATGCAAAGCATCTTTTTCATCTTGAAAATGGGGGTCAACTGATGCCAGTCAAGTGGGGTGTGTGTGGCCCAATTAGTGGAAACGAGGGAGACTGTGGTAGGAGTCCCCCCGCTGTGTTTCTAAAAGAACCAAGATGAACAAGTCATGGCTCTCAGAGGACTTTTCTTCCCCTGGGTCAGCCAGGGGACGGGAAAGGCACGCGTATTTTTGAGAGTGCTTCATGCAAAGCATCTTTTTCATCTTGAAAATGGGGGTCAACTGATGCCAGTCAAGTGGGGTGTGTGTGGCCCAGTTAGTGGAAACGAGGGAGACTGTGGTTGGAGTCCCCTCGCTGTGTTTCTAAAAGAACCAAGATGAACAAGTCATGGCTCTCAGAGGACTTTTCTTCCTCTGGGTCAGCCAGGGGATGGGAAAGGCACGCGTATTTTTGAGAGTGCTTCATGCAAAGCATCTTTTTCATCTTGAAAATGGGGGTCAACTGATGCCAGTCAAGTGGGGTGTGTGTGGCCCAATTAGTGGAAACGAGGGAGACTGTGGTTGGAGTCCCCTCGCTGTGTTTCTAAAAGAACCAAGATGAACAAGTCATGGCTCTCAGAGGACTTTTCTTCCCCTGGGTCAGCCAGGGGACGGGAAAGGCACGCGTATTTTTGAGAGTGCTTCATGCAAAGCATCTTTTTCATCTTGAAAATGGGGGTCAACTGATGCCAGTCAAGTGGGGTGTGTGTGGCCCAGTTAGTGGAAACGAGGGAGACTGTGGTTGGAGTCCCCTCGCTGTGTTTCTAAAAGAACCAAGATAAACAAGTCATGGCTCTCAGAGGACTTTTCTTTCCCTGGGTCAGCCAGGGGACGGGAAAGGCACGCATATTTTTGAGAGTGCTTCATGCAAAGCATCTTTTTCATCTTGAAAATGGGGGTCAACTGATGCCAGTCAAGTGGGGTGTGTGTGGCCCAATTAGTGGAAACGAGGGAGACTGTGGTTGGAGTCCCCTCGCTGTGTTTCTAAAAGAACCAAGATGAACAAGTCATGGCTCTCAGAGGACTTTTCTTCCCCTGGGTCAGCCAGGGGACGGGAAAGGCACGCGCATTTTTGAGAGTGCTTCATGCAAAGCATCTTTTTCATCTTGAAAATGGGGGTCAACTGATGCCAGTCAAGTGGGGTGTGTGTGGCCCAATTAGTGGAAACGAGGGAGACTGTGGTTGGAGTCCCCTCGCTGTGTTTCTAAAAGAACCAAGATGAACAAGTCATGGCTCTCAGAGGACTTTTCTTCCCCTGGGTCAGCCAGGGGACGGGAAAGGCACGCGTATTTTTGAGAGTGCTTCATGCAAAGCATCTTTTTCATTTAGAAAATGGGGGTCAACTGATGCCAGTCAAGTGGGGTGTGTGTGGCCCAGTTAGTGGAAACGAGGGAGACTGTGGTTGGAGTCCCCTCGCTGTGTTTCTAAAAGAACCAAGATGAACAAGTCATGGCTCTCAGAGGACTTTTCTTCCCCAGGGTCAGCCAGGGGACGGGAAAGGCACGCGTATTTTTGAGAGTGCTTCATGCAAAGCATCTTTTTCATCTTGAAAATTGGAGTCAACTGATGCCAGTCAAGTGGGGTGTGTGTGGCCCAGTTAGTGGAAACGAGGGAGACTGTGGTTGGAGTCCCCTCGCTGTGTTTCTAAAAGAACCAAGATGAACAAGTCATGGCTCTCAGAGGACTTTTCTTCCCCTGGGTCAGCCAGGGGACGGGAAAGGCACGCGTATTTTTGAGAGTGCTTCATGCAAAGCATCTTTTTCATCTTGAAAATGGGGGTCAACTGATGCCAGTCAAGTGGGGTGTGTGTGGCCCAATTAGTGGAAACGAGGGAGACTGTGTTTGGAGTCCCCTCGCTGTGTTTCTAAAAGAACCAATATAAACAAGTCATGGCTCTCAGAGGACTTTTCTTCCCCTGGGGCAGCCAGGGGACGGGAAAGGCACGCGTATTTTTGAGAGTGCTTCATGCAAAGCATCTTTTTCAGCTTGAAAATGGGGGTCAACTGATGCCAGTCAAGTGGGGTGTGTGTGGCCCAGTTAGTGGAAACGAGTGAGACTGTGGTTGGAGTCCCCTCGCTGTGTTTCTAAAAGAACCAAGATGAACAAGTCATGGCTCTCATTGGACTTTTCTTCCCCTGGGTCAGCCAGGGGACGGGAAAGGCACGCGTATTTTTGAGAGTGCTTCATGCAAAGCAACTTTTTCATCTTGAAAATGGGGGTCAACTGATGCCAGTCAAGTGGGGTGTGTGTGGCCCAATTAGTGGAAACGAGGGAGACTGTGGTTGGAGTCCCCCCGCTGTGTTTCTAAAAGAACCAAGATAAACAAGTCATGGCTCTCAGAGGACTTTTCTTCCCCTGGGTCAGCCAGGGGACGGGAAAGGCACGCGTATTTTTGAGAGTGCTTCATGCAAAGTATCTTTTTCATCTTGAAAATGGGGGTCAACTGATGCCAGTCAAGTGGGGTGTGTGTGGCCCAGTTAGTGGAAACGAGGGAGACTGTGGTTGGAGTCCCCTCGCTGTGTTTCTAAAAGAACCAAGATGAACAAGTCATGGCTCTCAGAGGACTTTTCTTCCTCTGGGTCAGCCAGGGGACGGGAAAAGCACGCGTATTTTTGAGAGTGCTTCATGCAAAGCATCTTTTTCATCTTGAAAATGGGGGTCAACTGATGCCAGTCAAGTGGGGTGTGTGTGGCCCAGTTAGTGGAAACGAGGGAGACTGTGGTTGGAGTCCCCTCGCTGTGTTTCTAAAAGAACCAAGATGAACAAGTCATTGCTCTCAGAGGACTTTTCTTCCTCTGGGTCAGCCAGGGGACGGGAAAGGCACGCGTATTTTTGAGAGTGCTTCATGCAAAGCATCTTTTTCATCTTGAAAATGGGGGTCAACTGATGCCAGTCAAGTGGGGTGTGTGTGGCCCAGTTAGTGGAAACGAGGGAGACTGTGGTTGGAGTCCCCTCGCTGTGTTTCTAAAAGAACCAAGATGAACAAGTCATGGCTCTCAGAGGACTTTTCTTCCCCTGGGTCAGCCAGGGGATGGGAAAGGCACGCGTATTTTTCAGAGTGCTTCATGCAAAGCATCTTTTTCATCTTGAAAATGGGGGTCAACTGATGCCAGTCAAGTGGGGTGTGTGTGGCCCAATTAGTGGAAACGAGGGAGACTGTGGTTGGAGTCCCCTCGCTGTGTTTCTAAAAGAACCAAGATGAACAAGTCATGGCTCTCAGAGGACTTTTCTTCCCCTGGGTCAGCCAGGGGACGGGAAAGGCACGCGTATTTTTGAGAGTGCTTCATGCAAAGCATCTTTTTCATCTTGAAAATGGGGGTCAACTGATGCCAGTCAAGTGGGGTGTGTGTGGCCCAGTTAGTGGAAACGAGGGAGACTGTGGTTGGAGTCCCATCGCTGTGTTTCTAAAAGAACCAAGATAAACAAGTCATGGCTCTCAGAGGACTTTTCTTTCCCTGGGTCAGCCAGGGGACGGGAAAGGCACGCGTATTTTTAAGAGTGCTTCATGCAAAGCATCTTTTTCATCTTGAAAATGGGGGTCAACTGATGCCAGTCAAGTGGGGTGTGTGTGGCCCAATTAGTGGAAACGAGGGAGACTGTGGTTGGAGTCCCCTCGCTGTGTTTCTAAAAGAACCAAGATGAACAAGTCATGGCTCTCAGAGGACTTTTCTTCCCCTGGGTCAGCCAGGGGACGGGAAAGGCACGCGTATTTTTGAGAGTGCTTCATGCAAAGCATCTTTTTCATCTTGAAAATGGGGGTCAACTGATGCCAGTCAAGTGGGGTGTGTGTGGCCCAATTAGTGGAAACGAGGGAGACTGTGGTTGGAGTCCCCTCGCTGTGTTTCTAAAAGAACCAAGATGAACAAGTCATGGCTCTCAGAGGACTTTTCTTCCCCTGGGTCAGCCAGGGGACGGGAAAGGCACGCGTATTTTTGAGAGTGCTTCATGCAAAGCATCTTTTTCATCTTGAAAATGGGGGTCAACTGATGCCAGTCAAGTGGGGTGTGTGTGGCCCAGTTAGTGGAAACGAGGGAGACTGTGGTTGGAGTCCCTTCGCTGTGTTTCTAAAAGAACCAAGATGAACAAGTCATGGCTCTCAGAGGACTTTTCTTCCCCAGGGTCAGCCAGGGGACGGGAAAGGCACGCGTATTTTTGAGAGTGCTTCATGCAAAGCATCTTTTTCATCTTGAAAATGGGAGTCAACTGATGCCAGTCAAGTGGGGTGTGTGTGGCCCAGTTAGTGTAAACGAGGGAGACTGTGGTTGGAGTCCCCTCGCTGTGTTTCTAAAAGAACCAAGATGAACAAGTCATGGCTCTCAGAGGACTTTTCTTCCCCTGGGTCAGCCAGGGGACGGGAAAGGTACGAATATTTTTGAGAGTGCTTCATGCAAAGCATCTTTTTCATCTTGAAAATGGGGGTCAACTGATGCCAGTCAAGTGGGGTGTGTGTGGCCCAATTAGTGGAAACGAGGGAGACTGTGGTTGGAGTCCCCTCGCTGTGTTTCTAAAAGAACCAAGATGAACAAGTCATGGCTCTCAAAGGACTTTTCTTCCCCTGGGTCAGCCAGGGGACGGGAAAGGCACACGTATTTTTGAGAGTGCTTCATGCAAAGCATCTTTTTCATCTTGAAAATGGGGGTCAACTGATGCCAGTCAAGTGGGGTGTGTGTGGCCCAGTTAGTGGAAACGAGGGAGACTGTGGTTGGAGTCCCCTCGCTGTGTTTCTAAAAGAACCAAGATGAACAAGTCATGGCTCTCAGAGGACTTTTCTTCCCCTGGGTCAGCCAGGGGACGGGAAAGGCACGCGTATTTTTGAGAGTGCTTCATGCAAAGCATCTTTTTCATCTTGAAAATGGGGGTCAACTGATGCCAGTCAAGTGGGGTGTGTGTGGCCCAATTAGTGGAAACGAGGGAGACTGTGTTTGGAGTCCCCTCGCTGTGTTTCTAAAAGAACCAAGATGAACAAGTCATGGCTCTCAGAGGACTTTTCTTCAACTGGGTCAGCCAGGGGACGGGAAAGGCACGCGTATTTTTGAGAGTGCTTCATGCAAAGCATCTTTTTCATCTTGAAAATGGGGGTCAACTGATGCCAGTCAAGTGGGGTGTGTGTGGCCCAGTTAGTGGAAACGAGGGAGACTGTGGTTGGAGTCCCCTCGCTGTGTTTCTAAAAGAACCAAGATAAACAAGTCATGGCTCTCAGAGGACTTTTCTTTCCCTGGGTCAGCCAGGGGACGGGAAAGGCACGCGTATTTTTGAGAGTGCTTCATGCAAAGCATCTTTTTCATCTTGAAAATGGGGGTCAACTGATGCCAGTCAAGTGGGGTGTGTGTGGCCCAGTTAGTGGAAGCGAGGGAGACTGTGGTTGGAGTCCCCTCGCTGTGTTTCTAAAAGAACCAAGATGAACAAGTCATGGCTCTCAGAGGACTTTTCTTCCCCTGGGTCAGCCAGGGGACGGGAAAGGCACGCGTATTTTTGAGAGTGCTTCATGCAAAGCATCTTTTTCATCTTGAAAATGGGGGTCAACTGATGCCAGTCAAGTGGGGTGTGTGTGGCCCAATTAGTGGAAATGAGGGAGACTGTGGTTGGAGTCCCCTCGCTGTGTTTTACATGCTTTTAGAAGGGCATGACATGGCTTGGAGGTTGACTTTCAGCATCTGCAAACTGTTGCCTACCAAAATGCTGCCTTTCCAACACCTGTGGTTATAGACAATGAGGAACATACTGATGAAGATGAGACGCAGATACCCGATTGGGATGACAACTTAAATATTCGGTCAGGGCAAGAAGAGGCTCGGTCTGAGGGGGAGGGGAGTGCAAACACAACAATTGATGATGAAGTTCTAGATCCCACCTACTGTCAACCCACAGTCAGACACTCGAGGAGGTCAACAGAGGCGGTGGAGGAGGATGCAACCGACGACGAAGTTACCTTGCGCCTTCCTGGACAGAGTCGGAGCACTGGTAGCACGTCTACAACTGCATCCCCAGCCACCACTCTGCCTCTGAGCATTATTCGGGGTGGATCAACAGGTCGCATGGCCTCTAAGCCTTGCCTAGCCTGGTCCTTTTTTGACATAGAAAAAGATCGCCCAAATTATGTGATCTGTAAAATTTGTCATGGTTCTCTTAGTAGAGGTCAAAACCTCAGCAGTTTGACAACTTCTTCCATGAATCGTCACATGAATAAATATCATATGGCCCGGTGGGAAGCTCACCGTGCTGCAATGCAGCCTAGCGGAGCGAACCATCCACCGCCTGCCCCTTCCAGTGCATCCACGCGCTCGTCATTAGAGATGAGCGAACCGGTCCCGGTTCGGCTCGAGGTCGGTTCGCCGAACGGAGGTCCCGTTCGAGTTCGGCTCGTCGAACGTTCGACGAACCGAACTCGAGCCAATAGGAAACAATGGCAGGCAATCACAAACACAGAAAAACACCTAGAAAACACCCTCAAAGGTGTCCAAAAGGTGACAAACAACTCACAACACATGGGAAAGTGACAAGGACATATACTCATGCGAAAACAAAAGAGCTGGACAAGGAAAATGAGGAGGACACACAGATATATGAGTATATGCAAGGAAACATCGATTCCATTATTGTGCAACTTGAGCCCTGCTCATTCTAGGCTTCCAATCTGGATAAATTGCCTGAGCTCGCCACGTACGCCTTGGGGATCTTGTCGTGTCCTGCAGCCAGCGTTCTCTCAGAACCTGTCTTCAGTGCTGCTGGGGGTCTGCTGGCAGATAAGCACACGTGTCTGTCCACTGACAATGTGGACATGGCTCTCAGAGGACTTTTCTTCCCCTGGGTCATCCAGGGGACGGGAAAGGCACGCGTATTTTTGAGAGTGCTTCATGCAAAGCATCTTTTTCAGCTTGAAAATTGGCTCAACTGATGCCAGTCAAGTGGGGTGTGTGTGGCCCAATTAGTGTCAACGAGGGAGACTGTGGTTGGAGTCCCCTCGCTGTGTTTCTAAAAGAACCAAGATGAACAAGTCATGGCTCTCAGAGGACTTTTCTTCCCCTGGGTCAGCCAGGGGACGGGAAAGGCACGCGTATTTTTGAGAGTGCTTCATGCAAAGCATCTTTTTCAGCTTGAAAATTGGCTCAACTGATGCCAGTCAAGTGGGGTGTGTGTGGCCCAATTAGTGGCAACGAGGGAGACTGTGGTTGGAGTCCCCTCGCTGTGTTTCTAAAAGAACCAAGATGAACAAGTCATGGCTCTCAGAGGACTTTTCTTCCCCTGGGTCAGCCAGGGGACGGGAAAGGCACGCGTATTTTTGAGAGTGCTTCATGCAAAGCATCTTTTTCATCTTGAAAATTGGGTCAACTGATGCCAGTCAAGTGGGGTGTGTGTGGCCCAATTAGTGGCAACGAGGGAGACTGTGGTTGGAGTCCCCTTGCTGTGTTTCTAAAAGAACCAAGATGAACAAGTCATGGCTCTCAGAGGACTTTTCTTCCCCTGGGTCAGCCAGGGGACGGGAAAGGCACGCGTATTTTTGAGAGTGCTTCATGCAAAGCATCTTTTTCATCTTGAAAATGGGGGTCTACTGATGCCAGTCAAGTAGGGTGTGTGTTGCCCAGTTAGTGGAAACGAGGGAGACTGTGGTTGGAGTCCCCTCGCTGTGTTTCTAAAAGAACCAAGATGAACAAGTCATGGCTCTCAGAGGACTTTTCTTCCCCTGGGTCAGCCTGGGGACGGGAAAGGCACGCGTATTTTTGAGAGTGCTTCATGCAAAGCATCTTTTTCATCTTGAAAATGGGGGTCTACTGATGCCAGTCAAGTGGGGTGTGTGTGGCCCAGTTAGTGGAAACGAGGGAGACTGTGGTTGGAGTCCCCTCGCTGTGTTTCTAAAAGAACCAAGATGAACAAGTCATGGCTCTCAGAGGACTTTTCTTCCTCTGGGTCAGCCAGGGGACGGGAAAGGCACGCGTATTTTTGAGAGTGCTTCATGCAAAGCATCTTTTTCATCTTGAAAATGGGGGTCAACTGATGCCAGTCAAGTGGGGTGTGTGTGGCCCAGTTAGTGGAAACGAGGGAGACTGTGGTTGGAGTCCCCTCGCTGTGTTTCTAAAAGAACCAAGATGAACAAGTCATGGCTCTCAGAGGACTTTTCTTCCCCTGGGTCAGCCAGGGGACGGGAAAGGCACGCGTATTTTTGAGAGTGCTTCATGCAAAGCATCTTTTTCATCTTGAAAATGGGGGTCAACTGATGCCAGTCAAGTAGGGTGTGTGTGGCCCAATTAGTGGAAACGAAAGAGACTGTGGTTGGAGTCCCCTCGCTGTGTTTCTAAAAGAACCAAGATGAACAAGTCATGGCTCTCAGAGGACTTTTCTTCCCCTGGGTCAGCCAGGGGACGGGAAAGGCTCGCGTATTTTTGAGAGTGCTTCATGCAAAGCATCTTTTTCATCTTGAAAATGGGGGTCAACTGATGCCAGTCAAGTGGGGTGTGTGTGGCCCAGTTAGTGGAAACGAGGGAGACTGTGGTTGGAGTCCCCTCGCTGTGTTTCTAAAAGAACCAAGATGAACAAGTCATGGCTCTCAGAGGACTTTTCTTCCCCTGGGTCAGCCAGGGGATGGGAAAGGCACGCGTATTTTTGAGAGTGCTTCATGCAAAGCATCTTTTTCATCTTGAAAATGGGGGTCAACTGATGCCAGTCAAGTGGGGTGTGTGTGGCTTAATTAGTGTCAACGAGGAAGACTGTGGTTGGAGTCCCCTCGCTGTGTTTCTAAAAGAACCAAGATGAACAAGTCATGGCTCTCAAAGGACTTTTCTTCCCCTGGGTCAGCCAGGGGACGGGAAAGGCACACGTATTTTTGAGAGTGCTTCATGCAAAGCATCTTTTTCAGCTTGAAAATTGGCTCAACTGATGCCAGTCAAGTGGGGTGTGTGTGGCCCAATTGGTGTCAACGAGGGAGACTATGGTTGGAGTCCCCTCGCTGTGTTTCTAAAAGAACCAAGATGAACAAGTCATGGCTCTCAGAGGACTTTTCTTCCCCTGGGTCATCCAGGGGACGGGAAAGGCACACGTATTTTTGAGAGTGCTTCATGCAAAGCATCTTTTTCTTTTTCAAAAGGGGGGTCAACCGATGCCAGTGAAGTGGGGTGTGTGTGGCCCAGTTAGTGGAAACGAGGGAGACTGTGGTTGGAGTCCCCTCGCTGTGTTTTACATGCTTTTAGAAGGGCATGACATGGCTTGGAGGTTGACTTTCAGCATCTGGAAACTGTTGCCTACCAAAATGCTGCCTTTCCAACACCTGTGGTTATAGACAATGAGGAACATACTGATGAAGATGAGACGCAGATACCCGATTGGGATGACAACTTAAATATTCGGTCAGGGCAAGAAGAGGCTCGTTCTGAAGGGGAGGGGAGTGCAAAAACAACAATTGATGATGAAGTTCTAGATCCCACCTACTGTCAACCCACAGTCAGACACTCGAGGAGGTCAACAGAGGCGGTGGAGGAGGATGCAACCGACGACGAAGTTACCTTGCGCCTTCCTGGACAGAGTCGGAGCACTGGTAGCACGTCTACAACTGCATCCTCAGCCACCACTCTGCCTCTGAGCATTATTCGGGGTGGATCAACAGGTCGCATGGCCTCTAAGCCTTGCCTAGCCTGGTCCTTTTTTGACATAGAAAAAGATCGCCCAAATTATGTGATCTGTAAAATTTGTCATGGTTCTCTTAGTAGAGGTCAAAACCTCAGCAGTTTGACAACTTCTTCCATGAATCGTCACATGAATAAATATCATATGGCCCGGTGGGAAGCTCACCGTGCTGCAATGCGGCCTAGCGGAGCGAACCATCCACCGCCTGCCCCTTCCAGTGCATCCGCGCGCTCGTCATCTTCTAGGACTGTGGGGACAGCTGTCACACCTGTTTTTCCACCCACAACTTCCACCACTGTAACCGCAACAGTCAGTTTGCTTGGTAGGTCGTCAGTTGGTTTGGAAGGGGAAACAAGTGAGTGTGTACAGCTCTCTCAGACATCGATAGCACCAACGTTGGATGAAGGCAACATCATGTCTCCGCCTGCACTTTCCTCACAAACCTGCATTTTTCCATGGACACCCTACTCAACACCGTCTACACACAGCAGCCAGATCTCTGTCCCTCAGATGTGGTCAAATAAAAGGCCACTTCCTGCGACCCATGACAAAGCGAAGAGGTTGACTCTATCCGTCTGTAAGCTGTTGGCTACCGAAATGCTGCCTTTCCGCCTAGTGGACACACAGGATATTAGAGACCTTATGTCTGTCGCTGTGATCCAGTACAAGATTCCCAATCAACACTGCTTCTCCAAGAACAGCATGCCCGCGCTACACCAGCATGTCACACACAACATCACCACTTCCTTGAGAAACTCTGTGTGCGACAGGGTGCATTTCAACACAGATACTTGGACCAGTAAGCATAGACAGGGTCATTACATGTCACTGACTGGGCACTGGCAAACTATGGTGAGAGATGGAGAAGGGTCTGCTGTCCAAGTCTTGCCGTCCACACGAGTTGTTTCAATCCTTCTTCTGTATGTAGAAGTTAATACACTGCTTCTGCCTCTTCAACCTCGTGTGGGTCCTCCACCTTGGCGCAAACCCTGTGTGGTCAGGCCACCCTTCCTTGTAACTGCGCACAAGCACTACCACACACCTACTTACTATGCTGGCAGCAGAGCTCAATGCCATCAGGCGGTCAAAGTTTTACTTTGAAATGTATGGGAAATGTGAGTCACACCGCTGAGAAGTTGTGGACGGTTAGCTCTGGATACCGAGTTTCATCAATGGTTGTCTCCACTCAACCAGCAGCCAGGGAAGGCCGGGTGCGACAATGATGCAAACATGGGTGCGGCCCTTCGCTGTGACAATGTGACACACATGGCTTGTGTGGTTCACGTGTTGAACCTGGTTGTCCAGCAATTTTTAAAGCACTATCCTGGACCACATGGCCTTCTGCAGAGAGCACGGTGTAACGCCTTCCTTGATCCACACACTCAGATGGGCTGTTAATGATAGGCTAGAGGGAAGCCACTCACCAAGCAGGACCCCTAGAACCCTGAAACCCTTTAACCCCTATACAGGGATTAGGAATTGCACAGGGCCCAAGGTGATTAATACCTGTGGAAGGCTGCAGTTCCAGAGAATAGTAGTCAGGCAGGGTCAAAACATTAATTGAGGAACAGGAACAGAATGGGACGGCCAGGACTTAATCAGAAAACAAGCAGAGGTGAAATGCGGATCGGCCAACAAGGTACATAAACAGCAAGCAGGAAAAGTAGTCAGGTAACAAGCACACAAAATCATAAAACTGAACTGGGGGTAAAAGTAACCAGAGGTCATAGCTATGTCTGGCAGTGGTCTGCAGACAGGATGGGCATAAAAAAGGGTGTGGTGTCTTCCCATTGGTTGTAGCTGAATGATGGTATTTCATCTGTGAGATACCCACCAGCTACATTCAGCCAGAGATTCTGCATCTGTCAAGGTAATGCAGCCCAGTGGGTGAGCATAACCTGCGTCCACCTGCGCCGCTGGCATCGACTCCTCTCCCATCATCAGCACTATTCATGAAAGGAACACGTTGTCACCTGGCGACCGGAGTACAAATTGACGGAGCGGACTCCGTTGGTGACTTAACAGCCATGAGCGGCAATGATGAAAACCTGGCTGCGGGCCATCCTCAGGGCAATGTGACACACGTGCCTTGTATGGCTCACGTGTTGAACCGAATTCTCCAGCAATTTTTAAAACACCATCCCGGCCTACATGGCCTTGTGCAGCGGGCACGCTCGCTATGTGCTCACTTCCATCGTGCGCACACAGCAGCTCAACAACTTTCATCACTCCGGAAGTCTTAGGGTCTGGCAGTTAAACGCCAGAAATGCGATGTTCCGACACGCAGGAATTGGAATCTGCACATGTTGGAGCGTGTGTGGCAGCACTGCAGAGCCCTGCTGAAATACGGTATGACATATAGCCTGGGATAACTTGATCAAGAGGTGGTGCAGATCACGCTGCTGGAGTGGTGTCAGATCAAGGACCTATGCACCCTGCTACACAGTTTACAAATGTCGACGAAGATGTTTAGCACTGGCAATGTCATTCTCAGCGTGACAATTCTGGTCATCTACATGATGGAGCACACTGTAATTATTATTCGGAGTCAGGTGTTGGGACAAGAGGAAGGGGAGGAAGTACAGGAGGAGTCATATGCGGAAGGGATAACAAGATCTACGAGGTCCAGATGGTCAGCGGCACCTATGCGGCATTCATGGTGAGGGAGAGGGATTAACAAGGGCGCATAGTATCAGCAAAAAGTGTTGATGAAAATGCAGGAGCCCATGAAGAAATGGAGGACGAACTGGCGATGGGCATGGAAGACTCAGCAGATGAGTGAGAGCTTGCTCACATTTCGGTTGTGCGAGGTTGTGGGGAGAGGGCAGAGGAAGGATGCACGATTCTCACCTCTCTGCCACCAACACACCAAGGACTTGGTCCTCCTGGATGCACAAGACACATGAGCCCCTTCTTGCTGCACTACCTACATGACCCTCGGATTATATGAATTGGAAGTAATCCTGAATACTGGGTTGCCACACTGTTAGATCCCCGGTACAAGACAAAATTTGGCAAACTAATTCCTGCCATAGAAATGGACGCACGTATACAGGAGTATCTGCAGAATGTGGTACGCAATCTTAGATCTACTTTTCCACTAAACACCAGTGCTGCACAGAGTGAATCTCAACGCTTTGTCATGGATAGGAGGAAATGGTCTTTTACTTGTCCACATCTGAGGGACCGAGGGATGGCTGCTGTGCTGAGATGGCGTTGAGTACGGTGTCCCTGCAGAGTTGCACTTTTGGTCATATACCAAAATGAGTTGAAAAAGGACAGATGCTGGTGGAAAGGGGAACAGGTGTGTTGGAAAGGGGAAAAAAGTTTGGGTCCGTGGATTTGGTGGTTAAGCAACAGTAACATTTGCTGAAGAAACACCATCTGTTACAGTGGGACTGGCAGATTTGGATAAAGTGGTATATACTATGTTACCGCTATATAACGAAAATTAATAAGAAAAGAAAGAGAAAGGTATATATCCCCATCAGCAGTCAGTGTCCACCGTGCTCCCAGTTGGAAAAAAAGAGGTTGGCAACTGGAAGGTTTGGTGGAGGATACAGAGCTGTGTGGCTATGAAACTAATAGTAGCCTGAACCGAGTTAGACGCCATTCGGATCTGGAGACTGTGAGCCCTGTTAGCGTCACAGGGTCCACATGCCCACACAGCCCAGGAACTCCCTGTTAACAACACAGGGGCCATTGAGTACGCTGACCGTGTGCGTAGGGGCACACCTGTGGACAGCAGGCGCATCAGCAGCAGCAGGCCTGTTAATGCCACTGGGCTGCACAAGCAGGACTGGTAGGACAGGAGCTGGTCTTAACCGTTCTGCGTTACCAACTGTGGTGGTGGCCTGCATCGACACCCTATCCCTGCCTACCTCTGGCCTAAAGCCGCAATGGGTTCAACACATGGAGGTGTGCTCTTTCGTAGCATAATAGAAGACTGCGCACCTCCTTGTTGGCTCCAGCCCCTTTTATAACCTGGGTCCGCCCCAAACCAGGGTGAACCACAATGCACCTCCTGGAGACAAAAGTAGAGTGACACGTCATGAGTGGCATAACTAGCGTCCTATTTGGAACCGCAACTTCAATGATGACCTCATGGCTGCCATGACCCAAACACCTCACCAGTCATCGTCTGACCATCAATAATGCGGTGACAAGTCATACGGGTGGGCCTCTGTAAGCCATTTGGGAGGACACCTGATGCCCTGTGGTCTATATGGGACCCCCACATCAGGGGCAGGGCCAAAGAGTTCATTACCGGACCTAGTCTCTGATGCAGGAAGTGCCTGAGCATGCTCAGTAGCATGAAATACAGTCTCTGAAAAAAGAATATCAGCTTTAGCATGGTGTCTAGGCACAAAACAGGACTTAGACCCGGCACGGAATGCAAGCACCTGTGCAAAGAGGCTTTTCACACTTAGTGTGGGAGCATGCGCTGTATCCCGAAATGAAGACTTAGCGTCAGGGATAACACAGTCAGGCTGAGCATACTCACTAGGCGAAACACTGTAATTAGGCTGCAGCTGGGGTAAATCGGCACACGCATGCGCACTAGCTGCCTCTCCACACTTAGACGTGGAGGGGAAATTGCTCTTGGAGATGCTGTCTATGAACAGAAGGAAAAACTAAAGGAAGCCTGACTTTCTATCCCTCCGAATTATGAAATGCAGCAATGAATTCCATGAGTTTGCTATAAAATTAGCATAGCAAAATGTGCATGAGGGTGTGATGTAGAGGTGCTATAAATAGCTTGTCACCAGTGGGGCACTAATGGAATACAACAGCCAGTTCTATGATGCCACTAAATGGCAGTATTTTTTGCTATCATTATAGCTTATTAAAAACAGAGCAGGAGGGTGTCATGCAGAGGTGCTGCACATAGATTTGCACTAGTGTGACTAGACAAAAGTCCAATAGCCACGTTTAGGATGCCACTAGGTACACTGACTGTTTGCTAGTATAATGGCTTAGTTAAAAAGAGTTGGAGTGTGCAATGCAGGCAGACGTGCTGCAAATATCTTTACAATAGTGTGAATAGACAAAAGTCAAATAGCCACGTTTAGGATGCCAATAGGTACACTGACTGTTTGCTAGTATATTGGCTTAGTTATAATGAGTTGGAGTGTGCAATGCAGGTAGAGGTGCTGCAAATGCCTTTGCACTAGTGGGACTATAGCAAAGTCCAATAGCCACGTTTAGGATGCCACTAGGTACACTGACTGTTTGCTAGTATAATGGCTTAGTTAAAAAAAGTTGGGGTGTGCAATGCAGGCAGACGTGCTGCAAATATCTTTCCACTAGTGTGACTACACAAAAGTACAATAGCCACGTTTAGGATGCCACTAGGTACACTGACTGTTTGCTAGTATAATGGCTTAGTTAAAAAGAGTTGGAGTGTGCAATGCAGGCAGATGTGCTCTGCAAATGTCTTTGCACTAGTGGGACTATAGCAAAGTCCAATAGCCACGTTTAGGATGCCACTAGGTACACTGACTGTTTGCTAGTATAATGGCTTAGTTAAAATGAGTTGGAGTGTGCAATGCAGGCAGACGTGCTGCAAATATCTTTACAATAGTGTGAATAGACAAAAGTCCAATAGCCACGTTTAGGATGCCACTAGGTACACTGACTGTTTGCTAGTATAATGGCTTAGTTAAAAAGAGTTGGAGTGTGCAATGCAGGCAGACGTGCTGCAAATATCTTTACAATAGTGTGAATAGACAAAAGTCAAATAGCCACGTTTAGGATGCCAATAGGTACACTGACTGTTTGCTAGTATAATGGCTTAGTTATAATGAGTTGGAGTGTGCAATGCAGGTAGAGGTGCTGCAAATGTCTTTGCACTAGTGGGACTATAGCAAAGTCCAATAGCCACGTTTAGGATGCCACTAGGTACACTGACTGTTTGCTAGTATAATGGCTTAGTTAAAAAAAGTTGGAGTGTGCAATGCAGGCAGACGTGCTGCAAATATCTTTCCACTAGTGTGACTACACAAAAGTACAATAGCCACGTTTAGGATGCCACTAGGTACACTGACTGTTTGCTAGTATAATGGCTTAGTTAAAAAGAGTTGGAGTGTGCAATGCAGGCAGACGTGCTCTGCAAATGTCTTTGCACTAGTGGGACTATAGCAAAGTCCAATAGCCACGTTTAGGATGCCACTAGGTACACTGACTGTTTGCTAGTATAATGGCTTAGTTAAAAAGAGTTGGAGTGTGCAATGAAGGCAGACGTGCTGCAAATATCTTTACAATAGTGTGAATAGACAAAAGTCCAATAGCCACGTTTAGGATGCCACTAGGTACACTGACTGTTTGCTAGTATAATGGCTTAGTTAAAAAAGTTGGAGTGTGCAATGCAGGCAGACGTGCTGCAAATATCTTTACAATAGTGTGAATAGACAAAAGTACAATAGCCACTTTTAGGATGCCACTAGGTACACTGACTGTTTGCTAGTATAATGGCTTAGTTATAATGAGTTGGAGTGTGCAATGCAGGCAGACGTGCTCTGCAAATGTCTTTGCACTAGTGGGACTATAGCAAAGTCCAATAGCCATGTTTAGGATGCCACTAGGTACACTGACTGCTTGCTAGTATAATGGCTTAGTTAAAAAGAGTTGGAGTGTGCAAAGCAGGCAGACATGCAGCAAATATCTTTACAATAGTGTGAATAGACAAAAGTCCAATAGCCACGTTTAGGATGCCACTAGGTACACTGAGTGTTTGCTAGTATATTGGCTTAGTTATAATGAGTTTGAGTGTGCAATGCAGGCATACGTGCTGCAAATATCTTTACAATAGTGTGAATAGACAAAAGTCCAATAGCCACGTTTAGGATTCCACTAGGTACACTGACTGTTTGCTAGTATAATGGCTTAGTTATAATGAGTTGGAGTGTGCAATGCAAGTAGAGGTGCTGCAAATGTCTTTGCACTAGTGGGACTATAGCAAAGTCCAATAGCCACGTTTAGGATGCCACTAGGTACACTGACTGTTTGCTAGTATAATGGCTTAGTTAAAAAAAAGTTGGAGTGTGCAATGCAGGCAGACGTGCTGCAAATATCTTTCCACTAGTGTGACTACACAAAAGTACAATAGCCACGTTTAAGATGCCACTAGGTACACTGACTGTTTGCTAGTATAATGGCTTAGTTAAAAAGAGTTGGAGTGTGCAATGCAGGCAGACGTGCTGCAAATATCTTTACAATAGTGTGAATAGACAAAAGTCCAATAGCCACGTTTGGGATGCCACTAGGTACACTGACTGTTTGCTAGTATAATGGCTTAGTTAAAAAAGTTGGAGTGTGCAATGCAGGCAGACGTGCTGCAAATATCTTTACAATAGTGTGAATAGACAAAAGTCCAATAGCCACGTTTAGGATGCCACTAGGTACACTGACTGTTTGCTAGTATAATGGCTTAGTTAAAAAGAGTTGGAGTGTGCAATGCAGGCAGACGTGCTCTGCAAATGTCTTTGCACTAGTGGGACTATAGCAAAGTCCAATAGCCACGTTTAGGATGCCACTAGGTACACTGACTGTTTGCTAGTATAATGGCTTAGTTATAATGAGTTGGAGTGTGCAATGCAGGTAGAGGTGCTGCAAATGTCTTTGCACTAGTGGGACTATAGCAAAGTCCAATAGCCACGTTTAGGATGCCACTAGGTACACTGACTGTTTGCTAGTATAATGGCTTAGTTAAAAAAGTTGGAGTGTGCAATGCAGGCAGACGTGCTGCAAATATCTTTCCACTAGTGTGACTACACAAAAGTCCAATAGCCACGTTTAGGATGCCACTAGGTACACTGACTGTTTGCTAGTATAATGGCTTAGTTAAAAAGAGTTGGAGTGTGCAATGCTGGCAGACGTGCTGCAAATATCTTTACAATAGTGTGAATAGACAAAAGTCCAATAGCCACGTTTAGGATGCCACTAGGTACACTGACTGTTTGCTAGTATAATGGCTTAGTTAAAAAAGTTGGAGTGTGCAATGCAGGCAGACGTGCAGCAAATATCTTTACAATAGTGTGAATAGACAAAAGTCCAATAGCCACGTTTAGGATGCCACTAGGTACACTGACTGTTTGCTAGTATAATGGCTTAGTTAAAAAGAGTTGGAGTGTGCAATGCAGGCAGACGTGCTCTGCAAATGTCTTTGCACTAGTGGGACTATAGCAAAGTCCAATAGCCACATTTAGGATGCCACTAGGTACACTGACTGTTTGCTAGTATAATGGCTTAGTTATAATGAGTTGGAGTGTGCAATGCAGGTAGAGGTGCTGCAAATGTCTTTGCACTAGTGGGACTATAGCAAAGTCCAATAGCCACGTTTAGGATGCCACTAGGTACACTGACTGTTTGCTAGTATAATGGCTTAGTTAAAAAGATTTGGAGTGTGCAATGCAGGCAGACGTGCTGCAAATATCTTTACAATAGTGTGAATAGACAAAAGTCCAATAGCCACGTTTAGGATGCCACTAGGTACACTGACTGTTTGCTAGTATAATGGCTTAGTTAAAAAAGTTGGAGTGTGCAATGCAGGCAGACGTGCTCTGCAAATGTCTTTGCACTAGTGGGACTATAGCAAAGTCCAATAGCCACGTTTAGGATGCCACTAGGAAAACTGACTGTTTGCTAGTATAATGGCTTAGTTATAATGAGTTGGAGTGTGCAATGCAGGCAGACATGCTGCAAATGTCTTTGCACTAGTGGGACTAGACAAAAGTCCAATAGCCACGTTTAGGATGCCACTAGGTACACTGAGTGTTTGCTAGTATAATGGCTTAGTTATAATGAGTTGGAGTGTGCAATGCAGGTAGAGGTGCTGCAAATGTCTTTGCACTAGTGGGACTATAGCAAAGTCCAATAGCCACGTTTAGGATGCCACTAGGTACACTGAGTGTTTGCTAGTATAATGGCTTAGTTAAAAAAAGTTGGAGTGTGCAATGCAGGCAGACGTGCTGCAAATATCTTTCCACTAGTGTGACTACACAAAAGTACAATAGCCACGTTTAGGATGCCACTAGGTACACTGACTGTTTGCTAGTATAATGGCTTAGTTAAAAAGAGTTGGAGTGTGCAATGCAGGCAGACGTGCTCTGCAAATGTCTTTGCACTAGTGGGACTATAGCAAAGTCCAATAGCCACGTTTAGGATGCCACTAGGTACACTGACTGTTTGCTAGTATAATGGCTTAGTTATAATGAGTTGGAGTGTGCAGAGGACAGGAGGGTACAGTGCCAGGATTGTGGGTATGGGTAGAGGAATGGAAGCCTGCCTTTCTATTCCCTCCTAATGGTGAAATGCAGCGACGAAATCCCTGACCTTGGCTACACAGACGCTGTCTCTGTTTTCAGGATCTGTCACCTATGGCTCTCTGACCCTGCCGGTTTGAGCCCTTAAAAGGACTGCTAGAAAGTGCTCTCCCTAAGCTGTCTAACGCTGTGTATGGAGCGCATACAGCTGTATCGGCGATAGGACTCAGGAGGACGGAGCTGCGACAGTGATGTCTGACACCAAAGACGCAGAAGAGATAATGGCGTCCTGGAGGAAAATGTCCGGTTTTATAATGCAGGGACATGTGACATGGACATCCTATCACACATGCCGTTGCTTCTCTGGCTAAAAGTCCACTTAGCTGTGTGTGTGTCTGGGATTAGCTGACATGCTGGCCCGCCCCACTACACGCGCGCTTAGGGAAGGAATACAAGGAAAAAAAAAAAAATGGTGATCGCCATTATAGAAACAGCAGTGATCTGAAGGCGCTGTTCACGCACACTATACACTGAAATGTCATAATAGTGTGATTCACAGAGTGACTTACACTATTACAGCAGAAACCAAGCTAGGATTTAGCTGGTTTTTTGCTGCTAGATCCGTTCTCGAACGTTTCTAGAACTATCGAGCTTTTGCAAAAAGCTTGAGTTCTAGTTCGATCTAGAACAGGCCCCAAAATCACTCGAGCCTAGAACTGGAGAACCTCGAACCACGAACCGCGCTCAACTCTACTCGTCATCTTCTAGGACTGTGGGGACAGCTGTCACACCTGTTTTTCCACCCACAACTTCCACCACTGTAACCGCAACAGGCAGTTTGCTTGGTAGGTCGTCAGTTGGTTTGGAAGGGGAAACAAGTGAGTGTGTACAGCTCTCTCAGACATCGATAGCACCAACGTTGGATGAAGGCAACATCATGTCTCCGCCTGCACTTTCCTCACAAACCTGCATTTTTCCAGGGACACCCTACTCAACACCGTCTACACACAGCAGCCAGATCTCTGTCCCTCAGATGTGGTCAAATAAAAGGCCACTCCCTGCGACCCATGACAAAGCTAAGAGGTTGACTCTATCCCTCTGTAAGCTGTTGGCTACCGAAATGCTGCCTTTCCGCCTAGTGGACACACAGGATTTTAGAGACCTTATGTCTGTCGCTGTGATCCAGTACAAGATGCCTAATCACCACTGCTTCTCCAAGAAAAGCATGCCCTCGCTACACCAGCATGTCGCACACAACATCACCACTTCCTTGAGAAACTCTGTGTGCGACAGGGTGCATTTCAACACAGATACTTGGACCAGTAAGCATAGACAGGGTCATTACATGTCACTGACTGGGCACTGGCAAACTATGGTGAGAGATGGAGAAGGGTCTGCTGTACAAGTCTTGCCGTCCCCACGAGTTGTTTCAATCCTTCTTCTGTATGTAGAAGTTAATACACTGCTTCTGCCTCTTCAACCTCGTGTGGGTCCTCCACCTTGGCGCAAACCCTGTGTGGTCAGGCCACCCTTCCCTGTAACTGCGCACAAGGACTACCACACACCTCCTTACTATGCTGGCAGCAGAGCTCAATGCCATCAGGCGGTCAAAGTTTTACTTTGAAATGTATGGGAAATGTGAGTCACACCGCTGAGAAGTTGTGGACGGTTAGCTCTGGAGACCGAGTTTCATCAATGGTTGTCTCCACTCAACCAGCAGCCAGGGAAGGCCGGGTGCGACAATGATGCAAACATGGGTGCGGCCCTTCGCTGTGACAATGTGACACACGTGCCTTGTGTGGTTCACGTGTTGAACCTGGTTGTCCAGCAATTTTTAAAGCACTATCCTGGCCCACATGGCCTTCTGCAAAGAGCACGGTGTAACGCCTTCCTTGATCCACACACTCAGATGGGCTGTAAATGATAGGCTAGAGGGAAGCCACTCACCAAGCAGGACCCCTAGAACCCTGAAACCCTTTAACCCCTATACAGGGATTAGGAATTACACAGGGCTCAAGTTGATCAATACCTGTGGAAGGCTGCAGTTCCAGAGAATAGTAGTCAGGCAGGGTCAAAACATTAATTGAGGAACAGGAACAGAATGGGACGACCAGGACTTAATCAGAAAACAAGCAGAGGTGAAATGCGGATTGGCCAACAAGGTACATAAACAGCAAGCAGGAAAAGTAGTCAGGTAACAAGCACACAAAATCATAAAACTGAACTGGGGGTAAAAGCAGAGCTATGTCTGGCAGTGGTCTGCAGACAGGATGGGCATAAAAAAGAGTGTGGTGTCTTCCCATTGGTTGTAGCTGAATGATGGTATTTCATCTGTGAGATACCCACCAGCTACATTCAGCCAGAGATTCTGCATCTGTCAAGGTAATGCAGCCCAGTGGGTGAGCATAACCTGCGTCCACCTGCGCCGCTGGCATCGACTCCTCTCCCATCATCAGCACTATTCATGAAAGGAACACGTTGTCACCTGGCGACCGGAGTACAAATTGATGGAGCGGACTCCGTTGGTGACTTAACAGCCGTGTGCGGCAATGATGCAAACCTGGCTGCGGGCCATCGTCAGGGCAATGTGACACACGTGCCTTGTATGGCTCACGTGTTGAACCTAATTCTCCAGCAATTTTTAAAACACCATCACGGCCTACATGGCTTGTGCAGCGGGCACGCTCGCTATGTGCTCACTTACATCGTGCGCTCACAGCAGCTCAACAACTTTCGTCGCTACAGAAGTCTTTAGGTCTGGTGGTTAAACGCCTGAAATGCGATGTGCCCACATGCAGGAATTTGAATCTGCACATGTTGCAGCGTTTGTGGCTGCACCGCCGAACGCTGCTGCAATACGTTATGACATATAGCCTGGGATAACTTGATCCAGAGGTGGTGCAGATCACGCTGCTGGAGTGGTGTCAGATCAAGGACCTATGCACCCTGCTACACAGTTTACAAATGTCGACGAAGATGTTTAGCACTGGCAATGTCATTCTCAGCGTGACAATTCTGGTCATCTACATGATGGAGCGCACTGTAATTATTATTCGGAGTCAGGTGTTGGGACAAGAGGAAGGGGAGGAAGTAAAGGAGGAGTCATATGCGGAAGGGATAACAAGATCTACGAGGTCCAGATGGTCAGCGGCACCTATGCGGCAGTCATGGTGAGGGAGAGGGATTAACAAGGGCGCATAGTATCAGCAAAAAGTGTTGAGGAAGGTGCAGGAGCCCATGAAGAAATGGAGGACGAACTGGCGATGGGCATGGAAGACTCAGCAGATGAGTGAGAGCTTGCTCACATTTCGGTTGTGCGAGGTTGTGGGGAGAGGGCAGAGGAAGGAGGCACGATTCTCACCTCTCTGCCACCAACACACCAAGGACTTGGTCCTCCTGGATGCACAAGACACATGAGCGGCTTCTTGCTGCACTACCTACAACATGACCCTCGGATTGTACGAATTCAAAGTAATCCAGAATACTGGGTTGCCACACTGTTACATCCCCGGTACAAGACAAAATTTGGCAAAATAATTCCTGCCATAGAAATGGACGCACGTATACAGGAGTATCTGCAGAATGTGGTACGCAATCTTAGATCTACTTTTCCACTAAACACCAGTGCTGCACAGAGTGAATCTCAACGCTTTGTCATGGATAGGAGGAAATGGTCTTTTACTTGTCCACATCGGAGGGACCGAGGGATGGCTGCTGTGCTGAGATGGCGTTGAGTACGGTGTCCCTGCAGAGTTGCACTTTTGGTCATATATCAAAATGAGTTGAAAAAGGACAGATGCTGGTGGAAAGGGGAACAGGTGTGTTGGAAAGGGGAAAAAAGTTTGGGTCCGTGGATTTGGTGGTTAAGCAACAGTAACATTTGCTGAAGAAACACCATCTGTTACAGTGGGACTGGCAGATTTGGATAAAGTGGTATATACTATGTTACCGCTATATAACGAAAATTAATAAGAAAAGAAAGAGAAAGGTATATATCCCCATCAGCAGTCAGTGTCCACCGTACCCAGTTGGAAAAGGAGAGGTTGGCAACTGGAAGGTTTGGTGGAGGATACAGAGCTGTGTGGCTATGAAACTAATAGTAGCCTGAACCGAGTTAGACGCCATTCGGATCTGGAGACTGGGAGCCCTGTTAGTGTCACAGGGTCCACATGCCCACCCAGCCCAGGAAATCCCTGTTAACAACACAGGGGCCATTGAGTACGCTGACCGTGTGCGTAGGGGCACACCTGTGGACAGCAGGCGCATCAGCAGCAGGCCTGTTAATGCCACTGGGCTGCACAAGCAGGACTGGTAGGACAGGAGCTGGTCTTAACCGTTCTGCGTTACCAACTGTGGTGGTGGCCTGCATCGACACCCTATCCCTGCCTACCTCTGGCCTAAAGCCGCAATGGGTTCAACACATGGAGGTGTGCTCCTTCAGAGCATAATAGAAGACTGCGCACCTCCTTGTTGGCTCCAGCCCCTTTTATAACCTGGGTCCACCCCAAACCAGGGTGAACCACAATGCACCTCCTGGAGACAAAAGTAGAGTGACACGTCATGAATGGCATAACTAGCGTCCTATTTGGAACCGCAACTTCAATGATGACCTCATGGCTGTCATGACCCAAACACCTCACCAGTCATCGTCTGATCATCAATAATGCGGTGACAAGTCATAGGGGTGGGCCTCTGCAAGCCATTTGGGAGGACACCTGATGCCCTGTGGTCTATATGTGCCCCCCCACATCAGGGGCAGGGCCAAAGAGTTCATTACCGGACCTAGTCTCTGATGCAGTAAGTGCCTGAGCATGCTCAGTAGCATGAAATACAGTCTCTGAAAAAAGACTATCAGCTTTAGCATGGTGTCTAGGCACAAAACAGGACTTAGACCCGGCACGGAATGCAAGCACCTGTGCAAAGAGGCTTTTCACACTTAGTGTGGGAGCATGCGCTGTATCCCGAAATGAAGACTTAGTGTCAGGAATAACACAGTCAGGCTGAGCATACTCACTAGGCGAAACACTGTAATTAGGCTGCAGCTGGGGTAAATCGGCACACGCATGCGCACTAGCTGCCTCTCCACACTTAGACGTGGAGGGGAAATTGCTCTTGGAGATGCTGTCTATGAACAGAGGAAAAGCTAAAGGAAGCCTGACTTTCTATCCCTCCGAATTATCAAATGCAGCAATGAATTCCCTGAGTTTGCTATAACATTAGCGTAGCAAAATGTGCATGAGGGTGTCATGTAGAGGTGCTATAAATAGCTTGTCACCAGTGGGGCACTAATGGAATACAACAGCCAGTTCTATGATGCCACTAAATGGCAGTATTTTTTGCTATCATTATAGCTTATTAAAAACAGAGCAGGGGGGTGTCATGCAGAGGTGCTGCACATAGATTTGCACTAGTGTGACTAGACAAAAGTCCAATAGCCACGTTTAGGATGCCACTAGGTACACTGACTGTTTGCTAGCATAATGGCTTAGTTAAAAAAAGTTGGACTGTGCAATGCAGGCAGACGTGCTGCAAATATCTTTACAATAGTGTGAATAGACAAAAGTCCAATAGCCACGTTTAGGATGCCACTAGGTACACTGACTGTTTGCTAGCATAATGGCTTAGTTAAAAAGAGTTGGAGTGTGCAATGCAGGCAGACGTGCTGCAAATATCTTTACAATAGTGTGAATAGACAAAAGGACAATAGCCACTTCTTGTATGCCACTAGGTACACTGACTGTTTGCTAGTATAATGGCTTAGTTAAAAAAAGTTTGAGTGTGCAATGCAGGCAGACGTGCTGCAAATATCTTTACAATAGTGTGAATAGACAAAAGTCCAATAGCCACGTTTAGGATGCCACTAGGTACACTGAATGTTTGCTAGCATAATGGCTTAGTTAAAAAGAGTTTGAGTGTGCAATGCAGGCAGACGTGCTGCAAATATCTTTACAATATTGTGAATAGACAAAAGTACAATAGCCACGTTTAGGATGCCACTAGGTACACTGACTGTTTGCTAGCATAATGGCTTAGTTAAAAAAAGTTGGACTGTGCAATGCAGGCAGACGTGCTGCAAATATCTTTACAATAGTGTGAATAGACAAAAGTCCAATAGCCACGTTTAGGATGCCACTAGGTACACTGACTGTTTGCTAGCATAATGGCTTAGTTAAAAAGAGTTTGAGTGTGCAATGCAGGCAGACGTGCTGCAAATATCTTTACAATAGTGTGAATAGACAAAAGTACAATAGCCACGTTTAGGATGCCACTAGGTACACTGACTGTTTGCTAGCATAATGGCTTAGTTAAAAAAAGTTGGACTGTGCAATGCAGGCAGACGTGCTGCAAATATCTTTACAATAGTGTGAATAGACAAAAGTACAATAGCCACGATTAGGATGCCACTAGGTACACTGACTGTTTGCTAGCATAATGTCTTAGTTAAAAAGAGTTGGAGTGTGCAATGCAGGCAGACGTGCTGCAAATATCTTTACAATAGTGTGAATAGACAAAAGTACAATAGCCACGTTTACGATGCCACTAGGTACACTGACTGTTTTCTAGTATAATGGCTTAGTTAAAAAAAGTTGGACTGTGCAATGCAGGCAGACGTGCTGCAAATATCTTTACAATAGTGTGAATAGACAAAAGTACAATAGCCACTTCTTGTATGCCACTAGGTACACTGACTGTTTGCTAGTATAATGGCTTAGTTAAAAAGAGTTGGAGTGTGCAATGCAGGCAGACGTGCTGCAAATATCTTTACAATAGTGTGAATAGACAAAAGTACAATAGCCACGTTTAGGATGCCACTAGGTACACTGACTGTTTGCTAGCATAATGGCTTAGTTAAAAAGAGTTTGAGTGTGCAATGCAGGCAGATGTGCTGCAAATATCTTTACAATAGTGTGAATAGACAAAAGTACAATAGCCACTTCTTGTATGCCACTAGGTACACTGACTGTTTGCTAGTATAATGGCTAAGTTAAAAAGAGTTGGAGTGTGCAATGCAGGCAGACGTGCTGCAAATATCTTTACAATAGTGTGAATAGACAAAAGTCCAATAGCCACGTTTAGGATGCCACTAGGTACACTGACTGTTTGCTAGTATAATGGCTTAGTTAAAAAAAGTTGGACTGTGCAATGCAGGCAGACGTGCTGCAAATATCTTTACAATAGTGTGAATAGACAAAAGTACAATAGCCACGTTTAGGATGCCACTAGGTACACTGACTGTTTGCTAGCATAATGGCTTAGTTAAAAAGAGTTTGAGTGTGCAATGCAGGCAGACGTGCTGCAAATATCTTTACAATAGTGTGAATAGACAAAAGTCCAATAGCCACGTTTAGGATGCCACTAGGTACACTGACTGTTTGCTAGTATAATGGCTTAGTTAAAAAGAGTTGGAGTGTGCAATGCAGGCAGACGTGATGCAAATATCTTTGCAATAGTGTGACTAGACAAAAGTCCAATAGCCACGTTTAGGATGCCACTAGGTACACTGACTGTTTGCTAGTATAATGGCTTAGTTAAAAAGAGTTTGAGTGTGCAATGCAGGCAGACGTGCTGCAAATATCTTTGTACTACTGTGACTACACAAAAGTCCAATAGCCAGGTTTAGGATGCCACTAGGTACACTGTCTGTTTGCTAGTATAATGGCTTAGTTAAAAAGAGTTGGAGTGTACAATGCAGGCAGACGTGATGCAAATATCTTTGCAATAGTGTGACTAGACAAAAGTCCAATAGCCACGTTTAGGATGCCACTAGGTACACTGACTGTTTGCTAGTATAATGGCTTAGTTAAAAAGAGTTGGAGTGTGCAATGCAGGCAGACGTGCTGCAAATATCTTTGCAGTACTGTGACTACACAAAAGTCCAATAGCCACGTTTAGGATGCCACTAGGTACACTGACTGTTTGCTAGCATAATGGCTTAGTTAAAAAGAGTTTGAGTGTGCAATGCAGGCAGACGTGATGCAAATATCTTTGCAATAGTGTGACTAGACAAAAGTACAATAGCCACGTTTAGGATGCCACTAGGTACACTGACTGTTTGCTAGTATAATGGCTTAGTTAAAAAGAGTTGGAGTGTGCAATGCAGGCAGACGTGCTCAGCAAATGTCTTTGCACTAGTGGGACTATAGCAAAGTCCAATAGCCACTTCTTGTATGCCACTAGGTACACTGAGTGTTTGCTAGTATAATGGCTTAGTTATAATGAGTTGGAGTGTGCAGAGGACAGGAGGGTACAGTGCCAGGATTGTGGGGCTCTGGGTAGAGGAATGGAAGCCTGCCTTTCTATTCCCTCCTAATGGTGAAATGCAGCGACGAAATCCCTGACCTTGGCTACACAGACGCTGTCTCTGTTTTCAATACCTGTCACCTATGGATCTCTGACCCTGCCGGTTTGAGCCCTTAAAAGGACTGATAGAAAGTGCTCTCCCTAAGCTGTCTAACGCTGTGTATGGAGCGCATACAGCTGTATCGGCGATAGGACTCAGGAGGACGGAGCTGCGCCAGTGATGTCTGACACCAAAGACGCAGAAGAGATAATGGCGTCCTGGAGGAAAATGTCCAGTTTTATAATGCAGGGACATGTGACATGGACATCCTATCACACATGCCGTTGCTTCTCTGGCTAAAAGTCCACTTAGCTGTGTGTGTGTCTGGGATTGGCTGACATGCTGGCCCACCCCACAAGACGCGCACGCTTAGGGAAGGAAGACAAGGAAAAAAAAAAAAATTGGCGATCGCCATTATAGAAACAGCAGTGATCTGAAGGCGCTGTTCACGCACACTATACACCGAAATGTCATAATAGTGTGATTCACAGAGTGATTTACACTATTACAGCGGAAACCAAGCTAGGAATTAGCTGTTTTTTTGCTGCTAGAACCGTTCTTGAACGTTTCTAGATCTATCGAGCTTTTGCAAAAAGCTCGAGTTCTAGTTCGATCTAGAACAGGCCCCAAAATCACTCGAGCCTAGAACTGGAGAACCTCGAACCACGAACCGCGCTCAACTCTAGTAATAGGATAAGGGATTTCATCTATTTAACTTATGAAAATGAAAATGGGGTGAAGTAATGGAAATTTACTTTTGGCAAGAGAGAGATAGTAAAAGCTTCTGTTGACAAATAAAATAATTCCACCCAAACTTCCGCAGGGAAGGCAAATATATCCTCCTGATATATTACCAGCTAATAGTTAAACATTGCAAAAAAGCAAACAATACAAGACCATTCTCTTAAGGCAAGATCAAATACAAAGACATTCTGATGGATTTGTAGTAAGAGTTATCATCATTGTATTGATGTATTACTAGAAACATGAACTTTGCTGAGAGCAGAATGACGCTGTTAGGGAAGTGTTTTGGGGTAGATCTCATCCATCCCATGATACAATAGTTTCTTTACCCTTCCAAACAGTATTTATATGATCCATGTATGCAGACAACAAGACACGCAGAAGAGAATCCGAGAAGCCACCCATTCATCCAAAATGAAGAACCTGGTTGCTTCACTTTGCTTGATCTCCGCTCTTGTTGTCTCAGGTAAGATGAATCTAGTCACTACACATTATATACACATAGGGCACCAAGGAGTGTTGTCAAACTTTATTGAAAAGTTCCTCTATCATTTTAAACAGGTTAAATGCAATTTCTTATGATTCTTGTACATCTCTGGTAAATCTGGTTTATGGCACCAATTTTCCCATATTCAAAAATAAACGGTGAAATTGGACCTACTGTAAATGTTTCTCAAAACATACCATGGTTTTATCACTTACTAAATCAAGTGGTGTGTTCCCATAGACCAAACATTCTTAACCAGAGATGGTTTTATTTAAACCCATTTTTACGCTACATAGATGATTTGTAAAAACTTGTGATTGATCTAAAAGGTTAATTCTCTTAAAGTAAAAGTAGTGGATGAAGAAAATTATCAAAACATGGTATGGGAATAAATAAAGAAAAGTTTAGACACCAATTATATAATAAAAAATCATTTATAAGTCGGTAATTCAAGTCGCGATAGGGCTAAGTGTTGGAAGTAACATGTATCCTGATCTTGTTGGGTATGATAATAAAAAAAATATGTCAATAACAATCAATATATTAATCTTGTCACCTGAATGCCTCTTAATTTTATGATTCTCACCATATAATATCACTGAAATATCTCCTTTTTTCAGCTCTGTCTTATAAATGTTATTCCTGCTTCGCTACTAACTCCACAAAATGTAATGCGTCTGAGATTGAATGTCTTGGAAATCGATGCATGACCACTTCCCAATATTATGACAGAAGTGAGTGTAACTTATTTCTTCTTTAAGAAAATTATGATGTCACCCTCTCAGTTCTTGTTTTCTGATGTTTATTTTCTTTTTTTGTAGAAGTTAATATGTTTAAATCAATACTGAAAAGCTGTGCAAATGAAACCATGTGTGGGACCAATGGCTCAGCAGCAATGGACAATATAAAGTATCGATTTTATGCCAAATGCTGCACTGGAGACTTATGCAACACTGATGGATATGAACGTAAGTGTCACAATGGAAATAACCATTTTAGAAAAAATGACTGACAAAACCAAAATATTACTCAAGTTCAAAATCAAGCAAAGATTTCTATGAAATGGAGCGCATAACATTGAAGGGAATCTCTCAGGAGGATTTTGCTATGTAATTCAAAAACCGCAATACTATCTGCGTTTTGTCAGCAGTAGATTATCACTACAGGACTAGCTGCCTCATGCCTCCTAGTCCTGCTGCTCTATAGAAACTTGGTCATACCACTGATTAGCAGCTGTCAATTTCTGTCAATATACAGGACTCAGCATTCTGAGTACTGCTAGATCTGCAGTAAATAAAATGGTGATTGTATCAAAATAATAGAATTAAGACCAGAAAATAACACATCACTAAAATAAAGGTTTCAGCTTCTAGATTATGCTGCTCTCAAATTACATAGCAAAAATCTGCTGACAGATTCCCTTTATATGTTTTAAGTCAATACGCAATCCAAATATTTCATTTTCTGTATTTCTCCAGTTATTCCCGAAGATCCATCACCAAATGGTGTGAAATGTCCATTTGCCTACTGTATCGGCACCTTTGAGGAATGTAACAGTACCAAAGAGATAAACTGCACTGGATCCATGAACAGATGTTTCCAATATAGGGGGCAAGTACATTATCTTGGTAAGCAATATGTATGATCTAATTGGATTTTATGGTGTTTGAAAGCAAAAGTTGTGTTAGTATCAATCCATGTAAAGCAAAAGGTTTATAGAGCTCCTGTGTAGTTATGAGCCCAAACTGTAAAATTCAGGGTCCGTACCAGACACCTAACATCCTTGCATTGTCCTCTAACAAGGTCTTCTTAGGAAAGTCCATGCTACTTTTCGGGTTTTGCTGCCCGGATAAAAAAATAAATAAAAAAATGGAAAAAGGAAGCAAAGTGGGGATAATAGGGGAACAACTATACTTACCGAATTTCCACACAGCTGCCACACTGTTTCCAGGTCTGCTCATTGCATCTTATGAGTATTCACTGTTTCCCTTGCCAATCATATGTGACAGCATCTGGGAATAGTTGCAGTCAGAAAGCGCCCCAAACATCTTGTCCCGACATGTGTAATTGGCTACCCTCACACTATCTCTCTAGGTTATCAAAGTGGAATAACAAAATAAATAAATAATTGGTAAAAATGGCTTAGAGTCCTCCATATATTTTGATACCCAGCACAGATAAAGCTGAAAGCTGGAGGCTGCAGCCCCCAGCTGTCTGCATCATCTTGGCAGTGTATCAAAATTAGAGGGACTCCAGGATGCTTTTTATAACTATTGAAATAAATAATTGATAAAATGGCATTGGGTCCCCCATCCAATTTTAATATCTAGACAAAATAAAGCAGACATCTATTGGCTGGTATTCTAAGGTTGGGGAGGCCTATGGTTATTGAGTAGAGTTGAGCGCGGTTCGCGGTTCGAGGTTCTCCAGTTCGCGGCTCGAGTGATTTTGGGGGCTGTTCTAGATCGAACTAGAACGCGAGCTTTTTTGCTAAAGCTCGATAGTTCTAGATACGTTCGAGAACGGTTCTAGCAGCAAAAAAAACAGTTAATTCCTAGCTGGCTTTCCACTGTAATAGTGTAAGTCACTCTGTGACTCACACTATTATGACATTTCAGTGTATAGTGTGCGGGAACAGCGCATTCATCGCCATTTTTTTTTCCTTGTCTTCCTTCCCTAAGCGCGCATGTGTAGTGGGGCGGGCCAGCATGTCAGCCAATCCCAGACACACACACAGCTAAGTGGACTTTTAGCCAGAGAAGCAACGGCATGTGTGATAGGATGTCCATGTCACATGTCCCTGCATTATAAACCGGACATTTTCCTCCAGCACGCCATTATCTGCCTTCTGCGTCCTTGGTGTCAGACATCACTGGCGCAGCTCCTATCGCCGATACTGCTGTATACGCTCCATACACAGCGCTGGACAGCTTAGGGATAGCACTTTCTATCAGTCATTTTAAGGGCTCATACCGACAGGGTCAGAGCCATAGAGTTTAAAAGCTACACAAGATGACAGCGTCTGTGTAGCTAAGGTCAGGGATTTCCTCGCTGCATTTCCCCATTAGGAGGGATAGAAAGGCAGGCTTCCATTCCTCTACCCAGAGCCCCACAATCCTGCCACTGTACCCTCCTGTCCTCTGCACACTCCAACTCATTATAACTAAGCCATTATACTAGCAAACACTGAGTGAACATAGTGGCATCCTAAACGTGACTATTGGACTTCTGTATAGTCTCACTAGTGTAAAGATATTTGCAGTACGTCTGCCTGCATTGCACACTCAAACTCATTATAACTAAGCCATTATACTAGCAAACACTGAGTGAACTTAGTGGCATCCTAAACGTGGCTATTGGACTTCTGTACAGTCTCACTAGTGCAAAGATATTTGCAGCACGTCTGCCTGCATTGCACACTCCAACTTATTGTTACTAAGCCATTATACTAGCAAACACTGAGTGAACTTAGTGGCATCCTAAACGTGGCTATTGGACTACTGTATAGTCCCACTAGTGCAAAGATATTTGCAGCACGTCTGCCTGCATTGCGCACTCCAACTCATTGTTACTAAGCCATTATACTAGCAAACACTGAGTGAACTTAGTGGCATCCTAAACGTGGCTATTGGACTTCTGTATAGTACCACTAGTGCAAAGATATTTGCAGCACGTCTGCCTGCATTGCACACTCCAACTTATTGTTACTAAGCCATTATACTAGCAAACACTGAGTGAACTTAGTGGCATCCTAAACGTGGCTATTGGACTTCTGTATTGTCCCACTAGTGCAAAGATATTTGCAGCACGTCTGCCTGCATTGCACACTCCAACTCATTGATACTAAGCCATTATACTAGAAAACACTGAGTGAACTTAGTGGCATCCTAAATGTGGCTATTGGACTTCTGTATAGCCCCACTAGTGCAAAGATATTTGCAGCACGTCTGCCTGCATTGCACACTCAAACTCTTTATAACTAAGCCATTATACTAGCAAACACTGAGTGAACTTAGTGGCATTCTAAACGTGGCTATTGGACTTCTGTATTGTCCCACTAGTGCAAAGATATTTGCAGCACGTCTGCCTGCAATGCACACTCCAACTCATTGTTACTAAGCCATTATACTAGCAAACACTGAGTGAACTTACTGGCATCCTAAACGTGGCTATTGGACTTCTGTATAGTCCCACTAGTGCAAAGATATTTGCAGCACGTCTGCCTACATTGCACACTCAAACTCTTTATAACTAAGCCATTATACTAGCAAACACTGAGTGAACTTAGTGGCATCCTAAACGTGGCTATTGGACTTCTGTATAGTCCCACTAGTGCAGAGATATTTGCAGCACGTCTGCCTGCATTGCACACTCCAACTCATTGTTACTAAGCCATTATACTAGCAAACACTGATTGAACTTAGTAACATCCTAAACGTGGCTATTGGACTTCTGTATAGTCCCACCAGTGCAAAGATATTTGCAGCACGTATGCCTGCATTGCACACTCCAACTCATTGTTACTAAGCCATTATACTAGCAAACACTGAGTGAACTTAGTGGCATCCTAAACGTGGCTATTGGACTTCTGTATAGTCCCACTAGTGCAAAGATATTTGCAGCACGTCTGCCTGCATTGCACACTCCAACTCATTGTTACTAAGCCATTATACTAGCAAACACTGAGTGAACTTAGTGGCATCCTAAACGTGGCTATTGGATTTCTGTATAGTCCCACTAGTGAAAAGATATTTGCAGCACGTCTGCCTGCATTGCACACTCCAACTCATTGTTACTAAGCCATTATGCTAGCAAAAACTGAGTGAACTTAGTGGCATCCTAAACGTGGCTATTGGACTTCTGTACAGTCCCACTAGTGCAAAGATATTTGCAGCATGTCTGCCTGCATTGCACACTCAAACTCATTATAACTAAGCCATTATACTAGCAAACACTGAGTGAACTTAGTGGCATCCTAAACGTGGCTATTGGACTTCTGTATAGTTCCACTAGTGCAAAGATATTTGCAGCACGTCTGCCTGCATTGCACACTCCAACACATTGTTACTAAGCCATTATACTAGCAAACACTGAGTGAACTTAGTAACATCCTAAACGTGGCTATTGGACTTCTGTATAGTCCCACTACTGCAAAGATATTTGCAGCACGTCTGCCTGCATTGCACACTCCAACTCATTGTTACTAAGCCATTATACTAGCAAACACTGAGTGAACTTAGTGGCATCCTAAACGTGGCTATTGGACTTCTGTATAGTCCCACTAGTGCAAACATATTTGCAGCACGTCTGCCTAAATTGCACACTCCAACTCATTGTTACTAAGCCATTATACTAGCAAACACTGAGTGAACTTAGTGGCATCCTAAACGTGGCTATTGCACTTCTGTATAGTCCCACTAGTGCAAAGATATTTGCAGCACGTCTGCCTGCATTGCACACTCCAGCTTATTGTTACTAAGCCATTATACTAGCAAACACTGAGTGAACTTAGTGGCATCCTAAACGTGGCTATTGGACTTCTGTATAGTCCCACTAGTGCAAAGATATTTGCAGCACGACTGCCTGCATTGCACACTCAAACTCATTATAGCTAAGCCATTATACTAGCAAACACTGAGTGAACTTAGTGGCATCCTAAACGTGGCTATTGGACTTCTGTATAGTCCCACTAGTGCAAAGATATTTGCAGCACGTCTGCCTGCATTGCACACTCCAACTCATTGTTACTAAGCCATTATACTAGCAAACACTGAGTGAACTTAGTGGCATCCTAAACGTGGCTATTGGACTTCTGTATAGTCCCACTAGTGCAAACATATTTGCAGCACGTCTGCCTAAATTGCACACTCCAACTCATTGTTACTAAGCCATTATACTAGCAAACACTGAGTGAACTTAGTGGCATCCTAAACGTGGCTATTGCACTTCTGTATAGTCCCACTAGTGCAAAGATATTTGCAGCACGTCTGCCTGCATTGCACACTCCAGCTTATTGTTACTAAGCCATTATACTAGCAAACACTGAGTGAACTTAGTGGCATCCTAAACGTGGCTATTGGACTTCTGTATAGTCCCACTAGTGCAAAGATATTTGCAGCACGACTGCCTGCATTGCACACTCAAACTCATTATAGCTAAGCCATTATACTAGCAAACACTGAGTGAACTTAGTGGCATCCTAAACGTGGCTATTGGACTTCTGTATAGTCCCACTAGTGCAAAGATATTTGCAGCACGTCTGCCTGCATTGCACACTCCAACTTATTGTTACTAAGCCATTATACTAGCAAACACTGAGTGAACTTAGTGGCATCCTAAATGTGGCTATTGGACTTCTGTATAGTCCCACTAGTGCAAAGATATTTGCAGCACGACTGCCTGCATTGCACACTCAAACTCATTATAACTAAGCCATTATACTAGCAAACACTGAGTGAACTTAGTGGCATCCTAAACGTGGCTATTGGACTTCTGTATAGTCCCACTAGTGCAAAGATATTTGCAGCACGTCTGCCTGTATTGCACACTCCAACTCATTGTTACTAAGCCATTATACTAGCAAACACTGAGTGAACTTATTGGCATCCTAAACGTGGCTATTGGACTTCTGTATAGTTCCACTAGTGAAAAGATATTTGCAGCACGTCTGCCTGCATTGCACACTCAAACTCATTATAACTAAGCCATTATACTAGCAAACACTGAGTGAACTTAGTGGCATCCTAAGCGTGGCTATTTGACTTCTGTATAGTCCCACTAGTGCAAAGATATTTGCAGCACGTCTGCCTGCATTGCACACTCCAACTCATTGTTACTAAGTTATTATACTAGCAAACACTGAGTGAACTTAGTGGCATCCTAAACGTGGCTATTGGACTTCTGTATAGTCCCACTAGTGCAAAGATATTTGCAGCACGTCTGCCTGCATTGCACACTCCAACTCATTATAACTAAGCCATTATACTAGCAAACACTGAGTGAACTTAGTGGCATCCTAAACGTGGCTATTGGACTTCTGTATAGTCTCACTAGTGCAAAGATATTTGCAGCACGTCTGCCTGCATTGCACACTCAAACTCATTGTTACTAAGCCATTATACTAGCAAACACTGAGTGAACTTAGTGGCATCCTAAACGTGGCTGTTGGACTTCAGTATTGTCCCACTGGTGCCAAGCTATTTGTAGCACCTGTGCAGTACACCCTCCTGCTCTGTTTTTAATAAGCTATAATGATAGCAAAAAATACTGCCATTTAGTGGCATCATAGAACTGGCTGTTGTATTTCATTATTGTCCCACTGGTGCCAAGCTATTTCTAGCACCTCTACATGACACCCTCATGCACATTTTGCTACGCTAATGTTATAGCAAACTCAGGGAATTCATTGCTGCATTTGATAATTCGAAGGGATAGAAAGTGAGGCTTCCTTTAGCTTTTCCTTCTGTTCATAGACAGCATCTCCAAGTTCACACCTGAAGAGCAATTTCTCCTCCACGTGTAAGTGTGGAGAGGCAGCTAGTGCGCATGCGTGTGCCGATTTACCCCAGCCGCAGCCTAACTCCAGTCTTTCGCCTAGTGAGTATGCTCAGCCTGACTGTGCCATTCCTGAGGCTAAGTCTTCATTTCGGGATACAGCGCATGCTCCCACACTTAGTGTGAAAAGCCTCTTTGCACAGGTACTTGCATTCCGTGCCGGGTCTAAGTCCTGTTTTGTGCCTAGACACCATGCTAAAGCTGATAGTCTTTTTTCAGAGACTGTATTTCTTGCAATTGACCATGCTCAGGCACTTACTGCATCAGAGACTAGGTCCGGTAATGAACTCTTTGGCCCTGCCCCTGGGGGGCCCATATAGACCACAGGGCATCAGGTGTCCTGACGATGTGGCCAGGCCACTCCCAAATGGCTTGCAGAGGCCCGCCCCTATGACTTGTCACCTCATTATTGATGGTCAGACGATGACTGGTGAGGTGTTTGGGTCATGACAGCCATGAGGTCATTATCGAAGTTGCGGTTCCAAACAGGACGCTAGTTATGCCACTCATGACGTGTCACTCTGCTTTTGTCTCCAGGAGGTGCATTGTGGTCCACCCTGGTTTGGGGCGGACCCAGGTTATAAAACGGGCTGGAGCCAACAAGGAGGTGTGCAGTCTTTTATTATGCTCCGAAAGAGCACACCTCCATGTGTTGAATCCATTGCGGCTTTAGGTAGGCAGGGATAGGGCGTTGATGCAGGCCGCCACCACAGTTGGTAACGCAGAACGGTTAAGACCAGCTCCTGTCCTACAAGTCCTGCTTGTGCAGCCCAGTGGCATTAACAGGCCTGCTGCTGCTGATGCGCCTGCTGTCCACAGGTGTGGCCCCAATGCTCACGGTCAGCATACTGAATGGCCCCTGTGATGTTAACAGGGAGTTCCTGGGCTGGGTGGGCATGTGGACCCTGTGACGCTAACAGGGCTCCCACTCTCAAGATCCGAGTGGCGACTAACTCGGTTCAGGCATCTATTAGTTTCATAGCCACACAGCTCTGTATCCTCAACCTAACCTTCCAGTTGCCAACCTCTCCTTTTCCATCTGGGAGCACGGTGGACACTGACTGCTAATGGGGATATATACCTTTCTCTTTCTTTTCTTATTAATTTTCGTTATATAGCGGTAACATAGTATATACCACCTTATCCAAATCTGCCAGTCCCACCATAACAGATGGTGTTTCTTCATCAAATGTTACTTTTGCTTAACCAACAAACCCATGGACAAAAACTTTTTTCCCCTTTCCAACACACCTGTTCCCCTTTTCACCAGCATATGTCCTTTTTCAACTCATTTGGTATATGACCAAAAGTGCAACTCTGCAGGGACACTGTACTCAATGCCGTCTCAGCACAGCAGCCAGCCCTCGGTCCCTCAGATGTGGACAAGTAAGACCATTTCCTCCTATCCATGACAAAGCATTGAGATTCACTCTGTGCAGCACTGGTGTTTACTGATAAAAGCAGATCTAAGAATCCGTACCACCTTCTGCAGATACTCCTGTATACGTGCGTCCCTTTCTATGGCAGGAATTATTTAGCCAAATTTGGTCTTGTACCGAGGATCTAACAGTGTGGCAACCCAGAAGTTAGCATTACTTCGAATTCGTACAATCCGAGGGTCATGTTGTAAGTAGTGCAGCAAGAAGGCGCTCATGTGTCTTGTGCATCCAGGAGGACCAAGTCCTTTGTTTGTTGGTGGCAGAGAGGTGAGAATCGTGCCTCCTTCCTCTGCCCTCTCCCCCCAACCTCGCACAACCGAAATGTGAGCAAGCTCTCACTCATCTGCTGAGTCTTCCATGCCCATCGCAAGTTCGTCCTCCATTTCTTCATGGGCTCCTGCACCTTCCTCAACAATTTTTGCTGATACTATGCGCCCTTGTTAATCCCTATCCCCCACCATGACTGCTGCCTAGGTGCCGCTCACCGTATGGACCTTGTACATCTTATTATCCCTTCTGCATATGACTCCTCCTGTACTTCCTCCCCTTCCTCTTGGACCAACACCTGACTCCGAATAATGCTTACAGTGTGCTCCATCTTGTAGATGACCAGAATTGTCACGCTGAGAATGGCATCGCCAGTGCTAAACATCTTCATCGACATTTGTAAACTGTGTAGAAGGGTGCATAGGTCCTTGATCTGACACCACTCCAGCAGCATGATATGCACCACCTCTGGATCAAGTTAGCCCAGGGTATACGTCATACCGTATTTCAGCAGGGCTCTGCGGTGCTGCCACAGACGCTGCAACATGTGCAGATTCCAATTCCTGCGTGTCGGAACATCACATTTCCGGCGTTTAACTGCCAGACCCTAAAGGCCCTGTCACACACAGAGATAAATCTGCGGCAGATCTGTTGTTGCAGTGAAATTGTGGACTATCAGTGCCAGGTTTGTGGCTGTGTACAAATGGAACAATATGTCCCTGATTTCACTGCAACCACAGATCTGCCAAAGATTTATCTCTGTGTGTGACAGGGCCTTAAGACTTCAGGAGCGATGAAAGTTGTTGAGCTGCTGGGTGCGAAGGATGAAAGTGAGCACATAGCAGCGTGCCCGCTGCACAAGGCCATGTAGGCCGGGATGGTATTTTAAAAATTGCTGGAGAATCAGATTCAACACGTGAGCCATACAAGGCACGTGTGTCACACTGCCCTGACGAAGGGCCGCAGACAGGTTTGCATCATTGCCGCACACGACTGTTAAGTCACCAACGTAGTCCACTCAATCAATTTGTACTCCGGTCGCCAGGTGACAACGTGTTCCTTTCGTGCATAGTGCTGATGATGGGAAAGGAGTCGATGCCTGCGGCGCAGGTGGACGCAGGTTATGGTCACCCACTGGGTTGCGTTACCTTGACAGATACAGAACCACAGGCTGAATGTAGGTGGTGGGTATCTCACAGATGAAGTACCATCATTCAGCTACAACCAATGGGAAGACACCACACCCTTTTTTAGGCCCCTCCTGTCTGCAGACCGCTGCCAGACAAAGCTATGAACATCTTGTTACTGTTACCCCCAGTTCAGTTTTATGAGTTTGTGTGCTTGTTACCTGACTACGTTTCCTGCTTGCTGTTTATGTACCTCGTTGGCCGATCCGCATTTCACCTCTGCTTGTTTTCTGATTAAGTCCTGGCCATCCCATTCTGTTCCTCTTCCTCAATTAATGTTTTTGACCCTGCATGACTACTATTCTCTGGAACTGCAGCCTTCCACAGGTATTGATCAACTTGGGCCCTGTGTAATTCCAAATCACTGTATAGGGGTTAAAGGGTTTCAGGGTTCTGGGTGTCCAGCTTGGTGAGTGGCTTGCCTCTAGCCTATCCTTTACAGCCCATCTGAGTTTGTCGATCCAGGCAGACGTTACACCGTGCCCTCTGCAGAAGGCCATGTAGGCCGGGATAGTGTTTTAAAAATTGCTGGACAACCAGGTTCAACACGTGAGCCATACAAGGCACGTGTGCCACATTGCCCTGAAGAAGGGTCGCAGACTGGTTTGCATCATTGTCGCACCCGACCTTCCCTGGCTGCTAGTTGAGTGGAGACAACCATTGATGAAACTTAGTCTCACTCTCCAGAGCTAACCGTCCACAATTCCTCAGCGTTGTCTCACATTTCCCCTACATTTCAAAGTAAATATTTGACCGCCTGATGGCCTTGAGCTCTGCTGCCAGCATAGTAAGGAGGTGTGTGAGATTCCTTGGGCGCAGTTACAACGCGGGTGGCCTGACCACACAGGGTTTGGGCCAAGGTGGAGGACCCACACGAGGTTGAGGAGGCAGAAGCAGTGGAGGAACTTGTACATACAGATGAAGGATTGACACACAAGTCGTGTGGACGGCAAGACTTGTACAGCAAACCCTTCTCCATCTCTCACAATAGTTACCCAGTGCCCAGTCAGCAACATGTAACTCTCCTGTCCATTCTTACTGGTCCAAGTATCTGTGGTGAAATGCACCCTGTCACACACAGAGTTTCTCAAGGAATCGGTGAGGTTGTGTGCGACCTGCTGTGGTAGCGCGGGCACGCCTTTCTTGAAGAAGGAGTGACGACGGGCCATCGGCTCTTGGGGCACTGCAATGGGCATAAGGTCTCGAAAATCCTCGGTCTCAAAAGGGTGTAAAGGCAGCCTTTCTGTTGCCAACAAGTTGCAGATGATGAAACTCAACCTCTTAGGCATGTCATGCCCTTCGAAAATCATGTAAAACACCCTGGATGACCCAGGGGAAGAAAAGTCCTCTGAGAGCCATGACTTGTTCATCTTGGTTCTTTTAGAAACACAGCGATGGGACTCCAACCACAGTCTCCCTCGTTGCCACTAATTGGGCCACACACACACCCCACTTGACTGGCATCAGTTGACCCCCTTTTGAAAAAGAAAAAGATGCTTTGCATGAAGCACTCTCAAAAATACGCGTGCCTTTCCCGTCCCCTGGATGACCCAGGGGAAGAAAAGTCCTCTGAGAGCCATGACTTGTTCATCTTGGTTCTTTTAGAAACACAGCGAGGGGACTCCAACCACAGTCTCCCTCGTTGCCACTAATTAGGCCACACACACCCCACTTGACTGGCATCAGTTGACCCCCCATTTGAAAAAGAAAAAGATGCTTTGCATGAAGCACTCTCAAAAATACGCGTGCGTTTCGCCTCCCCTGGCTGACCCAGGGGAAGAAAAGTCCTCTGAGAGCCATGACTTGTTTATCTTGGTTCTTTTAGAAACACAGCGAGGGGACTCCAACCACAGTCTCCCTCGTTGCCACTAATTGGGCCACACACACCCCACTTGACTGGCATCAGTTGACCCCCCTTTTGAAAAAGAAAAAGATGCTTTGCATGAAGCACTCTCAAAAATACGCGTGCCTTTCGCCTCCCCTGGCTGACCCAGGGGAAGAAAAGTCCTCTGAGAGCCATGACTTGTTCATCTTGGTTCTTTTAGAAACACAGCGAGGGGACTCCAACCACAGTCTCCCTCGTTGCCACTAATTGGGCCACACACACCCCACTTGACTGGCATCAGTTGACCCCCTTTTGAAAAAGAAAAAGATGCTTTGCATGAAGCATTCTCAAAAATATGCGTGCCTTTCCCGTCCCCTGGATGACCCAGGGGAAGAAAAGTCCTCTGAGAGCCATGACTTGTTCATCTTGGTTCTTTTAGAAACACAGCGAGGGGACTCCAACCACAGTCTCCCTCGTTGCCACTAATTGGGCCACACACACCCCACTTGACTGGCATCAGTTGACCCCCCTTTTGAAAAAGAAAAAGATGCTTTGCATGAAGCACTCTCAAAAATACGCGTGCCTTTCCCGTCCCCTGGCTGACCCAGGGGAAGAAAAGTCCTCTGAGAGCCATGACTTGTTCATCTTGGTTATTTTAGAAACACAGCGAGGGGACTCCAACCACAGTCTCCCTCGTTGCCACTAATTGGGCCACACACACCCCACTTGACTGGCATCAGCTGACCCCCCTTTTGAAAAAGAAAAAGATGCTTTGCATGAAGCACTCTCAAAAATACGCGTGCCTTTCCTGTCCCCTGGCTGACCCAGGGGAAGAAAAGTCCTCTGAGAGCCATGTCCACATTGTCAGTGGACAGACACGTGTGCTTATCTGCCAGCAGACCCCCAGCAGCACTGAAGACAGGTTCCGAGAGAACGCTGGCTGCAGGACACGACAAGATCCCCAAGGCATACGTGGCAAGCTCAGGCAATTTATCCAGATTGGGAGCCTAAAATGAGCAGGGCTCAAGTTGCACAGTAATGGCATCGATGTTTCCTTGCATATACTCATATATCTGTGTCTCCTCCTCTTTTTCCTTGTCCAGCTCTTTTGTTTTCGCATGAATATATGTCCTTGTCACTTTCCCATGTGTTTGTGTTGTGTTGTGAGTTGTTTGTCATCTTTTGGACAGCTTTGAGGGTGTTTTCTAGGTGTTTTTATGTGTTTGTGATTGCCTGCCATTGTTTCCTATGCAGCTCGAGTTCGGTTCGTCGAACGTTCGACGAACCGAACTCGAACGGGACCTCCATTCGGCGAACCGACCTCGAGCCGAACCGCGACCGGTTCGCTCATCTCTATTATTGAGCCCTCCTCAGCCTAAAAATAGCAGCCTGCAGCTGCCAAAGTATTGGCACATCCATTAGATGAAAGATTCCTGGCTCTTACCCTGCTCATCCTGATTGCCACAATGTGGTGGCAATCAGTTTAAAATAAGGGATTAATGACAACTGGGATTTGTCAAAAAAACTATGAGACCCTTGATTACCAATCGTGTAAGTAATAGAAATAAACACAAAACACAGAGTAAAACCTTTTATTTAAAAATTAAAAAACCCTCTTTCTCCAAATTATTAACCCTTAAAACCCCCCTGCAGGGCCAATGTAATCAATATGAAGATGTCCCCTGACAATTTTGGCTCTGCTACATCCAGAAGGCACAGTGCTTGGTCACATTCGAAAGCTTGACCGATCACTGCAGTGTTTGGGACACACTGGCAGAATCCCATCTTTGAGAGTGGTGTAGTCAGTGAGTTCACCTGAGGTCACACCTGCTGTTCTCATGGTACCCTAGCTGTGACCTATGGTGAACTCACTTGAGGTGAACTCATTAAACTTAATTTTTGGAATCTGTCATTAAGTTCAATGGATCTGGATTACCAGATTATTGATTTCAATGGTGCTGGATTATCTAATTAGCCAACACCTTTGCAGTCAATAATCTGGTAATCTGGTAGCATTAACTCTATGCTGCATTACCAGAATTCGCACACATTCTGGTAATCTGGGATTGAGTTCAATGAGTTCACCTGAAGTGAGTCCACCTGAGGTCACAGATAGGGTACCATGCAAACCCCAGCAGTGACCTCAGGTGAACTTATTGAACTCAATGACAGATTAGGCTATATGCAAACATTGAGTATTTCTTTGCAGACATTTCTGCACCATATCTGCATCTCCTGCCAGAAAAACACACCAAAAATGCATAAAAAAAGCATTTTGTTTTTGGTGCATTTTTCTACAAAAAGATGCAAAAATATCAGGTGAGTTTACCTGAGGTCATAGTTGGTTTACTGTGGTAACCTCAGCTGTAAACTTTGGTGGGCTCACTGATGTTACTGCTCTCACAACTGTGTTTTCGTCAGTGTGTTTCAATGGCCTTAGTGATCGGTCACGTTTTCTAATGTTGGCTGTAGTGATGAGCGAGTACTAAAAAGCTCGGGTGCTCGAAGCTCGGGCCGAGCCTCCCAAGATACTCGTGTACTCGGGCCGAGCAACGAGCCCAATGTTATCCTATGGGAGACCCGAGTATTTTTGTGAAATGACCCCCCGGCAGCATGGAGAAACCCTAAAAATGGCACAAAAGTCTCAGAAGAGTGCTCAAATGACATGGCAACAGCATGGGGAAGACCCCTTGAAGCATTTATCACTCAAAAGTCACAGCTGTGAACAATTTTGTCCGCGTTTCACGCCATTTTTACGGACTCACCAGAAAACCTTCCAAAATGACCCCAAAATGATTTTTCATGGCGGAAATGTTAAGGGCACATACCCAATAGTGAGATAGAGCTGGTGTATGTTACTTTTTGAGATTAATACATGAAAGATTTTACGTGAAAACATTGTGTGGCACTCCGATGTCCCTGAGAAGAGACGTACATGAAGGCCTCTTGAGTCTAATGTGCCCATTTTGAGGAAGTGAGTCTTTGTAGTATTTTCCTTTGCCAGGGCAGCCAAAAATTGGGAGGCTCCACGTTGTCCTGGATAGAGACGTGCATGAGGGCCTGTAAACCTGAAGTGCCCATTGTAAGGAAGTGGGTGTATTGTAGTATAGCCCTTAGGCAGGGCAGCCAAAAATTGGGAGGCTCCACGTTGTCCCTGGATAGAGACGTGCATGAGGGCCTGTAAACCTGAAGTGCCCATTGGAAGGAAGTGGGTCTATTGTAGTATAGCCCTTAGGCAGGGCAGCCAAAAATTGGGAGGCTCCACGTTGTCCCTGGATAGAGACGTGCATGAGGGCCTGTAAACCTGAAGTGCCCATTGTAAGGAAGTGGGTCTATTGTAGTATAGCCCTTAGGCAGGGCAGCCAAAAATTGGGAGGCTCCACATTGTCCCTGGATAGAGACGTGCATGATGGCCTGTAAACCTGAAGTGCCCATTGTAAGGAAGTGGGTCTATTGTAGTATAGCCCTTAGGCAGGGCAGCCAAAAATTGGGAGGCTCCACGTTGTCCCTGGATAGAGACGTGCATGAGGGCCTGTAAACCTGAAGTGCCCATTGTAAGGAAGTGGGTGTATTATAGTATAGCCCTTAGGCAGGGCAGCCAAAAATTGGGAGGCTCCACATTGTCCCTGGATAGAGACGTGCATGATGGCCTGTAAACCTGAAGTGCCCATTGTAAGGAAGTGGGTCTATTGTAGTATAGCCCTTAGGCAGGGCAGCCAAAAATTGGGAGGCTCCACGTTGTCCCTGGATAGAGACCTGTTAGGTTCTTAGTGCCTCCGTGCTTGCATTTAAAAACCGCACGTGTGTGCCTGTTGGTGGCAGCTTTCCGCTGCATTTGTGTGAGTTTTGCAAAAACTTGGATATAACGCACAAGTCTAGTGAATACACATCAGCACAGCATTGCAAAATGCGCAAGGGCGTTGTCAACGAACAAGGAAGTGGACGTGATGGTGGTGCAGGCAGAGACCGAGGTTGTGTGCAAGCTCTAATTTCGCCACAACAAAGGGCAACATCTAGTCGCTCGCACGTCCTGTCCCAAATTCTTGGGGACCGCAGCAGTACACCGCTCTTGAACCAAGACCAGTGTCAACAGGTTGTTAGTTGGATAGCGGATAATGCTTCCAGTCAGATTGGCACCACCACAAACACTCTGTCTTCCACACGGTCAAGTGTCAGTAGCCGTGATACTGCACCGCACATTTCAGAACCTGATCCTCCTTCCTACCACCAGGCCGAGTACACGTCCACGGACATTACTGATCCCACACTTGGACACTCGGAAGAGCTGTTCGTTCACGTTTCCATTCACAAATTCTGGCCTCTCGCCAGCTCCTGTTGAAGTGGGCCATGACGAGATTGTATGTACAGATGCCCAAATATTTGAGCAGCCACGTTCTCACGAAGTTGGCAACGTGTCTCAACAAGGGGTGGACGATGATGAGACACAATTGTCAGGAAGTCAGGAGGAGGAGCAGGGTGCGGAAGAGGAAGACGACGTGGTGGACGATCCAGTAACTGACCCAACCTGGCAGGAGGATATGCAGAGCGAGGACAGCAGTGCACAGGGGGAGGGAGGCGTAGCATCACAACAGGCAGTAAGAAGCAGAGTGGTGGCCCCAGGCAGACGTCAGGCAACTGTTCCCCGGAACAACACGACACAAGGTGCCTGTACAAATGTTAGGTCTTCCCGAGTCTGGCTGTAATACTATTGTATGTATTGAGGATTTCGATTGCGTTAGGGCAATGACAACCAGAGACGAGTTCTTGGTGCAAGACGTTTATAATATGCAACCAGCAAATATGTACATAAACGGAACAAAAACACAGTAGAACATAAATACAGGAAATACCTTCCAGGGACGGAGCGAAAGGGAATTCCCGGGACCGCGCACCGGACTCCCCCAGGGAGACCACCAAGAGCGAACCCCTATACAGGGACTGTCTGGCAATCACCCCAGAAGCCCTAAATGCGCAGCAGCCGGGACACAAAAGGGCAATAGGTAAGTCGAAAAATGTCCGTACGTGATGTGAGTCCAGAGTAGAGTTGAGCGCGGTTCGTGGTTCGTGGTTCTCCAGTTCTAGGCTCGAGTGATTTTTGGGCTGTTCGAGATCGAACTAGAACTCGAGCTTTTTGCTAAAAGCTCGATAGTTCTAGATACGTTCGAGAACGGTTCTAGCAGCAAAAAGCAGGGCTTTTTACAGCTACAGTGAGCAGGAGCCATCGCTGGCAGCCTGCCACAAGCTGGTAACCAAGATAAACATCGGGTATCCAAGCAAAGCGCTTTGGTTAGTAACCCGATGTTTATCTTAGTTACGTGCAGGAAGCCCACACTTTCCCGCTCAGCTCGCTCCACCCCCTCCTGCCCGCGGCATGTACACATACATACACATACACAAACACACACACACACACACATCCACCCCCCCCCCCCCACCCCCCCCCCGCCCGCCCGCCCGCCCGCTCGCTCGCTCGCTCGCTCGGCTTACCTGCGGTGATGAAGTCCCGCCATCCCGACCTCAGCGCTGTCACTGTCCTCCATGGCCGCCGCTTGTCACATCACCTATCGCTTCCGACCCGAGACTGACACTGGCGGTGACGTCACGGACCTCTCGCGATACTTGATGTGAAGGCGCCGGTCATTGACCTCAGTGACAGGGGCTGTCAGTGTGCTGGAGATCAGCGCAGGTAATGTACCTCACTGACAGCAGCACTTGTCACCCCCCTGCAGTGACCTGGGCTGACCCATTGATGTTAGCTCAGGTCACTGCACTGCTCTCCCAGCCAATGGGGAACATCCTGCTCTTCATTGACTGGGACAGTGTGCATCGTCATGGCAACCCCTTGGATTACACCAGACCTGGATTTGTTTTTCAATCTAATAAATTGGTTAAAGAGGGAATGTTTTGGGGAGTGTTTTTTCAAATAAAAATGTGTTTGTCGTGTATTTTTTTTTTATTACTGACTGGGTTGGTGATGTCGGGTATCTGATAGACGCCTGACCTCACCAACCCCAGGGCTTGATGCCAGGTGACATTACACATCTGGTATTAACCCCAAATATTACCCCGTTTGCCACCGCACCAGGGCGCGGGATGAGCTGGGGCGAAGCACCAGGATTGGCGCATCTAATGGATGCGCCACTTCTGGGGCGGCTGCGGCCTGCTATTTTTAGGCTGGGGAGATTCCAATAACCATGGACCTCCCTAGTCTGAGAATATCAGGCCCCAGCTGTCTGCTTTACCTTGGCTGGTGATCCAATTTTGGGGGACCCCTACGTGTTTTTTTTTTTAATTATTTATTTAATTTAAAATAACAGCGTGGGGTGCCCTCAGTTTTGGATTACCAGCCAAGGTGAGGTTGCCAGCTGTGGTCTGCAGGCTGCAGCCGTCTGCTTTACCCTAGCTGGCTACAAAACTAGGGGGAACCCTATGTCATTTTTTTTTCATTTTTTTGGCTAAATACAAAGCTAAGCACCCCTTAGTGCCACATGAAAGGTACCAAAGGGTGTTCCACTTTTTCTCCATTTTTTTCTCCACTTTCTCTCCACTTTTTCTCCACTTTTTCTCCATTTTTTTCTCCACTTATTCTCCACTTTTTCTCCTCTTATTCTCCACTTTTTCTCCACTTATTCTCCACTTTTTCTCCTCTTATTCTCCACTTTTTCTCCACTTTTTCTCCACTTTTTCTCCATTTTTTTCTCCACTTTCTCCACTTTTTCTCCACTTTTTTCTCCACTTTTTCTCCTCTTATGCTCCACTTTTTCTCCTCTTAATCTCCACTTTTTCTCCACTTTTTCTCCACTTTTTTCTCCACTTTTTCTCCTCTTATGCTCCACTTTTTCTCCACTTTTTCTCCACTTTTTCTCCACTTTTTCTCCTCTTAATCTCCACTTTTTCTCCTCTTATGCTCCACTTTTTCTCCACTTTTTCTCCACTTTTTCTCCACGTTTTCTCCACTTTTTTCTCCACTTTTTCTCCTCTTATGCTCCACTTTTTCTCCACTTTTTCTCCACTTTTTCTCCACTTTTTCTCCACGTTTTCTCCACGTTTTCTCCACTTTTTTCTCCACTTTTTCTCCTCTTATGCTCCACTTTTTCTCCACTTTTTCTCCACTTTTTCTCCTCTTAATCTCCACTTTTTCTCCACTTTTTCTCCACTTTTTCTCCACTTTTTCTCCACTTTTTTCTCCACTTTTTCTCCACTTTTTCTCCTCTTATGCTCCACTTTTTCTCCACTTTTTCTCCACTTTTTCTCCACTTTTTCTCCTCTTATGCTCCACTTTTTCTCCACTTTTTCTCCACTTTTTCTCCTCTTATGCTCCACTTTTTCTCCACTTTTTCTCCACTTTTTTCTCCACTTTTTCTCCTCTTATGCTCCACTTTTTCTCCACTTTTTCTCCACTTTTTCTCCACTTTTTCTCCTCTTATGCTCCACTTTTTCTCCACTTTTTCTCCATTTTTTTCTCCACTTATTCTCCACTTTTTCTCCTCTTATTCTCCACTTTTTCTCCACTTTTTCTCCACTTTTTCTCCTCTTATTCTCCACTTTTTCTCCACTTTTTCTCCACTTTTTCTCCATTTTTTTCTCCACTTTCTCCACTTTTTCTCCACTTTTTTCTCCACTTTTTCTCCTCTTATGCTCCACTTTTTCTCCTCTTAATCTCCACTTTTTCTCCACTTTTTCTCCACTTTTTTCTCCACTTTTTCTCCTCTTATGCTCCACTTTTTCTCCACTTTTTCTCCACTTTTTCTCCACTTTTTCTCCTCTTAATCTCCACTTTTTCTCCTCTTATGCTCCACTTTTTCTCCACTTTTTCTCCACTTTTTCTCCACGTTTTCTCCACTTTTTTCTCCACTTTTTCTCCTCTTATGCTCCACTTTTTCTCCACTTTTTCTCCACTTTTTCTCCACTTTTTCTCCACGTTTTCTCCACGTTTTCTCCACTTTTTTCTCCACTTTTTCTCCTCTTATGCTCCACTTTTTCTCCACTTTTTCTCCACTTTTTCTCCTCTTAATCTCCACTTTTTCTCCACTTTTTCTCCACTTTTTCTCCACTTTTTCTCCACTTTTTTCTCCACTTTTTCTCCACTTTTTCTCCTCTTATGCTCCACTTTTTCTCCACTTTTTCTCCACTTTTTCTCCACGTTTTCTCCACGTTTTCTCCACTTTTTTCTCCACTTTTTCTCCTCTTATGCTCCACTTTTTCTCCACTTTTTCTCCACTTTTTCTCCTCTTAATCTCCACTTTTTCTCCACTTTTTCTCCACTTTTTCTCCACGTTTTCTCCACTTTTTTCTCCACTTTTTCTCCACTTTTTCTCCTCTTATGCTCCACTTTTTCTCCACTTTTTCTCCACTTTTTCTCCTCTTATGCTCCACTTTTTCTCCACTTTTTCTCCACTTTTTCTCCTCTTATGCTCCACTTTTTCTCCACTTTTTCTCCACTTTTTTCTCCACTTTTTCTCCTCTTATGCTCCACTTTTTCTCCACTTTTTCTCCAATTTTTCTCCACTTTTTCTCCACTTTTTCTCCTCTTATGCTCCACTTTTTCTCCACTTTTTCTCCACTTTTTCTCCATTTTTTTCTCCACTTATTCTCCACTTTTTCTCCTCTTATTCTCCACTTTTTCTCCACTTTTTCTCCACTTTTTCTCCATTTTTTCTCCACTTTCTCCACTTTTTCTCCACTTTTTTCTCCACTTTTTCTCCTCTTATGCTCCACTTTTTCTCCTCTTAATCTCCACTTTTTCTCCACTTTTTCTCCACTTTTTCTCCACTTTTTTCTCCACTTTTTCTCCTCTTATGCTCCACTTTTTCTCCACTTTTTCTCCACTTTTTCTCCACTTTTTCTCCACTTTTTCTCCACTTTTTCTCCTCTTATGCTCCACTTTTTCTCCACTTTTTCTCCTCTTAATCTCCACTTTTTCTCCTCTTATGCTCCACTTTTTCTCCACTTTTTCTCCACTTTTTCTCCTCTTATGCTCCACTTTTTCTCCACTTTTTCTCCACTTTTTCTCCTCTTATGCTCCACTTTTTCTCCACTTTTTCTCCACTTTTTTCTCCACTTTTTCTCCTCTTATGCTCCACTTTTTCTCCACTTTTTCTCCACTTATGCTCCACTTTTTCTCCACTTTTCTCCACTTTTTTCTCCACTTTTTCTCCTCTTAATCTCCACTTTTTCTCCACTTTTTCTCCACTTTTTCTCCACTTTTTTCTCCACTTTTTCTCCTCTTAATCTCCACTTTTTCTCCACTTTTTCTCCACTTTTTCTCCACTTATGCTCCACTTTTTCTCCACTTTTTCTCCACTTTTTTCTCCACTTTTTCTCCTCTTAATCTCCACTTTTTCTCCACTTATTCTCCACTTTTTCTCCACTTTTTCTCTACTTTTTCTATGGTCGGTCTACCCATTAGCTCTGCCATGCATAGTGTAGCTCTACACCTACTGCACATGTTACTTTATGATTGACATCTCTTTCGTACCAGAGCTGTCTAAGTCTACTCTGACCCCATATTTGTCATTACTATATTGTCCTTGTACTGTATTATGACATTTGTATCATGTGTTTCATTTCTTGCTGTGTTGCAATTTTTTTGCTGCATCCCAATTGTACCTCTACATTGTTCGAGTTTATGTTATTGTTCTCTCACTCTTATGTGATACTGATTATTGTCATTTTTCATGATTACATGCAGATAAGTCCAATCTGACGAAGGCTCAGGCCGAAACGTCATTTGTAACTTGTTTTGGACAAAAACATATATGCTTATGAAAAAAAAAATTTCTTAATACGGACCAATAAAGAGTGATTTTGCATTACTATCCGTTGTGACTTACTGACTTAGTCTGGGAGATATAGAGTGCCGAGGTTACTCACTAATTTTATCTATTATTACCTCTGAGCACCTATATACCAGTGAGCAGAGCTTCCTCTACAGTAGTTCTCCTGATTAGGCATGCCCTTACCTCATGAGCAGGGCATTGCAGCTTTGGTAGCAACCATTACGACATGGACTCTGCTGCTGTGGACCCGGGGAGAGTGAGTGCAGATTCATTGCACCCACACTCCTCACATGAAGGGTCCGCACTCCTAGAAAATGGGGGATACGTTCCCTGAGTGTCTCCCCCCCATATTCTAGACGGTCCAGAGTCGTCGTGGGACCCCTTTATTTTTTTTCTTACAATAAATTGGTGAAAGAGGAAATGTTTTGGGGACTGTTTTTTCAAATAAATTTCTTTTGTCGATTTTTTGTTTTTGTTAGTACTGACAGTTTATGATGTTGGGTATCTAATAGACGCCATGACATCACAAACTGCTGGGCTTGATCTCAGGTGACTTTACAGCTAGTATCAACCCGATTTATTACCCCGTTTGCCACTGCACCAGGGCACGGGATGAGCTGGGGTGAAGCGCCAGGATTGGCGCATCTAGTGGATGCGCCACGTCTGGGGTGCCTGCGGCCTGCTATTTTTAGGCTGTGAAGGCCCAATAACTATGGACCTTCCCACCCTGAGAATACCAGACCACAGCTGTCCGCTTTACCTTGGCTGGTGATCCAATTTGGTGGCTCCCCTACTTTTATTGTGTAATTAATAATATTTATAAAATAATTATAAAAAAGAGCCTGAGGGGACCTCCACATTGGATCCCCAACCACGGTAAAGCTGCCAGCTGTGGTTTTCAGGCTACAGCCGTCTGCTTTACCCTAGCTGGCTATCAAAAATGGGGGGACCCAACGTAATTTTTTTTTTTTAACTATTTTTTAAATAGAAAAAATTAATGGGCTTCCCTGTATTTTGATTGCCAACCAAGGTAACGGCAGGCAGATGGGGGTGGCAACCCATAGCTGTCTGCTTTATCTGCGCTGAGAATCAAAAATACCGCGGAGCGCTACGTCATTTTTTTAAAGATTTATTTTTACAGCACTGTGATGTCCAGCAATCAAAATACAGGGAAGCCCATTTTATTTTTAGTTATTTAAATAAATAATTAAAAAAAATATATGTTAGCTCCCACTGCATTTTTTGTATTGCTAGCTAAGGGTAATCCAAGCAGCTACTGGCTGCTAACCCCCACTGCTTGGTGTTACCTTCACTGGCAATGGAAAATCCAGGGAAGCATTTTTTTTTTTTTTTGCCAAAAAGCTACAAAAAAAGGACGTGAGCTTCGCCATATTTTTGTATGCTAGCCAGGTATAGCAGGCAGGTGCTGGAAGAGTTGGATACAGCGCCAGAAGATGGCGCTTCTATGAAAATGCCATTTTCTGAGGTGGCTGCAGACTGCAATTCGCAGCAGTGGGGCCCAGAAAGCTCAGGCCAACCGGTGGTGCGGATTCCAATCCCAGCTGCCTAGTTGTACCTGGCTGGACACAAAAATGGGGCAAAGCCTACGTCATTTGTTTTCTAATTATTTCATGAAATTCATGAAATAATAAAAAAAGGGCTTCCCTTTATTTTTGGTTCCCAGCCGGGTACAAATAGGCAACTGGGGGTTGGGGGCAGCCGTTCCTGCCTGCTGTACCTGGCTAGCATACAAAAATATGGCGAAGCCACATAATTTTTTCAGGGGGCAAAAAACTTCTGCATACAGTCCTGGATGGAGTATGCTGAGCCTTGTAGTTCTGCAGCTGCTGTCTGTCTGTATGGAGAAGAGCAGACAGCAGCTGCAGAACTACAAGGCTCAGCATACTCCATCCAGGACTGTATGCAGAAGTTTTTTGCCCACCAAAAAAATGACGTGGGCTTCGCCATATTTTTGTATGCTAGCCAGGTACAGCTGGCAGCCACGGGCTGCCTCCAACCCCCAGTTGCCTATTTGTACCCGGCTGGGAACCAAAAATATAGGGAAGCCCGTTTTTTTTAATTATTTCACTTATTTCATGAAATAATTAAAAAACAAATGACGTGGGCTTCGCCCTATTTTTGTGTCCAGCCGGGTACAACTAGGCAGCTGGGGATTGGAATCCGCAGCACAGGTTAGCCCGAGGTTTGTGGGCGCCTCTGCTGCGGATTTCAGTCCGCAGCCGTCCCAGAAAATGGCGCTCTCATAGAAGCGCCATCATCTGGCGCTGTATCCAACTCTTCCAACAGCCCTGGAGCCGGGTGGCTTGTTGGGTAATCATGAGTTAATACTGGCTTTGTTTTACCAGCCAGTATTAAGCCAGAGATTCTTAATGTCAGGCACGTTTGACCCGGCCATTAAGAATCTCCAATAAAGGGTTAAAAAAAGACACCACACAGAGAAAAAATACTTTAATAGAAATAAATACACAGACACATTAGAGACTCCATCTTTATTACCCCTGTCAGCCCTCCACGATCCTGCTCTTCTGTCTTCTTTCTTTCTAGTGTAGTAGTAGTGACGATTGTAGTGAGGGGCATCACTTGGGGCTGGGGAACCTCCATCCTAACTACAATGCTCACTACAATCGGGAAGCAGCGTGCAGCCTTCACTCTGTGAGTGATCAGTGCTGGTTGCTAGCGGTAACGCTGACAGACGCGTTACCATAGCAACGGTGCTCCCGGAGCCGCGGTTAGCGGTGACGTCACCGCTAACTGCGTTGCTATGGCAACGGTGATCTCCGTTAATGACCGGCTGTGTCAGCCGGTCCCTAACGGAACGGGGAGTCGACCGTGTGCTAGAGCATGTCGCCGGTACACGGCGATACACATATGTGCACCGTGTACCGGAGAGATGCACTCGCAGGTCCTACATGACGTGTCATAGTCATGTGACCAGTCTGTAGCCAATGAGATAATAGCCACGTGACTGGTCACATGGCTATTTTGACTTCACGATAGGTCCTGCTTCTCTGCTGGCAGTGCAGGTCACCGGGAGGATTCAGCGATCATCGGATGGAATAGCGGCAGGAGACAGAGTGCAGAAGGGATCGCGAGGACCGGTAAGTGTTATGGCAATGTTTATTAACTGTTTGTGTACATTTATAATGCATTTTTATGTGTTTGTGATTGCCTCCCATTATAGCCTATACGTTCGAGTTCAGTTCGTCGAACGTTCGACGAACCGAACTCGAACGGGACCCCCGTTCGGCGAACCGGCCTCGAGCCGAACCGGGACCGGTTCGCTCATCTCTAGTCCAGAGTGGTATTAAACGGAAGGAACCGGGCAGAAGTGCCGACCAAAGACGGCAAACGGAGTCCAGGCACAGCTAGATGATACCAGATGAAGTCCAGAGTCGGTGTCGGTTGTTTTCCAAGAAGATCCGAATAACAATCAGGAACCAAAAGCAGCAGGGCAGGAGCACACAGGAAGCAGTATACTCAGGCACTGGACTAAGCTTTAGGGGCGGCTTTTAAACAGATGGACAGGAAGTAGGGCAACAGAACAGAAAACTCCATGTTAACAAAGGGCAAGCTCTTTCAAAAGAAAACTGGAAAACCCGGAACTCTGACACTGGCAGTTTTTTAAGTTGGCTCCAGATGATTCTAAAAAGGCCATTTGCAACACCTGCCATGCCAGCATCAGCAGGGGTACCAAAACTAGCAGCCTGACCACCACCAGCATGATCAGGCACATGTCAGCCAAGCACCCGACTTTGTGGGAAGTACAACAGAGTCCAGGAGCAGTGCTTGCTGATGTCACTGCTACGTCTTCGCTGGTTGTGCATGCGAGCCAATCCCCTGTCCATGCTGCCTGCGAACAAGCCTCCTCCACTCCTGCACCTGCAGTTGCCTACGCAGAAAGAACACCATCATCAAGCACGTCCTTGTCCCAGCGCAACGTTCAGTTATCCATTCAGCAAACCTTTGAATGCAGGCGCAAATACACTGCCAACACCCCACATGCCACAGTTCTAAATGCTAACATTTCGCGACTGCTTGCGCTGGAAATGTTGCCTTTTAGGCTGGTTGAGACAGAAGCATTCCGCGACCTGATGGTGGCAGCTGTCCCACGTTACTCGGTCCACAGCCGCCACTATTTCTCCCGGTGTGCCGTCCCCGCATTGCATAACTAACCACGTGTCACAAAACATCACACGTGCCCTGAACAACGCTGTTTCAGCCAAAGTCCACCTAACCACAGACACGTGGACAAGTGCATGTGGGCAAGGCCGCTACATCTCGTTGACGTCACACTGGGTTAATATTGTGCAAGCTGGGACCCAGTCTGAGCGAGGGACGGAACACGTCCTTCACACACCAAGTTTTGCAGGCCCTACCTCAGTCAGGGTTTCACACACACTCTACAGCTCCGGAATGTCATGCTCCTCAGCCTCCTCCTCCTCCTGCGCATCCTGATCCACTTTACCCTCCACACCAGTCCCAAGCTGGAAGTGTCGCGGGCGGAGGAGGGGACGGTGCGCTCTCCCACTGCTCGGGTCCGGCTGACGCAGGTCTACGGCTGCTGCTGCTCGTTGGCTCGAGCGATGGCCGGATCCCGGGGACTCGAGCGGCGCTACTCGCCCGTGAGTGAAAAGGGGTGGTTTGGGTTTTGGGGATATTGTCCGTGACGCCACCCACGGTTGTGGTGATTGTGTGGACACCACCGCTGCTCTGGACGGGGATCCCGGGAGCCTGTGACAGGGAGCAGCTTTGTTATTATTTCTCCCCTCCGTGGGTAGGGGGGTTGGTTGTCCCGGGGCCTGGTGATGGGGTAGAGATGGATGACAGGCGGGTTGCGGGGCCTGATGAAGTGCAGGGTCGCAGGGGCAGCGCTGTGCCGCACGGCACGGAGGTACTCACTCAGCCCAATGATGATGACACAGTTCACGGTAAAACAAGTGGCTGGATGGACGGGTCACTCGGACGGCTGCGGTTGTTCCTCCCTGCAGGTTAGTGATGACTGTCTCTCCCTGCACCTAAGTTAAGTGTTGGTAGTGATGGTTTCCCAACGGTACCCCGCTCCCCGACCTGGATCTGGGCCGGAGGAGCCCCTTTTGCCCACAGGCGATGGCACTGGGAGACGGTTGCCCTTGGCGGTGGCTGTGTCTCCCCTTCACGGTTGTACGGTTGCCTTCTATCTGGACTTGGCTGTTTGGAAACCCTGAGGTTCCCTTCACTAACGGATTTGGCAAATTCACGGCGACACCAAGCCTTGCCGGGATCCGAAAGTCCTCTGCCAATGGTGCTGGCTTCTCTTTGTATACCGGTCCGGTACGGCCGGGTCACCACCCGTCCACGGTCCTTACGGCAGACTCCAATCGGCCTCCACTGCAGACGGTCACCACATCCTGCCAACCTTGCTGTCCTGTCCGGGCCACACACCCGGACCAACTTCAGGCTCTTTGCTGTCACTTTTCTCCTCTCTACTACTTTCCTCCTTCCACTTCCTTAGCTTAACTCTCACTGCCTGTGTTTTCCCTCCTCCTCGGTGGGTGGAGACCAACCGCCTGGCTCCACACCCTGGTGTGGACAACAGCCCCTGGGGAAGGCAACAAGGATTTTGTGTTTTGACTATGATATGCCTGCAGGGAGTGTGGGGTGTTTAAGTGTTGTGCTCTGTGGCCCCTGGCTTGTCCAGGGCGACACAGAAGCACTGCAGCACTGCCTCGGCGAAGCGGCAACAGGCAGTGCTGAAGCTAATCTGCATAGGTGACAAACCCCACAATGCAGAAGAGGTGTGGACAGCTCTGAAACAGCAGGCAGATCACTGGCTCACAACTCTGAACCTAAAGCCAGGAAAGGTCGTGTGTGACAATGGCCGGAACCTGGTGGCGGCTTTGAGGCGAGGCCAGCTGACACATGTTCCATGCGTGGCCCATGTGCTCAACCTCGTGGTTCAGCGGTTTCTAAAGTCATACTCAGAGCTGTCTGATCTGCTGGTAAAAGTTCGCCGCCTGTCTGCACATTTTCGAAAGTCACCTACTGCTTCAGCCGGCCTTGCCGGCTTAAGACGCCGTTTGCATCTTCCGGCACACAGACTGGTGTGTGATGTCCCCACGCGTTGGAATTCAACTCTGCACAAGTTGGTCAGGATATGTGAGCAGAAGAGGGCAGTTGTTGAGTACCTGCATCACCTAAGCCATCGGGAAATGGGTCAAACTCCACACATAACACCTGAGGAGTGGAGATGGATGTCCGACCTATGCACCATCCGCCAAAACTTTGAGGACTCCACCAAGATGGTGAGCGGCGATGACGACATTATTAGCGTCACCATACCGCTTCTCTGCCTTCTAAAATGGTCTCTGCTCAAAAAACAACCATGATGCATTGCAGGCGGAGCGCGATGAGTTTGAGCAAGAAACAGTAGTGGGTGTGGGTGATGATAACACACAGCTCAGCCTCGTCTCATCACAACGTGCAGTGGAGGACTATGACGAGGAGGAGGATGAAGACATGGAACAACTCTCTGGCCAAATTGAGGATATGACATGCAGTCATATCCTCGGTTCAGCGTGGCTGGCCAGAGGACAGGGTAGATGATGAGGAGGAGGAGGAGGAGGACAGCATGTTCAGTCATCGTGTTGGTCAGGATACTGAAGTGATGGCTGTTAAGAGTCTGGCACACATGGCTGACTTTATGGTAAACTGCCTGTCTCGTGACCCTCGCGTTAAGAACATCTTGGCCGACAATCATTACTGGTTGGTAACACTGTTAGACCCACGCTAAAAGGAGAACTTTATGTCTCTTATTCCCGAGGCGGAGAGGTCAGGCAAAATGCAGCAGTTCCAGAAGGCCATAGTCACGGAAGTAGGCAAAGCATTCCCCTCACAAAACGCTAGCGGCATAGGTCATGAATCAGTGGACAACTGAGGCGTACAGCCGAGAGAGGCACAAGTCCAATCCGCCAGAGGTAGGGGAACAGTCTTTAAGATGTGGGACAGTTTTCTCAGCCCCTCACGTACCACAGCCCCTGAGGTGCGGGGTAGTGCCACAAGAAATCCTAAGTTTGCCCAGATGCTGAAGGAATACCTTGCAGATCGAACAACTGTACTCCGACATTCCTCTGTGCCTTACAATTATTGGGTATCCAAGCTGGACACGTGGCATGAATTGGCTCTCTACGCCTTGGAAGTCCTGGCCTGCCCTGCTTCTAGCGTTTTGTCAGAGCGTGTTTTTAGTGCCGCAGGTGGAATCATTACAGATAAACGCACCCGCCTGTCAACTGAAAATGCTGACAGGCTGACTCTGATCAAGATGAACAAGGGTTGGATTGGGCCAGACTTCACCACACCACCAGCAAATGAGAGCGGAATTTAAAGTTTGCCATGTACCTCCACTCACCCATGGGTACACACTTCTGGACTTTCGATAATCGCTGGACTGCTCCTCCTTCTCCTCATGCGCCACCATGATGATGACCGTTACAAATTGCAATACTTAGGCCTTTGTTTCAGGTATACCCCCAGTGGTAAATTTTTTCACCCATTCTTTGCAGAATGGACATTACAACGACAGGAGACCCGCTCCTTTGCAATGGGAACAATGTTTTGAGGCCCTCATGCACGTCTCTACCCAGGGACAACGTGGAGCCTCCCAATTTTTGGCTGCCCTGCCTAAGGGCTATACTACAATAGACCCACTTCCTTCCAATGGGCACTTCAGGTTTACAGGCCCTCATGCACGTCTCTATCCAGGGACAACGTGGAGCCTCCCAATTTTTGGCTGCCCTGCCTAAGGGCTATACTACAATAGAATATAACCAAGAAAAAAGAGTCTTTCAGTTTGCCAAGTAACAAATATACCCACACAAGCCATATTATGAAAATATATATAAATATTTATTATAGAGGCTGTAGGGGAAAACAATACAAAGGCATACATATATAAACATAGGACCAAGGGAATTAGTGCTGGAGGGGAAAACCCCACGTGTCCCAAGCATTCATTCAGGAGAACAAGTCTCTACTGAGTAACGGCAGACATACCATAATAGAGTGACACCAGGCAGACACAGCTCAAAAGGGTAGAAATGGCCAAGAAGGCAAAAACAGTTGTTAGCAGAAGCCGAGCAAACCTACCAGGAGGATATGACGCCGAGGGCCAGGGTAACACGTGGTCCATAATATTTATATATATTTTCATAATATGGCTTGTGTGGGTATATTTGTTACTTGGCAAACTGAAAGACTCTTTTTTCTTGGTTATATTCAATTGTAGAGTTGTTGCCTTTATTCATCAAGTGGCCCTCTTTGATTTATTTCTATACTACAATAGACCCACTTCCTTACAATGGGCACTTCATGTTTACAGGCCATCATGCACGTCTCTATCCAGGGACAATATGGAGCCTGACGCTGCCACCGACTGCCACACACATGCTGTTTTTAAATGCAAGCACGGACGCAATAAGAACCTAACTGGTTTTTCGGAGCGACAATTACTGAGAAGTCTGACACTATCAGACACTGCTGACTGACGTGTATTATACACTAGACTTGTGCGTTATATAATAGTTTGTGCAAAACGCGCACCTGTACCCTGCCACCGACTGCCACACACGTGCTGTTTTTAAATGCAAGCACGGACGCAATAAGAACCTAACTGGTTTTTAGGAGCGACAATTACTGAGAAGTCTGACACTATCAGACACTGCTGACTGACGTGTATTATACACTAGACTTGTGCGTTATATAATAGTTTGTGCAAAACGCGCACCTGTACCCTGCCACCGACTGCCACACACGTGCTGTTTTTAAATGCAAGCACGGACGCAATAAGAACCTAACTGGTTTTTAGGAGCGACAATTACTGAGAAGTCTGACACTATCAGACACTGCTGACTGACGTGTATTATACACTAGACTTGTGCGTTATATAATAGTTTGTGCAAAACGCGCACCTGTACGCTGCCACTGACTGCCACACACGTGCTGTTTTTAAATGCAAGCACGGACGCAATAAGAACCTAACTGGTTTTTAGGAGCGACAATTACTGAGAAGTCTGACACTATCTGGACTGTTTTACACTGTGTACACCAGCCCCAGATATGATGAAGGCTGGTATACGGTCACCACTACCCTGCCTGCCTGCCTGCCTGTATACTGCTACAATAGTCCTGACAAGGACTCTTCTGGTCACTAGCCTGTATTCCGACCTGGCTATACCCTGCCTGTATATAGCAACAATAGTCCTGAGATGGACTCTGCTACTGTACTCCGACCTGGCTATACCCTGCCTGCCTGTATACAACTAGAATAGTCCTGAGAAGGACTTCTGGTCACACTGTTTGCAGCCCTGCTCCGGAACTAACTATAAAGGGCCGCAAAGCTTTCCCTGAATCAGCGACACTCTCCCTGCACTGACTGTCTGGATAGTTGTGAGCAGAGCACAGCGCGCCGGCCGATATAAAGGCTCGGTCACGCTGTGCAGGCCGGCCAATCACTGCAATTCCACAACTAACAGGGCTGTGGCATTGCAGTGGTCTGCCAGCCAATCCCTGCATGAGGGCTGGCTCTCAAAAGAGCGCCAACATGCAGAAATGAAGACCACGAGTACAGCACGAGTATCGCGAGATTACTCGGTCCCCGCCGAGCAGCCCGAGTACAGCGATACTCGTGCGAGTACCGAGTAGTGACAAGCATGCTCGCTCATCACTAGTTGGCTGCTATTTTTAGGCTGCAGAAGGACTAATAACTATGGGTCTCCGCAGCCTGAGAATACCAGACTCCAATAGCCTGAGTTATGTTGACTGGGTATAAAAAAAAGTGGAATGGACCTCAAGCTGTTTTTTAAAATTATTTATTTAAATAATTAAGAAAAAACACCTGGAGTCCCTTGTGTTTTGATACACAACCAAGATAATGCAGACAGCTGGGGGCTGCAGCCTTGAGATGTCTGGTTTGTCTGCACTGGGTATCAAAATATGGGAGATCCTTCTCCATTTTTTTAATTAATTATTTTTTTACACTTTACTGCAGGGACCTTGAAGTGGGAGTGAAACTAATCAAAGACACAAGAATAGAGGGTTGGGAGCATAGTCTAGATGGAGGAAGCAGTGACTAATCATAACATAAAAAGAGCTGACCCAGAAACAATGCTTTAATCACCATTTTGCTTCCCTTAGAAGGCCCCTAGCTAGGGGTGGACATATCATTGGTGCAGCCTGTGCAGACACACTGGGGCCCAAGATGATGGGGCTCCCATTTCTATCTCCAAAGCAGATGGAGTTGTGTGTTTTGATGAGTTTTTATGCTGCAAAGGGCCCATATTTTGTTCTTAAACAGGGGCCCTTTGCTGTCTGTGTCTGTCAGTGTCCCTAGCCCTTACAGCTACCATTTTATAGCACTTAAGTTTGGGTCCCTTAAATATATATGTGGTTCGGGGTCCAGGATCATGTTTGGATCAAGTCATGTCTAGTGTTGAGCCACCCCCTAGTGTTCGAGTTCGGCTCGGTTTGTCGAATGGCGGCTCAGTTCGGCGAATGTTCGACGAACACCACCTCCATTGAAAACAATAGCAGGCAAACACAAACACATACAAACACATAGAAAACACCTTCTAAGGTGTCCAAAAGGTGACAAACAACTCAAAAGACATCACAAACACATGGAAAGTGAAAAGTACATATACTCATGCGAAAACAAAAGAGCTAGACGAGTAAAAGGAGGAGGAGACACAGATAGAGGTATGTCATGCCCTTCTAAAATCATGTAAAACACAGCAAGTGGACTCCAACCAGAGTCTCCCTTTGTCTCCAAAAATTGGGCCACACACTACTTCAGTGGCATCAGTTGTCCCCCAGTTGCAAACTTGACATGTTGATTTGCATGATGCACATTCAAAAATCCACAAGCCTTTACTCTACCCAGAATGACACAGGGGTAGAAAAGCCTTTGCGGATCCATGACTTGTTCATCTTGGAACATTTTTAAAAAAAAACAGCAAGGGGATTCCAACCAGAGTCTCCCTTTGTCTCCAAAATTGGGGCCACACACGCCACTTCAGTGGCATCAGTTGTCCCCCAGTTGCAAACTTGACATGTTGATTTGCATGAAGAACATTCAAAAATCCACCAGCCTTTACTCTCCCCAGGATGACACAGGGGTAGAAAAGTCCTTGCGGATCCATGACTTTTTCATCTTGGAACTTTTTTAAAAAAAAAACAGCAAGGGTACTCCAACCAGAGTATCTCTTGGTCTCCAAAAATTGTTCCACACACACCACTTCAGTGACATCAGTTGTCCCTCAGTTGCAAACTTGACATGTTGATTTGCATGAACTACATTCAAAAATCCTAAAGCCTTTACTCTCCTCAGGATGACACAGGGGTAGAAAAGTCCATGCGGATCCATGACTTGTTCATCTTGGAGCATTTAAAAAAAAAAACAGCAAGGGGACTCCAACCGGAGTCTCCCTTTTTTCCAAAAATTGGGCCACACACACCACTTCAGTGGCATCAGTTGTCCCCCAGTTGCAAACTTGACATGTTGATTTGCATGAAGCACATTCAAAAATCCACCAGCCTCTACTCTCCTCAGGATGAAACCGGGCTAGAAAAGTCCTTGCAGATCTATGACTTGTTCAACTTGATGAATTAGTCTGTCCACATTGTCACTGGAGAGACGCGTGTGCTTATCTGTCAGCACACACCCAGCAGCACTGAAAACACGTTCCGAGAGAACGCTGGCTGCGGGACATGACAAGATCTCTAAGGTGTATGTGGCGAGCTCAGGCCTTTTTTCCAGATTGGAAGCCCAAAATGATCACAGCTCCAGTTGCTGAGTCATGCCATCGATATTCACTTGGAAATACCCCTGTATCATCCTCTCCAGCCATTGATTATGTGTCCGACTTGTTTTCTCTCGTAGCCTTGCAAAGGATGGTCTAAAAAATTATGAAACGATTCAATAAAATTCCTGTTACCACCAGATACGGTGCTGCTGGTAAGGTTTAACTGTTGATGACGAGACAGTCCCATGTTTGTCAAGTTAAAACTGGGAGATTAACTGGGTGCACCACTGGTGTTTAGTGGAAAAGCCGAGCTAAGATTGCATAACAGCTTCTGTTGATACTCCTGCATACGTGCATCCCTTCCTATGGCTGGAATTATTTCGCCAAATTTGGACTTGTACCGGGGATCTAAGAGTGTGGCAACCCAGTAGTTAGCATTACTTCTAATTCGGACAATCCGAGGGTCATGTTGTAGGTAGTACAGTAAGAAGGCACCCATGTGTCTTGCGCATCCTGGAAGACCAAGTCCTTGCTGTGTTTGTGGCGGTGAGGTGATAACCATGCTTCCTTCCTCTGACCTCTCTCCATGCACCCTTGTTAATCCCTCTCCCCCACCGTCCCATGCCTGCCGCCTTGGTGATGCTGAACGTCTGGACCTTGTAGATCTTAATATCCTTTCCGCATATGAATCCTCCTGTACTTCCTCCTCTTCCTCTTGTCCCACCACCTTACTTCGAATACTGTTAGAGTTTGCTCCAGTGTGTAAATGACTGGAATTGTCATGCTGATAATTGCATTGTTAACGCAAAACATATTCGTCGCCATGTCGAAACTGTGCAGAAGGGTGCATAGGTCCTTGATCTGAGACCACTCCATCAGCGTGATCTGCCCCAGCTCTGCATCTTGTTGGTCCAGGCTATACGTCATAACGTATTGCACCAGGGCTCTGCGGTACTGCAACAGTCGCTGCAACACGTGTAGAGCCGAATTCCAGCGTGTCGGCACATTACATTTCAGGCGGTGAACCGGTAGGCCAAAAAACTTCTGGAGAGATGCAAGTCGGTCAGCTGCGCCAGTTGAACGGCGGAAGTGAGCAGAGAGTGACCGTGCCCTGTGCAGAAGCCCCTCTAGGCCGGGATAGTGGGTTAAAAATTGCTGGACAACAAGGTTCAACACGTGAGCCATACAAGGCATGTGTGTCACCTTGCCCCGGCAAAGGGCCACACCCAGGTTTGAAGCATTGTCGCACACGGCCTTCCCTGGCTGCAGGTTGAGTGGAGACAACCATTTACCAAACTCGGTCTCCAGAGCTGTAGGGAGGTGTGCGGGATTTCTTGTGCGCAGTTACAACGCAGGTAGCCTGACCAGATAGGCTTTGGGTGGAGGTGGAGGACCGAGACGAGGTTGAGGAGGCAGAAGCAGTGGAGGAACTTCTACATACAGAGGATTGACGCACAACTCGTGGGGACGGCAAGACTTGTACAGCAGATCCTTCTCCATCTCTCACCATAGTTACCCGGTGCCCAGTCAGCAACATGTAACGCCCCTCTCCATGCTTACTGGTCCAAGTAGCTGTGGTGAAATGCACCCTGTCACAAACAGTTTCTCAAGGAAGCGGTGATGTTGTGTGCGACATGCTGGTGTAGCGCAGGCACACCTTTCTTGGAGAAGTAGTGGCGACTGGGCATCTGGTACTGGAGCACTGCGACTGACATAAGGTCTCGAAAATCCTCTGTATCCACTTGGCGGAAAGGCAGTATTTCTGTAGCCAACAACTTGCAGACGGTGAAAGTCAACCTCTTTGCTTTGTCATGGCTAGGAGGAAATGGTCTTTTACTTGTCCACATCTGAGTGACCGAGGGCTGGCTGCTGTGCTGAGACGGCGTTGAGTAGGGTGTCCCTGGAAAACTGCTGGTCTGTGAGGAAAGTGCAGTCGGAGAAATAATATTGCCTTCATCCAAAGGTGGTGCTCTTAATGTCTGAGAGAGCTCCACACCAGCAGCTGTTTCCACTTCCAAAACAACTGATGACCTGCCAACCACACTGCCTGTTGCAGTTAAATAGGTGGAAGGTCTGCGTCGCAAAGCATCTGTGACTGCTGACCCCACAGTCATAGAGGATGAAGAGCGCGCGGATGCACTTGAAGGGGCAGACGGTGGTTGGGCTACTCCGCTAGGCCGCATTGTAGCACAGTGAGCTTCCCACTCTGACTTATGCTTCATATTCATTTGACGGATCATGGACGAAGTAGTCAAATTATTGAGGTTTTGTCCCTTACTTAGAGATTGGCGACAAATCTTACAGATGACATGAGTTGGGAGATCCTTTGCGATGTCACAAAAGGACAAGGCTAGGGATGGCTTAGAGCCCATGCGACCTGAAGAGCCACCCCGACTTGTGCTCAGAGGCAAAGTTGTGGCTGAGGATGAAGTTGTTGACGTGCTTCCAGTACTCCGTCTGTGTCCAGGAAGGTGCAAGCTAACCTCATCCTCAGTCACATCCTCCTCCACCACCTCTGCTCACCTCCTCGAGTGCCTGACTGTGGGTTGACAGTAAGTGGGATCTACAACCTCATCATCACCCTGTTTGTTTGCACTCCCCTCTTCCTGCCCTGACCGAATAGTTAAGCTGTCATTCCAATCAGGTATCTGAGTCTCATCATCATCAGCATGTTCCTCATTGTCTTCACCAAGAGGAGTTACAGTTTGGGAATGAGGGTCTACATTATGCTCAGAAACTTGTTCATCAGGGCTTGAATCTGACTCACAAAGCTTCTGGGCATCACTGCAGATCATTTGCTGGTCTGGACTCACTGCAGCTTTGGAGCAGACCTCTGATTCCCAGGCTATAGTGTGACTGAACAGCTCTGCAGACTCAACCATCTCCGTTACACCATACTCTGCAGGGCGTGTGGAGACTTGAGAGCTGTTAAAAAGCAAGTGCGATTGGGGTGACAACTGAGAGGACTGGAGTCTTTGGGATGTTGAACTTGAGGTGGAGGAGAGGCCACTTGATGGAGCATTTGAGATCCAGTCAAGCATGTACTTTTTTTGTGCATCATCTACCTTTGGTAGAATTTGTAATTTCCGTAACAAAGGGATCACATCAGATTGTACACGGAAAGTAGTAGACATCCTATTTTGCTGAAATGAAATGAAATGGCCTTTCTTCAGCAGATGTTAATGTAGGTTTGCCACCTTCCCCACGGACACAAACTTTTCTTCCCTTTCCAACATGCCTGTTCCCCTTTCCACCAGCATCTGTCCTTTTGCAACTCATTTTGTTTGTGACCAAATTGGACACTTAAAATTGCGTAGCAAAAATGGTCAGGTGGTGTACAATGCACAGGTGGTGTAGCTTGCTTGACAGCAAAGGTACCCTATCGTAGTATCCCAGACAATAAAACTAAGCCCCTAAAAGTGTCAGCACTTTTTGCAATTAAAATTGCGTAGCAAAAATGGACAGGTGGTGTACAATGCACAGGTGATGTAGCTTGCTTGACAGCAAGGGAACCCTAACGTAGTATCCCAGACAATGAAACTAAGCTTCTAAAAGTGTCAGCACTTTTTGCAATTAAAACTGCGTAGCAAAAATGGACAGGTGGTGTACAATGCACAAGTGATGTAGCTTGCTTGACAGCAAGGGAACCCTAACGTAGTATCCCAGACAATGAAACTAAGCTTCTAAAAGTGTCAGCACTTTTTGCAATTAAAATTGCGTAGCAAAAATGGACAGGTGGTGTACAATGCACAGGTGGTGTAGCTTTCTTGACAGCAGAATAACCCTAATGTAGTTTCCCAGACAATGAAACTATGCCCCTAAAAATGTCAGCACTTTTTGCAATTAAAATTGCATAGCAAAAATGGACAGGTGGTGTACAATGCACAGGTGGTGTAGCAAAATTGTCAGCTGAGGAACCCTAACGTAGTATCTCAGACAATGAAAGTATGTCCCTAAAAATGGCAGCACTTTTTGCAATTAAAATTGCGTAGCAAAAATGGACAGGTGGTGTACAATGCACAGGTGGTCTAGCTTTATTGACTGCAGAGGAACCCTAACGTAGTATCCCAGACAATGAAACTATGCCCCTAAAAGTGTCAGCACTTTTTGCAATTAAAATTGGGTAGCAAAAATGGACAGGTGGTGTAGAGTGCACAGCTGCTGTAGCTTTCTTGTCAGCAGAGGAAACCTCACTTTCTAACCCTGACAATGAAACTATGCCCCAAGTAATTGAATGAGCTGATTTAGCCAGACGCTGTGATAAACCCCTGCACAGCGCTGGCACAGACCTGCCTAGCAAAAATGGCTATAAAATGCTGTAATGTAGCCCTGAAAAGGGCTGAAATTACAAGTAGTCCTTAATCCTTAAACCGATGTGTAGATTGCACTGTATAAGTCATTAGCGCACACATCAGCAGCATCAGCAGCAGCAGCGGAAGCGGTGACTGTCACACACCTGCAGCAAAGAGATAATGGTGGCGATGGGGAAAATGGTCTTATAGTGCAAAGACATGTGACATGCACAGCCAATGACACATGCCCTTGCTTGTTTGGCAGAAATACACTTTGCTGTGTTTGTGTCTGTGATTGGCTAACAGTCTGGCCCGCCCCACTGTATGTGCGGTTTGGAAAAAAAAATGGTGATCGCCGTTCTTTCAGCAATCAGCAGCAGCACTGATCTAAACCTAGTCCACCCCGCACAATATACGCTGAATTTTGATAGTATAATGATTAACAGTGACTCACAGTATTACAGTGAAAAGCCAGCTAGTAACTAGCCACGCTTTTTGGTGATCAAGCTGTTATGGAACGGTAACTCGAACTGCCGAACTTGAAGCATATCATTCGAGTTTGTCGAACGACTTGAATACCGACCAAAATCACTCGAATTTGAAATTGGCGAACGGTTCGACTCGAACATCGCTCATCTCTAGTCATGTCCCGAACTGAACTTTTTAAGTCTGGCCAGATGTAAACATCTGTGGTTTTGCCCATCTCTTTTCCTGTGCTGTGCATATTAGATCACCTGGAAACTGTCCAATGGTATTAAAAATGTAACAAAGGATTTTTACTTTAAGTATTTACATATTCTAAGTATTAATGATGTCTTGTTTATTTTTTTTATTTTTTTTTCAGGTGATACATGGAAAAATGTTTCTGCCATGGGTTGTACTAATTATGTTGGCTGCAAATATAATGTTCACAATAACTTGGCGGTTCCACAAAGACCAGGGAATAAAATAATCTGTTAGATGTTACATTATCATCTTATCATCTTTAATGAATCAATGAAGAAATGCAATCAAATCTGCTGATTTTCCTAATAAAAACCTTCCCAAACCTGTCTAATAAAGATTATTTAGTTAATATACATTGTTTAAGGCCTTCTACTGGGGCATTTAATTTGTTAAATATCAATTATCTTTTAGTCTGTAGTGTTGTAAGAGTAAAACATTCAACATGCTTGTCATACCAGAGTTATAGCTTCCCTTCTGCCATATATTTTGGCTTATAGGTACAGAAAATAATCTGTAATACAAAAATGATTTATAACATTTTAGTTAATTAATAGTGATGAGCGAGTGTGCTCGGCAGTGCTTGTTACTTGATCAAGCATCAAAGCGCTTGACACCCTTGATACTTGACTGAATATCGGGGGTGCTCGTAGACCATGTTTAAGTCCCTTCCCTGGATGTTTTGTGGCTGTTTTTCAGCAACTAAACATGCATGGATTGCCTGACAATCACGGCAATACCATAGCTATGTGTCATGAACATCCCCTGTCATTAGGAGACTTGTGATAGGTTTGGTGCCGGAACACCACGTTGTCTTTTGAGACTCTGGATTTTAAATCTGTTTTGTTTAACTTTGGTGAAGCAAGTGTTAATGTCAGTTTCTATTCCAGTAGCTCTTGGCTAATTCCCCTCATATGCAGCCGATTTGTGACCACATGCATTCCCTTTAAATAGTAACATGTTCTATCACATAATGCCGGCAATAGAATCTAAAACTAGCCACAGAGAAGAAAGGTAGCCACTGGAGAAATACTGCTGTGGAGCCTTGCTCTTAGTGTTGTGTTCTTGGTGGAAGTGGTGCTGGATGCATCCCTCGTATTTGGCTGCAGCTGTGAAGTTGGTGTATAGCCTTTTTGACAACTTCCCTATCTGTCTACTTTCTCTCATGTTCTATTATTGTAGTGGTGGGACTAGTGCTTTTGATGGCCTTTTCACTAGTCAGGGTGAGTGTAGGGCAAGTGAGCGCATAGATATCTGATCGGCGATAGAGTGAAAGAACTCATATAGGAACGTTAGGGAGCCTAGAGAACAGCCTCAGTGAGTGCAGCAGGTGTTCCTGTTCCCCTCTCCCAGCGCCAGGGCCCACTGTTGTTATTGTATCCCGATGTTCTGTGTGTGTTGCAGCATGCACTGGACAGTTGTTGGTCCATGCATAGCTGACACGCCATCTCTTCGGACATCCCCAAGGCCCAGCGTTACATCATATTGGCTACTGCCATACTGTGATTGGCTGGCCACATAGAGTTATCGGATCTTTATAAGACCCGGTGATGCCATGATCTGCACAATGTCCCCTGAAATAGTGCAGGGAGAACTTCTGCTGATGCTGGAGCAAGGACAGTGTGTTACAGTGTTTTATAGCCTTACAGTCCTTGCAGATCCTATAGTAAACCAACAGTCCTTTTTAATTCAAATAGATTCTATACTAATACTGGTATTAGGGTAGGGTGAACTACTGGTGAATGGACGGCTTATGATACGCATCTAATCAGGGATTATTACCAAATAGTTCTGATTGCTGCCACATAAAAAAAAGTACTTTCAGGGCTAATTTAAATAGATTATTTTCCCTAATAATACCTTACTTAGTCTACAATAAGTGTAGGGTTAGTTTCTGGATAAGGCATAGTGTACTAAAGGCATCTAGTCAGGAAATTTTGCCTTTCCGTATGTTGCTGATACTGTCACGTACAACTAAAAGTCCTTTCAGGGCCAATTTAAATTGATACTATTGTCTAAAAATATCACTGTTTGCTATAATTACTAGTAGAGCTGTGGAGAAGGGACAGCATATTAAAGGCATCTAGTCAGGGATTATTGCCTTAATGTCTTTGGTGCTACCAGGTACAACCAAATATTCTAACAGGGCCAATTTAAACAAAGGCGTGTGGTAAGGGAAAGGGAAGTGGAAGTCCCGCTAATGGTGGGAGCACACCAAATAGTCATCATCTTGTCTTAGCTCCCTGTGTCACTTTGCAAGGGGACACAGGACACCATCTTGAAGCAAGAACAGTGTGAACATGTTGTGAGCTGGTTGGCAGTTAATGCCTTCAGTCTTTTTGCCAGTTTCACCCTGTCTTTCACAAGGTCCAGTCTTACTAGCCAAGAGTTTGGACCACATAATCCTCACCCTGATCTTCCTTCCTCCCACCATGATGAGTTCCAGGAGACAAGTGAAACGACATTTGCACATTCTGAGGAGCTCTTTACCTTTCCATTTAAGGCTTCTTCTGGTCCCTCATCATGTACATGTCAAGAGAAACAAGAGGTTATGGTGTGCGGTGATGCCCAATTTTTGAGCAGCCATGGTCATAAGAAGCCGGTGGTGGTGAACAGCAACTACTGTCTCAAGAAGTGGATGATGATGAGATCAATGCCAATAAGTTATGTTAAGTCAACAAGTCAGGAGGAAAACCAGAATGAGGAAGTGGAAGATGAGGTGCTGCATGATGAAGCCACTGACTCAACCTAGCTAAATGGCATGCACAGCAAGGGCATCAGTGCAGAGGGTGAGGCATCTACAGATCCACAACAGACCACAGGAGGCAGTGGGGTAACCAGACGGAAAAGGCAGTCAACTGTTCCCAAAAGTACCCCCATGTGGGAAGATCCAAGGCCAAGGGTTAGCTGTTCCCTAGTCTGACACTTTTTAAACAGAGTGAAGAAAACAAGACCATGGTGATTTGCAACCTGTGATTTACTAAGATCAGCAGGTGAATGTTTGCTAGCAGCCTGACCACCACCAACACACCAACATACTTAGGGACATGTCATTCATGTACTCGACTAGTTGGGCCGAATGCCTGGGTTCACAATCAGTATCAGTGTCAATCACGTCCACTTCCTTCTCCCCATGTAGCATTCAGCTGTTCTTGCCCAGGGCTCGGAAAGCAGGTGTATATATGTAGCCTCCCACCCATAAGCCCAAAAACAAAACATCCACATTTCCAGACTGCTTGCCCTCGAAATGTTGCCCTTTAGGCTTGTGGACATTGAGGCTTTCCAGAACCTGATGGCGGCGACCAACCCTTGGTATTTGGTTTGCAGCCACTACTGTGTCACATAATATCACCCATGATCTAACCAACACATTTTCTGGAAAAGTCCATTTAAACGTGGACATGTGCTTGTGGCTAGGGATACTACATTTACCTAACTGCACAATGGGTGAATCTTGTGGAGGCAGGGACCATGTTTGACTTTGGAATGGCACACATTCTAGCAACAACTAGAATTGTGAGCCCTTTTTCCACCAGGGTTTACCCCACCTCCTACACTAGTTCTTGCACCTCCTCCTCATCCTCCTTCTCCAAATTGTCATCCCTATCAGTAGCAAGCTGAAAGCACTGAATCTGGTCCCCAGCAGCCGCTATTTATCTTGGTGTGCTGTCCCTGCTTTACACAAGCACCTGTCCCATAACTTTCCACATGCTGTGACCAACACAGTTACTTGGAAGGCCCACTTAACCACCAACATGTGGACAAGTGGTTGTGGCCAGTGACGCTACATTTGCCTCAGGACACACTGGGTGAAGCTTGGGTAGGCCGGGACCGAGTTAGACCCTCAGATGCCACACATGCTACTGACACCTAGAATTTTTGGCCCTAGTTCCAACTGCGTTACTACTACCTCCTATGACAGTTTCTGCACCCCATCCTCCTCCTCTTAATGCTCCACCTCGAAATTGTCATCTCAATCAGTCGCAAGTTGGAAGCACTGCAGTACTGCCTCAGTGAAGTGGCAACAGGCTCTGCTGAAACTGATATCATTAGGTGACAAACAGCACAACGTGGCAGTGTTTGAAAGGTCTAACAGACCAGACAGATCTGTGGTGGTAGCAGCTGAACCTACAACCAGACCTGGTGGCTGCTTTGAAGCTTGTCAAGCTGGAACACATACTATGCCTGTGTTACGGTTGCTGTGGCACTGGAGTCTATGTCCAGATTTCTTGCAACTGCACATGTGCGAGCACTGGAGACTATGTCCAGATTTCTTGTTACTGCACATGTGCAAGCGCTGGAGACTAAGTCCTATCTTGGAGCCATTGCACATGTGCGGGTGACATCATCGCTGACACGAGGTCACATGTCTCTGACACCTTCTATGCCGATTGGCCACCTGTCATGTGCTTGTGACACGTGGTCACATGTCTCTGACACCTTCTATGCCGATTGGTCGCTGGTCATGTGCTTGTGACGCTTTGCTCGGTGATAGGCCAGCGTGACGTCATTCCTGTCGTTCTGGCAGCGGATTGGCTCTGGTGTCCTCCATCTTGAATGGGGCACAGAGTCTATATAGGACCCTGACGCACGCCGCATGGCGCTCAGTCCTCTTGGTTCATGCATGAGAGTAGACGCTCTGTGCACGTTCCTCTAGGCATCTCTCTGTCTATGCTAGATGAGAGCTACCAGCAGGGTAGCGTTCTTATACCTTACAGCTTCGACTGCAGTCCGTATCCTTACCTCTTAGGGGAGCAGACATAGGCAGGTGCCTGAGGCACATGGTCCGGCTGGGCCTTGTGATTCTACTCGTAGGTGGACGTTGCCGCTAGGGTAACGTTATTTATACTGCGTCTGGCAGTTGTTCGTATCCTCGCACACTAGGGGAGCGAACAGAGGTAGGAGCTTTGTGCGGCTTATGCTGCTGTCCGTCTCTTTTGCACCACTAGAAGAGCGAACCTAGGCAGGTGCCATATCTAGTGGTTCGTGTCCTCGCACACTAGTGGAGCGAACGCAGGTAGGAGCTTTGTGTGGCTTACGCTGCTGTTCGTCTCTTTTGCACCACTAGAAGAGCGGACCTAGGCAGGTGCCATATCTAGTGGTTCGTGTCCTCGCACACTAGTGGAGCGAACGCAGGTAGGAGCTTTGTGCGGCTTACGCTGCTGTCCGTCTCCTGGCACCACTAGAGGAACGGACCTAGGTAGGTGCCATTTCACACTCACTGCCTTTGTCTCTGTGATTATTAACAGAGACCATTCCACACACCCTCCAAGTAAGGGAGGAATTGCCTTATTTACTAATTATATTCCTCTGTGAGTTTAACAGTGGTATTGCACTCTGCCATAGTCTGCAGCAGGCTATTTGCACGGTGGACCCTGACTGTCTGTCATTCCTTTAGGTTTTATTATCAGACAGCCCCCTGTAACATTAGGACTGAGCCAAGGGTCTGGCAGTCATGGCAGAATATCAGCAGTTACACCGTTACATACAAGTACTTGAGTCATGGCTCAAGAGTATAGAGGATAAACCTCAGACCATGGTGACATCTGCACATGATCCTCGACTTGCTCTGCCAAACAGATATTCTGGCGATGCCAAATCATGCCGTGGTTTCATTAGTCAGTGTTAGATACACCTAGAGGTCAACTCTTCTCGGCTTCTCTATGGAGAGGTCCAGAGTAGGCTTTATCATCTCCTTACTTCAGGACAAAGCCTTAGAATGGGCGACTCTCCTATGGGAGCGCTCTGATGTGGTTACTCTGAGACATCAAGACTATCTTGATGCTCTTAAGGCGGTATTCATGGGTCCGCAGGTTACCCATGATGCGGCCCTGAGACTGTTAGATCTATCTCAGGGTTCGTTATCCACTAGTTCTAATGCCATTGCTTTTAGAACTCTGGTGGCAGAACTAGATTGTCCAGAGAAGGTGTTGATTCCTATCTTCTGGAGAGGGTTGGCAGGCTATGTCAAGGATGCTCTTGCTACTCGTGAGGTCCCTGTTTCTCTGGAAGACTTGATCACAGTAGCAACGAGGATCGACGTACGCCATAGGGAACGTAGACTCGAGGTCTCTTCCTCACGCCCTAAGCATCGGGCTATTCCAGTTGTTGAGGGTCCACTACCATCTTCCTCAGCATCTGAAACATCTCCCACTCCTATGGAGTTAGGTCATACGTCCTCCAGACTACGCAAGTCTGGTCCTCCTATATGTTACGTATGTCGTCAGGCTGGGCACTATGCCAACAAGTGTCCTAGCCGTCAGGGAAACTCCCTGGCCTAGTAACCATTAGAGGGGGGTTACTAGAGACGTCTTCTGCACCCTCTAAGTGTAGTATCCCAGGTCAGCTCTTATTCTCTGAGAATACATGGCGTATTATGGCTTTTGTGGATTCCGGAGCTGACGGGACTTTTGTGTCCTTAGGATTTGTAAAGAGACACAATATTCCTTCTATCATGTTAGAGGCGCATATTCCTGTCCGTGTTGTTAATGGAACTATGTTGTCTGACTCCATTACATTGAGGACAGTTCCCTTGCGCCTTTGTCTGTCTCAGGGTCACATAGATGAGATTTCTTTTCTTGTTTTGCCTGAGGGTATAGACGACGTCCTTCTGGGTCTCCCATGGCTTCGGACTCATGCTCCTCACATTGACTGGGAGTCCGACAGCATTATTAGTTGGGGTTCGAAATGTCAGTCCTGATGTCTTCCCTTACCACCTAAGGTCATTGTGATTGCATCAACTGATCTCTCTCCCATACCTACACCCTATTTGGATTTCGCTGACGTGTTCTCCAAACAGGGTGCTGAGGTTCTTCCACCCCATAGGTCGTATGACTGTGCCATAGACCTTAACCCAGGTTCGGTTCCACCTAAGGGCAGGGTTTACCCCTTGTCGATACCTGAGTCGGAGGCCATGTCGACCTATATAAGAGAGAGTTTAGAGAAGGGGTTCATTCGTAAGTCTGTCTCTCCCGCGGGAGCTGGGTTATTCTTTGTTCAGAAGAAAGAGGGTGATTTGCGTCCCTGCATAGATTACAGGGGTCTCAACGCAATCACAATAAAGAACAAATATCCATTACCTTTAATTTCGGAGCTCTTTGACAGACTGAGGGGAGCTCAAGTTTTTACGAAGTTGAATCTGCGGGGTGCGTATAACTTGGTACGAATTCGAAAGGGTGACGAATGGAAGACCGCTTTTAACACCCGAGACGGTCACTATGAATACCTCGTCATGCCTTTTGGTTTATGTAATGCACCCGCAGTATTTCAGGACTTCGTAAACGATGTGTTCAGGGATTTACTGTTATCCTCTGTAGTGGTGTATCTGGATGACATCCTGATTTTTTCTCCTGATCTGGAGACTCATCGTCAGGATGTCGTTCGTGTCCTTTCCCGTTTAAGAGAGCACTCATTGTTTGCTAAACTTGAAAAATGTGTATTCGAGCAGTCATCCTTGCCTTTTTAGGGCTACATTATCTCACAAGAGGGTCTGGCTATGGATCCTGCGAAGATCTCTGCTGTCCTGGAATGGTCCGAACCTCATTCCTTGAAGGCGGTGCAATGCTTCTTAGGATTCATAAATTATTACAGGCAGTTCATACCCCATTTTTCTACTTTGGTGGCCCCTTTGGTGGCCTTGACTAAGAAAGGTGCTAATCCCAAAGTCTGGTCTACTGAGACATCTCAGGCTTTTGAGGCAGTAAAAAGACACTTTTCAACTGCTCCCGTTCTTCAAAGACCCGATGAGAATAAGCCCTTCCTCTTGGAGGTTGATGCCTCTTCAGTGGGTGCTGGTGCGGTCTTGTATCAAAAGAACGGTGTAGGTAGAAAAAGGCCGTGTTTCTTCTTTGCTAAAACCTTTTCACCGGCAGAGAGAAACTATACCATTGGGGATAGGGAACTGCTCGCCCTGAGATTAGCCTTGGAGGAGTGGCGTCACTTGCTGGAAGGAGCGAAACATCCTTTCCAGGTCTATACAGACCATAAGAATCTGACGTACTTACAAACCGCTCAGCATCTGATTCCTCGCCAAGCCCGCTGGTCCTTGTTTTTCTCCCGCTTTCACTTCTCCATCAACTATCTGTCTGGGAGTAAGAATAACAAGGCAGACGCCCTGTCTCGCTCTATGGTTTCGACCCAGGAAGAGATTGACGAACCTCGTCTTATCCTTCCCTCCAGGGTTTTTCATACGCTCTCCCCTGTAACGTTAGACCAAATCCCACCGGGCAAGACCTTTGTTCCACCTGATCGACAGAATGATATACTGTCGTGGGCCCACACCTCAAAGGTGGGTGGGCATTTTGGTATTAGGCGGACACGAGAGTTACTGGAGAGGTGGTATTGGTGGCCACACTTAGCCAGCCACGTCAAGAGATATGTCGGTTCCTGCTACTCGTGTGCTCGCAACCGTCCATTACGGCAGAGACTGGCTGGGCATCATTACCAGTGCCAGATAGACCATGGGAGGTGGTAGGCATTGACTTTGTGGGTGATCTTCCGTGTTCACAGGGACATAGATTTGTGTGGGTCATTACGGACCATTTCTCCCGGATGATTCATCTCGTACCGTTATCGAGAATCCCATCTTCCAGGGTACTAGCCAAACTATTCCTCAAGCATGTCTTTAGGCTTCACGGGATGCCAGATCGTATCATTTGTGATACAGGCCCGCAATTTGCTTCCCGTTTCTGGCGAGATCTTTGTAGCCTTCTGCAAATTGAGTTGAATCTCTCTTCGGCATACCATCCGGAGACCAATGGTTTGGTTGAGCGTACCAATCAATCCATGATTATATACCTTCGACACTTTGTTGCTGAGAACCACGATAACTGGTCCTCCCTCCTACCCTGGGCAGAATTTGCCCTTAACAATTCGCTGGCTGAGGCCACTGGGCAGACACTGTTCGTACTCAATAATGGGCAACACCCTAGGGTACTGGTACTGTTTCCCGCTGCTGCACCTCCTCCTCTTGTGGCCGACTGGGCAACTAATGCCAGAGAGGTCTGAGATCAGACTCAAGAGTCGATCCAAGCAGCTAAGGACCGTATGAAGACGGTGTCCGATCGGATTCGTCGCCCGGCCCCTGTCTTTTCTCCAGGGGACTTTGTGTGGCTCTCTGCAAAAAACGTGAAACTTAGAGTGAGCTCTGTCAAATTTGCTCCTCGCTTCCTGGGTCCTTATGAGGTTTTTTGACAGGTAAATCCTGTAGTCTACCAATTTAAGTTACCCGTCCATCTTAGGATCCATGACAAATTCCATGTCTCACTGCTAAAGCCGGCTATTTTACCTCATGCCCGTGAAGTGCACTCTCCTGCCTCTGATTCCTCTCGCTCTAGCTATGAGGTACGAGCCATAGTTGGTTCTAAGATGGTTAGAGGGCGCAGGTTCTTCTTGATAGATTGGGAGGGCTACGGCCCGGAACATCGCTCTTGGGAGCCTGAGGAGGCTGTCCATGCTCCCGACTTAGTTGCCGATTACCTGCGTCGCCGGGAGGGGGGCCCTTGAGGGGGAGGTACTGTTACGGTTGCTGCGAGCACTGGAGACTATGTCCAGATTTCTTGCTACTGCACATGTGCGAGCACTGGAGACTAAGTCCTATCTTGGAGCCATTGCACATGTGCGGGTGACATCATTACTGACACGAGGTCACATGTCTCTGACACCTTCTATGCCGATTGGTCGCTGGTCATGTGCTTGTGACGCTTTGCTCGGTGATAGGCCAGCGTGACGTCATTCCTGTCATTCTGGCAGCGGATTGGCTCTGGTGTCCTCCATCTTGGATGAGGCACAGAGTCTATATAAGACCCTGACGCACGCCACATGGCGCTCAGTCCTCTGGGTTCATGCATGAGAGTAGACGCTCTGTGCACGTTCCTCTGGGCATCTTTCTGTCTTTGCTAGGTAGCGTTCTTATACCTTACAGCTTCGGCTGCAGTCCGTATCCTTACCTCTTAGGGGAGCGGAAATAGGCAGGTGCCTGAGGCACATGGTCCGGCTGGGCCTTGTTATTCTACTCGTAGGTGGACGTTGCCGCTAGGGTAACGTTCCCTATACTGCGTCTGGCAGTTGTTCGTATCCTCGCACACTAGGGGAGCGAACAGAGGTAGGAGCTTTGTGCGGCTTATGCTGCTGTCCGTCTCTTTTGCACCACTAGAAGAGCGGACCTAGGCAGGTGCCATATCTAGTGGTTCGTGTCCTCGGACACTAGTGGAGCGAACGCAGGTAGGAGCTTTGTGCGGCTTACGCTGCTGTCCGTCTCCTGGCACCACTAGAGGAACGGACCTAGGTAGGTGCCATTTCACACTCACTGCCTTTGTCTCTGTGATTATTAATAGAGACCATTCCACACACCCTCCAAGTAAGGGAGGAATTGCCTTATTTACTAATTATATTCCTCTGTGAGTTTAACAGCGGTACTGCACTCTGCCATAGTCTGCAGCAGAGTATTTGCACGGTGGACCCTGACTGTCTGATACTCCTTTAGGTTTTATTATCAGACAGCCCCCTGTAACAGCCTGGCCCACGTGCTTTTTAAAAGAAAAAAAAAAACAACAATTACATAGTACACTAAAAGCAAACAATAGATGCTATTCTGATAGATTCCTTGTAAGTTACATCATCGCTTTGAGGATTTCTTTTGAGATAATAAATTGGTAAATGAGAAAGTGTAGGGGAAGGTTTATTCAAATATTTTTTTTTTCTTGTGTGTGTGTGTTTTAATGCTAAACTTACTGGGATAGTAATGGGTGTGTCTGATAGATGCCTCTCAATTTGTTTGATTTTTCACTTTTCACTTACTGAGTTAGTAATAGGTTTTCTTATAGATACCTCTCCATTACTAACACCAGGGCTTGATGCCAGCTGACACTACATACATCTCATATGACAACCTCTTAAACCCATACCCCAACTGCCCGTGCAAATAGGCAATCGGCAAGAGCTGGAAAAAGAGCCAGGCATCTAATGTGATGTGACACTTCTGGGACGACTGGGGAATTCTATTTTTAGGCTGGGAAGGGCCCAATAACCATGGGCCTTCCCAGCTTGATAATACCACAACTGTCTGATTTACCTTGGCTTGTTATTAAAAATAGGGGGGACTCTCCACACATTTTTTTTAATTATCTACATAACTAATTTTAAAAACGAATCACCATTTGATAACCTGCCAAGGTAAAGCAGACAACTGAGGGCAATTTTTGCTAGTTTGATTTACCTGTGCTGGATATCAAAAATAATGGGGACTCAATGTAATTTTTATTTTTCTTAGTTATTGTTCACAGAAGCGTACAGTCATCTTCCTCATGCTAAAAAGTTTATAAATTTAAAATCAACAAACTTTATTAGCATATTAAAAGCATCCGAGTCCAAAGTCAAACACAGACTTTTTGAAAAGTCAATATTCCACTTTCAGCCCCGAATATGTTTTATATCAGGGTAGTTCACCCCTAATCATTAGAATTATTGTTTAACAATTTGAAAAATTAACATTAATTGTTTGGATCGCATTTTATGGAGCAGCATATAGCATGGGGAAGAATGGCATTGAGATAAGCTCAGAAACAGAAGATAGAAGACAAAGTAAAGAAGATAGAGAAGATTGGAGGAGCAGTGTTGGAATGGCGATTGGAAGGCAAGTAATGTGTTGTCTGTGTTTGACATCACAATTATAGAAATCTTTGGAATTTTGCAGTTTTTACACTGACCAGTGAGCTTTACTGATTGTTTTTAACTGCAATGAAAAGATTCCATGCTTAGGCTACTGTAATACAAATCTCAAAACCACTATTTATTGATAAAAGCAGCATTTAAGGTAAATTGACTGCCCCTTAAATGATGAGCAGGAATTAGAAGAAATACTGATAGAATAGAAAAATAAAGTAGAAAAAAAGAAGAAAAAGTACCAGAAAAAAGTATTTTGATTTGCACACTTCCCAGGGGCAATGCACCTAGGATTTCACTGTGTTGAGCGCCTTTGCTGGCTGCTGGCAGTGTTTTCTCTGGCTTTTTTCCCCAAGATCAGTGTCTGTTTTGTCTTGCTGGTCTACTAGGCATTGCTCCCACCTGGCAAGAATCCTACTCCACACTGATGAGGGACAATACCCCGAAACAGCTGTCTGTGGATGGATACCTGGCCTTGGTATTTCCCTTGTCATATCTTTAAACTCGTCAAAAGCTGGATATTGACTAAAAGGGCCACTTGATATGGTGGTTATGGTGGTCTCCTAAAAAGAGCCACTTCTTGGCTAGGTCCTTTCCGGAAGGATATCTGGATATTTTCCGTGTCGAGACTTCTAACAGAGACTTCACGGGCCCTTTTGATTTTCAAGAAAGAAGTTTGACAGCAAAGACACCAGATATGATTACAGGGAAACTTTATAATTGCCCTTAGTTAATTGCATACTTTCAAATGCTTTCAGATTGCATTTGAGTGCAATATTTATTTGTAAGTGATACATATTGACTGTGAATTCCTGAATATGGTCAGGCCTATTGGAAACACACCAGAAACGCGTTGATGCATATGCTTTTAAAGCGGTTTCCTTATGAAAGTTTTAATGTCCTGTGTACTTGAAATTATCAAGAAAGAAAGAAGAAATTGTTAATTTGAAATTTACTTGTATAAAAATATATTTTACTAATTTTCTAGGACATTGTATACCTTATCATGAAATAGATGTGTATTGTATCCTTCTCCATTTGAGATGTGGAAAATATTAACTTTCGAAAACTTTTGTGAATTCCCTAATAATTAGCTTTTTTGCAAATGAACACCAAACTAATAATCCATCATTTCACAGAAAAGTAAAACAGTAAAGGAAAAAAGTTTCAGATAAGTAAAAGTTTTCTAAATTGTTAACAGATAAAATGGCGCATCAAAAATAAAAAAATAACTGTCCACAAAGTGTCTCTGCGGACAATCAAATAACAAAGCTCTAACCCCTAAGAAGAAAACTTTTAGGAATTCCCTGAATATTTTTTTTAAACAAACACCAAACTATTCATCTACATTTCACCAGAAAGTAAAACAGGAAAGGAAAACATTTTAAGATAAGTAAAAGGAATTAAAGATTGTTATAACATAAAATGCGAGTAATACAAAAATAATTAATTTTCCCAAAATTGTCTACGTGGACAATCAAGGATCAAAAATACAAAGCTCTAACCTTATAAAAATATAAAGTTCTATGAGTTAATCAGATAAGGGATTTCATCTATTTAAATTATGAAAATGAAAATGGGGTGAAGTAATGGAAATTAAGAGAGAAATTAAGAGAGAAACAAACAGTAAAAGCTTCTGTTGACAAATAAAATAATTCCACCCAAACTTCCTCAGGGAAGGCAAATATATTCTCCTGATATATTTCAAGCTAATAGTTAAGCATTGCAAAACAGCAAACAAGACAGGAACGTTCTCTTTAGGCAAGATCAAATAGAACGACATTCTGATGGATTCCTTGTAAGTTACATCATCACTGTATTGCTGTATTACTAGAAACATGAACTTTGCTGAGAAGAGAATGACCATCTAAGGGAAGTGTTTTGGGCTAAATCTCATCCATCCCATGATACAATAGTATGTTTACCTTTCCAAAGACTATTTATATGACCCATGTGTGCAGACAACAGGACAAGCAGAAGAAAATCCGAGAAGGCGCCCATTATCCACAATGAAGAACCTGGTCACTCTACTTTGTATGATCTCTGCTCTTGTTGTCTCAGGTAAGATGAATCGAGTCACTACACATTATATACATATAGGGCATCACGGAGTGTTGTCAAAGTCTATTGCAAAATTTCTCTATCGTGTTAAACAGGTCTATGCTAATATAAAATGCAATTTCTTATGAATCTTGTACGTCTCTGGTAAATCTGGTTTGCAGTAATAATTTTAACATATTGAAAAATAAACTATGGTGAAATCAGACCTGATGTAAATGTGTCCCAAAACATTCCATGGATTCATCACTTACCAAATCAAGTGGTGTGTCTACATCGACCAAAAATTCTTAGCCAGAGATGGTTTTAGTTAGACCCATTTTTACGCTACATAGATGATTTGTGAAAACTTGTGATTGATCTAAAAAGTTAATTATCTTAACGTAAAAGTGTGAATGAAGAGAATCCCTCAAAAATAGTAGGGCGAATGCACAAACAAAAGTTCACCCACTTATTTTATGCTAAAAAAATTATAAGTTTGTAATTCAAGTCACCATACGGCCAAGTGTTGGAAGTAACATATATCCTTGCCTTGTTGGGTATGATAACAAAAAAATTATGTCGATATCAACCAATATACTAATCTTTTCACCTGAATGCCCCTTTATTTTATGACTCTCACCAAATAATATGACTATTCAAAATTGAGTAGAGAAGGGGTTAACGCTGCGCATCAGCCAAATGAAACTGTAGAGGTGTTGAAGAAAAATATCTTTCTTATATTTCATCGGTCTACGCGTTTTGAGGTCGAAACCTCTTCCTCGGGACCAGTACATCAACAAAAGCCAAGGGTTTTTGTTGATGTACTGGTCCCGAGGAAGAGATTTCGACCTTGAAACGCGTAGACCGATAAAATAAAAGAAAGATATTTTTCATCAACTCCTCTACAGTTTCATTTGGCTGATGCGCGGCATTAACCCCTTCTCTACTTTGTTTTGAATGTTCATCCATGTGGGGCTGCAGCAGATGCCATTATCTTATGCTTATCAGTGATTGTAACTTTCACAACCGAATTAGGTGAGAGTATTTTTCCTATATACTACACTTGTTCATCTGGTGTTACACTATCAGCACTTCTTATTTTTAGATTTACAAATAATATGACTGAAATATCCCCTTTTTTCAGCCTTATCCTATAAATGTTATTCGGGCTTCTCCAGCAACTCTACAACATGTAAAGAGTCCTGAGGTTGAATGTCTTGGAAATCGATGCATGACCGCTTCCCAATATGTTGACAGAAGTGAGTGTAACTTATTTCTTCTTTAAGAAAATTATGGTATCACCTTCTCAGTTCTTATTTTCTGATGTTTATTTTCTCTTTTTGTAGAAGGTAATGTGTTTAAATCCATACTGAAAAGCTGCGCAAATGAAACCTTTTGTGGAACCAATGGCTCAGTAGCAATAAAGAATGTAATGTATCGATTTTATGCCAAATGCTGCACTGGACACTTATTCAACACTGATGAATATGAACGTGAGTGTCACAATGGCAATAATTATCTTAGCATAACTGATAATCAAAACCAAAATCTTATTCAAGTTTAACATTTTTTACCTTTACAAAAAACTATTTTTAATGAATGTAACTTTTAGAAGATTTATTTGTAAATGTGAATAGAGATGAGCAAACCCCCCGTGGCTCGCTGAGCTTAACCAAGCAAAATATGCACTCTTAAGTTTTTATTAAACAGAACTTGAAACAACCCTGAACTTTTATACAATTAACTTGGATGATCTTCTGACGGCAACCCCGAGACACTTGGAAGCACTGGTGTAGCGGCAATGTCGTCAGGAGGTCATCTGAGTTCATTTGATACTCTGATCACCTCCTGTCACTGCTTAGTACTCACCGGCGATGCTGTCCCCGGCGATGCTGTTGTTTCCAGGTTTGCGTGTCCACATCTACTACAGTAATGTCTAAATCCCAGTGAGTAAAAAGACCTTTGCTGACGTTCTGCCCGTGTGACCAGAAGGGCTGCCCTTCAAGTCTTATGGGCTTGATATCAGCAAAGGCCTCCACAAACATTGCTGATAAGAGGAAGCAACATTATTTTTCTAAGTCCATGTGGGCACGGAGTTGATTATAATAGAAGTGGCGGTCTGGGGGTAAGTCTCTCAGATGCTGGGCTTCCACCATTATCATGCAAGGGGGGCTTTGCCTCCCCTGCATCCTTCATATCTGGAGGTCTCACCCCACAACATTGCTTCTATTATAATCAACTCCATGCCTATGTGGACTTAGAAAAATGTTTATTCTGTCTGAAAATGACGGACTGCATTTTGAAATGATGTCATGCCTGCAAGGAGCCCGTACACTAAAGCATCTACGATCAGTATCATGGTATAAACATAAATAAGTAATACAATCGGCATAGGGTCCCCCCATATTATGATACCCAGCACAGATAAAGCCCATGGTTTCAGGCTGCAACCCCAAGCCATCCACTTATCTTGGCTGTGTAGCAAAATAAGAGGAACCACATATATTTTTTTACTTAATTAAATAAATAATTAAATAAAAGAGGGTGTGGTCCCCCTAATTTTGATACCTAGACATGATAAAGCCTGAATTGAGGGGTTAATAAAAGCGCCCAACTTTCATCAAGGCCAAAATTAATGATAAGAAGGGACTTTCTATGAGAGTAAAAAGAAATACACAAACACCGAGAAAACAATGGCAGTGCGGGCAGGGGGCCAGTCACGATTATAAGTGATGTCACTAAGGGAAGAAGGACCATGGGAACCTTTCTGCTATGACCGCAACTTACCTGAATGATGTTACCGTTGATCACGGCACTGTCACTGTTAAAGTACGGGGTATTGTCCTGCTCACCGCCAGCCCTTCAACACTGACAATTCCATCCTGGGAGTGTGGGAAATCCTGCACCTCCATGCTGGCACTGTTAATGTTAAACTGCTGGTGGAGTGTGGGACATGGCCCTGTACTTTAAGCCAGAGTGCTTTAGGTCATATCGTGGGAATCCGGGTATGACCTACGATGAACTGAGTGAAGTCACTGCTGAAAGACAGGCCTTGTTGTCAGTGTTTCCTGGAGCCTGGAGAGATTAGAAATGTTTTCGGTTTCTCCCAGCACAGATGTAGCAGAGCCAGGACCGTTGTGGGACCTCGTGTGGATATCGTCGGACCGTTTTGGGGTTAATAAAGTGGAGAAAGAGGGTGGTTTTGTTTTTTCAAAATAAAGCATTTGTTTCTGCTTGTTTTTATTTACATTTACTTACGTATTAGTGATGGGGGTGTCAAAGATGCCTGTCATTACTAATCTAGGACTTAGTAGCAGCTGTGAGCTCTTATTAACCCATTATTACCACGATTGCCACCACACCAGGGCAACAGTAAGAGCTGGGTAAAGTGCAGGGCTTGTCACAGTTAATGGATGCAACAATCTTGGGCAGCTACAGGTTGCTATTTTTAGGCTTGGGGCCTACTAACCAAAGGCCTCCACAGTCTGAAAATATCAGCCCCAGCTTTTGGACTTTATCATGGCTGGACTTCAAAATTGTGGGGACTGTAAATTGTTTTTTAAATTATTTATTTAAATAGTTAAAAAAAAAGCTGCATGTGGTTCCTCCTATTTTAATACACAGCCAAGATGAGCGCAGGGCTAGGCGCTGCATCCTGTAGCCGAGGGCTTTATCTGTGCTGGGTCTCAGAATATCGGGGGATCCTACACCAATTGTTTTATTTATTAATTTATTTTTATACCAGGGTACTGAGTCACAAACAGCGCCTGTCATTGGTTGCAGGAAGGCTGGGGCTCGTCTGACTGCAACCAATCACAGACACCATGATGGCTGGTTGGTGGGGAAATCAGGGAAAGCAGTGCATATATGATGAGCGGCACTGGAAGTGAAGGAGAGGCCGCAAGAACAGCATACTGCCGCATATGAGCAGTGTGACAGCAGCCCCGGTGAATCGGGGAGTATTAAGCCCTTGCTCCTACCCCTTTGCACCAGATTCGAAATGTACTTTTGGAAATGCAGAGTTCGTGGCAAAACTTAACTGAACACCAAGTTTTAATTGTAATGCTAATGTTTGCCGAGCCCAAATGAATAAGCTTAAGCTCGTACCGAACCGGAGTTTGGCGAGCCTTTATCGAACAGGTTTGCTCATCTCTAAATGTGAACTTTTTTGCTTACAGACTTAAATTCCATACAAATATGATCCCTTTTATAGGTTAGAGCAGTGTTTACCAACTCCAGTACTCAGGTTCCACAAACAGTGCATGTTTTCAGGATTTCCTTATCACTGCACATGTGTTGGAATCATAACCTGTTCAGGTTATTAAATTATCACCTGTGCAATACTAAGGAAATCCTGAAAACATGCACTGTTGGTGGGCCCTGAGGACTGGAGTTGGGGAACCCTGGGTTAGAACACTGGATGTCAAAAAGTAAAACATTTGTGCTGCTGCCTCTGTTGACCAGAAAGTAACACATCACTACAATCAAGGTCTCAACTTCTACATTATGCTGCTCTCAGATTACATAGCAAAAACCTGCTGACAGATTCCCTTTATATGTTTTAAAACAATACTCAGTCCAAATATTTCATTTTGTGTATTTCTCCAGTTATTTCTGAAGATCCAACACCTAATGGTGTGAAATGTCCATCTGCCTACTGTATCGGCACCTTTGAGAAATGTAACAGTACCAAGGAGATAAACTGCACTGGATCCATGAACAGATGTTTCCAATTCAGGGGACAAGCACGCTATCCTGGTAAGCAATATGTATGTCCCAAAAGATTTTATGGTGTTTGTAAGCAAAAGTTTTGTTACTAAAAATCCATGTAAAATAAAACGTTTTTTGAGCTCTTATATAGAGATGTGCGAACCCAAACTGTAAAGTTCAGGATCTGTACCAGACACCTAGCATCTGTGCATGGTCCCCAAACTAGGACTTCCCAGGAAAGTCCATAATACTAATTGTGTTTGGCTGCCTGGATAACATATATAAAAAATGGAAAAAGGAAGCAAAATGGGGATAAAAGCAAGACAATTATACTTATCGAGTTTCCACATGGCTGCCACACTGTATCCATGTCTTCTGTTTTTGTTGCAGTCAGGGAGCGCCCCCATCCTCTTGTGCCGGCATCTGTGATTGGCTGCCCTCACAATGTCTGGGTCCCCAAAGTGGAATGTAAAAATAGATAAATAATTGATAAACATGGCTTTTTGTCCCCTGTATTTTGATACCCAGCACAGATAAAGCAGACAGCTGGAGGTTGCAGCCCCCAGCTGTCTGCTTTATCTTGACTGTGTATTTAAAATTAGAGGGAACTCGGGCAGATTTTTTTTTAATTATTGAAATAAATAATTTAAAAAAATGGCATCGGGTTCCCTACAATTTTGATACCCAGACAAGATAAATTATACAGCGAGGGGCTGGTATTCTAAAGCTGGGGAGGCCTATAGTTATTGGGCTTTCCCCAGCTTAAATATTGCAGCCTGAATCTGCCCCAAAATTGGCATATCTATTGGATGCACAATTCATTCCTGGTGCTTACCTGGCTCATCTCGATTGCCATGATGCGGTGGCAATCAGTTTAATGAGTTCATCTGAAGTGAATTCACCCGAAGTCACAGCTTTGATACCATTCAAACTGCAGCTATGGCCTCAGGTGAACTCACTGAACTCAAACATGGATTAGGCTATATTCGCATGTTGAGTATATATTTGCAGATATTTATGTACCAAATCTGTATTTACTGCCAGGAATATGCAATAAAATCCAGTAAAAAAATGCATTGCGTTTTAGATGCATTTTTCTACCAAGATATGCAGATATGGTGCAGAAATATCTACAACCAAATGCTCAACGTGCACATATAGTCTAATCCCATAGTTCGGCATTGAGTTCAATGACTTCACTTGAGGTGACTTCACTGAGTTCAATGAGTTCACCTCAAATGAGTTCATCTGAGGTCACAGCTGGGGTACTGTTGGAACCTCAGCTGTAAACTCAGGTGAATTCACTAATGTTACCGCTCTCACAGGTGTGTTTTCGTTAGTGTGTTTCGATGGCCTCAGTGTTCAGTCACATTTTCTAATGTGGGCTATCTTTAATGAATCAATGAATAAATAAATACAATCAAATCTGATGATCTTCTGAATAAAAACCTTCCAAAACCTGTCTAATAAAGATTATTTAGATAATATACATTGTTTAAGGCTTTCCGCTGGGGCAGTTAATTTTTTAAATATCAATGATCTTTTCAGTGGGCTTTACATGTTGTGATCTTGCTAGCGAGATTGCAAGCGATCGTACCCACCCCCGTCGGTTGTGCGACACGGGCAAATCGCTGCCCTTGGCACACAACCTTGGTTAACCCTGTCACATGCATTTACCTGCTCTGCGACGTCACTTTGGCTGGTGAACCTCCTCCTTTCTAAGGGGGGGGTTCGTGCGGCGTCACAGCGACGTCACACGGCAAGCGTCCAATAGAGGCCGAGGGGCGGAGATGAGCGGGACGTAACATTCTGCCCACCTCCTTCCTTCCATATTGCCGGTGGAGGCAGGTAAGGAGATGTTCATCGCTCTTGCGGTGTCACACACAGTGATGTGTGAAGCCGCAGGAATGACGAACAACATCGCTAATAAGCAGAAAACGATTTTTTGTTTCAGGACGACCTCTCTGCAGCAAACGATTTTATCCACTTTTGCGATCGTTTAAGGTCGCTCATAAGTGTCATAAACTGTGATATTGTTAATGACGCTGGATGTGCGTCACAAACACCGTGACCCTGACGATAATTCATTAACGATATCGGAGCGTATAAAGCCCACTTTAGTCTATTGTGTTGTAAGAGTAAAACATTCAACATGCTTGTCATACCAAAGTTATAGCATCCCATCTGCCACATATTTTAGAATATAGCTATTATTATTTATTATTATTTATTATTATAGCGCCATTTATTCCATGGCGCTTTACAAGTGAAAGGGGGTATACGTACAACAATCATTAACAATACAAAACAGATTGGTTTATGAGGAGAGAAGACCCTTCCCGCGAGGGCTCACAGTCTACAGGAGGAGAGAAGACCCTGCCCGCGAGGGCTCACAGTCTACAGGGGATGGGTTAGGGTACAATAAGTGAGGACAGAGCTGGTTGTGCAGTGGTGTACTGGACTGACGGTTATTGTAGGTTGTAGGCTTGTTAGAAGAGGTGGGTCTTCAGGTTCTTCTTGAAGCTTTCCACGGTAGTGGAGAGTCTGATATGCTGAGGTAGAGCATCCCAGAGTATGGGGGAGGCACAGAAGAAATCTTGTGCACGATTCTGGGAAGAGGAGATAAGAGAGGAGTAAAGAAGGAGATCTTGTGAAGATCTGAGGTGGTGTGCAGGTAGGTACCAGGAGACTAGGTCACAGATGTAAGGAGGAGACAGGTTGTGGATGGCTTTGTATGTCATAGTTAATGTTTTGAGCTGGAGTCATTGGGCGATGGGAAGCCAGTAAGGGGACTGGCAGAGTTGCAAGGCTGGGGAATAGCAAGGGAAGAGGTGGATTAGGCGGGGCGCAAAGTTTAGGATAGTTGCGAGGGGTGCAAGAGTGTTGGAAGGGAGGCCAGAGAGCAGGAGGTTGCAGTAGTCAAAGCGGGAGATGATGAGGGCATGCACTAATGTTTTTGCTGATTCTTGGTTAAGGAAAGCTCGAATCCAGGAGATATTTTTGAGTTGTAGTCTGCATGAGGTGAAGAGGGCTTGGATGTGCGGCTTGAAGGATAGAGTAGAGTCAAGGGTTACTCCAAGGCAACAAGCTTGTGAGACTGTGGAGAGTGAGCAACCATCAAGTTTGATGGAAAGGCTAAATAATCTGAAATGAAAAAATGATTTATAACATTCTAATTAATTATAGTGATGAGCGAGAGTGCTCAGCATTGCTTGTTGCTCAATCAAGCATCACAGTTCTCGACACTCTTGATACTCGACTAAGTATCGGGGGCAATCAACAGCCATGCCTGAGGCCCTTCCCTGGAAGTTTTGTGTTTTTTTTTCAGCAACTAAGCATGGATGGATTGCCTGATAATCACGATAATACAGCAGGACATTTGTAACAGGTTTGGTGCTGGAGTCCCACATTGCCTTATGATACTTATGATAGATTTACATGTTTTTTCCTTTCTTTTGGTACAGCAATGGAAAATGTCAGTTTCTCTGCTAGCAGCTGTTGGCTAATTCCCCTCATATTCAGCTGGTCTGTGACCACAAGCTTTCCCCTTAAATTGTCACATGTGATACTCAGCATTAATAAAGCACACGGTCACTGGCTACATCCCCCATCCATGAACTTTTCTTGGCTTTGTATCAAAATAAGAAGTGCATGCGAATTTTTTTAAATTGAAATAAATAATTTTAAAAAAGTGCATGTGGTGTACCCAAATTTCATACCCAGTCATTATAAAATGAACAGCTGGGAGCTGGTATTGTCAGACTGGGGAGACCCATGCTTATTGCCCCCCCTCAAGCCTAAAGATAGCAGCCTGCAGCTGCCCAGGATTAGATATGACAATCCTGAGACTTTACCTATCTCTTCCTGATTTGCCCCGTGCAGTGGCAATCAGAGTAAAAACAGTAATAATAGCTGCCACTAAGCCCTAGATTAGTAATGGGAGGCATTTATGAGACCTACCTTATCACTAATCTGAAAATGTAAAGAAGTAAAAAAAAAATTAAAAAAAAGGAAATATTTCCAAGAAAGACCATTTCAGAACAAAATTGATGTTTAAAAATATATTTTTCTAATTTTATAAAAAAAATTGTACATTATTCATCAGATTTGTATTGTATCCTTCTCCATTTAAGATATGGAAATTGTAACCTTTAGGAAACTTTTATGAATTCCATGATAATTTACTTTTTGTAAATGAATACCAAACCAATGATCTATCATTTCACAGTAAAGTTGAATAGGAAAATAGTTTCAGATAAGTAAAAGTTCTTAAAATTGTTACCAGATAAAATGGCGCATCAAAAATAAAAAAATTAACTTTCCTAAAAAGTGTCTCTGTGGACAATTAAAAATACAAAGCTCTAACCCCTATGAAGAAACCTTTGATGAACTCCTTTTTTAGACAAAAACCAAACAAATCATCTACATTTCACCAGGAAAGTAAAACAGTAAAGGAAAACAATTTCATATACTGTATGTAAAAGGATTTAGAAGTTATTACCGCATAAAAAGGCGAGTCATATAAAAATAATTAATTTTCCAAAAATTGTCTATGTGGGCAATCAAGGATCAAAAATACAAAGCTCTAACCCTATGAAAATATACAGTTCTACTAGTTAATCAGACAAGGGATTTCATCTATTTATAATGGGTACTGAAAGTAATGACCCCTTTCAATTTTTCACTCTTTGTTTCATTGCAGCCATTTGGTAAATTCAAAAAGTTCAACTTTTTCTCATTAATGTGCACTCTGCACCCCATACCCTATCATGACAGAAAAAAAACAGATAGATAGTACAGCCATGAGTCTTCTTGGCAATGATGTAACAAGTTTTTCCACACCTGAATTTGAGGATCCTCGGCCATTCTTTCTTGCAGATCCTCTCCAGTTCCGTCAGGTTGGATGGTGATCGTTGGTGGACGCCATTCTCAGGTCTCTCCAGAGATGCTCAATTGGGTTTAGATCAAGGCTCTGGCTTGGCCGGTCAAGAATGGTCACAAAGTTGTTGTGAAGCTACTCCTTTGTTATTTTAGCTGTGTGCTTAGGGTCATTGTCTTTTTGGAAGGTGAACCTTCGGCCAACTCAGAGGTCCAAAGCATTCTGGAAGAGGTTTACTTACAGGATATCTCTGTACTTTGCCGCATTCACCTTTCCTTCAATTACAATCAGTTGTCCTGTCTCTGCAGCTGAATAACACCAACATTATTATTATTATTTATTATTATAGCGAAATTTATTCCATGGCACTTTACATATGAAAGAGGGTATACATACAACAATCATTAACAGTACAAAACAGACAGGTACAGGAGGAGAGAGGACCCTGCCCGCGAGGACTCACAGTCTACAGGGAATGGGTGATGGTACAATAGGTGAGGACAGAGATGGTTGCGCAGTGGTGTATTTGACTAAAGGCTGCCTTACATGGTACGACCGATTGTGCAATTTCACAATCGATCGTACCCGCCCCGTCCTTTTTGCGTCACAGGCAAATCGCTGCCTGTGTCGCACAAAGTCGGTAACCCCCGTCACGCGTACTTACCTCTAGTGCGACCACGCTGTGGGCGGCGAACGTCCACTTCCTGGAGTGGGAGGGACATTCGGCGTCACAGCGACATCACACGGCCGCCAGCCAATGGAAGTGAAGGGGCGGAGATGAGCGGGACGTAAGCATCCTGCCCACCTCCTTCCTTCACATAGCTGGCGGCGGCCGCGTGACGCAGGTGAGCTGTTGTTCTTCGTTCCCGGGGTGTCACACGGAGCGGCGTGTGCTACCACGGAAATGATGAACAACTAAATTAAACGATATTATGGAACCTAGCGACCAGAACACGACTCACGATTTGTGAGCGATACTGCGTCGCTTGGAGGTGTCACACAGGCTGGCATCGCCAGCGATGCCGAATGTGCATCACAAAAACTGTGACCCCGACGATCTATCGCACGATAATTTGTCTGGTGTAAAGCAGCCTTAAGGGTTATTGTAGGTTGTAGGCTTGATGGAAGAGATGGGTCTTGAGGTTCCTCTTCAAGCTTTCCACGGTAGGGGAGAGTCTGATATGCTGAGGTAATAGCATGATGCTGCTGCCACCACCACCATGTTTCACTGTTGGGATTGTTTTGGGCAGGTGATGAGCAGTGCCTGGTTTTCTCCTCACATACCACTTAAGGCCACTTTACACGCTGCAACATCGCTCAAGCGATCTCGTTGGGGTCACGGAATTTGTGACGCACATCCGGCCGCTTTAGCAATATTGTTGCGATTTTGAATCATCGCAAAAATGTTCAAAATCGCTAATCGGTGACATGCCCCCCTATCCTCGATTATCGCTGCTGCTGCAGCTAGCGATGTAGCTTCTCGTTGCTGCGGCAGCACACATCGCTATGTGTGACACCGCAGGATCGAGGAACCTCACCTTACCTGCATCTGCCCGCAATGAGGAAGGAAGGAGGCGGGCGGGATGTTACGTCCCGCTCATCTCCGCCCCTCCGCTTCTATTGGGCGGTGGTTCAGTGACGCTACTGTGACGTCGCTGTGACGCTGAACGAACCGCCCCTTAGAAAGGTCACAGCGTCGTCGCTAGGCAGGTAAGTAGTGTGACGGGTCCGCTCGATATTGTGTGCTACGGGCAGCGATTTTCCCGTATCGCACAACCGATGGAGGTGGGTACGCATGCTAGTGATATCGGTCACGATATCGCAGCATGTAAAGCGGCCTTTAGAATTATCACCAAAAAGTTCTATCTTCATCTCATCAGACCAGAGAATCTTATTTCTTATAGTCTGGGAATCTTTTATGTGTTTTTTTGCAACCTCTATGTGGGCTTTCATATGTCTTGCACTGAGGAGAGGCTTCTGTTGGGCAAGTCTGCCATAAAAATCAAAAAGACTGCTGGAACACAATTCTAAAAGTGACAGGATGTTAGCCAAAAAATACACAATCTATATGAAGTGAAAGCTGCACACCAAATTCAGAGAAATATGAACAAGCATGACTGCTTTATAATACATAAGGAATGAAAAATACAATTAGCCATATGAAAAATAGAAAAAATTGAAATGTGACGCTGAGGATTATTTGAAAAAAGAGATAATTAGCTAATGTATTGATCAATTCATTACTGCCCCATGACCAACTTCACGGTAATCTCTTATTTATGGGGTCCCTAGCCAAATAATACCTCTATATGCGGTTAAAACCTGCTTGTGTGCATGGGTACCTAACCAAATGTTACCTCTATGTGCGGTCGAATCCTGCTTGTATATGGGAAGCAAGGGACCTGGCTATATAGGAAATTGAATAAACAGAGATTACTGTGAAGTGGTAATGGGGCAGTAATGAATTGATCAATACATTAGCTAAATATCTTTTTATTTTCAAATAATTCTCAGCAGTTATGCAATGTCACATTTCAATTTCTTCAATTTTTCATATGGCTAATTGTATTTTTCATTCCTTATGTATTATAAAGCAGTTATGCTTGTTCACATTTCTCTGAATTTGGTGTGCAGCTTTCACTTCATATAAACTCTGCCATAAAGACCTGACTGGTGGAGGCTGCAGTGATAGTTGACTTTGTGCAACTTTCTCCCATCTCTCTACTGCATCTCTGAAGCTCAGCCACAGTGATCTTGGGGTTCTTTTTTACCTCTCTCACAAGGCTCTTCTCCCATGATTGCTCAGGTTGGCTGGATGGCCAGATCTAGGAAGAGTTTTGGTGGTCCCAAACTTCTTCCATTTAAAGATTATGGAGGCCACTGTGCTCTTCGGAACCTTGAGCAATTCAGAAATCCTTTTGTAACCTTGGCCAGACCTGTGCCTTGCCACAATTCTGTCTCTGAGCAACTTGAGCATTTTTTTTGACATCATGATTCTCATTTGGTCTGACATGTACTGTTAGCTGTGAGGTCTTTTATAGACAGGTGTGCGCCTTTCCAAATCAAGTCCTATCAGTTTAATTAAACACAGCTGGACTCGAATAAAGGAGTAGAATCATCTCATGGAGGATCACAAAAAATGTACAGCATGTGACTTAAATAATAGTGTCTGAGCAAAGGGGCTGAATACTTATGACCATGTGATATTTCAGTTTTTCTTGATTAATAAATTTTCAAAAATGTCTATATTTCTGGGTTTTTCTGTCAAGATGGGAGATGGGGTGCAGAGTTAATGAGAAAAAAAAATTAGCTTTTTTGAATTACCAGATGGTTGTAATAAAACAAAGAGTGAAAGATTTCAAGGGGTCTGAATACTTTACGTAGCCACTGTAAATCACGAAAATAAAAATGAGGAGAAGTAATGGAAATTTACTTTTGGCAAGAGAGAAACAGACAGTAAAAGCTTCTGTTGACAAATAAAATAATTCCACCCAAACTTCCTCAGGGAAGGCAAATATATCCTCCTGATATATTTCAAGCTAACAGTTAAACATTGCACAAACACAAACAACACAGGAACATTCTCTTTAGGCAACATCAAATAGAAAGACATTCTGATGGACTCCTTGTAAGATATATCATCACTGTATTATTAGAAACATGACCTTTGCTAAGAGCAAAATGACCCCCTTGGGAAGTGTTTTGGGCTAGATCTCATCCATCCCATTATACAATAGTTTATTTACCCTTCCAAAGAGTATTTATATGGTCCTTGTGTGCAGACAACAGGACACACAGAAGAGAATCCGAGAAGCCGCCCATTCATCCACAATGAAGAACCTGGTCACTTTACTGTGCCTGATCTCCGCTCTTGTTGTCTCAGGTAAGACCGATTGAGTCACTACACATTATATACACATAGGGCACCAAGGAGTGTTGTCGAACTTTATTGCAAAGTTCCTCTATCATTTTAAACAGGTTAAATGCAAGTTCTTATGGATCTTGTACATCTCTGGTAAATCTGGTTTGCTGTAACAATTTTCACATATTGAAAAATAAAAAATGGTGAAATCAGACCTGATTTAAATATGCCCCAAAACATACCATGGATTCATCACTTACCAAATCAAGTGGTGTGTTCACATAGACCAAACATTCTTAGCCAGAGATGGTTTTATTTAGAACCATTTTTACGCTACATAGATGATTTGTTAAAACTTGTGATTGACCTAAAAGGTTAATTCTCTTAAAATAAAAGTGATGGATGAAGAGAAACTCCAAACATGGTATAAGAATACAAAAACAAAAGTTAAGACACTTATTATATGATTAAAAAAAACGTTTTTAAGTTTGATGCTCAAGTCACCATAGGGCCAAATGTTGGAAGTGATATATATCCTGTCTTGTTTGGTAAAAGAAAATTCGATAACAATCAATATACTAATCTTTACACCCTAATGCCTCTTTATTTTATGACTCTCACCAGATAATATCAGTGAAATATCCCCTTTTTTCAGCTTCTACCTATAAATGTTATTCGGGCTTCTACATTAACTCTACAAAATTTAATGAGTCTGAGATTGAATGTCTTGGAGATCGATGCATGACCGCTTCCCAATATCTTGACAGAAGTGAGGGTAACTTATTTTTTCTTTAGCAAAATTACAGCATTACCCCCTCAGTTCTTGTTTTCTGATGATTATTTTCTTTTTTTAGAAGGTTATGTTCTGTCTCTTCCTAGTAGCAATGAATACAACCGCTCTAATTATCAGTCCCTAAGATAACTGTATGATTTTACTCACTCTACGGCTTCCACAGATAGCTCAACTCAGCACAACGATGACTTGTAGAAAGACCAGGAGAAACGCTGTAGTTTTCTTCTAGAATCTTGTATTAAGTACAAAGTAAATTCAGGTGAAAAGGAATAATCTGTACAGGGTTGCAGAGATGTCTCATCAGCAATGGTTTCCCTAGACTAAACTGAAGGAGAAGGGAGGAGCATTCTATACAGAAGCCAACTAAGGGAGGTACATAGGGACAAACTTCATGCAGTCTAATCTACCTAGTAACAATAAAAGAATTTCCTGATAGGAGAAAAAATATGCAATGCAAAAATTACATACAACAGGTTGTTCCCATTCATGGGACACAACACTCCCCGTCTGAAATCATATGATTTCACAAGTCCTTTCACGACGTAAGGAGTCGATCCTGTCCCTCGATGTCACGAAACCTGTAACGAGAAAAGAGACAAACACAAAAAAATGCAACGTAATGCACTGAATTCAAGTCCATGCTTTGTTGATGACGCATTGTCCTTGCGTAAAAGATGAAAAAGTAGAAAAATGTTAAACATGAATTCAAGTTCAACAAACCCATCTTCAGATTGGGGAAGCCGCAAACATGCCAACTCTTCCTCCAACCCAATAATCCAACGGTAAAGTTTTAATCCAAAGGAAAAGTTCAAGGTTCATTAGACACGGACAGTTGTGTCTCCGTACAGCAGGGGTAAGGAAAGGTACGCTCCCCGCTGTGGCAGTGTCCAACGACAAAGTTAGTTCATGTAACGTCCTCCTTTGGTAAAAGTAGCACGAGTTCGGTGACTGGACGAATCACACACATGTGCCAGCCGTGGCACGTTGAAGACTTGTAGTCGGTGAAACAGTGAGCAGTGTGAACAAGACAAGCTACGGCTCGTACCTCAGATGACCAACTTGAGAAGCACTCGAAACGATGAGATCTCAACTTCTGTTTTGATGTCACTGAAGTGTAGCGAGCGGAGACGACCGGTCTAATTTCCTTGTCGGATTCTGGTTCCACCAACTCGTACATGTTGCTGGCGTAGTTATCGCAGGTCTCCTCGTATACGATACTTGGAGGTGTCAGCCACATGTTGTCGCCGAGTTTGGATGCAGCAGTGAGTCTCGTTCCTCGGTCAGCTGGATTTTGTTCGGTGGGAATGTGGTGCCACTGTTCAGCATGATCTCTGTCGAGGATATTTTGCGTAATCTCGACAAAGCATTTCTCCATCTCTGGTTGTCTTTCCAAAGTGCGTTTTAGAGAGGAGGACCTTGCGGTTGCTTGCTGGGAGTTGTTTGGCAACCTTGGCCTTGGAGACCGAAAGGGTAATGGGGCTACCCAACTGTTAGAGTCATTTTGAGAGAACTCTTTATCCATAATCTTTATGAATTCTTTGTCTTCTCTCATCAAAGCCAATTTGTTGTCTTCGTTTGTAGACTCGAACGCTGTTGACCCGAAGTCGTCATCCCAGAGATGATATGCGTTTGCGCAGTCGGGAGGCTGCTGTCACCACCTGGTGTCGCTCAGCCTGTCTTTCACCCCGTAGTGATGCGGACATGGTTGAAAGTGAGTGCCGCGACTGTTTGGGAGAATGTGCGTCTTGTAGGAGGAGATCGCGTCGGGACTCTTCACTTTGCCTACGCAGACGTTTCCTATGATCACCCAGCTTAAGTCGTAGCGCTGAGCGAATGGCGCATCGTGTGGCCCGTTGATGTGTTGGCGTACTTTGTGTAGCCGGAGGATGTCCCTTCCAATCAGAATCAGGATTTTTGCACTATGATCAAGAGGTGGGATCTTGCTGGCAATAGTTCTCAGGTGAGGGTGGTGAAGAGCTGCCTCTGGCGTTGGAATCTCTTCCCGGTTAGCCGGTATCTGGTTGCACTCGACGAGTGTCGGTAGAGGTATCTCTACGGTATTTTCCAGAGATGTTACCACGAGACCACTGGCTCTTCTTCCGCAAGCTTCTGAGATGCCGCTGCAAGTGCCTAGTGTATAAGGGTAGGCATTTCCTTTTAAGCCGAACAAGTCAAAGAGTTCAGACCTGGCGAGTGACCTGTTGCTCTGGTCATCCAGGATGCTGTACACCTTCACGGCCCTTTCTGGGTGACCTTTGGGATATACCCTTACTAGGCATATTTTCGCACAAGACTTGTCCCAGAGATCTTCTCCGCAGACTGCGGTGCACGATGAGGATACTGTGAGGTGGTTTACAGCTTGGCCTATACTCTCCCCGCCATGACTTGTGGTAGGAGAAGGTGTAGGTGCAGGATCAGGCTGAGATGGGTGCAGCGCTTGTACGTGATCTGTGCTGTCACACTCTATGCACTTAATTGTAACATTACAGTCCTTGGCAAGGTGTTCTGTAGAGGCACAACACCTGAAACATACCCCAAACCTTTTTAAGAGTTCCTTTCGTTCTTGAAGGGGTTTCTTCCTGAAGCCAATGCACTTCTTCAGGGGGTGTGGCAGTTTGTGAATAGGACATTGGCGGTTCGGATTTTCCGCCTTCCCGCCTTCAGTGCCATTGTCTGGTGCTGACGGTGTAGGTGGTAGAACGTCGGTCTTCTTGACTGATACTGGGCCCCTACGTTTTCTGTCATTCTGATGAGGGCTCTCATATCTGGGAGCCGGTGAAGTGGAGCCGGTGGGTTCTCCACAGGTGAAGCTGGGGTCTGCCTTACGTTCCGCGATGCCGTTGATGAACTCACAGAAGTAGGAGAATGGAGGGAAGGAGACTTGGTGCTCTTTTTTATAGTTTGTTCCTACCGTAGTCCACCTTTCCTGCAAGTTGTAAGGTAACTTGGCGACTATGGGTTTCACCCCACGAGCGGTGTCCAGGTAGCTGAGGCCAGGTAGGTGTGTGTCTGTTTTGGCCAGCTGGAGCTCGGACAGCAGGTCGCTGAGTTCCTGGTACTTTGAAGCATCCTTGCCAGATATTTTGGGGAGGTCGTATAGTTGTTTCAGTAATGCATCTTCAATTGCTTCAGGACTGCCGAAGCCTTTCTCTAGCCTGTCCCATGCGGTTGCGAGACCAGTTGTTGGGTTGCTGATGTAGACGGATCTGAGTCTCTTGATTCTCTCAGTAGACGGTGGTCCTAGCCACCTGATTAGCAAGTCCAGCTCTTCAGCAGCTGTAATGCCGAGGTCACGCGTTGCGGTTTTGAATGCACACTTCCACCCTCTGTAGTTTTCGGCCTGGTCGTCAAACTTTGTGAGACCGGTGTTGGTAAGTTCTCGGCGAATCATGTACCTCGCAAAGTCGGACATGTCTGATCTTTCCGACGTTGGGGGCACATTTGCTGGCTGCGTGGTGCTGGTTGCGTGATTCGTAGCTTCTTGGTTCGGGAACATGGGAAAGTAAGGAGTGGCGTAGGCGTTTAGACTAGTGACCGCCGGTTTGGTGTGTACAGTCTCTGTTGTATGCGGGTCTGGAACTACACAGTTGTTGGGAGTGTAGCGCCTTGCCGGCATGTTAGGTTGCATGTAAACATGGGCATACGGAGGTTGCTGATGCGCAGGGTGTGGCTCTGCATTGAAATATGAAGCTGGTTCAGGCTTGAAAGTCTGAGGTGCATTGGACTGACCTGGAAGGCTGGAAGCTGTAGGTGGATCAGTGTCTTGAGGTTCTGGAGAAGTGTTAGCACTGACGGGAATGTTGATGGTAGTTGGCGGTTCGTCGGCTTGGCTCTGCACGTAATCTCTTGTACGCTTAAGTGAGTCTTCTGTGTTGAGATCACACAAACTGGCGCTGCCTTCTTGGCTCCCACCCAGAGCTTGCTCAAAGACTTTTAGCCTTGCCATGGCCGCCACATGTTCACATTCCTTCTGAAGGGCTTCAATTTCTGCTTCCTTGCGTGCAGATTCTGCTTTCATCTCCGCTTCCTTGCATGCAGATTCTGTTTTCATCTCTGCTTCTCTCTGGGCGAAGATGGCGTGTACTTTTGTTGTTTCTGCTTCAGCGCGCGCCTTTATGAGCTGCTCGCTGAGGGTTGAGTACCTTGATGAGCCTGATTTGAGTGAGTGCCTTGAGCTCTTAATGGACCTGGATTTGTAAGATGCCGCTCCTGACATTTGCGCAATTTTTGCTTCAGTCTCGCTCACAATGTCGCGCACAGTTTGGTCTCGTTCAGCATTAACGTGTTGGAAGTCCTGTAGTTCTTTTTGAGACTCAGACGTATTTGATCTCAGCAGGGTAGAGGAATATTTTTTACAAATCTCTTTGTAGGACTGGTATGCTGAGTACAGTTGTTCAAGCGCTCCCTCTGATGGTAGCTCATGAGCACCGGGCGCAGATAAAACAGTCACTTGTTTTTGCACTCTTTGCCACAATAATGCTGTCTGGGTAAACAGTTCACTTCTGGCTGTTTCTAGGTTCTCTTTAACCTTCCATGTTGGTTTGGTCAACCGCTTAGATCTTTCACTGTAATGTAAGTGTGAGACCATGTCTTCCTCTTGTTGCTTTAAAGCAGGTAGGGAAAGTGTTCTCTTTGACTCCATCAGGAGGGGTGAATGCTGCTCTGCACTGGTTGTCATGAAAACAATACAATGTTGCAATCTCTACAGCCAGCAGCCTGTTTTGCAGGATGTATTTTCAGAGTCTCTGGCTGCAGTTTACAATTAGCTTATGGGGGATTCTTGGTTTATAGCTGCACACAGTTCTGATAACAGGTTAATACTTTACAAAGCACTTTGTCTTAAGCTGCTATAAAGGTTTATGCTGTGGCTTGTTATCAACCCCTTGGGGTAATCCTTTCTCTGGATTGTATGCAGTATAGCACTCCTGGAAACAGGTTCTTTACTGATATATGTATACTACTCCCGGTCACAGCTAATCCTTTTCACTATTCTGTCTCTTAATAGTAGCAATGAATACAACCGCTCTAATTATCAGTCCCTTAGATAACTGTATGGTTTTACTCACTCTACGGCTTCCACAGATAGCTCAACTCAGCACAACGATGACTTGTAGAAAGACCAGGAGAAACGCTGTAGTTTTCTTCTAGAATCTTGTATTAAGTACAAAGTAAATGCAGGTGAAAAGGAATAATCTGTACAGGGTTGCAGACATGTCTCTTCAGTAATGGTTCCTCTAGACTAAACTGAAGGAGAAGGGAGGAGCTTTCTATACAGAAGCCAACTAAGGGAGGTACATAGGGACAAACTTCATACAGTCTAATCTACCTAGTAACAATAAGGAATTTCCTGATAGGAGAAAAAATATGCAATGCAAAAATTACATACAACAGGTTGTTCCCATTCATGGGACACAACAGGTTATATGTTTAAATCAATACTAAAAAGCTGCGCAAATGAAACCATGTGTGGGACCAACGGTTCAGTAGCAATAGAAAATGTAAAGTATCGATTCTATGCCAAATGCTGCACCGGACACTTCTGCAATACTGATGGATATGAACGTGAGTGTCACAATGGCAATAATGATATAGGAATAATTGACTGGTAAATAAAACCAAAATCTTATTCAAGTTCATAATATTTAAACTTTTTAAAAAACTATTTTTACTTCCTGTAACTTTTACAGATTTTTTTGTAAATGTGAAAAGAGATGAGTGAACCCCTTTATCAAACCGAACCCAAATTGAACGTGAGTCTTTATCCCAGCCTTTACACATTTTACTCAGAAGATCTCCTGACCGCAACCACGTGTTTTCAGGAGGTGACCCGAGTTCATTAGTCACACTGCTGGGTGCTCACCAGCGATGCTGTACCCGGTGATTCTGTTGCTTCTGGGTCCATGTGTTCACATCTGCTATGGTAACATCTATATCAAAGTGGCTAAATGGACCTTTGCTGACGTCATGTCCATGTTCTGGTCACATGGGTATGATGTCAGCAGAAACCTCCACAAACCTATCTGATACGAGGAAGCAACATTATTTTTCTGAGTCCACGTGGGCATGGAGTTGATTATAATAGAAGCGGCGGTGTGGGTGTAAGACCCCCAGATGAGTGGGTCCACCATAATCATGCAATCCTGCATGCTCACCATCTGGGGTTTTACCCCTAGACCCCTGCTTCTATGATAATCAACGCAATGCCCACTTGGACTTAGAAAAATAATGTATAATCTAGCTGAAAACGTCGGACTGCATTTTGAAATGACATCATACTTGGAAGGAGCCCGTAGAATCTAGTGTGTACTGTCAGTATCATGGTATAAAAATAAATTAATGAAACAGTCGGCGTTGGGCCCTCCTATATTATGATACCCAGCACAGATAAAGCCCATGGCTACAGGCTGCAGCATCCAGCCATGCGCTTATGTTGGCTGTGTATCAAAATAAGAGAAATTGCATTTGTTTTTTTAATTATTTAAATAAATAATGAAAATTAACAGGATGCGTTCCTGCAATTTTGATACCCAGCCATGATAAAGTCTCACAGCTGGGGCTGCTATTCTCAGACTGGGGAAGCCTATGGTTATAAGGCCACTCAGCCTAAAAGTAGCAACCTGTAGCTGTCCGAGATTGTCGCATCCATTATATGCAACAAGCTAGCCACTTTACCAGCTTTCCCAATTGCCCTAGTGCCATAGCATTTGAGGTAATGTGGGGTAAATACAAGCGCACAGCTGTCATCAAGCCCAAAATTAGGGATGGTAAGGGGTCTTCTATGAGAGTTCAAAGAAATACACAAACATAGAAAAAAACCTTTATTTGGAATAAAATAAAAAAAACTCTTTCACCACTTTACTAACCCCAAAACACTCAGGTCTGACGTAATGCACACAAGGTTCCTCGACGGTCCTGGTTTGCTACATCTGACATTGGAGAAACCAAAAACATGTCCGTTCTCTTTAGGCTCCAGGAAACACTGAAGAGGAAGACATGGCTGGCAGCAGTGATGTCACTCAGTTCATCGGAGGTTCTACCCGGGTTGCCACGGTATGACCTCTGGGGACCTGAAGCACCCTAGCTTAAAGTGCGGAGCCATGTCCCGCACCCTGACAGCAGTTTAACAGTGACAGTGCCAGCATGGAGGTCAGTGTTGAAAGGCTGGCAGGGAGCGTAATAAGGCCGCTGGAAGGTAAAGAGGACCCTGGGAACCTTTCTGCTTTGATCGCAACTTACCTGCGTGACGTTACCGCTGATCGCAGCACTGCCTCTGTTAAAGTGCGGGGCCATGTCCTGTTCCCGCCAGCCCTTCAACACTGATAATGCTGTCTGAGGAGTGTGTATGGGGCAGCCGCACCTCAATGCTGACATTGTCACTGTTAAAGTACTAGTTTAGGACTTGTCCCTGCACTTTAGGCCAGAAGATTTATTCTGTGTTTGTGTTTATTTACGTTCACTTACAGATTTGTGATGGGGTGTCATAGATGCCTGTCATTACTAATCTAGGACTTAGTAGCAGCTGTGGACTGTTATTAATTCCTTATTACCACAATTGCTACTGCACAAGAGCAATCAAATGAGCCGGGTAAACCGTCAGCCTTGTCGCATGTAATAGATGTGACAATCTCGGGCATCTACAGGTTGCTAATTTTAAGCTTGGGGGCCTAATAACCATAGCACTTGCCAGTCTGAGAATACCAGCCCCAGTTTTCGGGCTTTTTCATGACTGGGCATCAAAATTGGAGGGAACTGCACATCATTTTTTTAATTATTTATTTAAATACTTAAAAAAAAGCCACATGCGGTTCCTCTTATCTTCCTACACAGCTAAAAAAAGCACAGGGCTGGATGCTGCAGCCTGTGGCTATGGGCTTTATTTCTGCTGGGTATTAGAATATGGAAGGACCCTACAACAATTGTTTTATTTATTTAATTATTGTTATACCATGATATTGACTCGCAGGTAGCGCCTGTAATTGGATGCAGGCAGAAACTATCAAACAGGTTGGGGGCACGTCTGACTGCAACCAATCACGGATAGTAGCCGGCCAGTGGGCGGCAACATCAGGGAAAGCAGTGCATATGTGATGAGCGGCAAAGGAAGTGAAGGAGAGGCTGCAAGAGCAGCGTACAGCCGCGTGTGAGCAGTGTGACAGCCGACCCGGTGAATCGGTGAGTATGAAGCGCTTGCTCCTACCCCTTTGTGCCAGATTCCAAATGTATTTTTTGAAATAAGATGTTCGTGGCAAAACTGAACCAATCATCAAGTTTTAAGTGTAATGCTCTTGTTTGCCGAGCCAAATGAACAAGCTCAGGCTCGTACCAAACCTGAGTTTGGTGAGTCTTTATCAAAAAGGTTCACTCATCTCTAAATGTGAACAATTTTTGCTTACAGGCTAAAATTCTATACAAATATAATTACTTTAAAGGTCAGAGCAATGTTCTCAAACTCCAGTACTCAAGGTCCACAAGCAGTGCATGTTTTCAGGATTTCCTTATCACTGTACAGGTGTTGGAATTATCCCCTGTTCAGGTTATTAAATTATCACCTGTGCAATACTAAGGAAATCCTGAAAACATGCACTGCTGGTGGCGCCAGAGAAGTGGAGTTGAGGAACCCGGGGTTAGAACACTGGAGATCAAAAAGTGAGAAATTTGTGCTACTGTATCTGTTGAACTTTTAAATTTTCAGAATATTCATTACAAATTACAAATGTGAATCCAGAATTTAAACAAGAAAGTATCATTTTACTACATCAAGCCGAAATGTTATGTAATTGAGCAAAAACATTAAAGGATATCTCTCAGCTGGTATTTGATATGTAATCCAAGAGCAGCACGTCAAAGGGACAGAGACTTTAATTCCAGTAATGTGCAGTGCCGTAACTATAAACTTCGGGGCCCCAGGGCAAAACTTCATAGTGGGGCCCTTCAACATTTCAATTACTAGAGGTTGTGCGGAACGTGGTGAAGCTTGCTACGCATTGTTGTATACAACACACTGGCTTCACCACATTCTGAAAGACCTTTAATAGATTTTGTTTATGATGCAAGTTTTAGAAGTTAAATATTCAGTGAATATGTTTTGAATATTAATAAGGTGAATAATTCCAAATATTGCACAATTTTCTAATAACTGTATATGTTTATTAAATATTAAGTATTTTTAAACAGTATATCTTTAAACTTTGCTCACTTAAACATATTATTACTTAAACATTACCAATTTGTTCAGTTTTAAACAGCTACTTAAACATTTGTTTGCTAATGCTAGGTTCACATTTCCATTATTTTAAATCCGTCAGGTCCATCATTGCGACTGAGCGATGGATCCGTCGTTTTTTAGATGTCAACTGACGCAACGGATGTGTTATTGCACAGGATTCCGTTCACAAAGATTGTCCGTTACATCCGCTGTGCATCCGTTTTTTGATGTATCAGTCATGATCCGTTTGTGTTTGGGACAGCCAGTGGGTGTGCCAAACATGCTGGGCATGCTCAGTAGAGCATGACTGAATCCAGCGCTGGATTCCGCCGTAAGACGGATTACGACGGAATCTAGCACCATAGACAAACTTTACAAGCTTGACGGATTGAGACGGATTCCTGTGCGGTGCGGTAATTTTGACGACCCAAAAAACGTTACATTCTGCATTGTTTACGCCCGGCGGTCAGTTCAAAAACAACTGATGCGCCGCGCAGCGGATGCAACGCAAGGTCATCAGTTGCAATCTGCCACTGATACAAGTCTATGAGAAACAAGAGACTCCGCCAAACAGATTCCGTTGTTTACTAGAGCCGCGGATTGTGACTGATACAAATTGATGGAAATGTGAACCTAGCCTACTTTCAGAGAAGTGAATTCATCAATTACTTTGCCAAAGTTGATCTGTTGAGCTTGATCATTCTCAATTGAAAGTAAAGCTAAGCTGCTGAGTCTTTCTTGAGCCATAGTAGTTCTCAAGTCATTTTTTATGAGTTGAAGCTTAGAGAAGGATCGTTCAGCCTTAGACACAGGAACAGGAACAGTCAAATACATGATGCACGCTGTGCAAACATCTGGATAGCTTGATGAAAGTGAAGAATGCTCGACTATTAGGAAATCAGCAAATTATATGTGCACTGTGTCCAGCCACTCTCTCCAGAAGGATAGAGACTGGAGCTGACATTTCTGCCTCCCCCATCAGGTGCCAGATATCAAATACAATCCCTTACCACAGGTACAGCAGCAGTCACTATTGCTCCCTCCCGGTTGTGAGGAGAGTGGGGGTTGTTCACAGCTCTGATTATTGAAAACAAGAGGCAGATGACTGAGAAGATAGATTATGATACCGCATGACCCAGTGCCGGGAGGAATGTGTGATTATGGAGAATGCCCCCTCCTCCCTCTCTCCCCCTCACAGCAGTATAGACCTGCACCCTCGCAGCAGTATAGACCTGCACCCTCGCAGCAGTATAGACCTGCAGACTGGAGAGGGGCAGGGCTTCTCACAGTTTGTCACAGAGATATTTGTGTCTGTTGAGACTGTCTCTCTCCTCTCAAAAAAAGACCTCAGTGTCAGTGCACGTCGCATCGCGGCCGCTGCCTGAACTATTGGCTGAGTCAACGCCTGGCACAACAACACACGATCAGCTAACAGTCTACTGTCTGCCATAGAGCTCCTGTTACTAAGCAAAATAGCAGTTCCCCGTTTAAAGTAAACAAACAAAAAACATTTGTGCTTGCACTTTCATGGATCTTTTCATTATTTTTATTAACTTTAAACTCGAATAATATAGGAGCTGGGTATTTTATGAGAAATTAAAGTATTAAAATACATTTTTTTGCCATCAGTTTGGGGCCCCTTGGGTGTTTGGGGCCCCGGGGCAGTGCCTCAGCTGCCCCGATTGTAGTTACGGCCCTGGTGATGTGTCAATTACTTGGCTGTGTGCAGCTGTTTCAATGAAATCTGGATTTTGTCAATAGGAGATTATCACTACAGTACTAGCTGTCTCATGCCTCCTAGTCCTGCTGTTTTTAAGAAATTTGCTCACACCACTGATTAGCAGCTGTCAATTTCTGTCAACATACAGAGTACACAGAAAGCTGACAATCTGTGTTGTGGGTGTGATTATACAGGACTCAGTATTCTGAGTATTGCTAGATCTGCAGTAAATAAAATGGTGATTGTATCAAAATGATAGTGTACAGACCAGAAAGTAAAAATCACTAGAATCAAGGTCTCAGCTTTTATATTACAATGCTCTCAGATTACATAGGTGAAACCTGCTGACAGATTGCCTTTATATGTTTTAAGTAAATACCCAATCCAAATATTTCATTTTGTGTATTTCTCCAGTTATTGCCGAAGATCCAACACCGAATGGTGTAAAATGTCCAAACGCCTTCTGTATCGGCACTTTTGAGGAATGTAACAGTACCAAGGAGATAAACTGCACTGGATCCATGAACAGATGTTTCCAATATAAGGGACAAATACGCTATCCTGGTAAGAAATATGTATGTCCTAAAGGATTTTAGGTAACAAGTAATAGTAACAAGTTTTGTTACTATTAATCCATGTAAAATAAAAGGTCATAGAGTTCTTGTGTAGAGATGGGCGAATCTAAACTGTAAAATTTAGGGTCTGTACCAGACACCTAGCATCCGTGCATGGTTCCCAAACAAGAACTGCTCAGGGAAGTCCATGTTACTATTCGGTTATGGCTGCCCAGATAACAAATAATAAAAATAAGTATATGAAGCAAAATGGGGATAATAGCATTACAATTATACTTGTCGAGTTTCCACACAGCTACCACACTGTTTCCAGGTCCTTTATTATATCTTATGAATATTCACTGTTTCCCTTTTCCACCCTTCATAACAGCATCTGTAATTGCAATCATAAAGCGCCCTTCCCTCTTGTGCTGGCATCTGTGATTGGCTGCCCTCATGCTATCTGTCTGGGTCCCCACAGTAAAATGTAAAAATAAATATATAATTGGTAAAAATGGCTTATTGTCCCCCATATTTTTATATCCAGTAAGGATAAAGCAGACAGCTGGAGGTTGAAGTCCCCAGCTGTCTGCAAAATCTTGGCTGTGTATCAAATTATAAGGCCCCCAGGCAGATTTTTTTTAAATTATTCAAATAAATAATTTAAAAAATGGCATTGGTTCCCCCCAAGTTTGATACCAAGACAAGATAAAGCATACATCTAGGGGATGGTATTCTAAGGCTGGGGAGACCTATGGTTATTGGGCCCTAACCAACTTAAAGACAGTAGCCTGAAGCTGCCCTAGAATTGGCATACCCTTTAGATGCACAATTCCTGGTGCTTACCTGGCTCATCTCGATTGCCATGATGCGGTGGCAATCAGTTTAATATAAGGGGTTAATGAGAGCTGGGATTTGTTGAAAAATCTATAGGACTCTCCATTACTAATCATATAAGTAATATGAAATGAACACAAATCACAGAGAAAAATCCTTTATTCAAAGAAAACAAACATCCTCTTTCTCCAAATTATTAACCCTCAAAACATCATTGCAGGCCTGAAATAATCAACATGAAGACTTCCCACAATGATCCTGGCTCTGCTACATCCAGATGGCACAGTGTTTGGCCATAATATGAAACTTGACTGATTACTGCAGTGTCCAGGAAACACTGACCTGACAGATCCCCAGCTGTAAGAGTGGTGAAGTCAGTGAGTTCACCTGAAGTAACAGCTAGGGTACACACAGTACCCCAACTGTGACCTATGGTGAACTTACCTGAGCTGAACTCACTGAACTTAATTCTGGTAATCTGGCATTAATTTCAATGGTCCTGGATTGACGGATTATTGACTTCAATGGATTACCTGATTAACCCACACCATTGCAGTCAATAAATTGGTAATCTGGCTGCATTGAATTCAATGCTGGCTTATCAGACTTCCCACACATTTTGCTAATTCAAGATTGAGTTCAATGAGTTCATTTAAAGTGAGTTCACCTGAAGTCACAGCTTTGATACCATGCTATGACCTCAGATGAACTCATTGAACTCAATCACGGATTAGCCTATATGTGCAAGTTGAGTAATTATTTGCAGACATTTATTCAATGTTCAATGAGTTTAACTCAGATGAGTTTATCTGAGGTCAGAGCTGAGGTACTGTGGAAACCCCAGCTCTAATCTCGTAAATTCACTGACATTACCGCTCTTACAGTTGTGTATTTGTCATTGGTTTTCAACAACCTCATTGATCAGTCATGTTTTCTAATGTGGGCTGCTATTTTTAGGCTGGGGATTGCCTAATAACTATGGGACTCCCCAACGTGAGAATACTATCCCATTATCTTGACTGGGTATAAAAAATGGAAGGGACCTCATGCCATTTTTTTAAATTATTTATTTCAATAATTAAAAAAAGCCACCTGGGTTTCCTCTTACTTTGATACACAACCAAGATAATGCAGACAGCGGGGGGCTGAAACCTCCAGCTGTCTGTTTTATCTGCACTGGGTACCAAAGCATGGGGGATCCTACTTCATTTTTTCCAATTTTACACTTTTTACACTCCATTTCAGGGATCCAGACAATTAGAATAAGGGAAACTAATCACAAACACCAGAACAGAGAGTGAGGTGTAGTCTGACTGCAACCAATCACAGATGCTGTTAAAGATGGTAGCTGGGGTAAGAAGTGACTATTCGTAAGGTATAATGAGCGGACAAGGAAAAAATGGGACAGCCACATCGAAATTTAGTAAATACATTTGTCCTGCTTTAATTGCCATTTTACGGACATATCATTGGTGCAGCCTGTGCAGCCATACAGGGGCCCAAAAGGTTGGGGGCCCATTTGTATCTCCAAGGGAGATGGAATTGTGTATTTTGATGAGTTCTTGACCTGTAAAGGACCCATATATTGTTCTTTCATAGAGGCCCTCTTCTGTCTATGATCGCCAGTGCCCCTAGCCTTTACTACCACCATTTTATAGCACTTACCGTTGGTTACCTTAAACTTTTATGGGGTTTGGGGTCCAGGCTAAAGTTTCGGTCAAGTCAGGTCTTGAACTGGACTTTTTAAATTTGTCCGGACCCAAACATCTGCGGTTTTGCTCATCTCTTTTCCTTTACTGTGCAAATTAGGTTATGTGGAAACTGTCAGATAGTATTAAAACTGTAACAAAGGATTTTTGCTTAAAGTATGTACATATTCTAAGTATTAACGATGTATGGGTTTTTCTTTTTTTTCAGAAGATACATGGAAAAATGTTTCTGCCCTGGGTTGTACTAATTATATTGCCTGCAAATATAATTTTAAAAATGTCATAGCGGCTCCAGAACGACCAGGGATAGAATTAATCTGTTAGATGCTACATGATCATCTGAGCATCTCTAATGAATCAATGAATAAATAATTGCAATCAAATCTGATGATTTTCCCAATAAAAGCCTTCCCAAACCTGTCTAATAAAGATTATTCAGTTATCATTCATTGTTTAAGGCATCTAATTTGTTAAATATCAATTAATTAGTCATAGTGTTGTAAGAGTAAAACAGTCAAGATGCTTGTCATACCAGACATCTTTGTCATACCATTTTATATTTTAGAATAAAGGTATAGCTAAATAATCTGAAATAAAATCATTTTTCCCTCGGCAGTGCTTGTTACTCGATCAAGCATCAAGATGCTTGGCACCCTCAGCACTGTTGAGTATCGGGGGTGCTCGAGGGCCATGCTTGAGTCCCTTCCCTGCATGCTTTGTGGCTGTTTTTCAGCAACTAAACATGCATGGATTGCCTGAATATCACCATACTGAAGCAGCTATTTGTCACAAACGTATCCTGTCATTAGATTTGTGAAAGGTTTGGTGCCGGAGTCCCACGTTGCTTTATGAAACTCTAGATTTAAATGATTTTTCCTTAATTTTAGTGCAGCAAGGATAAATGTCAGTTTCTCTGCTAGACGCTTTTGGCTAATTTCTTTTAGATTCAGCCAGTTTGTGACCTCAAGTATTCCCCTTGAATTGTCACATGTGATACCCAGCACAAATAAAGCATGCGGCCATTGGCTACAGCCCCATCCATGTGCTCATCTTTGCTTTGTATCAAAATGAGAACTGCATGTGGCTTTTTTTAATTCTTGAAATAATTTTTTTTAAAACATGGTGTGCAGTCCACCCAAACTTGATACCCAGTGATAATAAACAGAATAACTGGGAGCTGGTATTTTTAGACTGGGTAGACCCATGCTTATTCCCCTCCAGCCTAAAAATAGCAGCCTGCAGCCACCCAGGATTGTCGCATGCATTACATGTGACAATACAGGAACTTTACCCATATCTTTCCAATTGCCCTTGTGTGGTGGCACGCAGAGTAATAAGGGATTAATGGCAGCTCACAGCTGCCACTTAGCCCTAGATTAGTAATGAGAGGTGTATATGAGACCCCTGATCCCTAATCTGCAAGTGAAAAAAAAGTAAAAACAAACTCCGAAAAAATTATTTATTTGAAATAAAATACAAAAAAACCCTTCTTTTACCAATTTATTAACCCCCAAAACACCCAGGTCTGACGTAATTCACACAAGGTCCCATAACGATTCCTGCCCTGCTACATCTGAAGTGATAGTAGACGGCCATAGAACATGTCTGCACACTGCACATGCAGGCAGAGAATGAGCCGCAATCAGTGGTCACATCACTCTGGATATTTACGGTCATAGCTGTAGGTTCCCACGGTCCTCCACCTGTGATTACAGGTAAACTGACCTCAAGTTACCTCTGTAAACTCAGTGTCTTTACTCCAGATGGGGTGGTATAATTCATCAAAATCAGACCCTCTAGTCTTCATTCCAGGTACACTAACAGCTTGTGTCACTTTGATTTGGCCATAAAACCAGTGGTACGTCCATTTCTCCAGGGTATCTAAGGGATTATAACTGTTTAACATGACTTGGCACCAGGTAAATTAACAACTTTTTAGTCCCCGTAAAAAAAGATTTGTGCTACCAGGCATATTTAACCCCATTTAAGTTTTTCAATGTAACACTCCTAGATGTAGATCTTTTTAGAGTATTAAACACTGTTGTACCTTTTTTACAAGTAATATCATAAGGGAAATAATTAGTGTGACAGGGTCCTTCTCCCATATTACACAATCAACAGAGCGAGAGATGGCTGTACAATCCAAAGAGCATTTATTCCAAGCAAATCAAATGGTCCATAGCATAATTCACAAAACCAAGGGTAAAATTAGTAAAGAAACACGAATATAGTCCATAAAGCGATAAATAAATGTCCAGGTCTCCCTGAGAAGCCACAGTTTTCCTCAGAGGTTCAGTCTTCTTCCTTCTCTCTTCAAGTTCCCAACAGATTGCTTAATCCCCCAGGTAAGCAGAGTGTTTGCAGTAGGTGTATCTCATGCCTCTACCCTGACTAAAGGCCCAGTCACACTAAACAACTTACCAGTGATCCCAACAACGATCCAATCTGATAGGGATCGCTGGTAAGTTGCTAGGAGGTTGCTGGTGAGATGTCACACTGCGACGCTCCAGCGATCCCACCAGCAACCTGACCTGGCAGGGATCGCTGGAGCGTGGCTACACGAGTTGTTGGTGAGCTCACCAGCAACCAGTGTCCCAGCCCCCAGCCAGCAGCGCGGTGTGGAAGATGTTGCGCTTGGTAACTAAGGTAAATATCGGGTAACCAACCCGATATTTACCTTGGTTACCAGCGCACGCAGCTACACGTGCAGAGAGCAGGGAGCAGCGCACACCGCTTAGCGCTGGCTCCCTGCTCTCCTAGTTACATCACACATCGGGTTAATTACCCGATGTGTGCTGCAGCTACATGTGCACAGAGCAGGGAGCAGCGCACAATGATTAGCGCTGGCTCCCTGCTCTCCTAGTTACAGCACACATTGGGTTAATTACTCGATGTGTGCTGTAGCTACATGTGCACAGAGCAGGGAGCAGCGCACACTGCTTAGCGCTGGCTCCCTGCTCTCCTAGCTACAGTACACATGGGGTTAATTACCCGATGTGTACTCTGCTACACGTGCAAGAAGCAGGAGCTGGCACTGACAGTGAGAGCGGCGGAGGCTGGTAACGAAGGTAAATATCGGGTAACCAAGGACAGGGCTTCTTGGTTACCCGATGTTTACCGTGGTTACCAGTGTCCGCAGAAGCCGGCTCCTGCTGCCTGCACATTTAGTTGTTGCTGTCTCGCTGTCACACACAGTGATCTGTGGTTCACAGCGGGACAGCAACAACTAAAAAATGGCTCAGGACATTCATCAACAACCAACGACCTCACAGCATGGGCCAGGTTGTTGCTGGATGTCACACTAAGCAACATCACTAGCAACATCCCTGTTACGTCACAAACGTTGTTCGTTAGCAGCGATGTTGCTAGCGATGTTGCTTAGTGTGATGGGGCCTTTAGGAACAAAAGCAGGCAGGGGAGGGATTAAACCTGCAAACAGAACAATATACAGACAAAGAATATAGAATGGACAGTGAACCACGCAAAAACATTAACCCACACAAAATGGTACATGACGCACAATATCCCACCATCACATTAGTAACAAACACAGCTAATTACAGTTCAATTTTGATTTTTGAATTTTTACATTGATGCCTCTAATACATTGACAACATTACTGAAATTAAATGAAAGAAGCTCAATAAACGTTAAAGTAACATCCAAAACTACAGTGGGGATATGTAAAAAATAGTGTTTCCTATTACACATTGCAATATTTAAGGTTTTAATGTTGCACCCATAGAAAATATTTCCAAGAAAGAACATTTCAGAACAAAATTGATATCTAAAAATATATTTTTCTTATTTTCTGGAAAATTGTACACCTTATTATTTAACAGATTTGTATGGCATCCTTCTTCATTTAAGATATAGAAAATAACTTTATAAAACATTTATAAATTCCCTGATAATTTACTTTTTCTAAATGAACACCAAACCAATGATCTATACTTTCACAGTAAAGGAAAATAGTTTCAGATAAGTAAACATTCTCAAAATTGTTACCAAATAAAATGGCGCATCAGAAATAAAAAAAAAATAACTTTTACGAAAGTGTCTCTGTGGACAATCAAAAATACAAAGCTCTAACCCTTTGAAGAAAACTTTGATAAATTCCCTAATTATTTTTGTAATCAAACACCAAACCAATTATCTTCATTTCACCAGGAAAGTAAAACAGTAAAGGAAAACAATTTCAGATAAGCAAAAGAAATTAGAAATTACCACCTAAATTGGTACATCATGTAAAAATATTATTTTCCCCAAATTGTCTATGCGGACAATCAAGGATCAAAAATACAAAGTTTTAACCACTATGAATATTACAGTTCTATGAGTTAATAGGATAAGGGATTTCATCTATTTAACTTATGAAAATGAAATGGGATGAAGTAATGGAAATTTACTTTTGGCAAGAGAGAGATAGTAAAAGCTTCTGTTGACAAATAAAATAATTCCACCCAAACATCCGCAGGGAAGGCAAATATATCCTCCTGATATATTACAAGCTAATAGTTAAACATTGCAAAAAAGCAAACAATACAAGACCCTTCTCTTAAGGCAAGATCAAATACAAAGACATTCTGATGGATTTGTAGTAAGAGTTATCATCATTGTATTGCTGTATTACTAGAAACATGAACTTTGCTGAGAGCAGAATGATGCTGTTAGGGAAGTGTTTTGGGCTAGATCTCAACCATCCCATGATACAATAGTTTCTTTACCCTTCCAAACAGTATTTATATGATCCATGTATGCAGACAACAAGACACGCAGAAGAGAATCTGAGAAGCCACCCATTCATCCAAAATGAAGAGCCTGATTGCTTCACTTTGCTTTATCTCTGCTCTTGTTGTCTCAGGTAAGAGGAATCTAGTCACTATACATTATATACACATAGGGCACCAAGGAGTGTTGTCAAACTTTATTGCAAAGTTCCTCTATCATTTTAAACAGGTTAAATGCAATTTCTTATGGATCTTGTATATCTCTGGTAAATCTGGTTTGTGTTAACAATTTTCCCGTATTGAAAAAAAACCGGTGAAATTGGACCTGATGTAAATGTTTCTCAAAACATACCATGGATTTATCACTTACTAAATCAAGTGATGTGTTCCCATAGACCAAACATTCTTAACCAGAGATGGTTTTATTTAGACCCATTTTTACGCTACATAGATGATTTGTGAAAACTTGTGATTGAATCTTAAAGGTTAATTCTCTTAAAGTAAAAGTGGTGGATGAAGAGAATCCACAAAATATGGTATGGGAATACAAAAAAAAGTTGAGTTACCTATTATATAATAAAAAAACATTTATAAGTCCGTAATTCAAGTCACCATAGGGCCAAGTGTTGGAAGTAACATGTATCCTGATCTTGTTGGGTATGATAATAAAAAAACGATATCGATAACAATCAATATACTAATCTTTTCACCTGAATGCCTCTTTATTTTATGACTCTCACCATAAATCACTGAAATATCTCCTTTTTTTAGCCTTGTCCTATAAATGTTATTCGGGCTTCTCCAGCAACTCTACAAAATGTAACGTGTCTGAGATTGATTGTCTTGGAAATCGATGTATGACCTGTTCCCAATATCTTGACAGAGGTGAGTGTCACTTATTTCTTCTTTAGCAAAATTATGGCATCACCCCCTCAGTTCTTGTTTTCTGATGTTTATTTTCTTTTTTGTAGGTGGTAATATGTTTAAATCAATACTGAAAAGCTGCGCGAATGAAACCATGTGTGGGACCAATGGATCAGCAGCGCTAGAAAATATAAAATATCGATTTTATACCAAATGCTGCACTGGACACTTATGCAACACTGATGAATATCAACGTGAGTGTCACTCTGGCAATAATTATCTTGGAATAATTGACTGATAAAATCAAAATATTATTCAAGTTCAAAATTCTTCAACTTTACAAAAAATAAATATTTTTAATTCTTTTAACTTTTACAAAACCTATTTGTAAATATGAACAATTTTTTGCTTACAGGCTGAAATTTTAAACAAATATATTTACTTTTATAGCTTAGAGCAATGTTCCTCAACTCTAGTACTTAAGGTCCATAAGCAAGCAGTGTATGTTTTCAGGATTTCCTTATCATTGCACAGGGGTTGAATTCATCACCTGTTCAGGCTATTAAAATATCACCTGTGCAATACTAGGAAATCCTGAAAACATGCACTGCTGGTGGGTCCTGAGGACTGGAGTTAATCCTGAGTTAGAGCACTGGAGGACAAAAAGGGAGAAATGTGTGCTGCTGTATCTGTTGTCCAGAAAGTAACACCACTAGAATCAAGGTCTCAGCTTCTACCTTATGCTGCTCTCAGATTACATAGCAAAAACCTGCTGACAGTTTCCCTTTATATGTTTTAAGTCAATGCTCAAGCAAAATATTTAATTGTGTGTATTTCTCCAGTTATTACCGAAGATCCAGCACCAAATGGTGTAAAATGTCCATCTGTCTACTGTATCGGCACCTTTGAGGAATGTAACAGTACCAAGGAGATAAACTGTACTGGATCCATGAACAGATGTTTCTATTTCAGGGGACAAGCACGCTATCCTGGTAAGAAATATGCATGATCTAAAAGGATTTTATGGTGTTTGCAAACACAAGTTTTGTTACAGTAAATCCACATGAAATAAAAGGTTTATAGGGCTATTGTGTAGTGATGGGCGAAATCAAACTGTAAAATTCGAGCTCTGTATCAGACACCTAGCATTCGTGCATTGTTCTCAAACAAGGACTTCTCCGCTGCCCAGATAGCAAATAAAAATAATGGGAAAAAAAAGCAAAATGGGGATAAAAGCAGGACAATTATACTTACCAAGTTTCCGCATGGCTGCCACACTGTTTCCAAGTCCGCTAATTTTCTCTTATAAATATTCACTGTTTTCCTTACCCACCCTATGTGACAGCATCTGTGATTAGTTGCAGTCAGAAAGCGTCCCCACCCTCTTGTGTTGGCATCATTGATTGGCTGCCTTCACGCTATCTGTCTAGGTCCCCAAAGTGGAATGTAGCAATAAATAAATAGTTTGTAAAAAAGGGCTTATTGTCCCTCAAATTTTGATACCCAGCACAGATAAAAAAGACAGAGGGCAATAAGGCACTGAACAAGATTAGTCATAGAAATTCACATGGCAAGTGCAAAAACAGACAAGATATAAAATGTTGCATACAGATTACAAAATATGTTGCCAGGTGAAACCAGAGAGCAGTAGCTGGTGTCCAAACAAGAGGTAAATAAAACCGCACACTAGAACCATCAATACGTCCGGACGTCAGTACATACCAGCGGTTGTATAGATGGAAGGATCACCAGTACATTACTTTAAAGTGCCAGAGTGCAGGAATCAAGGACCGACAAACAGATCCCCCCTGGGGCAGGTAACGCGCGTTTCACGTATTGGTGGTATAACGCTTCATCAGACCGGTGACCACCCCTCCTCGGTCTGATGAAGCGTTATACCACCAATACGTGAAACGCGCGTTACCTGCCCCAGGGGGGATCTGTTTGTCGGTCCTTGATTCCTCCACTCTGGCACTTTAAAGTAATGTACTGGTGATCCTTCCATCTATACAACCGCTGGTATGTACTGACGTCCGGACGTATTGATGGTTCTAGTGTGCGGTTTTATTTACCTCTTGTTTGGACACCAGCTACTGCTCTCTGGTTTCACCTGGCAACATATTTTGTAATCTGTATGCAACATTTTATATCTTGTCTGTTTTTGCACTTGCCATGTGAATTTCTATGACTAATCTTGTTCAGTGCCTTAGTGCCCTCTGTCTTTTTTACACTGCATTAATGTGTGCTGCATCTAATTGTAGATGAATGAATAAACTTTGATATATATATTCTTGCAATACAACCACGTTTGTTCTCCTGTTTGTTCACTATTTCCCAGTGGTTTGCATGTTTTGTTGAATTTATAGAGGCCCATACAGGACACTCTATATAATAATTTTTGTATCGTTAGACTGTGTAGTCATGTTACATCTCCTATTGAAATTTTATACTCTTTCCTCATGGATATTTTTGCTTGTCCAGCACAGATAAAGCCTGCACTCCCCAGCTTTCTGCTTTATTTTGGCTGTGTATCAAAATTAGAGGGACCCCAGGCAGATTTTTTTTTAATATTCAATTAAATAATTAAAAAAATGGCATTGGTTCTCCCCAATTTTGATACCCAGACAAGATAAACCATACAGTTAGGGGCTGGTATTCTAAGTCTGAAGAGGTCTATGGTTATTGGGCCCTCCCCAGCTTAAAAATAGCAACCTGAAGCTGCCCCAGAATTGCCATATCCATTACATGCACAATTCCTGGTGCTTACCTGGCTCATCCCGATTGCCATGATACAGGGGCAATCGGTGCAATATAAGGGGTTAATGACAGCTGGGATTTGTCAAAAAATCTATGAGACCCTTTATTAATAATCATATAAGAAATAAACACAAAACACAGAGAAGCATCCTTTATTTAAAGAAAACAAACATCCTCTTTCTCCAAATTATTAACCTTCAAAACACCCTTGCAGGCTAGAAGTAATCAACACGAAGATGTCCCAAGATAATCCTGGCTCTGCTACATCCAGATGTTACAGTGCTCAGTCACATTAGAAAACTTGACTGATTACTGTAGTATTCAGGACACACTGACAGAACCGGTTAACCTGAGGTCACAGCTGAGGTTCCCACTGTACCTCAGCTATGACCTACGATAAACTTATCTGAGATGACCCCATTGAACCTAATTCTGGTAATCTGGCATTAATTTCAATGGTCATGGATTACTGGATTATTAACTTCAATGGTGCCAGATTACCTGATTGACTGACACCATTGCAGTCAATATACTGGAAATCTGGCAGCATTGAACTCATTGCCGGATTACCAGAATGTGCACACATTCTGGTAATCCAAAATTGAGTTCAATGAGTTCACCTGAAGTGAGTTCACCTGAATTCACAGATTCGATACCGTGCGAACCCCAGCTATGCCCTAAGGGAACTCATTGAACTCAATCACGGATTTAGCTATGAGCGGATGTTGAGTATTTATTTGCAGACATTTTTGCATCAAACCTGCATCTACTGTCCGAAATATGCAACAAAATAATGCATTCATTTTTGGTGCATTTTTCTACCAAGATATGCAGATTTGGTGCAGAAATATCTACAACCAAAATTCTGAATTTGCACACATAGTCTAACGTCTTATGCCGGCGTCACACGGTACGATATATCGGGCGATATGTCGGCGGGGTCACGTCGTAAGTGACACAAATCTTGCATCATTTGATATATCATAGCGTGTGACAGCTACGAGTGACGGTGAACGAGCAAAAATAATCACCTTATCGTTGCTCGTTGACACGTCGCTCATTTTCAAAAAGTTGTTTCTTCTTCTGTGCCTTGGTGTAATGCCTGATAGGAGCTACAGACTCAGACTGGCTGTAAGGGGAATCTAGAGAAAAGCCACTCACAAAGCAGAACCCCAAGAACTCTGCAACCCTTTAACCCCTATACAGGGATTTGGAACTACACAGAGCCTCAGAGATCGCTACCTGTGGTATACTGTAGTCCGTGGTTGTCAAGCAGGGTCAAAATCCAGGAGAAGCAAAACAGGAACAGAATCGGCAGGCAAGGGCATACTGAGGAGACAAAGCAGGGGTCAAATCCGGAACTGGCAGCAAGGTACAAAAACAACAGGCAGGAGGGTAGTCAAACAAGCAAAGGTCAGGGCACAGGAATCACAATACAAACAGCACATGAGCCAGGAGAACAGAACTATCACTGGCAGTGGTCATGTGACAGGAGGGGCAATAAGAAGGGTGTGGTGTCTTCCCATAGGCTGCAGGTGAATGTTGGCCACTTCAGCCGGGAAACAAACGCCACCTACAGTCAGCCAGTGGTACTGCAGGTTCCAGGGAAACCCAGCCTAGTGGTTGAGTGGAGCCTGTGCGCCGCAGAACCTCGGGCACCGACTCCTCTCCCATCACCAGCACTATCCATGGTGGGAACATGGCGATCAGAGCAGAAGTCGCAGGAGCGGACTCCGGTGGGGACGTGACAGCCGGTTGGTCATCATTCCTGGGGCAGCAAACATCGCTCCGTGTGACACCCCGGGAACAATGAAGATAGCTTACCTGTGTCCCACGGGCAATGCAGAAGGAAGGAGGTGGACAGAATGTTTACGTCACGCTCATCTCCGCCCCTCCGCTTCTATTGGCCGTCCGCTGTTTGTTTCGCTGTGACGCCGAACGTCCCTCCTCCTTCAGGAAGATGATGTTCGCCGCCCACAGTGAGGTCGTCCAGGTGGTAAGTGCGTGTGATGGGGATTTAATGATTTTGTTCACCACGGGCAACTAATTGCCCGTGATGCACAAATGACGGGGGAGGGTGCGATCGCTCATGCGATCGCACAATATATCGTCGCGTGTGATGCCGGCCTTAGTCTGGAATTGAGTTCAATTACTTAACCTGATGTGACTTCACTGAGTTCAATTAGTTCACTTCAGGTGAGTTTACCTGAGGTCACATCTGGGGTACTGTGGGAACCCCAGCTGGAAACTCAGGTGAAGTCAATGACATTACCGCTCCCACAGCTGTGTTTTTGTCAGTGTGTTTGGGTGACGACTTCAATGATCAGTCACGTTTTCTAAAGTTGGCTGCTTTTTTCAGACTGGGAAAGGCCTAATAACCATGGGCCTCTCCAACCTTATAATACCAGCCCCCAGTTGTCTACATTCTCTTGACAGGACATAAAAAAATGGGAGAGACTCAACGCCATTTTTTTAAATTATTTAATTCAACAATTAATAATAGCCACCTGGGGTTCCTCTTATTTTTATACATAGCTAAGATAATGCTGACAGCTGGGGGATGCGACCTCCAGCTGTCTGTTTTATCTGTACTAGGTATCAAAATATGGGATATCCTACTCCATATTTTTCAATTATGTAATTTTTACATGCTACTTCAGGGATCCAGACAGCTCGAGTTAGGGGAAACTAATCACAGACACCAGAACAGAGAGTAGTGGTGTAGTCTGACTGCAACCAATCACAAATGCTGTTAGAGATGGTAGCTGGGGGAAGCAGTGACTATTCATAAAATATAATGATTGGACCAGGAAACAATGTGACAGCCACTTTGAAACTTGGTAAATATAATTTTCCTGCTTTAATTACCATTTTACTTCCCTTTTGAAGCCCACTAGCCGTTGGTGGGCATATCATTGATGAAGCCTGTGCATCTGCACAGTGGCCAAATAAATTGGGGGGCCCATTTCTATCTCCAAAGCAGGCGGAATTGTTTATTTTAATGAGTTCTTGGGCTGCAAAGGACCTATATATTGTTTTTGCACAGGGGCCCTTTTCTGTCTGTGTCCGCCAGTGCCCCTAGCCCTTACTAACACCATTTTATAGCACTTATGTTTGAGTACCTTAAACTTTTATGGGGTTTGGAGTCCAGGCTAAAGTTTGGGCCAAGTCAAGTCTTGAACTGGACTTTTTAAATTTGGCCGGACTCAAACATCTGGGGTTTCACCCATCTATTTTCCTGTACTATGCAAATTAGATCTTCTGGAAACTGTCAGATTGTATTAAAACTATAACAAAAGATTTTTACTGAAAGTATCTATATTCTAAGTAATAACGATGTATGGGTTTTTTTCATGTTTTTCAGGGGATACATGGAAAAATATTTCTGCCATGGGTTGTACTAATTATGTTGCTTGTAAATATAATTTTAAAAATGCGATCTCGGTTCCAGAACGATCAGGGGCAGAACTAATCTGTTAGATGTTACATGATCATCTGAGCATCTTTAATGAACCAATGAAAAAAAAATGCAATCAAATCTGATGATCTTCCTAATAAAAATCTTCCAAAACCTGTCTAATAAAGAGTATTTAGTTAATATACATTGTTTAAGGCCTTCCACGGGGCATCTAATTTTTTAAATATCAATCTTTTAGTCCATAGTGTTGAAAGAATAAAACATTCATCAAGCTTGTTATACCAGAGTTACAGCCTCCCATCTGCAATATATTTTAGAATATAAGTATAGCTAAATAATCTGAAATAAAAAAATATTTATAACATTTTAGTTAATTAATAGTGATGGCACTGCTTGTTACTCAATCAAGTCATGATAATGCAGCAGCTATGTGTCATGAATGTATCCTGTCGTTAGAAGACTTGTGACAGGTTTGGTGCCGGAGTCTCATGTTGCCGTATGATAGTATAGATTTAAATGTTTTTTTCCTTTCTTTTGGTGCAGCAAGGGTAAATGTCAGTTTCTTTGCTAGATGCTCTTGGCTATTTCCCATTATATTCAGACGATTTGTTACCGCAAGCATTCCCCTTAAATTGGGATACCCAGCACAAATAAAGCATGCGGTCACTGGCTGTAGCCCCCATTCATGTGCTTATCTTGGCTATCTATCAAATAAGAAATGCATGTGGCTATTTTTAATTATTGAAATAAATTATTAAAAAAAAACAAATATGATACTTAATCACGATAAAGAGAACAGCTGGGAGCTGGTATATGCAGACTAGGTAGACCCATCCTCATTGCCCCCCCAGCCTAAAGATAGCAGCCTGCGGCCGCCCAGGATTGTTGCATCCATTAATGGGAGGCATCTACGAGAATCCCTCATCACTAATCTGCAAGTGTAAAGAAGTAAAAACAAGCAGTGAAAAAATCAGCCGGGGAACATTCGCCACCTACAGTCAGCCAGTGGTACTGCAGGTTCCAGGGAAACCCAGCCTAGTGGTTGAGCGCAGCCTGTGCGCCGCAAAACCTTGGGCACCGACTCCTCTCCCATCACCAGCAATATCCATGGTGGGAACATGGCGATCGGAGCAGAAGTCGCAGGAGCAGACTCCGGTGGGGACGTGACAGCCGGTTGTTCATCATTCCTGGGGCAGCAAACATCGCTCTGTGTGACACCCCGGGAACAGTGAAGACAGCTTACCTGTGTCCCACGGGCAATGCATAAGGAAGGAGGTGGACAGAATGTTTACGTCACGCTCATCTCCGCCCCTCCGCTTCTATTGGCCGTCCGCTGTTTGTTTCGCTGTGACGCCGAACATCCCTCCTCCTTCAGGAAGATGATGTTCGCCGCCCACAGCAAGGTCATCCGGGTGGTAAGTGCGTGTGATGGGGATTTAATGATTTTGTGCGCCACGGGCAACTAATTGCCCGTGATGCACAAATGACAGGGGCGGGTGCGATCGCTCATGCGATCGCACAATATATCGTTGCGTGTGATGCCGGCCTTAGTCTGGAATTGAGTTCAATTACTTAACCTGATGTGACTTCACTGAGTTCAATTAGTTCACCTCAGGTGAGTTTACCTGAGGTCACATCTGGGGTACTGTGGGAACCCCAGCTGGAAACTCAGGTGAACTCAATGACATTACCGCTCCCACAGCTGTGTTTTTGTCAGTGTGTTTGGGTGACGACTTCAATGATCAGTCACGTTTTCTAAAGTTGGCTGCTTTTTCAGACTGGGAAAGGCCTAATAACCATGGGCCTCTCCAACCTTATAATACCAGCTCCCAGTTGTCTACATTATCTTGACAGGACATAAAAAAATGGGAGAGACTCAACACCATTTTTTTAAATTATTTAATTCAACAATTAATAATAGCCACCTGGGGTTCCTCTTATTTTTATACATAACTAAGATAATGCTGACAGCTGGGGGATGCGACCTCCAGCTGTCTGTTTTATCTGTACTAGGTATCAAAATATGGGATATCCTACTCCATATTTTTCAATTATGTAATTTTTACATGCTACTTCAGGGATCCAGACAGCTTGAGTTAGGGGAAACTAATCACAGACACCAGAACAGAGAGTAGTGGTGTAGTCTGACTGCAACCAATCACAAATTCTGTTAGAGATGGTAGCTGGGGGAAGCAGTGACTATTCATAAAATATAATGATTGGACCAGGAAACAATGTGACAGCCACTTTGAAACTTGGCAAATATAGTTTTCCTGCTTTAATTACCATTTTACTTCCCTTTTGAAGCCCACTAGCCGTTGGTGGGCATATCATTGATGAAGCCTGTGCATCTGCACAGTGGCCAAAGAAATTGGGGGGCCCATTTCTATCTCCAAAGCAGGCGAAATTGTTTATTTTAATGAGTTCTTGGGCTGCAAAGGACCTATATATTGTTTTTGCACAGAGGCCCTTTTCTGTCTGTGTCCGCCAGTGCCCCTAGCCCTTACTAACACCATTTTATAGCACTTATGTTTGAGTACCTTAAACTTTTATGGGGTTTGGAGTCCTGGCTAAAGTTTCGGCCAAGTCAGGTCTTGAACTGGACTTTTTAATTTGGCCGGACTCAAACATCTGGGGTTCTACCCATCTATTTTCCTGTACTATGCAAATTAGATCTTCTGGAAACTGTCAGATTGTATTAAAACTATAACAAAAGATTTTTACTGAAAGTATCTATATTCTAAGTAATAACGGTGTATGTTTTTTTTTTCATGTTTTTCAGGGGATACATGGAAAAATGTTTCTGCCATGGGTTGTACTAATTATGTTGCTTGTAAATATAATTTTAAAAATGTCATCTCGGTTCCAGAACGACCAGGGGCAGAACTAATCTGTAATCTGTCAGATGTTACATTATCATCTGAGCATCTTTAATGAACCAATGAATAAAAAAATGCAATCAAATCTGATGATCTTCCTAATAAAAATTTTCCAAAACCTGTCTAATAAAGAGTATTTAGTTAATATACATTGTTTAAGGCCTTCCACAGGACATCTAATTTTTTAAATATCAATCTTTTAGTCCATAGTGTTGAAAGAATAAAACATTCAACAAGCTTGTTATACCAGAGTTACAGCCTCCCATCTGCAATATATTTTAGAATATAAGTAAAGCTAAATAATCTGAAATAAAAAAATATTTATAACATTTTAGTTAATTAATAGTGATGGCACTGCTTGTTACTCAATCAAGTCATGATAATGCAGCAGCTATGTGTCATGAATGTATCCTGTCGTTAGAAGACTTGTGACAGGTTTGGTGCCGGAGTCTCATGTTGCCGTATGATAGTATAGATTTAAATGTTTTTTTCCTTTCTTTTGGTGCAGCAAGGGTAAATGTCAGTTTCTTTGCTAGATGCTCTTGGCTATTTCCCATTATATTCAGACGATTTGTTACCGCAAGTATTCCCCTTAAATTGGGATACCCAGCACAAATAAAGCATGCGGTCACTGGCTGTAGCCCCCATTCATGTGCTTATCTTGGCTATCTATCAAATAAAAAATGCATGTGGTTATTTTTAATTATTGAAATAATTGATTAAAAAAAAAAACAAATATGATACTTAATCACGATAAAGAGAACAGCTGGGAGCTGGTATTTTCAGACTAGGAAGACCCATCCTCATTGCCCCCCCAGCCTAAAAATAGCAGCCTGCGGCCGCCCAGGATTGTTGCATCCATTATTGGGAGGCATCTACGAGAATCCCTCATCACTAATCTGCAAGTGTAAAGAAGTAAAAACAAACACTGACAAAAATCTATTTATTTAAAATAAAATACAAAAAAACCCTCTTTCACCAATTTATTAACTTCCAAAACACCCAGGTCTGATGTAATCCACACAAGGTCCTAAGAAGATTCCTGCTCCGCTACATCTGAAGTGACAGTGGATGGCATAGAACATGTCCGCATGTTTACCTGCAGGCAGCGAATGAGCCGCGATCAACGGTCACATCACTTGGGATATTTACGGTCACAGCTGTAGGTTCCCACGGTCCTCCACCTGTAATCGCAGGTAAAATGACCTCAAGTGACCTTAGTAAACTCAGTGACCTTACCCCAGATAGGGTGATGTAATGCACCAAATTCAAATCTTCCAGTCTTCATTCCAGGTACACTAACAGCTTGTGTCACATTGATTTAGCCATAAAACCAGTGGTACATCCATTTCTCCAAAGTATGTTAGGGACTGTAATGATTTAACACGACTTGGCACAAAGTAAATTAACTACTTTTCAGTTCCCCTAAAAAAAGTTTTGTGCTACCAGGCATATTTAACACTATTTAAGTTTTTCAATGTAACATTCCCAGATGTAAATGTTTTTGAGTATTAAACACTGTTATCATATGACTTGATAAATAAGTAATAACAACAGCTGATTACAGTTCAATTTTGATTTTTCTATTTTTACATTGATGCCTCTAATACATTAGCAAAATTACTCAAATGATATGTAAGAAGCTCAAAAACATAAAATTAACATTCAAAGTATAGTGGGGATATGTAAAATTAGTGTTTCCTATTACATATGAGTGCAATATCTAAGGTTTCAAACTCTCACCCATAGAAAATATTTCCAATAAAGACCATTTCAGGACAAAATTGATTTCTAAAAATATATTTTGCTAATTTTTTAGAAAATTGTACACCTTATTATTTAACAGATTTGTATTGTATCCTTCTCCATTTAAGATTTGGAAAATGTTAACTTTAGAAAACTTTTATGAATTCCATGATAATTTGATTTTTCTAAATGAACAACAAAACAATGATCTATCATTTCACAGTAAAGTAAAACAATAAAGGAAAATAGCTCCAGATAAGTAAAAGTTCTTAAAATTGTTACCAAATAAAATGGCGCATCAGAAATAAAAAAAAATAAAATTTCCCGAAGTGTCTATGTGGACAATCAAAAATACAAAGCGCTAACCATTATGAAGAAAACTTTGATGAATTATCTGATTATTTTTTTGTAAATAAACACTGAACCAATTATCTAAATTTCACCAGGAAAGTAAAACCGTAAAGGAAAACAATTTCAGATAAGTAACAGGATTTAAAAGTTGTTGCCACATTAAAAGGCGAGTCATACAAAAATAATGAATTTTTCCAAAATTGTCTATGTGGCCAATTAAGGATCAACAATACAAAACTCAATCTTATCTGTAATGCCAATAATAATTTTATTTGGCAAACTAAATATATACAGTGCAGACCAAAAGTTTGGACACACCTTATCATTCAAAGAGTTTTATTTATTTTCCGGACTCTGAAAACTGTAGATTCATATTGAAGGCATCAAAACTATGAATTAAAACATGTGGAATGACATACTTAACAAAAAAGTATGAAACAACTGAAAATATGTCTTATATTCTAGGTTCTTCAAAGTAGCCACCTTTTGCTTTCATTACTACTTTCCACACTCTTGGCATTCTCTTGATGAGCTTCAAGAGGTAGTCACCGGCAATGGTTTTCCAACAGTCTTGAAGGAGTTCCCAGAGATGCTTAGCACTTGTTGGCCCTTTGGCTTCTCTCTACGGTCCAGCTCACTCCAAACCATCTCGATTGGGTTCAGGTCTGGTGACTGTGGAGGCCACGTCATCTGGCGTAACACCCCATCACTCTCCTTCTTAGTTAAATAGCCATTACACAGCCTGGAGTTGTGTTTGGGGTCATTGTTCTGTTGAAAAATAAATGATGGTCCAACTAAACGCAAACTGGATGGAATAGCACGCTGCTGCAAGATGCTGTGGTAGGCATGCTGGTTCTGTATGCCTTCAATTTTGAATAAATCCCCAACAGTGTCACCAGCAAAGCACCCCCACACCATCACACCTCCTCCTCCATGCTTCACGGTGGGAACCAGTCATGTAGAGTCCATCCGTTCACCTTTTCTACAAAGACACAGTGATTGGATCAAAAGATCTCAAATTTGGACTCATCAGACCAAAGCACAGATTTCCACTGGTCTAATTTCCATTCCTTGTGTTTTTTAGCCCAAACAAGTTTCTTCTGCTTGTTGCCTGTCCTTAGCAGTGGTTTCCTAGCAGCTATTTTACCATGAAGGCCTTCTGCACAAAGTCTCATCTTAACACTTGTTCTAGAGATGAGAAGGTGTGTCCAAACTTTTGGTCTGCACTGTATATAAAATATTCAACAAAGACATTCTCTTTGAAAAAAGGCCATTTATGATAAAATGGGAAAAATAGTTAAAAAACACCTTGTTATGGGGGACCGGCAGATTAGGACCAGGGGGTATATATCCCAATCACCAGTCGGGGCCCACCATGCTCCAGATGGTAATGGAGCTGCTGGCACCCTGTGGGTTAGGCAGAGACTATAGAGCTGGATGGCTCTGAGATAGCCCATTGAACCGGTCACGTGTGTAGTGACACGTCAGACCGGACGACAACCCAGTTAGCGTTTCGGTGGAATTGGCGCAACCCCGACCACGTGTCAGGGAACACGTCAGACCGGATGGTGACCAGGTAGCGTTGACCGAGAAGACCGCTGCGACAGCGCCTTGTCGGCCACGTGTGTCAGACACGACTGGCCGAACGGTCCTTTGATTAGCATTTCTGGTCACGTGTGTAGATGACAAATCAGGCCAAGATATCCCACCAGTAGTGTTGACTGGGAAGCCATGGAGGATAATAGGTTCACACACCCAATCCTGGAACACTCTGTTAACTCCACAGGAGTCCTGGGGTATGCTGTCCGTGCGCGTAGGAGGCACAACCGGACAGGTGGCGCAACAGGTGCATTGTCCGTGTGCGTAGAAGACAGTCTTGGTCAAGTGACGCAGCAGGTATGCTGTCCGTGTGCGTAGGAGTCACAACTAGAAAGGTCACGCAGCAGCCGCAACCCAGTTAACGCCACTGGACTGCAATAGCACAACAGGAACAGTAGCAAGGAAGCACGGCGCCTGACCCTCATATGCTGAGCCATGAATCTTGGTGTGACAGGCATCGTTTGCTTAGCCCTACCTACCGCTTCCAACAAGAATTATGCCACCATGAATTCTAAGTGAAGACTGCGCCCCTTCATGTTGTCTCCAGCCCCTTTTATAACCTAGATCCGCCCCAAACCCAGGGTGGAACCACCAAGGTCCAATAGCAGAGTGCCATATCATCAGCGTCATCAGCAGCGGCCTACCTGGAACCGGGACGTCATTGATGACCTCATGGCAGCCATGCCCCAAACACTTCACCAGTCATCATCTGACGACCAATAGTGAGGTGCCAGATCATAGGGACGGGTCTCTGTGAGCCAGTCCGGAGTGGCTACGTCATCAGGACACCTGACACCCTCTGCCTTATCAGGACCTGCCACCTCACGGACATGCTTAGTGAGGTCCTTCCTTACCGGACCTAGCCTCTGATGCACTAAGTGCCTGAGCATGCTCAGTAGCCTTAACAACAGACTCAGAAATCATACTATCTGCCTGAGCATGCTCAGTAGGCACATCCCGGAACTTAGACACAGCTCGAAGTCCAAGAACCTGTGCAAAGAGGCTGTTAGGATTAATTGTGGGAGAATGCTCAGTAGCCTGAATGGAGGACTTAGGGGTACTTTGCACGCTGCGACATCGCAAGCCGATGCTGCGATGCCTAGTGCGATAGTCCCCGCCCCCGTCGCAGCTGTGATATCTTTGTGATAGTTGCCGTAGCAAACATTATCGCTATGGCAGCTTCACATGGACTCACCTGTCCTGCGACGTCGCTCTGGCCGGCGACCCGCCTACTTATTAAGTGGGTGGGTCGTGCGGCGTCACTGCGACGTCACACAGCAGGCGGCCAATAGGAGCGGAGGGGCGGAGATGAGTGGGATGTAAACATCCCGCCCACCTCCTTCCTTCCACATATCCTACGGGAGCTGTGGTGACACCGGTAGGAGATGTTCCTCGCTCCTGCGGCTTCACACACAGCGATGTGTACTGCCGCAGGAATGAGGAACAACATCGGACCGTCGCGTCAGCGTAATTATGGATTACGCCGATGCTACACCGATGATACGATTACGACGCTTTTGCGCTCGTTAATCGTATCATCTAGGATTTACACACTTCGATGTCGCCTGCGATGTCGGATGTGCGTCACTTTCAATTTGACCCCACCGACATCACACCTGCAATGTCGTAGTGTGCAAAGTGCCCCTTAGTCTCAGAAATGACACAATCAGGCTGAGCATGCTCACTAGGCAAAACACCGGGCTTAGACTCTGACTGGGGTAAATCGGCGCGCGCATGCACACTAGCTGCCTCTGCACACTTAGACATGGTGGAGGGAGCAGCCAACTGGACGACCTGAGGCACGGCCAAGAATGGCAGCCGCCACCTGGGCGCAACAGGAACTGCAGCAGGCTGCTTGCGGCTATGGCGGCGCCAGTTCGTAACACACCTTTTCCTTGGAAAAGTGGAATAGGTGTATTAGAGATACACACTCCTCTAATATATGTTTAACACTTCCTGAAGCTTATTATAAATTGAATTCTAGGTAGTACTTTACTCCTGATAAGCTATCGCTCTTTTCAAGTAACAATTCCCATTTATGCTGGAATGGATGTATTTTAACACTAGGACTACTGGACTCGTGACACCTACTAGAACTACTGAATGTAGTCATTTTGACTATTTTTAGAGTTTCATTTGTGGTTATTTATTAATAATTATATTTTTTTAATGTATTATTATTGTGAGATCCAACAGTAATGCTTTGGAATGTTTTTTTTTCTGATTATTTTTCTGATTTTTTTACAGGAAATAACAAAAGTAAACTAAGTAAAACAATAATAATAGACGTTTTAAAATAATTTATTATTAAAGTGCACACATATAAACAACTCAAGAACAACAAGCAGAGAAAATGTAAGTGGAGAAGAAAAATGAAAATATGGCGCAGAATCTCAATAAAACCGACCAACCGTTATTATGAAGTACAACCGGTAACTTTCTAAACATTTGTTGATTCGCATTTCAGGCATCGTCTTTCAATTACAGCGGTACATTGCCCACACAAAGACTTATGGCAAGTCATACAATTTCCAACAGATCGATTATTTTTGCATTTTGCTTTAATCTGTCAAAATTTTTTTTGAGACATCACATCTGAAGATGTAGCAACTTGGGACATGTCACCCTTTCCCCTAGATACAACATACAGACCACTCAACTCTGTGACAAGCTTTTGCAAAAATGCCTTGCGTGACATTTGTCCGGTGGTCATCTCCTTGTATAATATCCAAGCATTTATACCCGCTAAGTCTAAGGTATTTTCAAATGCGTGAACAGGCCATCCCATCTCCTAGCACCTGTTCTTCTGCTGTATTTGCGTGCCATCTGATCTACTACATCTACTCCATATTTTGTTTCATTATAAAACTTTACAAAGTTTCTGGAGGTTTTTTTGGAGATTCAGAAGCAACAAGAACATCGAGATGGACAGAACTCAGAATTATCAGAATTATCAGAATTAACATTTTTGGTTGGCTTACCTTGATACACGGTAAGTGTAAAATTATCTTCATTTTTACAGACTTTAGTGCTGTACAACTTTTCTTTCATTGATTTTATTTCTTTACGCATTTCTCGTCTTCTCTAATTTAGCGTTCCCACCATAGTCGTTCCCTGGCTTTTTAGCTGTTTGGCAAGGTTTACTGATGTAAAATAATTATCAGTGGTTACATTTCGACCTTTTTTCAAAAACGGCTGCAATAGTTTCATGACTACGTGGTCAGCTAAACGGTCAACAGCACGGCGTGAATCATCTTTACCCAGATAAGGGAAGCCATTTACAACATATTTACTATCCTTATCTACAGCTAGCCAAAATTTATGGCCACATTTTTCTGGCTTGGAAGGTATATACTGTGTGAAAGGACACCTGGTTTTGCTTGGGAAAAGTTGTTCATCAACCGTAATGTATGGGCCAGGTTTGTAACAAGCAATGCAATTGGCATTAAACCTGTCCCACACAATTGAAAAGAGAGCAAATTTGTCGGTTTGCAGTCTCTGCTATCGATTGGACTTCTCATCAAATCTGAGGTAATGCATAATTTCTACAAAATGGTCCCTAGTAGACATTATCGTTTTGCATAATGGTATTCCCCAGTCATTTGACCATATAGTTGCAATAGAGTGATGGCTCGTGCCCGATAGTCCACGGACATAAAATATTGCTAGAAATGCATCTAGCTCCTCATCAGAAAGAGTAAACTCTTCATTATTGTTCCGGCGTGCTTCTGCAATAGTACAGTTCTTTATGTGAGTCAAGATAAATGAATCAAAAAATAATCTCCATGTACTCAAAGGACTATCCCTAATTATATTTCTTCTGGCGTATCCTGTAGGGCAGGGTGCTTCTCTAAGAATGTTTTGTTTTTCCCGCCTACCAGGTAAGTTTTCTCCAATCTCAAGAGGTTTCCATTGAATACCATCAGCTGAAACTAGTATTCCTTGAGATTCGCCTTCTGTAGTGTTGGTTGCATCGCCTTCACCGCCATCATCTTCTGTTGTGGATACATATCTGGGACGTTTTGCAGATTTTTTCAGTCCACGACCGGGAGGATGGTCGCGAGGCAACATCAACACATGAGCCTGAACCGAGGTTAATGAGCTTGCAACGTCTGGCAAAAAAGTTGATGAATATTTAGAATTTTTGTTTAGTAACTCAGTGTGTGGAAGAACAAATAAATACACATAACTACTTACCTTCCAGATTTGTTTCTTCTGAGTCTTCATATTCACTCGAAATGTTTTGAGGATTGAAATCTTCATCACTGTCCGTATCAATTTGAGTATCCTGACATTCAGATTCCGATTCATCCTCTGGTATGGATTGCAAAATAGCCAGAATATCTTCAGGCTTTACCGCACGTCTTCTAGCCATATTAGTAAATTGGAGAAATTCCACTTGAGAGTTCACTGGTTCACTGCTGAAAAATAAAATTTAAATGAAAACTATAAGAAATAATACATGTTCTGCCACCTTCTAACATAGGTGGGTTGAATCAGTTGACAGACAGCTAAAGTCTTTCCTAAAATAATCAAATAATATGACAATAAAATGTTGTATATATCTGTAACAGTTTTCAGAGCTCTTATGTCTGCATCTGTTGTCTTTGTCTCTCCAAGTGAAATGAAAGTAATTTAGTATCCAGACTTACTGTCTACTGCTAGGACCAGAGAAAAACACCTCCCTTCGTTAGCATAAAATAAGATAAGAATAGAGATAATCCCGGCACACTATTACTCCCAAATAAGAAAAATCATGCAACTGTTCATATGCAAATTTATTTTTATTGATCAAATTGTGTTGAAATTCATGGAATATGCTTCGTCCAAACAAGTCGACGTTTCGGCTGTAGGCCTTCGTCAGACTGGACTTTATTTTATCACTGAGAGTATGATAGAATGCAATCACGCCTTAGCGTGAGCCAAGAGGCAGCGGAAGACAATGCGTCAATTATGATATGCGCTGTTAAGTGTGAACTTGTAGCTCAAGGATTATTAAGTAGATATATGAAATGCATGCGTCACGTGCTACGTCAGTAAAAAGTGTCTCCCCAGGGATTAGTGGTAGGTTCCTAATGTTGAGGGTAAGAAATGAAAAAATCACCATCACTTGACCCGCTTATATTAGTCGGATTATTGTGGAATCCATATTTTGGAATTTCAACACAATTTGATCAATAAAAAGAAATTTGCATATGAACAGTTGCATGATTTTTCTTATTTGGGAGTAATAGTGTGCCGGGATTATCTCTATTTTTGTCCATTTTTTTTCCCTGAGCACCTATAATTCAGTGACGCAGAGCTTCCCTCCTTAAGATAAGATAAGAGCCTACAGTTTTACAAAAAAGCTCTATTCAGATCAGCACTACACAGTAATACAACCAGGTAACACAATGAAAATGTGAAAAGTTGACATCTGAATTGAACTACATCTATATGAACATCAGGGTAAATAAGATACAGTGAAAAAATTATGCACACAACTTTACAGCAACTTACAGCAACTTTTAGTGACAAAAGGACAGCAAAATATAGCAGGTAGTCAAAATGACTACCTTTAGTAGTTATAGGTGAATGTTGAAATAAATGTGCAATTTTTGCACCTAAATTATTTATTGCCACAAAATCTGTTTTAACATCCTATTTGAGGAAATGTCACTGAGTCTCAAGCCAGAATTCCAAAAAATGTAGTCACAGAGGAGTAATACATAGTGCGAAGTAGTCAAAATGACTACCTCAGTAGTTCTAGTGTTAAAGGGAGATATTCTTCACATATTTTGGTCTTCTCAAAAATTAAGATGTCTCTGAAGGGAGGTTGACCTTTTAATAAATCAAATTCTTAGAAATAGTATCACTATTACACCTCAAATGGCTCTTCTTTCATTAGATTTAGATAGAATTACCAAGGACAACTACCCACCGTATTTTTCGGACTATAAGACTCACCCTGGTTTTAGAGGAGGAAAATAGGAAAAAAAATTTAAGCAAAAAATGTGGTCATGACACACTGTTATGGTGCGAGGATCTGCTGCTGACACTGTTATGGGGGTAATGTCCCCAAATTCTCTACTGAGGTACCCCATCCTGGTAATGATCCTCCTGCCTTGTATATGATCCCCATCCTTGTATATATGTCCCTTATCGTGGTAAAGCCCCCATCTTGATATATACCTCCATCCTGATAAATACCCCCATCCTGCTGTATACCCCCATCCTGCTATATACCTCCATCCTGATAAATACTCCCATCCTGCTGTATACCCTCATCCTGCTATATACCCCACCCTGATTAATACCCCCATCCTACTCATATACCCCCATCCTGCTATATACACCATCCTGCTATATACCCCAATCCTGCTCATATACCCCCATCCTGCTATATACCCCCATCCTGCTCATATACCTCCATCCTGCTCATATACCCCCATCATGATATATACCCCCATCCTGCTATATAGCCCCATCCTGCTCATAATATATCCCCATCCTGCTATATATCCCCATCTTGCTATATACCCCCATCCTGCTATTAACCCTCATCCTGCTCATAATATACCCCCATCCTGGTATGTGTCCCCATCCTGCTATGTGCCCTGCATCCTATGGCACACAAATAAAAAAACGTTTATACTCATCTTTCCTTGCTCCAGCAGAATCGATCATTCTCCTCTCTGTGTTAGCAGCAGTGTCCCTGACCTGTGTGGAGCCATCACCGTTGTCTGCAGCATCGCAATGTCCTCCTGGCTACAGCCACTGCTGTGTATGGAGCCATATTCGCACAGCGATGACGTCATCACCGTGCTTACTGTTCTCTACACAGATCAGCTGGCCGGCAGACAGGAGGACATTGTGGTGCTCCAGGGGAACGGTGAGTATACTGTACTTATTTTCTGCGCCCCGCGCTGATGATGATGCACGGGGGGCAGTGAATACAGCCTCACATGATCACTCCAGGCTGTAGTTGCCAGGGATGATCAAGCGGGCCGGCTGCTAATTATGCACACATCCCCCGCCCATCATCCCGCCCACCAGTCAGACCGGCTTCTGGCTTCAGTGCTTAGAGATGTTGGGCGGGAGGATGGGTGTGCATATGAAATGAGCGGGCCCACGTGGTCACGGCAGGAGCTGCACAGCCTGCTCGTGCCGCCGATGACCCACTCCACTGCAGCACCCTCAATCCCCGCAGCCCTACATTCAGACTATAAGACGCACCCCCCACTTTCCCCCAACATTTGGGAGGAAAAAAATGCATCTTATAGTTCAAAAAATACGGTAGTTATCGACATTTTCTTAATTGTCAAAATTCATATAGCGGCTAAATGGAAAAAGACATATACCATCTATTACAGAAATTAAAGAAACAATAATGCTTCATAATAATTATGAGGAAAGTTTCGCCACTTTTAATAATCGATACCCAAAATACCAAAAAATGTGGGAAACATGGAATAGCCTAATGATAAACTCTATTTAAACCTTTTTTTTTCTCTCCCAGTTATATATTTAATAATTTACGTGTATAAAATATCCTTGTGGTTTTGATTGATTGATATTTTGTAATTTGGTGATTTCCACTCCAATGAGTAAAGAAGACAGATTAAAAGTTGAAGTATTTTATTATTCTAGTAGTTTAGTATATAGTGGTTAAATTTAAAAGTAACATTCTATAACCTAGAATATTGACATGTGTGTGGTTTCCTAAAATCAGCAATGTATATTTTCATAACATGTCTGGTTCTATTCATATTACTTGTGTTAAGTTTATAAAAACATTTAAAATAAAAATACAAACTTCTAACTTCTATAAAAATGTACAGTTCTATGAGTTAATCGGATAAGGGATTTCATCTATTTAACTTATTAAAATGAATATGGTGAAGTAATGGAAATTTACTTTTGGCAAGAGAGAAACAAACACTAAAACCTTCTGTTGATAAATAAAATAATTCCACCTAAACCTCCTCAGGGAAGGCAAATATATTCTCCTGATATATTTCAAGCTAATAGTTAAACGTTGCAAAAAAGCAAACAAGACAGGAACGTTCTCTTTAGGCAAAATCAAATACAAAGACATTCTGATGGATTCGTTGTAAGTTACATCATCAATTATTGCTGTATTATTAGAAACATGAAATTTGCTGAGAGCGGAATGACGTTCTAAGGGAAGTGTTTTGGGCTAGATCTCATCCATTCCATTATACAATACTTTCTTTGCCCTTCCAAAAAGTATTTATATGATCCCTGTGTGCAGACATCAGGTCGAGCAGAAGAGAATCCGAGCAGATGCCCAATCATCCACAATGAAGAACCTGGTTGCTTCACTTTGCTTGTTCTCCGCTCTTGTTGTCTCAGGTAAGATAAATTGAATCACTATACATTATATAGACATAGAGAACCAAGGAGTGTTGTCAAACTTTATTGAAAAGTTCCTCTATCATTTTAAACAGGTTAAATGTAATTTCTTATGTATCTTGTACAACTCTGGTAAATCTGGTTTACAGTAACAATGTTCTCCTATTGAAAAAAAAAGGTTAATTAGACCTGAAATAAATATATCCCAAAACATACCCTGGATTAATCACTTATTAAATCAAGTGTTGTGTTCCCATAGACCAAACATTCTTAACCAGAGATGGTTTTATTTAGACCCATTTTTATGCTACATAGATGATTTGCAAAAACTTGTGATTGATCTAAAAGGTTAATTCTCTTAAAGTAAAAGTGGTGGATGAAGAGAATCTGCAAAACATGGTATGGGAATACATAAACAAAAGTTTAGACACCTATTATATAATAAAAAAAACATTTATAAGTCGGTAATTCAAGTCACTATAGGGCCAAGTGTTGGAAGTGACATATATCCTGGTCTTGTTGGGTATGATAATAAAAAATGAGGTTGATAACAATCAATATACTAATCTTTTCACCTTAATGCCTCTTTATTTTGTGACTCTCACCATATAATATCACTGAAATACTGTATCTCCTTTTTTCAGCCTGTTCCTATAAATGTTATTCGGGCTTCTCCAGCAACTCTACAAAATTTAATGAGTCTGAGACTGAATGCCTTGGAAATCAATGCATGACAGCTTCCCAATTTCTTGACAGAAGTGAGTGTAACTTATTTCTTCTTTAGCAAAATTACAGCTTCATCCCCTTAGTTCTTGTTTTCTGATGTTTATTTTATTTTTTTGTAGAAGGTAATGTGATTAAATCAATACTGAAAAGCTGTGCAAATGAAACCTTGTGTGGGACCAACGGCTCAGCAGCAATGGAAAATGTAAAGTATCGATTTTATGCCAAATGCTGCACTGGACACTTATGCAACAGTGATAGATATGAACGTGAGTGTTACAATGGCAATAATCATCTTGGAATAATTGACTGATAAGCAAAACCAAAATCTTATTCAAGTTCAAAATTTTTCAACTTTATAAAAACCTATTTTTAATTCGTTTAACTGTTACAAGATTTGTTTGTAAATGTGAATAGAAATGAGCAAACCCCCCACGGCTCGGGTCGCATTTATCAAACCGAACCCGAACCGAACCTGAGCATTTATCTGAGCCTTTATACATTTTACTCGGATGACCTTTTGTCAGGAGGTCATCCGAGTTCATTAGATACTCTGATGACCTCCTGTCACTGCAAACACACTGCTGGGTACTCACTGGCGATTATGTCCCCGGTGATGCTGTTGCTTCCAGGTCCACGTGTCCAGATCTGCTATGTTAACATCTAAATCCCAGTGGCTAAATGGACCTTTGCTGAAGTCATGTTCAAGTGACTAGAAAGGCCTCTGTGTACATAGCTGATTTGAGGATGCAACATTACATTATGTTGGCATGCAGTTGATTATAATATAAGTAGAGGTCTAGGGGTAAGACCCCCAAATGGGGAGGTCCACCATAATCATGTAATACTCCACGATCACCATCTGGGTTCTCACCCCTAAACCCCTGTTTCTATGATAATCAACTCCATGCCCACTTGGACTTGGAAATATAATGTTTAATCTGGCTGAAAACACTGGACTTCTTTTTCAAAAGACGTCATACCTGAAAGGAACCCATACACTCTAGCATGTACTGTCAGTATTGTGGTATAAAATAAATAAAAGAAACAATCAGTATAGGTTCCCCCCATATTATGATACCCAGCACAGATAAAGCCAATGGCTACAGGCTGCAGCATACAGCCATGTGCTTATCTTGTCTGTGTATCAAAATAAGAGGAAACATGGATTTTTTTATTTAAATTATTTAAATAAATACAGTCATTTAAAAAAAATGGTGTGATCCCCCAATTTTGATACTCAGCCATGATAAAGCCTCACAGCTGGGGCTGGTATTCTTAGCCCAGGGAAGCCTATGGTTGTTAGGCCACCCAGCCTAAAAGTTGCAACCTGAAAAAAAAAAAAAAAAAAAAAACAACCTCATAACCAGTATGATATATGAAACCATCAGAGACCTCCTCATGTGAGGGGCCCTGTGATGAATACCTACTCCATAAAATGCATAAGAAACAGGAGAAACAGAGTATATATGGTGCAAAATTATAACAAAGTTTATTTAGAAATATAATAATAATATTTAAAATGATTCACAGAAAATCAGGGCCATGATAAAAAAAAGGGTTAAAACCACATGGAAGAGTAATGACACTATACAGCTCAGAGCGCCTAAAGTAAACACTAGATGCAAAGTTGCATGAAAGATGAGAAACCCATGGAGGGTATACAGCAGTGTACAATATAATGAATCACAATGCAGTAGAACCAATTTGAATCAGATACTGTGAATAGATTCTGGCTAAGTATTTGTGTCTACTAAAGTGCATGTGCAAAATAGGGACCATGAGTCATAGTGAAACCATGGGAATGATAGTGTAGCGATTACCACAATGGGATTAAGGTTGTCACACACAAAGAAGGCTCCCAGAGGAACAGTGCCACCCAACCTGCCCTAAAGCCATCCTCCAACGTACGTTTCGCTGATCGGTGAATCACAGTGGCTCCAGCTTCATCAGGGACAGGCGGTGTAGAGGCTTAGGTAGGCTGCATTAAATAATGCCATCAGCGACTCACTTCTGGGTGCACGCCCTCCTTGGTGACGCGTGCCGAGGCCGAACCCGCCCTCCGACATCACAGGCCCTGATTTTCTGTGTATCATTTTAATCATGTATTTCTAAATAAACTTTGTAATAATTTTGCACCATATATACTCCGTTTCTCCTGTTACTTAAAAGTTGCAACCTGTAGCTGCTCGAGATTGTCGCATCCATTAGATACATCAAGCTTGCAGCTTTACCAGCTTTCCCGATTGCCCTGGTGCTGTGGCGATTGGGGTAATGAAGGGTTAATAATAGCGCACAACTGTCATCAAGCCCAAAATTAGTGACGTCTTCTATGAGAGTAAAATGAAATACACAAACACAGAGTAAGAAAGCTTTATTTGGAATAAAATACAAAACCACCCTCTTTCACCACTTTATTAACACCAAAACTCCCATGTCTGACGTAATCCACACAAGGTTCCACAATGGTCCTTGCTCTGCTCCATCCGACCCTGGAGAGAATAAAAACATGTCCATTCACTCCAGGCTCTGGGAAACACTGACAAGAATGGACCCGGCCGGGTGACAGTAGTGACGTTACTCAGTTCATTAGAGGTCATACCCAGGTTGCCACGGTAAGATCTCTGGCTTAAAGTGTGGGACTGTGTCCCACACCCCAACAGCAGTTTAACAGTGACAGTGCCGACTTGAAAATCAGTGTTGAAGGGCTGCAGGGAGCGAGAAAAGGCCCAGAACCTTAACAGTTGCAGTGCCAGCAGGGGGCTAACTGCAATCAGTGGTGATGTCACTCAGGGACGGAGGAACATGGGAACTTTTCTGCTGTGACTGCAACTTACATGAGTTATGTCACTGCTGATAACAGCTGGCCCTTTGCCAGTACTGCCACTGTTAAGATGTGGGGGCCATGTCCCTCTCCCTGCCAGCCCTTCAACACTAAAAATGCCATCCAGGGAGTCCGGGGAAGCCTACACCTTAATGCCGGCACTGTTACTGTTAAACTGCTGGTTTGGGTCCAGGACATGGTCCGACACTTTAAGCCATAGTGCTTTAGTTCACCAGAGGTCATACCGTGGGAACCCGGTATGACCTCCGATGAACTGAGGGATATTACTGCTGCCAGCCGGGTCCTTGTTGTCACTATTTCCCAAAGCCTGGAGAGATCAGACATGATTTTTTTCTCTCTTGGCATTGATTTAGCAGTGCTAGGACCATCGTGAGACCTCGCGTAGATTACGTCGGACCTGGGTATTTTGGGGTTAATAAAGTGAAGAAAGAAGGAGGTTTTGTATTTTATTCCAAATTAAGGTTTTTCTCTGTGTGTTTATTTACTTTTACTTACAGATTAGTGATAGGGTGTCATAGGCGCCTGGCATTACTAATCTAGGACTTAGTAGCAGTTGTGGGCTATTATTAATGTCTTATTACCCCAATTGCCGCTGCACCAGGGCAATGGAAAGAGTCGGATAAAATCCCGAGCTTGTCGCATCTAATGGATGTGACAATTTGGGCAGCTACAGGTTGCTATTTCTAGGCTAGGGAGCCTAAAAACAATAGGACACCTCAGTCTGAGAATACCAGCCCCAGCTTTTGGCCTTTATCATGGCTGGGCATCAAAATTGGGGAGACTGCAAATCATTTTTTTTTAATTATTCATTTAAATACTTAAAAAAAAGCTCCATGTGGTTCCTCTTATTTTGATACACAGCCAAGATCAGCGCAGGGCTGTGTGCTGCAGCCTGTAGCCATGGGCTTTATCTGTGCTGGGTATCAAAATATGGCGGGATTCTACACTAAAACTATTTGTTTTATTTATTTATTTATTTTCATACCATGATACTGACTCGCAGACAGCGCCTGTCAATGGTTGCAGGCAGATGCTGTCATACAGGCTGCGGCACATCTAACTGCAACCAATCACATACACCTGGCAAGTTGGGGGGTCAGGAAAGCAGGGCAAGCAATGCATATGTGATGAGTAGAGATGAGCGAACCGGCCGTGGACCGGCTCGAGTTCGGTTCGTCGAACGGAGGTCCCGTTCGAGTTCGGTTCGTCGAACGTTCGACGAACCGAACTCGAAACGCATAGGAAACAATGGAAGGCAATCACAAACACAGAAAAACACCTAGAAAACACCCTCAAAGGTGTAAAAAAGGTGACAAACAACTCACAACACAACACAAACACATGGGAAAGTGACAAGGACATATACTCATGCGAAAACAAAAGAGCTGGACAAGGAAAAAAAGGAGGAGACACAGATATAGGCATGGCACGCCCTTCTAAAATCATGTAAAACACCGCAAGGTGACTCCAAGCGGAGTCTAACTTTTTTACAAAAATTGTGCACCACACACACCCACCCCTTCAGTGGCAGCACTTGTGACCCAGTTGTACACTTCACAGCTAGATTTGCATCAAGCACATTCAAAAATACGCCATTCTTAACCGTCCCCAGGATGACACTGAGGTAGGTAGATAAAGTCTTTGCTGAACCATGACTTGTTCATCTTGGCTCCTTTTTAAAAACACTGTAAGCAAGGGATACTAAAAATGGAGTCTCCCTTTTTTCCAAAAATTGGGCCCCACACACACCCACCACTTCAGTGGCAGCAGTTGTGCCCCAGTTGTACACTTCACAGCTAGATTTGCATCAAGCACATTCAAAAATACGCCATTCTTAACCGTCTCCAGGATGACACCGGGGTAGGTAGCTAAGTCTATCCTGATCCCAGCTCTGTTCATCTTGGCTCCTTTTAAAAAACACAGCAAGCAAGGATTACTCCAAGCGGAGTCTCCCTTTTTTCCAAAAATTGGGCCCCACACACACCCACCCCTTCAGTGGCAGCAGTTGTGCCCCAGTTGTACACTTCACAGCTAGATTTGCATCAAGCACATTCAAAAATACGCCATTCTTAACCGTCCCCAGGATGACACCGAGGTAGGTAGATAAAGTCTTTGCTGAACCATGACTTGTTCATCTTGGCTCCTTTTTAAAAACACAGCAAGCAAGGGTTACTCCAAGCGGACTCTCCCTTTTTTTAAAAAATTGGGCCACACAGACACCACATCAGTGGCAGCACTTGTGCCCTAGTTGCAAACAGGATGTTTTGATTTGCATCAAGCACATTCCAAATCCACAAGCATTTACTCTTCCCAGGATGACACAGGAGTAGTAAATTCCTTGTGGATCCATGACTTGTTCATTTTGATGAACGTTAGTCTGTTCACATTGTCACTGGACAGACGCGTGCGCTTATCTGTCAGCACACACCCAGCAGCACTGAAGACACAATCAGAGACAACGCTGGCAGCTGGACACGACAAAATCTCCAAGGCGTAAGTGAAGAGTTCTGGCCATTTTTCAAGATTTGAAGCCCAAAATGAGCAAGGCTCCATTTGCAAAGTCATGGCATCAATGTTCATTTGGAGATACTTCTGTATCATCCTCTCCAGCCGTTGACTATGTGTCAGACTTGTTGTCTCTGGTGGCCTTGCAAAGGACGGTCTAAAAAAATTCTGAAAAGAATCCATAAAATTGCTGTTACCAGCACCAGATACGGTGCTACTGGTACGGGTAGACTGTTGAAGATGACGAGACCGTCCCATGTTTGTCAAGTTACAACTGGGAGATTCCCTCCCTGCACCTGCACGGTTGTTTGGTGGAAAAGCCGAGCTAAGATCGAGTAACAGCTTCTGCTGATACTCCTGCATACGTGCGTCCCGTTCTATGGCTGGAATTATGTCACAAAATTTGGACTTGTACCGGGGATCTAATAGTGTGGCAAGCCAGTAGTCATCATCACTTCTAATTTTGACAATACGAGGGTCATGTTGGAGGTAGTGCAGCAAGAAGGCGCTCATGTGTCTTGCGCAGCCATTCGGACCAAGTCCACGCTGTGTTTGTGGCATAGAGGTGCTAACCGTTCTTTCTTCCTCTGACATCTCCCCCCCACCTCTTTCAACTGAAATTTGACCAAGGTCTCCCTCATCCGCTGAGTCTTCCATGTCCATGGACGTTGGTGATGATGAACGTCTGGACCTTGGTGATGTTCTTGTGTCTTGTGCATATGAATCCTTCTGTAGTTCCTCCCCTTCCTGTTGTCCTACCCCCTGACTCCGAATAGTGTTTAGCGTATGCTCCAGCATGTAAATGACTGGAATTGTCATGCTGATAATGGCATTGTCGGCGCTAAACATATTTGTCGCCATGTCGAAACTGTGCAGAAGGGTGCATAGGTCCTTGATCTGAGACCACTCCATCAGGGTGATCTGCCCCACCTCTGCATCTCGTTGGCCCAGGCTATACATCATGACGTATTGCATCAGGGCTCGGCGGTGCTGCCACAGTCGCTGTAACATGTGGAGAGTCGAATTCCAGCGTGTCGGCACATCTGGTACTGGGGCACAGTGACAGACATAAGGTCTCTAAAATCCTGTGTGTCCACCAGGCGGAAAGGCAGCATTTCGGTAGCCAAGAGCTTAAAGAGGGATAAAGTCAACCTCTTAGCTTTGTCATGGGTCGCAGGAAATGGCCTTTTATTTGTCCACATCTGAGGGACAGAGATCTGGCTGCTGTGTGTAGACGGTGTTGAGTAGGGTGTCCCTGGAAAAATGCAGCTTTGTGAGGAAAGTGCAGGCGTAGAAATGATGTTGCCTTCATCCAACGTTGGTGCTATCGATGTCTGAGAGAGCTGTACACACGCACTTGTTTCCCCTTCCAAACCAACTGACGACCTACCAAGCAAATTGCCTGTTGCGGTTACAGTGGTGGAAGTTGTGCGTGGAAAACCAGGTGTGACAGCTGTCCCCACAGTACTAGAAGATGAAGAGCGCGCGGATGCACTAGAAGGGGCAGGCGGTGGATGGTTCGCTCCGCTAGGCCGCATTGCAGCACGGTGAGCTTCCCACCGGGACATATGATATTTATTCATGTGACGATTCATGAAAGAAGTTGTCAAACTGCTGAGGTTTTGACCTCTACTAATAGAATCATGACAAATTTTACAGATCACATAATTTGGGCGATCTTTTGACATGTCAAAAATGGACCAGGCTAGGCAAGGCTTAGAGGGCATGCGACCTGTTGATCCACCCCGACTAGTGCTCAGAGGCAGAGTGGTGGCTGAGGATGCAGTTGTAGACGTGCTACCAGTACTCCGACTCTGTCCAGGAAGGCGCAAGGTAACTTCGTCATCAGTTGCATCCTCCTCCACCACCTCTGTTGACCTCCTAGAGTGCCTGACTGTGGGTTGACAGTAGGTGGGATCTAGAACTTCATCATCAATTGTTGTGTTTGCACTCCCCTCAACCTCAGACAGAGCCTCTTCTTGCCCTGACCGAATATTTAAGTTGTCATCCCAATCTGGTATCTGCGTCTCATCGTCATCAGTATGTTCCTCATTGTCTATAACAACAGGTGTTACAGTTGGTGAAAAAGGGTCAACATTATGCTCAGAAACTTGGTCCTCACGGCCTGAATCAGAGTCACAAAGGTTCTGGGCATCACTGCAGACCATTTCCTGGTCTGTACTCACTGTAGCTTGGGAGCAGACCTCTGATTCCCAGGCTATAGTGTGACTGAACAGCTCTGCAGACTCAGCCATCTCAGTTCCACCATACTGTGCAGGGCGGATGGAGACTTCAGACCTGGGAGAAAGCAAGTTTGATTGGAATGACAACTCAGAGGACTGCTGTTTTTTGGATGCGGTAGTTGAGGTGACGGAGAGGGCACTTGTTGGACCACTTGAGATCCATTCAAGCATTTTCCTTTTTTGGCCATCATCTACCTTTGTTCCAGTTGTCCGTATCCGTAAAAAAGGGAGCACATCGGATTGCTAACGGTAAGTAGTAGACATCTTACTTTTGCTGGAAAATGGTCTATCTTCAGCAGATGTTAATGGAGCTTTGCCACCTTCCCCATGGACAAACCCTTTTTTTCCTTTTCCAACACGCCTCTTACCCTTTCCACCAGCATCTGTCATTTTGCCACTCATTTTGATTGCGACAAGATTGTGCACTTAAAATGTGGTAGTAAAAATTGAGAGGTGGTATAGATTTCAGCGGTGGTCTAGCTTTATTAACAGCAGAATAAAGAACAATAATTATCCCTGACAATGCAACTACGGCCCTTAAACTTTCAGCAGTGTTTTCTAGTATAATGGCTTAGTAACAATGAGTTTGAGTGTGCAATGCAGGCAGAGGTGCTGCAAATATCTTTGCACTTGTGGGACGATACAGAAGTCCAACAGCCACGTTTAGGATGCCACTAAGTTCACTCAGTGTTTGCTAGTATAATCGCTTAGTAACAATGAGTTTGAGTGTGCAATGCAGGCAGAGGTGCTGCAAATATCTTTGCACTTGTGGGACGATAAGGAAGTCCAACAGCCACGTTTAGGATGCCACTAAGTTCACTCAGTGTTTGCTAGTATAATGGCTTAGTAACAATGAGTTTGAGTGTGCAATGCAGGCAGAGGTGCTGCAAATATCTTTGCACTTGTGGGACGATACAGAAGTCCAACAGCCACGTTTAGAATGCCACTAAGTTCACTCAGTGTTTGCTAGTATAGTGGCTTAGTAACAATGAGTTAGAGTGTGCAATGCAGGCAGACGTGCTGCAAATATCTTTGCACTAGTGGGACGATACAAAAGTCCAACAGCCACTTTTATGATGCCTCTAAGTTCACTCAGTGTTTGCTAGTATAATGGGTTAGTAACAATGAGTTTGAGTGTGCAATGCAGGCAGAGGTGCTGCAAATATCTTTGCACTAGTGGGACGATACAGAAGTCCAACAGACACGTTTAGGATGCCACTAAGTTCACTTAGTGTTTGCTAGTATAATGGCTTAGTAACAATGAGTTTGAGTGTGCAATGCAGGCAGACGTGCTGCAAATATCTTTGCACTAGTGGGACAATACAGAAGTCCAACAGCCACGTTTAGGATGCCACTAAGTTCACTCAGTGTTTGCTAGTATAATGGCTTAGTAACAATGAGTTTGAGTGTGCAATGCAGGCAGAGGTGCTGCAAATATCTTTGCACTTGTGGGACGATACAGAAGTCCAACAGCCACGTTTAGGATGCCACTAAGTTCACTCAGTGTTTGCTAGTATAATGGCTTAGTAACAATGAGTTTGAGTGTGCAATGCAGGCAGAGGTGCTGCAAATATCTTTGCACTTGTGGGACAATACAGACGTCCAACAGCCACGTTTAGGATGCCACTAAGTTCACTCAGTGTTTGCTAGTATACTGGCTTAGTAACAATGAGTTTGAGTGTGCAATGCAGGCAGAGGTGCTGCAAATATCTTTGCACTTGTGGGACGATACAGAAGTCCAACAGCCACGTTTAGAATGCCACTAAGTTCACTCAGTGTTTGCTAGTATAATGGCTTAGTAACAATGAGTTAGAGTGTACAATGCAGGCAGACGTGCTGCAAATATCTTTGCACTAGTGGGACGATACAAAAGTCCAACAGCCACTTTTATGATGCCTCTAAGTTCACTCAGTGGTTGCTAGTATAATGGGTTAGTAACAATGAGTTTGAGTGTGCAATGCAGGCAGAGGTGCTGCAAATATCTTTGCACTAGTGGGACGATACAGAAGTCCAACAGACACGTTTAGGATGCCACTAAGTTCACTTAGTGTTTGCTAGTATAATGGCTTAGTAACAATGAGTTTGAGTGTGCAATGCAGGCAGACGTGCTGCAAATATCTTTGCACTAGTGGGACAATACAGAAGTCCAACAGCCACGTTTAGGATGCCACTAAGTTCACTCAGTGTTTGCTAGTATAATGGCTTAGTAACAATGAGTTTGAGTGTGCAATGCAGGCAGAGGTGCTGCAAATATCTTTGCACTTGTGGGACGATACAGAAGTCCAACAGCCACGTTTAGGATGCCACTAAGTTCACTCAGTGTTTGCTAGTATAATGGCTTAGTAACAATGAGTTTGAGTGTGCAATGCAGGCAGACGTGCTGCAAATATCTTTGCACTAGTGGGACGATACAGAAGTCCAACAGCCACGTTTAGGATGCCACTAAGTTCACTCAGTGTTTGCTAGTTTAATGGCTTAGTAACAATGAGTTTGAGTGTGCAATGCAGGCAGAGGTGCTTCAAATATCTTTGCACTAGTGGGACGATACAGAATTCCAACAGCCACGTTTAGGATGCCACTAAGTTCACTCAGTGTTTGCTAGTATAATGGCTTAGTAACAATGAGTTTGAGTGTGCAATGCAGGCAGAGGTGCTGCAAATATCTTTGCACTTTTGGGACGATGCAGAAGTCCAACAGCCACGTTTAGGATGCCACTAAGTTCACTCAGTGTTTGCTAGTATAATGGCTTAGTAACAATGAGTTTGAGTGTGCAATGCATACAGACGTGCTGCAAATATCTTTGCACTAGTGGGACGATACAGAAGTCCAACAGCCACGTTTAGGATGCCACTAAGTTCACTCAGTGTTTGCTAGTTTAATGGCTTAGTAACGATGAGTTTGAGTGTGCAATGCAGGCAGAGGTGCTTCAAATATCTTTGCACTAGTGGGACGATACAGAATTCCAACAGCCACGTTTAGGATGCCACTAAGTTCACTCAGTGTTTGCTAGTATAATGGCTTAGTAACAATGAGTTTGAGTGTGCAATGCAGGCAGACGTGCTGCAAATATCTTTGCACTTTTGGGACGATACAGAAGTCCAACAGCCACGTTTACGATGCCACTAAGTTCACTCAGTGTTTGCTAGTATAATGGCTTAGTAACAATGAGTTTGAGTGTGCAAAGGGCAGGAGGGCACAGTGGCAGGGTGTGGGTCTCTGGGTAGAGGAAAGGGAGCCTGCCTTTCTATCCCTCCTAATGGGGAAATGCAGCGAGGAAATCCCTGACCTTAGCTACACAGACGCTGTCATCTTGTGTAGCTGTTAATCTCTGTTTTCACGGACCTGTCATCTATGGCTCTGACCCTGCCGGTATGAGCCCTTAAAAGGACTGATAGAAAGTGCTATCCCTATGCTGTACAGCACTGTGTATGGAGCGTACACAGCAGTATCGGCGATAGGAGCTGCGCCAGTGATGACTGACACCAAGGACGCAGAAGGCAGATAATGGCGTGCTTGAGGAAAATGTCCGTTTTTATAATGCAGGGACATGTGACATGGACATCCTATCACACATGCCGTTGCTTCTCTGGCTAAAAGTCCACTTAGCTGTGTGTGTGTCTGGGATTGGCTGACATGCTGGCCCTCCCCACTACACGCGCGTGCTTAGGGACGGAAGACAAGGAAAAAAAAGGAACAAGGAAAAAAACAAAAATGGCGATCGCCATTATCCAAACAGCAGTGATCTGAATGCGCTGTTCCCGCACACTATACACTGAAATGTCATAATAGTGTGAGTCACAGAGTGACTTACACTATTACAGCGGAAAGCCAGCTAGTAATTAGCTGGTCTTTTTGCTGCTAGAACCGTTCTCGAACGTATCTAGAACTATCGAGCTTTAGCAAAAAGCTCGAGTTCTAGTTCTATCTAGAACAGCCCCCAAAATCACTCGAGCCGCGAACTGGAGAACCTCGAACCACGAACCGCGCTCAACTCTAGTGATGAGGGGCACAGGAAGTGAAGTAGAGTCCACAAGAACAGCATGCAGCTTCATGGGAGCAATGTGATAGCCACCCCGGTGAATCGGTGATTATGTAGCTCTTGCTCCCGCCCCTTTGCGCTGGATTCTAAATGTATTTTTGGAAATGCAGTGTTCGTGGACAAACTGAACCAATCACCAAGTTTTAAGTGTAATGCTCATGTTTGCCGAGCCAAATTAAGAAGCTCAGGCTCGTACCGTAACTTGGTGAGCCTTTATCAAACAGGTTTGCTCATCTCTAAATATGAAAATGTTTGCTTACAGACTTCAATTCCATACAAATATAATCACTTTTATAAGTTAGACAAGTTATTCCCAACTCTATTATTCAAGGCCCACAAGCAGTGCATGTTTGTAGGATTTCCTTATCACTGTACAGGTGTTGGAATCATCATCTGTTCAGGTTATTAAATTATCACTCATTCAATACTAAGGAAATCCTGAAAACATGCACTGTTGGTGGTCCCTGAGGACTGGAGCTGGGGAGGGTTCCCCATCTCCAGTCCTCAGGACCCACCAACAGTGCATATTTTCAGTTTAGAGCACTGGAGGTCAAAAGTGAGAAATTTGTGCTGCTTCTTCTGTTGAACTTCTATATGTGCAAAATATTCATTGCAAAGTACTAAGTGTGAATTTAGAATGTAAACAAGAAAGCTCCATTCTATTACATCAAGCAGAGATGTCTATGTAATTGAGTGAAAACATTAAAGGGAATCTCTCAGCAGGTATTTGATACGTAATCCAAGACCAGCAAGACGTAGAGACAGAAACTTTAATTCCAGTAATGTGTCAATTACTTGGCTGTGTGGTAGCTGTTTCACTGAAATCTGGATTTTGTCAGAAGGAGATTATCACTACAGGACTAACTGTTTCATGCCTCCTAGTCCTGCTGCTCTTAAGAAACTTGCCCACACCATTGATTAGCAGCTGTCAATTTCTGTCAACACACAGTACACAGAAAACTGATAATCAGTGTTGTTGGGGTGATTATACAGGTCTCAACATTCTGACTACTGCTAGATCTGCAGAAAAAGAGCTGAGAGTGGCATGCATCACATAAAAATGCAAATACATGGATTTATTCCAACTGTACCATAATACAAAAGGAGATTTTTAGCAAATAATTGATCAATTCTTTGAGCCACCCCAGCAATGTCATGGCAAATCTCAATAGGGGGGTCCTACTCTATATTATGTATGTCATGTGCCCTGTGGCATCGTAGATAAATAGATTAAAAGCAGAACCATTTTATAGCAGACACATACCTGTAACGTGTGTATAAACATTTTTGTAGCACCCAGGGATATGGGGTACTTAGTTCCGGGCAGTGTCTCTATTGGGAATGTCATGATGGTGGCCATTACCCGGTTCCGTGCCCTGGGCCCTTTTTGTAATGGGGATATTTATAGGGGATTTGTGAATAAAGTTATTTGTGACGCCACTTGCGATGTTGCGGCTAAGTGTAGGGGCCGCCGCTGCAGTGTCTCTACTGGGGCTGAAGGTATTGCAGCTAGTATGGTAGTCCCTCCGTAAGTAGGGTATTGCCCCAGCAGGTGCATGGTGTGGTAGACATTGGAAGAAGGAGTCCAGAGAGGTATTCAGTGCAACTGGTTTACTCATTTTTCTCTTGATGTAACTGGTTGCCCGAGGCCGGCTGGTTTCGCCTCTAGTTCCCCTTCGTCCCAGTGCCAGTCTGGGTTCTCTGGTACCTTCTTCCTCTGCACCTGTCTCTTGTAAGTGGGTCCCCATGTTATAGAACACTGGGGGTCCCCGGTTTGTAGTTTGTCCACTTCTGTACGCCTGACGGTAGTGTAAACCTTGTGGGGTTGGAATCTTGTCCAGTCACCGGCTCTCCCTTTGCTACTGAGTCTTCAGATTCTTTAGGATGAGCAAGGTCCTTGATGGTTCCCATTGCTGTGCAGGTGTTAACAGGTTGACTTGAAGCTCTTTCCTGTCCTAGGGTCCTGTACCATGTCAGTGCGTAGTTCCGGGAGTACTCCACCGTACTCCATCGGCAACCACCTCTCCTGGCTACCAGGTCACTGCCAATCCAAGTCAGGGTGTCACTTCTCTTCCACCTCCATACTTCCACAGTCACACACGTTCTGACTACTCTCCACAGTCTGCCCCTCCCACCAGGTCAACTAGTGGACTGAAGTGGCTCCACCTCTAGACTGCCATCCATTGGTCCCACCCTAGCTAAGTACCATTGTATAGGCGATTGTTGGGGAAAACTGGGTTTACCTGGGTTTTTGTTGGTACCGGCACTGGGGTTCTGGGTCCCTAAGGGAGTAGGCCCTGCATCCTGCTGGGGATGCAGAACCTTGTAGCACCCTGAGGCATTCAGGGGCGCTACACTTTCATGTCGCAAAATGAGGCAGCTGCGGATAAACGGCAGCCCAGGTCCCAACGTGCACAGCAGACACCACACATGCTGGGACTATATCAGAACTAACCTTCCCAGTGCCAGGCCAGCAACTATAAATCAAGGCGGATCAGATCCAAGTATGGTGCTTAATTAGCATTGCCTGTGGAAAAAAGGGGTTAGGCAGCTGAATGTGAACAGCTATCTACAGGAGGAATATATTGCAAACCAAGGTCAGACGTGCATGGAATAGGTGGTGGTCAGCCAAAAGACCAATGTAACATAATTACAACCAAACAGAGAAAAGAGAGCCAGCATGAGCTGAGAGTGGCATGCATCATATAAAAAGTGCATATATATGAATTTATTCCAACTGTACTATAATACAAGATAAGATTTTTAGCAAAAAATTGATCAATTCTTTGAGCCGCCCCTGCCACGTCACGGCAAACCTCGATCTGTAGTAAATAAAATGGTGCTTGTATCGAAATGAGTGTGCAGATCAGAAAGTAACACATCACTAGAATCAAGACCTCAACTTCTACATTATGCTGCTCTCAGATTACATAAGAAAAACCTGCTATCAGATTTCCTTGTTTTTTGTATTTCTCCAGTTGTTGCTGAAGATCCAACACCAAATGGTGTAAAATGTCCATCTGCCTACTGTATTGGCACCTTTGAGGAATGTAACAGTACCAAGGAGATAAACTGCACTGGATCCATGAACAGATGTTTCAAATATAGTGGACAAGCACTCTTTCCTGGTAAGCAATGTTCATTCTAAAGGATTTTATAGTGTTTGTAAACACAAGTTTTGTTAACATAAATCCATGTAAAATAAAAGGTTTATCAAGCTCCTGTGTAGAGATGGGCAAATCTAAACTGTAAAATTCAGGGTCTGTACCAGACACCTAGCATCCGTGCATGGTCCTCAAACAAGGACCTCTCAGGGAAGTCCATGTTACTTTTCGGGTTTGGATGGCCAGATAACAAAGTAAAAAAAATGGAAAAAGGAAGACAAATGTGGATAATAGCAGGACAATTATACTTATAGAGTTTCCACACAGCTGCCACACTGTTTCCAGGTCTGCTCATAATATCTTATGAATATTCACTGTTTCCCTTGCCCACCCTCTGCAACAGAATCTGTGAATGGTTGCAGTCAGAAAGCGCCCCCACACTCTTGTGCCAGCATTTGTGATTGGTAGCCCTCACTCTATCTCTCTTGGTTACCAAAGTGGAATATAAAAATAAATAAATACTTGGTAAAAATGGGTTAGGGTCTCCTATTTTTTGATACCCAGCACAGATAAAGCAGACAGCTGGATGCTGCAGTCCCCAGTTGACTGCTTTATTTTGCCTATGTATCAAAATTATAGGATTTTTTTAATTATTCAAATAAATAATTTAAAAAAATGGCATTGAGATCTCACAATTTTGATCTCCAAACAAGATAAAGTATACAGCTAGGGGCTTGTATTCTCAGGCTGTGGAGGCTTATGGTTATTGCGTTATCCCCAACTTAAAAATAACAGCCTGAAGCTGCCCCAGAATTGGCATATTCATTAGATGCACAATTCCTGGTGTTTACCTAGCTCATACCGATTGCCATGATGCGGTGGCAATCGGTTTAATATAAGGGGGGTTAATGACAGCTGGGATTTGTCGAAAAATGTATGAGACCCTCCATTAATAATCAAGTAAGTAATAAGAAATAAACAAAAGAGACAGAGAAACATCCTTTATTCAAAGGAAAAAAACATCCTCTTTCTCCAAATTATTAACCCTTAAAACACCCTCTCTCTAGGCTCGCCTACATCCAGATGACATTAGAAAACTTGACTGGTTACTGCAGTGTCCAGGAAACACTGACAGAGCCACAGCTGTGAGAGTGATAAAGTTAGTAAGTTCACCTGAGGTCACAGCTGGGGTTCCCACAGTACCTAAACTGTGACCTACAGTGAATTTACCTGAATTGAACTCATTGAACTTAATTCTTTTAATTCGGCATTAAATTCAATGGTCCTGGTTTACCAGATTATTGACTTCAAAGTTGCTGGATTACCTTATTAACCAAAACCATTGCAGTCAATAATTTGGTAATCTGGCTGTATTTAATTCATTGCCGGATTAGCAGAATGTGTAAACTTTTTTGGTAATCCAGGATTGAGTTTAATGAGTTCATCTGAATTGAGTTCACCTGAAGCTTCAATACCATTCGACCCCCTGCTATGACCTCAGGTGAACTCATTGAACTCAATAAGCTATGTGCACACGTTGAGCATTTATTTGCAAACATTTATGCACCAAATCTGCATTCACTGCCAGAAAAATTCAACAAAAATCCATAAAAAATGCATTACATTTTTGGTGCATTTTTCTATCAAGAGATGCAGATTTGGCGCAGAAATGTGTACATCCAAATACACATTATGCACACATAGTCTAATCCCATAGTCTGGCATTGAGTTCATTGACTTTACCTGAGGTGACTTCAATGAGTTCAATGATTTCACCTCAGGTCAGTTTACCTGAGGTCTCAACTGGGGTACTCTGGGAACCCCAGCTCTGAACTCAAGTGAACTCAATGACGTTATTTGTCAGTGGGTTTCGATGACCTTAGTAGTTTGTCAGGTTTTCTAATGTGGGCTGCTATATTTAGGCTTGGGAAGGCCTAATAACCATGGGCCTCCCCAACGTGAGAATACCAGCCCCCAGCTGTCTGCGTTATCTTGACTGGGTATAAAAAAATGAGAAGGAGCCTACGCCATTTTTTAAAATGATTTATTTCAATCATTAAAAAAGCCACCTGTGGTTTCTCGTATTTTGATAAATAATCAACATAATGCAGACAGCTGTGGGCTGCAACTTCCATCTGTCTTTTTTATCTGCACTGGGTATCAAAACATGGGGCATCCTACTAATTTTTTCCGAATATTTATTTTCTCCATTGCACTTCAGGGATCCAGACAGCTTGAATAAGGGGAACTAATCACAGACACCAGAACTGAGAGTGAGGCGTAGTCTGACTGCAACCAATCACATATGCTGTTACTGATGGTAGCTGGGGAAGAAGTGATTTTTTTTAAAGTATCTACATATTCTAAGTAATAACGAGGTCTTAATTTTTATTTTCTTTTTTTTCAGGGGATACATGGAAAAATGTTTCTACTATGGGTTGTACTAATTATGATGCCTGCAGAAATAATTTTAAAAATGTCATCTCGGTTCCAGAACGACCAGGGATTCAACTAATCTGTTAGATGTTACATTATCATCTGAGCATCTTTAATGAATCAATGAATAAATAAATAAATGTAATCAAATCTGCTGATCTTCCTAATAAAAACCTTTCCAAATCTGTCTAATAAAGATTATTTAGTTAATATACATTGTTTAAGGACTCCACTGGGGCATCTAATTTTTTTTTAAATATCAATGATTTTTTATTCTGGAATGTTGTAAGAGTTAAACATTCAACATGCTTGTTATACCAGAGTTATAGCATCCCATCTGCCATATATTTTAGAATATAGTTATAACTAGAGATGAGCGAACCGGTCGCGGTTCGGCTCGAGGTCGGTTCGCCGAACGTTCGACGAACCGAACTCGAACTGCATAGGAAACAATGGCAGGCAATCACAAACACATAAAAACACCTAGAAAACACCCTCAAAGGTGTCCAAAAGGTGACAAACAACTCACAACACAAACACATGGGAAAGTGACAAGAACAAATTCTCATGTGAAAACAAAACAGCGTTACGAGGAAAACGAGGACGAGACACAGATATAGGCATGGCATGCCCTTCTAAAATCATGTAAAACACCGCAAGGTGACTCCAAGCGGAGTCTCCCTTTTTTTTCAAAAATTGTGCCCCACACACACCCACCCATTCAGTGGCAGCACTTGTGCCCTAGTTGTACACTTCACAGCTAGATTTGCATCAAGCACATTCAAAAATACGCCATTCTTATCCGTCCCCAGGATGACACCGGGGTAGGTAGCTAAGTTTTTCCTGATTCCAGCTCTGTTCATCTTGGATCATTTTTAAAAACAATGTAAGCAAGAGTTACTCCAAGCGGAGTCTCTCTTTTTTCCAAAAATTGGGCCACACAGACACTAACCCTTTCAGTGGCAGCACTTGTGCCCTAGTTGTACACTTCACAGCTAGATTTGAATCAAGCACATTCAAAAATACGCCATACTTAACCGTCCCCAAGATGACCCCGGGTTAGGTAGCAAAGTCTTTGCTGACCCATGACCTGTTCATCTTGGCTCCTTTTAAAAAACACAGCAAGCAAGGGTTACTCCACGTGGAGACTCCCTTTTTTTCCAAAAATTGTGCCCCACACACACCCACCCCTTCAGTGGCAGCACTTGTGCCTTAGTTGTACCTTTCACAGCTGGATTTGCATCAAGCTTATTCCAAATCCACAAGCATTTACTCTCCCCAAGATGACACAGGGGTAGTAAATTCCTGGTGGATCCATGACTTGTTCATTTTGATGAACGTTAGTTTGTCCACATTGTCACTGGACAGACGCGTGCGCTTATCTGTCAGAACACACCCAGCAGCACTGAAGACACGTTCAGAGACAACGCTGGCAGCTGGACACAACAAAATCTCCAAGACGTAACTAGAGAGCTCTGGCCATTTTTCTAGATTTGAAGCCCAAAATGAGCAAGGCTCCATTTGCAAAGTCATGGCATCGATGTTCATTTGGAGATACTCCTGTATCATCCTCTCCAGCCGTTGACTATGTGTCAGACTTGTTGTCTCTGTTGGCCTTGCAAAGGAGGGTCTAAAAAAATTATGAAAAGATTCCATAAAATTGCTGTTACCAGCACCAGATACGGTCCTACTGGTACGGGTAGACTGTTGAAGATGACGAGACCGTCCCATGTTTGTCAAGTTACAACTGGGAGATTCACTCCCTGCACCTGCACGGTTGTTTGGTGGAAAAGCCGAGCTAAGATCGAGTAACAGCTTCTGCTGATACTCCTGCATACGTGCGTCCCTTTCTTTGGCTGGAATTATGTCACAAAATTTGGACTTGTACCAGGGATCTAATAGTGTGGCAAGCCAGTAGTCATCATCACTTCTAATTTTGACAATACGAGGGTCATGTTGGAGGTAGTGCAACAAGAAGGCACTCGTGTCTTGCACAGCCATGCGGACCAAGTCCACGCTGTGTTTGTGGCATAGAGGTGCTAACCGTTCTTTCTTCCTCTGACATCTCCCCCCAACCTCTTTCAACTGAAATTTGACCAAGGTCTCCCTCATCCGCTGAGTCTTCCATGTCCATGGACAGTTCGTCCTCCATTTCTTCATGTTCTCCTGCACCTTCCTCAACATTTCGCCTGCTACCATGCGCCCTTGTTGATTCCTGTCCCCCATGGTCCCATGCCTGCCGCGTTGGTGATGATGAACGTCTGGACCTTGGTGATGTTGTTGTGTCTTGCGCATATGAATCCTCCTGTAGTTTCTCCCCTTCCTGTTGTCTCACCCCCTGACTCCGAATAGTGTTTAGCGTGTGCTCCAGCATATAAATGACTGGAATTGTAATGCTGATAATGGCATTGTCAGCGCTAAACATATTCGTGACCCTGTTGAAACTGTGTAGAAGGGTGCATAGGTCCTTGATCTTGGACGACTTCATCAGGGTGATTTGTCCCACCTCTGCATCTCGTTGGCCCAGGCTTTACGTCATGACGTATTGCACCAGGGCTTGGCGGTGCTGCCACAGTCGCTGTAACATGTGGAGAGTCGATTTCCAGCGTATTGGCACATCGCATTTCAGGCGATGAACCGGCAGGCCAAAAGACTTCTGGAGCGATGCAAGTCGCTCAGCTGCGGCGGTTGAACGGCGGAAGTGAGCAGAGAGTTTTCGTGCCCTGGTCAGAAGGCCATCTAGGCTGGGATAGTGTGTTAAAAATTGCTGGACAACAAGGTTCAACACGTGAGCCATACAAGGCACGTGTGTCACCTTGCCCAGGCGAAGGGCCGCACCCAGGTTTGCAGCATTGTCGCACACGGCCTTACCAGGCTGCAGGTTGAGTGGAGACAACCATTTATTAAACTCGGACCGCAGAGCTGACCACAACTCCTCAGCTATGGGACTCCTATTACCAAGACATGTCAAGCTAAAGACCGCCTGATGCCGTTGCGCTCTGCTGCCAGCATAGTAATGAGGGGTGTGTGATTCCTTCTGCGCAGTGAGAACGCTGGTGGCCTGACCAGGCAGGCTTGGGGCAGAGGTGGAGTACCCAGATGAGGTGGAGGAGGCAGAAGCAGTGGCGGAACTTGGACAGACAGAGGATTGACACACAAGTCGTGGGGACGGCAAGACTTGTGCAGCAGACCCTTCACCATCTATCACCATAGTTACCCAGTGCCCAGTTAGCGACATGTAACGTCCCTGTCCATGCTTACTGGTCCAAGTATCGGTGGTGAAATGCACCCGTTCACACACAGAGTTTCTCAAGGAAGCGGTGATGTTGTGTGCGACATGCTGGTGTAGCGCGGGCGCACCTTTCTTAGAGAAGTAGTGGCGACTAGGCATCTGGTACTGGGGCACAGCGACAGACATAAGGTCTCTAAAATCCTGTGTGTCCACTAGGCGGAAAGGCAGCATTTCGGTAGCCAAGAGCTTACAGAGGGATAGAGTCAACCTCTTAGCTTTGTCATGGGTCACAGGAAATGGCCTTTTATTTGACCACATCTGAGGGACAGAGATCTGGCTGCTGTGTGTAGACGGTGTTGAGTAGGGTGTCCCTGGAAAAATGCAGGTTTGTGAGGAAAGTGCAGGCGGAGACATGATGTTGCCTTCATCCAACGTTGGTGCTATCGATGTCTGAGAGAGCTGTACACACTCACTTGTTTCCCCTTCCAAACCAACTGACGACCTACCAAGCAAACTGCCTGTTGCGGTTACAGTGGTGGAAGTTGTGCGTGGAAAACCAGGTGTGACAGCTGTCCCCACAGTCCTAGAAGATGAAGAGCGCGCGGATGCACTGGAAGGGGCAGGCCGTGGATGGTTCGCTCCGCTAGGCCGCATTGCAGCACGGTGAACTTCCCACTGGGACCTATGATATTTATTCATGTGACGATTCATGGAAGAAGTTGTCAAACTGCTGAGGTTTTGACCTCTACTAACAGAATCACGACAAATTTTACACATCACATAATTTGGGCGATCTTTTTCTATGTCAAAAAAGGACCAGGCTAGGCAAGGCTTAGAGGGCATGGGACCTGCTGAGCCCCCCCGACTAGTGCTCAGAGGCAGAGTGGTGGCTGATGATGCAGTTGTAGATGTGCTACCAGTGCTCCGACTCTGTCCAGGAAGGCGCAAGGTAACTTTGTCGTCGGTTGCATCCTCCTCCACCGCCTCTGTTGACCTCCTCGAGTGCCTGACTGGGGGTTGACAGTGGGTGGGATCTAGAACTTCATCATCAATTGTTGTGTTTGCACTCCTCTCCCTCTCAGACCAAGCCTCTTCTTGCCCTGACCGAATATTTAAGTTGTCATCCCAATCGGGTATCTGCGTCTCATCGTCATCAGTATGTTCCTCATTGTCTATAACCACAGGTGTTACAGTTTGTGACAAAGGGTCAATATTATGCTCAGAAACTTGGTCCTCACGGCCTGAATCAGAGTCACAAAGGTTCTGGGCATCACTGCAGACCATTTCATGTTCTGTACTCACTGCAGCTTGGGAGCAGACCTCTGATTCCCAGGCTATAGTGTGACTGAACAGCTCTGCAGACTCAGCCATCTCAGTTCCACCATACTGTGCAGGGCTGATGGAGACTTCAGAGCTGGGAGAAAGCAAGTTTGATTGGGATGACAACTCAGAGGACTGGTGTTTTTTGGATGCAGTACTTGAAGTGGCTGAGAGGGCACTTGTTGGACCACTTGCGATCCATTCAAGCATTTTCATTTTTTGGCCATCATCTACCTTTGTTCCTGTTGTTCGTGTCCGTAAAAAAGGGAGCACATCGGATTGTCCACGGTAAGTAGTAGACATTAATGATGAGCGAGTACTAAAAAGCTCGGGTGCTCGAAGCTCGGGCCGAGCATCCCAAGAAACTCGTGTACTCGGGCCGAGCAACGAGCCCAATGTTATCCTATGGGAGACCCGAGTATTTTTGTGAAATGACCCCCCGGCAGCATGGAGAAACCCTAAAAATGTCACAAAAGTCTCAGAAGAGTGCTCAAATGACATGGCAACAGCATGGGGAAGACCCCTTGAAGCATTTATCACTGAAAAGTCACAGCTGTGAACAATTTTGTCCGCGTTTTACGCCATTTTTACGGACTCACCAGAAAACCTTCCAAAATGACCCCAAAATGATTTTTCATGGCGGAAATGTTAAGGGCACATACCCAATAGTGAGATAGAGCTGGTGTATGTTACTTTTTGAGATTAATACATGAAAGATTTTACGTGAAAACATTGTGTGGCACTCCGATGTCCCTGAGAAGAGACGTACATGAAGGCCTCTAGAGTCTAATGTGCCCATTTTGAGGAAGTGAGTCTTTGTAGTATTTTCCTTTGCCAGGGCAGTCCAAAATTGTGAGGTTCACCAATGCCCCTGCATACAGACGTGCATGAGGGCCTGTAAACCTGAAGTGCCCATTGGAAGGAAGTGGGTCTATTGTAGTATAGCCCTTAGGCAGGGCAGCCAAAAATTGGGAGGCTCCACGTTGTCCCTGGGTAGAGACGTGCATGAGGGCCTTTAAACCTGAAGTGCCCATTGTAAGGAAGTGGGTCTATTTCAGTATAGCCCTTTGCCAGGGCAGCCAAAAATTGGGAGGCTCCACATTGTCCCTGGGTAGAGACGTGCATGAGGGCCTCAAAACATTAAGTGTCCATTTTAAGGAAGTGGGTGTATTATAGTATAGCCCTTAGGCAGGGCAGCCAAAAATTGGGAGGCTCCACGTTGTCCCTGGGTAGAGACGTGCATGAGGGCCTCAAAACATTAAGTGTCCATTTTAAGGAAGTGGGTGTATTATAGTATAGCCCTTAGGCAGGGCAGCCAAAAATTGGGAGGCTCCACGTTGTCCCTGGGTAGAGACGTGCATGAGGGCCTCAAAACATTAAGTGTCCATTTTAAGGAAGTGGGTGTATTATAGTATAGCCCTTAGGCAGGGCAGCCAAAAATTGGGAGGCTCCACGTTGTCCCTGGGTAGAGACGTGCATGAGGGCCTCAAAACATTAAGTGTCCATTTTAAGGAAGTGGGTGTATTATAGTATAGCCCTTAGGCAGGGCAGCCAAAAATTGGGAGGCTCCACGTTGTCCCTGGGTAGAGACGTGCATGAGGGCCTCAAAACATTAAGTGTCCATTTTAAGGAAGTGGGTGTATTATAGTATAGCCCTTAGGCAGGGCAGCCAAAAATTGGGAGGCTCCACGTTGTCCCTGGGTAGAGACGTGCATGAGGGCCTCAAAACTTTAAGTGTCCATTTTAAGGAAGTGGGTGTATTATAGTATAGCCCTTAGGCAGGGCAGCCAAAAATTGGGAGGCTCCACGTTGTCCCTGGGTAGAGACGTGCATGAGGGCCTCAAAACATTAAGTGTCCATTTTAAGGAAGTGGGTGTATTATAGTATAGCCCTTAGGCAGGGCAGCCAAAAATTGGGAGGCTCCACATTGTCCCTGGGTAGAGACGTGCATGAGGGCCTCAAAACATTAAGTGTCCATTTTAAGGAAGTGGGTGTGTTATAGTATAGCCCTTAGGCAGGGCAGCCAAAAATTGGGAGGCTCCACGTTGTCCCTGGGTAGAGACGTGCATGAGGGCCTTTAAACCTGAAGTGCCCATTGTAAGGAAGTGGGTCTATTTCAGTATAGCCCTTTGCCAGGGCAGCCAAAAATTGGGAGGCTCCACATTGTCCCTGGGTAGAGACGTGCATGAGGGCCTCAAAACATTAAGTGTCCATTTTAAGGAAGTGGGTGTATTATAGTATAGCCCTTAGGCAGGGCAGCCAAAAATTGGGAGGCTCCACGTTGTCCCTGGGTAGAGACGTGCATGAGGGCCTCAAAACATTAAGTGTCCATTTTAAGGAAGTGGGTGTATTATAGTATAGCCCTTTGGCAGGGCAGCCAAAAATTGGGAGGCTCCACGTTGTCCCTGGGTAGAGACGTGCATGAGGGCCTCAAAACATTAAGTGTCCATTTTAAGGAAGTGGGTGTATTATAGTATAGCCCTTAGGCAGGGCAGCCAAAAATTGGGAGGCTCCACATTGTCCCTGGGTAGAGACGTGCATGAGGGCCTCAAAACATTGTTCCCATTGCAAAGGAGCGGGTCTCCTGTCGTTGTAATGTCCATTCTGCAAAGAATGGGCGAAAAAATTTACCACTGGGGGTATACCTGAAACAAAGGCCTAAGTATTGCAATTTGTAACGGTCATCATCATGGTGGCGCATGAGGAGAAGGAGGAGGAGTCCAGCGATTATCCAAAGTCCAGAAGTGTGTACCCATGGGTGAGTGGAGGTACATGGCAAACTTTAAATTCCGCTCTCATTTGCTGGTGGTGTGGTGAAGTCTGGCCCAATCCAACCCTTGTTCATCTTGATCAGAGTCAGCCTGTCAGCATTTTCAATTGACAGGCGGGTGCGTTTATCTGTAATGATTCCACCTGCGGCACTAAAAACACGCTCTGACAAAACGCTAGCAGCAGGGCAGGCCAGGACTTCCAAGGCGTAGAGAGCCAATTCATGCCACGTGTCCAGCTTGGATACCCAATAATTATAAAGCACAGAGGAATGTCGGAGTACTGTTGTTCGATCTGCAAGGTACTCCTTCAGCATCTGGGCAAACTTAGGATTTCTTGTGGCACTACCCCGCACCTCAGGGGCTGTGGTACGTGAGGGGCTGAGAAAACTGTCCCACATCTTAAAGACTGTTCCCCTACCTCTGGCGGATTGGACTTGTGCCTCTCTCGGCTGTACGCCTCGGTTGTCCACTGATTCATGACCTATGCCGCTAGCGTTTTGTGAGGGGAATGCTTTGCCTACTTCCGTGAGTATGGCGTTCCGAAACTGCTGCATTTTGGTTGACCTCTCCTCCACGGGAATAAGAGACAAAAAGTTCTCCTTGTAGCGTGGGTCTAACAGTGTTACCAACCAGTAATGATTGTCTGCCAAGATGTTCTTAACGCGAGGGTCACGAGACAGGCAGCTTACCATAAAGTCAGCCATGTGCGCCAGACTCTTAACAGCCAGGACTTCAGTAGCCTGACCAACAAGATGACTGAACATGCTGTCCTCCTCCTCCTCCTCCTCCTCCTCCTCCTCCTCATCTACCCTGTCCTCTGGCCAGCCACGCTGAACCGAGGATATGACTGGTGTGCATGTCATATCCTCAATTTGGCCGGAGAGTTGCTCCATGTCTTCATCCTCCTCCTCGTCATAGTCCTCCACTGCACGTTGTGATGAGACGAGGCTGGGCTGTGTGTTATCACCCACACCCACTACTGTTTCTTGCTGCAACTCATCGCGCTCCGCCTGCAATGCATCATGTTTGTTTTTCAGCAGAGACCGTTTTAGAAGGCAGAGTAGCGGTATGGTGACGCTAATAATGGCGTCATCACCACTCACCATCTTGGTGGAGTCCTCAAAGTTTTGGAGGATGGTACATAGGTCTGACATCCATCTCCACTCCTCAGGTGTTATGTGTGGAGTTTGACCCATTTCCCGACGGCTTAGGTGATGCAGGTACTCAACAACTGCCCTCTTCTGCTCACATATCCTGACCAACATGTGCAGAGTTGAATTCCAACGCGTGGGGACATCACACACCAGTCTGTGAGCCGGAAGATGCAAACGGCGCTGAAAGCCGGCAAGGCCGGCTGAAGCAGTAGGTGACTTTCGAAAATGTGCAGACAGGCGGCGAACTTTTACCAGTAGATCAGACAGCTCTGGGTATGACTTTATAAACCGCTGAACCACGAGGTTGAGCACATGGGCCACGCATGGAACATGTGTCAGCTGGCCTCGCCTCAAAGCCGCCACCAGGTTCCGGCCATTGTCACACACGACCTTTCCTGGCTTTAGGTTCAGAGGTGTGAGCCAGTGATCTGCCTGCTGTTTCAGAGCTGTCCACAGCTCTTCTGCATTGTGGGGTTTGTCACCTATGCAGATTAGCTTCAGCACAGCCTGTTGCCGCTTCGCCGAGGCAGTGCTGCAGTGCTTCCAGCTTGTGACTGGTGTGGAGGACACAGTGGATGAGGATGCGCAGGAGGAGGAGGAGGCTGAAGAGCATGACATTCCGGAGCTGTAGAGTGTGGGTGAAACACTGACTGAGGTAGGGCCTGCAAACCTTGGTGTGGGAAGGACGTGTTCCGTCCCTCGCTCAGACTGGGTCCCAGCTTCCACAATATTAACCCAGTGTGCCGTCAACGAGATGTAGCGGCCTTGCCCACAAGCACTTGTCCACGTGTCTGTGGTTAGGTGGACCTTGGGTGAAACAGCGTTGTTCAGGGCACGTGTGATGTTTTGTGACACGTGGTTATGCAACGCGGGGACGGCACACCGGGAGAAATAGTGGCGGCTGGGGACCGAGTAACGTGGGACAGCTGCCGCCATCAGGTCACGGAATGCTTCAGTCTCCACCAGCCTAAAAGGCAACATTTCCAGCGCAAGCAGTCGCGAAATGTTAGCATTTAGAACTGTGGCATGTGGGGTGTTGGCAGTGTATTTGCGCCTGCGTTCAAAGGTTTGCTGAATGGATAACTGAACGCTGCGCTGGGACAAGGACGTGCTTGATGATGGTGTTCTTTCTGCGTAGGCAACTGCAGGTGCAGGAGTGGAGGAGGCTTGTTCGCAGGCAGTATGGACAGAGGATTGGCTCGCATGCACAACCAGCGAAGACGTAGCAGTGACATCAGCAAGCACTGCTCCTCGACTCTGTTGTACTTCCCACAAAGTCGGGTGCTTGGCTGACATGTGCCTGATCATGCTGGTGGTGGTCAGGCTGCTAGTTTTGGTACCCCTGCTGATGCTGGCACGGCAGGTGTTGCAAATGGCCTTTTTTGAATCATCTGGATCCAACTTAAAAAACTGCCAGACTCGGGAAGACCTAACATTTGTACAGGCACCTTGTGTCGTCGTGTTGTTCCGGGGAACGGTTGCCTGACTTCTGCCTGGGGCCACCACCCTGCTTCTTACTGCCTGTTGTGATGCTACGCCTCCCTCCCCCTGTGCACTGCTGTCCTCGCTCTGCATATCCTCCTGCCAGGTTGGGTCAGTTACTGGATCATCCACCACGTCGTCTTCCTCTTCCGCACCCTGCTCCTCCTCCTGACTTGCTGACAATTGTGTCTCATCATCGTCCACCACTTGTTGAGACACGTTGCCAACTTCGTGAGAACGTGGCTGCTCAAATATTTGGCCATCTGTACAGACGATCTCCTCATGACCCACTTCAATATGAGCTGGCGAGAGGCCAGAATGTGTGAATGGAAACGTGAACAGCTCTTCCGAGTGTCCAAGTGTGGGATCATTAATGTCCGAGGAGGACGTGTACTCAGCCTGGTGGTAGGAAGGAGGATCAGGTTCAGAAATGTGCGGTGCAGTATCACGGCTACTGACACTTGACCGTGTGGAAGACAGAGTGTTTGTGGTGGTGCCAATCTGACTGGAAGCATTATCTGCTATCCAACTAACAACCTGTTGACACTGGTCTTGGTTCAAGAGCGGTGTACTGCTGCGGTCCCCAAGAATTTGGGACAGGACGTGCGAGCGACTAGATGTGGCCCTTTGTTGTGGCGAAATTAGAGCTTGCCCACGACCTCGGCCTCTGCCTGCACCACCATCACGTCCACTTCCTTGTTCCTTGCCAATGCCCTTGCGCATTTTGCAATGCTGTGCACTGCTGACGTGTATATTCACTACTTGTGCGTTATATCAAAGTGTGTGGAAATTGCACACAAGTGCACCTGTACGCTGCCACCAACAGGCACACACGTGCGGTTTTAAAAACCAAGCACGGACGCAATAATAACCTAACAGGTTTTTTTGGGGAGCGACAATTACAGACAAGTCAGACACTATCTGGACTGTTTTACACTGTGTACACCAGCCCCAGATATGATGAAGGCTGGTATACGGTCACCACTACCCTGCCTGCCTGCCTGCCTGTATACTGGTACAATAGTCCTGACAAGGACTCTTTTGGTCACTAGCCTGTATTCAGACCTGGCTATACCCTGCCTGTATATAGCAACAGTAGTCCTGAGAAGGACTCTGCTACTGTACTCCGACCTGGCTATACCCTGCCTGCCTGTATACAACTAGAATAGTCCTGAGAAGGACTTTTGGTCACACTGTTTGCAGCCCTGCAACTGAAAAAGCTATAAAGGGCCGCAAAGCTTTCCCTGAATCAGCGACACTCTCCCTGCACTCACTGTCTGGATAGCTGTGAGCAGAGCACAGCGCGCCGGCCGATATAAAGGCTCGGTCACGCTGTGCAGGCCGGCCAATCACTGCAATTCCACAACTAACAGGGCTGTGGCATTGCAGTGGTCTGCCAGCCAATCCCTGCATGAGGGCTGGCTCTCAAAAGAGCGCCAACATGCAGAAATGAAGACCACGAGTACAGCACGAGTATCGCGAGATTACTCGGTCCCCGCCGAGCAGCCCGAGTACAGCGATACTCGTGCGAGTACCGAGTAGTGACAAGCATGCTCGCTCATCACTAGTAGACATCTTACTTTTGCTGGTAGATGGTCTATCTTCAGCAGATGTTAATGGATCTTTGCCACCTTCCCCACGGGCAAACCCTTTTTTTCCTTTTCCACCACGCCTCTTCCCCTTTCCACCAGCATCTGTCATTTTGCCACTCATGTTGATTGCGACAAGATTGTGTACTGAAAGTGTGGTAGTAAAAATAGAGAGGTGGTGTAGATTGCAGTGGTGGTCTAGCTTTATTAACAGCAGAATAATAAAGAATAAATATCCCTGACAATGTAACTACGGCCCTTAAACTGGCAGCATAAATTGCTAGTATAATGGCTTAGTTATAATGAGTTTGAGTGTGCAATGCAGGCAGACGTGCTGCAAAAATCTTTGCACTACTGGGACTATACAGAAGTCCAATAGCCACGTTTAGGATGCCACTAAGTTCACTCAGTGTTTGCTAGTATAATGGCATAGTTATAATGAGTTTGAGTGTGCAATGCAGGCAGAGGTGCTGCAAATATCTTTGCACTACTCGGACTATACAGAAGTCCAATAGCCACGTTTAGGATGCCACTAAGTTCACTCAGTGTTTGCTAGTATAATGGCTTAGTTATAATGAGTTTGAGTGTGCAATGCAGGCAGACATGCTGCAAATATCTGTGCACTACTGGGACTATACAGAAGTCCAATAGCCACGTTTAGGATGCCACTAACTTCACTCAGTGTTTGATAGTATAATGGCTTAGTTTTAATGAGTTTGAGTGTGCAATGCAGGCAGACGTGCTGCAAATATCTTTGCACTACTCGGACTATACAGAAGTCCAATAGCCACGTTTAGGATGCCACTAAGTTCACTCAGTGTTTGCTAGTATAATGGCTTAGTTATAATGAGTTTGAGTGTGCAATGCAGGCAGACGTGCTGCAAATATCTTTGCACTACTCGGACTATACAGAAGTCCAATAGCCACGTTTAGGATGCCACTAAGTTCACTCAGTGTTTGCTAGTATAATGGCTTAGTTATAATGAGTTTGAGTGTGCAATGCAGGCAGACGTGCTGCAAATATCTGTGCACTACTGGGACTATACAGAAGTCCAATAGCAACGTTTAGGATGCCACTAAGTTCACTCAGTGTTTGCTAGTATAATGGCTTAGTAACAATGAGTTTGAGTGTGCAAAGGACAGGAGCGTACAGTGGCAGGGTTGTGGGTCTCTGGGTAGAGGAAAGGAAGCCTGCCTTTCTATGCCTCCTAATGGGGAAATGCAGCGAGGAAATCCCTGACCTTAGCTACACAGACGCTGTCATCTTGTGTAGCTGTTAAACTTTGTTTTCAGGACCTGTCACCTATGGCTCTGACCTTGCCGGTATGAGCCCTTAAAAGGACTGATAGAAAGTGCTATCCCTATGCTGTCCAGCGCTGTGTATGGAGCGTATACAGCTGTATCGGCGATAGGAGCTGCGCCAGTGATGTCTGACACCAAGGACGCAGAAGAGATAATGGCGTCTGGACGGGCAGATACTCGTTTTTATAATGCAGGGACATGTGACATGGACATCCTATCACACATGCCGTTGCTTCTCTGGCTAAAAGTCCACTTAGTTGTGTGTGTGTCTGGGATTGGCTGACATGCTGACCCACCCCACAAGACGCGCGCGCTTAGGGAAGGAAGACAAGGAAAAAAAAAAAATGGTGATCGCCCTTATCCAAACAGCAGTGATCTGAATGCGCTGTTCCCGCACACTATACACTGAAATGTCATAATAGTGTGAGTCACAGAGTGACTTACACTATTTCAGCGGAAAGCCAGCTAGGAATTAGCTGTTTTTTTGCTGCTAGAACCGTTCTCGAACGTATCTAGAACTATCGAGCTTTTGCAAATCTAGAACAGCCCCCAAAATCACTCGAGCCGCGATCTGGAGAACCACGAACCGCGCTCAACTCTAGTTATAACTAAATAATCGGAAATAGAATTTTTTATAACATTTTAGTTAATTATTAGTAATGAGCGAGCATGCTCGGCACTGCCTGTTACTCAATCATGGTGCGCGGTACCCTTGATACTCAATTGAGTATCGGGGATGCTTATTAGCCCTACTTGAGTCCCGTCACTGCATGTTTTGTGGCTGTTTTTAGCAACTAAGCATGGATGGAATGCCTAACAATCATGATAATGCAGCAGCTATGTGTCGCATATGTATCCTGTCATTAGGAGATTTGTGACAGGTTGGGAGTCCCATGTTGCCTTATGACACGCCAGATTTATGTGTTTTTTCCTTTCTTTAGGTGCAGCAAGGGTAAATGTCAATTTCTCTGCTAGAAGCTCTTGGCTAATTAATAATAATAATAATAATAATAATTTTATTAATTTATATAGCGCTATTAATTTCACAGCGCTTTACATACATTGGCAACACTGTCCCCATTGGGGCTCACAATCTAGGTTCCCTATCTGTATGTTTTGGAGTTTTTTAAGTGTGGGAGGAAACCCACGCAAACACGGGGAGAACATACAAACTCCTTGCAGATGGTGTCCTTAGTGGGACTAGAACCCAGGACCCCAGCGCTGCAAGACTGCAGTGCTAACCACTGAGCCACCGTGCCGCCCATATTCCCCTTATATGCAGCCAGTTCCCCTTAAATTGCCATATGTGATACCCATCACAAATAAAGCCTACGGCCACTGGCTACAACTCCCAGCCACGCGTTTTTCTTGGCTTTTTATCAAAATGAGAAAAACTGCATGCAGCTTTTTTTAATTATTTAAATAATTTTAAAAAACGGTGTGCGGTCCACCCAACTTTGATACCCAGCAATGATAAAGCAAACAGCTGGGAGCTGGAATTCCCAGGCTGGGGAGACCCATGCTTATTGCCCCCCTAGCCTAAGAAATAGCAGTCTGCAGCTGCCCAGGATTGTCGCATCAATTAGGTGTTACAGTCCAGGAACTTTATCCAATTTTTCCCGATTGCCCTTGTGCAGTGGCAATTAGGGAAATAAAGGGTTAATGGCAGCTCACAGCTGCCACTAAGCCCTGGATTGGTAATAGGAGGTGTCTATGAGACCCCCTAATCACTAATCTGCAAGTGAAAAGAAATAAAAACAAACACTGAAAAATCCTTTATCTACTTTATAAAGCGAGTCAGACAGGAAAGAGAGAGATGGATAGACAGGGAAGGAAACAGAGTGACAGAAAGGGAAAGAGATAGACAGGGAAAAAGACAGAAAGACAGGGAAAGAGACAGACAGAGACAGACAGTTAAAGAGATAGAGAGACAGACAGGGAAAGAGACAGACAGACAAAGAGAAAGAGAGAGACTTACAGACAGACACAGACAGAGAGAGAGACAAACAGAGAGGGAGAAAAACAGAGAGAGAGAAAGACAGAGAGAAAGACAGAGAGACAGTCAGAGAGAGAGACAGTTACTATCCCGGGCAATGCCGGGTACTATAGCTTGTTTGAAATAAAATGCAAAAAGCACGCTCTTTCACCAATTAATGACCCCAAAATACCTAGGTCTGACGTAATCCACACGATGCCATGATGATTCCAGCTCTGCTACATCTGAAGTGACAGGGGACAGCCATAGAACATGTCCGCATGCTGTAACTGCAGGCAAAGAATGAGCCGCGATCAGCAGTGACATCACTCAGGAAATTTGCGGTCACAGCTGGAGATTCCCATGGTCCTCCCCCTGTGATCGCAGGTAAACTGACATCAAGTGACCTCAGTAAACTCAGTGTCTTCAGCCCAGATGGAATTGTATAATGCACCAAAATCAGACCCTCTAGTCTTCATTCCAGGTACACTAACAGCTTATCACATTGATTTAGCCACAAAACCAGTGGTACGTCCATTTCTTTAACGTTTCCAAGGAACTGTAACTCTTTATCACAACTTGGCACAGGGGTAAATTAACAACTCTTCAGTCTCTGTAAAAAAAGATTTGTGCTACCAGGCATATTTAGCCCTATTTAAGTCTTTCAAAGTAACACTCCTAGTTGTAAATATTTTTAGAGTATTAAACACTGTTTCACCGTTTTTACAAATAATATATTAGGGGAAATATTTGATATCAACAGCTGATTACAGTTCAATTTTGATTTTGTTATTGTTACATTGTCATTGACGCCTCTAATACATTGACAATATAACTCAAATGATATGAAAGAAGCTCAATAAACATTAAATTAGCATCCAAAGTAAAGTGGGGATTAGAGATGAGCGAACCGGTCCCGGTTCGGCTCGAGGTCGGTTCCCCGAATGGAGGTCCCGTTCGAGTTCGGTTCGTCGAACGTTCGACGAACCGAACTCGAACCGCATAGGAAACAATGGCAGCCATTCACAAACACGTAAAAACACATAGAAAACACCCTCAAAGGTGTCCAAAAGGTGACAAACAACTCACAACACAACACAAACACATGAGAAAGTGACAAGGACATATACTCATGTGAAAACAAAAGAGCAGGACAAGGAAAAAGAGGAGGAGACACAGATATAGGCATGGCACGCCCTTCTAAAATCATGTAAAACACCGCAAGGTGACTCCAAGTGGAGTCTTCCTTTTTTCCAAAAATTGGGCCACACACACACCCACCCATTCAGTGGCAGCAGTTGTGCCCCAGTTGTACAATTCACAGCTAGGTTTGCATCAAGCACATTCAAAAATACGCCATAATTAACCGTCCCCAGGATGACACCAGGGTAGGTAGCAAAGTCTTTACTGATCCCAGCTCTGTTCATCTTGGCTCCTTTTAAAAAACACAGCAAGCAAGGGTTACTCCAAGCGGAGTCTCCCTTTTTTCCAAAAATTGGGCCCCACACACACCCACCCCTTCAGTGGCAGCAGTTGTGCCCCAGTTGTACATTTCACAGCTAGATTTGCATCAAGCACATTCAAAAATACGCCATGATTAACCGTCCCCAGGATGACACCAGGGTAGGTAGCAAAGTCTTTCCTGATCCCAGCTCTGTTCATCTTGGCTCCTTTTAAAAAACACAGCAAGCAAGGGTTACTCCAAGCGGAGTCTCCCTTTTTTCCAAAAATTGGGCCCCACAGACACCCACCTCTTCAGTGGCAGCAGTTGTGCCCCAGTTGTACACTTCACAGCTAGATTTGCATCAAGCACATTCAAAAATACGCCATAATTAACCATCCCCAGGATGACACCGGGGTAGGTAGCAAAGTCTTTCCTGATCCCAGCTCTGTTCATCTTGGCTCCTTTTAAAAAACACAGCAAGCAAGGGTTACTCCAAGCGGAGTCTCCCTTTTTTCCAAAAATTGGGCCCCACACACACCCACCCCTTCAGTGGCAGCAGTTGTGCCCTAGTTGCAAACAGGATGTTTTGATTTGCATCAAGCACATTCCAATTCCACAAGCATTTACTCTCCCCAGGATGACACAGGGGTAGTAAATTCCTTCTGGATCCATGACTTGTTTATTTTGATGAACGTCAGTCTGTCCACATTGTCACTGGACAGACGCGTGCGCTTATCTGTCAGCACACACCCAGCAGCACTGAAGACACGTTCAGAGACAACGCTGGCAGCTGGACACGACAAAATCTCCCAGGCGTAACTGGATAGCTCTGGCCATTTTTCTAGATTTGAAGCCCAAAAGGAGCAAGGCTCCATTTGCAAAGTCATAGCATCGATGTTCATTTGGAGATACTCCTGTATCATCCTCTCCAGCCGTTGACTATGTGTCAGACTTGTTGTCTCTGGTGGCCTTGCAAAAGAGGGTCTAAAAAAATTATGAAAAGATTCCATAAAATTGCTGTTACCAGCACCAGATACGGTCCTACTGGTACGGGTAGACTGTTGAAGATGACGAGACCGTCCCATGTTTGTCAAGTTACAACTGGGAGATTCCCTCCCTGCACCTGCACGGTTGTTTGGTGGAAAAGCCGAGCTAAGATCGAGTAACAGCTTCTGCTGATACTCCTGCATACGTGCGTCCCTTTCTATGGCTGGAATTATGTCACAAAATTTGGACTTGTACCGGGGATCTAATAGTGTGGCAAGCCAGTAGTCATCATCACTTCTAATTTTGACAATACGAGGGTCATGTTGGAGGTAGTGCAACAAGAAGGCACTCATGTGTCTTGCGCAGCCATGCGGACCAAGTCCACGCTGTGTTTGTGGCATAGAGGTGCTAACCGTTCTTTCATCCTCTGACATCTCCCCCCAACCTCTTTCAACTGAAATTTGACCAATGTCTCCCTCATCTGCTGAGTCTTCCATGTCCATGGACAGTTCGTCCTCCATTTCTTCATGTTCTCCTGCACCTTCCTCAACATTTAGCCTGCTACTATGCGCCCTTGTTGATCCCTGTCCCCCATGGTCCCATGCCTGACGCCTTGGTGATGATGAACGTCTGGACCTTGGTGATGTTGTTATGTCTTGCGCATATGAATCCTCCTGTAGTTCATCCCCTTCCTGTTGTCCCACCCCCTGACTCCGAATAGTGTTTAGCGTGTGCTCCAGCATGTAAATGACTGGAATTGTCATGCTGATAATGGCATTGTCAGCGCTAAACATATTCGTCGCCATGTCGAAAGTGTGCAGAAGGGTGCATAGGTCCTTGATCTGAGACCACTCCATCAGGGTGATCTGCCCCACCTCTGCATCTCGTTGGCCCAGGCTATACGTCATGACGTATTGCACCAGGGCTCGGCGGTGCTGCCACAGTCGCTGTAACATGTGGAGAGTTGAATTCCAGCTTGTCGCCACATCGCATTTCAGGCGATGAACCGGCAGGCTGAATGACTTCTGGAGCGATGCAAGTCGCTCAGCTGCGGCGCTTGAACGGCGGAAGTGAGCAGACAGTTTTTGTGCCCTGTTCAGAAGGCCATCTAGGCCGGGATAGTGTGTTAAAAATTGCTGGACGACAAGGTTCAACACGTGAGCCATACAAGGTACGTGTGTCACCTTGCCCAGGCGAAGGGCCGCACCCAGGTTTGCAGCATTGTCGCACACGGCCTTACCAGGCTGCAGGTTGAGTGGAGACAACCATTTATTAAACTCGGACCGCAGAGCTGACCACAACTCCTCAGCTGTGTGACTCTTATTCCCAAGACATGTCAAGCTAAAGACCGCCTAATGACGTTGCGCTCTGCTGTCAGCATAGTAATGAGAGCTGCGTGATTCCTTCTGTGCAGTGAGAACGCTGGTGGCCTGACCAGGCAGGCTTGGGGCGGAGGTGGAGGACCCAGATGAGGTGGAGGATGCAGAAGCAGTGGCGGAACTTGGACAGACAGAGGATTGACACACAAGTCGTGGGGACGGCAAGACTTGTGCAGCAGACCCTTCACCATCTATCACCATAGTTACCCAGTGCCCAGTCAGCAACATGTAACGTCCCTGTCCATGCTTACTGGTCCAAGTATCGGTGGTGAAATGCACCCGTTCACACACAGAGTTTCTCAAGGAAGCGGTGATGTTGTGTGCGACATGCTGGTGTAGCACGGGCACACCTTTCTTAGAGAAGTAGTGGCGACTAGGCATCTGGTACTGGGGCACAGCGACAGACATAAGGTCTCTAAAATCCTGTGTGTCCACTAGGTGGAAAGGCAGCATTTCGGTAGCCATCAGCTTACAGAGGGATAGAGTCAACCTCTTAGCTTTGTCATGGGTCGCAGGAAGTGGCCTTTTATTTGACCACATCTGAGGGACAGAGATCTGGCTGCTGTGTGTAGACGGTGTTGAGTAGGGTGTCTCTGGAAAAATGCAGGTTTGTGAGGAAAGTGCAGGCGGAGACATGATGTTGCCTTCATCCAACGTTGGTGCTATCGATGTCTGAGAGAGCTGTACACACTCACTTGTTTCCCCTTCCAAACCAACTGACGACCTACCAAGCAAACTGCCTGTTGCGGTTACAGTGGTGGAAGTTGTGGGTGGAAAAACAGGTGTGACAGCTGTCCCCACAGTCCTAGAAGATGACGAGCGCGCGGATGCACTGGAAGGGGCAGGCGGTGGATGGTTCGCTCCTCTAGACCGCATTTCAGCACGGAGAGCTTCCCACCGGGACATATGATATTTATTCATGTGACGATTCATGGAAGAAGTTGTCAAACTGCTGAGGTTTTGACCTCTACTAAGAGAACAATGACAAATTTTACAGATCACAGAATTTGGGCGATCTTTTTCTATGTCAAAAAAGGACCAGGCTAGGCAAGGCTTAGAGGCCATGCGACCTGTTGATCCACCCCGAATAGTGCTCAGAGGCAGAGTGGTGGCTGAGGATGCAGTTGTAGACGTGCTACCAGTACTCTGACTGTGTCAAGGAAGGCGCAAGGTAACTTCGTCATCAGTTGCATCCTCCTCCACCACCTCTGTTGACCTCCTCGAGTGCCTGACTGTGGGTTGACAGTAGGTGGGATCTAGAACTTCATCATCAATTGTTGTGTTTGCACTCCCCTCCCCCTCAGACCGAGCCTCTTCTTGCCCTGACCGAATATTTAAGTTGTCATCCCAATCGGGTATCTGCGTCTCATCTTCATCAGTATGTTCCTCATTGTCTATAACCACAGGTGTTACAGTTTGTGACAAAGGGTCAACCTTATGCTCAGAAACTTGGTCCTCACGGCCTGAATCAGAGTCACAAAGGTTCTGGGCATCACTGCAGACCATTTCCTGTTCTGTACTCACTGTAGCTTGGGAGCAGACGTCTGATTCCCAGGCTATAGTCTGCAGACTCAGCCATCTCAGTTCCACCATACTGTGCAAAGCTGATGGAAACTTCAGAGCTGGGAGAAAGCAAGTTTGATTGGGATGACAACTCAGAGGCCTGGTGTTTTTTGGATGCAGTACTTGAAGTGGCTGAGAGGGCACTTGTTGGACCACTTGAGATCCATTCAAGCATTTTCCTTTTTTGGCCATCATCTACCTTTGTTCCTGTTGTTCGTGTCCGTAAAAAAGGGAGCACATCGGATTGTCCACGGTCAGTAGTAGACATCTTACTTTTGCTGGTAGATGGTCTATCTTCAGCAGATGATAATGGAGCTTTGCCACCTTCCCCACGGACAAACCCTTTTTTTCCTTTTCCACCACGCCTCTTCCCCTTTCCACCAGCATCTGTCATTTTGCCACTCATGTTGATTGCGACAAAATTGTGCACTGAAAATGTGGTAGTAAAAATTGAGAGGTGGTGTAGATTGCAGCGGTGGTCTAGCTTTATTAACAGCAGAATAATAAAGAATAAATATCCCTGACAATGCAACTACGGCCCTTAAACTGGCAGCATCAATTGCTAGTATAATGGCTTAGTTATAATGAGTTGGAGTGTGCAATGCAGGTAGAGGTGCTGCAAATGTCTTTGCACTAGTGTGACTAGACCAAAGTCCAATAGCCACGTTTAGGATGCCACTAGGTACACTGAGTGTTTGCTAGTATAATGGCTTAGTTATAATGAGTTGGAGTGTTCAATGCAGGCAGAGGTGCTGCAAATGTCTTTGCACTAGTGTGACTAGACAAAAGTCCAATAGCCACGTTTAGGATGCCACTAGGTACACTGAGTGTTTGCTAGTATAATGGCTTAGTTATAATGAGTTGGAGTGTCCAATGCAGGCAGAGGTGCTGCAAATATCTTTGCACTAGTGGGACTATAGCAAAGTCCAATAGCCACGTTTAGGATGCCACTAGGTACACTGAGTGTTTGCTAGTATAATGGCTTAGTTATAATGAGTTGGAGTGTGCAATGCAGGCCGAGGTGCTGCAAATATCTTTGCACTAGTGGGACTATAGCAAAGTCCAATAGCCACGTTTAGGATGCCACTAGGTACACTGAGTGTTTGCTAGTATAATGGCTTAGTTATAATGAGTTGGAGTGTGCAATGCAGGCAGAGGTGCTGCAAATGTCTTTGCACTAGTGTGACTAGACAAAAGTCCAATAGCCACGCTTAGGATGCCACTAGGTACACTGAGTGTTTGCTAGTATAATGGCTTAGTTATAATGAGTTGGAGTGTGCAATGCAGGCAGAGGTGCTGCAAATATCTTTGCACTAGTGGGACTATAGCAAAGTCCAATAGCCACGTTTAGGATGCCACTAGGTACACTGAGTGTTTGCTAGTATAATGGCTTAGTTATAATGAGTTGGAGTGTGCAGTGCAGGCAGAGGTGCTGCAAATGTCTTTGCACTAGTGTGACTAGACAAAAGTCCAATAGCCACGTTTAGGATGCCACTAGGTACACTGAGTGTTTGCTAGTATAATGGCTTAGTTATAATGAGTTGGAGTGTGCAATGCAGGCAGAGGTGCTGCAAATGTCTTTGCACTAGTGTGACTAGACAAAAGTCAAATAGCCACGTTTAGGATGCCACTAGGTACACTGAATGTTTGCTAGTATAATGGCTTAGTTATAATGAGTTGGAGTGTGCAATGCAGGCAAAGGTGCTTCAAATGTCTTTGCACTAGTGTGACTAGACAAAAGTCCAATAGCCACGTTTAGGATGCCACTAGGTACACTGAGTGTTTGCTAGTATAATGACTTAGTTATAATGAGTTGGAGTGTGCAATGCAGGCAGAGGTGCTGCAAATATCTTTGCACTAGTGGGACTATAGCAAAGTCCAATAGCCACGTTTAGGATGCCACTAGGTACACTGAGTGTTTGCTAGTATAATGGCTTAGTTATAATGAGTTGGAGTGTGCAATGCAGGCAGAGGTGCTGCAAATATCTTTGCACTAGTGGGACTATAGCAAAGTCCAATAGCCACGTTTAGGATGCCACTAGGTACACTGAGTGTTTGCTAGTATAATGGCTTAGTTATAGTGAATTGGAGTGTGCAATGCAGGTAGAGGTGCTGCAAATGTCTTTGCACTAGTGTGACTAGACAAAAGTCCAATAGCCACGTTTAGGATGCCACTAGGTACACTGAGTGTTTGCTAGTATAATGGCTTAGTTATAATGAGTTGGAGTGTGCAATGCAGGTAGAGGTGCTGCAAATGTCTTTGCACCAGTGTGACTAGACAAAAGTCCAATAGCCACGTTTAGGATGCCACTAGGTACACTGAGTGTTTGCTAGTATAATGGCTTAGTTATAATGAGTTGGAGTGTGCAATGCAGGTAGAGGTGCTGGAAATGTGTTTGCACTAGTGTGACTAGACAAAAGTCCAATAGCCACGTTTAGGATGCCACTAGGTACACTGAGTGTTTGCTAGTATAATGGCTTAGTTATAATGAGTTGGAGTGTGCAATGCATGTAGAGGTGCTGCAAATATCTTTGCACTAGTGTGACTAGACAAAAGTCCAATAGCCACGTTTAGGATGCCACTAGGTACACTGAGTGTTTGCTAGTATAATGGCTTAGTTATAATGAGTTGGAGTGTGCAGAGGACAGGAGGGTACAGTGCCAGGTTTGTGGTGCTTTGGGTAGAGGAATGGAAGCCTGCCTTTCTATTTTCTCCTAATGGGGAAATGCAGCGACGAAATCCCTGACCTTAGCTACACAGACGCTGTCTCTGTTTTCAGGACCTGTCACCTATGGCTCTGACTCTGCCGGTACGAGCCCTTAAAAGGACTGATGGAAAGTGCTATCCCTATGCTGTCCAGCGCTGTGTATGGAGCGCATACAGCTGTATCAGCGATAGGACTCAGGACGGAGCTGCGCCAGTGATGTCTGACACCAAGGACGCAGAAGGCAGATAATGGCGTCCTGGAGGAAAATGTCCGGTTTTATAATGCAGGGACATGTGATATGGACATCCTATCACACATGCCGTTCCTTCTCTGGCTAAAAGTCCACTTAGCTGTGTGTGTGTCTGGGATTGGCTGACATAATGGCCCTCCCCACTACACGCGCGCGCTTAGGGAAGGAAGACAAGGAAAAAACAAAAAAAATGGCGATCGCCATTATACCAACAGGAGTGATCTGAAGGCGCTGTTCACGCACACTATACACTGAAATGTCATAATAGTGTGAGTCACAAAGTGACTTACACTATTACAGCGGAAAGTAAGCTAGGAATTAGCTGTTTTTTTTGCTGCTAGAACCGTTCTCGAACGTTTCTAGAACTATCGAGCTTTTGCAAAAAGCTCGAGTTCTAGTTCGATCTAGAACAGGCCCCAAAATCACTCGAGCCTAGAACTGGAGAACCTCGAACCTCGAACCGCGCTCAACTCTAGTGGGGATATGTAGAAAATAGTGTCTCCTATTACACATGAGTACAATAGCCAATGTTTCAATATCTCACCCATAGAGATTGTTTTGAACAAAGACCATTTTAGAACCAAATTGATGTATACAAATATATTTTGCTAATTTTCTAGAAAATTAAAAACCTTATTATTCAACAGATTTGTATGGTATCCTTCTCCATTTGAGATATTAAAATTTTGAATTTTAGAAAAAATTTTTGAATTTCCTGTTCATTTTTGCAAATAAATACAAACCAATCATCAATATTTCACCAGGAAAATAAAACAGTAAAGAAAAACAATTTAATATAAGTAAAAGAATTTGAAAGTTGATACCACAAAAACGGTGTGTGATATAAAAATAATTATTTTCCCCAAATTGTCAATATGGACAATTAAAAATAAATAATACAAAGCTCTAAACAATATAGAGATATACAGTACTATGAATATAATCAGACAAAGCATTTGATCTATTTAATTTGTGAAAATTAAAATTTTGTAAAATGATGGAAATTTAATTTTGGTAGGAGAGAAACAAACGGTAAAGCGTCTGTGGACAAATAATACAAATCCACTTAAACGTCCTCAGGGAAGGCAAATATATTCTCTTGATATATTTCAAGATGTAAACAATGCACAAAAGCAAACAAGACACATCATTCTATTTTGGCAAGATCAAATGGAAAGATATTTCTTGTAAGATACGTCATCACTGTATTGCTATATTACGGTAACCATGAACTTTGCTGAGAGGAGAATGACGCTCTAAGGGAAGGGTTTGGGCTAAATCTCATCCATCCCTTGATCCAATAGTTTCTTTACCTTTCCTAAGAGTACTTATATGATCTCAGTGTACAGAAAACAGTTTGAGCAGAGGAAAATCCGAGAAGCCACACATCATCCACAATGAAGAACCTGGTCACTTTACTTTGCATGATCTCTACTCTTGTTGGCTCAGGTAAGACCAATCTAGTCCCTACGCAACATATAAACATAGCTGAATATGTTGTGTCTTTAAACTTTATTGCAAAGTTCTTCTATCATTTAACCTTTTCGCGAAAGAGCCTGATTTTGCCTTCATGACCGGGCCAATTTTTTCATTTCTGACCAGTGCCACCTTGACAGGTTATAACTCTGGAACGCTTCAATGAATCCCGGTGGTTCTCAAACTGTTTTTTTGGGACATATTGTACTTCAGGATTGGGTAAAATTATTATGATATATTTTGCACTTATATCTGGAAATATCACAAATTTGGCAACAATTTTTAAAAATTTTGCAATTTTCAAACTTTTATTTTAATTCAGAGAGTTATATCACACAAAATACTTACTAAATAACATTTCCCACAAGTCTACTTTACATCAGTGCATTTTTTGAAACAATTTATTTTGCTAGGAAGTTAGCAACATTCAAGGTTCATCAGCAATTTCTCATTTTTCCAACAAAATTTACAAAACCATTTTTTTAGGAACCACATCACATTTGAAGTGACTTCGAGAAGCTAAGGTGACAGAAAATACCCAAACGTGAAACAGTTGTAAACACTGCACACATCACACTGCTAAAAACCATATCAAATAAGCTATTTAATGCTTTGGGTGCTTCATAGGAGTCAAAGCAATGTGGAAGAAAAAATTAAAATTTTACTTTTTCCCACAAAAATGTTACTTTAGCCTCAAATTTTGCATTTTCACAAGGATATCAAGAGAACATTCACCATACAATTTGTTGTGTGATTTCTCCTGGGTATGCTGATACCTCATAAGTAGTGTAAAGCTACTGTTTGGCGCACGGCAGAGCTCGGAAGGGAAAGAGTGGCATGTGAAATTTTTTAAAGCAAAAACAGCTGGAATCATTAGCAGAGGCGATCGCGTTTGGAGACCTCTTGAGGTGCCTAAACAGTATAGCTCCCCTTATTTTGGAAAGTAGACCCCTCAAGGAATTTATCTAGATGGTTGGGAAGCACCTTGGACCTCTGGGAGGTTCACAGAATTTTAGAGCGTTCAGCTGTGAAAATGAAAAAATACATTTATTTTTCACAAAATTGTTTATTCAACTAGGCAGCTTTTTTTCCTCAATGGTTTCAGGAAAAAATGCACCATAAAATGTATTGTACAATTTCTCCTGAGTACGCTGATACCTCATATGTGGTAGAAGTCAATTGTTTAGTCACACAGCAGAGCTTGGAAAGGAAGAAGTGCCATTTGACTGCAAAATTGGCTACAATCATTTGCAGACACCATGTCACATTTGGTGACTTCCTGATGAGCCTAAACAGTAGAGATCCCAACAATTGACCCCAATTTGGAAACTAGACCCCTGACAGAATATATATAGATATTTGGTGAGCTCCTTGAACCCCATGGAGATTCACAGAAGTTTAAAACTTTGAGATGTGAAAATGAAGAAATATATTTTACCACGAAATTGTTATTCAACTAGGTAGCTTTTTTTTCCAGAAAGGTATCAGGAAATAATGCACCATTAAATGTATTGTGCAATGTCTCCTGAGTACGCAAATACCCCATATGTGGTGGAAAACAATTGTTTGGGTGCACAGCAGGGCTTAGACGGGAAGGAGCGTCATTTGAATATTAGAGCCCATAATTCTCTGGAATAGATAGCGGATGCCATCTTGCATTTGGAGAACCATCCATGTGAGGTCTTGTTTTTTTGGGATGAGTTAATGTTTCTCTTGGTACCACTTTCCGGCAAATTACATTTTTGGATTGTTTTTTATTCTCAATTTTCGTAGGTAGAATTAACATGAAACAGTAATTCAGGAATTGTTTTTTGCGATTTGTTTATGTTGTTCACTGTTTGGTAAAAGTAACAACGCAGGTTTGTTCTTCGGGTCAGTACAGTTACAGCAATACCACATTTATATCTTTTTTTATGTTTTGCTGTTTTTACACGAAAAACTATTTTTTAGAAAAATAATTTTGGGGGCATTGCTGTATCTTTAGACCTGTAAGTTTTTTGTTTTTACACTGATGGAGTTGTATGGCAGCTTGCTTTTTTTGTGAGACAAGATGAAGTTTTCAGCTGTACCCTTTTTGTTTATGGTCAACTTTTTGATTGCATTTTATTCCACTTTTTTTCCTTCAGTATGATGAAAAAGCATATTTTGACACATTTTTTTAAGCTGTTCACTGAAGGTTATAAATAGTGTGACAGCTTTTTAGATCAGGTGGGGCCGGACGCGGCAATACCAAATATGTGCATTTTTTGCTCATTTATGTTTTTATATAAATAAATGTATTTTGGGTATAATTTTTTCGGTGATTTTTTTTCACATTTTGCAAAGTTGTTTTTTTAATTTTATTACCTTTTTTTTTTACCTAGACCCTATATGGGACTTTCACTTTTCTTAGTCTGATCTCTGGTATAATGCATTGCTATGCAGCAGCATAGCAATGCATTACACATTCAGTGTCAGGCTACAGATCACCTTGCAGACCCTGCAGCCTGACTTAGACCATACATGACAGACCCAGAGGTCATCATGTGACCTCCAGCTGCCATGACAACCCTCAGGTCTTCCGTGATCGTATCACAGGAGATCCAGGAGAGGTAGGAGAAGCATCTCTCTGTTCCTCTGAAACATCTATGTGCCGTAATCACTATTGATCTTGTCACATAGATCATCGCAAAGGTTTAACATTACCAGGACCTGATCCAATCAGGTCCTGGCGATGTCTCCGGGCAGAACTACCCCTCTGCACTGGAAACTCGGTGATGGCAGCATGCAGGGGGTCGCGATCCACTTCTGACTGTCACCTGTAAAAATGCGGCAGCACTGCACAGAGCCCAGTAAGCGCCGACATATATTTAAAGTCAGCGGCCCTGAAGCAGTTAAACAGGTCTATGCTAATGTAAAAGGCAATGTCTTTTAGATCTTGTGCGTCTCTGGTAAATATGGTTTGCAGTAACAATTTTCACACATGGAAAAATAAACAATGGTGAAATAAGAACCGTAATAAATGTGTCCCAAATTATACCATGGGATCTTTATTAAACATATCAAGTCGTGTATTTACATAGACCAAACTCCAGAGATTGTTTTACTTAGACCAATTTTTCTACACAATGGGAGGTTTATGGTTGATCTAAAACAATAATTTTCTTATAATAAAAATGGTTTGTCGAAAAGCATCCCAAACCCATAGTTCTCATGTAAGAGGGAATATGTAAAATAAAATTGAGACAAATATTATGATAAAAAAACTTCATAACTCAATAAGTCAAGTCAACTTCGGTCCAAGTTTTGGTAGTAATAAATAGCATGGTTATGTATATGTAATTATTCTATATTATGCATGCAAACTTAAATAAACTTATATAATAATCTTTTCACCTGAATGCCCTCTATTTTATGACTTTCACCATCAAAAACAAAAACAATCACTGATCTCGGGGAGACCAGCCAGAGAAAAAAGTTAAATATTGACTAAAAGGGCCACTTAATATGGTGGTTATCGTGGTCTCCTAAAAAGAGTCACCCCTTGGCCGGGCCCTTCCCGCAGAGATATCTGGCTGGTTTCTGTGTTGAGACTCCTAACAGAAGCACCACGGACCTTTTTGATTTGCATGACTTTCACCATAAAATATCACTGAAACATCACCTTTTATTTTAGCTTTTTCCGATAAATGTTATTCGGGCTTCTCCCTTAATTCTACAACATGCAACGTGTCTGAGATTGAATGTCTTGGAAATCGATGCATGACCGCCTACCAATACGTTGACAGAGGTAAGTGCAACTTATTTCTTCTTTACCAAAATTATGTCATCACCCTCTCAGTTCTTGTTTTCTGATGTTTATATTCTTTTTTGTAGAAGGTAATGTGTTTAAATCAATACTGAAAAGCTGCGCAAATGAAACCTTGTGTGCAACCATCGGCTCAGCAGCAACAGCAAATATAATGTATCGATTTTATGCCAAATGCTGCACCGGACCCTTATGCAACACTGATGGATATGAACGTGAGTATCACAATGGCAATGATCATATTGGAATATTTGACTGATAAAATAAAAATATTATTTAATTGAAAATTTTCAATTTTACAAAAACTATTTTTAGTTTCTGTACCTTTTAGAAGATTTATTAGTAAATGTGAACAATTGTTGCTTAAAGAGAGAAACTCTCTATATACATATTTACTTTTATTGGTTAGAGCCCTGGAGGCCAAGAAGTGAATGAAGATTGTAAATAAGAAAGTTGCATTTTATTACATCAAGCAGAGAATTCTATGTATCGGAGGGAAATGCCAAATTGGTGACTTCCATTGGGGTTCAGGTCAAGTCTAAATCCTAAACTAAACTTTATCAAAAATACGGCAGCACCCATCGAACTGAACTGTTTCTCTCATCTCTACTGCTGACAAATTCCCTTGAAATGTTTTTAGCCGATAGTCAAAATCTTTCATTGTGTGTGTTCCTCCAGTTCCTGCAGAAGATCTAACACCAAATGGTGTAAAATGTTCAACCACCTTCTGTAACGGCCCTTTTGAAGAATGTAACAGTACCAAGGAGATGAATTGCACTGGATCTATGAACAAATGTTTCCAATTTAGGGGTCATGTACTATATCCTGGTAAGAGATTTGTATATCCTAAAGGATTTTACGGTGTCTCCAAGCAAATGTTTTCTTACTATAAATCCATGTAAAATAGTAGGTTTACAAAGCTCCTGTGCTGTGCATATTAAATTATCTGGAAACTGTCAAATTGTATTAAAAGTGCAGTAAAGGACATTTACTTAACCTTTTTATGACACATGATGTACTTGGTACGCCATGGCTCATGTCAGGGTAATCACCGCCGGCTGCTGCGGTGAGCCAACAGTGAGTCCTGCACATGTCAGATGATTTGCACAGCTGATATGTGTGCCTCGCAGGCATGAGTGGATCCGTGATCAACCCACACCTGTTAGCCCCTTAGATCGTGCTATCAAAATGTAACAGCGTGATGTAAATGCTAGCAGCGGGTAATATGCACTTACCCGCTGCCATCAGATACCCCATGATGTGATCACAGGGAGCTGATAGTTGCCATGGTAGCACAGGGTTATGTGATGATTCTTGTATCTATCATGACTCACTTCCTCTTACAGCCGGCAGAGCGCTGTCTCTAAGAGGAGAGCAGCATTTCTGCAGATCAGAGCTTTGCAGCTGTGATCTACAGAACTGAATCAGCAATCAGACTGCTGATCCTTATATTCCCTTAGGGGGACTAGTAAAATAAGAAAAAGTTTAAAAGACGTTTTAAGAAATTACAAAAACAAAAAAAAAATAAAATTTCAAATCACCCCCCCCCATTCACCCCATTAAAATTTAAAGGGTTAAAAAAATAAAAAAATATACGCATATTTTGTATTCCCACTTTTAGAAATGCACAATCTATGAAACTGTAAAATGAATCAATCTGATTGGCGAACGGCGTAGCGTCAAATAAATTCCAAATGTCAAAAAAATGTTTTTTGGTCGCCGCAAATTTTGCGCAAAACACAATAACAAGCGATCAAAATGTAGCATCTGCGCAAAAATGGTACAATTTAAAATGGCAGCTGAAGATGCAAAAACTAAGCCATTACTGAGCCATAAATCCTGAAAAATGAGAACGCTACAGGTCACGGAATATGGCGCAAATAGTACGCCACTTTTTTGGGACAAACCTCTGATTTTTTTTAAACCCTTAGATAAAAGTAAACCTTTACATGTTTGGTGTCTACAAACGCATACTAACCCGTGGCATCAAACGAGCACATCAGTGTAACCATATAGTGAACACGATGAATAAAATATCCCCAAAACAGTTGTGCACTCACACTTTTTTTTTCAATTTTTCTGCACTTGAATTTTTTTTGCCGTTTTCCAGTACAAAAACTCATGGCTTCATTTAAAAGTGCAACTCGTCCCATAATACAATCCCTTACATGGCGAGATTGACAGAAAAATTACATGGCGAGATTGACAGAAAAATATAAAAGTTTCGGCTCTCGGACAACAAAAGGGAGCAAAAAAAAAAAAAAAGGAAAAACAGAAAATTGCGTTGGGGTGAAGGGGTAAGACTCTCTATATATTCTAAGTACTTAAGTATGTCGTTTTTTTATTTTGCAGGGGAAACATGGAAAAACGTTACTGGCAAAGGCTGCACTAACGATGATGCCTGCAAATATAATTTTGTCAATACCATTGGGATTGTAGAAGGATCAGGGACGGAATTGATCTGTTAGATGATACATCATAATCTGAGCATTATTAATGATTGAATGAGTGAATAAATGCAAAATCAAATCTAATGATCTTTCTAATAAAAATCTTCTGTAACCTGTCTAATAAATAATATATAGATAATGCACATTGTATAAGACCTTCCATTAGGGCATTTAATTTTTTAAGCACCAACGGTCTTTTTGGTCTGTAGTGTTGTGAGAGTAAAACACTCAATATTCTTGTTATATGAGTTACAGCATACCAGCTGCCATGTACTTTAGATTATAAGCATAGCTAAATAATAAGAAATTAGATTTTTTTTTCCCGCATACAATTTAGCTAATTAATTAAGATGTTTTTGTTTGATAATTTCATTAAATATGCATTAAGCAATGGTTTGACTCTTTATGACTTCATGGCAAGTGATAATGTGTAAGATAACAAGTCCCGAAAAGAGACAAAGAATAACTGTTAACGGTTATCTATCCTCAGATACATTTTAAAATGATTTTTTTTAAACATCATGAAATATCCTAATTTATAATACTTAAGTCTAAACATTAAAATAGATAAACATTGGCTTTGCTATGCAGATTTAATATCAGCAGTCAATTTATTATTATAAAGGCCACTTTACACGCTACAATTTATCTGACAATATGTCGTCGGGGTCACGGTTTTCGTGATGCACTTCCGTCATTGATAGCGACATCGTTGCATGTGACACCAATGTGCAACTCCGAACTATCGCAAATAGGGTGAAAATCGTTGATTGTTGAAATGTCATTCAGTTTCAAAATATTGTTCGTCGTTTGGAACGCAGCAGACATATTGCTAATTTTGACACCCTGCCAACGACGAACAACATCCACGCGACCGTCTTGATCAAACAATATATCACTGAACGATGTAGCATCATTTGTGAGATGTGAACGTGTGACCGCTACAAAACGACTTATGAGCGATCTCGGCAAATCGTAACTACGATCTGGGCTTTTCACATCACTAACGAGATCGCTGGCGATATCGTTGTATGTAAAGCAGCCTTAAAGGGGTTATCCGGCTTATTTTGTTTTTTTTTTTCATTCTTACCCTATGGGGCTACATTGGGGCAGGTAAGTAGATAGTGACCACTTACTTGCCCTGCTGTCAGACCGCTCCTGCCGCGATTTTGCTGCTTCCGGTCATTTCATGTCAACATGGGCAGGGCCATGTTGACATGCAAATCTGGAAACAGCATGTCACCGCCCTGCTGGGCGGGTACAGTGTGAGGAGTCTCCGCCCCCTTCCCTGCACCCTCCCACACATTCCCCCGCACCCCGTACTCTGCCCACAACCTCCCCCTGCACTTCTGTGGGACCTGTGACCTGGGGGCGGGGCCTGGCGGTGGCTGCCGTGGTGTCACTGCCAGCACCGGACCCCTGCTCAGGATCGCATATTCAAATGTACCGGCATCACAGATGCCGGTATATTTGAAAGTGCTGATGAGAAGGAGCGTTGCACTTCTCATCACTGTCCCGCTGTCTGTGCTCTCTTCAACACAGCGGTGACGTCACTACTGTGCTGATATGGCCAGAGCACAGACAGCGCACGAACGTGCAGGAGCGACGGGGGACCGAGGATGGGTGAGTATGTACTCCCTACATGTATTCCCTATGGGGGTTCGGTGCAGAGCCTGATGTGTGTATGCGGTGCAGAGCCCGATGTGTATGCGGTGCAGAGCCCGATGTGTGTATGCGGTGCAGAGCCCGATGTGTGTATGCGGTGCAGAGCCTGATGTGTGTATGCGGTGCAAAGCCTGATGTGTCTATGCCGTACAGAGCCTGATGTGTGTATGCGGTGCAGAGCCTGATGTGTGTATGTGGTGCATAGCCTGATGTGTGTGTGCGGTGCAGAGCCTGATGTGTGTGTGCGGTGCAGAGCCTGATGTGTGTATGCGGTGCAGAGCATGATGTGTGTATGCGGTGCAGAGCCTGATGTGTGTATAGGGTGCAGAGCCCAATGTATGTATGCGGTGCAGAGCCTGAAGTGTGTGTGTGCGGTGCACAGCCCTATGTGTATGCGGTGCAGAGCCTGATGTGTGTATGCGGTGCAGAGCCTGATGTGTGTATGCGGTGCAGAGCCCGATGTGTGTATGCGGTGCAGAGCCTGATGTGTGTATGCGGTGCAGAGCCTGATGTGTGTGTGCGGTGCAGAGCTTGATGTGTGTGTGCGGTGCGGAGCCTGATGTGTGTGTGCGGTGCAGAGCCCGATGTGTGTGTGCGGTGCAGAGCCCGATGTGTGTGTGCAGTGCAGAGCCTGATGTGCGTGTGTGCGGGGCAGAGCCCAATGTGTGTATGCGGTGCAGAGCCTGATGTGGGTCTGTTATTTGCAATGCTTTAGTGATAACAGGTCAGGTGCTGGGGCAGAATATACTGACAGGGAATGTGTGTGCAGGGGGCGGGCAGGGGGCAGGGCTGGACACTGGGGTGGGGCTGGACACTGAGGGCGGGCGGTGCCAGCTGTGACTGGGAGGTTCAGCACAGGAAGTGGTCAGTTTCTTTGTGCTGATTGTAAACAAAGAACTGCAGAGAATAAAGGGATAATTAAAGAGGAACAAAAGTTAGAAAACAAAAAATAACAATGTAGGGGTGTTTTATATGACAATACAGCGCAGATTAGCTTAAACTCAAAAATGTTTGTTATGTCGGACAACCCCTTTAAGAGTACAAGATTAGAAAAAGTAACATCACTATTTAGAGATGCAAAAATAATGTTAAGTAGAATTCTACTCAAATGTAAAACATTTGTATTGAAGCGTGGATTTTTTGTATTTCACTTTAACACAAAAAATGACAACTGCTAGATTGCATTGTTCTGAACCAATAAGGGTCATCAAAGGTTAAAAACATCTTGAAATCTCCTAATTTTCAATACTTACAGTACTACTAAGCATTAAAATAGGTAAACATTTGTGTTGGTGTGCAGCTTTAATTTCAGAAGTCAATTTATTACTATAAGAGGATGAGATTAGAAAAAAAGTAACACCACTATTTAGAGATGCACAAATGACTGTAAATAGAATTCTACTCAAATTTAGAAAATTTGCATTCAAGCGTGGATTTTTTTGTGTTTCACTTGAACACAAAAAAATAGCAACTTCTACATAGTATTGTTCTAAACCATTAAGGGCCATCAAAAGGCTAAAAAATTGATTAAATCCTTATACCCACCTTAAATGTCACCTTCCGGCTTTACTGCTCCTCACTGTTACTCATCTGTGGCGATGAGAAAACTTTTTGTCAAGGACTCGCCAATCTCAAATTCAGTATGAGCCTTAGCTAGGGCTCAGTAAATGAGCACTTTCCCCAAAAGTCGGCAATGTTCGGCTTTGTTCGATAACTGATTGCATTTTCCAAAAATGCTTTTCTAATAACATGTTACGGTTTTGGACAGGATTGTTTTGCTATATGATGAACAGGGGGATGTGTTTAATGAGTGGAGAGGGTGGGGACTTGGGAGAAGTGTAATGTCTGCCCGGGACCACAGACTAATTACTGCTGTCATGGATAGACTAGAGGAAAGCTGCCCACTCAGCAGGATCCCAAAACCCCCGAAACCCTGGAACCCCTATACAGGGATTTGGAATTACACAAGGTCCAGGAGATCGCTACCTTTGGAAGGCTGCATTACAGGAAAGAGGAGTCATCAGGAAGGGTCCAAACAAAGAGGTACAAAAAGGAACAAAATTGGCAGGCAAAAGGGTGGTCAGGAATTCAGGCTGAGGTCAAACCAGAGATGGCAGCAAAGTACAGAACATGGCAGGAAGGAGAGTAGTCAGTGAATGGGCAGAGGTCAAGCGTGGGGATCCAAAGTTTGAGAGCAGGGTGTGAATCAGAGATAAGCAGAATTGCAAAAATATATCTGGCAGGGACCAACAGACAGGATGGAGAATTAAAGGGTCTTCCCATTGGCTGTAGCTGAAAGTTGGTAACTTCAGTTGGAAGACACATGCCACCCCAGTCAGCCAGTAGTACTGCAGGTCCCAGGGAAACCCAGTTAAGTGAATGGGTGTAGCCTGCACCCACCAGAGTCAATGGCACTGACTCCTCCCCTATCATCAGCACTGTCCATGGTGGGAATATGGCAACGCCTGGTGACCAAAGCAGAATTTGCAGGAGCGGACTCCTTGAGGACATGACAAGAAGCCAGAGGAGCGGCTTAATTTTTATTTTCTTAACTTTATTTGTGAATGTTCCTGCAGCCAATCACTGAGCAGAAAAGATTTACAAGGTTCAGATGCAAGATATTCAAGAGCTAAGGTGCCCTAAGGTTAATCTCAGAGCTGACCCTACCTTGCCGTGGAGCTCGGCACCCTAAAATTCACTTATTAGACTCACCCTCAGAGACCCTGAACAAATCCCTAAGATATAAGGTCTGCTGGTTCCAAATTATCTGCAACCACTAGTTTGACCACAAATAGTTAAATAACCAACTATCAGCAATAATAGTCACATGTATCCACTACCACATACCATACTGAATCATAATGGCTCCAGTATGCAAGGTCCATTCAAATAGTTAGGACTACTGGTGCGCACCACAGCACATAGCAAACAGATGATTGATGTATAAAAATACATTTTTCTAATTTTCCAGAAAATTAAAAACCTTATTATTCAACAGGTTTATATAATATCCTTCTCTATTTGAGATGTGGAAAATTTGAGTTTTAGAATTTTTTTCTCAATTCCCTGATTATTTTTGTAATTAAACACCAAACCAATCATTTGCATTTCACCAGGAAAGTAAAACAGTAAAAGAAAATGAAATTTTCGTAAAAGGATGGATATTTACTTTTCGTTAGAAAGAAAAAAACGGTAAAAGCTTCTGTAGACAAATAAAATAAATCCACGTAAACGTCCTCAGGGAAGGCAAATATATTCTCTTGATATATTTCAAGATATAAACAATGCACAAAAGCAAACAATACACATCATTATCTTTTGGCAAGATCAAATTGAAAGATATTCTAATGGATTCCTTGTAAGACACATCATCACTGTATTGCTATATTACGGCAACCATGAACTTGCTGAGAGGAGAATGCTAAGACCCGCTAAGGGACTAGATGTCATCCATCCCACGATACAATACATTCTTTACCTTTCCTAAGAGTATTTATATTATCCCTGTGTACAGACAACAGGACGAGCAGAAAAGAATTCGAGAAGACACCCATCATCCATAATGAAGAACCTGGTGGCTTTACTTTGCATGATCTCCGCTCTTGTCGGCTCAGGTAAGACCAGTCTACTCACTACACGATATATACACTTAGTGCACTATATTGTGTCTTCAAACTTTATTGAAAAGTTCCTCGATCATTTTCAACAGGTCTATGCTTATGTAAAATGTAATATATTTTAGATGTTGTACGTCTCTGCTAAAAAAATGTAATATCATTTCATCAGGGGGAATGAAATGATATTACATTAATATCGTGAAACGTACGTCGGTGTCTCAGGTATTGGGGGACCTCTCTGCTACATCCAGTGGACCTTTGTGTGCAAAAAAATGGGTATGGCTCTATATATTTATCTAGGGACCATTCTCACCATGTGAATGCTGCTAGGGCATTGTGTAATACTTAGTGCAATTTTGGATGATATGTTATTCTTTACCCCTCTCTGTTAGCCCCTGTACAGGTGCTTTTTGTATATTCTGTATAGCCACTGCTTGGTTCTATCTGTTTCAATTTTCTATGCAGTTACAACAGACCTATTTATATGCATGGTGATTCCATATTGATATGATTCATTGGTAATGTTCACATGTGCTGCTATATTGTGTTGATGGGATTGTGTGCAATGACTATTTTCCATACAGTGAATATAGGGGTACATTATACGATTACATATACTTGCACTATAGGTGATATGTATTATTATTATTATTATTATTATTATTATTATTATTATTATTATTATTATTATTATTATGTCTTAAGCTTATTTGCAGCAGAAAATAAAAATAATCATCTTTTCATGTGACTGGGATTTCACATCCAACGTCGATACCCTTGGTAATAGTCATTGTACTATTTTATTACATTTGTATATTTTGTATTGTATCTTGGTCCATGGACTATTCTGCCCTCTTCTTGTGCCAGTTCCTATAAAAAATTGTTAATTTTGCCCAATACTCTGCGTTCTTCCTCCTGTTTTTCATAACAAGTAAGGTGTTCCCATAGACCAAACTCCAGAGATGGTTTTACTTAGACCAGTTTTTTACACAATGGGAGGTTTATGGATGATCTAAAACAATAATTCTCTTACACTAACAATGGGGGTTGAAAAGTATCCCAAACCCATAGTAGTCATGTAAAGCAGAATAAATAAATTAAAACTAAGACAACTATTATGAATAAAAAAATCTTTATAACTCGATTATTCAAGTCAACTTAGGTCCAAGTTTTGGCAGTGACCAATATAATGGTTTTGTTGGGTAAGATTATTAAAAAAAAATATGTATATGTTATTATATATTATTTACAGTGATGGAAATCATTATTTGATCCCTTGCTGATTTTGTAAGTTTTCCACAGACAGAGACATGAACAGTCTATAATTTTAAGGGTGGGTTAATTTTAACAGTGAGTGATAGAATATCCAAAATAAAATCCGGAAAATCACATTGTATAAATTATATAAATTTATTTGCATTTTGCAGAGAAAAATAAGTATTTGATTCATCTGACAAATAACTTAATACTTGGTGACAAAACCCTTTTTGGCAGCCCAGCAGTCAGACTTTTTTGTAGTTGATGATGATGCTTGCGCACGTCAGGAGAAATTTTGCTCCACTCCTCTTTGCAGATTATCTGTAAACATTACGATTTTGAGGCTGTTGCTTGGCAACTCGGAGCTTCAGCTGCCTTCATTGGTTTTCTATGGGATTACGGTCTGGAGACTGGCTAGGCAACTTCATGACCTTAATGTGCTTCTTTTTGAGCCACTCCTTTGTAGCCTTGGATGTATATTTTGGGACATTGTTATACTGGAAGACCCAGCCATGACCCATTTTTAATGTCCTGGCGGAGGGAGGTTGTCACTTAGAGTTTTACGATATTTGACTTCATCCATTGTGCCATCAATGCGGTGAAGTAGTTCTGTGCCCTTGGCAGAGAAACACCCCAAAACATAATGTTTTCACCTCAATGCTTGACAGTTGCGATAGTGTTCTTTGGGTCATAGGCAGCATTTTCCTCCAAACATGGCGAATTGAGTTAAGATCAAAGAGCTTATTTTTTGTCTCCTCTGACCTCTGCACCTTTCCCAATCACTCTCAAAATCATCCAGGTGTTCATTGGCTAACTTCAGATGCGCCAGGTTTGACATGGGCCTTCTTCAGATGGGCCGGCTGCTCATGGCCCTTCTTCAGATGGGCCAGCTGCACATGGGCCTTCTTGAGCAGAGGGACTTTGCAGGCACTGCCGGATTTTAAACCATTACGGTGTAATGTATTACCAATGGTTTTCTTGGTGACAGTAATCCCAGCTGCTTTGAGATCATTCACAAGTTCCCCTGTGTAGTTTTTGGCTGATCTCTCACCTTCCTGATCCTGGAGACCCCACGAGGTGAGAATTTGCATAGAGCCCAATATCGATGTCAATTGACACTCATTTTGTATTTCTTCTATTTTCTTACTATTGCACCAGCAGTTTCTCCTTCTCTCCCAGCGTCTTACTTATGGTTTTGTAGCCCATTCCAGCCTTGTGCAGGTCTATGATCTCGTCCCTGACATCCTTAGAATGCTCTTTGGTCACTCATGTTGTAGTGGTCAGTGTCTGACTGATTAATGGAGTCTGTGGACAAGGGTCTTTTATACAGGCGACAATGTAAGAGCCATCTGTAATGCAGGTAACGAGGGGATTAGGAGCGTCTAAGTGTCTGTAGGAGCCAGAACTCCTAATGGTTGGTAGGGGATCAAATACTTTTTTCTCTCTGCAAAATGCAAATAATTTTATATAATTTATACAATAGGATTTTCTGGATTTTATTTTGGATATTCTCTCAATATTAACATTAACCTACCCCTAAAATTATAGACTCTTCATGTCTTTGTCAGTGGGCAAACTTACAAAATCAGCAAGGGGTAAAATAATTTTTTCCTTCACTATATATAAAATTATATATTCATCTTTTCACCTGAATGCCCCTTTATTTTATGACTTTCACCATATAATATCACTGAAATATACCCTTTTATTTTAGCCTCTTCCTATAAATGTTATTCGGGCTTCTCCCCTAATTCTACAACATGTAAGCAGTCTGAGATTGAATGTCTTGGAAATCGATGCATGACCGCCTGCCAATACGTTATCCGAGGTGAGTGCAACATATTTCTTCTTTACCAAAATTAGAGCATCACCCCTTAGCTCTTGTTTTCTGATGTCTATTTGGTTTTTTTTTTCATAGGCGGTAATATGTTTAAATCAATACTGAAAAGCTGCGCAAATGAAACCATGTGCGGGACCAACGGCTCAGTAGCGACAGAAAATATAATGTATCGGTTTTATGCCAAATGCTGCACCGGACACTTATGCAATACTGATGAATATGAACGTGAGTGTCACAATGGCAATAATCATATAAGAATAATTGATAAAAAACAAAATCTTATTCAAGTAAAGATTTTCAACTTTGCAAATTATTGAAGATTTGTTAGTTATTTTTAACAATTATTGCTTAAAGGATGAAATTCTCTACAGATATAATTACTTTTATTGTTTAGTGCACTGGAAACCAAGAAGTGAGAAATTTTTGCTGCTGCTTCCGTCGATCCTCTAAATGTTCGGAACCTTAAATACAAAATTTTCGCGAATCAAGAATGTAAACAAGAAAGTTAAATTTTTTTTACACCAAGCAGAGATTTCCAATGTAATGGAGCAAATGACATTAAAAGGAATCTCTCAACAGGTTTTTGTAATGTAATCCAAGAGCAGCATGGTGTAAGGATAGAGACTAATTCCAGCGATGCGTCACTTATTAGGCTGTGTGTTGCTGTTTCAATAAATCTGTGTTTTATAAGCAGGAGATTAACATTACAGGACTAGCTGCTTCATGTCTCCTAGTCCTGCTGCTCTATGTAAACTCGCCCACACCACTTTTTAGCAGCTGTCAATTTCTTTCAAAAATTAGAATACAACCAAAGCTGCCAATCAGTGTTTTGGGTGTAATTGTACAGGACTCAGCTTTATGAACACTGCTAGATCTGCAGTAAAGAAATCGGAGATTGTATCAAAATGACAGTGTGCAGAAGAGCAAGGCACACATCTCAGCCCCTACATTTTGCTGCTCTGAGATTACATATGAAGAACCTTCTGACTAGAGATGAGCGAACCCGGGGTTCGATGTTTATACTGAACACAGACTCTTCTTAAAAAACAGAGTTTGGGTTTGGAGTTAAAGTGCTTTGTGTATGAAAACTATGTGCGCAAGCATCTCTGTGCTCTGGTACTCTTGGTGCTCAGCCCAATGTGAGCCGCTTGCAGTGTATCAATGGTTTGCACTGGGGATAGCAACAACGGGATCAGATGTAGTGTTTGTGATGACATGGACTCTGTCAGTGTCAGTGCTTAGCATGGGTTAAGTTTCTTAAAATTCAGGCGGACGTGATGATACTTTGTTTATAAACTAGGGATAAGCCCCTCATTGTTTCTTCAAGATTCTCAGGAGTCTAGTGTTAAAGTTCTTGTTGACTCATGTAATTACCTTGGCCAGTGAAGGTCAGATACCCAGACAAATCAATTATGCGAACCTCCTATTGCATTACTATGTGTATTGCTGGATGTAGCTTGAAATCTGGCCAATAAGAGCCAGTCTTATCCAACAATCGTGAAGACCATAAATGTCTGGAGAGCTCAGGGGTATAAAAAGGAGGACTGTCCATTGTCCAGGGTGACATTGGCTACATGGTACCAATCGAGGATCTGCGGATCCAATTGGCAATCCATATCTGAACCTGGATTATAATACTACATGGACTTCAGCATCGAATGAAAGGATTTGTCTGAGATATCAAAGACTACTTAAGGAAGGAATCCGGCTGGGGATCATCAAGTCACCTGACTACAGACTTTACGATACTCAGCCAGCTTCCTAAATCTGGCATTATTCCTTTCTCGGTGGGTGCCTGCCGAAAGCGGGGTGCTGCTGGATTGGAGTAAGTAGCCCTGGAAGCTCTGAGGCACGGACATTCTAATCCCTGGTGAGCCAGCGAAAGGGTGAGAAACTGTTGACGATTACATTTGTGTGTTTGCTGGTTATGTGTCATATGCTACTAATTGTTTGGGGATCCAATACAGTCTTAATATTGTGATTCCCTCACCCTGTGTTGTCTGATTAGTGTTCCGCCGACGGTTAAGGAGGTCAGGCGCTTGGTTGGGATGAGCCCTGGGCCATGCTGTCTTTCTAAAGGCGACCGAGCCAGCGGATGAGAGCACCCACTGACCCCCATGTCTCCACAAGAGAGCACCCACTGACCCCCGTGTCTCCACAGTGTACACAAACAAAAAAATGGAAAAACTCTTCCCAACCACCCCAGGAAGGGATCTGTTTATGGCTGGCTATATGTGGGCAGTGACTTCCATTGGGATTCAGGTCAAGTCCGGATCCTAAACCAGAATTTAACAAAAGTCCGAACCGAACTGGTTTTCTCATCTCTACTGCTGACAAATGACCTTGTTTTTAGTCAACACGTTAGTCAATATCTTTCATTGTTTGTGTTCCTCCAGTTCCTCCAGAAGATCCAACGCCAAATGGTGTAAAATGTCCAACCACCTACTGTATCGGCACTCCTGAGGAATGTAACAGTACCAGCAAGGAGATGAATTGCACTGGATCTATGAACAAATGTTTCCAATTTAGTGGAGATGTACTGTACCCTGGTAAGTGATTTGAACGTCCTAAAGAATTTTATGGTGCCTACAAGAAAATGTTTTGTTAGTATAAATCCATATAAAACAGTAGGATTACAGAGCTCCTGTGCTAAGGATATTAAATAGTCTGGAGACTGTCAAATTGTATTGACACTGCAATAAAGGATTATTTAACTAAACTATTTATATATTCTAATTACTTAAGGATGCTTGTTTTTTTATTTTGCAGGTGAAACATGGAAAAATGTTACTGGCAAAGGTTGCACCAATGATGATGCCTGCAAATATAATTTTGTCAATACCATTGGGATTGTAAAACGACCAGGGACCGAATTGATCTGTTAGATGTTACGTCATAGGGGTACTTTGCACGTTGCGACATCGCTACTGCGATATCGTCGGGGTTAAATCGAAAGTGACGCACATCCGGCGCCGGTAATGACGTTGCAACGTGTAAAGCCTAGATGCGCCGGTAAACGATCACAAAAGTGTTGTAAATCGACGATCTGTGTAGCGTCGGTCATTTCCATAATGTCTGGACGACCGCTGTTACGATTTTGTTCCTCGTTCCTGCGGCAGCACACATCGCTGTGTATGAAGCCGCAGGAGCGAGGAACATCTCCTCACCTGCCTCCACCGGATATGCGGAAGGAAGGAGGTGGGCGGGATGTTTACGTCCCGCTCATCTCCACCCCGCCGCGTGATGTCAATAAGTTAGTAAGGAGGCGGGTCGCCGGCCAGAGCGACGTCGCAGGGCAGGTAAGTGCGTGCGAAGCTGCCGTAGCGATAATGTTCGCTACGGCAGCTATCACAAGATATCGCATGTGCGATGGAGGTGGATGCTACCGCGCTCGGCATCGCTAGCATCGGCTAGCAATATTGCAGCTTGCAAAGTACTCCTTAATTTCAGCAGACAATTTATTACTATAAAAGGATGAGATTAGAAAAAAGTAACTCGACTATTTAGAGATGCACAAAAATGTTTAAATTAAATTCTACTCATATGTAGAAAATTTGCCTTGAAGTGTGTATTTTTTTGTATTTCACTTTAACATAAAGAAATGGCAACTACTAGATGGTATTGTTCTGAACCAATAAAGGCCATCAGAAGGTTAAAAAATTGATTAAATTCTTAGGCTATGTTCACACACTGCGTTTTTTACCCGCGTTTTTGGTGCGTTTTTGCTGCAGAAATTTCTTGAGAAATTCTTGTAACCTTTCTGCAGACATTTCCCAGCAAAACTTATGGAAAAAAAATTAGCTGTGCACATACTGTGTTTTTTTCTTAAGAAAATTCTTTCAGTAGATTTTCTTAAGAAAAAGAATGAGCATGTCACTTCTTTTCTGCAGCTAACTGCGTTATTTCACTCCATTGATTGTAATGTAATCATGAAATAGCGCAGGAATAACGCAGGTAGCAAGTTAGGTGCGTTATTCCTGAGTTACACCTGCGTTATTTCGCGTTTTTAGAACATAGTGTACATCACTGCCCTGCGTTTTGCAGGGAAGTGATGTCCCTAGGAAGAGGGAGTTCCTCCAATTTCAGTGATGGCAGAAAGTAGTGATCTCACACACACACATACATACAGTGCCTACAAATAGTATTCAACCCCCTGCAGATTTAGCAGGTTTACACATTCGGAATTAACTTGGCATTGTGACATTTGGACTGTAGATCAGCCTGGAAGTGTGAAATGCAGCAAAAAAGAATGCTATTTCTTTTTTTTTTTTTTTTTAAATTGTGAAAAGTTTATTCAGAGGGTCATTTATTATTCAACCCCTCAAACCACCAGAATTCTGTTTGGTTCCCCTAAAGTATTAAGAAGTATTTCAGGTACAAAGAACAATGAGCTTCACATGTTTGGATTAATTATCTCTTTTTCCAGCCTTTTCTGACTAATTAAGACCCTCCCCAAACTTGTGAACAGCACTCATACATGGTCAACATGGGAAAGACAAAGGAGCATTCCAAGGCCATCAGAGACAAGATCGTGGAGGGTCACAAGGCTGGCAAGGGGTACAAAACCCTTTCCAAGGAGTTGGGCCTACCTATCTCCACTGTTGGGAGCATCATCCGGAAGTGGAAGGCTTATGGAACTACTGTTAGCCTTCCACGGCCTGGACAGCCTTTGAAAGTTTCCTCATGTGCCGAGGCCAGGCTTGCCCGAAGAGTCAAGGCTAACCCAAGGACAACAAGGAAGGAGCTCCGGGAAGATCTCATGGCAGTGTGGACATTGGTTTCAGTCAATACCATAAGTAACGTACTCCACCGCAATGGTCTGCGTTCCAGACGAGCCCGTAAGGTACATTTACTTTCAAAGCGTCATGTCAAGGCTCGTCTACAGTTTGCTCATGATCACTTGGAGGACTCTGAGACAGACTGGTTCAAGGTTCTCTGGTCTGATGAGACCAAGATCGAGATCTTTGGTGCCAACCACACACGTGACGTTTGGAGACTGGATGGCACTGCATACGACCCCAAGAATACCATCCCTACAGTCAAGCATGCTGGTGGCAGCATCATGCTGTGGGGCTGTTTCTCAGCCAAGGGGCCTGGCCATCTGGTCCGCATCCTTGGGAAGATGGATAACACGGCCTACCTGGAAATTTTGGCCAAGAACCTCCACTCCTCCATCAAGGATCTTAAGATGGGTCGTCATTTCATCTTCCAACAAGACAATGACCTGAAGCACACAGCCAAGAAAACCAAGGCCTGGTTCAAGAGGGAAAAAATCAAGGTGTTGCAGTGGCCTAGTCAGTCTCCTGACCTTAACCCAATTGAAAACTTGTGGAAGGAGCTCAAGATTAAAGTCCACATGAGATACCCAAAGAACCTAGATAAGTTGGAGAAGATCTGCATGGAGGAGTAGGCCAAGATAACTCCAGAGACCTGTGCCAGGCTGATCAGGTCTTATAAAAGACGATTATTAGCTGTTATTGCAAACAAGGGTTATTCCACAAAATATTAAACCTAGGGGTTGAATAATAATTGACCCACACTTTTATGTTGAAAATTTATTCAAATTTAACTGAGCAACATAACTTGTTGGTTTGTAAGATTTATGCATCTGTTAATAAATCCTGCTCTTGTTTGAAGTTTGCAGGCTCTAACTTATTTGCATCTTATCAAACCTGCTAAATCTGCAGGGGGTTGAATACTACTTGTAGGCACTGTATATAATGCACACACATAGAAATCAAACGTACATATTTAAAAAAAAAAAAGGGGGCTCCGCTGTATTTTTACCGTCCAGCCGAGGGGTAAACACACAGCGGCAGCCCGGTATTCTCAGTCTGGGGAGGGCAAGGACCAGGGTTAATGCCCCCCACTCCTGCAGCGGAGAATGTCAGCCCGCAGCTGCCCCGGGACTGTCGCATCTATTATGTGGCAGTCCCGGCGTGTCCCCGACTCTTCCAGATTGCCATGATGTGGTGGCAATCAAGGTAATATGGAGTTAACGGCAACCAATAGCTGCCGCTAAGTCCAAGATTAGTAATGGAAGCGTCTATGACACGCCATCACTAATTTGTAAGTGAAAGTAAAGAAACACTCACACACACTGAAAAATCCTTTATTTTGAATAAAAGACAAAAAGCCCCTTTCTCCATTTTATTAAACTCCCTGAAAAACCCAGCTCTGACGTAATCCACAGCGATGTCCCGCGGCACTTCCAGCTCTGCTCCAGCCGCATGTGACAGTTCTCCACGCAGCCTCGTTTAGTGAGCGAGAGGTGAATGCGGCTCCTGCGGGTACCTAAAGGTCATTTCTCACGACCGGTAATGTGAACACATTACCAGCAGCGAGAACTGCAGTGTGTGTGGTGGCTGAGAACACAAACATCATAAATAAAGCTGGAATATCTATCCCTCTATTATCTATCTATATTATCTATCTATCTATTCCCCTAAATATCTATCTATTATCTATCTATATTGATCTATCTATCCATCTATCTATCTATCTATTATCTATCTTTCTATATTATCTATCTATCTATTCCCCAAATATCTATCTATCCCTCTATTATCTATCTATCTATTATCTATCTATATCTATCTATCCCTCTATCTATCTATCATCTATCTATCTCTCTATTATCTATCTATTTTTTTATTTATTTTTTTTTCATTTTCAACGTGCTTTATTGCTGTAAAGGCATTAAAAAACGCAAGGACCATCCTGAAAAAAAACATACGGAAAATGCACCAAAACGCACATGCGTTATTGGTGCGTTTTTTAACGCAGGTGCGCTAATCCTTCAATCTCAAGAAATTTCTTAAGAAATTTCTTAAGAAAAGTCATTTTTCTAGTGTGAACATAGCCTTATACTCACCTTACATGTCACCTTCCGGCCATTCTGCTCCTCACTGTTACTCATCCGTAGAGATGAGCGAACTTGTTTGATAAAGGTTCGCCAATCTCAAATTCAGTATGACCCTTAAACGGATGGGCTTGGGTTCAGTAAATGAGCACTTTCCCAAAAAGTTGCCAATGTTCGGTTTTGTTCGATAACTTTGCATTTTCCAAAAATGCTTTTCTAATAATATTTTATGATTTTGTACAGGACTGGGGTGCTGTATGATGAACAGAAGGATGTGTTTAATGAATGGAGAGGGTGCGGACTTGGGAGAAGTGTAATGTATGCCCGTGACCACAGACTCAGGATGGCTGTCACGGACAGACTAGAGGACAGCCGACCACTCAGCAGTATCCCAAGAACCCCAAAACCCTTGAATTCCTGTACAGGGATTTGGAATTATGCAAGGTCCGGGAGATCGCTGCCTATGGAAGGCTGTAATCCAGGAAAGAGTAGTCAACAGGCAAACCAGGAGGTACAAAAAAAGACAAAATTGGTAGGCAAGAGGTTGGTCAGGAATTCAGGCTAAGGTCAAAACAGAAATGGCAGTAAAGTACAGAACATGGCAGGTAGGAGAGTAGTCAGTGAACGGGCAGAGGTCAAATACGGGGATCAGAAGTTCAGAAGCAGGATGTGAATCAGAGATAAGCAGAACTACATAACTATATGTGGAAGGAGAACAAGCAGACAAGAGGGGGCATTAGAAGGGTGTGGTGTCTTCCCATTGACTGTAGCTGAAAGGTGGTAACTTCAGCCTGAAGACATACACCACCCCAGTCAGCCAGTGGTATTGCAAGTCCCAGGGAAACCAACTTTAGTGGATGAGTGGAGCCTGCACCCACCAGAGCTACTGGCGCCAACTGCTCCCCTATCACCAGCACTGTCCATGGCAGGAACATGGAGATGCCTGGTGACCAAAGCAGAATTTGCAGGAGCGAACTCCAGTGGGGATGTGACAAGAAGCTATACGAGCAGCGTAATTTTTATTTTCTTAACTTTATTTGGGAATGTTCCTGCAGCCAATCATAGAGCAAAAAACATTTACTAGGTTCAGACACAAGGGCTTGCGTCATTGGCTGCCTAAGGCACATGTCCCTCTTCATATAAAATGAGGACATGCGGCGTCAGTGCCATGTTGTGTATATTAAAACTTAGGGAAAGTGTTGCTGCAGCTGCTGCAAGACAGTGAGTTTAGCTAGGGGTTTAATTGTAGGCAGCTGAGACAGATACAAGAACAGAGATGTGCAGTGTAGGGGAAGGTGTGCACTACAAATCCGAATTTCATTATATAATAAGAGATTGCTACTTCTAAGTGCCTGCTAAAGAGTGGCCAGTGAGCAATCTAAAAAGACTAGTAGCCATCTTACTAGCCAGGTTAAGTGTAGGGCAAGCAAGGATCTAGGTATGTGATTGGTGATGGTGTGAAAAAACCTATATGGGGACATCAGGGAGCATAGGGAACAGGCTCAGGCGAGTGCAGGAGGTGTCCACGTTCCCCTCTCCTTAGCGCCAGGGACCGCTGTTGTTATTGTATCTTGGTATATTCTGTGTGTTGTCTCATGCACCGGACAGTCCTTGGTTCATGCAAAGCTGTCACGATATCTGTTTGGATATACCCAAGACCAAGCATGACAACATGCTGCACTGAAAGTAAAGGGGATGAATAATATGAATAATATTGCACGCCCCACTTTTCAGTTATTTATTTTTTAAAAAAGTTTAAAATAAGCATGAGCCAGACCACACACCCTATACTTTGCACTGACGAGGAGCAAGCACCCCGAAACATCGTGTCTGTAAATTGGGATTCTGATCTGGCATATATCCTAACTCATATGCAAAGGATTGTTAAACATCCACTTTTGACTTTTAGGATTGCTACTTCCAATAGGTGGCGCTGCACTAGAGTTTGTCTCCTTTCCTGGAGAGACAATTTAAAATAAGCAATAAATTTCATTCAACTTCACAATTGTGTCCCACTTGTTGTTGATTCTTTACCAGAACATTAAAATGTTTACCTTTATGTTTAAAGCCTGAAATGTGGGAAAAGGTTGAAAAATTCAAGGGGGCTGAATACTTTCGCAAGGCACTATATATATATATATATATATATATATATATATAAATATATATATATATATATATATATATATATATATATATGGAGATCAACATGAAAGAACAATGTACGATCGCTTTTTTCAGAAAAAGGTGATCTAAATTGATCAACATTTGAAGGTCTTTTGTTAGAGGTGCACCATGCAACAAGAGCAGGGTTTTAAAAAAGGTCCAAAGTTTATCAACATAAAACCTTTATTTTGCCCAAAACGTGATGATGATACTTACATAACAACAAATTTTCTGAAGGTAACAACAGTCAGCAATTAGTAGGAAGTGTACAAGCCTTTGTTTTGAATGATTTCAGCATATCTGCGGCCACAGGAGAGCACTAGCCTCTCACACTGCTCTAGTGTGCTTTTAATCCACTCTTCTTCCAATATTTTTCACAGTTCTTTGACCTTTGTTGGTTTCTTGGTCATAACTGTCACCAGATATTTTCCAGAGGTTTTCTATTGGGTTTAGATCAGGACTCTGGGCTGTGGTAATTTCATTGTTTATATTTTTCTGTTTAAAGGAAAATATATCTTTGTACCGTGTTAGCCAGTAGAGATAAAAAAATTGTTTAAAAGAACTGAGAGTCCTCAGTGGTTGATACCTTTTAATGGCTAACTGAAAAGATGGTAATAATTGCAAGCTTTCGAGACTACTCAGGTCTCTTCATCAGGCATGGTATATATATTTCTTCAGATTTTGTGTTATACCATGCCTGATGAAGAGACCTGAGTAGTCTCGAAAGCTTGCAATTATTACCATCTTTAGCCATTTTGCTGTGTGGTGGGGGTGTTGTCCTGCATGAAAATTGCTGCTGATTCAGTGATGAACACAATTAAGGAACCATGTGTTGTTCAAGAAGATTCTGATCCACACTTGCATTCACTCTGCCATGTAGCTGTATGAGAGGTCCAAATCCTGCTGAAGAAAATTTTCCTCCAACAATGACACTTCCTCCACCACCATTTACTGACTTCTTAAAACACTTGGGGTTCAGTCTTTCCCTAGTTTGTTGTGAAGAGCGCTGCCACACCCCAGGCCCTTGGGGTACTCGGTTCCGTGTGGTGGATAATGGGGATCACCGTCACAAGTGGCCGTGCCCGGTTCCGTGACCTGGGGGCGCTCGGTAACAGGGTTATTTTGTATGTCACTTGTGATGCCACTGGCGGGTTGCGGTAATAAGATGTCCCGCCACTGCTGTGGTTTTAGGGACAGATGGTATAGCAGCAAGTGTGTTTGCACCCTCCGCCAGTAGGGGCTTAAGTCCCAAGTAGGTGTGCTGCGCCTCGTGGTTCGCCAGTAATAAACATGACACAGTTCTTGCAGATTAACTGATATTTACTCACTTGATGTTGCAAGTGCAGTTTGGCACGGCTGGTCAACCGACTTTCCTTTGTCCCGGTGCTGACGTGAGACCCAGATGAGCCCTCCGTGCACATGGAGAGCTGATAGTCCCCTTGCCTGAAGCTGTTGGTGACCTGTGGCGCTCCACTCCGGGCCCAGTATGACAGGCCTCGCAGTCCCTTGTGGGGTAGGCTACCTCTCTGTGCCCTCTCCCGGGTCCTATATATGAGGCTGTGTCCCTGAGCCTATGGGTGGTGTGGTACCCTGGAAGTCACCACACACAACTGGATCAGCAGACCTCCTGGAGCTGTTGTCTACTCTGGGGTCCAGTACCCCCTCGTGCGTAGTGCCTGGGATCTTTCTACCCTCAGGCTACTACCTCCTAGTCACCTTTTGGGGGTCTCCTCACAATCCTCACAACCCTCTCACTCACTGGCTCCTTTCAACTGTCACTCCTTCAACTATCATTTTTCCTCTCTCCCAACTCTGCCTAGCAACACCTGTTGCTTCCCACAAGCCACTCCCCTTTCCCAGGCTAACAGCTAAGGGATTGGTTCTCACATCTGATTACTGTTAACCCTCTACATGCTGCGCCCAGGTCTCAGGGAATGTGCCCCTACCTGTGTGTGAGGTGTGGGTTGTCAGCAGAGGGTGTTCCAGAAAGCCTTAGGATCCTGCAGATCACTGGGGTAGCATATCCCAGGGTGCTGCAGTTGACTAGCATAATAATTACCATCAGACCCAAGTAAATTAAACTTGGTTCATCACTAAAATGAACTGTGCACCACATCTCCTCTTTCCGCACAACATGCTCCTTTTGATTATTGCTGCTTTGGTCACTACAGAGGGGACTTTCAGTCCAAATGCACTTAAACATCGAGACACTGTATGACGCGACAGATCCTTACCCTGTTCAGTGCTGATCTGGCAAGCAATGCCAGCTGCAATGTTGAAACGATTACTCATGGAGATTCTCCACATTGTCTTGTCCTCTAGTGCATTTGTTTTTCGAGGGCAATCAGCCTTCTTGTGGAACTTGAAATAGTTTGTGATGTTGTAAGGAAGCAATATTCTCAAAATCACTGACTTGGAACGACTAACTTCTCTTGATACGGCTGATAGGGTCACCACTTTGGCCTTCAGCTGGACAACCTGTTGCTGGAGGCTTTCAGTCACTTTGGAACATCACACATTTTTTGCCAAGTTAGTGCAAACTGGAAAGCTAACCTGCCAGTTAAAAAGGTTATGACAGATAATTAAAAAAAATAACATTAGGTGCCATATTAACTGGCAAAAAAATGTATTAAATATACATTAAAAACACAATAAGTGGGTGTATAAGTGAAAAAAACCAGACTCCTTGTAAAGGTAACCAGGCTGGCACCAAATAAAAACGGGGAAGGGGGGGGTAGTAGGCGAAAAAGTTAGAAATATAAGATATTCAAGAGCTAATGTGTCCTAAGGTGACTCTCAGCGCTGATCCAACATTGCCAAGGAGGTTGTCACCCTAAAAATCACATATGGCGCCCCCCCGCTCGACGTAGACTCACTCTCAGAGACACTGAACAAATCCCTAAGATAAGGTCAGCTGGTTCCAAACTATCCACAACAACTAGTTTGACTGCAAATGGATAAAAAATTAAACTATCAGCAATAATAGTCACATGTATTCATTAGCCCATACCATACTGAATCATAATGACTCCAGTATGCAAGGTCCATTCAAATAGCTAGGACTACCGGTGGGCAACACAGCACCAAGCAACAGTATGATTGACGTATAAAAATACATTTTGCTAATTTTCCAGAAAATTAAAAACCTTATTATTCATCAGATTTATATGGTATCCTTCTTCATTTGAGATGTGGATAATTTGAGTTTTAGAAATTTTTTCTCAATTCCCTGATTATTTTTGTAAATAAACACCAAACCAATCATTTACATTTCACCACGAAAGTAAAACTGTAAAGGAAAACAATTTCAGATAGCTAAAATAAATTGAAATTTGTTACCACATAAAAAGGCGTGTGTGATGGTGGGATATGGTGGGTCATGTATCATTTTATGTGGATTCATGTTTTGGGCATGGTAGTCTGTGTATTCGATGTATGGTCCATCCTGTCTGCAGGGTTATAACTCCTTGAAGTACTTCTGTCCCTAGGTGTGGGGGAGGGGGCCTGGAATCCACCTAAACTCTCTGCTTACCTGAGGGATTAGTGGTTCAGTCTGGCTGTGCTGGAGAAGAAAGAAGGAGTAAGATTGATCCTCTGAGGAGAGGCTGACACCCCAGAGAGACTGAGACACCCCGATTTCCCTGAAAAAGGACTGCTGGAGAATTATGATTAACCTCCTGGGACATTTATCGCTTACTGGACTATATTCGTGTTTTTGGACTATGCTACCTTCTGTATGGTGGATTATTTTATGGACTCTCTGATTTGATTGGAATAAATTTCCTTTGGATGGTTCATCCATCTCTCGGACTGTTGATTGTGTGATATCGGAGAAGGACCCCATCACAGTGTGTCATATAAAAATAAATAATTTTCCTCAAATTGTCTATATGGACAATAAAAATCAAAAATACAAAGCTCTAACCCTATAAAGATATACACTCCTAAGAGATAATCAGACAGAGCATTTGATCTATTTGAATCATGAAAATGAAAATTTTGTAAAAGAATGGAAATTTAATTTTTGTGAGAAAGAACAAAACAGTAAAAGCTTCTGTAGACAATTAAAATAAATCCACCTAAACGTCTTCAGGGAAGGCAAATATATTCTCCTAATATATTTCAAGATATAAACAATGCACAAAAGCAAACAATACACAGCATTCTCTTTTGGCAAGATCAAATTGAAAGATATTCTAATTAATTCCTTGTAAAGGCCCAGTCACACTAAACAACTTACCAGCGATCCCAACAACGATCAAACCTGATAGGGATCGCTGGTAAGTTGCTAGGAGGTTGCTGGTGAGATGTCATACTGCGACGCTCCAGGGATCCCACCAGCAACCTGACCTGGCAGGGATCGCTGGAGCGTGGCTACACGAGTTGTTGGTGAGCTCACCAGCAACCAGTGACCAGCCCCCAGCCAGCAGCGCCGCGTGGAAGATGCTGCGCTTGGTAACTAAGGTAAATATCGGGTAACCAACCCGATATTTACCTTGGTTACCAGTGCACGCAGCTACACGTGCAAAGAGCAGGGAGCAGCGCACACCGCTTAGCGCTGGCTCCCTGCTCTCCTAGTTACAGCACACATCGGGTTAATTACCCGATGTGTGCTGCAGCTACATGTGCACAGAGCAGGGAGCAGAGCACAATGCTTAGCGCTGGCTCCCTGCTCTCCTAGTTACAGCACACATCGGGTTAATTACCCGATGTGTGCTGCAGCTAAATGTGCACAGATCAGGGAGCAGCGCACAATGCTTAGCGCTGGCTCCTTGCTCTCCTAGTTACAGCACACATCGGGTTAATTACCCGATGTGTGCTGCAGCTACATGTGCACAGAGCAGGGAGCAGCGCACAATGCTTAGCGCTGGCTCCTTGCTCTCCTAGTTACAGCACACATCGGGTTAATTACCCGATGTGTGCTGCAGCTACATGTGCACAGAGCAGGGAGCAGCGCACAATGATTAGCGCTGGCTCCTTGCTCTCCTAGTTACAGCACACATCGGGTTAATTACCCGATGTGTCCTGCAGCTACATGTGCACAGAGCAGGAGCCGGCACTGACAGTGAGAGCGGAGGAGGCTGGTAACGAAGGTAAATATCGGGTAACCAAGGACAGGGCTTCTTGGTTACCCGATGTTTACATTGGTTACCAGCCTCCACAGAAGCCGGCTCCTGCTGCCTGCACATTTAGTTGTTGCTGTCTCGCTGTCACACACAGCGATCTGTGCTTCACAGCGGGACAGCAACAACTAAAAAATGGCCCAGGACATTCAGCAACAACCAACGACCTCACAGCAGGGGCCGGGTTGTTGCTGGATGTCACACTAAGCAACATCACTAGCAACATCGCTGTTACGTCACAAAAGTTGTTTGTTAGCAGCGATGTTGCTAGCGATGTTGCTTAGTGTGACGGGGCCTTTAGATACATCTTCACGGTATTGCTACATTACGGCAACCATGAACTTTGCTGAGAGGAGAATGACGCTCTAAGGCAGTAGATCTCATCCATCCCATAAGACAATAGTTTCTTTACCTTTCCTAAGAGTATTTATATGATCCCTGTGTACAGACAACAGGACGAGCAGAGGAGAATCTGAGAAGATGCCCAATCATCCACAATGAAGAACCTGGTGGCTTTACTTTGCCTGATCTCTGCTCTTGTTGTCTCAGGTAAGACCAGTCTACTCACTACACAGTATATACACTTAGTGCACTATATTGTGTCTTCAAACTTTATTGCAATGTTCTTTTAGAATTTTAAACAGGTTTATGCTAATGTAAAATGCAATGTCTTGTAGATCCTTTATGTCTCTGGTAAATATGGTTTGCAGTAATAATTATCATACATTTCATACATAGAGAAATAAATACTGGTGAAATAAGACCCGGAATAAATGGATCCCAAATTATACCATGGAATCATCATTAATCATATAAAGTGGTGTGTTCACATAGACCAAACTCCAGAGATGTTCCTACGAGATCCCCTTGTTATCACCAAGTTGTTGTCCTATTTGTCATGAAATTATATGATACTGTTATGCACTAATTCAAAGAAATAAAATATTTTTTTCACTTTTGAAAATATTTATTAGATTCCTGGATGTTTATTGTAGGTAATTCAAACTCCAGAGATGGTTTTACTTAGACCAATATTTTTACACAATGGGAGGTTTATGGATGATCTAAAACATTAATTCTCTTACAGTAACAAGGGGGTTGAAAAGTATCCCAAACCTATTTTAGTCTTGTAAGATGAAATTGATGCATTAAAATTGAGACAATTATTATAATTAAAAAAACTTTCATAACATGATTATTTAAGTCAACTTCGGTCCAAGTTTTGGCAGTGACCAATAGGATGGTCTTGTTATTTATGATTATTTAAAAAAAAAATATGTACCATTTTGTTCGGATTATTTGGGAGGAAAATGAAGGGTGTGTCTTATAATCTGAATGCACCTTACTGGGAGGTGGTGGAGAGGGGTAGCAAGAAGTAGGGACAATGCTGGGGCCTGCAAGGGGCTATGGGCTGCATAAGTGTGAGCAGTGAGGCAGGGGCATCCTGAAGATGTTGGCCGTGTGAGCTTCAAATAATGGCACCTGGAGTCGACGCATGCACAGATGGAGCTCTCGGCTCAAGATCTTACCTGCACACGTTCTGCAACTGGCCCATTGATCTCCCAGCAGCAAACTTAAGGAAAATGGCGCCAGAAGGTAGTGCGTGCGCAGATGAGATATCAGCTTGTCATTGAGCTGATAGCTCAATCTGGGCACGCGCTGATTCTGGGTTCCATTTCTGTCAATCCCATACCGCCGACAGTTTCTGGAAGTGCCTACCCCACAACATCAAGCTTCTCCATCATTGTTCCTGCTCACTGTGACCTGTTCCACCACCAATGGTACCCCTGGTACTCTGGTAAGTGGGGGTAGCAGGAGTTAGGGGCAATGCTGGGTCCTGAGGGCACTGTGTTGGGGCCTGTGGGGTGCTGGGACCTGCATTGGCCTGTGGTCAGCTGTGCTTCCAGCGGTGAAGCAAGGGCATACTGTAGATGCTGACGGTGCAGGTTTCAAATAATGGCACCCAGAGTCGGCACATGCACATGTAGAGCTCTCAGCTGAAGATCTCATCTGTGCATGTGCTGCCACCGATCATTGATCTCCCAGCAGTGGAGTTAAGAAAAATGGTGCCCGGAGGTGGTGCATGCACAGATATGATTTTGGCTTGTCATTGAGCTGATTGCTTAATCTGGACATGCGCTGATTCTGGGCTACAATACTTTGAAGCCCGTACCACCGACAGTTTCTGGAAGTGACTACCCTACAGCATAAACCTGCTCCACCATTGATCCTGCGTACTGTGACCCGCTCCACCACCAATGATACCCCCAGTACTCCGGTAAGACACAACAGGATTGTAATATGGACTCCTTTTATTTACCTTTTGTTCTCTAAATTTGGTGTGTTTCTTATAATTCGGTGCGTCTTATTAGCCGGAAAATACAGTGGATATAATTATTATATATTATGTATATACAATTATATATTAATCTCTTCACCTGAATGCTTCTTTATTTTATGACTTTCACCATAAAATATCACTGAAATATCACCTTTTATTTTAGCCTTGTCCTATAAATGTTATTCTGGCTTCTCCGGTAATTCTACAACATATAAGGAGTCTGAGATTGAATGTCTTGGAGATAGATGCATGACCTGTTCCCGATATGTTGTCAGAAGTGAGTGTAACTAGTGATGAGCGAGTACTAAAAAGCTCGGGTGCTCGAAGCTCGGGCCGAGCCTCCCAAGATACTCGTGTACTCGGCCCGAGCAACGAGCCCAATGTTATCCTATGGGAGACCCGAGTATTTTTGTGAAATGACCCCCCGGCAGCATGGAGAAACCCTAAAAATGTCACAAAAGTCTCAGAAGAGTGCTCAAATGACATGGCAACAGCATGGGGAAGACCCCTTGAAGCATTTATCACTGAAAAGTCACAGCTGTGAACAATTTTGTCCGCGTTTTACGCCATTTTTACGGACTCACCAGAAAACCTTCCAAAATGACCCCAAAATGATTTTTCATGGCGGAAATGTTAAGGGCACATACCCAATAGTGAGATAGAGCTGGTGTATGTTACTTTTTGAGATTAATACATGAAAGATTTTACGTGAAAACATTGTGTGGCACTCCGATGTCCCTGAGAAGAGACGTACATGAAGGCCTCTTGAGTCTAATGTGCCCATTTTGAGGAAGTGAGTCTTTGTAGTATTTTCCTTTGCCAGGGCAGTCCAAAATTGTGAGGTTCACCAATGCCCCTGCATACAGACGTGCATGAGGGCCTGTAAACCTGAAGTGCCCATTGTAAGGAAGTGGGTCTATTGTAGTATAGCCCTTAGGCAGGGCAGCCAAAAATTGGGAGGCTCCACGTTGTCCCTGGGTAGAGACGTGCACGAGGGCCTGTAAACCTGAAGTGCCCATTGGAAGGAAGTGGGTCTATTGTAGTATAGCCCTTTGGCAGGGCAGCCAAAAATTGGGAGGCTCCACGTTGTCCCTGGATAGAGACGTGCATGAGGGCCTCAAAACATTAAGTGTCCATTGTCAGGAAGTGGGTGTATTATAGTATAGCCCTTAGGCAGGGCAGCCAAAAATTGGGAGGCTCCACGTTGTCCCTGGGTAGAGACGTGCATGAGGGCCTCAAAACATTAAGTGTCCATTGTCAGGAAGTGGGTGTATTATAGTATAGCCCTTAGGCAGGGCAGCCAAAAATTGGGAGGCTCCACGTTGTCCCTGGGTAGAGACGTGCATGAGGGCCTGTAAACCTGAAGTGCCCATTGGAAGGAAGTGGGTCTATTGTAGTATAGCCCTTTGGCAGGGCAGCCAAAAATTGGGAGGCTCCACGTTGTCCCTGGATAGAGACGTGCATGAGGGCCTGTAAACCTGAAGTGCCCATTGGAAGGAAGTGGGTCTATTGTAGTATAGCCCTTTGGCAGGGCAGCCAAAAATTGGGAGGCTCCACGTTGTCCCTGGATAGAGACGTGCATGAGGTCCTCAAAACATTAAGTGTCCATTGTCAGGAAGTGGGTGTATTATAGTATAGCCCTTAGGCAGGGCAGCCAAAAATTGGGAGGCTCCACGTTGTCCCTGGGTAGAGACGTGCATGAGGGCCTGTAAACCTGAAGTGCCCATTGGAAGGAAGTGGGTCTATTGTAGTATAGCCCTTTGGCAGGGCAGCCAAAAATTGGGAGGCTCCACGTTGTCCCTGGATAGAGACGTGCATGAGGGCCTCAAAACATTAAGTGTCCATTGTCAGGAAGTGGGTGTATTATAGTATAGCCCTTAGGCAGGGCAGCCAAAAATTGGGAGGCTCCACATTGTCCCTGGGTAGAGACGTGCATGAGGGCCTGTAAACCTGAAGTGCCCATTGGAAGGAAGTGGGTCTATTGTAGTATAGCCCTTTGGCAGGGCAGCCAAAAATTGTGAGGCTCCACGTTGTCCCTGGGTAGAGACGTGCATGAGGGCCTCAAAACATTAAGTGTCCATTGTCAGGAAGTGGGTGTATTATAGTATAGCCCTTAGGCAGGGCAGCCAAAAATTGGGAGGCTCCACGTTGTCCCTGGGTAGAGACGTGCATGAGGGCCTCAAAACATTAAGTGTCCATTGTCAGGAAGTGGGTGTATTATAGTATAGCCCTTAGGCAGGGCAGCCAAAAATTGGGAGGCTCCACGTTGTCCCTGGGTAGAGACGTGCATGAGGGCCTGTAAACCTGAAGTGCCCATTGGAAGGAAGTGGGTCTATTGTAGTATAGCCCTTTGGCAGGGCAGCCAAAAATTGGGAGGCTCCACGTTGTCCCTGGATAGAGACGTGCATGAGGGCCTGTAAACCTGAAGTGCCCATTGGAAGGAAGTGGGTCTATTGTAGTATAGCCCTTTGGCAGGGCAGCCAAAAATTGGGAGGCTCCACGTTGTCCCTGGATAGAGACGTGCATGAGGTCCTCAAAACATTAAGTGTCCATTGTCAGGAAGTGGGTGTATTATAGTATAGCCCTTAGGCAGGGCAGCCAAAAATTGGGAGGCTCCACGTTGTCCCTGGGTAGAGACGTGCATGAGGGCCTGTAAACCTGAAGTGCCCATTGGAAGGAAGTGGGTCTATTGTAGTATAGCCCTTTGGCAGGGCAGCCAAAAATTGGGAGGCTCCACGTTGTCCCTGGATAGAGACGTGCATGAGGGCCTCAAAACATTAAGTGTCCATTGTCAGGAAGTGGGTGTATTATAGTATAGCCCTTAGGCAGGGCAGCCAAAAATTGGGAGGCTCCACATTGTCCCTGGGTAGAGACGTGCATGAGGGCCTGTAAACCTGAAGTGCCCATTGGAAGGAAGTGGGTCTATTGTAGTATAGCCCTTTGGCAGGGCAGCCAAAAATTGTGAGGCTCCACGTTGTCCCTGGGTAGAGACGTGCATGAGGGCCTCAAAACATTGTTCCCATTGCAAAGGAGCGGGTCTCCTGTCGTTGTAATGTCCATTCTGCAAAGAATGGGCGAAAAAATTTACCACTGGGGGTATACCTGAAACAAAGGCCTAAGTATTGCAATTTGTAACGGTCATCATGGTGGCGCATGAGGAGAAGGAGGAGCAGTCCAGCGATTATCCAAAGTTCAGAAGTGTGTACCCATGGGTGAGTGGAGGTACATGGCAAACTTTAAATTCCGCTCTCATTTGCTGGTGGTGTGGTGAAGTCTGGCCCAATCCAACCCTTGTTCATCTTGATCAGAGTCAGCCTGTCAGCATTTTCAGTTGACAGGCGGGTGCGTTTATCTGTAATGATTCCACCTGCGGCACTAAAAACACGCTCTGACAAAACGCTAGCGGCAGGGCAGGCCAGGACTTCCAAGGCGTAGAGAGCCAATTCATGCCACGTGTCCAGCTTGGATACCCAATAATTGTAAGGCACAGAGGAATGTCGGAGTACAGTTGTTCGATCTGCAAGGTACTCCTTCAGCATCTGGGCAAACTTAGGATTTCTTGTGGCACTACCCCGCACCTCAGGGGCTGTGGTACGTGAGGGGCTGAGAAAACTGTCCCACATCTTAAAGACTGTTCCCCTACCTCTGGCTGATTGGACTTGTGCCTCTCTCGGCTGTACGCCTCGGTTGTCCAATGATTCCTGACCTATGCCGCTAGCGTTTTGTGAGGGGAATGCTTTGTCTACTTCCGTGACTATGGCCTTCCGGAACTGCTGTATTTTGGTTGACCTCTCCGCCTCGGGAATAAGAGACATAAAGTTCTCCTTGTAGCGTGGGTCTAACAGTGTTACCAACCAGTAATGATTGTAGGCCAAGATGTTCTTAACGCGAGGGTCACGAGACAGGCAGCTTACCATAAAGTCAGCCATGTGCGCCAGACTCTTAACAGCCAGGACATCAGTAGCCTGACCAACACGTTGACTGAACATGCTGTCCTCCTCCTCATCTACCCTGTCCTCTGGCCAGCCACGCTGAACCGAGGATATGACTGGTGTGCATGTCATATCCTCAATTTGGCCGGAGAGTTGCTCCATGTCTTCATCCTCCTCCTCGTCATAGTCCTCCACTGCACGTTGTGATGAGACGAGGCTGGGCTGTGTGTTATCACCCACACCCACTACTGTTTCTTGCTGCAACTCATCGCGCTCCGCCTGCAATGCATCATGTTTGTTTTTCAGCAGAGACCGTTTTAGAAGGCAGAGTAGCGGTATGGTGACGCTAATAATGGCGTCATCACCACTCACCATCTTGGTGGAGTCCTCAAAGTTTTGGAGGATGGTACATAGGTCTGACATCCATCTCCACTCCTCAGGTGTTATGTGTGGAATTTGAACCATTTCCCGACGGCTTAGGTGATGCAGGTACTCAACAACTGCCCTCTTCTGCTCACATATCCTGACCAACATGTGCAGAGTTGAATTCCAACGCGTGGGGACATCACACACCAGTCTGTGAGCCGGAAGATGCAAACTGCACTGAAAGCCGGCAAGGCCGGCTGAAGCAGTAGGTGACTTTCGAAAATGTGCAGACAGGCGGCGAACTTTTACCAGCAGATCAGACAGCTCTGTGTATGACTTTAGAAACCGCTGAACCACGAGGTTGAGCACATGGGCCACGCATGAAACATGTGTCAGCTGGCCTCGCCTCAAAGCCGCCACCAGGTTCCGGCCATTGTCACACATGACCTTTCCTGGCTTTAGGTTCAGAGGTGTGAGCCAGTGATCTGCCTGCTGTTTCAGAGCTGTCCACAGCTCTTCTGCATTGTGGGGTTTGTCACCTATACAGCCTAGCTTCAGCACAGCCTGTTGCCGCTTCGCCGAGGCAGTGCTGCAGTGCTTCCAGCTTGGGACTGGTGTGGAGGGTACAGTGGATGAGGATGCGCAGGAGGAGGAGGAGGCTGAAGAGCATGACATTCCGGAGCTGTAGAGTGTGGGTGAAACACTGACTGAGGTAGGGCCTGCAAACCTTGGTGTGGGAAGGACGTGTTCCGTCCCTCGCTCAGACTGGGTCCCAGCTTCCACAATATTAACCCAGTGTGCCGTCAACGAGATGTAGCGGCCTTGCCCACAAGCACTTGTCCACGTGTCTGTGGTTAGGTGGACCTTGGGTGAAACAGCGTTGTTCAGGGCACGTGTGATGTTTTGTGACACGTGGTTATGCAATGCGGGGACGGCACACCGGGAGAAATAGTGGCGGCTGGGGACCGAGTAACGTGGGACAGCTGCCGCCATCAGATCACGGAATGCTTCTGTCTCCACCAGCCTAAAAGGCAACATTTCCAGCGCAAGCAGTCGCGAAATGTTAGCATTTAGAACTGTGGCATGTGGGGTGTTGGCAGTGTATTTGCGCCTGCGTTCAAAGGTTTGCTGAATGGATAACTGAACGCTGCGCTGGGACAAGGACGTGCTTGATGATGGTGTTCTTTCTGCATAGGCAACTGCAGGTGCAGGAGTGGAGGAGGCTTGTTCGCAGGCAGCATGGACAGGGGATTGGCTCGCATGCACAACCAGCGAAGACGTAGCAGTGACATCAGCAAGCACTGCTCCTCGACTCTGTTGTACTTCCCACAAAGTCGGGTGCTTGGCTGACATGTGCCTGATCATGCTGGTGGTGGTCAGGCTGCTAGTTTTGGTACCCCTGCTGATGCTGGCACGGCAGGTGTTGCAAATGGCCTTTTTAGAATCATCTGGATCCAACTTAAAAAACTGCCAGACTCGGGAAGACCTAACATTTGTACAGGCACCTTGTGTCGTCGTGTTGTTCCGGGGAACGGTTGCCTGACTTCTGCCTGGGGCCACCACCCTGCTTCTTACTGCCTGTTGTGATGCTACGCCTCCCTCCCTCTGTGCACTGCTGTCCTCGCTCTGCATATCCTCCTGCCAGGTTGGGTCAGTTACTGGATCATCCACCACGTCGTCTTCCTCTTCCGCACCCTGCTCCTCCTCCTGACTTCCTGACAATTGTGTCTCATCATCGTCCACCACTTGTTGAGACACGTTGCCAACTTCGTGAGAACGTGGCTGCTCAAATATTTGGCCATCTGTACAGACGATCTCCTCATGACCCACTTCAATATGAGCTGGCGAGAGGCCAGAATGTGTGAATGGAAACGTGAACAGCTCTTCCGAGTGTCCAAGTGTGGGATCATTAATGTCCGAGGAGGACGTGTACTCAGCCTGGTGGTAGGAAGGAGGATCAGGTTCAGAAATGTGCGGTGCAGTATCACGGCTACTGACACTTGACCGTGTGGAAGACAGAGTGTTTGTGGTGGTGCCAATCTGACTGGAAGCATTATCTGCTATCCAACTAACAACCTGTTGACACTGGTCTTGGTTCAAGAGCGGTGTACTGCTGCGGTCCCCAAGAATTTGGGACAGGACGTGCGAGCGACTAGATGTGGCCCTTTGTTGTGGCGAAATTAGAGCTTGCCCACGACCTCGGCCTCTGCCTGCACCACCATCACGTCCACTTCCTTGTTCCTTGCCAATGCCCTTGCGCATTTTGCAATGCTGTGCTGACGTGTATTCACTACTTGTGCGTTATATCAAAGTTTGTGGAAATTGCACACAAGTGCACCTGTACGCTGCCACCGACAGGCACACACGTGCGGTTTTAAAAACCAAGCACGGACGCAATAAGAACCTAACAGGTTTTTTTGGGGAGCGACAATTACAGACAAGTCAGACACTATCTGGACTGTTTTAGACTGTGTACACCAGCCCCAGATATGATGAAGGCTGGTATACGGTCACCACTAGGAATGGCTATATATACCCTGCCTGCCTGCCTGTATACTGGTACAATAGTCCTGACAAGGACTCTTCTGGTCACTAGCCTGTATTCAGACCTGGCTATACCCTGCCTGTATATAGCAACAATAGTCCTGAGAAGGACTCTGCTACTGTACTCCGACCTGGCTATACCCTGCCTGCCTGTATACAACTAGAATAGTCCTGAGAAGGACTTTTGGTCACACTGTTTGCAGCCCTGCAACTGAAAAAGCTATAAGGGGCCGCAAAGCTTTCCCTGAATCAGCGACACTCTCCCTGCACTCACTGTCTGGATAGCTGTGAGCAGAGCACAGCGCGCCGGCCGGTATAAAGGCTCGGTCACGCTGTGCAGGCCGGCCAATCACTGCAATTCCACAACTAACAGGGCTGTGGCATTGCAGTGGTCTGCCAGCCAATCCCTGCATGAGGGCTGGCTCTCAAAAGAGCGCCAACATGCAGGGATGAAGACCACGAGTACAGCACGAGTATCGCGAGATTACTCGGTCCCCGCCGAGCAGCCCGAGTACAGCGATACTCGTGCGAGTACAGAGTAGTTACAAGCATGCTCGCTCATCACTAAGTGTAACATATCTTTTTTTAGATAATTACTGCATCACCCTCAGTTCTTGTTTTCTCATGTCTGTTTACTTTTTTGTAGAAGGTAATGTGTTTAAATCAATACTGAAAAGTTGCGCAAATGAAAGCTTGTGTGGAACCAACGGCTCAGTAGCAATAGGTCATTTAATGTTTCGATTTTATGCCAAATGCTGCACTGGACACTTATGCAACACTGATGGATATGAACGTGAGTGTCACAATGACAATAATCATCTTGGAATAATTTACTGATTACATAGTTACATAGTTACTTAGGTTGAAAAAAGACCTAGGTCCATCTAGTTCAACCTTCCTCCACCAGTTCTACATTTAGTCACTAAGTCATTTATAACCAACAATGTTTTGTGTACTGAGGAAATCATCCAGCCCTTTTTTAAAAGCTGTTATAGTATCTGCCATTACTACCTCTTGTGGTAGTGTATTCCACAGTCTGACCTCTCTAACTGTAAAGAACCCTTTCCTATTTAGGTTTCGGAATCGCTTTTCTTCCACTCGCAGTGAGTGCCCCCTAGTCCTTAGTACTGTCTTTGGAAGGAATAAGTCATGTGCCAGTCCTTTATATTGACCACACATGTATTTATACATATAAATGAGATCTCCTCTGAGACGTCTTTTTTCTAAGCTAAACATATCTAACTTTTTCAACCTGTCATCATATGGGAGGCCTTCCATTCCTTGTAATAGTCTAGTTGCCCACCTTTGAACTGACTCTAACTTCTGAATGTCCTTTTTAAAATGTGGAGCCCAAAACTGGATCCCGTATTCCAGATGTGGCCTTACAAGTGATTTATAGAGGGGTAACAATACGTTGGGATCACGGGATCTAATCTCTCTTTTTATACACCCTAAAATCTTATTTGCTTTAGCAGCTGCTGCTTAAGCAGGATTAAGGATTAACAAATCCAAAATCCTATTCAAGTAACAAATTCTTCAACTTTTCAAAAAATACCACCGCTGACCATACTGGGATATCATAAGCCATCTAGGTGTAATGACCTGCACATGTTTGCTGATTTAAACAGCTGACATGTGTGCCTCGCAGGCATGGGTGGATCCATGAACCACCCGCACCTGTTAATCCCTTAAATCGATCTATCAAAATGTGACAGCATGATTTAAATGCCCGCCACGGTAAACGTGCATTCACTCAGCTCCATTCAGGGCATGGTAATGTGATCACTGTTTGCAGATGGTTGACATTGTAGCACAGGTTCCTGTGATGACTTCTGTAGCTCACATGACTCACTTCCTGTAACAGCAGCCTGAGTGCTGCCTGTTACAAGACATGAGCATTTCTGGTGATCTCAGCTGTGTAGCTGCGATCATCAGAAATAGATGAGCAATGAGACTGATGATCCTTATAGTCCCCTAGGGGGACTAGTGAAATAAAAAAAGTAAAATGAAAAGTTAAAAAAATAAAAAAACAAAAAACCTAAAAATTCAAATCATCCCCATTTTGCACCATTGAATAGTAAAGGGCTAAAAAAATAAAACATGTACACGCATTTGGTATTGCCATGTTCAGAAATGCCCGATCTATCAAAATGTAAAATTAATTAACCTGATCAGTAAACGGCATAGCGGCAAAAAAATTCCAAACGCCAAAATTACGTTTTCTATTGTGGCAAATTTTGCACAAAATGCTATAACAGGCGAACAAAACATAGTCTGTGCGCAAAGATGATACCATTGAAAAACGCAGCTCAAGACACAAAAAATAAGCCATAACTGAACCATGGATCTTAAAAAAATGAGAATGCTATGGATCGTGGAAAATGGTGCAGAAAAATTCCAAACACCAAAATTACATTTTTTTGGTTGCTGCAAATTTTGCGCAAAATGCAAATAATAATAATAATAATAATAAAAAAACAGACAATCAAAATGGAGCATTTGCACAAAAATGGTACCATGAAAAATATCAGCTCGAGATGCAAAAAATAACCCATAATTGAGCCATGGATCCTGAAAAATGAGAACGCTATGGGTCATGGAAAATGGGGCAAAAATTGTGCAATTTTTTTGGACCCCTTAGATGAAAGTAAACCTATACATGTTTGGTGTCTACAAACCCGTTACAATCAGCAATGTTTCAAAGCAGCACATCAACACCGCAAAAAATAGTAATAAAATTTAACTTTTACTTAAATCACTAAAAATGTGGTCAGAATCACAATTACAAGACAAACAAACAACCAACATGAATTTAAAAGAATTTGGCCCCTCCTTTTTTTTCCTAGGATATATAGTGGCCCGAATTAACACACCGCAAATAGAAATTGGATTTGTCTCACCAATTTTTTCTTTCAGTGACGTTTATAGGGTCCATTCATTAGTAGAACCCAAAAAGGATCTGAAGTATCGCCCGACGCGTTTCAATCAACTCTTCAGGGGAGTATTAAATGCATCTCAGGTCCCATAAAGCATGGACCTTGCATTCATTTAACATGCATTTTATAAGTTTGTTCAAGAAGATTGCGGTGATTCCATTACAGGTACCAATTATAGAGAGCCTGTCACCTCTACAAACATGCACATGGCACGGACGCCCGTGCATCTCGCCCTATCCTATACAAACAAACATATAAAATGCATGTTAAATGAATGCAAGGTCCATGCTTTATTGGACCTGAGATGTATTTAATACTCCCCTGAAGAGTTGATTGAAACGCGTCGGGAGATACTTCAGATCCTTTTTGGGTTCTACTAATGAATGGACCCTATAAACTTCACTGAAAGAAAAAATTGGTGAGACAAATCCGATTTCTATTTGTGGTGTGTTAATTCGGGCCACTATATATCCTAGGAAAAAAAAGGAGGGGCCAAATTCTTTTAAATTCATGTTGGTTGTTTGTTTGTCTTGTAATTGTGATTCTGACCACATTTTTAGTGATTTAAGTAAAAGTTAAATTTTATGACTATTTTTTGCGGTGTTGATGTGCTGCTTTGAAACATTGCTAATTGTATTTGATGTGTAACTAATACTGTTCCAGTGGCTATCCTTATTATGTCTACAAACCCGTACCAACCTAAAGCCTCACACTGACACATTAGTTTTACCATATAGTGAACAGGGTGAGGTGAAAAAATATCCGCAAGACAATCATGCAATTGCAATTTTTGAATACCTGGAATTTTGTTGCCGTTTTCAAGTACACTATATGGTAAGACTTATGATTTCATTAGAGACACAACTTATCTCAAAAAAAAACAAGCCCTCAAATTGCAAGATTGAAGGAAAAATAAAAAAGTTATGGCCCTTGGAAAAAGGGGAGAAAGAAATGAAAAACAAAAAATCGGCTGGGGGTGCAAAGGTTAAATGTTTTTAGTCAATACTCAATCAAAAATTTTTATTGTGTATTCCTCCAGTTCCTGTCGAAGATCCAACACCAAATGGTGTAAAATGTCCTAGCCACTTCTGTACCGGCCCTTTAGAGGAATGTAACAGTACCAAGGAGATGAACTGCACTGGATCTATGACCAAATGTTTCCAATTTAGAGGACAAGTGCTGTATCCTGGTAAGCAATATGTATGTCCTAAAGGATTTTATGGTGCTTGCAAGAACATTTTTGTTGCTCTACGTGCCTGTAAAATAATATGGTTAGTGCATATTAGTTAATCAGAAGACTGTCAGAAGATATTAAAACTGTAATAAAGGATTCTTACTTAAAGTATCTACGTATTCTAACTACTTAAGGATGTTTTGTTTTCTTTTTCAGAGGATACATGGAAAAATGTTTCCGGCAAAGGTTGTACTAATGATGATGCCTGCAAATATAATTTTAAAAATATCATTGGGGTTTCAGAACGACCAGGGATAGAAATAAAATGTTAAATGTTTCATTATCATCATCTGATCATCTTTAAAGAACCAATAAATGAATAAATACAATCATATCTGATGATCTTCCTAATAAAAATCTTGTCTAACCTGTCTAATAAAGATTATTTAGATAATATATATTGTATAAGGCCTTCCATTGGGCATCTAATTGCTTAAAGGGTAGTTTACACGCTGAGATATCGGTATCGCTATCGCTAGCAAGCGTACCCGCCCCCGTCGGTTGTGCGTCATGGGCAAATCGCTGCCTGTGGCACACAACATTGCTTACACCCATCACACATACTTACCTGCCTAGCGACGTCGCTGTGACCGGGCGAACCACCTCCTTTCTAAGGGGGTGGTTCTTTTGGCATCATAGCGACGTCACTAAGTGGCCGCCCAATAGCAGAGGAAGGGCGGTGATGAGCGGGCCGAAAATCCCGGCCACCTCCTTCCTTCCTCATTGCTGGCGGGACCGAGGTGCGGTGAGTTTCCTCATTCCTGCGGTGTCGCACACAGCAATGTGTGCTGCCGCAGGAACGTCAAACAACCTCATTACTCACCAGACAACAATATTTGGTGTTTGGACAACCTCTCCAAACCCAACAATTTTCACCACTTTTGCGATCGTTGAAGGTCACTCGTACGTGTTACACGCTGCGATGTCGCTAATGACGCCGGCTGTGCATCACAAACACCGTGACCCCAACGATAAATTGTTAGCGATATCGCAGTGTGTAAAGCCCCCTTAAGTACCAATGGTCTTTTTGGTTTCTAGTATTGTGAGTGTAAAACGCTGCTTATATTATCCCAGCTGCCATATATTTTAGATTATAGGTATAGCTAAAAAATATCAAATAGCAAAAATAATTTCGTATAACAATTTAGTTAATAGTGATGAGCAAGCATACTTGACCCTTCTCGGCACTCGATCGAGCATGGAGGTGCTCAAGACACTCAATACTCTATCGAGTAACTGGGTAGTCATGTGATGCGCCCCAGGGCCTAGGGTACTCGGATCTGGGCGTTGGATAAAGAGGGACAATGTCACTCAAGTGGCCGATGCTTGGTTCAATGACCCCTGGGGTAGCTTGAAAAAGAAGGGATATTTACAAGGGAGTATGTACAAAATGTCTGTGACGCCACTTGCGGTGCACAGATATTTAGGGGAAAGCCACTGCTGCTTAATGTTCTCTGCTGGGCCTGTTGGTTTGGTGCAGTATAGATGTTGAACCCTCCGCAAGTAGGGTTAAGCCCCAGGGGATCAATGTTAGGGGTAGCAGTTGGTGCTGAGGAAAGTATAGCAATGATTCAGAAGACACGGGTTCTGCGGTTTAACTCAGTTTTATTCACTGAGTCCTGGTAGCCGCAGCTCGCTTCTTGCTGGTTTCAGGGTCCTGGGTTCCCTTTGTCCCAGTGCTGGCGTGGTGACCTGGTAAAACCTCCTTGTGACACTTTTTGGTATTAGGGTCCCTGTGGCCTGGAGCAACTTGGGGTCCCTCTCTGTTCTCCCTCTTGTCCTTCTGGGTACATATAACAGGTAACTTGAACCTATCTTGGGTCAGATACTTCTTTCTGTCTTAGTGCCCAGGTTCCCTCTTTGTTACTGTGTCCTGCACCTTCAGTGGTGACGGACCCTGATAGTCCCCAATCACCTGCAGGATTACAGGGTCGGCTTGGAAATTCCACCCAGACTAGGGTCCTGTGCCCCGTTGTGCTCAGTCTCTTAGGGGTACTTGTTCTGTTCCCCTTCAGGCGACCGATCTCTTCTTTTATTTACCGAGGCTCTCTCCGGACCACACACACCCTCTCTCACTTACGACTTCCTCAAACTCTCCTTTTCAACTGACTAACTGACCACTCCCCTCTCTGTGCTTCTGGCTACAAAATTGGGCAGGTCCCAGCCAATGGGCAGCTACCCCTCCAAACCCATTGTTAGCCTGTTGCTCAGCCAGGGAAGCGGGCAATTTAAATGTATATGGTGTAGTTGCCAGCATTGGTCTTCCAGGAACCCAGGGTAATGCAGTCCTCTGTTGCACCTGTTACCTCAGGGTGCTGCACATGCACCGTGCTGGAGTCCTTGCCCTTACATATTTTGCAGCTGTTTTTCAGTCACTAAACATGCAGTGATTGCCTGCCAATCACAATAATGCCGTAGCCATGTTGGCTACTGGCATTACTGTGATTGGCAGGTCATCAATATAAGACTCAGAAATGCCATATTTGCTGCACTGTACCCAGACATAGTGTAAGGAGAGATTCTGTTGGAGAAGGAACAGTGTTACTATGCTTGCTGGGGCTAGGTTAAATTAAAACCCTTTTAGAGCTAATTCAAATAGATTATAGTCTCTAATAAAACCACTTATAACTGAAATTAGTGTAGTAAGAGCTGCTGGAGAAGGGACAGCATATTAGAGGCATTTAGGAAAGGATTAAAACTTTACAGGCCTTAGTTTTGCCACGTACAACTAAAAGTCCTTCTCAGAGGTAATTTAAATAGATTCTCTTATCTAATAATACCACTATTAGTCTGCAATTAATGTAGGGTTACCTTCTGGAGAAGGCATAGCATATTAAAGGTACAGTCCAGATTAGCTCATTCCTAATCATTCGCATTGGTGTTTAGCAATTTGAAACATTAAAGGCCCCGTCACACGCAGCGATATCGCTAGCGAGCGTACCCGCCCCCGTCATTTGTGCGTCATGGGCAAATCGCTGCCGTGGTGCACAATATTGTTAGGAGCCATCACACGGACTTTCCTGCCTAGCGACATCGTTGTGGCCGGTGAACCGCCTCCTTTCTAAGGGGGCCTTTTGTGCGGCGTCACTAAGCGGCCGCCCAATAGAAGAGGAGGGGAGGAGATGAGCGGCCGTAACATCCCGCCCACCTCCTTCCTTCCTCATTGCCGGCGGCCGCAGGTAAGCTGTAGTTCGTCTTTCCCGCGGTGTCACACGTAGCGATGTGTGCTGTCTAGGGAACGACGAACAACCTGCGACCTCAACAATTAATGATTTTTTGAAAATTAACGACATGTCAACGATGGACGATTTGGTGAGTATTTTCCATCGTTTACGGTCGCTCGTTGGTATCATACGCAACGACGTCACTAACAATGCCGGATGTGCATCACGGAATCCGTTACCCCGGCGATATATCGTTAGTTATGTCGTTGCGTGTGACGGGGCCTTAACATTAATTGTGTCAAGCGCATCCCATGTAGCAGCATGGGGCATAATAAAGAATGGCATTGTGAGAAGCTCAGAAACAGAAGAAGATAAAAGAAAAAATAGGTTAAGATAGAACCAATTGGAGAAACAGTGTTGGAATGGTGATTGGAAGACCAGCAATGTTTATAGTCTACAGTGGGAGTTGTATCTCAGTAGCCATAGCTTAAAGACCATTGGTCCAGATGAAAACTTATAAAATTACACAAGTAAAGGAGAAAAAGATCCCTGGCGCATCTTCCAGATAGGACTAATAATCCTATGACTGAGGGCGCATTAATATGACGGATACGCGTAAGGGCCAGACGTGGTTGATGACCTCACACCATGTTTCAATGCAAGCTGGAATAAAAAAAGAATACTTTTAAATCTAGAGGATTTGGTGGGAATCCTTTTCTTCTTCACTTGTGTGATATATCTGGATGGTGGAGCATACCTGAGTAATCCCAGATGAAGACAGCGATTGAAACAGTAAGAACGTCAGTAAGCTCATTACTTGTTTCTGTGTTGCTATATGATATCAGACCAAAATCACAACCAATATTTAGGAAAACCACCTACTAGATATAAATCACCAACAAAATATGTAGTTGCATATAAAAACCAATTTTTTATTGAATATAAAAAGTTATTAAAATACAAACATTAACAGGATGTGTCCAGCAACAGACCCCTCCAAGGGTAATAAGTATATAATTAATTTATGTTGGGAACATCAAGTCACAAAATCATACAAAACCCCCAGTATATAATGAATAATAACAACCTATTGGGATAGTACCAAAATATATGTAAAAATGTAAAGTACAAAATAACAACACAAGTGTGCAGTTATAAAAACTCAACGGTTACAATTAACCATAAAATTCTTTGATCACAAACATATACCTACAGGTGAACAATAGACAAAGTAAATGATGTCCCACACCCTCTCCAATGCACGTTTCGCACTTGCAGCGCTTCTTCTCCTGGAAGAAGCGCTTCAAGTTCGAAACGTGCGTTGGAGAGGGTGTGGGACACCATTTATTTATTGGTAAAATAAGCAGTTCAGGCAAGATGACTACCTCACTCCTTGTATATACATTATATTTACATTACAATAACACCCCTACAAAGAGGGGGGCGCTATTCTGCCCCCTCCTACACACCTCCTTCCTTTAATATTGGCCATCCCGGCTTATTCGTTCTCCAAGATGCATAACATCTTTTTACTTTTACGCAAAACTTCAATTTTTCAAAACATTTTTTTTTCCATACTGCATTTCTTAACAGGTAGCCTTCTGGGAGCTATATTCAGATCTGGGGCTCCGCTCCGTGGCAGTTAGTACCAGACACCTTAGTACCAGACTGTCACACTCCTTAATAAAAAAATTGCAAAACCAAGAAGGACATTTTTAGAAAAGTGGAAAACATATGATGAATAGATGTTAATGATTAGGGTAAGGGATAGGGTCAGGGTTAGTAATAAGCCAATAAGGAAAAACAGAAACACATTTTCAAATATCTTGTTTTATTCAATCAATAGAAAAAGTGCAATGCACAGAAATATGTGTACTTACACTCCTTGGCATATTACTGAGCAAGTTGTTAATGGCTGTCTGACAAATGTTCTTCCACACTGAATTCACTTGGACACTTAAATCATCAATATCTACTGCTGGCAGCTCCCTTTGCAATTCTCAACCCATCAGATGTGCTTGATGGGAGACAAGTCTGGGGATGCTGCAGGCTATAGCAAGTTCAGGCCACACAGGCTATTCACAGTATCATAAGCAATATGTAGTCTGGCACTGTGATGTTAAAAGTCATCTCTTAAGACACATTGGAGAAATGGTGATACCATTGGTTCCACAACCAAATCAATGTAAAACTAAACTGTTAGCGCACCTGGAATTAAAACTAAATAGTCCAGCTACCATACATGATGATATCCACGCTGTAATCTTAGGGGCAGGACTGGTGTAACTTTCAGTCGTAAAGCCTTCTTCATGACTTAAAGACACCTATCTCAATGTTTATCACGGTGCAAAGTAAGATGTCAATATAAGTATAAAAATATATTTAGCTGATTTTCTAGAAAATTATAAACCTTATGATTCAACAGAATTTGATGGTCTTCTTCTCCACTTGAGATGTGGAAACTTTTAGTTTTAGAAAACATTTATGAATTCTCTGGTTACTTTTTTGTAAATAAACACCAAACCAATCATGTACATGAAGAAAGGAGGTGTGTGATGGCTGCCTGTGCTTCCCCTTGCTTCATTAAATGTATATGTTTGTATTGTGCTCCCATTGGGGCATGAGGCATTTATGATTATGTCTGGTGTTACCTTGACCTTAACTTGCTGGGTTCTCATTGTAGATGAGGAGGGCGACATAAAGTATACTCCAGTCTATTCTAAACAAACAGGAACCCTTTTATTGTAGATCACATTTCTTCCGTACTTCAGGCCTTAGGACCGCTCATGCTGTGTCTGCATCAAGGGAAACTTCTCTACCTTGCTGGCACTTGCCATGGGAACTATCCACACCATGCTTATTTCCCCCGGTAACCTTTCCCTGCTGCAGTATCTCTCTCAGGGCCCCAGACAACTTAGAGACTCCCGACTAGAGTTGAGCGCGGTTCGCGGTTCGAGGTTCTCCAGTTCGAGGCTCGAGTGATTTTGGGGGCTGTTCTAGATCGAACTAGAACTCGAGCTTTTTGCAAAAGCTCGATAGTTCTAGATACGTTCGAGAACGGTTCTAGCAGGAAAAATCAGGGCTTTTTACAGCTACAGTGTGCAGGAGCCATCTCTGGCAGCCTGCCAGAGGCTGGTAACCAAGATAAACATCGGGTATCCAACCAAAGCGCTTTGGTTAGTAATCCGATGTTTATCCTAGTTACATGCAGGAAGCCCACACTTCCCCGCTCAGCTCGCTCCGCCCCCTCCTGCCCGCGGCATGTACACATACATACACACACACACACATACACACACACACACTCTGCACACATGGTCCCGCTCGGCTTACCTGCGGTGATGAAGTCCCGCCATCTCGACCTCAGAGCTGTCCCTGTCCTCCATGGCCGCCGCTTGTCACATCACCTCTCGCTTTTTACCCGAGACTGACTAGCGGTGACGTCACGGGCCTCTCGCGATACTTGGCTGTGAAGGTCATTGAACTCAGTGACAGGTGCTGTCAGTGTGCTGGAGATCAGCGCAGGTAATGTACCTCGCTGACAGCAGCACTTGTCATCCCCTGCAGTGACCTGGGCTGACCCATTGATGTTAGCTCAGGTCACTGCACTGCTCTCCCAGCCAATGGGGAACATCCTGCTCTTCATTGACTGGGACAGTGTGGATCGTCATGGCAACCCCTTGGATTACACCAGACCTGGATTTGTTTTTCTTTCTAATAAATTGGTTAAAGAGGGAATGTATTGGGGAGTGTTTTTTCAAATAAAAATGTGTTTGTCGTCTATTTTTTTTATTACTGACTGGGTTGGTGATGTCGGGTATCTGATAGACGCCTGACCTCACCAACCCCAGGGCTTGATGCCAGGTGACATTACACATCTGGTATTAACCCCATATATTACCCCGTTTGCCACCGCACCAGGGCGCGGGATGAGCTGGGGCGAAGCACCAGGATTGGCGCATCTAAATGGATGCGCCACTTCTGGGGCGGCTGCGGCCTGCTATTTTTAGGCTGGGGAGAGTCCAATAACCATGGACCTCCCTAGTCTGAGAATATCAGACCCCAGCTGTCTGCTTTACCTTGGCTGGTGATCCAATTTTGGGGGGACCGCTACGTGTTTTTTTTTTTTAATTATTTATTTAATTTAAAATAACAGCGTGGGGTGCCCTCAGTTTTGGATTACCAGCCAAGGTGAGGCTGCCAGCTGTGGTCTGCAGGCTGCAGCCGTCTGCTTTACCCTAGCTGGCTACAAAACTAGGGGGAACCCTACGTCATTTTTTATTTTCATTTTTTTGGCTAAATACAAAGCTAAGTACCCCTTAGTGCCACATGAAAGGCACCAAAGGGTGCAAAATTACAAAATGCAGGAGAGTGGGACATTATGTGTCTTTCTGCCATTATAATGACAGAAAAGACTGATATGAAGTGCACAAGCACAAGAAAATCACCAGAGCGCTCTACGCTGTGAAAAGCAGTAGAAAATGGCATTGGAGTGAACATGTGACCGCCTCATGTAGGATGAAGCTATGGATCCTGGGTAAATTTATGCATTTACCCTCCTTCAGTTTTTTTGCAGTACAAAAAAAAAAAACGGAAGGCACACGGATGACAAACAGATGACATACGGACCGTCTACGGAATGGAAACGGAAGCCACACGGATGCACCCGTGAAAAAAAAAAACTGTTTTTTGCAGACCGCAAAAATGGATCGGTCGTGTTAATGTAGCCTTATTCTGATCTGCCGTTTATAAACAGCAGGCAGAAATAAGTGAATAACGCCCCCCGGCGTCAGAAAATCTCCGGGGTTTCAGGGCTAGCTGAGACCCTGGAGATCATGATTCAGGACGGTTTTTCCGGTCCCCGCTCACGTGATCACAGGTATACACCGTACACCGATGATCACGTTACAGTAAATGACAGCGCCGGTAAAAAATTATTTATCTCCCATCTGGCATGAACAAACACTTCTTCTCCACTTCTTCTCCACTTCTTCTCCACTTCATCTCCACTTCTCCACTTCTCCACTTTTTCTCCATTTTTTCTCCACTTTTTCTCCACTTTTTCTCCACTTTTTCTCCATTTTTTCTCAACTTTTTCTCCCCTTTTTCTCCACATTTTTTCTCCACTTTTTCTCCACATTTTTTCTCCACTTTTTCTCCACTTTTTCTCCACTTTTTCTCCATTTTTTCTCCACTTTTTCTCCACTTTTTCTCCACTTCTTCTCCACCTTTTCTCCACTTTTTCTCCATTTTTTCATCACTTTTTCTCCACTTTTTCTCCACTTTTTCTCCATTTTTTCTCCACTTTTTCTCCACTTTTTCTCCACTTTTTCTCCATTTTTTCTCCATTTTTTCTCCACTTTTTCTCCACTTTTTCTCCATTTTTTCTCCACTTTTTCTCCACTTTTTCTACATTTTTTCTCCACTTTTTCTACATTTTTTCTCCACTTTTTCTCTACTTTTTCTCCACTTTTTCTGCACTTTTTCTACATTTTTTCTCCACTTTTTCTCCACTTTTTCTCCGTTCTTTTTCTATGGTCGGTCTACCCATTAGCTCTGCCATGCATAGTGTAGCTCTACACCTACTGCACATGTTACTTTATGATTGACATCTCTTTCGTACCAGAGCTGTCTAAGCCTACTCTGACCCCATATTTGTCATTACTATATTGTCCTTGTACTGTATTATGACATTTGTATCATGTGTTTCATTTCTTGCTGTGTTGCAATTTTTTTGCTGCATCCCAATTGTACCTCTACATTGTTCGAGTTTATGTTATTGTTCTCTCACTCTTATGTGATACTGATTATTGTCATTTTTCAGGATTACATGCAGATAAGTCCAATCTGACGAAGGCTCAGGCCGAAACGTCATTTGTAACTTGTTTTGGACAAAAACATATATGCTTATGAAAAAAAAAATTTTCTTCATAAGGACCAATAAAAAGTGATTTTGCATTACTATCTGTTGTGACTTACTGACTTAGTCTTGGAGATTTAGAGTGCCGAGGTTACTCACTAATTTTATCTATTTTTACCTCTGAGCACCTATATACCAGTGAGCAGAGCTTCCTCTACAGTAGTTCTCCTGATTAGGCATGCCCTTACCTCATGAGCAGCGCATTGCAGCTTTGGTAGCAACCATTACGACATGGACTCTGCTGCTGTGGACCCGGGGAGAGTGAGTGCAGATTCATTGCACCCACACTCCTCACATGAAGGGTCCGCACTCCTAGAAAATGGGGGATACGTTCCCTGAGTGTCTCCCCCCATATTCTAGACGGTCCAGAGTCGTCGTGGGACCCCTTTATTTTTTTTCTTACAATAAATTGGTGAAAGAGGAAATGTTTTGGGGACTGTTTTTTCAAATAAATATCTTTTGTCGATTTTTTTTTTTTTGTTAGTACTGACAGTTTATGATGTTGGGTATCTAATAGACGCCATGACATCGCAAACTGCTGGGCTTGATCTCAGGTGACTTTACAGCTAGTATCAACCCGATTTATTACCCCGTTTGCCACTGCACCAGGGCACGGGATGAGCTGGGGTGAAGCGCTAGGATTGGCGCATCTAGTGGATGCGCCACGTCTGGGGTGCCTGCGGCCTGCTATTTTTAGGCTGTGAAGGCCCAATAACTATGGACCTTCCCACCCTGAGAATACCAGACCACAGCTGTCCGCTTTACCTTGGCTGGTGATCCAATTTGGGGGAGACCCTACTCTTATTATGTAATTATTAATATTTATAAAATAATTATAAAAAAGAGCCTGAGGGGACCTCCACATTGGATCCCCAACCACGGTAAAGCTGCCAGCTGTGGTTTTCAGGCTACAGCCGTCTGCTTTACCCTAGCTGGCTATCAAAAATGGGGAGACCCAACGTCATTTTTTTTTTAACTATTTTTTAAATAGAAAAAATTAATGGGCTTCCCTGTATTTTGATTGCCAACCAAGGTAACGGCAGGCAGATAGGGGTGGCAACCCATAGCTGTCTGCTTTATCTGCGCTGAGATCCAAAAATACCGCGGAGCGCTACATCATTTTTTTAAAGATTTATTTTTACAGCACTGTGATGTCCAGCAATCAAAATACAGGGAAGCCCATTTTGTTTTTAGTTATTTAAATAAATAATTAAAAAAAATATATATGGGCTCCCGCTGCATTTTTGTATTGCTAGCTAAGGGTAATGCAAGCAGCTACTGGCTGCTAACCCCCACTGCTTGGTGTTACCTTCACTGGCAATGGAAAATCCAGGGAAGCATTTTTTATTTTTTTTGCCAAAAAACTACAAAAAAAGGACGTGAGCTTCGCCATATTTTTGTATGCTAGCCAGGTATAGCAGGCAGGTGCTGGAAGAGTTGGATACAGCGCCAGAAGATGGCGCTTCTATGAAAATGCCATTTTCTGAGGCGGCTGCAGACTGCAATTCGCAGCAGTGGGGCCCAAAAAGCTCAGGCCAACCTGTGCTGCGGATTCCAATCCCCAGCTGCCTAGTTGTACCTGGCTGGACACAAAAATGGGGCGAAGCCTACGTCAATTGTTTTCTAATTATTTCATGAAATTCATGAAATAATAAAAAAAGGGCTTCCCTTTATTTTTGGTTCCCAGCCGGGTACAAATAGGAAACTGGGGGTTGGGGGCAGCCTTACCTGCCTGCTGTACCTGGCTAGCATACAAAAATATGGCGAAGCCCACATAATTTTTTCAGGGGGCAAAAAACTTCTGCATACAGTCCTGGATGGAGTATGCTGAGCCTTGTAGTTCTGCAGCTGCTGTCTGTCTGTATGGAGAAGAGCAGACAGCAGCTGCAGAACTACAAGGCTCAGCATACTCCATCCAGGACTGTATGCAGAAGTTTTTTGCCCACCAAAAAAATGACGTGGGCTTCGCCATATTTTTGTATGCTAGCCAGGTACAGCAGGCAGCCACGGGCTGCCTCCAACCCCCAGTTGCCTATTTGTACCCGGCTGGGAACCAAAAATATAGGGAAGCCCTTTTTTTTTAATTATTTCACTTATTTCATGAAATAATTAAAAAACAAATGACGTGGGCTTCGCTCCATTTTTGTGACCAGCCAGGTACAACTAGGCCGCTGGGGATTGGAATCCGCAGCACAGGTTAGCCCGAGGTTTATGGGCGCCTCTGCTGTGAATTTCAGTCCGCAGCCGTCCTAGAAAATGGCGCTCTTATAGAAGCGCCATCATCTGGCGCTGTATCCAACTCTTCCAACAGCCCTGGAGCCGGGTGGCTTGTTGGGTAATCATGAGTTAATACTGGCTTTGTTTTACTAGCCAGTATTAAGCCAGAGATTCTTAATGTCAGGCACGTTTGACCCGGCCATTAAGAATCTCCAATAAAGGGTTAAAAAAAAGACACCACACAGAGAAAAAATACTTTAATAGAAATAAATACACAGACACATTAGAGACTCCATCTTTATTACCCCCTGTCAGCCCTCCACGATCCTGCTCTTCTGTCTTTCTCGTTCAACAAATGCAGCTCTGCTACATCACTGCTGCATGGGGGAAGACGCTGCTTCCCGTGGAGCATTCACTCCGTGAAAGCTCCACGAGAAGCAGTGTGCAGCCTTCACTCCGTGAGTGATCAGTGCTGCTAGCGGTAACAGCGGTAACGCTGACAGACGCGTTACCATAGCAACGGTGCTCCCGGAGCCGCGGTTAGCGGTGACGTTACCGCTAACTGCGTTGCTATGGCAACGGTGATCTCCGTTAATGACCGGCTGTGTCAGCCGGTCCCTAACGGAACGGGGAGTCGACCGTGTGCTAGAGCATATCGCCGGTACATGGCGATACACAAATGTGCACCGTGTACCGGAGAGATGCACTCGCAGGTCCTACATGACGCGTCATAGTCATGTGACCAGTCTGTAGCCAATGAGATAATAGCCATGTGACTGGTCACATGGCTATTTTGACGTCACGATAGGTCCTGCTTCTCTGCTGGCAGTGCCGGTCACCGGGAGGATTGAGCGATCATCGGATGGAATAGCAGCAGGAGACAGAGTGCAGGAGGGATCGCGGGGACCGGTAAGTGTTATGGCAATGTTTATTTACTGTATGTGTACATTTATAATGCATTTTTATGTGTTTGTGATTGCCTCCCATTATAGCCAATTGGTTCAAGTTCGGTTCGTCGAACGTTCTACGAACCGAACTCGAACGGGAGCTCCGTTCGGCGAACCGCCTTCGAGCCGAACCGCGACCGGTTCGCTCATCTCTACTCCTGACCAGTTCAGAATCATGCTAGCGGTCTTTATACTCCAATGTTCCATCGGTCTCAGGAAATCCTACAGCCCCACCGCAGGGTGAGATCTTGGCACACGGGAGGATTCCTCCATTCACAATCAGGCCCTAGCTATGGGCCCTACCTGTACATTTCAGCTGCTGTTGCTTAACTGACCTCTCTTCCCTTTGTTTCTAAACTTTCTCTGCTCTCTCCTCCCTCTTTGTCTCCATCTCCCTTGCTGCTCTTCCTTCCCACTCCTGCTGCTTGTTTCCCTAGTTGCACTAAATTAAGACATCTTATCTATATAAAGTACTTAACTGTTGTATATTATTAATACTATGTCTATCCCTATCCTTAACAATTTTCCTACAGTGCTCCTGACACCTCACACTATATCTCCCGCCTGACACAGCACGAGGAGCCAGTACTCTACATTACACATTATACAGTACTTACAGTTATCTACAACATTCCATATAATCCCCCTGTGGGTGTACTAACATGCTAATGAATGCACAGCGATACCGCACATTCCTCAGGTTTGATGGCAGCCAGCGGAGGATGGATACACACAGCGCATGCTTCGGAATCCCCGGGACTTCCAGTCATGTGCACTATACCTCAATGAAGCTGGGAAGCTTACACTTGACTTCAATTTAGTGCGCATAATCAGAAGTCCCAGGGACGCCAGTTCATGCACAGTGCAGTGCACACCCATCCTCCGTCGGCCGCCATAAAGTGTGAAGCTGCTCATTCATTAGCATGTTAGTACGCCCACAGGGGTGTGCTAACATGCTAAGTGGGCCGGCTAGCCAAGGGAACTCATGCTCTTGGGACTAGTCCCTGGCTTAATTAGCATATAAGAAATAATCTTTAGAAATACTTTTTCTAAAGATCTATTTATTTATGCTAGTGTATACAGGACTGCTAGACGGGGATTACTAATATGCACCCAGACCTGCTCCTGGTTCTGGGTGCATATTGCACCTGACAGGTTCTCTTTAAAAATTGATACCACATGAAAAGGCAATTAATTTTCCCCAAAGTGTCCATGTGGACAATCAAAAATACAAAGCTCTAACCTCCATAGAGATATAAAGTACTATGAATTAATCAGACAAAAGATTTGATCTTTTTAAATCATGAAAATGAAAATTTTGTGAAAGGATGGAAATTTACTTTTGGTGAGTGAGAAAGAAACGGTAAAAGCTTCTGTGGACAAATAAAATAAATCCACCTAAACGTCCTTAGGGAAGACAAATATATTCTCCTAATACACTTCAAAAAATAAACATTGCACGAAAAGCAAACAGTACAGAGCTTTCTCCGAGAAGAATAACCCGCTAAGGGACTAGATCTCATCCATCCCATGATACAATAGGTTCTTTACCTTTCCTAAGAGTATTTATATGATCCCTGTGTACAGTCAACAGGACGAGCAGAAGAAAATTCAAGAAGCCGCCCAATCATCCACAATGAAGAACCTGGTCGCTTTACTTTGCATGATCTCCGCTATTGTCAGCTCAGGTAAGACCAGTCTACTCACTACACAGTATATACACTTAGTGCACTATATTGTGTCTTCAAACTTTATTGTAAAGTTCCTCTATCATTTTAAACAGGTTCATGCTAATGTAAAATGCAATTTCTTGTAGATCTCGTACGTCTCTGGTAAATCTCGTTTGCAGAAAAAAATTTCATATATGGAAAAATAAACAATAGTGAAATAAGACCCGTAATAAATGTGTCCCAAATCATATGAAATCATCATTGAACATATAAAGTGATGTGTTCACATCGACCAAACTCTAGAGATGGTTTCACTTAGGCCAATATTTTTACACAATGGGAGGTATATGGATGATCTAAATCAATAATTCTCTTACAGTAACAATGGGGGTTGAAAAGCATCCCAAACCTACAGTAGTCATGTAAGGGGGAATAAATACATTAAAATTGACAGAACTATTATGATTAAAAAAAACGTTCATAACTCGATAATTCAAGTGAACATAAGTCCAAGATTTGGCAGTGATAAATATGATGGTTTCTCTGTTCATGATTATTAACCCTTTAGTGACGGAGCTAATTTTCACCTTAATGACCAGACCAAATTTTGCAATTCTGACCAGTGTCATTTCATGAGGTTATAACTCTAGAACGCTTCAACGGATCCCGGTGATTCTGAGATTGTTTTTTCGTCACATATTGGACTTCATGTTAGTACCAAATTTAGGACAATATTTTTTGTGTTTATTTATGAAAAAAATTGAATATTGGCAAAAATTTTGAAAATTTAGCAATTTTCAACTTTTGAATTTTTATACCGTTAAACCAGAGATTTCTGTGACACAAAATAGTTAAAAAATAACATTTCCCACATGTCTACTTTACATCAGCACAATTTTGGAAACAAAATTTTTTTTTGTTAGGAAGTTAGAGGGGTTCAAAGTTTATCAGCAATTTCTCATTTTTACATCAAAATTTACAAAACCAGTTTTTTAGGGACCACATCACATTTGAAGTGACTTCAATAGGCCTAGATGACAGAAAATACCCAAAAGTGACACCATTCTAAAAACTGCACCCCCCAAAGTACTCAAAACCACATTCAAGAAGTTTATTAACCCTTCAGGTGCTTCACATGAACAAAAGCAATGTGGAATGAAAAAAAGCAAAAATTAAATTTTACCTAAAAATGTTGCTCTAACCCAAATTTATTCACTTTTAGAAGAAATAACACAACAAAATGGACCCCAAAACTTGTTCCCCACTTTCTTATGAGCGCGCCGATACCCCACATGTGGTCAGAAACCTCTGTTTGGACAAATGGGAGGGCTCGGAACAGAAGGAGCAATATTTGAATTTTGGAAAGCAAATTTGGCTGAAATAGATTGCGGGCACCATGTTGCATTTACAGGTCCGCTAAGGTACCTAAACAGAAGAAATCCCTCACAAGTGACACCATTTTGGAAACTAGACCCCTCAAGGCTTCTATCTAGGGGTATAGGGAGCATTTTAGATCCACAGGTACTTCACAGATTTTGTTAACGTTACGTTGTCATATTGAAAATTTTAATAATTTTCTCAAAAATGTTGCTTTAGCATCAATTTTCTCACTTTTTCAAGAGGTAATTCCAAAAATTTGACCTCAAGGTTTGTTAACCACTTTTTTATGAGCGCGGTGGTACCTCACATGTGGTCTGAAACCTTTGTTTGGACAAATGGGAGGGCTTGGAACGAAAGGAGCAATATTTGAATTTTAGAAAGGAAATTTGCCTGAAAAAGATTGCGGGCACCATGTCGCATTTGGAGGTCCCCTAAGGTACCTAAACAGCAGAAACCCCGCACAAGTGACCCCATTTTGGAAACTAGGCCCCTCAAGGAATTTATCTAGATGTTTGGTGAGTACCCTGAACCCTCAGGTGCTTCACAGAATTTTATAACGTTGAGCCATGAAAAAAAAAAATAAAATTTTACCTCAAAATTGTTATTTCAACCAGGTAGCTTTTTTTTTTACAAGAGTAAAAGGAAAAAATTCAGCATAACATTTATTGTGCAATTTCTCCTGAGTTTGGCGATACCTTATATGTGGTGGAAATCAACTGTTTGGGCGCATGGCAGGGCTCGGAAGGGAAGGAGTGCCATTTGACTGCAAAATTGGCTGGAATCAATAGCGGACGCCAGGTTGCATTTGGAGAGCCCCTGAGGTGCCTAAACAGTGGCGGTCCCCCACAAGTGACTTCATTCTGGAAACAAGACACCTCAAGGCTTTTATCTAGGTGTATAGTGAGCAGTTTGAATCCACGAGTACTTCACAGAATTTGATAAGCTTAGGTTGCCATATTGAAAATTTTCATTTTTTTCACAAAATTGTTGCTTTAGCATCAAATTTCTCACTTTTTCAAGAGACAACAACAAACCGTGGACCCCACAGGTTGTTATCCAATGTCTTATGAGCACAGGGATACCCCACATGTGGCCAAAAACCTCTGTTTGGATAAATGGGAGGGCTTGGAATGGAAGGAGTACCATTTGAATTCTGGAAAAGTTGAAATAAATTGCGCGCACCATGTCACATTAGCAGGGCCCCTTGGATACCTATACGTCAGAAAACCCCCACAAGTGACCCCATTTTGGAAACTGGATTTTATTCAGGAGTATAGTAAGCATTTTGAATCCACAGGTACTTCACAAAAATGTTGCTGTAGCAACAAATGTCTCACTTTTAGGCTTTGTGGCCATGATCCAGCGACACGGCGTCCAGTACACAGTGTCAGCCTCCTGCAGAGATGTGAGTGTTGTCCACGGGAGAACGCAGCTGCCCATGCCCACGATTTGGGTTCAGGCCGCTGTGGAGCTCTATGCTACCTGCAGAGAACACTCATCTCCGCAGCATAAATTGACATGCTGAGGCTCGGGAAGCTGCGCCACAGGTCGGTTTATGCTGCGGAGAAAAGAAGCACAGTGGGCATGAGATTTCTAAAAATCCTTCCACTGTGCTTCTACAGCACAATGCAGCGTCATGGACACAGGGAAAACACTCTGCGCCCAAAACGCTGCAAACCCTGATTGTGGGCACACAGCGTAAAATGCTACAATGGATGAATGGATAGATGTCAAACATATATAACGTCCCACCCCCTGCATATTCTAAGCTGGCGCCCTTTAGTGCCTTTCATGTGGCACTAAAGGGTGCCTAGCCTTGTATTTAGCCCCCCAAAAAATTAATAATTAAAATAAACGACGTGGGGTCCCCCCTATTTTTGATAGCCAGCTAGGGTAAAGCAGACAGCTGTAGCCTGCAAACCACAGCTGACAGCTTCACCTTGTCTGGTGATCAATTTGGAGGGCTCCCCAGGCATTTTTTTAAAAAAAAAAAAAACGTGGGGTCCCCCCCAAATTAGATCACCAGCCAAGGTGAAGCGGACAGCTGGGGTCTGGTATTCTCAGGGTGGGAAGAGCCATGGTTATTGGACTCTTCCCAGCCTAAAAATAGCAGGCCGCAGCCGCCCCAGAAGTGGCGCATCCATTAGATGCGCCAATCCTGGCGCTTCGCCCCAGCTCATCCCGCGCCCTGGTGCGGTGGCAGACGGGGTAATATATGGGGTTGATACCAGCTGTAATGTCACCTGGCATCAAGCCCTGGGGTTAGTGATGTCACGGCATCTGAACAGATACCCGACATCACTAACCCAGTCAGTAATAGAAAAAAAAAAGACAAAAAAAAAATTTATTTGAAAAAACACTCCCCGAAACATTCCTCTTTTACCAATTTATTGAAAATAAAGAAATTCCGGTCGCTGTAATCCATTTTGGAGGAGGTCCCACGCCGACTCTGGATCTTCTAGAATATGGGGGGCACGTTCAGGGAACGTATCCCCCATTTTCTGGAAGAGCAAGCTCTCCATGAGCAGTGTGGGTGCAGTAATCTGAGAATACTGCACTCACACTGCCCCGGTCCAACCTAGGGCAGAGTGACCTGCAGTAACCTCATTCCAGAATATGAGGGGCACGCTCACAGAACGTACCCCCCATTTTTTGGAACAGCAGTCTCTCCATGTGAGGAGTGTGACTGCAGATTACCGCACTCACCCTCCCCCGGTCCACAGTGGAGTAGCCTGTGCAGTTGCGACGTCAGCAGGATCCCTGCTTGCAGGGATCCAGCTGACAGCCGCTGTCTGCGCATGCGCCGCCAGTATTGAATAAGAAGGAGGCGGCGTGATCGCGGGACGGAGCGGCAGACAGGTAACGTATAACCGGGGGCTTGGGGGGGGAGGTGACGGGGGGTGACCTAGCGGGACCTGGGGACACCTTTCTGTCGCATGTGACGTGTCACATGCGGCAGAAAGAGCAGAATGAATGCGGCCGCGCGCTGTGCGCCGCCATCTTCCGGAGGGGGGAGGGGGGTGGTGGCTCTGGAGAACCGGAGGGGGCTCCGGTGACCAGAGGGCTCCGGTGGACCGGAGGAGGGGTCAGGGGGAGGACATTTCCCTCCGATCTGAAATGTTTGATCATTTCAGATCGGAGGGAAATGACTGCAGAGCCGGCGCCGGCGGCAGTTTTCTGTGCGCTTCGGCGCCATTTTGGATGTCCGGTGGGGGTAGGGGTGGGAGTGGGGGGACTCTCCGGTACCGGGGGCTTTGGGGGCACTAGGGGGTTAGATTTCTTTCTCATCTGACATGTTTGATCATGTCAGATGAAAAAGAAATCAGTTTTACCGGCCATTTCTTTTTTTTTCATGTGTTCGTCGGTATACAGTGTATACCGCCGATCATATGATCGGGGTCCAAAAAAAACACCCCGATTCATAATCTGGGGGGTCTCAGCTACCCCCGGTAGCTGAAACCCCCGAGATTTTCGGTCGCTGGGGGGCGCTACAGGGTTTTTTCGGGCCGCCGCTTTAAAGCGGCGGAACAGAATAAGTACCCTGTTTTGCCGCCGCTTTAAGTCGTACGGCCGTCGTTATGAGGTTAAAAAAAAATGTACCGTATTTTTCGGATTATTGACACACTTTTCCACCAAAAAGTTGGGAGGAAAATGAGGGGTGCGTCTTATAATCCAAATGCACATTACAAGGAGGTGGTGGAGAGGGGAAGCAGGAGGTAGAAACAATGTTGGGGCCTGCAAGGGGCTGTGGGCTGCTTTAGTGTGAGCAGTGAGGCAGGGACATCCTGAAGATGTTGGCGGTGTGGGCTTTAAATAATGGCGCTCAGAGTCAACGCATGCACTGATGGAGCTCTCGGCTCAAGTTCTTATCTACGCTTGTGCTGCCACTAGCCCTTTGATCTCCCAGTAGTGAACTTAAGGAAAACGGCGCCAGAAGGTAGTGCGTGTGCAAATGAGATATCGGCTTGTCATTGAGCCGATAGCTCAATCTTTGCACGCGCCGATTTTGAGTGCCAGTCCTTTGAAGCCACACCAATGTCAGTTTCTGGAAGTTGCGTACCTCACAGCATCTGGGACACCCACTGGCTGCACCGCCCACAAGATCGACCTAGTCCACAAACACCCCTGCCTTTTGTGACCTCACTCCACCATCACTTTTACCCTTGATACTCCAGTAAGACACCACAGGATTGTAATACAGACCCCTTTTTTTTCCATTTTTTCTCTAAATTTGGGGTGCTTCTTATAATCCAGTGCGTCTTTTAACCCGAAAAATATGGTATATATAATTATTATATATTATGTATATAAAATTAATCTTTTCACCTGCATTATTTTATGACTTTCACCATATTATATCACTGAAACATCACCTTTTATTTTAGCCTTGTCCTATAAATGTTGTTCGTGCTTCTCTGGCAACTCTACAACATGTAAGGAGTCTGAGATTGAATGTCTTGGAAATCGATGCATGACAACTTCTCAATATGTTGTAAGAAGTGAGTGCAACTTATTTCATTTTTTAAAAAATTACTCCGTCACCCTCAGTTTTTGTTTTCTGATGTTTATTTACTTTTTTTGTAGATGAAGATGTGTTTAAATCAATACTGAAAAGCTGCGCAAATGAAACCTTGTGCGGAACCAATGGCTCAGTAACGATAGGTCATTTAAAGTTACGATTTTATGCCAAATGCTGCACTGGACACCTCTGTAACATCGGTGGATATGAACGTGAGTGTCACAATGGAAATAACCATCTTGGAATGATAGACCGATAAAACCAAAATCTTATTAAAGTTAAAAATTCTTCTACTTTGTAAAAAATATTTTCGATTCCTGTAACTTTTACAAGATTTGTTAGTAAATGTGAACAATTTATGTTTAAAGCTGAAATTCTGTACCAACATAATTACTTTTATAGGTTACGGGACTGCAGATCAAGAAGTGAAAAATGTGTGCCGCTGCTTCTGTCGATCTTCTAAATGTGCAAAACATTAATTACAAAATAACAAATGCAAATCAAGAATGTAAACAAGAAAGATCCTTTTTATTACATCAAGCTGAGATTTATTTGAAATTGAAGGGAATCTCTCAGCAGGTTTTTGCTATGTAATCTGAGAGTAGCACGACATAGGGAAATAAACTCTGATTCCAGTGATGTGTCACTTACTGGACTGTGTTCTTCTGTTTTAATAAATTCTGTGTTTTGTCAGCAGGACATTATCAATACAGGACTGTTACAGTTGGTGTGGCTCTGGAGACTATGTCCGGAATTCTTGCTACTGCACATGTGCAAGCGCTGGAGACTAAGTCCTATCTTGGAGCCATTGCACATGTGCGGGTGACATCATCACTGACACGAGGTCATATGTCTCTGACACCTTCTAAGCTGATTGGCCACTGGTCATGTGCTTGTGACACGTGGTCACATGTCTCTGACACCTTCTATGCCGATTGGTCGCTGGTCATGTGCTTGTGACGCTTTGCTCGGTGATAGGCCAGCGTGACGTCATTGCTGTCATTCTGGCAGCGGATTGGCTCTGGTGTCCTCCATCTTGGATGAGGCACAGAGTCTATATAAGACCCTGACGCACGCCGCCCGGCGCTCAGTCCTCTTGGTTCATGCATGAGGGTAGACGCCCTGTGCACGTCCCTCTAGGCATCTCTCTGTCTATGTTAGGTGAGCGCTACTGGCAGGGTAGCATTCTTATACCTTACAGCTTCAGCTGCAGTCCGTATCCTTACGTGTTAGTGGAGCGGACATAGGCAGGTGCCTGAGGCACATGGTCCAGCTGGGCCTTGTGATTCTACTCGTAGGTGGACGTTGCCGCTAGAGTAATGTTCCTTATACTGCGTCTGGCAGTTGTTCGTATCCTCGCACACTAGGGGAGCGAACAGAGGTAGGAGCTTTGTGCGGCTTACGCTGCTGTTCATCTCTTTTGCACCATTAGAAGAGCGGACCTAGGCAGGTGCCATATCTAGTGGTTCGTGTTCTCGCACACTAGTGGAGCGAACGCAGGTAGGAGCTTTGTGCGGTTTATGCTGCTCTCTGTCTCTTTTGCACCACTAGAAGAGCGGACCTAGGCAGGTGCCATATCTAGTGGTTCGTGTCCTCGCACACTAGTGGAGCGAACGCAGGTAGGAGCTTTGTGCGGCTTACGCTGCTGTCCGTCTCCTGGCACCACTAGAGGAACGGACCTAGGTAGGTGCCATTTCACACTCACTGCTTTTGTCTCTGTGATCTTTAACAGAGACCATTCCACACACCCTCCAAGTAAGGGAGGAATTGCTTTATTTTCTAATTATTTTCCTCTGTGAGTTTAACAGAGGTATTGCACTCTGCACTTGTGTTATTATTTTTTACAGTGGCACACTTATATACCCCTTATCCTCTGCCATAGTCTGCAGCAGAGTCTTTGCACGGTGGACCCTGACTGTCTGACATTCCTTTAGGTTTTATTATCAGACAGCCCCCCGTAACAGGACTAGCTGCCTCATGCCCCCTAGTCCTGCTCATTTATAAAAACTTGCTCACACCATTGATTTGCAGCTGCCAATTTCTGTCAATATGCAGAGTACACAGAAAGCTTACAATCAGTGTTGTGAATGTGATTAAAAGAAAATAATATGATGATTGTATCAAAAAGACAGTGTGCAGATCAGTGACACATCACTAGAATTAGGGTTTCAGCCTCCACAGTCAGATTACAAAGCAAAAACCTGCTGACAGATTTTCTTTCACTCCTTAATAGAGTTGAGCGCGGTTCGTGGTTCGTGGTTCTCCAGTTCGCGGCTCGAGTGATTTTTGGGCTGTTCGAGATCGAACTAGAACTCGAGCTTTTTGCTAAAAGCTCGATAGTTCTAGATACGTTCGAGAACGGTTCTAGCAGCAAAAAGCAGGGCTTTTTACAGCTACAGTGAGCAGGAGCCATCGCTGGCAGCCTGCCACAAGCTGGTAACCAAGATAAACATCGGGTATCCAAGCAAAGCGCTTTGGTTAGTAACCCGATGTTTATCTTAGTTACGTGCAGGAAGCCCACACTTTCCCGCTCAGCTCGCTCCACCCCCTCCTGCCCGCGGCATGTACACATACATACACATACACAAACACACACACACACATCCACATCCCCCCCCCCCCCCCCCGCCCGCCCGCCCGCCCGCCCGCCCGCTCGCTCGCTCGCTCGCTCGGCTTACCTGCGGTGATGAAGTCCCGCCATCCCGACCTCAGCGCTGTCACTGTCCTCCATGGCCGCCGCTTGTCACATCACCTATCGCTTCCGACCCGAGACTGACTAGCGGTGACATCACGGACCTCTCGCGATACTTGGTGTGAAGGCGCCGGGCGGTCATTGAGCTCAGTGACAGGGGCTGTCAGTGTGCTGGAGATCAGCGCAGGTAATGTACCTCACTGACAGCAGCACTTGTCACCCCCCTGCAGTGACCTGGGCTGACCCATTGATGTTAGCTCAGGTCACTGCATTGCTCTCCCAGCCAATGGGGAACATCCTGCTCTTCATTGACTGGGACAGTGTGCATCGTCATGGCAACCCCTTGGATTACACCAGACCTGGATTTGTTTTTCAATCTAATAAATTGGTTAAAGAGGGAATGTTTTGGGGAGTGTTTTTTCAAATAAAAATGTGTTTGTCGTGTATTTTTTTTTTATTACTGACTGGGTTGGTGATGTCGGGTATCTGATAGACGCCTGACCTCACCAACCCCAGGGCTTGATGCCAGGTGACATTACACATCTGGTATTAACCCCAAATATTACCCCGTTTGCCACCGCACCAGGGCGCGGGATGAGCTGGGGCGAAGCACCAGGATTGGCGCATCTAATGGATGCGCCACTTCTGGGGCGGCTGCGGCCTGCTATTTTTAGGCTGGGGAGATTCCAATAACCATGGACCTCCCTAGTCTGAGAATATCAGGCCCCAGCTGTCTGCTTTACCTTGGCTGGTGATCCAATTTTGGGGGACCCCTACGTGTTTTTTTTTTCAATTATTTATTTAATTTAAAATAACAGCGTGGGGTGCCCTCAGTTTTGGATTACCAGCCAAGGTGAGGTTGCCAGCTGTGGTCTGCAGGCTGCAGCCGTCTGCTTTACCCTAGCTGGCTACAAAACTAGGGGGAACCCTATGTCATTTTTTTTTCATTTTTTTGGCTAAATACAAAGCTAAGCACCCCTTAGTGCCACATGAAAGGTACCAAAGGGTGTTCCACTTTTTCTCCATTTTTTTCTCCACTTTCTCTCCACTTTTTCTCCACTTTTTCTCCATTTTTTTCTCCACTTATTCTCCACTTTTTCTCCTCTTATTCTCCACTTTTTCTCCACTTTTTCTCCACTTTTTCTCCTCTTATTCTCCACTTTTTCTCCACTTTTTCTCCACTTTTTCTCCATTTTTTTCTCCACTTTCTCCACTTTTTCTCCACTTTTTTCTCCACTTTTTCTCCTCTTATGCTCCACTTTTTCTCCTCTTAATCTCCACTTTTTCTCCACTTTTTCTCCACTTTTTCTCCACTTTTTTCTCCACTTTTTCTCCTCTTATGCTCCACTTTTTCTCCACTTTTTCTCCACTTTTTCTCCACTTTTTCTCCACTTTTTCTCCACTTTTTCTCCTCTTAATCTCCACTTTTTCTCCTCTTATGCTCCACTTTTTCTCCACTTTTTCTCCACTTTTTCTCCACGTTTTCTCCACTTTTTTCTCCACTTTTTCTCCTCCTATGCTCCACTTTTTCTCCACTTTTTCTCCACTTTTTCTCCACTTTTTCTCCACGTTTTCTCCACGTTTTCTCCACTTTTTTCTCCACTTTTTCTCCTCTTATGCTCCACTTTTTCTCCACTTTTTCTCCACTTTTTCTCCTCTTAATCTCCACTTTTTCTCCACTTTTTCTCCACTTTTTCTCCACTTTTTCTCCACTTTTTCTCCACTTTTTTCTCCACTTTTTCTCCACTTTTTCTCCTCTTATGCTCCACTTTTTCTCCACTTTTTCTCCACTTTTTCTCCACTTTTTCTCCTCTTATGCTCCACTTTTTCTCCACTTTTTCTCCACTTTTTCTCCACTTTTTCTCCACTTTTTCTCCACTTTTTCTCCACTTTTTTCTCCACTTTTTCTCCACTTTTTCTCCTCTTATGCTCCACTTTTTCTCCACTTTTTCTCCACTTTTTCTCCACTTTTTTTCCACGTTTTCTCCACTTTTTTCTCCACTTTTTCTCCTCCTATGCTCCACTTTTTCTCCACTTTTTCTCCACTTTTTCTCCACTTTTTCTCCACTTTTTCTCCACGTTTTCTCCACTTTTTTCTCCACTTTTTCTCCTCTTATGCTCCACTTTTTCTCCACTTTTTCTCCACTTTTTCTCCTCTTAATCTCCACTTTTTCTCCACTTTTTCTCCACTTTTTCTCCACTTTTTCTCCACTTTTTTCTCCACTTTTTCTCCACTTTTTCTCCTCTTATGCTCCACTTTTTCTCCACTTTTTCTCCACTTTTTCTCCACTTTTTCTCCTCTTATGCTCCACTTTTTCTCCACTTTTTCTCCACTTTTTCTCCACTTTTTCTCCACTTTTTTCTCCACTTTTTCTCCACTTTTTCTCCACTTTTTCTCCACTTTTTCTCCACTTTTTTCTCCACTTTTTCTCCACTTTTTCTCCTCTTATGCTCCACTTTTTCTCCACTTTTTCTCCACTTTTTCTCCACTTTTTTCTCCACTTTTTCTCCACTTTTTCTCCTCTTATGATCCACTTTTTCTCCACTTTTTCTCCACTTTTTCTCCACTTTTTCTCCTCTTATGCTCCACTTTTTCTCCACTTTTTCTCCACTTTTTCTCCACTTTTTCTCCACTTTTTCTCCACTTTTTCTCCACTTTTTTCTCCACTTTTTCTCCACTTTTTCTCCTCTTATGCTCCACTTTTTCTCCACTTTTTCTCCACTTTTTCTCCACTTTTTTTCCACGTTTTCTCCACTTTTTTCTCCACTTTTTCTCCTCCTATGCTCCACTTTTTCTCCACTTTTTCTCCACTTTTTCTCCACTTTTTCTCCACTTTTTCTCCACGTTTTCTCCACTTTTTTCTCCACTTTTTCTCCTCTTATGCTCCACTTTTTCTCCACTTTTTCTCCACTTTTTCTCCTCTTAATCTCCACTTTTTCTCCACTTTTTCTCCACTTTTTCTCCACTTTTTCTCCACTTTTTCTCCACTTTTTTCTCCACTTTTTCTCCACTTTTTCTCCTCTTATGCTCCACTTTTTCTCCACTTTTTCTCCACTTTTTCTCCACTTTTTCTCCTCTTATGCTCCACTTTTTCTCCACTTTTTCTCCACTTTTTCTCCACTTTTTCTCCACTTTTTCTCCACTTTTTCTCCACTTTTTTCTCCACTTTTTCTCCACTTTTTCTCCTCTTATGCTCCACTGTTTCTCCACTTTTTCTCCACTTTTTCTCCACGTTTTCTCCACGTTTTCTCCACTTTTTTCTCCACTTTTTCTCCTCTTATGCTCCACTTTTTCTCCACTTTTTCTCCACTTTTTCTCCTCTGAATCTCCACTTTTTCTCCACGTTTTCTCCACTTTTTTCTCCACTTTTTCTCCTCTTATGCTCCACTTTTTCTCCACTTTTTCTCCACTTTTTCTCCTCTTAATCTCCACTTTTTCTCCACTTTTTCTCCACTTTTTCTCCACTTTTTCTCCACTTTTTCTCCACTTTTTTCTCCACTTTTTCTCCACTTTTTCTCCACTTTTTCTCCTCTTATGCTCCACTTTTTCTCCACTTTTTCTCCTCTTATGCTCCACTTTTTCTCCACTTTTTCTCCACTTTTTTCTCCACGTTTTCTCCTCTTATGCTCCACTTTTTCTCCACTTTTTCTCCACTTATGCTCCACTTTTTCTCCACTTTTTCTCCACTTTTTTCTCCACTTTTTCTCCTCTTAATCTCCACTTTTTCTCCACTTTTTCTCCACTTTTTCTCCACTTTTTCTCCACTTTTTTCTCCACTTTTTCTCCACTTTTTCTCCTCTTATGTTCCACTTATTCTCCACTTTTTCTCCACTTTTTCTCTACTTTTTCTATGGTCGGTCTACCCATTAGCTCTGCCATGCATAGTGTAGCTCTACACCTACTGCACATGTTACTTTATGATTGACATCTCTTTCGTACCAGAGCTGTCTAAGTCTACTCTGACCCCATATTTGTCATTACTATATTGTCCTTGTACTGTATTATGACATTTGTATCATGTGTTTCATTTCTTGCTGTGTTGCAATTTTTTTGCTGCATCCCAATTGTACCTCTACATTGTTCGAGTTTATGTTATTGTTCTCTCACTCTTATGTGATACTGATTATTGTCATTTTTCATGATTACATGCAGATAAGTCCAATCTGAAGAAGGCTCAGGCCGAAACGTCATTTGTAACTTGTTTTGGACAAAAACATATATGCTTATGAAAAAAATTTTTTCTTAATACGGACCAATAAAGAGTGATTTTGCATTACTATCCGTTGTGACTTACTGACTTAGTCTGGGAGATATAGAGTGCCGAGGTTACTCACTAATTTTATCTATTATTACCTCTGAGCACCTATATACCAGTGAGCAGAGCTTCCTCTACAGTAGTTCTCCTGATTAGGCATGCCCTTACCTCATGAGCAGGGCATTGCAGCTTTGGTAGCAACCATTACGACATGGACTCTGCTGCTGTGGACCCGGGGAGAGTGAGTGCAGATTCATTGCACCCACACTCCTCACATGAAGGGTCTGCACTCCTAGAAAATGGGGGATACGTTCCCTGAGTGTCTCCCCCCCATATTCTAGACGGTCCAGAGTCGTCGTGGGACCCCTTTATTTTTTTTCTTACAATAAATTGGTGAAAGAGGAAATGTTTTGGGGACTGTTTTTTCAAATAAATTTCTTTTGTCGATTTTTTGTTTTTGTTAGTACTGACAGTTTATGATGTTGGGTATCTAATAGACGCCATGACATCACAAACTGCTGGGCTTGATCTCAGGTGACTTTACAGCTAGTATCAACCCGATTTATTACCCCGTTTGCCACTGCACCAGGGCACGGGATGAGCTGGGGTGAAGCGCCAGGATTGGCGCATCTAGTGGATGCGCCACGTCTGGGGTGCCTGCGGCCTGCTATTTTTAGGCTGTGAAGGCCCAATAACTATGGACCTTCCCACCCTGAGAATACCAGACCACAGCTGTCCGCTTTACCTTGGCTGGTGATCCAATTTGGGGGGTCCCCTACTTTTATTGTGTAATTATTAATATTTATAAAATAATTATAAAAAAGAGCCTGAGGGGACCTCCACATTGGATCCCCAACCACGGTAAAGCTGCCAGCTGTGGTTTTCAGGCTACAGCCGTCTGCTTTACCCTAGCTGGCTATCAAAAATGGGGGGACCCAACGTAATTTTTTTTTTTTAACTATTTTTTAAATAGAAAAAATTAATGGGCTTCCCTGTATTTTGATTGCCAACCAAGGTAACGGCAGGCAGATGGGGGTGGCAACCCATAGCTGTCTGCTTTATCTGCGCTGAGAATCAAAAATACCGCGGAGCGCTACGTCATTTTTTTAAAGATTTATTTTTACAGCACTGTGATGTCCAGCAATCAAAATACAGGGAAGCCCATTTTATTTTTAGTTATTTAAATAAATAATTAAAAAAAATATATGTTAGCTCCCACTGCATTTTTTGTATTGCTAGCTAAGGGTAATCCAAGCAGCTACTGGCTGCTAACCCCCACTGCTTGGTGTTACCTTCACTGGCAATGGAAAATCCAGGGAAGCATTTTTTTTTTTTTTTGCCAAAAAGCTACAAAAAAAGGACGTGAGCTTCGCCATATTTTTGTATGCTAGCCAGGTATAGCAGGCAGGTGCTGGAAGAGTTGGATACAGCGCCAGAAGATGGCGCTTCTATGAAAATGCCATTTTCTGAGGTGGCTGCAGACTGCAATTCGCAGCAGTGGGGCCCAGAAAGCTCAGGCCAACCGGTGGTGCGGATTCCAATCCCAGCTGCCTAGTTGTACCTGGCTGGACACAAAAATGGGGCAAAGCCTACGTCATTTGTTTTCTAATTATTTCATGAAATTCATGAAATAATAAAAAAAGGGCTTCCCTTTATTTTTGGTTCCCAGCCGGGTACAAATAGGCAACTGGGGGTTGGGGGCAGCCGTACCTGCCTGCTGTACCTGGCTAGCATACAAAAATATGGCGAAGCCACATAATTTTTTCAGGGGGCAAAAAACTTCTGCATACAGTCCTGGATGGAGTATGCTGAGCCTTGTAGTTCTGCAGCTGCTGTCTGTCTGTATGGAGAAGAGCAGACAGCAGCTGCAGAACTACAAGGCTCAGCATACTCCATCCAGGACTGCATGCAGAAGTTTTTTGCCCACCAAAAAAATGACGTGGGCTTCGCCATATTTTTGTATGCTAGCCAGGTACAGCTGGCAGCCACGGGCTGCCTCCAACCCCCAGTTGCCTATTTGTACCCGGCTGGGAACCAAAAATATAGGGAAGCCCGTTTTTTTTAATTATTTCACTTATTTCATGAAATAATTAAAAAACAAATGACGTGGGCTTCGCCCTATTTTTGTGTCCAGCCGGGTACAACTAGGCAGCTGTGGATTGGAATCCGCAGCAGAGGTTAGCCCGAGGTTTGTGGGCGCCTCTGCTGCGGATTTCAGTCCGCAGCCGTCCCAGAAAATGGCGCTCTCATAGAAGCGCCATCATCTGGCGCTGTATCCAACTCTTCCAACAGCCCTGGAGCCGGGTGGCTTGTTGGGTAATCATGAGTTAATACTGGCTTTGTTTTACCAGCCAGTATTAAGCCAGAGATTCTTAATGTCAGGCACGTTTGACCCGGCCATTAAGAATCTCCAATAAAGGGTTAAAAAAAGACACCACACAGAGAAAAAATACTTTAATAGAAATAAATACACAGACACATTAGAGACTCCATCTTTATTACCCCCTGTCAGCCCTCCACGATCCTGCTCTTCTGTCTTCTTTCTTTCTAGTGTAGTAGTAGTGACGATTGTAGTGAGGGGCATCACTTGGGGCTGGGGAACCTCCATCCTAACTACAATGCTCACTACAATCGGGAAGCAGCGTGCAGCCTTCACTCCGTGAGTGATCACTGCTGGCTGCTAGCGGTAACAGCGGTAACGCTGACAGACGCGTTACCATAGCAACGGTGCTCCCGGAGCCGCGGTTAGCGGTGACGTCACCGCTAACTGCGTTGCTATGGCAACGGTGATCTCCGTTAATGACCGGCTGTGTCAGCCGGTCCCTAACGGAACGGGGAGTCGACCGTGTGCTAGAGCATGTCGCCGGTACACGGCGATACACATATGTGCACCGTGTACCGGAGAGATGCACTCGCAGGTCCTACATGACGTGTCATAGTCATGTGACCAGTCTGTAGCCAATGAGATAATAGCCACGTGACTGGTCACATGGCTATTTTGACGTCACGATAGGTCCTGCTTCTCTGCTGGCAGTGCAGGTCACCGGGAGGATTCAGCGATCATCGGATGGAATAGCGGCAGGAGACAGAGTGCAGAAGGGATCGCGAGGACCGGTAAGTGTTATGGCAATGTTTATTAACTGTTTGTGTACATTTATAATGCATTTTTATGTGTTTGTGATTGCCTCCCATTCTAGCCTATACGTTCGAGTTCGGTTCGTCAAACGTTCGACGAACCGAACTCGAACGGGACCCCCGTTCGGCGAACCGGCCTCGAGCCGAACCGGGACCGGTTCGCTCATCTCTACTCCTTAATGACCGCTGGCCGTACTGGCACGTCCTAAACCATATAGGTGTAATCACTTGCGGCTGCTGTGGAAGCTGGTGGTGATTCCTACACATGTCTGCTGATTTGAGCAGCTGACATGTTTGCCTTGCAGGCATGGGTGGATCCAGGATTCACCCATGCCCGTTAATCCCTTAAATCCCTCTTTTAAAATGTGACAGTGCAATTTAAATGCCCACCGAGGTAAATGTGCACTCCCCTGGTGCCATCGGCGGTGTGTTGACTTGATCACTGTGAGCCGATGGTTGCCATGGTAGCACATAGTCATGTGATGACTCCTGTAGCTTACATGTCTCACTTGTAACAGCCGGCTGAGTCCTGCCTTTTACAAGACATGAGCATTTCTGGTGATCGCAGCTTTGTAGTTGTGATCAGCAGAAATGTATGAGCAATCAGACTGCTGATCCTTATAGTTCCCAAGTGGCACTAGTAAAATAAGAAAAGTAAAAAGAAAACTTAAAAAAACCTAGAAGTTTAAATCACTCCCCTTTTGCCCCTTTGAAAAGTAAAGAGTTAAAAAATATAAAATATACACCTATTTGGTATTGCCGCATTCAGAAATGACCAATTTATCAAAATATAAAATCAAGTAATCTGATCGGCAAACAGCATCGGAAAAACAATTCCAAACGCCAAAATTATGTTTTTTGGTCGCTGCAAATTTTGCACAAAATGCAATAACAGGAGATCAAAACATAGCATCTGTGCAAAAATGGTACCATTAAAAAAGGCAACTCTGGACGCAAACAACAAGCTGTCACTGAGCCATGGATCCTGAAAAGTGAGAATGCTATAGGTTGTGGAAAATGGGGCAAAAAGTGTGCCACTTTTTTGGACAAAACACCTGTTGTTTTTTAACCCCTTTGATGAAAGTAAACCTTTACATGTTTGGTGTCTGGGCACTCATAACGACCTGAGGCATCACCCTGACACATTAGTTTTACCATACAGTGAAGAGGGTGAAAAAATATCCCCCAAAAAATCATGCAATTGCACTTTTTTTGCAATTTTTCCACACTTGGAATTTTTTTGCATTTTTCCATCACACTACATGGTAAAACTTATGATTTCATGTAAAAAAACAACTTATCCCACAAAAAAAAGTCCTCATATGGCAAGATTGATGGACAATTAAACAACTTACAGCTCTCGGAAGAAGGGAAGCCACCCCCCCCCCCCCCGAAAACAGAAAATTGGTTGCGGGTGAGGGGGTTAAATGTTTTTAATCAATACTCAATTAATATGGTGATCAGGGGCGTAACTACCGCGGTCGCAGAGGTCACGAGTGCGACTGGGCTAAGCAGCTTTTCGGGGCCCGCTCTGCAGATCAGCAAGCAGCTCCTTTCTGTGAGAGAGCTGTGCTGATCTGGTGCAGACCACGCGGCCACTGTATGACCTGGTGCCTCCGCCGCTGACAGCGGTCCCCCCTGGCTGTTGTCAGCGGCAGCAGCACCGGGCTCCCCTTCCCCAACATCACGCAGAGCAACAATGAAGGAGCGTGGAGTGGCCCGTGCAGCTCCACGCTCCTTCATTCTCCCTCTGTGCCTGCGCGGTGACGTCATTCCTGTGCGTCCGCTGTGCTCAGAGCGCAGGGCGGGAGGACGCCGACTGCAGGTGCAGGGCAGCAGAGGAGAGATGACGATGGAGCAGCGGGGAACGAGGACACGTGAGGACAGCAGCGGGGGAACGAGGAGAGCGGTAAAAACGTGTTTGTTTGTTTTTTTTGTTTTTTTTTTTAAAATCAGTGCATGGCCGGGGAAGCATGGGAGAGGCTGCCAGAAGTATATAGGGAGCATGGGTGAGGCTGCCAGCAGTATATAGGGAGCATGGGGGAGGCTGCCAGCAGTATATAGGGAGCATTGGGTGAGGCTGCCAGCAGTATATAGGGAGCATGGGGGAGGCTGCCAGCAGTATATAGGGAGCATGGGGGAGGCTGCCAGCAGTATATAGGGAGCATGGGGGAGGCTGCCAGCAGTATATAGGGAGCATGGGGGAGGCTGCCAGAAGTCTATAGGGAGCATGGGGGAGGCTGCCAGCAGTATATAGGGAACATGGGGTAGGCTGCCAGCAGGATATAGGGAACATGGGGTAGGCTGCCAGCAGGATATAGGGAGCATGGGGGAGCTGCCAGAAGTATATAGGGAGCATGGGGGAGGCTGCCAGCAGTATATAGGGAGCATGGGGGAGGCTGCCAGCAGTATATAGGGAGCATGGGGTAGGCTGCCAGAAGTATATAGGGAGCATGGGGGAGGCTGCCAGCAGTATATAGGGAACATGGGGTAGGCTGCCAGCAGGATATAGGGAGCATGGGGGAGCTGCCAGCAGTATATAGGGAGCATAGGGGAGCTGCCAGCAGTATATAGGGAGCATGGGGGAGGCTGCCAGCAGTATATAGGGAGCATGGGGGAGGCTGCCAGCAGTATATAGGGAGCATGGGGGAGGCTGCCAGCAGTATATAGGGAGCATGGGGGAGACTGCCAGCAGTATATAGGGAGCATGGGGGAGGCTGCCAGCAGTATACATGGAGTATGGTGGAGCTGCCAGCAGTATACAGGGAGTATGGAGAGGCTGCCAGCAGTATACATGGAGCGTGGGGGGGCTTGCATTATACATGGAGCATGGGCGGCTGGCTGAGTTATACAAGGAACATGGGGGGCTGGCTGCATTATACATGGGGGGCTGGCTGCATCATACATGGAGGCCTGGGGTGAATTATAATATATGGAGGACTATAGGGTGCAGTATAATATATGGAGTATTATGGGGTGAATTAAAATACATTGAGAACTATGGGAAATCCATTGCAATACATGGAGGACTGGGGTGCATTGTAATACATGGAGGACTGTGGTGCATTGTAATACATGGAGGACTGTGATGCAGTATTATATATTTAGGACTATGGGAAATGCATTATAATACATGGAGGAGTATGGAGCTGCATTCTAATCTATGAAGAGTTATGTAGGACCCTTTATACTATATGGAAGGCTGTGTGGGGGCCATTATAGTATTTGGAGAACTTTATACAACAGGGGACAAAGATACAAGCATGGGATGGGAATGTTTTGTGCTGAGGGAAAAGGGCTCTTTACCTCAGCATCCAGCTTCCCCATGCTCTGATGTGCATATAGCATAGCATGGGGAAGCTGGGTGCCGATGACAAGATGGACATCAGAACATAGGAAAGCTGAGTGCTGAGGGAAAGAGCCAAGTGTCAGCATCATTGTCCAATACACCAAGTGTCGGTGTACGTAGAGGGGGGGGGGCCCAGGTCCGAACTTTGCATCGGGGCCCATCAAACTCTAGTTAAGCCACTGATGGGGATTGTATAAAAAAAACAGAGTGCAGTCCAGTAAGTGACATGTCACTAGACTCATGGTCTCAGCTTCTGCATTATGCTCCTCTCAGAGTACAAAGCAAAAACCTTCTGACATTCCTTTTAAATGTTTTTGGTCAATATTCAATCAAAATATTTTGCTGTGTATTCCTTCAGTTCCTGTCGAAGATCCAACACTAAATGGTGTAAAATGTCCATTTGCCTACTGTATCGGCACCTTTGACGAATGTAACAGTACCAAGGAGATGAATTGCACTGGATCCATGAACAGATGTTTCCAATTTACAGGACAAATGCTGTTACCTGATAAGCAATATGTATGTCCTAAAGGATTTTATGGTGCGTGCAAGAAAATTTTTGTTGCTCTATATGCATGTAAAATAATAGGGTTAGTGCGTATTAGATAATCAGAAGACTGTCAGAAGATATTAAAACTGTAATAAAAAAATCCTTATTCTTATTTAAAGTATCTACATATTCTAACTAATTAAGGATGTCTTTTTTTTTTTTCAGCGGATACATGGAAAAATGTTTCCGGCAAAGGTTGTACTAATGATGATGCCTGCAAATATAATTTTCAAAATGTCATTGGAGTTTCCGAAAGACCAGGGATAGAAATAAAATGTTAAATGTTTCATTATCATCATCTGATCATCTTTAATGAATCAATGAATGAATAAACACGATCAAATCTGATGAACTTCCTAATAAAAGTATTGTTTAACCTGTCTAATAAAGATTATTTAGACAATATAAATTGTATAAGGCCTCCACTGGGACATCTAATTGTTTAAGCACCAATGCTCTTTTTGGTCTCTAGTATTGTGAGAGTAAAACACGCAACATGCATGTCATACTAAACTTATTTTATCCCAGCTGCCATATATTTAAAATTATAGGTATAGCTAAATAATATCAAATAAGAAAAATAATTTCTTATAACAATTTAGTTAATAGTGAGGAGCAAGCATGCTTGGCCCTTCTCGGTACTCGAACGAGCATGAAGGTGCTTAAGACGCTCAATACTCCATCGAGTATCCAGGTACTTATGCACCGTGCTGGAGTTACATATTTTGCAGCTGTTTTTCAGCCACTAAACATGCAAAAATCTCTTGACAAACACAATAATGCCGTAGACATGTTGGCTACTGCCATTACTGTAATTGGTTGGTCGTCTATATAACACCCAGAGATGCCATATTTGCTGCACTGTACCCTGAAATAGTGTAAGGAGAGCTGATGTTGGAGAAGGGACATTGTGTTATAGTGTTTTAAACTCTTACTGTGTTTGCTGGTGCTGCATTAAATAAAAAATCCTTTTAAACTAATTCAAAGAGATTCTATCCTATAATAATACCACTTATAGCTGGAATTAGTGTAGTGACAGCTGCTGGGGAAGGGACAGCATATTAAAACAATGTAGGAAACTTTACAGGCCATGGTTCTGCCATGTACAACTAAAAGTGCTTCATGTGGCAGATTGTGGTTATACATACATAATGGCAATAGTCTACTTCTTAATATCCAACGTCACACTCCTTAATACAAAAATTGCAAAACCAAGAAGAAAAAGTTTTGAAAATATGGAAAACATATGATGGATAGATGTTAATGATAAACTAATAATTGAAAACAGAAACATATTTTCAAATATCTTGATGTACTCAATCACTAATAAAAGTGCTATGCACAGATATTCATGCAATAATAAGGGAGTTAATGGCTGTCTGGAAAAGGTTCTTACACACTGAATTCACTTGGATACTTAAATCATCAAGATCTGCAGCTGGCAGCTCCCTTTGTATTTCTCAACCCATTATGTCTCATATGTGCTTGATGGGAGACAAGTCTGCAGGCTATGGTAGCAAGTTTAGGCCACATAGGCTATTCACAGTATCATCAGCAACATGTGGTCTGGCACTGTGATATTAAAAGTCAGCTCCTAAGATACATTGGAGAAATGGCCATACAATTGGTTCCACAACCAAATCAATGTAAATCCAAACTGTTAGCACACCGGGAATGAACACTAAATGGTCCAGCTACCATACATGATGACATCCACATTTTAACCTTAGGAGCAGGACTGGTGTAATTTTCAGTCGTAAAGCCTTCTTCATGACTTCATGACACCTAGCTCAATCTTTATCATGGTGCAAAGTATGATGTCAATGGATGTATAAAAATATATTTTCCTGATTTTCTAGAGAATCATAAGGTTTATGATTTAACAGATTTGTATGGTCTTCTCCAATTGAGATGTGGAAAATTTTAATTTTAGAAAACTTTTATGAATTCTCTGGTTATTTTTTGTAAATAAACACCAAACCAATCTACATGAAGAGAAGAGGTATGTGATGTCCGCCTGTGGTTACCTTGCTTCACTAAATTTATATGTTCGTATGGTGCTCCAGTTTGGGCATGAAGCAGTTATGATTACGTATGGTGTTACCTCGACCTTAACTTGCTGGGTTCTCATCGTAGATGGGGAGGGTGATATAAAGCATACTTCGGTCTCTTGTAAGCAAAGATGAACCATTTTGTTGTAGCTCACACTTCTTCCGTACTTCAGACCCTTAGGACTGCTAGGGCTGTATCTGCTCTCCATCGGGGGAACTTCTCTACCTGGCGGGCACTTACCCTGAAAACCATCCTCCAGCTGCTTCACGCCTGAGTCCACACCTTGCTTCTTTCCCCCAGTAACCTTTCCCTGTGACTGCAGTACTCCTCTTGGGTCCTCGGATGACTTAGCGGTTCCCAACCAGATCAGGGTTGCGACGGCTGTATTTCTACCCCGATGTCCCACCAGTCTAAGGACACCCCACATCCCATCTGCAGGGTGAGATCTTGGCACATGGGAGGATTCCTACCTTCCTAGACAGGCCCTAACTCTTGGCCCTTTTCGTACACTTTGGCTCCTGCTGCTTAAGTGACCCCTCTTCTCTGTATTTCTAAACTTTCTTTGCTCTCCCCTACTCCCTCCTTGTTGCCGTCTCCCTGGTAAAAATGTGCTGCTCTTTTTGTGTCCCTGTTCTATCCGTGGCACTTAGAACCAGACACCCCACACATTTTAACATAAACATACATTTTTTTTATTAGCTCCAATATATATTACTCAAGTTAAATAACAACACATGCTTTTTCCAGTCTCTTTGCTTATATGGCCTGAACAAACTGTCTCTCTTCCAGGGTCCGATGACCATAAAATATTAACTTTCAGAGTTTTCAGGGGCTGTACCAGTTACCAAGTCCTCTCCTGCCTCTTACCTCCTCTGGAAGTGCCAAGGCATATAATTAAAGACTGTCCCATAGCAATCTTTGATAAAAAAAACTCCAGGAAAAAGTCTCTTGGAAGGCAGAGGAAAACTCATCAAGACAAGGGGAAATGTCCTCAGGGAATATGGTATAGTCCAAGTGCAATAGGTCAGTATTCATGGGACAAGGGGCATTGTCCATGGGCAAAGGCCATCCGTCTCATCTCCTCCCAAAGTCCTGGCATTTCAGCAGAGGCTAGCGCAATTTTCACAAACAAAAACAACAAACATTAGCAGGGGGGGCTCTAAAATAACAAAATTCCTTTGTCTGCTCAAGGCCACTTCAGTGGGTCGGTCCTTCGGCTGCTCCCCATAGGATGCCACTCACTCCTGGGCTCCATGCAACAGGCAACATCTGACAACCAGGACCTGTATGTCTTCTTCTGTTTTTTTTCCGTTACCTCAATACTTCATCCGCAGGGGCAACAGAGAGTCTCCTGTGACCGGATACCCTCTCTAATGCAGAGCACGCAAGTGCCTTAAGCTGCTCCCCTGAGCAGGGCCTCTTACTCCTGCCATCTGTGAAAACAATAAACACCTCCGTTGAAGATTAAGTTGGCCCGCCTCACTTGGAGCACATGCAGACACTGTGGACCATACATCTTGAGGAAAGTGACACAAAACTCTGCTGAGAAGGATCTATCTGGCCACCATAGGTGTCCTCGCTCCACGACAGTCCATTGGATGAACAACCACTCTTGGGTCCCATTCTCTTGTAGGTAACCGCAGCTGCAGTGGAAGTCAAAGTAGGCCACCTCGCCAGTCGTGGCCAAATTTTGGTACTGCACTGAAGGCGATAATTGGGGTCTCTGTACAGATTTTCATACTTACACTGGTATTCAGCCTCAGCCAGATTTCGACACGGCAGGTCGCTCACCAGGTTCCAAATTCTATTCTTGTCTTTTACCGGCCGTATGGCCACACTCATCTTGCTCTGTTGTCACTACCTCTTCCTCGGGTATATCTCTTTCCCAGGCCACACCTGGCAAGGTGGGGCCTCTTCCTGACACTCTACCTGTTTTCTCATCGTCTCCGCCCATTGCAGTCTTCTGTGCATCATTGGGGGGGCAACATTCTCAGATGCACCTTCCAAGGGGATCTTCAGCCATTGGCCTCCCTGAGGCCGGACACAACTTTGCACCTTTGCGCAGCAGGCATGCCCACAATGGGCTAGTTTTCTTCTCCATACAGCAGTGGCTATTTTCTTTAGTTTCAGCCGCACTCAAGCCAGAGCTTCTCATTTTATATTATTTATGCCCATAGTGCCAGTGTTACAGGGGGCTGTCTGATAATAAAACCTAAAGGAGTATCAGACAGTCAGGGTCCACTGTGCAAAGACTCTGCTGCAGACTATGGCAGAGTGCAATACCTCTGTTAAACTCACAGAGGAATATAATTAGTAAATAAGGCAATTCCTCCCTTACTTGGAGGGTGTGTGGAATGATCTCTGTTAATAATCCCAGAGACAAAGGCAGTGAGTGTGAAATGGCACCTACCTAGGTCCGTTCCTCTAGTGGTGCCAGGAGACGGACAGCAGCGTAAGCCGCACAAAGCTCCTACCTGCGTTCGCTCCACTAGTGTGCGAGGACACGAACCACTAGATATGGCACCTGCCTAGGCCCGCTCTTCTAGTGGTGCAAAAGAGACGAACAGCAGCGTAAGCCGCACAAATCTCCTACCTGCGTTCGCTCCACTAGTGTGCGAGGACACGAACCACTAGATATGGCACCTGCCTAGGTCCGCTCTTCTAGTGGTGCAAAAGAGACAGACAGCAGCATAAGCCGCACAAAGCTCCTACCTCTGTTTGCTCCCCTAGTGTGCGAGGATACGAACAACTGCCAGACGCAGTATAAGGAACGTTACCCTAGCGGCAACGTCCACCTACGAGTAGAATCACAAATCCCAGCCGGACTATGTGCCTCAGGCACCTGCCTATGTCCGCTCCCCTAAGAGGTAAGGATACGGACTGCAGCAGAAGCTGTAAGGTATAAGAACGCTACCCTGCCGGTAGCGCTCACCTAGCATAGACAGAGTGATGCCTAGAGGAACGTGCACAGAGCGTATACTCTCATGCATGAACCAAGAGGACTGTGCGTCGTGCGTCAGGGTCTTATATAGACTCTGTGCCTCATCCAAGATGGAGGACACCAGAGCCAATCCGCTGCCAGAACGACAGGAATGACCTTACGCTGGCCTATCACCGAGCAAAGTGTCACAAGCACATGAGCAGCGACCAATCGGCATAGAAGGTGTCAGAGACATGTGACCACGTGTCACAAGCACATGACCAGCGGCCAATCGGCATAGAAGGTGTCAGAGACATGTGACCTCGTGTCAGCGATGATGTCACCCGCACATGTGCAATGTCTCCAAGATAGGACTTAGTCTCCAGCGCTTGCACATGTGCAGTAGCAAGAAATCTGGACATAGACTCCAGTGCCACAGCAACCGTAACAGTACCTCCCTGTTACGGGGGGACCGGCAGATTAGGACCAGGGGGTATATATCCTAATCGCCAGTCGGGGCCCACCGTGCTCCAGATGACAAAGGAGCTGCTGGCACCTGAGGGTTAGGCGGAGACTATAGAGCTGGATGGCTCTGAGATAACCCAGGAACTCTGGGAACCGGTCACGTGTGTTGGGACACGTCAGACCGGACGACAACCCGATTAGCGTTTTGGTGCACCTAGCGCTACACCAACCACGTGTGCAGGAAACACGTCAGGCCGGGTGGTAACCAGGTAGCGTTGACCGGAAGACCGCCACGAAAGCGCCCTGTCGGCCACGTGTGTAGGACACGTCAGGCCGAGCGGTCCTCCGATTAGCGTTTCTGGCCACCTCTCGACTGGCCACGTGTGTGTAGGACACGTCAGGCCAGATGGGTACACCAGTAGCGTTGACCGGGAAGCCGAGGAGGATAAGGAACACCCTGTTAACTCCACAGGGGTCCTGGGGTACGCTGTCCGTGCGCGTAGGGGGCACAACCGGACAGGTGGCGCAGCAGGTGCGTTGTCCGTGTGTGTAGGGGGCACAATCGGACAGGTGGCGCAGCAGGTGCGTTGTCCGTGTGCGTAGGAGGCACAATCGGACAGGTGGCGCAGCAGGTGCGTTGTCCGTGTGCGTAGGGGGCACAATCGGACAGGATGCACAGCAGCCGCAGCCCAGTTAACGCCACTGGGCTGCTATAGCAAGACTGGAACGGCAGGAGGGAAGCACGGCACCTGACCCTGATGTGCCGAGCCACGAATCTTGGCGTGACAGGCACCGTTCGCCTAACCCTACCTACCGCTTCCCAACATAGGCTTATGCCGCAATGAGGCTCTAACATGGAGGTGTGCTCTGACTGAGCAAAAGTGAAGACTGCGCACCTCCATGTTGTCTCCAGCCCCTTTTATAACCTGGGTCCGCCCCAAACCCAGGGTGGAACCACCAAGGTCCAATAGCAGAGTGCCATGTCATCAGTGACGTCACATGCGACCTATCCGGAACCGCCACATCATTGATGACCTCATGGCAGCCACGCCCCAAACACTTCAGCAGTCATCGTCTGACAACCAATACTGAGGTGCCAGATCATAGGGGCGGGCCTCTGCGAGCCAGTCCGGAGTTGCCACGTCATCAGGACACCTGACACCCTCTGCCCTATCAGGGCCTGCCACCTCACAGACATGCTCAGTGAGGTCCTTACCGGACCTAGCCTCTGGTGCATCAAGTGCCTGAGCATGCCCAGTAGCCTGAGCAACAGGCTCAGAAAGCAGACTATCAGTTTGAGCATGCTCAGTAGGCACATCCCAGAACTTAGACACAGCACGAAGTCCAAGTACCTGTGCAAAGAGGCTGTTAGGGTTAATTGTGGGAGCATGCTCAGTAGCCCGAACTGAGGACTTAGTCTCAGACATAACACAATCAGGCTGAGCATGCTCACTAGGCAAAACACCGGGCTTAAACTCTGGCTGGGGTAAATCGGCGCACGCATGCGCACTAGCCGCCTCTCCACACTTAGACGTGGTGGAAGGAACAGCCAACTGGACGACCCGAGGCACGGCCAAGAACGGCAGCCGCCGCCTGGGCGCAACAGGAACCGCAGCAGGCTGCTTGCGGCTATGGCGGCGCCGGTTCGTAACACTCCCCCTCAAGGGCCCCCCTCCAGGCGACGCAGGTAATCGGCAACTAAGTCGGGAGCATGGACAGCCTCCTCAGGCTCCCAAGAGCGATGTTCCGGGCCGTAGCCCTCCCAATCTATCAAGAAGAACCTGTGCCCTCTAACCATCTTAGAACCAACTATGGCTCGTACCTCATAGCTAGAGCGAGAGGAATCAGAGGCAGGAGAGTGCACTTCACGAGCGTTAGGTAAAATAGCCGGCTTTAGCAGTGAGACATGGAAATTGTCATGGATCCTAAGATGGACGGGTAACTTCAATTGGTAGACTACAGGATTTACCTGTCGAAGAACCTCATAAGGACCCAGGAAGCGAGGAGCAAATTTGACAGAGCTCACTCTAAGTCTCACGTGTTTTGCAGAGAGCCACACAAAGTCCCCCGAAGAAAAGACAGGAGCCGGGCGACGAAACCGATCGGACACCGTCTTCATACGGTCCTTAGCTGCTTGGATCGACTCTTGAGTCCGATCCCAAACCTCTCTGGCATTAGTTGCCCAGTCGGCGACAAGAGGAGGAGGTGCAGCAGCGGGAAACGGTACCGGTACCCTAGGGTAATGCCCATGATTGAGTACGAATGGTGTCTGCCCAGTGGCCTCAGCCAGCGAATTGTTAAGGGCAAATTCTGCCCAGGGTAGGAGGGAGGACCAGTTATCGTGGTTCTCAGCAACAAAGTGTCGAAGGTATATAATCATGGATTGATTGGTACGCTCAACCAAACCATTGGTCTCCAAATGGTATGCCGAAGAGAGATTCAACTCAATTTGCAGAAGGCTACAAAGATCTCGCCAGAAACGGGAAGCAAATTGCGGGCCTCTATCACAAATGATACGATCTGGCATCCCGTGAAGCCTAAAGACATGCTTGAGGAATAGTTTGGCTAGTACCCTGGAAGATGGGATTCTCGATAACGGTACGAGATGAACCATCTGGGAGAAATGGTCCGTAATGACCCACACAAATCTATGTCCCTGTGAACACGGAAGATCACCCACAAAGTCCATGCCTACCACCTCCGATGGTCTATCTGGCACTGGTAAAGGATGCAAGAGCCCAGCCGGTCTCTGCCGTAATGGACGGTTGCGAGCACACGAGTAGCAGGAACCGACATATCTCTTGACGTGGCTGGCTAAGTGTGGCCACCAATACCACCTCTCCAGTAACTCTCGTGTCCGCCTAATACCAAAATGCCCACCCACCTTTGAGGTGTGGGCCCACAACAGTATATCATTCTAACGATCAGGCAGAACAAAGGTCTTGCCCGGTGGTATTTGGTCTAACGTCACAGGGGAGAGCGTATGAAAAACCCTGGAGGGAAGGATTAGACGAGGTTCGTCAATCTCTTCCTGGGTAGAAACCATAGAGCGAGACAGGGCGTCTGCCTTGTTATTCTTACTCCCAGACAGATAGTTGATAGAGAAGTGAAAGCGGGAGAAAAACAAGGACCAGCGGGCTTGGCGAGGATTCAGACGCTGAGCGGTTTGTAAGTACGTCAGATTCTTATGGTCTGTATAGACCTGAAAAGGATGTTTCGCTCCTTCCAGCAAGTGACGCCACTCCTCCAAGGCTATTCTCAGGGCGAGCAGTTCCCTATCCCCAATGGTATAGTTTCTCTCTGCTGGTAAAAAGGTTTTAGCAAAGAAGAAACACGGCCTTTTTCTACCTGCACCGTTCTTTTGATACAAGACCGCACCAGCACCCACTGAAGAGGCATCAACCTCCAAGAGGAAGGGCTTATTTTCATTGGGTCTTTGAAGAACGGGAGCAGTTGAAAAGTGTCTTTTTACTGCCTCAAAAGCCTGAGATGTCTCAGTAGACCAGACTTTGGGATTAGCACCTTTCTTAGTCAAGGCCACCAAAGTAGAGAAATGGGGTATGAACTGCCTGTAATAATTTATGAATCCTAAGAAGCGTTGCACTGCCTTCAAGGAATGAGGTTTGGACCATTCAAGGACAGCAGAGAGCTTCACAGGATCCATAGCCAGGCCCTCTTGTGAGATAATGTAGCCCAAAAAAGACAAGGATGACTGCTAGAATACACATTTTTCGAGTTTAGCAAACAATGAGTGCTCCCTTAAACGGGAAAGGACACGAACGACATCCTGACGATGAGTCTCCAGATCAGGAGAAAAAATCAGGATGTCGTCCAGATACACCACTACTGAGGATAACAGTAAATCCCTGAACACATCGTTTATGAAGTCCTGAAATACTGCGGGTGCATTACATAAACCAAAAGGCATGACGAGGTATTCAAAGTGACCGTCTCGGGTGTTAAAAGCGGTCTTCCATTCGTCACCCTCTCGAATTCGTACCAAGTTATACGCACCCCGCAGATCCAACTTTGTAAAAACTTGAGCTCCCCTCAGTCTGTCAAAGAGCTCCGAAATTAAAGGTAACAGGTATTTGTTCTTTACTGTGATTGCGTTGAGACCCCTGTAATCTATGCAGGGACGCAAATCACCCTCTTTCTTCCGAACAAAGAAAAACCCAGCTTCCGCGGGAGAGACAGACTTACGAATGAACCCCTTCTCTAAACTCTCTCTTATATAGGTCGACATGGCCTCCGACTCAGGTATCGACAAGGGGTAAACCCTGCCCTTAGGTGGAACCGAACCAGGGATAAGGTCTATGGCACAGTCATACGGCCTATGGGGTGGAAGAACCTCAGCACCCTGTTTGGAGAACAAGTCAGTGAAATCCAAATAGGGTGTAGGTATGGGAGAGAGATAAGTTGATGCAACCGCATTGACCTTAGGTGGTAAGGGAAGACATCGGGACTGACATTTCGAACCCCAACTAATAATGCTGTCGGACTCCCAGTCAATGTGAGGAGCATGAGTCCGAAGCCATGGGAGACCCAGAAAGACGTCGTCTATACCCTCAGGCAAAACAAGAAAAGAAATCTCCTCTATGTGACCCTGAGACAGGGAAAGGCGCAAGGGAACTGTCCTCAATGTAATGGAGTCAGACAACATAGTTCCATTAACAACACGGACAGGAATAGGCGCCTCTAACATGATAGAGGGAATATTGTGTCTCTTTACAAATCCTGAGGACACAAAAGTCCCGTCAGCTCCGTAATCCACAAAAGCCATAATAGGCCACGTATTCTCAGAGAATGAGAGCTGACCTGGGATACTACACTTAGAGGGTGCAGAAGACGTCTCTAGTAACCCCCCTCTAATGGTTACTAGGCCTGGGAGTTTCCCTGATGGCTAGGACACTTGTTGGCATAGTGCCCAGCCTGACGACATACGTAACATATAGGAGGACCAGACTTGCATAGTCTGGAGGACGTATGACCTAACTCCATAGGAGTAGGAGATGTTTCAGATGCTGAGGAAGATGGTAATGGACCCTCAACAACTGGAATAGCCCGATGCTTAGGGCGTGAGGAAGAGACCTCGAGTCTACGTTCCCTATGGCGTACGTCGATCCTCGTTGCTACTGTGATCAAGTCTTCCAGAGAAGCAGGGACCTCACGAGTAGCAAGAGCATCCTTGACATAGCCTGCCAACCCTCTCCAGAAGATAGGAATCAACACCTTCTCTGGCCAATCTAGTTCTGCCACCAGAGTTCTAAAAGCAATGGCATAAGAACTAGTGGATAACGAACCCTGAGATAGATCTAACAGTCTCAGGGCCGCATCATGGGTAACCTGCGGACCCATGAATACCGTCTTAAGAGCATCAAGAAAGTCTTGATGTCTCAGAGTAACCACATAAGAGCGCTCCCATAGGGGAGTCGCCCATTCTAAAGGCTGCTTTACACCAGACAATCTATCGTGCGATAGATCGTCGGGGTCACGGTTTTTGTGACGCACATCCGGCATCGCTGGCGATGCCAGCCTGTTTGACACCTCCTAGCGACGCAGTATCGCTCACAAATCGTGAGTCGTGTACTGCTCGCTAGGTTCCATAATATCGTTTACTTTAGTAGTTCATCGTTTCCGGGGTAGCACACGCCGCTCCGTGTGACACCCCGGGAAAGATGAACAGCAGCTTACCTGCGTCACGCGGCCGCCGCCGGCTATGTGAAGGAAGGAGGTGGGCGTGATGTTTACGTCCTGCTCATCTCCGCCCCTCCGCTTCCATTGGCCGGCGGCCGAGTGATGTCGCTGTGACACCGAACGTCCCTCCCACTCCAGGAAGTGGACGTTCCCTGCCCACAGCGAGGTCGCACGAGAGGTAAGTATGTGTGACGGGGGTTACTGACTTTGTGCGACACGGGCAGCGATTTGCCCGTGATGCAAAAAGAACGGGGGCGGGTATGATCGATTGTGAAATTGCACAATCGGTCGTACCGTGTAAAGCAGCCTTTAGGCTTTGTCCTGAAGTAAGGAGATGATAAAGCCTACTCTGGACCTCTCCGTAGAGAAGCGAGAAGAGTTGACCTCTAGGTGTATCTGACACTGACTAATGAAACCACGACATGATCTGGCATCGCCAGAATATCTGTTTGGCAGAGCAAGTCGAGGATCATGTGCAGATGTCACGTCACCATGGTCTGAGGTTTATCCTCTATACTCTTGAGCCGTGACTCAAGTACTTGTATGTAACGGTGTAACTGCTGATATTCTGCCATAACTGCCAGACCCTTGGCTCAGTCCTAATGTTACAGGGGGCTGTCTGATAATAAAACCTAAAGGAGTATCAGACAGTCAGGGTCCACCGTGCAAAGACTCTGCTGCAGACTATGGCAGAGTGCAATACCTCTGTTAAACTCACAGAGGAATATAATTAGTAAATAAGGCAATTCCTCCCTTACTTGGAGGGAGTATGGAATGGTCTCTGTTAATAATCACAGAGACAAAGGCAGTGAGTGTGAAATGACACCTACCTAGGTCCGTTCCTCTAGTGGTGCCAGGAGATGGACAGCAGCGTAAGCCGCACAAAGCTCCTACCTGCGTTCGCTCCACTAGTGTGCGAGGACACGAACCACTAGATATGGCACCAAATTTGGTCCGCTCTTTTAGTGGTGCAAAAGAGACGAACAGCAGCGTAAGCCGCACAAATCTCCTACCTGCGTTCGCTCCACTAGTGTGCGAGGACACGAACCACTAGATATGGCACCTGCCTAGGTCCGCTCTTCTAGTGGTGCAAAAGAGACGGACAGCAGCATAAGCCGCACAAAGCTCCTACCTCTGTTCGCTCCCCTAGTGTCCGAGGATACGAACAACTGCCAGACGCAGTATAAGGAACGTTACCCTAGCGGCAACGTCCACTTACGAGTAGAATCACAATGCCCAGCCGGACCATGTGCCTCAGGCACCTGCCTATGTCCGCTCCCCTAAGAGGTAAGGATACGGACTGCAGCCGAAGCTGTAAGGTATAAGAACGCTACCCTGCCGGTAGTGCTCACCTAGCATAGACAGAGAGATGCCTAGAGGAACGTGCACAGAGCGTCTACTCTCATGCATGAACCAAGAGGACTGTGCGCCGTGCGTCGTGCGTCAGGGTCTTATATAGACTATGTGCCTCATCCAAGATGGAGGACACCAGAGCCAATCCACTGCCAGAACGACAGGAATGACGTCACGCTGGCCTATCACCAAGCAAAGCGTCACAAGCACATGAGCAGCGACCAATCGGCATAGAAGGTGTCAGAGACATGTGACCACGTGTCACAAGCCCATGACCAGCGGCCAATCGGCATAGAAGGTGTCAGAGACATGTGACCTCGTGTCAGCGATGATGTCACCCGCACATGTGCAATGGCTCCAAGATAGGACTTAGTCTCCAGCGCTTGCACATGTGCAGTAGCAAGAAATCTGGACATAGTCTCCAGTGCTCACACATGTGCAGTAGCAAGAAATCTGGACATAGACTCCAGTGCCACAGCAACCGTAACAGCCAGGACACGCAGGCTCACCCTGCCTGCAGCGCCATTTGAAGAGGGGAGAAGGGTGATGGCCGGCAGTGCTTCCACTCTCTTCATTAAATGTATATGTTTGTATGGTGCTCCCATTGGGGCACAAGGCATTTATGATGCTACCTCCATGTTAACCTGCTGGGTCCTTATCATAGACAGGGAAGGTGACATAAAGCATACTTCAGTCTCTTCTAAACAAATAGGAACCATTTTATTGTAGATCACACTTCTTGCGTACTACAGGCTCTTAGGACTGCTCATGCTGTGTCTGCTCTCCGTTGAGTGAAACTTCTCTACCTGGCTGTCACTCGCCCTGGGAACTTTTCTCCAGCTGCTGAGTCCACACCATGCTTCTTTTCCCTGGTAACCTTTCTCTGTGGCTGCAGTACCTCACTCGGGCCCTCTGACGACTTAGCGGTTCCTGACCAGTTCAGGGTTACGCCTGCGGTCTTTATACCCCAACGCTCCATTGGTCTCACGACACCCTAAAGAACTTCTGCAAGATAAGATCTTGGCACACGGGAAGATTCCTCCCTTCCTGGACAGACCCTAGCTATTGGCCTTGCCTCCACACTTCAGCTCCTGCTGCTTAACTAACCTCTCTTCCCTGTGTTTCTAAACTTTCTCTGCTCTCCCTTTCTTGTCTCCATCTCCCTTGTAACCATTTTTCTGCTCTTTGTGTGTCCCTGTTCTATCCTATTAAGTAGCTACCACTGATTTCCCACTCCTGCTGCTTGTTTCCCTATTTGCACTAAACTAAGACATCCTACCTATATAAAGTACTTAACTGTCCAATATTATTAATACTACATATATCCTTAAGCATTTGCCTACAGTGCTCCTGACACCTCACACTACTTTTCCTGCCTGACACAGCACGAGGGGCCAGCACTCTACATTACACATTACACAGTATTTACAGTTCTCTACAACATTCATTATAATCAAATATCTTTATTAAAATAAAACATATAATACAGTATTTGCGGCTGCTCGATGTAACAGAACACCTCAAACGTTTAGCTCTGCTACATACTACATCTTATGCAATGCCTTTTTATATAAAATAAATATCAGCAGTGAGAAAGGGAATAATACATAACTTTTATTAGAATTATTAAAAAAATTGCGTAGTGCTGCAATTTATAAATTAATTTTTTGTGCAAAAAAATGAAACAATACTCATGTCCAAGAGGACCAACAAAGATAGCGTTGGAGCCCCCCCGGTGGTGTCCGTCAATGATAGACCATAGTCACCAGATGGACATTGAGGGGCTTCGACGCCAAATCAGTGTCCAAGATTCATAGACACTGTAAAGTGATGGCTGCTATGAGCTGGATAAATGGGGCAACAACCTATAATCCTATTAGTCAGGTTAGGGTCATGGGAGGATATATTCCAGTGGGAACCAAGCCCCCCAATAGGACTCACCAGTGTAATATACAGTATGGGGTTACTAAATCCCTCAAAAAACAAGCTTTTCATACATGTAAACACCAACAATTACCAACCATAACCTAACAAAAATCCATCCAAGATCACAGTGGTGTTTCTTGGATTTAATTCAGAGTATAATCACGGCAGTAAACATATAGGTATAATTATTGCCTCTTGCTTATAATGACCGGCTCATTTATACATCATGCAATTATTCATCACCATGGAACCTGGTCTGACCACTTGTATCTTGGGGTCTCTATACCTGCATCTTGAGCCCTTCACCTACAGTATCTCCCCTGATGAATCCTGGCGGAGGAAACGCGTCGGGAGGTTCCATGGTGATGAATCTTTAGGGCCAATTTAATCAGGGTCAGTTTGGGACGGTCCTTGTAAGGGCTGGAGCTAATGGGGCTTGAGGGTTCAGCTAGTTCCTGCCAGGGAGAGAGCTCCTGCCCGGCCATGGACAGCCACCCGATTCATCTATCCTGATGACCCCCTTCTAACTACTGACCTGCACATACAACTGGGTGAGACCATTCCATTTCTCTATTTATAATTGCATGATGTATAAATGAGCTGGTCATTATAAGCAAGAGGCAATAATTATACCTATATGTTTACTGCCGTGATTATACTCTGAATTAAATCCAAGAAACACCACTGTGATCTTGGATGGATTTTTGTTAGGTTATGGTTGGTAATTGTTGGTGTTTACATGTATGAAAAGCTTGTTTTTTGAGGGATTTAGTAACCCCATACTGTATATTACACTGGTGAGTCCTATTGGGGGGCTTGGTTCCCACTGGAATATATCCTCCCATGACCCTAACCTGACTAATAGGATTATAGGTTGTTGCCCCATTTATCCGGCTCATAGCAGCCATCACTTTACAGTGTCTATGAATCTTGGACACTGATTTGGCGTCGAAGCCCCTCAATGTCCATCTGGTGATTATGGTCTATCATTGACGGACACCACCGGGGGGGCTCCAACGCTATCTTTGTTGGTCCTCTTGGACATGAGTATTGTTTCATTTTTTTGCACAAAAAATTAATTTATAAATTGCAGCACTACGCAATTTTTTTAATAATTCTAATAAAAGTTATGTATTATTCCCTTTCTCACTGCTGATATTTATCTTAATTTTGAGAGGTAATTTGGGAACGGCTTCTCATCACCTGTTTCTACACTGCTGGTATTTGCCTTTTTATATACATCATATTAACATTACAATAACACCTCTAGGTAGGAGGGAGGCTATTCACCTCCCCCCCTTCCTACCTACATTTCAGCAGGAAAGTAAAACAATAAAGGAAAACAATTTCAGATAAGTAAAAGGGCTTAAACGTTGTTACCACATAAAAAGTCAATTAATTTTCCCAAAATTGTTTATGTGGACAATCAAAAATACAAAGCTCTAACCCCTATAGAGATAAGGGTTAGAAACAGTACTATGAATTAATCAGACAAAGGGTATAATCTATTTAAATCATGAAAATGAAAATTTTGTTAACAGATGGAAATTGACTTTTGGTGAGAGAGAAAGAAACAATAAAAGCTTCTGTTGACAATAAATATAAATCCACCCAACCTTCCTCAAGGAAGGCAAATATATTCTCCCGATGTATTTCAAGATATAAACAATGCAAAAAAGCAAACAATACAACTGTTCTATTTTGGCAAGATCAAATGGAAAGATATTCCAATGGTTTCCTTGTAAGACACATCATCACTGATTGCTATATTACGACAACCATGAATTTGGCTATGGGAAGTGTTTAGGTTACATTTCATCCATCCCATGATGCAATAGTTTCTTAACCTTTCCTAAGAGTATATATATGATCCCTGTGTACACACAACAGGACAAGCAGAAGAGAATCCGAGAAGACGCCCAATCATCCGCAATGAAGAACCTGGTCACTTTACTTTGCATGATCTCTGCTCTTCTCAGCTCAGGTAAGACTAATCTAGTCACTACCCAACATATCCAGATAGTGCACTATATTGTGTCTTCAAACTTTATTGCAAAGTTCCTCCATCATTTTAAATAGGTTTATGCTAATGTAAAATGCAATGTTGTGTAGATCTCGTACATATTTGGTAAATCTGGTTTGCAGTAACAATTTTCATACATGGAAAAATAAACAATGGTGAAATAAGACCCGTAATAAGTGTGTCCCAAATTTTACCATGAAATCATCGTTAAACATATAAAGTGATGAGTTCACATAGACCAAACTCCAGAGATAGTTTTAGTTTGACCAGTTTTTTTTACACAATGGGGGGTTTATGGTTGATCTCAATCAATAATTCTCTTACAGAAACAATTGGGCTTGAAAAGAATCCCAAACCCATAGTAGTTATATAGGGGGAATAAATAAATTAAAATTTAGAGAGCTATTATAATTAAAAAAAAACCCTGTAGAACTTGTTGGTTTAAGTCAACTTAGGTCCAAATTTTGGCAGTTACTAATATCATGGTCTCACTCGGTATGATTTTTAAAAACAAAGTATGTATATGTAATTATTATATATTATGTACAGTGATTGAAATAATTATTTGATCCCTTGCTGATTTTGTAAGTTTGCCCACAGACAGAGATATAAATAGTCTATACTTTTAAGGATAGGTTAATTTTAACAGTGAGAGATAGATTATCCAAAATTAAATCCAGAAAAAAACATATATAAATTATATACATTTATTTCCATTTTCAGAAAGAAATAAGTATTAGATCCATCTGGTAAACATGACAATACTTGGTGGCAAAATCCTTGTTGGCAGCCCAGTAGTCAGAAAGTTTTTGTAGTTGATGAGGTTTGCGACAATGTTAGGAGGAATTTTGCTCCTCATTATTATGATGTTGAGGCTGTCGCTTGGCAACTCAGAGCTTCAGCTCCCTCCATAAGTTTTCTATGGGATTAAGGTCTGGAGACTGGCTAGGCTACTCCATGACCATAAAGTGCTTCTTTTTGAGCCACTCATTTGTTACCTTGGCCAAATGTTTTGGGTCATTGTTGTGCTTGAAGACCCAGCCACAACCCATTTTTAATGTACTGGCAGAGGGAAGGAGGTTGTCACTCCGGATTGTACAGTACATGGCTCCATCCATTGTCTTATTGATGCAGTGAAGTAGTCATGTGCCCTTACCAGAGAAACACTCCCAAAACATAATGTTTGCACTGCATGCTTGACAGTGGGGACGGTATTCTTTGGGTCATAGGAAGCATGTCTCTTCCTCCAAACATGGTGAGTTCATAAAGGCCAAAGGGTTCAATTTTTGTCTCACCTGACCACAGAATCTTCTCCCAATCACTCTCAGAATCATCCAGGTGTTCATTGGCAAACTTTAGACTGGCCATCTGCACATGGGCTTTCTTTGGATGGGTCGGCTGCACACATGGCTTCTTGAGCAGTGGGACTTTGCGGGTACTGCAGGATTTTAAACCATTATAGCATAATGTGTTACCAATTGTTTTCTTGTTAACAGTGATCCCAGCTGCCTTGAGATCATTAATGGCTTCCCACATGTACTTTTACCTGACCTCTCACCTTCCTCATGATCCTGGAGACCCCACAATGTGAGATGTTGCATGGAGCCCCAGATCGATGTTGATTGACACTCATTTTGTATTTCTTACATTTTCTTACTATTGCACCAACAGTTGTCTCCTTCTCCCCCAGCGTCTTACTTATGGTTTGTAGCCCATTCTAACCTTGTGCAGGTCTATGATCTTGTCCCTGATGTCCTTAGAAAGCTCTCCCCCATGTTGTAGAGGTTAGGGGTGCTTCACACACAGCGAGCTCGCTGCCGAGATCGCTGCTGAGTCACGCTTTTTGTGACGCAGCAGTGACCTCATTAGCGATCTCGCTGTGTGTGACAATGAGCAGCGATCTGGCCCCTGCTGCGAGATCGCTGCTCGTTACACACAGCCCTGGTTCGTTTTCTTCAAAGGCGCTCTCCCGCTGTGACGCACAGATCGCTGTGTGTGACAGCGAGAGAGCGACCAATGAAGCGAGCAGGGAGCAGGAGCCGGCGTCTGACAGCTGAGGTAAGCTTGTAACCAAGATAAACATCGGGTAACCAAGGTGGTTACCCGATATTTACCTTAGTTACCAGCCTCTGCAGCTCTCACGCTGCCTGTGCTGCCGGCTCCGGCTCTCTGCACATGTGGCTGCATTACACATCGGGTTAATTAACCCGATGTGTACAGCAGCTAGGAGAGCAAGGAGCCAGCGCTAAGCAGTGTGCGCGGCTCCCTGCTCTCTGCACATGTAGCTGCTGTACACATAGGGTTAATTAACCCGATGTGTACAGCAGCTAGGAGAGCAAGGAGCCAGCGCTCAGTGTGCGCGGCTCCTGCTCCCTGCACACACAGCTAAGCGGTGTGCGCTGGTAACTAATGTAAACATCGAGTAACCATACCCGATGTTTACCTTAGTTACCAGTCTCCGCAGCTTCCAGACGGCGGCTCCGTGCAAGCGCAGCGTCGCTTGCACGTCGCTGCTGGCTGGAGGCTGTTCACTGGTCGCTGGTGAGATCTGCCTGTTTGACAGCTCACCAGCGACCATGCAGCGATGCAGCAGCGATCCTGACCAGGTCAGATCGCTGGTCGGATCGCTGCTGCATCGCTAAGTGTGAAGGTACCCTTAGAGTCTGACTGATTAATGAAGTCTGTAGATAAGAGTCTTTTATACAGGTGACAATGTAAGACAGCGTCTATAATGCAGGTAACGAGGTGATTAGGAGCATCTAAGTGTCTGTAGGAGCCAGAACTCTTAATGGTTGGTAGGGGATCAAATACTTATTTCTCTCTGCAAAATGTAAATAAATTTATTTAATTTATACAATGTGATTTCTGTTTTTTTTTATTTTGGATATTCTATCTCTCACTGTTAACATTAACCTACCCTTAAATTGTAGACTTTTCATGTCTTTGTCAGTGGGCAAAAGTACAAAATCAGCAAGGCGCTCCTTTGTTTTATGACTTAAACCATAATATCACTGAAACATCGCCTTTTATTTTAGCCTTTTCCTATAAATGTTATTCTGGCTTTTCTGGTAATTCTACAACATGTAAGGAGTCTGAGATTGAATGTCTTGGAAATCGATGTATGACGACTTGCCAATATCTTGACAGAAGTGAGTTCAACCTATTTCTTCTTGAACAAAATTACATTGTCACCCCCTCAGTTTTTGTTTTCTGATGCCTGTTTACTTTTTTATAGAAGAAGATGTGTTCAAATCAATACTGAAAAGTTGCGCAAATGAATCCTTGTGTGGAACCAACGGCTCAGTAGCGATAGGTCATATCATTTTTCGATTTTATGCCAAATGCTGCACTGGACACCTATGCAACATTGATGGATATGAACGTGAGTGTCCCAATGGCAATAATCATATTAGAATAATAATCTGATAAAAAAAACAAAAAATCTTATTCAAGTGAAAAATTCTTCAACTTTACAAAAAATATTTTTAATTCCTGTAACTTTTACAAGATTGTAAAATTGAAATTCTGTAGAGCTTTAATTACTTTTATAGGTTAGAGCACTGTTACAGATCTGGCAGTGTGTTTATTCCTTTGTGCAGAGCATCTTGTCCTTGGAGATGCTCTGCAGCTTCATCCTTGTTAATGAACTGGCAGCTTGGTCACTTTGCTAGAGCTCAGGTTGGGTCTTAGAGGTGCTGGTCACTCAGCTTTTCCATCTAAAATGTAATTACTTAGGCTTCTTTACTGAACATGCTCCCCCAGAACTCTGCCAGTTGTATTCTCTGGTTCTGCTGTGTTGCCATAGTATGTGGTCTGCTTGTTTGATCTTGATATTTTGACTCCGGACTGTTATTGTACTTCCCTCTGCCTGCTCCCTATTCCTGTCTTGCATTCCTGTCTTGAACCCCAAACTGTTATCTCACTACGTCTTTGCTTGCTCCCTTTTACTACTATGTGTTCTTTCGGTATTGTGATCCTTGGATTGTGTCTTGACTACGTCTCTGTTTACCCCTTGTGATTATACTTAACCTCCTGTTACTAGACCCCGGTTCTCATGACCACCATTCTGTTCATGTGACCCCGTAAGGTAGTGACAAGAGTTGCAGTCAATCAGTGTTGTGGATGTGATTTACAGGACTCAAGAATCTGAGCACTGCTAGACTGCAGAAAAGAATATGGTGATTGTATCAAAAAGAGAGCATGCAGACCCATAAGTGACACATCACTAGACTCAAGGTGTCAGCTTCTACATTATGCTGCTGTCAGATTGCATAGCAAAAATCTGCTGACAGATTCCCTTTAAATGTTTTTAGTAAATACTTAATCTTTATTGTGTGTATTCCTCCAGTTCCTGTTGAAGATCCAACACCAAATGGTCTAAAATGTCCTAGCCACTTCTGTACCGGCCCTATTGAGGAATGTAACACTACCAAGGTGATGAACTGCACTGGATCTATGAACAAATGTTTCCAATTTAGAGGACAAGTGCTGTATCCTGGTAAGCAATATGTATGTCCTATAGGATTTTATAGTGCTTGCAAGAAATTTTTTATATAATAGGGTTACAGAGCACCTGCGCTGTGCATATTAGATAATCAGAAGACTGACAGAGAATAGTAAAACTGTAATTAAAGAATTTTACTTAAAGTATCTACATATTCTAACTACTTAAGGTTGTCTGTTTTTTTTTTTCCCAGCGGCTACATGGAAAAATGTTTCCGGCAAAGGTTGTGCTAATTATATTGCCTGCAAATATAATTTTAGAAATGTCATTGGGGTTTCAGAACGACCAGGGACAGAAGTAATATGTTAGATGTTCATTATCATCATCTGGTCATCTTTAGTGAATCAATGAATGAATAAACACGATCAAATCCAATGATCTTCCTAATAATTTTTTTTCTGCCTGTCTAATAAAGATTATTTAGATAATTTATATTGTATAAGGCCTTCCACTGAGGCATCTAAGTGTTTACGTACCAACGCTCTTTTTGGTCTGCAGTGTTGTGAGAGTAAATTGCTCAGTATACCAGAGTTGTATTATCTCAGCTGTCATATTATAGGTATAGCTAAATAATATGAAATGAGAAAAAAATATTTCCTATAAAAATTTAATTAATCGTGATGAGCAAGCGTGCTTGGCCCTGCTCAGTACTTGATAGAACTTTAGGGTGCTCAAGAAGCTCAATGCTTGATCTAGCATCCACATTCTCAGGAACCATGCTGAAGGCCCTACCCTACATATTTTGTAGCTGTTCTAGCCACTAAACATGTGGGGATTGCCTGACAATCACACTAATGCTATAGCCATGTTGGGGACTGTCATTACTGTGATTTGCTAGTCATCTATGTAACACCCAGAGGTGCCATATTTGCTGCACTGTATGAGAAAGTGTAAGGAGACCATGTTTTGGAGGGACAATGTTTTATAGTGTTTTATACTCCTACTGTGCTTACTAGTGCTATGTGAAATAAAAAATCCTTTAAGGGATAATTCAAATAGATTTTTTTCTCTAATAATACCACTTATAGCTGGAATTAGTGTAGTGAGAGCTGCTGGAGAAGGGACAGCGTATTAGAGACAAGTAGGAAAGGATTATAACTTAATAGGTCTTGGTTCTGCACGCACAGCTAAAAGTACTTTTCAGAGGAAATTCAAATAGATTCTATTCTCTAATAATACCACTTATAGCTGGAATTAGTGAAATGAGAGCTGCTGGAGAAGGGACAGCGTATTAGAGACAAGAAGGAAAGGATTATAACTTAACAGGTCTTGGTTCTGCCATGCACAACTAAAAGTCCTTTTTAGAGGTAATTCAAATAGATTCTATTCTCTTATATCACCACTTATAGCTGTAATTAGTGTAGTGAGAACTGCTGGAGAGGGGACAGCATATTAGCGGCATGTAGGAAAGGATTAAAACTTTACAGGCCTTGGTTTGGCCACATACAACTAAAAGTTGTTGTCAGAGGTATCTCAAACAGATTAGCTTATCTAAAAGTACCACTCTTAAGGCCCCTTTACACACTGCAACATTGCAAACGACATCGCTGTAATGTCACCGGTTTTGTGACATAATAGCGACCTCCCCAGCGACATTGCAGTGTGTGAAACACATCAGAGACCTGGCCCCTGCTGTGAGGTTGCTGATCACTACACATCTCTCAGAACCATTCTTTGGTCCTTTGTTTCCTGCTGTGCAGCATGATCACTAGAAAGTCTAAGTGTGTAATGGGGCTTTTACAGCAACTTCGTTAGCGACTTCCCTTTCAAAAAGCTGCTTTACAACGTCCCCAATGACTAGTTAGGTCATTCTGCAGGTCCGTATCGCTGTTGCGTCGTTTTCCAGGTTTGCCTGTTTGACAGCTCACCAGCGACTCACCAGAGATTTTGTAGCAATCCCGGCCAGGTTGGGATCGCTGGTGGGATCGTTAGAAAGTCTCAGTGTGTAAAGGGGCCTTTAAGGCCACATCTCACTAAGCGACATGACTAGTGTCATCGCTGCTGAGTCATTGTTTTTGTGATGCAACAATGATCTTGCTAGTGATGTCACTGTGTGTGACATCCAGAAACGACCTGGCCCCTGCTGTGAGGTCGCCGGTCGTTGCTGAATGTCCTGGACCATTTTCTTCAAAAGTGATGTCCTGCTGGGCAGGACGCATCACTATGTTTGACACTATGACAGGGTCCCAATGACAGCAGAGATCGTTATACAGGTCGCTACTGCGACCTGTATCGTTACTGAGTCGTTGGTAAGGTCTGACTGTGTGACATGTCACCAGCGAGCACCCAGCGACTTAGCAGCGTTCCTTATCAGGTCGCATCATTTTCGGGATCGCTGATAAGTCGCTAAATGTGACGGGGGCTTTAGTCTGCAATTAGTCTTGGGCTACCTTCTGGAGAAGGAATAGCATATTAAAGGTATCTGGTCAGGAAAAATTGCCTTTCTGAATAGTACTGCTGCTATGTACAACCAGAAGTCCATTTATGGACAATTTAAATAGATTCAATGTTCTAATAATATTGCTCTTGGCTACAATTAGTGTAGAGAAAGCTGCTGGAGAAGGGACAGCATATTAGAGCCATGTAGTCAGAAATTATTCATTTATAGTCTTTGGTGCTGCCACGTACAACCAAATATCCTTTCAGGGTTAGTTCAAATAAATTATATTCTCTAATAATACTGCTTATAGAGAGCAATTAGTGTCAGGTAGGCTTTTACAGAAGAAAGTGTATTAAAAACATCTAGACAGGGAATATTGTCTATCTCTACATAGCTACTGCCACATACAACCAAACGTCCTTTCATTGCCAATTTAAATAGATTCTATTGTCTAATAATATTGATCTTAACTATAATTAGTGTAGGGAGAGCTGCTGGAAAAGGAAAAGCGTATTTAAGGCATTCAGTCAGGGATTATTGTTTTATTATCCTTGGTGCTGCCCCGAACCAATAAAAATCGTTCAGGGCTAATTCAAATAGGCTTAAAATGCAAGCGAAAAAATGCAGCCTCCAACCCTCAGGCCCAAACACTAAATGAACATATTTCCAAACTGCTTTCCCTGGAAATTTTGCTCTTTAGTCTTGTGGACACAGAAGCTTTCCGGAACCTGATGGCAATGGCCATTCCTTGGTACTCAGTCCCCAGTCACCACTATTTCTCCCAATGTGCTGTTACAACTTTACATAAGCACATTTCATAACTAGAGATGATCGAATATCCTAATATTTGCTTCGTCAAATATCCGGCGAATTCGTCAAGGCTATTCGATTATTCGCAAATATTCGACGCCCAATGTAAGTCTATGGGAAACCAGAATAATTTCACAATGGACCTAATGGCAAGCTGTGATGACTGGGGAAAAGGCAGAAACAGTACGGTCACAGTCTCTCTCTCTGTCTCTCTTTCTTGACCTAGACCTCGACCTCGTGTTGATTATGCCGGACCTGGAGGCTGAAAAATAGAGATGAGCCACCCCCTAGTATTCTAGTTTGGTTCGGTTCATCGAACGGCGCGTGTGTGTATCGAATGTTTGACGAACGTTCGACGAACACCTTCAAAACTCATTGAAAACAATGGCAGGCAAACACAAACACATACAAACACATGGAAAACACAAAAAAAAGGTTCAGCTTACCAGCGTAGAAGCCACAGGACAAATCAGGAGGTGCATGGATCGATCCAGATGAGCCAGTTCTGGTATGAAGTATGTATACACAGAGTAAACTCCTTCTATGTTGTCCAAAAGTGAAACTACTAAGAAGTCCTGATAGGGCAAGGACATGTGACATACATAGCCAATGACACATGCCCTTGATTGTGTGCAAAAAATGCACTTTGCTGTATGTGATTGGCTGACAGCCTGCACCGCCCCACTGTAAGCGTAGTTAGGAAAAAAAAATGGAGATCGACATTATATCAGGAACCCCCGTCCTCCCCCCACACTTTACACTGAATTTGGATATTATTATTATCATTGCGCACATTGCGTAGTGTCCATGCGTATAATTCTGCAGCAATGTGGCAGCGCATGTGAAAGTATTGTGACTGCAGAATTGATGTAGACTGTATGCGCGCTGGATGCTTGCTCTGCCATTCAGCTCGGCTCTATGCCCGCTGACAACAGAAGGTACTTTCACACTTGCGTTGAATGGCATCCGTCACTATGCGTTGTGTGACGCATGTGATGGATGCGTTGTAAATAGTGCGATATAAAGGCAACGGATTCCTGTGAAATAATGTGTTGCGTTAAGCTGAGAGAGAGAGCTCCCATCATCATCACTGCACACACCCCGACAGTACGGCCCCCATCATCATTCTCGCACACACCCCGACACTACCGCCCCCATCATCATCCCCGCGCAAAACCCAGGCACTACCGCACTCATCATCCCCGCACACACGCAGGCACTACCGCACCCATCATCATCCCCGCACACACGCAGGCACTATAACACCCATCATCACTGCACACACGCAATTACTACCACCCCGTCATTATCCCCGCACACACCCCGGCACTGCCGCACCCATCATCATCCCCGCACACACCCAAGCACTACCGCCCCCATAATCATCCCCGCACACCCCGGCACTACCGCACCCATCATCATCCCCGCACACACCCAAGCACTACCGCCCCCATAATCATCCCCGCACACACAGGCACTACCTGATGACAGCGTGGATCACTTCAGTTGCTGCGTGGAGCTAAAACAGAGCGCTCGTGTTCTACAGCTTCATGTAGCAGAGCTGAAAGCGTCGTGTGGATTACTAAAGTGGTAATTGAGGGGGTTTTTGTCTTTTATTCCAAATAAAGGATTTTTCGTTGTGTGTGTTTATTTACTTTCACTTACAGTTTAATCATGGAAGGTATCTCGGAGAGACGCCTGCCATGATTAACCTAGGACTTAGTGGCAGCTATAAGCTGCTATTTAACTCCCTATTACCCCGATTGCCACCACACTAGGGCAATTAGGGATGAGCCGGGTAGAGTGTCGGGACTGTCGCATCTAATGAATGCGGCAATTCCGGGTGGCTGCTGGCTGATATTATTAGGGTGGTGGGCTCCCCAGAACGTGGCGCTCCACATCCTGACAATACAAGCCTTCAACCGTGTGGCTTTATCTTGGCTGGTATCAAATTTTTTTTTTTAATTATTTATTTATTTTACTGCACAATATAGACCCGCCCACCGGCGGCTGTGATTGGTTGCTGTGAGACAGCTGTCACTCAGAGTGGGGGCATGTCTGACTGCAACCAATCATGGGTGCCGGTAAGCGGGGAAAGGAGGGAATACGAGATTGAATAATGAGCGGCAGCCATTTTCAAAAGAGGAAAAGCCGCCGGAGCTTTGTAACAGCCATGCAGCTGATTGGTGAGTAGGAAAGAGAGAGGGATTGTGCTGGGGACGCAGGACGCATGCAAATACACAACATGCGCACATAGCCTTAATGTGAAAAGCCATGCTTTTGCTGATCGAACCATTATCGAACATTAACTCGAACTGTCGAAAGTGAAGCAAATCGTTCGAGTTCGTCGAACAACTCGAACATCGCCCAAAACATCTCGAATTTGAAATTGACAAATGGTTCGATTCAAACATCGCTCATCTCTACTGGAAAACAAGCACCAGGAATCAGAAATGAAACTGAAAGTATCAGAGGGGATGTAGTTTTATTCATCAGATACCAAATGGTGCAAATAGCCTGTTATCCGTCGAATACCGAATAGTGGTGAATAGATTTGCTCATCCCTATTCATAACATCATCTGTGTGCTTACGAATACAGGTACTGGGAAGACCCATTTCATATGTGGCCAGCGATGCTACATTTCCCTTACAGCACACTGGGTAAAATGTGTGGAGGCCAGGACTGAGATAGATTATGGGATGGCACATGTGTTGTGTTACCAACACTAAGGGCGGCGTCACACGAGACGATATATCGTGCGATCGCATGAGCGATCGCACCCGCCCCCATTGTTTTTGTGTCACGGGCAATTTGTTGCCAGTGTCGCACAAAGTCGTTTACCCCCGTCACACGTACTTACCTCCCGAACGACCTCACTGTGGGCGGCAAACATCCTCTTCCTGAAGTGGGAGGGACGTTCGGCATCACAGCGACGTCACACAGCGGCCATCCAATAGAAGCGGAGGGGCGCAGATGAGCGGGATGTAACATCCCGCCCACCTCCTTCCGCATTGCCGGTGGGACGCAGGTAAGCTGCAGTTTCCACGGTGTCCCACAGAGCGATGTGTGCTGCCTCTGGAATGATGAACAACCGGTGCGCAGAAGGAGGAACAATTTTATGAAAATGAGCGACGTGTCAACGAGCAACGATAAGGTGAGTATTTTTGCTCGTTAATAGTCGCTCGTAGCTGTCACACGCTACGATATGTCAAACGATGCCGGATGTGCGTCACGGAATCCGTGACCCCAACGACATATCGCCCGATATATCGTAGCGTGTGACGCCACCCTTAGAATTGCAAGCCTTAGTTCCATCGGAGTTCCTCCTCCTCCTACTCCAGTTCCGGCAACCCTCCTCCTCCCTATCATCCATCTAAGAATTGTTATCCCTTTCAGTCACAAGCTGGAAACACTGCAGAACCACCTTGGTGAAGCAACAACAGACTCTGCTGGAACTCATTTCTTTAGGTAACACACAGCACATTGCTGCAGAGTTGATGAAAGGTTGATTAAAGCCAATCTCTATACTATTATTCTTTTTATAAATAAATAACTATCCCAAACATTCTAAACATCTTGATTTATTCAAAATTGTGTATGACATCCAGAAACAGAAATACACACACTTACAAGCTGTGACTGATATCAATGAGGTCATTATTAATCATTTGAAGCGTGACCTTGGGTAAATCATCAAGAACCGCTGCTGGGAGCTCCCTGTGCAACTGCAGACTAATGGCACCCCAGATGTCCTCATCAGAGATGCTGTGGACCATAGTTGTTCCCATCTAGTCTTTATTACAGGTATATTAACATCTTGGCATAACATTTTTTTGGCATGAAACCAGTGGTCCTGCCATTTTTTCAAAATAAAAAAAAGTTTTCAACACAACAACATCAGGCAGTACATGGCTTTTGGTACTGTGAGCAGCCTAGTTGGCTTGTATGTGCTACCATAGCCTGCAGCATCTCCAGACTTGTCTCCCACATGTCCATCTGATAGAACATTTGATAATTTAACAAAGTTCATTCATTTTTGGAAACATTCCTCAGACAAATACTAAAACTTCCATGATATCATGACAATGAGTTTGGTGGATACATTTTGCTCAAAGCGCTAACACTCAATGAATAAATTAGATGTTTTGAAAATGTTGTTTCCATTTTTTGTCACTTGCATATCATTGACACATCTTTAGATTCTGTGATTTCCAGAATTCCATGATTTCTCCTTCTCTCTGTTGTAACTTCAATATTGAGGACTAAATTACTCTGCAATAATGCAATATTACACTTTACTGTATATTAGCAAATCAAACATATTGCTTGTTAATACCTAACGTTCTCATAAAGAATCAGATTGAGGCATATGAATTTGATTTTATAACATCAATCATTACTATTGATTACCTTTTCAAAGGTCATAGTTTGGCTCCAGTATCTATCAAATTGGACTCTATTGCTAAGCGCCAGGATCGGACCACATTGCAGCACATGTCTCTAGTATATTTACTAGACTAGAAAATCTGACTGCTTACTCTTACAAAAAATTTTAGATTTACAAGAAAGGCCAGCAAGATGCAGTAGATAGACTTTAAAAGTTTAAAAAAGTTGTTTGTTTATACCGTTACTTATGTTGCCACTAGAAAGGTGCCGCCTTAGGCACTTGACCTCAAATGCCTAATGGTAAATATGGACTTGGAAAGTTTGAAAATTAATGCACTGGAGATCAATGCATGATTGTTTCTTAATTCTTCTGTAAGAGTGAGTACAACTCAATGTTTTCTTTAACCAAAAATACAATATCACCATGTTAGATCTGGTTTTCAGATGTCCAAATATGTTAGAAGGGAGTTTATTATTGGATAGAGTTAATGAAAGTCAATCCATTTTCTTTTTTATTTCCTTTAATTTCTTTTGAAAGATGTGTGTGCTGTCACAGTGTGGAAATATTAATTTTAACATGCAACATGTTAACCTAGTAACTGTTGAAGGTTAAGAAATTAGAAACATTTGTTCAGAGTCTTTCATAGAAGAAGTATTACATTGTAATAAACTAAATCCAAGAACCTAACTCTTATGATTCTGATTAGCAGTGCTCTGCTCTCTTTTAGAGCCTATACTGGGCCTCATATTTTGTTCCGGTGAACTCATTCCTCGTCTAGTCCTGTGGGGTGTTGGAAAGGCCTGTCTTTTTAGCCTCATTCCAGGTGATTGCTTTGCTTTATCTGGGAGCTATTTCACCTGGAATGCCACCAGGGATAGTTACTGTTTAACAATGTCCGTCTCTGATTCCCGTAAATGACTGACCTGATCTTGTCCCGCTACCTAGTTCCTCGAACCCCATCCCATGTCTTCCCCCTACTCTGACTTGACTCCCTGATTCCCCGACCTTTGGCTTGTTTCCTAACCCTGAGCTCTACTCTCTCCTGTGTACCCGATGTGTTCTTTTGGCTACCAACCTCGGCTCATACCCTGACCCCGGCTCCACTCTCTTCCAGGTGCTTGATGCGACTTCCTGGTTTACTGACCCTCGGTTCGAACATTGACTTCATCTTCTCTTTCTCTTTCTATTACTGACATGATCCCCCAGCTCCGGACCCCTGGCTTGTTCGACTACCCCACAGATTTCCTGCACTGGTGTATCTAGTGACTCCTACTGGTTTAACATCTCATTACACCGAGGTGTTTGGCATCACACTAACTAGTCATTTGCATTTTATGGACACTGTAAAGGAATTTAAAAATGACAAACGATGGAATCTCTCCGTGAATCGATGTTTGACTGTAAAAGAAAAGTGATAGATTAAAGTGAGTATTGCAGGAACTATATTTTTGAAAGGATAGCTGTTTTTACATGTATGTATATAAAAAATAAAGGAGATTTACATCCGATATTGACTATAAAACATTCAACCATAAGTTCCTGTGCATATTTTAAAATGTGGAACCTTTCATGTTTCTCTAGTATAGTAATACTAGCATAATTTTCGGGGACACAAAAAATAGAATTTGCATCTAAATATTTTATCTAACACTCTTTACTTTTTTATGTTGTTAGAATATACATTTTAGATATATTCCATCAAAAAAAGGGATAAGGATGTCAGCAAATTTAACTTTGACAACAGCTTTACAATTCCAGAAGAAGAAGTCCCTGGATTTTTACTTGCTAAAACATAATTCCACTGTTAAAGAATGATTAAATATGTGTTTTCTATACTAACGGCAGAACGACACATGGTACAAATGCCTTTTGACAGGTTTTTTTTTAGCACATTATTTACTATTTTAAAGGCACAAATTGTAGCGCAGTTATGATATGTGCCTGTGATGACTGCCACAAGGTGGCGCTAGACACTACTAGTATTCAGTACATAGAGAGGTAGTCAGACAGGCCAGGATCATAAACCAGGAGGCCAGGACAGTACACGGGTGGCAGATAGAGATGAGGTTGAGTTACAAGCTGAAGGTCAGGGTTCCATGAGAATACATACAAGATACTGAGAGCAGGCAAGATTGTGGTTAGGAGGAAGTCTGAGGTCAGAAGCCGGGAAGTCACAATAGAAACAGGAGAGGACAGGCAGAGATGGGTAAACAGCAATGCTGAGTCGAGAGACCAAGATCTGAATACTGAGCACCATGGGAGCCAACAGCACAACTGTAACCAAGAAGTACGACTAGTGGCATACTGTTACGGGGGGACCGGCAGATTAGGACAAGGGGGTATATATCCTAATCACCAGTCGGGGCCCACCGTGCTCCAGATGACAAAGGAGCTGCTGGCACCTGAGGGTTAGGCGGAGACTATAGAGCTGGACTGCTCTGAGATAACCAGGGAACTCTGGGAACCGGTCACGTGTGTTGGGACACGTCAGACCGGACGACAACCCGATTAGCGTTTTGGTGCACCTAGCGCTACACCAACCACGTGTGCAGGAAACACGTCAGGCCGGGTGGTAACCAGGTAGCGTTGACCGGAAGACCGCCACGAAAGCGCCCTGTCGGCCACGTGTGTAGGACACGTCAGGCCGAGCGGTCCTCCGATTAGCGTTTCTGGCCACCTCTCGACTGGCCACGTGTGTGTAGGACACGTCAGGCCAGATGGGTACACCAGTAGCGTTGACCGGGAAGCCGAGGAAAATAAGGAACACCCTGTTAACTCCACAAGGGTCCTGGAGTACGCTGTCCGTGCGCGTAGGGGGCACAACCGGACAGGTGGCGCAGCAGGTGCGTTATCCGTGTGCGTAGGGGGCACAATCGGACAGGTGGCGCAGCAGGTGCGTTGTCTGTGTGCGTAGGGGGCACAATCAGACAGGTGGCGCAGCAGGTGCGTTGTCCGTGTGCGTAGGGGGCACAATCGGACAGGAAGCACAGCAGCCGCAGCCCAGTTAACGCCACTGGGCTGCTATAGCAAGACTGGAACGGCAGGAGGGAAGCACGGCGCCTGACCCTGATGTGCCGAGCCACGAATCTTGGCGTGACAGGCACCGTTCACCTAACCCTACCTACCACTTCCAAACATAGGCATATGCCGCAATGAAGCTCTAACATGGAGGTGTGCTCTGACTGAGCAAAAGTGAAGACTGCGCACCTCCATGTTGTCTCCAGCCCCTTTTATAACATGGGTCCGCCCCAAACCCAGGGTGGAACCACCAAGGTCCAATAGCAGAGTGCCATGTCATCAGTGACGTCACATGCGACCTATCCGGAACCGCCACGTCATTGATGACCTCATGGCAGCCACGCCCCAAACACTTCACCAGTCATCGTCTGACGACCAATACTGAGGTGCCAGATCATAGGGGCGGGCCTCTGCGAGCCAGTCCGGAGTTGCCACGTCATCAGGACACCTGACACCCTCTGCCCTATCAGGGCCTGCCACCTCACGGACATGCTCAGTGAGGTCCTTACCGGACCTAGCCTCTGATGCACTAAGTGCTTGAGCATGCTCAGTAGCCTGAGCCACAGGCTTAGAAAGCAGACTATCAGTTTGAGCATGCTCAGTAGCCTGAACTGAGGACTTAGTCTCAGACATAACACAAACAGGCTGAGCATGCTCACTAGGCAAAATACCGGGCTTAAACTCTGGCTGGGGTAAATCGGTGCACGCATGCGCACTAGCCGCCTCTCCACACTTAGATGTGGTGGAAGGAACAGCCAACTGGACCACCCGAGGCACGGCCAAGAACGGCAGCCGGCGCCTGGGCGCAACAGGAACCGCAGCAGGCTGCTTGCGGCTATGGCGGCGCCGGTTCGTAACAGTACCCCCCCTCTAGCGGCCCTCCCACTAGAATGATCTATAGTCGCCACAGATACCACTGAGCGACGGGCGGAAGATGGAGACATGCAGTGGGAGCTACAAGACTCGCTCCACCGCGTAATCACCCCAGACGACCAGTCGTTATGTGGGGAATGTTGCTTCAACCAAGGAATACCCAGCAGAATATCATCTGCACCCTTAGGGAGAACCAGAAATGAAATGGTCTCTCTATGCCCAGATGACATGGCAAGGGTAATGGGCACTGTCCGCTGGTGAATTACCTTGGGCAACAAGGATCCATCCAATACACGGACTCTCACTGGCCTTGGCATTTGCACCAGTGGGATGGCATGCCGCCGGGCAAAAGAGGAGGAGATGAAACTATCCCCAGCACCTGTGTCCACACTTGCCCTTGTGGACCATGTTGACCCCTTAAAGGAAATTGACGCGGGAAACGTCACCCTAATGGATGACGCAGAGTCCAGTCTACCTTCAGCTATGGTCACCAATCGCGGTCTCTTACCCTGACGCTTTGGGCAACAGTTAGCATAATGACCATACTGCCCACAAGCGAAACAGGAAATGCCCTTGCGACTCGAAGACCTAGCAACACCAACCCTAGCGATGTCCATAGGGACAGAGATGTCCTCTAAGGGAGGTGCAGTAGGAGAGACCACTACAGTGGCTGAACGACCCTCTGACCTGCGCTCCAGCTGACGTTCGGAGGTCCGCAGGTCAATGCGGGTAGCCAGAGACATGAGGCCCTCAAGGGTAGTTGGTACCTCACGCGACGCTAATGCGTCCTTCACGTGCGAGGCTAATCCCCTCCAGAACAGTGGAATGAGAGTCCTCTCTGACCACCCCAGTTCTGCAGCAAGTGTCCTAAAACTCACAGCATATTGACTTGAGGAGGTACGCCCCTGCTCCAAACACAGTAGCTGTAGGGCCGAGTCGTGAGTGACCTGAGGCCCCAGGAACACTTGTCGCAAGGACTCCAAAAACTCTTTAGAGTCCTGTACTATGGGGTCATTCCTCTCCCACAAAGGTGTAGCCCACTCCAGTGCTCTATCAGAGAGCAAGGAGATGATAAACCCCACCTTCGACCTCTCTGTAGGAAACCGTGCAGCCAACAGCTCTACATGGACTGAGCACTGGTTCACGAATCCCCTACATGCCTTGATGTTCCCCGTAAACTTGTTGGGCAGTGAGAGGTGAGGGAGGGTTGGAGTAGGCTTGGTGACTGACACCATTGCAGCAGCTTGAGCCACCACATCATCCATATCAGCAGCAAGAGCAGACTTCTCCAGAGCCCTCACTCTGGCATCAAGCTGCAGCATGAACTGACGTAGCTGCTCTATCTCCGCCATGCCAGCCAGACCCTGGCGCAGTCTTACTGTTACGGGGGGACCGGCAGATTAGGACCAGGGGGTATATATCCTAATCACCAGTCGGGGCCCACCGTGCTCCAGATGACAAAGGAGCTGCTGGCACCTGAGGGTTAGGCGGAGACTATAGAGCTGGACTGCTCTGAGATAACCCAGGAACTCTGGGAACCGGTCACGTGTGTTGGGACACGTCAGACCGGACGACAACCCGATTAGCGTTTTGGTGCACCTAGCGCTACACCAACCACGTGTGCAGGAAACACATCAGGCCGGGTGGTAACCAGGTAGCGTTGACCGGAAGACCGCCACGAAAGCGCCCTGTCGGCTACGTGTGTAGGACACGTCAGGCCGAGCGGTCCTCCGATTAGCGTTTCCGGCCACCTCTCGACTGGCCACGTGTGTGTAGGACACGTCAGGCCAGATGGGTACACCAGTAGCGTTGACCGGGAAGCTGAGGAAAATAAGGAACACCCTGTTAACTCCACAAGGGTCCTGGAGTACGCTGTCCGTGCGCGTAGGGGGCACAACCGGGCAGGTGGCGCAGCAGGTGCGTTGTCCGTGTGCGTAGGGGGCACAATCGGACAGGTGGTGCAGCAGGTGCGTTGTCCGTGTGCGTAGGGGGCACAATCGGACAGGAAGCACAGCAGCCGCAGCCCAGTTAACGCCACTGGGCTGCTATAGCAAGACTGGAACGGCAGGAGGGAAGCACGGCGCCTGACCCTGATGTGCCGAGCCACGAATCTTGGCGTGACAGGCACCGTTCGCCTAACCCTACCTACCGCTTCCCAACATAGGCTTATGCCGCAATGAAGCTCTAACATGGAGGTGTGCTCTGACTGAGCAAAAGTGAAGACTGCGCACCTCCATGTTGTCTCCAGCCCCTTTTATAACCTGGGTCCGCCCCAAACCCAGGGTGGAACCACCAAGGTCCAATAGCAGAGTGCCATGTCATCAGTGACGTCACATGCGACCTATCCGGAACCGCCACGTCATTGATGACCTCATGGCAGCCACGCCCCAAACACTTCACCAGTCATCGTCTGACGACCAATACTGAGGTGCCAGATCATAGGAGCGGGCCTCTGCGAGCCAATCCGGAGTTGCCACGTCATCAGGACACCTGACACCCTCTGCCCTATCAGGGCCTGCCACCTCACGGACATGCTCAGTGAGGTCCTTACCGGACCTAGCCTCTGATGCACTAAGTGCCTGAGCATGCTCAGTAGCCTGAGCCACAGGCTTAGAAAGCAGACTATCAGTTTGAGCATGCTCAGTAGCCTGAACTGAGGACTTAGTCTCAGACATAACACAAACAGGCTGAGCATGCTCACTAGGCAAAATACCGGGCTTAAACTCTGGCTGGGGTAAATCGGTGCACGCATGCGCACTAGCCGCCTCTCCACACTTAGACGTGGTGGAAGGAACAGCCAACTGGACCACCCGAGGCACGGCCAAGAACGGCAGCCGGCGCCTGGGCGCAACAGGAACCGCAGCAGGCTGCTTGCGGCTATGGCGGCGCCGGTTCGTAACACATACTAAGCTAACACGCTCAATAAAGAAGCAGAGTAATCACTGGGAACAAGAAGCATCTGTGGGAGCATCTCCCAGGACCAGCGTGAAAACCAGTGCTGTGAAACAACCTGCAGAGCATTCCTCCTACAAAATGCTTTGCACCATAGGCGACATATACCGGCTCTTCAGGAGAACATGGCAGAACAATACAGAATGTTCTGCATAAAGGAATCGTGAAAGTGCCTTTATTAACAATGGTTTTACAAAATTAGTAAAAAGCTGTTAATAAATCCATCCTTATCTAGGCAGGTCAATTTGGAGCTTCGCATCAGACACACAGAACTGCAACTCCTTCAGAGATATACTGTAATATGACCAAAATATATTTCAATAATGAAAAGAAAAAATGTTGCCCAGTGTTTGGAAACTTACTTTAAGTGCCTGAGAGAGAAACAAACAATAAGCAACTTGTGCAAACAATCAAATAGATCCTGTTATAATTTTTCAGAGAATGTAAAAGAGAAATGAGACGTAGTGTTCTTTATTTGGGGACAAGATCACATTGACACAAATTTTGATTAATTCCTGGTATTATTGGTCATAACGTCATTGTTGGGCAAGAATATTTATCCTGGAAAACTTGGAAGGTGGGGTGGGCTATGATGTTATAGACGTAATATCATCCATCCCATGAAGCCTTTCAAATGGTATTTATATGATGAGCAGAAGAGAATTCGAGAAGCCACCCATTTATCCACGATGAAGGACCTGGTTGCTTTGCTTTGCATGATCTCGGCTCTTGGCAGCTCAGGTAAGACTATTGTAGAACCTGCACATCATATGCTGTATATAGTACAATGAGGAGTGTTAAGACACCCCTTATTCTGACTAATTCAATTGCTTTGACTGGTGGTATAACGTGCATTGGGTTGTCGGTTGACTGATGACTGATGGTCAGGAGAGATGTCAATTGTGCATGTCCAATTTCCAACCCCGACCATGTGCATTGGGGTGTCAGTTGACTGATGACTGATGGTCAGGAGAAATGTCAATTGTGCATATCCAATTTCCGACCCCGACCACGTACATTGGAGTTTCGGTTGACTAATGACTGATGGTGAGGAGAGATGTCATATGTGCATGTCCAATTTCCGACCCCATTGTTCTCCGCCAGCCAACGTATTAGTCTATGGTTTTCTCATAATGAACACAAAAGTGATATTGTTCATGGGGACTACCTTAAGATTACTGTTAGCCAAAAGATCTGCAAAAGTATCAACCAGCTGACAGCAATCTAATGTATATGGCCAGGCTTAGCAAGATTTATTACGGTATATTTTAACAGTTCTATGCAAAAAATGAAGTGCAATTTCTAGGAGGTCCTGCACAGTTCTACTACAGATAGTATAAGTCAAGCCTGTTAACACAAATTGGAAAAATTTGTTTAGAAGGACTGTGCTCCACGTTATAACATGGTTCCATTAGTTATCTATAAGGTGGTATGCTCATATTGACCTAAAACCATCATGCACACTAAGTGTTTTATATGGAACCAACTATTAGTGTCCGTTCCCATGTTTGGGTTTTTTGTAAAGTTTGTTTGCCACTCTTAGCTTAGGGAATGCCTCAAAAAAAATTTAAAGTGTCTACACACCCTAAAGGGTACTTTACACACAACAATATCGCTAACGATATATCGTCGGGGTCACGGTGTTTGTGACACACATCCGGCATCATTAACGATATCGTTGTGACTAAAAGGAGCGACGATCAATGATCGCAAAAACGTCAAAAATTGTTGATCGTTGACACGTCGCTCCTTATCATAATATCGTTGGTGGTGCATGCCTCTGGTTTCTCACTGTTCCTGTGGCACCACACATAGCTATGTGTGAAACCGTAGGAACGACGAACATCTCCTTACCTTCATTCACCGACAATGAGGAAGGAAGGAGGTGGGCGGCATGTTCCGGCCACTTATCTCCGCCCCTCCTCTGCTATTGGGCGGCCGCTTAGTAACGCCGCTGTGACGCTGCTGTGACGCCACACGAACTGTCCCCTTAAAGGAGAGATTGTTCGGTGTCTCCAGCGACGTCATTAAGCAGGTATGTGCGTTTGACGCTGCTGTAGCGATATTGTTTGCTACGGCAGCGATCACCCCCATAACGAAACAGAAACGTGGGCGGATACTATCGCGCACGACATCGCAAGCTATCACTAGCGATGTCGCAGCGTGTAAAGCACCCTTTACAGTTTAATTAATGGAGTCAAACCCAAGTGACAGCTAAACATTGAATTCCTATAAAAAAGAAGTTATTACTCAACACCATGATTAAAATAGTCAAGTGAAAAGGAATCCATTCAAAATTCATTATTTAAAAAGACCTTTGTGTTACAAATAGGGATGATCGAATATTTTAATTATTCGGCTTCGCGAATATTTTCCGAATACCTCGTCGCTATTCGACTATTCGCGAATATTCGATGTGCAATGTAAGTCTATGGGAAACCCGAATAACAACTATTCGGAACTTTTTGGTCTTCCCATAGACTTACATTGCGCATCGAATAGTCGAATAGCAGCGAGGTATTCGGAAAATATTCACAAAGTCGAATAATCAAAGTATTCCATCATCCCTAGTTACAAATTCTCATCATGGTAGAACCAAGGTGGAAATGACCAATGTCTTAGTCTTGTTGGCTTTGATTTCGAAAAACATGACTTTTATGACAGCCATACTATAATATTTGCCATGTCATATGAATGACTTTTAATTATTGATTCCTTACTGAAATGCACCTTTATTTTCTAGTCTTTTCTTATAAATGTTATTCGTGCTTGGCCACAAATTCCACAAAATGTAATGAGACTCAACAATTTGAATGCCTTGGTGATCGATGTATGACCTGCTCTCAATTATTTTACAATGGTAAGTAAGACACATTTTTTTTTTCTTTTCATAAAAGTACAATATCACCACCTCAGTTCTGGATTTCTTATCTCTATTTATATCTGTAGGTGAAAAGATGTTTAAGTCCTTCTATAAAGGTTGTGCTAATGAATCTTTGTGTGGAGCTGAAGGCTCAGACTTAATGGAAAATGTCAAATATCGGTTTTACACGACTTGCTGCACTGGGGAATTATGCAACACTGATAAATATAACCGTAAGTGTAAATTGCTTTCAAAACAATTGTAAATTAAAGGCTTTAAATTTTCCGAGAAACCTTGGGAATCAACTACTAAAATAAACTTTAAGAAAAAATAGACTAGACAGTGTTAAAATGATTTTAAATATTTCTAGATATCTAAAAGGGGTGTTACACGCAGCAATATCGCTAGCGATATCGCTAAAGAAAGCACCCACCCCCGTCGTTTGTGCGTCACAGGCAAATCGCTGCCCGTGGCGCACAAAATCGTTTGGAGCCGTCACACTACTTACCTTCCTAGCAACGTTGCTGTTGCCGGCGAACCGCCTCCTTTCTAAGGTGGCGGTTCGTGTGGCGTCACAGCGACGTCACTAAGCGGCCACCCAATGGAAGCGGAGGGGCAGAGATGAGCGGCCATAACATGCCGCACACCTCCTTCCTTCCGCATTGCCATCGGCTGGAGGTAAGCTGCAGTCTTCCCGAGGTGTCACACATAGCAATGTGTGCTGCCTCGGGAACGATGAACAACCTGCATGCTCAACAATCAATGATTTTTTAAAAAGGAACAACGTGTCAACGATGAACGAAAAGGTGAGTATTTTCCATCGTTAATGGTTGTTCCTTGCTGTCACACGCAACAACGTCGCTAATGATGCCGGATGTGCATCACGGAATCCCTGACCCCGGCGATATATCGTTAGATCCGTTGTTGCGTGTAATGGGGCCTTTAGTAAGGACTTTTAGGATAAAGTGTGATAAGTTTATGATGTACTCTGAAGCGGGTGGGTAACCAGTGCAATGGCAATGGAGGAACCAGTTTAATGGCTGGACAGAAAGATGAGATTAGATCATACATACAGGATAGTTTGGAGAAGGAAAAACGAGTAGTAGTAAGATAGTGGAGTGGTTCAGTGATTTCAGGGATTTTAGGATATCTGTGATAAGCTTACGATTATTCTGCAGCGGATGGGCAACCAGTGCAATGGCAAAGGAGACATCAGTTTAATGGCTGGATAGAAAGATGAGAATGGATACTGCATGCAGGATAGATTCGAGAGGGAAAAATGATTAATAGTAAGAAAGCAGTTTAATTATTTCAAGGAGTCGTAGTTGGAGCTTTTAGGATAAGTGTGATAAGTTTATGATGTAGTAAGATTTCAGGAAGTCATTTAAAGGTATCAACCACTGAGGACTCTCAGTTCTTTTAAACAATTTTTTTTTAGTAGTAAGATAGTAGTTTAGCTATTTCAAGGAGTCTTAGTCAGGGCTTTTAGGATAAATGAGGTAAGTTTATGATGTATTCTGCTGCGGGTGAGCAACCAGTGCAATGGCAGTGCCGGCATCAGTTTAATGGCTGGACAGAAAGATGACTATGGATACTGCATGCAGGATAGATTGGAGAGGGAAAAATGATTAGTAGTAAGATAATAGTTTAGCTATTTCAAGGTGTCTTACTCAGGGCTTTTAGGATAAATGTGATAAGTTTATGATGTACTCTGAAGCAGGTGGGTACCCAGTGCAATGGCAATGGAGGCACAATGGATGATAATGGATACTACATGCAGGATAGATTGGAGAGGGAAAAACGATAAATAGTAAGATAGTAGTTTAGTTATTTCAAGGAGTCATAGTTGGGGCTGTTAGGATAATTGTGATAAGTTTAAGATGTAGTAAGATTTCAGGTAGTCATTTAAAGGTATCAACCACTGAGGACTCTCAGTTCTTTTCAACATTTTTTTTACTAGTAAAATAGTACTTTAGCTATTTCAAGGAGTCTTAAGGGGGCTTTACATATACATCGTTAGGACCCGTCACATGGACATACCTGCCTAGCGATGTCGCTGTGGCCGGTGAACCACCTCCTTTCTAAGGGAGAGGTTCGTTCGGCGTCACAGCAACGTCACTAAGCGGCCGCCCAATAGAAGCGGAGGGGCAAAGATGAGCGGGCGGAATATCCCGCCCACCTCCTTCCTTGCTCATTGTGGGCGGCCGCAGGTATGGTGTTGTTTCTTGTTCCTGCGGTGTCACACGTAGCGATGTGTTCTGCTGCAGGAACTACGAACAACCTGGGTCCTCAACAACCAATGATTTTTTGAAAATGAACGACATGTCAACGATGGGCGATTTGGTGAGTATTTTCCATCGTTAAGGGCCGCTCGTTGGTGTCACACGCAATGGCGTCGCTAACGATGCCGTATGTGCGTCACGGAATCCGTGACCCCGGCGATATATCGTTAGATACGTTATTGTGTGTAACGGGGAATTTAGTCAGGGCTTTTAGGATAAGTGTGGCAAGTTTATGATGTATTCTGCAGTGGATGAGCAACCAGTGCAATGGCAATGAAGGCACCAGTTGAATGGTTGGAAAGAAAGATAAGACTAAATAATACATTCAGGATAGATTAGAGAGGGAAAAACGATTAATAGTAAGATAGTGATTTAGTTATTTCAAGGAGTCGTAGTCTGGGCTTTTAGGATAAGTGTGATAAGTTTATGATGTACTCTGAAGCGGGTGAGTAACCAGTGTAATTACAATGGAGGCACCAGTTTAATGGCTGGACAGAAAGATGAGAATGGAAACTGTATATAGCATAGTTTGAAGAGGAAAAACTATTAGTATTAAGTTACCGTAATCAAGGCAATAATGAGTCAGATCTACAATAACAGTTTCTAAGGGAATGATATATTTGGCTTTTCCAGACCAACTATGTTTACGCCATTAACTTAATTTAGTCCACCAATTTAACCTACAATGTGGAAACATTTCAGTGCAATTTTTATGAAATGGATCACATTTTAGACAGGTCACACCATCATGTCAAAAAGATATATAAGTTTATGTGCAAACTGAGTTTTTAGAGCAGAAACTGGAAGGAAACTCTCAAAATCCTTCTTAAAACTCAACATTTTATGAAAACTTTTGGTTCTGCTCAAAAAAATTCAGCAAAAACACTTATAGCCTAAATGACATTAGTGTAAGGCACAAAAGGCAGTTTTAGACATAAATGAAACCAGATTAAGGGCAAATTTATCTCAGATTATGAATCACTGTATTATTCCTTCTCTATTTGCAAAATTTGCATTTGGAAAATGGGAGCATTTTTTGTTTAGGTTATTTAGGTTAGAGCAATCAACTTCAAGAAAGAGGTTTATGTTGCTTTTGGGTTTGGCTGATAGTGTATTACCATTAGAGTTGAGCGCGGTTCGCGGTCCGAGGTTCTACAGTTCGCGGCTCGAGTGATTTTGGGGGCTGTTCTAGATCGAAGTAGAACTCGAGCTTTTTTGCTAAAGCTCGATAGTTCTAGATACGTTCGAGAACGGTTCTAGCAGCAAAAAAACAGCTAATTCCTAGCTGGCTTTCCGCTGTAATAGTGTAAGTCACTCTGTGACTCACACTATTATGACATTTCAGTGTATAGTGTGCGGGAACAGCGCATTCAGATCACTGCTGTATGTATAATGGCGATCGCCATTTTTTTTTTCCTTGTCTTCCTTCCCTAAGCGCGCGCATGTAGTGGGGCGGGCCAGCATGTCAGCCAATCCCAGACACACACACAGCTAAGTGGACTTTTAGCCAGAGAAGCAACTCTGTGATAGGATGTCCATGTCACATGTCCCTGCATTATAAAACCGGACATTTTCCTCCAGCACGCCATTATCTGCCTTCTGCTTCCTTGGTGTCAGACATCACTGGCGCAGCTCCTATCGCCGATACTGCTGTATACGCTCCATACACAGCGCTGGACAGCATAGGGATAGCACTTTCTATCAGTCCTTTTAAGGGTTGATACCGGCAGGGTCAGAGCCATAGATGACAGGTCCGTGAAAACAGAGATTAACAGCTACACAAGATGACAGCGTCTGTGTAGCTATGGTCAGGGATTTCCTCGCTGCATTCCCCATTAGGAGGGATAGAAAGGCAGGCTTCCTTTCCACTACCCAGAGACCCACAACCCTGCCACTGTACACTCCTGCCCTTTGCACACTCAAACTCATTGTTACTAAGCCGTTATACTAGCAAACACTGAGTGAACTTAGTGGCATCCTTAACGTGGCTGTTGGACTGCTGTATTGTCCCACAAGTGCAAAGATATTTGCAGCACCTCTGCCTGCATTGCACACTCAAACTCATTGTTACTAAGCCATTATACTAGCAAACACTGAGTGAACTTAGTGGCCTCCTAAACGTGGCTGTTGGACTGCTTTATCGTCCCACAAGTGCAAAGATATTTGCAGCACCTCTGCCTGCATTGCACACTCAAACTCATTGTTACTAAGCCATTATACTAGCAAACACTGAGTGAACTTAGTGGCATCCTAAACGTGGCTGTTGGACTTCTGTATCGTCCCACAAGTGCAAAGATATTTGCAGCACCTCTGCCTGCATTGCACACTCAAACTCATTGTTACTAAGCCATTATACTGGCAAACACTGGTTGAACTTAGTGGCATCCTAAACGTGGCTATTGGACTGCTGTATCGTCCCACAAGTGTAAAGATATTTGCAGCACCTCTGCCTGCATTGCACACTCAAACTCATTGTTACTAAGCCATTATACTAGCAAACACTGAGTGAACTTAGTGGCATCCTAAAAGTGGCTGTTTGACTGATGTATCGTCCCACAAGTGCAAAGATATTTGCATCACGTCTGCCTGCATTGCACACTCAAACTCATTGTTACTAAGCCATTATACTAGCAAACACTGAGTGAACTTAGAGGCATCCTAAACGTGGCTGTTGGACTTCTGTATCGTCCCTCAAGTGCAAAGATATTTTCAGCACCTCTGACTGCATTGCACACTCAAACTCATTGTTACTAAGCCATTATACTAGCAAACACTGAGTGAACTTAGTGGCATCCTAAACGTGGCTGTTGGACTGCTGTATCTTCCCACAAGTGCAAAGATATTTGCAGCACCTCTGCCTGCATTGCACACTCAAACTCATTGTTACTAAGCCATTATACTAGCAAACACTGAGTGAACTTAGTGGCATCCTAAATGTGGCTGTTGGACTTCTGTATCGTCCCACAAGTGCAAAGATATTTGCAGCACCTCTGCCTGCATTGCACACTCAAACTCATTGTTACTAAGCCATTATACTAGCAATTTATGCTGCCAGTTTAAGGGCCGTAGTTGCATTGTCAGGGATAATTATTCTTTATTATTCTGCTGTTAATAAAGCTAGACCACCGCTGCAATCTACACCACCTCTCAATTTTTACTACCACATTTTAAGTGCACAATCTTGTCGCAATCAACATGAGTGGCAAAATGACAGATGCTGGTGGAAAGGGGAAGAGGCGTGGTGGAAAAGGAAAAAAAGGTTTTGTCCGTGGGGAAGGTGGTAAAGCTCCATTATCATCTGCTGAAGATAGACCATCTACCAGCAAAAGTAAGATGTCTACTACTTACCGTGGACAATCCGATGTGCTCCCTTTTTTACGGACACGAACAACAGGAACAAAGGTAGATGAGGGCCAAAAAAGCCACCTCAACTACCGCATCCAAAAAACACCAGTCCTCTGAGTTGTCATCCCAATCAAACTTGCTTTCTCCCAGCTCTGAAGTCTCCATCAGCCCTGCACAGTATGGTGGAACTGAGATGGCTGAGTCTGCAGAGCTGTTCAGTCACACTATAGCCTGGGAATCAGAGGTCTGCTCCCAAGCTACAGTGAGTACAGACCAGGAAATGGTCTGCAGTGATGCCCAGAACCTTTGTGACTCTGATTCAGGCCGTGAGGACCAAGACTCTGAGCATAATGTTGACCCTTTGTCACAAACTATAACACCTGTGGTTATAGACAATGAGGAACATACTGATGACGATGAGACGCAGATACCAGATTGTGATGACAACTTAAATATTCGGTCAGGGCAAGAAGAGGCTCGGTCTGAGGGTGAGGGGAGTGCAAACACAACACTTGATAAGGAAGTTCTAGATCCCACCTACTGTCAACCCACAGTCAGGCACTCGAGGAGGTCAACAGAGGCGGTGAAGGAGGATGCAACCGACGACGAAGTTACCTTGTGCCTTCCTGGACAGAGTCGGAGCACTGGTAGCACGTCTACAACTGAATCATCAGCCACACTCTGCCTCTGAGCACTAGTCGGGGGGGCTCAGCAGGTCGCATGGCCTCTAAGCCTTGCCTAGCCTGGTCCTTTTTGGACATAGAAAAAGATCGCCCAAATTATGTGATGTGTAAAATTTGTCGTGATTCTGTTAGTAGAGGTCAAAACCTCAGCAGTTTGACAACTTCTTCCATGAATCGTCACATGAATAAATATCATAGGTCCCAGTGGGAAGCTCACTGTGCTGCCATGCGGCCTAGCGGAGTGAATCATCCACCGCCTGCCCCTTCCAGTGCATCCACGCGCTCTTCATCTTCTAGGACTGTGGGGACAGCTGTCACACCTGGTTTTTCACGCACAACTTCCACCACTGTAACCGCAACAGGCAGTTTGCTTGGTAGGTCGTCAGTTGGTTTGGAAGGGGAAACAAGTGCGTGTGTACAGCTCTCTCAGACATCGATAGCACCAACGTTGGATGAAGGCAACATCATGTCTACGCCTGCACTTTCCTCACAAAGGTGCATTTTTCCAGGGACACCCTACTCAACACCGTCTACACACAGCAGCCAGATCTCTGTCCCTCAGATGTGGACAAATAAAAGGCCATTTCCTGCGACCCATGACAAAGCTAAGAGGTTGACTTTATCCCTCTGTAAGCTCTTGGCTACCGAAATGCTGCCTTTCCGCCTGGTGGACACACAGGATTTTAGAGACCTTATGTCTGTCGCTGTGCCCCAGTACCAGATGCCCAGTCGCCGCTACTTCTCTAAGAAAGGTGTGCCCGCGCTACAACAGCATGTCGCACACAACATCACCGCTTCCTTGAGAAACTCTGTGTGTGAACGGGTGCATTTCACCACCGATACTTGGACCAGTAAGCATGGACAGGGACGTTACATGTTGCTGACTGGGCACTGGGTAACTATGGTGATAGATGGTGAAGGGTCTGCTGCACAAGTCTTGCCATCCCCACGACTTGTGTGTCAATCCTCTGTGTGTCCAAGTTCTGCCACTGCTTCTGCCTCCTCCACCTCATCTGGGTCCTCCACCTCCGCCCCAAGCCTGCCTGGTCAGGCCACCAGCGTTCTCACTGCGCAGAAGGAATCACGCACCCCTCATTACTATGCTGGCAGCAGAGCGCAACGTCATCAGGCGGTCTTTAGCTTGACATGTCTTGGGAATAAGAGTCACACAGCTGAGGAGTTGTGGTCAGCTCTGCGGTCCGAGTTTAATAAATGGTTGTCTCCACTCAACCTGCAGCCTGGTAAGGCCATGTGCGACAATGCTGCAAACCTGGGTGCGGCCCTTCGCCTGGGCAAGGTGACACACGTACCTTGTATGGCTCACGTGTTGAACCTTGTTGTCCAGCAATTTTTAACACACTATCCCGGCCTAGATGGCCTTCTGACCAGGGCACGAAAACTGTCTGCTCACTTCCGCCGTTCAAGCGCCGCAGCTGACCGACTTGCATTGCTCCAGAAGTCTTTCGGCCTGCCGGTTCATCGCCTGAAATGTGATGTGCCGACATGCTGGAATTCGACTCTCCACATGTTACAGTGACTGTGGCAGCACCGCCGAGCCCTGGTGCAATACGTCATGACGTATAGCCTGGGCCAACGAGATGCAGAGGTGGGGCAGATCACCCTGATGGAGTGGTCTCAGATCAAGGACCTATGCACCCTTCTGCACAGTTTCGACATGGCGACGAATATGTTTAGCGCTGACAATGCCATTATCAGCATGACAATTCCAGTCATTTACATGCTGGAGCACACGCTAAATACCATTCGGAGTCAGGGGGTTGGACAACAGGAAAGGGAGGAACTATAGGAGGATTCATATGCACAAGACACAACAACATCACCAAGGTCCAGACGTTCATCATCACCAATGCGGCAGGCATGGGACCATGGGGGACAGGGATCAACAAGGGCGCATGGTAGCAGGCGAAATGTTGAGGAAGGTGCAGGAGAACATGAAGAAATGGAGGACGAACTGTCCATGGACATGGAAGACTCAGTGGATGAGGGAGACCTTGGTCAAATTTCAGTTGAAAGAGGTTGGGGGAAGATGTCAGAGGAAGAAAGAACGGTTAGCACCTCTATGCCACAAACACAGCGTGGACTAGGTCCGCATGGCTGTGCAAGACACATGAGTGCTTTCTTGCTGCACTACCTCCAACATGACCCTCGTATTGTCAAAATTAGAAGTGATGATGACTACTGGCTTGCCACACTATTAGATCCCCAGTACAAGTCCAAATTTTGTGACATAATTCCAGCCATAGAAAGGGACGCACGTATGCAGGAGTATCAGCAGAAGCTGTTACTCGATCTTAGCTCGGCTTCTCCACCAAACAACCGTGCAGGTGCAGGGAGTGAATCTCCCAGTTGTAACTTGATAAACATGGGACGGTCTTGTCATCTTCAACAGTCTACCCATACCAGTAGGACTGTATCTGGTGCTGGTAACAGCAATTTTATGGAATCTTTTCATAATTTTTTTAGACCCTCCTTTGCAAGGCCACCAGAGACAACAAGTCTGACACATAGTCAACGGCTGGAGAGGATGATACAGGAGTATCTCCAAATGAACATCGATGCCATGACTTTGCAAATGGAGCCTTGCTCATTTTGGGCTTCAAATCTAGAAAAATGGCCAGAGCTCGCAACTTACGCCTTGGAGATTTTGTTGTGTCCAGCTGCCAGCGTTGTCTCTGAACGTGTATTCAGTGCTGCTGGGTGTGTGCTGACAGATAAGCGCACGCGTCTGTCCAGTGACAATGTGGACAGACTGACGTTCATCAAAATGAACAAGTCATGGATCCAGAAGGAATTTACTACCCCTGTGTCATCCTGGGGAGAGTAAATGCTTGTGGATTTGGAATGTGCTTGATGCAAATCAAAACATCCTGTTTGCAACTAGGGCACAAGTGCTGCCACTGAATGGGTGGGTGTGTGTGTGTGGGGCACAATTTTTGGAAAAAAAGGGAGACTCCGCTTGGTGTAACCCTTGCTTACATTGATTTTTAAAAGGAGCCAAGATGAACAAGTCATGGTTCAGCAAAGACTTTGCTACCTACCCCGGAGTCATCCTGGGGACGGTTAAGTATGGCGTATTTTTGAATGTGCTTGATACAAATCTAGCTGTGAAGTGTACAACTAGGGCACAACTGCTGCCACTGAAGGGGTGGGTGTGTGTGTTGCCCAATTTTTGGAAAAAAGGGAGACTCCGCTTGGAGTCACCTTGCGGTGTTTTACATGATTTTAGAAGGGCATGCCATGCCTATATCTGTGTCTCCTCCTCTTTTTCCTCGTTACGCTCTTTTGTTTTCGCATGAGAATTTGTTCTTGTCCCTTTCCCATGTGGTTGTGTTGTGTTGTGAGTTGTTTGTCACCTTTTGGACACCTTTGAGGGTGTTTTCTAGATGTTTTTATGTGTTTGTGATTGCCTGCCACTGTTTCCTATGTGGTTCGAGTTCGGTTCGTCGAACATTCAACGAACCGAACTCGAACGGGACCTCCGTTCGGCGAACCGACCTCGAGCCGAACCGGGACCGGTTAGCTCATCTCTAATTACCATATAACAATCATAAATCCGAAACTTATTTAATGACTTAAAAAAGAGATACTGGATAAATGCAAATGTTTTTAAAATGAAATGTATACTTTGTAAAAAAAAATTGATTCTGATCTTTTGTGGAGTAGCAACATGTTTGGTTTTTGCTCATCCAATGATTTTGCAATCGAAAAGTTCCAGGGCCCAGAACGTTTTGCCAATAATAAAGCAATTGGAAGCACCGATCTAGATCCCGAGGAGCACAGTCTAGGAATATACAAGGGCTTATTATTAGAATATCTGTGACCCTGTTAATGTGAAATTACGAATTTCAAAAAATGTCAACTCAAAAAGTTAATCCTATGCAAAGTGATTTATTTACTTCTAATCATTTAATATAAAAAGCTGAGTGTATGTATGTATGTGTGTGTGTATGTCCGCTAAAGGAATCTGCACCGTCGCATTTACAATCACAAAATTTTGAACAGACATCCCATGTGACTCAGGGAACATCATAGACTATGTTTTGACAGAAAAATTTAACCCCGCTTTTTCCAGTTACTCTCCATAAAACCTGCCTCCATTAAAGTCAATGAGCTGTGAGCTATAGGTTATTAATAGGAGCGGTAATTGGTTGATATAGGAACAAATTAAATTGTTGGTATAAGAAGCTTATGTGTGAGGTAATAAGATGTCGGTGGAAGACGGATAGCGAGAGACAGAAAGAGACAGACAGAGACAGACAGACGGGGAAAGAGACAAACAGACAGTCAAAGAGACAGACAGAGGCAGATAGACACAGACAGAGAAACAGAAAGGCAGACAGGGAAAGAGACAGGGAAGGAAAGAGAAACAAGTAAAGAGACAGGGAAAGAGACAGAAAAAAGTAAAGAAACGGAGAAAGAGACAAAGACAGACAGGGAAAGAGACAGATGGGGAAAGAGACAGACGGGGTAAGATAACAGATGGGGAAAAAGACAGAGACAAGGAAAGAGACAGAGACAAGGAAAGATACAGAAAGATGGGGAAATAGACAGACGGGGAAAGAGACATATGTGGAATGAGACAGACCTTGAAAGAGACAGACCTGGAACAAGATAGACCTGGAACAAGACAGATCTGGAATGAGACAGACTTGCAATGAGACAGATAGGGAAAGAGACAGACCTGGAACGAGACAGACGTGGAATGAGACAGATGTGAAAGTGACTGACAGACAGATCGAGAAGAGACAGACAGACACAGACAGACACAGAGATAGAGAGAGACAGACACAGAGACAGAGTGAGACAGACAGAGAGACTGATACATAGACAGACAGAGAGACTGATACAGACAGAGACACAGAGACAGACATCAAAGACAGACAGACAGAGACTGGGAGAGAGACAGAGAGACAGTTACTCTCCCGGGCAATGCCAGGTACTACAGCTAGTAATTTAATAAAGATGATTGTATTTATTTATTTCTCCAGTTCCTAAAGAAGATCCAACACCAAATGGCAAAACATGTCCATCAGCATACTGCAAGGACACATTGGAGGAATGTAAGACTGAGAAGGTGATGAACTGCACCGGATCCATGGACAGATGTTATGACTATAGGGGAAAATTGAGGAATCCGGGTGAGAAATTTTTTGCAGCTAAATTTTATTGCTTGAAATGAATCCATAATGAAAAAGACTACTTCAAATAAAGTGTTCATTTACAAATATGTTATATTGATACAGCTGCTGAACACATTTGATACTTTTCAGCCTGTCAAGCCATAATATTGCTGAATTGAACTAATACCATATTTTTTGCTTTATAAGACGTGCTGGATTTTAAGATGCACCCAAAATTTAGAAACGCAAAATAGGAAAAAATAACTTTTAATATGAAAATGACAGTTTGTCTTATGATCCTAGGACGTCTTATAATATCTCATCAGGGGGAGCTCATGAAGGTCACAGGAGCCAGGGTCGGCAGTGCTGCGGGCTCGGAGGAAGGGTTGTCACAGCACAGGAGGGTCAGTGAATTTAATGTGGGTGATATTGCGAGCTCAGAGGTGTTTTGGTCCTGACCGCCATTGATCTGCCGGCAGGCTTTTAGCTCTATTGAATCGCTGTTCACGCGATTGACTTCAACAAAAGTGGCCACAGAGGCGGTATGTGTGCAGATTGACGCAATGGTCTTCAAGAAAATGATTGTGGAGACCAACATGTTAACACGCCGCCTCTGTGGCCATTTTTTTTGAAGGCCATTCCGTCACCTGCCAGCAATTCAATAGCACCCATTGCGACACCCCGAACCCGCAGTCTTGCCGACGCTCCTTACCCGCTCTACTGCAGTAACACCCCTCCTCCGAGCCCTCTGTACCACCGACTCTGCCTCCTATGATCCCTCTCCATCACCGCCACCCCAGTAAGCCATATCTGGATTATCTAAAAAGCTAGAAGGAAAAGCGCGCAATAGGGTCTTACCCGGTAACAAGAAATAAAAATATTAAGGGAATGTGCTCACCTTATTGGGTTTCTTCAGCAAGCGGAGTTAGGCCTAAGACACATGGCATGAAAATCGGACCGAGTGAAATATGATAAAACTTCGCATTCCACTTGGACCACTATCAGACTATGTGCCAGCACCCATGCGTGATTATTTTCTCAGCTCTAATTGGACCGAGAAAACAATTTCAGCAAGTGTGATGCGATCCTTGTTTCTCTCACACTCATTCAACTCTTTGAGGCGAGAGAAAAATCGCACTGCACTCGCATTACACTGGTGTACTGCGAGTGCAGAGTGAGAATGGCAATAGCCAGCAATGGAGGAGATAATGGAAATAAATCTCTCCCTCCTCTCCGCAGCACTGGCCCACCCCTCCTCAGAGCCGGCCTGCCACTCCTCAGAGCTGACCCGCTCCCCGCAGCTGTGGTCCGATCGCATGATCGGACCTCAGTCACAGGGACAATCGCATGATACTCGGCTCCCGTTGTGCTGCCATTGTGAGCCGAGTGTCATGCGAGGATCGCAGTAGTCCCCCGTGTGGCTCCGGCCTTACATGTCAAAACGCATTGAAATTAACCACCTAATATTTTACTTCTCCTGGATGTGTGTCATATATCCAGCAGTGGAGTAACGGTTACACATTTACAGTGTTTCTGAGTGATATTTGGATTAGAAGAAAAACCCTCATTTTCCCTTACGTTTTGGGGGAAAAAGTGTGTCTTATAGTCCAGAAAATGTGTTATATAAAGTTAGAATATGGAAATAAGATATTTTACCTAACAATATCTACTGCTTTGTTTATATAGATGATTCTGTGGACAATTATTCTGTCAAAGGTTGCACTAATAATGTTACCTGCAAATACAACTTCGACAGTGCCATTGCGATGACGGAAATACACAGGGAGAGTCTCATCTGCTAGATTTTCCAGTATGGTCCAAGCATCTTCAATAAGTGAATGAAATAAAGACTCAATTAATCATGCATATTTGATTCTAATGATCTTCCTCTGCTTTACTTTAATGACAAATCATATAGAAGACTGAAAAGTATAACTAGACATGATCAAGTAATTTAGTAACTAATCAAATTATTTTTAATATTCCCTAAAAAAATTTGGATTCACTAGAATCCGATTACTTAACTTAATCATTTTTTTTGAATTCCTGAAAATCGATGGTCAACCAGTTAACAATTTTCTTCCATACCTTTATCCCGATGATGTGAATAATTTTTTGCTGTCTATGCTTTCTTTTATTTTTTATTATCTTCTGTTTTTGGCGTTCTGGATTTCGTGGGCACAAATCACATCATTAATATTATTATTTAAAGGAATCTGTAATCTTGGATAATGTTATTTACTTGCGGATAGACGGTTAATTTGCAGGTGAATGTCAATATAAAGGTGATCGGCCACTGTAATCAAAGCTCTCTTAGGAGAAAGATGATCACAGCAATCCTCCAAAGAGGGGTACCACTTAGATTAGATTAATTCAAGCAAAATTAAGAGGCATAAAATGTAACTTTGAATCTAGTTATATTAAAAGCTTTTTGACAAGCTAATAACCCAAAGCTCACTGGACCGCTGATATCAACAGCTTCAAGTACAAAGTCCAGGGAGCCTATGATATATAACAAAATAAACAAAAAAACACAGCATACATAAAGAAAAATTGAGTATGACAGTCTCACTCAGGGAAGAGACAGTGGTCCCATTAATGAGTGCCAAAAAAATTATCAAACTTAACTCAATATAAGAAAAACCATATAGATTGGGGTGGTCCCCAAAGAGGAATCAAAATGGCTGAATATTAACATCTGGGGATAAAACCAGTTTATTGGTAAGTTTCTTAATTATATGCATTCTATGATTGGTTCTACTATGCCTATATACCCTCTATTTTGCTCGCCCTGGCTCCTCAGTGTTTTATGTGAGCTTGGGCTTATTACCTCTGACCACCTATGTGTTACCAGAGTCCCCTGATGATTCTAGAGAGATGAAACGCGTTGGGACGAGGGCCAGGAACATTGTAGGGGCACTAAGAGAGGGTTAGATGTGGTCTGCCCTTGTAAGGGCGGAAGCTATTGGGGTAACAGACATTATTAGTTTTCCTCAGGGATATTATAGGGCCAGCTGGATGCTGTTAGGACCAGGTGGACGAGCAGACCCAGGAGGTGGATCCACTGGGCTGAACACCTCACCGAGGGCAAGGTGCCCGGTAGCCAGAGCACTACAGGTAGCAGGACAGTCCGTGCAGAGGAGTGGAGGGAAGAAGTCCCTGGGACCACGGGGTCTCTGATGGTAGTCCGGGTGACGGAGCTCAGGTTCGGAGGCCGAGATGACGTCAGGCAGAATCCGGAACCAACGGAGCGAGAAGGTGGGTCACCACAGGGATCAGAGATGGTATGAACTGACGGGATGGCAGACAGTCACCGTTCGGGGTTCGGGTATCGTCAGGACCGGTTGGCGACTCTACGAGAGAGATAGGTAAGTATGGCACAAGACACAAGGAGACCTGACTCCTAGCTTAGCAAACACGAAGAACAGGCCCCGCCCACTTGGAAAGGATCCCCCTATATACCCTGTACCTGATACTTCAATATCCTGTTGGAGGACACTGGCCCTTTAAGAGAAGGTCAATGACCGCGCGCGCGCCCTAATGTGCATGCGCGAGGCCCAGGTGCCAGAAGCCAGAGCAGGGAGCGGTGCACAGGAGGCAGGAGTGCCGGGCTGGATCAGAGTTGCCGCCGGGCGCCGGGAGCGGGGACTGGGCTGCCTGGGGACCGCAGGTGATGGGGCATGGAGGCTGTGGAGCGGGGGACGCGTGGCAGGGGAGCCGGTGAGCAAGGCAGGGGAGCCGGGGAGCATGGCAGGGGAGCCGGGGAGCATCGCCGAGGAGCCGGGGAGCGTGACAGATGCTGTGAGGACCCACAGAGGAAGTTCTGTATACCCCAAGCTGCGATGAATGGGTGAGACCGTTTACAACTCATTCTGTAAATAAGCTTTTATATTAATGGATTCCTCTTTGAGGACCACCTCACACTATATGTTTTTTCTTATATTGAGTTAAGTTTGATAATTTTTTTGGCACTCATTAATGGGACCACTGTCTCTTCCCTGAGTGAGACTATCATACTCAATTTTTCTTTATGTATGTTGTGTTATTTTGTTTATTTTGTTATATATCATAGGCTCCCTGGACATTGTACTTGAAGCTGTTGATATCAGCGGTCCGTGAGCTTTGGGTTATTAGCTTGTCAAAAAGCTTTTAATATAACTAGATTAAAAGTTACATTTCATGCCTCTTAATTTCTCTTGGGAGAAAGCTAAACTTATTTCTTCCCAGGGTCACCGACTATCAGTTGTGCCCACAAGGCTACAGCCACCGATCATAGCACTATGAGTGGTAGCTGTAAGCAAATCCCTGCATTTTAACTGGCAGCGAGCTATGCACTGCTGTACTGCATAGCCAGCTGTCAAGGTCATGGAACACATTGGCCTACAACATTTAATGGGGGCTAAGTAGGTTCATCACTACATTTCTGAACCACTCCCATGCCGGTGACTCGGTATCACTTAGTTTTGTTTCAAAATGGTCTTTCATAATTTCCCTTATTTGTAGACCCACGAAAATTCCTTTGTTGAGCTTGGTCTTGCTGATTTGTAGAAACTTTCTGAGGTATGCAAAACCCTCGCCATCATGATTCACCACATTGACATAGTTCTTTATCAGCCTGAGTTTTATGTAAGGGGGCTAAAGGAAAATTTTGAAAACTTGATAATGAAGCTTTTTGGAAAATAACCCGAGAAGCCCCGAAGCACGGAAATCCCTTAGATTACTCAACCTTGGGAACAAAAACCTGGATCTTTCCATGTTACCAAATTATGAAAACAAAACAACTTCACATTTTAATTAAAATGAAAAACAGTGCAAAATTTTAAGAATCCAAGCACCTGAAAAGCTAAAGTATTTCACGAGGGGCAACATACAGTAGGCTAAATATATTGTAAAAAACAAAGTCATGGAAAAATGGTGCTCAATAGGAATATTCTGATTGCATATTCGGAATCTGCACACAAAAATGCTTTAAGAAAATCCAGCACTACTCATTTAGCTAAATCTTTGTTGACCAGGGACATGCTTACAGCTGTTAGTCAGTGGTGATTGTAGTCAATATGCCTGAAAGCCACCGACTCCCTGGAGGAGTAATGTTAATTTACTTCCAGTATCCAAGCTTTAAGGACAGTGGCCAGGCATCTTTATAACTAGAGATTAGCGAACCTGAGGCTCATAGTTGGAGGCTCGAGGTTCAGAAACCAGGCTCCACAAACAAGGTTCGTGTTTGAGGTGTGAGCACTGTGCGAGCTGTGTTCAGTGTTTGATTGGCTCACATTTGGGGTAAAATCAGCGTGATCAGATGTAGTGTACACACACAAACCCCCCAAAAAAAAAATTTATAAACCCCATTCACTCTGCCCCGGAAGTGTTTTGCTTATGGGCCATTAGCAAAACACTTCCGGGGAAGGGTGGGCGTGGTTTAAAAATTTAATTTTTGAAGGGTTTGTGTGTGTACACTACATCTGATGACACTGATTGAACCCCAAATTTGAGCTAATCAAACACTACACGCAGCTTACACAGGGCAGTGTATCACTCATACCCAATCACAGCGCTACTCGCTTGAGTGGTTCATACTCATCACTTGTTCGAACCTCGAACCTGAACCTTGTTTTTTGGAGCTCAGTTTCCGAACCCTCAATCATCGAACCTCGATCTGCAGGTTCGCTCATCTCTATTTATATCACTGCTTACCTGGAAATTAACCCTATATCTTTACATCAATATGGTTAGCCGATATTACAAGTTTCCTTTGCCCATTTCCTTTATCATTAATGTCAATGATGTGGTTCACTCCCATCAAGATCTGTTTATCATTTGTATCAATGATCTGCCTAGCATCAGATTTAACAGAATGGGGTATTGTTAAGAATGGCAGTAACAGAAGCATGGAAAGAGAAGACAAAAGACAAATGAGAAAAGATGGAACTGATTGGAATATTGATGTTGGATTCCCGTTTGGAGGACCAGCAATATTTATGGTCTACAATGGAAATTGGTGTATGTTAGACACCAAATATTAAAGACCTTTTGTCCAGATGAATACTTATCGTCCCACAAATGGCTCATAATACTAAAAGAAATGGAGTCCTTAATTGCACAGACTGTTGATTTAAAATTTTAATTAAAATGTTAATTTCTGAACCCTTCAATAAATACGCATAAAGCAATGTGTTGTCTCTACATGACTTCAGAATCATAGTAATCTAGGGATCTTGCAATTTTTTACACTGGTTGTTTAGATTCACTCCTTGGTTTTCACTTCTTTGAAAAATTTCATGTGCAAAATCCTCAGTTCAGGCAAAATTGCTGCCCCCATAATAATGCACAGGAATGAGAACAAATCATTATACAATTAGAAAATAAAATTAAATTAGAAAAAAGTTAGACAGCAAAAACACTGACATAATTACAGGTGAAATATTATAATTGTGTCATGTGTATAGGGACAGGCTCAGGGCTAGTTTTACCTTACCATCTGAGATTATGCACTTTAAATGTAATTTCTTTTCTTTGGGCACATTAAGGGTTAATTCTTTTTCTTGTGCAGCAACAGACTTGCTCTTCTGGCAGCAGTTAATCCTTTTGGGCCGGGATATAAGCCCTCTGCTTCCTTGACTTGTTGCTGGTTATTCAATTCAGTTAGGAGCTAGCCTGGGAGCAGAGAGGATGTGGTGGTTGAAGCTGTTGCTGTCTGCTACGGTTTGTGGCAAGTATTTATTTTTGTAATACCTCCTTTCCCTTGTTATCCCTTCCCATATATCCTTGGTTGTTCCTGATACAGGTTTTAGGTGTGTATAAGGTTTTGTTTTACCCCTTTGTGTTTTTCATTGTTACTGTGGTTTGTGGGATCTCATGGTTGGTTCCTGGGTGGTAGGGACTTTGTCATCAGGGCCAGGACAGTAGGCAGGGCCAGATTGGTGGCCTAGACCTCCCTACCTTTAAGCATGTGAGGGTGAGCTCAGGGTCCCCAGTCTTAGGATCTGTATAGGGTTTTCCTGTGTCCCCTGGCCATCTGTTGCACACCAATCCCTGACAAATTGCCCTTCATTAATTGTATATTGAATCTGCAAGAACTACAATAATTTATTAGTGCCAGGTTCTTCCCTATCAGTGCTGTTCCAGTGCCATAATATTGCAGGATGAAAACAAAAGAGAGCACAAAATAGGGCTTTACCAGATAAATGGTGAGTTCGGTAAAATTGAAACCACTCACCTGGCAGGTTTGTAGCAGGCACAACTTCTCTATAAGGTATAATTTAATGGCGGTTGCTGCAGCTCCAAGTGAATACTCTGGAAGGTACTGGAGAAAGAATTGATGTATTGCCGCGCTACCACCAATTCGAAGACGTGTTGATTAATATTAGTCATTTATTTTAGGTCGACGCGTTTCTGGGATTAAGATCTGTCAGCAGGTATATATGTCTGTTCGGCTGTATTCTGTGACACTGTTGTTGATTTACATGCTCCTGAGGAAGGGGACTTGATCCCTGAAACGCGTTGACCTGCAAAACAAATTACTAATATTAATCAACACTTCTTCGCATTGGTGGTAGCGCGGCAATACATCCATTCTTTCTCCAGTACCTTCCATAATAATGTAGGAAGTCTAGTCAGTGACATTGATGTTAATCACATCATGATGTTGTACATTAACCTTATATTTATGAAAGTCAGTAATAGAGACTGAAGATACCCTCGCAGAGGGAGAAGATGCTGAAGACATCGGAGAAGAAAAGGGCTGTAGAGCCTAACCTTCAATTATACTGACAAATTATTTCAAATTGCATTTTCCTTTATAAGTAAGATGGTGAACATTGGTGGACAAGTTCCTCATGCAGCATAAATTTAGCAAATGTAATTGTAAGTGCAATTTCTGAGATTTCAATATCTCACTTATAGAAAACATTTCCAACAAAATAACAGATTCCGTTTATGTGCAATGTGAGCATCTAGTGTTTTGGATTTACACATTTACCATATGTTTTGTTTTAGAAGACACACATAAGATTTAGAGAAAAACATGTAAAAAAAATGGGGTCCGTCTTATTCTCCGGTGGTATCTTATCGGAAAAGGGAATTCCAGCAGTGGTGAAGTGAGGTCACAGGAGGCTGGGGCTGCAGCCGTGAGCTATATCTGTGCTGCCGATTGTTTTATTTATTTATTTTTTACCACCATACTGACCCGCAGACACTTGCATTGCTTTCATTGCCCACCGGCCGTCCTGTGATTGGTTGCATTCAGCTGACACGCTGCTACTCAGTTTGGGGGTGCATCTAGCTGCAACCAATTACACGCACCGGTGGGCAGGCAAAACGATGAATATTGAATTGTCGGCTCCAGAAGGGAAAAGCGTGACCCGGAAGGAGTGTGCCTCCATGACAGCGCCTCGGTGAGTACCCCGCGCTCGCTCCTACCCCCCCATCCCCTCTACAAACATTTTTAATCTCCAGATTCTGGTCCCCATTGACTTATATACAGTGCCTACAAGTAGTATTCAACCCCCTGCAGATTTAGCAGGTTTACACATTCGGAATAACTTGGCATTGTGACATTTGGACTGTAGATCAGCCTGGAAGTGTGAAATGCAGCAAAAAAGAATGTTATTTCTTTTTTTTTTTTTTTTAATTGTGAAAAGTTTATTCAGAGGGTCATTTATTATTCAACCCCTCAAACCACAAGAATTCTGTTTGGTTCCCCTAAAGTATTAAGAAGTATTTCAGGCACAAAGAACAATGAGCTTCACATGTTTGGATTAATTATCTCTTTTTCCAGCCTTTTCTGACTAATTAAGACTCTCCCCAAACTTGTGAACAGCACTCATACTTGGTCAACATGGGAAAGACAAAGGAGCATTCCAAGGCCATCAGAGACAAGATCGTGGAGGGTCACAAGGCTGGCAAGGGGTACAAAACCCATTCCAAGGAGTTGGGCCTACCTGTCTCCACTGTTGGGAGCATCATCCGGAAGCGGAAGGCTTATGGAACTACTGTTAGCCTTCCACGGCCTGGACAGCCTTTGAAAGTTTCCACCCGTGCCGAGGCCAGGCTTGTCCAAAGAGTCAAGGCTAACCCAAGGACAACAAGGAAGGAGCTCCAGGAAGATCTCATGGCAGTGGGGACATTGGTTTCAGTTAATACCATAAGTAACGTACTCCACCGCAATGGTCTCCGTTCCAGACGAGCCTGTAAAGTACCTTTACTTTCAAAGCGTCATGTCAAGGCTCGTCTACAGTTTGCTCATGATCCCTTGGAGGACTCTGAGACAGACTGGTTCAAGGTTCTCTGGTCTGATGAGACCAAGATCGAGATCTTTGGTGCCAAACACACACGTGACGTTTGGATACTGGATGGCACTGCATACGACCCCAAGAATACCATCCCTACAGTCAAGCATGGTAGTGGCAGTGTGGCGCCCCTGACCTGGTCAGGCACCACTGAGTACTGCACCCATGCTGGGACAGTACAAAACAGGTAATCCAGAAGGCTGACCGAGGTGTGACTACACAGGCGCATAGTGATCAGGTCTCACACATTTACCTTTGAGAGGACCCCTGGGGATCCCAGGAGGGGGCGAAGCCTCCATCTCCACTCGAGGGGTGTGGTAGAGAGCCTGGTTGCTAGGTGACGTAGGCAAGAACAGGAGAGGAGGGAAGAGTGAGCCGAAGACAGTTGAGTGGTGAAGTTCAGGGAGGGCAGAAGCAGACCCTGTAGCTCTACACAATTCTGACAACGTACGCGCAGTGACTACCGACGGGGGAGAACGGTCACCTGGTAGTGCTGCCCGAAATCCACACACGGCTAAAGAGAGAGCAACGGAGTGGAAAGTAAGGAGACTGTCAGGGAGATACCAGGCCCAAACGGGTAACAGGTCCCAGTGCAGGGATAGATCCACCTGTCCTTTGCCAAACCTGCATGAGGGGGCACTTTACACCCCCAAGACAACACCACAGAGTCCGAAGCCACGTAGCCAAAGTGAGGGCCCATAGCTCACAGGAGGCAAGCAGCCGGAGTGACCTGGTCCAGGCTACAAGCAAACGGGCCAAAAAGAAGGGGAGAGAGGCACCAGCAACTTCCCTGGGCGACCCCAGCAGGGCTTCAAGCAGGGGTTACCCCAAAACACAACGGGCTAAGGAAGGCGAGTTGGTAGCCACCCTCATAAGTCAGCCTGAAGGACACCTGGTTCCAGCCTGGTTCATCCCAGCTACGCCCGGGTTACTCACCCTGCCACCATCAGTGAGTAAAATCCCTGAAAGACATCCTGCTTGTGCGTGTGAGTCATTCTGCGACTTGTAGTTCCACAAACCTACACGGGACCCTGGGGCATGCCTCACTCTCAGGAGGCTATTACAACTGACTGCACCTACTATCAGCCCCAGGCACCCCTAACCTGCAGTGGCGGTCTTCACTGACCGCAATTCTGAGAGTGGCGTCACGACAATCAAAATAGAGGATTTCCTACCTGTGACGAGATCCAGCCGCGTGGAGTCCCTGAAGGTAATGCACCGCTGCACCGACACCGAACCTCGGGGCCCCACACATCTGGCGTCACGAACAGGATAAGGACTAGACCTGTTCAGACAGGTGACCATGTGCCTGGGCGGTCCGCTTGGAAAATTGGAAGCGCCGCCATATTGCCACCATGAAAAGCGCGCTGAAAAACAACAGCAGCCCGTGCTGGGAGAAGTTACCGCCCACGAAGAGGTGTGGCTACCCAGAGATCCCCTGAAGGGTCCTGGCCTCGCAAGTGATGAGAGCGAAGGCGTTCAGAGACGTCGGGAAAGAAAGGGAGCCAGAAGCCTGCTACTAGAAGAAAAAGACGCAGAGGAAATGGCGTCTGATCGCAGAGACCCAGAACCAGGCTCCGCTGCCTGGTGGTACCGGGAACTTGCCCAGTTTTGCGACCAACTGGAGGCCAGGGTCGTATGGCAGATCAGCGAGGGACGTACGGAGCTTCTGGAGATGGCTGCAGCGGTTCAGGCCTATGAGAGGGGAACCGCACGACGAGTGGCAGACCGAGCGGCGACGACTCAGACCCCGATGATGTTACCGATGGGTGAGTCCTGTGTTGCCCCTGTTAGCGCGAGTGCCCCGACCCCTGCTGCCATGCCCGCGGTCCCTGGAGAGATGCCCAGCGCGGCGACGCTGAATCAGGCCGCAGCCACGCCAGGTGCGGCTCGCCGAGCCCAGGCCGCCGCAACGATGCCCAGCCCGGCCCGCAAAGATCCGGCTGCCACCGCGACCCTCCTCCACGCCGCCGGTGCGGCCCGCCAAGGACCGGCTGCAGCTGCGACGCCAATCCAGGCCGCAGAAGCGCCCAGCCCGGCCCGCACAGATCCCATCGCAGCTGCGACGCCAATCCAGGCCGCAGAAGCGCCCAGCCCGGCCCGCACAGATCCCATCGCAGCTGCAACGCCAATCCAGGCCGCAGAAGCGCCCAGCCCGGCCCGCACAGATCCCATCGCAGCTGCGACGCCAATCCAGGCCGCCGCAGCGATGCCCTGCTCGGCCCGCCAAGACAAGACTGTACAATTATTTACCCCGGCCTGCCAGGTCAGAGCAGACACCGCTCCCCAGCCCAAGGAAGTCCCTGCTAGGAAGTCCCTGCTGGGGGAGGACCCCGAATACTGGAAGATGAAGGCTGATCTAGAGGCCCACTTCCCAAAGGAGATGGTGGACCGGTATCTGCTCCCTCCGCATACTCCCAGGAAGACTCTTGCAACATTCATGCCAAAGGGTCCCCCGCCCTGGCCTGCTGATGAAAATCCATCCCTAGCGCTGCCACAAGAGGAGTGCCCAGAAGAACTAAGGGGGAGGGGAGGCCAGGAAGCTGAGAAGCTGACCCCAGAGCCATCAGCAGTGGATGCAGCACCAGTCCAAGAGCCCGAGATGCTGCCGTACTCCCGCTGGGATGAAGAGGGACCGACATCCTCCGCTGAGGAAGATTTGTCCAGATACCTCACCTGGGAGCCTGCAAGCGGTGAGGTGGCAGCCAGGCAGGACCCAGCCCGCAGGACACGGCGCCGCAGCAGGACAAGGGATCCACCTGCACAGCAGTCTCCCGAGGAGAAGGACGAGGTCCCGGCCAGAGACTTAGAGGAAAAGCGGTCCCTGAGAAGGGCCAAATCGCAGGTCAGAGGCCCACTTTGTCGAGGAGTTGTAGAAGACTTCAATCTAAGGTCTGGATATGGCTTTATAGTAGCACCTGGTGTAAAAGAGGGCATCTTTGTGAACAGAAGGGATGTTAGAGCACATTTACCTAGAGGACATCCAGGAAGAAACCTACAGATAGGAGACCCAGTAGAATTTACAAAGCACCAAGGAGAACGCGGATGGTACGCACTAGATGTCACACCCTGCCCCAGAAATCCCTGCAGTAACCCTGCTGTCTCAACACTACAAGATAAAGAAAGAGAAAAAGAAACAGACACAGAAGAAGAGGAAAGAAAATACAAAGAACTCATTGATGAAACCACTACAGATGATGACGACAGGTGCCACAGCCCTACAGGCCCAAGCCCTGGTGAGGAGGAAGAAGGAGCAAAGTCCATGTAAAGTAAAGTAAGAAGTACAGCAAGTTAAAGTACAGTTTTGCAACGTTTACAAGTTCAAGCATGTGCCCACATGAACTTGTGTGAGAAACCCTTTTGCACTTTAACCAATGAACCTTAAGGCTATGAACTGGCTATAGCCACAAACTCTCGCAGTGTTTATAGTTACCCCAGAGGTACAACCACTACCAGGGAGCACGCCTGTTTATGGGGCCTGGCTCTCCACCACAAAGAGGGTACCTGGTCAGCACCAACTGTGGAGGCCGCCTCTACATCCTGCCAGAAGTGGCTGAAGGCGCGGCTCCACCAGGCCAGGTATACCCTGAAACCACCAGACCATGAAAGCCGCCTCTACATCCTGCCAGAAGTGGCTGAAGGCGCGGCCAACGGGAGAGGCAGATGGGAAGAAAGGTCTGGGGAAGCTGATGGCCCAGACCTGGTTACCAAAAGAAACCGGTGACCTGCCGCCTGAGAGGGTTTAGGGTGGGTTAACGGACTTGTGGGTGGAGGGTGGTGATGTATGGTACCTGTTGGTTTTAAAACGTTTTACCATGTTTTACTGTTTTACGCATTTTAAAATGTTGTCTTGCAGCCCGAGGACGTGCTGGTGATAACTAAGGGGGAATGTGGCGCCCCTGACCTGGTCAGGCACCACTGAGTACTGCACCCATGCTGGGGACAGTACAAAACAGGTAATCCAGAAGGCTGACCGAGGTGTGACTACACAGGCGCATAGTGATCAGGTCTCACACATTTACCTTTGAGAGGACCCCTGGGGATCCCAGGAGGGGGCGAAGCCTCCATCTCCACTCGAGGGGTGTGGTAGAGAGCCTGGTTGCTAGGTGACGTAGGCAAGAACAGGAGAGGAGGGAAGAGTGAGCTGAAGACAGTTGAGTGGTGAAGTTCAGGGAGGGCAGAAGCAGACCCTGTAGCTCTACACAATTCTGACAACGTACGCGCAGTGACTACCGACGGGGGAGAACGGTCACCTGGTAGTGCTGCCCGAAATCCACACACGGCTAAAGAGAGAGCAACGGAGTGGAAAGTAAGGAGACTGTCAGGGAGATACCAGGCCCAAACGGGTAACAGGTCCCAGTGCAGGGATAGATCCACCTGTCCTTTGCCAAACCTGCATGAGGGGGCACTTTACACCCCCAAGACAACACCACAGAGTCCGCAGCCACGTAGCCAAAGTGAGGGCCCATAGCTCACAGGAGGCAAGCAGCCGGAGTGACCTGGTCCAGGCTACAAGCAAACGGGCCAAAAAGAAGGGGAGAGAGGCACCAGCAACTTCCCTGGGCGACCCCAGCAGGGCTTCAAGCAGGGGTTACCCCAAAACACAACGGGCTAAGGAAGGCGAGTTGGTAGCCACCCTCATAAGTCAGCCTGAAGGACACCTGGTTCCAGCCTGGTTCATCCCAGCTACGCCCGGGTTACTCACCCTGCCACCATCAGTGAGTAAAATCCCTGAAAGACATCCTGCTTGTGCGTGTGAGTCATTCTGCGACTTGTAGTTCCACACACCTACACGGGACCCTGGGGCATGCCTCACTCTCAGGAGGCTATTACAACTGACTGCACCTACTATCAGCCCCAGGCACCCCTAACCTGCAGTGGCGGTCTTCACTGACCGCAATTCTGAGAGTGGCGTCACGACAATCAAAATAGAGGATTTCCTACCTGTGACGAGATCCAGCCGCGTGGAGTCCCTGAAGGTAATGCACCGCTGCACCGACACCGAACCTCGGGGCCCCACAGCAGCATCATGCTGTGGGGCTGTTTCTCAGCCAAGGGACCTGGCCATGTGGTCCACATCCATGGGAAGATGGATAGCACGGCCTACCTGGAGATTGTGGCCAAGAACCTCCGCTCCTCCATCAAGGATCTTAAGATGGGTCGTCATTTCACCTTCCAACAAGACAACGACCCAAAGCGCACAGCCAATAAAACCAAGGCCTGGTTCAAGAGGGAAAAAATCAAGGTGTTGCAGTGGCCTAGTCAGTCTCCTGACCTTAACCCAATTGAAAACTTGTGGAAGGAGCTCAAGATTAAAGTCCACATGAGACACCCAAAGAACCTAGATAACTTGGAGAATATCTGCATGGAGGAGTGGGCCAAGATTACTCCAGAGACCTGTGCCGGCCTGATCAGGTCTTATAAAAGACGATTATTAGCTGTAATTGCAAACAAGGGTTATTCCACAAAATATTAAACCTAGGGGTTGAAAAATAATTGACCCACACTTTTATGTTGAAAATTTATTAAAATTTAACTGAGCAGCATAACTTGTTGGTTTGTAAGATTTATGCATCTGTTACTAAATCCTGCTCTTGTTTGAAGTTTGCAGGCTCTAACTTATTTGCATCTTATCAAACCTGCTAAATCTGCAGGGGGTTGAATACTACTTGTAGGCACTGTAGGTACTGGATTCCGGAGCAGATCAGACTCTTTTTAAAATCTGGCAGTGATCCGCCGCTCCCGTTTTTTTGGGAGTTCGATCAGCTCCAATTAGGAATTAATCAGATCAGGGGTTAAATCTATTTAAATCATGAAAATAAAAATGGCATGAAGGATTGGATATTTACTTTTGGCACCCAAAAGGGAAAACACATGGTAAAATGTGGACAAATTAATTAATTCCTCAGGGAAGGCAAATATATCCTCCTGATAAATTTCAAGATACCAATTAAACATTGCACAAAAACAAATAAGACATAACCGTTCTCTTTTGGCAAGATTAAATGTACAGATAGTTTTACGGATTCTTTGTAAGATACGTCATCACTTTATTTCTATATTCCTGCAACCATCAACTTTCCTCAGAGGATAATTACCTGGTAAGAGGAGTGGATTCTTTTGGTGTGCCATGGGTTTTTTGGACTGGATCTCATCCATCCTATAATGCAATGGTTTCTTTACCTTTCCTAAGACTATATATATGGACGCTGTTTGCGGACTTCAGGATTAGGAGAAAGGAATCTGAGAAGCCGCTCATCATCCACAATGAAGAACCTGGTCACTTTGCTGTTCATGATCTTGGCTTTTGTCGTTTCAGGTAAGACCGGTGCAGCCACTTGTCAGCGTATACATACATCCCCGTGAGGAAGAATGTCAGCAGACTTTCCTGTAAAGTTGATCCATCATACTAAACATGCTTATGATAATGTCAAATGGTATCTAAGGGTAATTTTTCTCCCTGTAGAGAGTGAAATACCTCACATGCCAGTGTAAGGAGCCTCATGAGCCATGTAATTCTTCTCTGGGAACTTCAATATGCAAATAGCCTCGTATGAGAAGAAAATGATTTGATCTCTAGTGCCAACTATTGCAAATAGCTGTCCATAAAGTCACTATTGACTCTTTAACTGCCATGCTATAGAACCTCCTGAGTGCAAAGGATGAGATTGGGTTTGGTTCTTTGACAGACATGTCACTTTCCACATGGAAGACTATTATCCATATGGAGACCTGACAAACCAGTCTGGCTGCCAGTGAGGGGACTTATAGCTGCAATGACCCCCTGGGAAATATTCAAATTGTCCCTCCAGTGAGGAAGGAGACAAACTCTAGCGCCACCTATTAGAAGTAGCAATTCAAAAGTCAAAAGTCAAAATTGGCTTTTTAAACAAGCCTTTTCATAAGACTTAGGATTTAATGCCAGATCAGAGTCCCAATTTGCAGACACGGTGTTTCAGGGTGATTGCCCCTCGTCAGTGCAAAGTATGGGTATATGATCTGACTCTCCACAAGAAACTTTATCCCTTAGATACTAGTCTTAAGCCTCACATACAGCCAAATCCGCTCTTAGGTCAGATTAAGTCCTCTTCCTTTCGGTAGAGGCAATTTATAAATGCGAAATGCAAATTCTTCCATAGCGTGACACCTATAAATAGGGTTGGAAATAGAAATCGCGCAAATAGGGTCTTATCTGATTAAAAATTAAAAGGGAAAAACTCAAAGATTCTCATCTCATGTTGTTGTGCAGGTCATAACCACCATAGAAGCCTTTAGGCTGATGCAGAACCCACAATGGAAATAAAAAAAGGGTTAATCTCCTGCGCCGCCACACAGTCAAGACGATGTAGATCACATATGATTTATTAGTCAACACGTTTCAATGCCCCCAAGGCTCCTTCATCAGGACAATCATACACTAAGGGGTACTTTGCACGCGGCAACATCGATAGCCGATGATAGCGATGCCGAGCGCGATAGTACCCGCCCCCGTCGCACATGCGATATCTTGTGATAGCTTCTGTAGCGAACATTATCGCTACAGCAGCTTTACATGCACTTACCTGCCCTGCAACGTCGCTCTGGCCGGTGACCGACCTCCTTCCTAGGGGGGCGGGTCGTGCGGTGTAACAGCGATGTCACACGGCAGGCGGCCAATAGAAGCAGAGGGGCAGAGATGAACGGGACGTAAACATCCCACCCACCTCTTTACTTCCACATTTCCGGTGGAGGCAGGTAAGGAGATGTTCCTCGCTCCTGAGGCTTCATACACAGCGATGTGTGCTGCCGCAGGAACGAGGAACAACATCATATCTCCTATTGGTGCGACATTTTAAAAATGACCGACGCTACACAGATCACCGATTTACGATGCTTTTGCAATGGTTTATCGGCGCATCTAGGCTTTACATGTTGCGACGCCGCTACCGGCGCCGGATGTGCGTCACTTTCGATTTGACCACGACGATATCACAGTAGCGATGTTGCAGCATGCAAAGTACCCCTAAAGGTCTACATCGTCTGGACTGTATGGCGGCACAGGAGATTAACCCTTTCTTCATTTCCATAGTTTGATAGTGTGATGCCTGCTATCATATGGACTGGCACTGGTAGGATCCAGCCAGAGGCAGCGCTAGATTATTCATGTCTCAAGCTTTGGTCCACGGCCGGATGTTCATAATACAATTTCTCTGATACACTGAGTTTACCAGATAAAATTATTCCTGGCTGTTATCATGCTACCAGGCTCTGAATAATGCTGCCTGTGCTATGAGCGTTGGGAATTATTTGGTAAAATATGTGGATTTTCTGTATTTCACTGCCACATGACTTGAAATGGTGACTACTAGACTGCATTTTTCTAAACCATTAAAGAGAATCTGTCAGCAGGTTTTTGCTAGCTCATCTGAGACCAGCATAATGTAGGCAAAGACTCTGAATTCAACTATGTATCACTTAGATTACTGTCTGCAGCAGATCTCAGTGAGTTGTCCCTGCCCACACTAGGCTCTCAATAAAGATTGTACATTGACACAGTGAGGTGTCAATTAAAGGAGGTGGCATGTTGGACTTCACTGCATGTGACATTGTAGTCCAGCAATGATAATCACTAGGTGATAAAGCCATTTGTTTAAATAAGAAACAATACATAGCTTGAAAAGAGAGGCACAGTTGATTTTTGTGTTTTAACCCCTACAGAATGCTGTGCTCAGACTACATAGCACAATCCTGCTGACAGCAAAATTTTGGATTTAAAGGAACGGCCAGTGTCTGTGGGGTGTCAGTTGACTTATGACTGATGATCAGGAGAGATGTCATATGTACTTGTCCAATTTCTGACCCCATTGTTCTCCGCCAGCCAACGTATCAGTCTATGGTTTTCTTATAACAAACACAAAAAGGGATATTGTCCGTGGGGGACTCTGCTAAGATTTCTGATGGCCAAAAGATCTGCCAAAATATCATTCAGCTGACAGCAATCTAATGTGTACGGCCAGCCTTAGTAAGTTTTATTACAGTACATTTCAACAGTTCTATGCAAAAATGAAGTGCAGTTTCTGGGAGATCCTGCACAGTTCTAGTACAGATAGTATAAGTCAAGCCTTTTAACACAAATTGGGAAAGTATATTTAGAAGGACTGGGCTCCAAGTTATAACATTGAATTATGAGAATGAGGGCAAGAGGTGACATCATGTCAAACATTGTGTAAAGACTACACCCTGACAACATTTATGCATACTGGGAGAACCAAGGGGAAACGTAGTCATGGTCACAAAATAGACCAATGGGTCAGGAATTAAATGAGCACAACTTCTTTGCAAAAATATAACAAAGTGTTTATTTAAATAGGTCATAAAGCAAACAAGTGACAAATAATATATAATGACATCAAATACATAAAACAGGGATCAGGCTCATAAGGGTGTCACAGATGAAAAACACATGGGTCCACATCCCATACAGGGGGTATGATTAAAATAACCAATACCATGACCCAAGAAAACCCCAATAAAAAGAGTCAATAATCACCAAAAAGAAACGGATCACATGGTACATCACCAATTAGATTATATAACAAATATTATCATATAAGCCACAGATACGTATGGGACATGATATATCTAGGGGTAGGTCATGGACTACAGTGGTAGTTGAAAGCAAACGGGTAAATGTAAGAAACATCATAGCATAATTATTTACAACCCGTCATGAGCTTACCCTTAATGGTCAGTGGAGCCCAAGAAAAACGTGCCCCGACGCGCACGTTTCGTTGACTTCTTCGGGGGGCCGTGGTGTGATGTGTGGAACACTATACCATGCTTAAATAGCCCGCTTATGCGACCAGCTCGCCAGCCATAGGTCGCGTGCAGGGCGGGGCTCACAACAGAGGTCCGTGTCATCGGGCACTCCCGGAAAAGACGCGAGCACTTCCTGTGTCATCACACAGGATGCGCGCGTCATGCCGTGTGGAGGCCGGCCGACGCGAACATGAATGGAGTGCCACCGCGCACGCGCACCGCTGCCGCAGCCATTTTGGAGATGGGCAAGAGGAAGGGCAAAGTGTAAAGGTAGAAGGACAGTATATATATCCATAAGGTGCACCTATATATAGAGAGATCCATATTCGGCATGTGGATATAGTGAAAGACCACCCATCATATCTGTTAGTATATAGAATGCATAAGCAACAAAGGGTGCACCAACAGCCACGCTCCCTGCATTCATATGGATAAACTCCAGTCACATAAAGCACAAGAAGCCGAACAGATGCTCACAGAGAATGGAAAGGGGTTGTCTCAAAAGACTCACAAACAGGGGGCAAACAGTGCAGAGGCATCCACCACGGGAACCACCTAAGGCAGAGGATGCAACTGCACATGCATAGCCGGTAAAGATACATTCCCCCCTTCCTAATGTGTGCCAATATATCGCCCAGGTATAGAGCCGTGTAGCCTCGAATTACATAGAAGTATACATATAAACATGTGGAGTCCTTTCCTCCATATCCTCTCCCATTGTTCCTTCCTCAATATATCTAGGGGCAGGATGTATAGCCAGTTGGTATTGCAGATCCATACGGGTTCGTACTTCATATATCCAAAAACTGGCATATCCAAAAGTCCCAAAAGGAGATATATAACCCCATCAGATGATAATCCAAAAGACGGAAGATATACAGACGTGGTAAGATGAACCTGTAAAGTTAAAACAGACTATTGACTCCTTTTATTGGGGTTTTCTTGGGTCATGGTATTGGTTATTTTAATCATACCCCCTGTATGGGATGTGGACCCATGTGTTTTTCATCTGTGACACCCTTATGAGCCTGATCCCTGTTTTATGTATTTGATGTCATTATATATTATATGTCACTTTTTTGCCTTATGACCTATTTAAATAAACACTTTGTTATATCTTTGCAAAGAAGTTGTGCCAAGTTATAACATTGTTTCATTAGTTATCTATAAGGTGGTGTGCTTATATTGACCTAAGACTGTCATGCACACTAAGGGGTACTTTGCACACTACGACATTGAAGGTGCGATATCGGTGGGGTCAAATCGAAAGTGATGCACATCCGGCGTCGCTGTCGACATCGGAGTGTGTAAATCGTTTTTTATACGATTAACGAGCGCAAAAGCGTTGAAATCGTATCATCAGTGTAGCGTCGGTCATTTCCATAATTTCGGAAGGACCGATGTTACAATGTTGTTCCTCGTTCTTGCAGCAGCACACATTGCTGTGTATGAAGCCGCAGGAGCGAGGAACATCACCTTACCTGCGTCCCGGCTGCAATGAGGAAGGAAGGAGGTGGGCGGGATGTTTACGTCCCGCTCATCTCCGCCCCTCTGCTTCTATTGGCTGCCTGCCGTGTGACGTCGCTGTGATGCCGCACGACCTGCCCCCTTTGGAAGGAGGCGGTTTGCCGGCCAGAGCGACGTCACAGGGCAGGTGAGTGCGTGTGAAGCTGCCGTAACGATAATGTTCGCTACGGCAGCTATCACAAGATATCACAGCTGCGACGGGGGCAGGGACTATCGCGCTCGGCATAGCTACAATCGGCCTGCGATGTCGTAGTGTGTAAAGTACCCCTAAGTGTTTTATATGGAACCAACTATTAGTGTACATTCCCATGTTCAGGTTTTTTGTAAAGTTCTTTTGCCACTCTTGGCTTTGGGAATGCCTCAAAAAAAATGTAGTGTCTACACACCCTTAAACTTTAATTAATGGAGTCAAACCCAGGTGACAGCTAAACATTGAATTCCTATAAAAAAGAAATTCGTACTCAACATGATTAACATAGTCAAGTGAAAAGGAATCCATTAAAAATTCATTATTTAAAAAGACCTTTGTGTTACGAAAAGGGATGATCGAATACTTCGATTATTCTGCTTCGCGAATATTTTCCAACTACCTTGCCTCTATTCGACTATTCGCGAATATTCGATGCACAATGTAAGTCTATTGGAAACCTGAATAACAACTATTCGGAACTATTTGGGCTTCCCATAGACTTACATTGCGCATCGAATAGTCGAATAGCGGCAAAGTATTCGGAGAATATTCGCAAAGTCGAATAATCGAAGTATTCGATCATCCCTAGTTACGAACTCTCATCATAATAGAACCAAGGTGGTAATGACCAATGTCTTAAGGCTACTTTACACGCTGCGACATCGCTAGCGATCTCAGCACTGTGAAATTTTAGATCGCAAGTGCGATCTTTCGGGATCGCACATAGGTCATTTTACACATGTGCGATCTCGAAAGATCGCACTTGCGAACTAAAATTTCACATTGCTAATGAGATCGCTAGCGAGGTCGCAGCGTGTAAAGTGCCCTTTAGTCTTGTTGGCTTTGATTTAGAAAAACATGACTTTAATGACAACCATAACATTTGCATGTCATGACTTTTTATTATTGATCCCTTACTGGAATGTCACCTTTGTTTTCTAGTCTTTTCTTATAAATGCTATTCGTGCTTGTCCAAACACTCCACAAAATGTAATGAGACTCAACAGACTGAATGCATTGGGGATCGATGTATGACCTGCTCTCAATTATTTTACAATGGTAAGTATGACTCATTTTTTTAATAAAAGTATAATATCACCACCTCAGTTCTGGTTTTCTTATCTCCTTTTATATCTGTAGGTGAAAAGATGTTTAAGTCCATCTATAAAGGTTGTGCTAATGAATCTTTGTGTGGAGCTGAAGGCTCAGACTTAATGGAAAATGTCAAATATCGGTTTTACACGACTTGCTGCACTGGGGAATTATGCAACACTGATACATATAACCGTAAGTGTAAATTTCTTTCAAAATTATTGTAAATGTAAAGGCTATACATTTTCTGTGAAGTTTTGGTATCCAAAATTAAATTTAATGAAATATAGACTAGACACTGTTAAAATAATGTTAGATATTTTAGTGTATATCAGGGCTTTTAGGATAATGGTAAAAAGTTTATTACGTATTCTAAAGTGGGTGGGCAACCAGTGCAATGGCAATGGAGGCATCGGTTTAATGGCTGGAATGAAAGATGAGTATGGCTACTGCATGCAGGATAGATTGGAGAGGGAAAAATGATTAGTAGTAAGAGAGTAGTTAAGTTATTTCAAGGAATCTAAAGCCCGCTACACACGCTTCAATATATCTCACAATCCGTCGTTGGGGTCAAGTTGTAAGTGACGCACATCCGGCATCGTTTGTGAGGTATCTGCGTGTGACAGCTACATGCGATCAGGATTGAACGCAAAACCGTTGATCGCAAACACATCGTATCATTCTCTAGAATTGAGCGTTTTGTTGCACGAACCTAGTGAATTGTAACGTGTGACATCCCTCATACGATTTTGTTGTCTGATGCTATGTGCGCAGGTGTGCGCTCTGCACCGCAGCTTAAAAAAGGTCTGCTTCAGAGCGCAGCTGAAAAGCTGCGTTCTGAAGCGCCTCACAATGTCTGTCATGCACTAATCTCTGTCAGTCCGTCACTATCTCTGTCCCTCACTCTCAGTCCATGTCAGTCTATCCCCCTCTCTCATATACTCACCGATCCCCGATCCCTGGCGCTGCACGGCATTCACACTGCTCCGGCGGCTTTTACTGTTTTGAAAAAGCCGGCCGCCCATTAAACAATTTCGTATTCCCTGCTTTCCCCGCCCACCAGCGCCTATGATTGGTTACAGTGAGACACGCCCCCACTCTGAGTGACAGGTGTCACACTGCACCCAATCACAGCAGCCGGTGGGCGTGTCTATACTGTGTAGTGAAATAAATAATTAAATAATTAAAAAAAACGGCGTGCGGTTCCCCCCATTTTTAAAACCAGCCAGATAAAGCCATACGGCTGAAGGCTGGTATTCTCAGGATGGGGAGCTCCACGTTATGGGGAGCCCCCCACCCTAACAATATCAGCCAACAGCCGCCCAGAATTGCCGCATACATTATATGCGACAGTTCTGGGACTGTACCCGGCTCTTCCCGATTTACCCTGGTGCATTGGCAAATCGGGGTAATAAGGAGTTATTGGCAGCCCATAGCTGCCAATAAGTCCTAGATTAATCATGTCAGGCGTCTATGAGACACCCTCCATGATTAATCTGTAAGTTACAGTAAATAAACACACACACCAGAAAAAAATCCTTTATTAGAAATAAAAACACACACATATACCCTGGTTCACCACTTTAATCAGCCCCAAAAAGCCCTCCTTGTCCGGCGTAATCCAGGATGATCCAGCGTCGCTTCCACCGCAGCTGCATGGAGGTGACCGGAGCCGCAGCAGACACAGCCGCTCCGGTCACCTCCACGCAGCTAATGAAGACAGCCGTGCGATCAGCTGCTGTCACTGAGGTTACCCGCGGCCACCGGTGGATGCAGCGGTGGCCGCGGGTAACCTCAGTGACAGCAGCTAATCGCGCGGCTGTGTTCATTTGCTGTGTGGAGGTGACCGGAGCGGCTGTGTCTGCTGCAGCTCCTGTCACCTCCATGCAGCAGCGCTGGATGCGACGCTGGATCATCCTCGATTACGCCGGACAAGGAGGGCTTTTTGGGGCTGATTAAAGTGGTGAACCAGGGTATATGTGTGTGTTTTTATTTCTAATAAAGGATTTTTTTCTGGTGTGTGTGTTTATTTACTGTAACTTACAGATTAATCATGGAGGGTGTCTCATAGACGCCTGACATGATTAATCTAGGACTTATTGGCAGCTATGGGCTGCCAATAACTCCTTATTACCCCGATTTGCCAACGCACCAGGGTAAATCGGGAAGAGCCGGGTACAGTCCCAGAACTGTCGCATCTAATGTATGCGGCAATTCTGGGCGGCTGTTGGCTGATATTGTTAGGGTGGGGGGCTCCCCATAACGTGGAGCTCCCCATCCTGAGAATACCAGCCTTCAGCCGTATGGCTTTATCTGGCTGGTTTTAAAAATGGGGGGAACCGCACGCCGTTTTTTTTAATTATTTAATTATTTATTTCACTACACAGTATAGACACGCCCACCGGCTGCTGTGATTGGGTGCAGTGTGACACCTGTCACTCAGAGTGGGGGCGTGTCTCACTGTAACCAATCATAGGCGCTGGTGGGCGGGGAAAGCAGGGAATACGAAATTGTTTAATGGGCGGCCGGCTTTTTCAAAACAGTAAAAGCCGCCGGAGCAGTGTGAATGCCGTGCAGCGCCGGAGATCGGGGATTGGTGAGTATATGAGAGAGGGCTGCTAACTTCAGTTACTCAGGAGATTAGCGGTCACCGGTGAGTCTTCACTGGTGACCGCTAATCAGGACGCGACACAGACACAGCCGCAGCATCACAATGAAGTCGGGTGAAGTTCACCCGAGTTCATTCTGACAGTGCGGCTCTGTCTGTGTCTGCTGTCATCTGCCATTCAGCTCTGCTACATGGCTGTCTGTGTCTGCTGTTAGCGGCCATGTAGCAGAGCTGAATGGCAGATGACATAGTAAAAACGCATCCCTACACATTACACACGCTTGGCAAGTCAATAAATAAAAAAAAAAAAAGGTGCTCAATGCATACGTCACAGAACACATGATCTAAAGGATCACACACAAAATTGACCAATTTAACATAGACTACTAACGCTCGTGTGACAGCAAATGAACGACCAACGTGAAATCTCATAGATCCCGTATGCAACCTGGGCGTGTCACATCGCAAATGTGATTGTACAACTAATTGCAACGTGTAAAGTGGGCTTTAGTCAGGACTTTTAGGATAATGGTGAAAAGTTTATTGCGTATTCTGAAGTGGGTAGGCAACCAGTGCAATGGCAATGGAAGCACCAGTTTAATGGCTGGACAGAAACATGCGAATGGATACTGCATGCAGGATAGATTGGAGAGGGTAAAATGATTAATAGTAAGATAGTAATTTAGTTATTTCAAGGAGTCGTAGTTGGGGCTTTTAGGATAAGTGTTATAATTTTAGGATGTATTTTGCAGCAGATGGGCAACCAGTGAAATAGTGTCAGGACCGGGTGGACTGGTAGACCCAGGAGGTGGATCCTCTGGACCGAGCACCCCACCAGGGGGCAGGGTACACGGCAGCCGGAGCACTGGCGTGGCCGGGACGGGAGCCGCGTCCCACAGGGGACGGGAACAACAAAGTCACTGGGGTCACGGAGTTCCTAAGACTGTACGGTATACTGGTACAGGTTCCGGGTAGGAAAGACAAACAGTAGTCCAGGACACGGCACAAGGGGACCTGAGCACCCAGCTCACAAGACAAGGCTTCGAGACACGTTGATCAGGCCCCGCCCACATGGAAAGGCAAGTCTTATATACCCAGCACAGCCCTATGTCATTTCCTGCTTCAGGTGTGCTGGGCCCATAAGACCAGGAGAGTGGGTACGGCCTGGTCCTATACAGAGGCATTAGTCAGAGTCAGACTCCTAAGACCAGGAACAGAACACAGGAGAGCACGAGCGGGGGCGGTAGCCGTGACCGGTGGACACGTGGACAGGATCAGTGGTCACGGAGCGGTGCCGGGATGGTGCGACCGGGTCAGTGGGTAAGGAGCGGTGCTGAGGTATCTGGAGCGTGACAGTACCCCCTCCTCTATGCCCCCCCCTCCGTGCACAGTACCCTAGGGGCACCCCGGATCGAGTCACCGGACCAGGACCTAACGCAAAGGCAGGGAAGGACCGCTGACCCCGTACCGCCTTCTTGGCCGCACGACGCTTAGCCAAAGATCTACCAGCAGTGGCAATGGGGGCAATGGGAAGTGGTGGACAGACAGAAGCAGGACTAGGGTCGTAGACGATCGGATCGGGCATCTCGGACCGGGTACAGGATGGTGTCTCATCCTCAGTAGCGGGGGGGGGGGGGGGGGGGGGGGCGGGGGGGGGGGGGGGGGGGGGTGACATCAAATTCTCAATAGCCAGGGACTATGGGGCGACGCCAGACTGCGTCGTTTCTTCTTCAGGGCTCGGTGGTGCCAAGGACTCAATCGACAGGAGTTGTGGTACGACGCTGGACTGCGTCATCTCCTCTTCTGGTTCCGGTGGCACCACAGGTACAAGAGACAGGAGTTGTGGTACGGCGCTGGACTGCGTCATCACTTCTTCCTCCTGTTGCGACATGACAGGCCCAGGTGACAGGGACCAAGGAACAGGCTGTAGACAGTTATCCTGGCACAAAGGACTCCAACGAGTGATTGCGCCAGAGCGCCAACTGATGTCAGGGTCATGGAGTTGTAGCCAGGGCAGACCCAGCAGGAGCGCGGGAGCCATTCTCGGGATGACATACAAAGCAATAGTCTCAGTGTGCAGAGCACCAACACCGAGTCTTACGGGTTCGGTAGTGTACCGGACGGGTTCATATAGAGGTTTTCCGTCCACGGAGGCGAACCAAAGGGGTTTAGCAAGCGGGATGACCGGTATTTGATAACGTTCCACTGTAGCTTGTAGAATGAAATTACCCGCTGCCCCCGAATTGATGTGAGCCTCTGCCGTAAACCGGACCCTCTAAGTCGTAACTTGGACAGTCAGTGTAACTGGGACTGAGGGGATTCCAGTACCAAGGGTGGCGGTTCCCAGCATCCCTTGGACTCGGAGTCTTCCTGGTCTCTCAGTGCATGAGCGGAGGAGATGTGAACCGCTTCCACAATAGAAACACAGGCCCTAGGCAAGTCGCTCTGCTCGGCGTTGCTCAGCTTGGCTCAGTCGCTCAATTTGCATTGGCTCAGGAGTAGAATCGCAGAACGGCAGTGGCGGGAAAACGGTAGACCTCTGCGGAACGGAGATGTGACGGATTGGTCGCTTCTCCCGGGATACTTCCTTGGTTCGCTCTTGGAAACGGAGGTCAATCCGGGTGGCTATGGATATCAGAGCGTCCAAAGTACGGGGAACGTCACGACCGGCTAATTCGTCCTTAATGCGGCCCGACAGGCCCTCTCAAAAGGCTGCCGTCAATGCCTCGTTGTTCCAGCCTAGCTCGGAGGCAAGCGTGCGAAACTGGATGGCGTACTGGCCCACCGTCAGGGTTCCTTGGCGTAGCCGGAGGAGCAAGGAGGTAACCGCGGTAGTGCGTCCCGGTTCATCAAAGGTACTTCAAAAAGCCTGAAGGAATTCCCGGATGTCGGTCGTCACCGGATCCTCGTTCTCCCACAATGGATTTATCCAGGCCAATGCCTCGCCTTCCAGGTGGGACATCACAAAGGCTATCTTGGCTTGGTCGGAAGCGAAGAGGTGCGGGAGTAATTTGAAGTGCAGCGAGCACTGGTTCAAAAACCCCCGGCAGTTCTTGGGGTCCCCGGCATACCGAGGCAGAGCAGCGAGGCGAAGTTGCGAGGCTGCAGAGACAACAGGTTCGGATCCAGACACAGTTTGCTGCGTGGACTGAGACGAGGCGGCAGTCTATAATGTGTACAACCGGTGGTCCACAGACGTCAGGAACTTCAGTATGCGGTGTAAGGTTTCATGCTGTTGCACCAGTTCCTGGCGTAGTTCAGCCAGCTCAGACATTTGTGCTCCAGCGGGATCCATGGCCTGATCAATCTATCAGGACCGGGAGGACTGGTAGACCCAGGAGGTGGATCCTCTGGACCGAGCACCCCACCGGGGGGCAGGGTACACGGCAGCCGGAGCACTGGCGTGGCCGGGACGGGAGCCGTGTCTCACAAGGGACGGGAAGAACAAAGTCACTGGGGTCACGGAGTTCCTAAGACTGTACGGTATACTGGTACAGGTGCCGGGTAGGAAAGACAAACAGTAGTCCAGGACACGGCACAAGGGGACCTGAGCACCTAGCTCACAAGACAAGGCTTCGAGACACGTTGATCAGGCCCCGCCCACATGGAAAGGCAAGTCTTATATACTCAGCACAGCCCTATGTCATTTCCTGCTTCAGGTGTGCTGGGCCCATAAGACCAGGAGAGTGGGCGCGGCCTGGTCCTACACAGAGGCATTAGTCAGAGTCAGACTCCTAAGACCTGGAACAGAACACAGGAGAGCACGAGCGGGGGCGGTAGCCGTGACCGGTGGACACGTGGACAGGATCAGTGGTAACGGAGCGGTGCCGGGATGGTGCGACCGGGTCAGTGGGTAAGGAGCGGTGCTGAGGTATCGGGAGCGTGACTAATAGCAATGAAGGCATCTGTTTACTGGATGGACAGAAAGATAAGACTAGATACTACATGCAGGATAGATTAGAGAGGGAAAAATGATTAATAGTAAGATAGCAGTTTAGTTAATTCAAGGTGTCTTAGGGCACTGTCACACTTTAGCGATGCTCCAGCGATCCCACCAGCGATATGACCTGGTCAAGATCGCTGGTGCGTCGCTACATGGTCGCTGGTGAGCTGTCAATCAGGCAGATCTCACCAGCGACCAGTGACCAGCCCCCAGCCAGCAGCGACTTGTGGAAGCGACGCTGCACTTCGTAACTAAGGTAAATATCGGGTAGCCGAGAGCTTGGTTACCCGATATTTACCTTTGTTACCAGCGCACACCGCTTAGCGCTGGCTCCCTGCACTACTAGCTAGAGTACACATCAGGTTAATAAGCAAACTGCTTTGCTTATTTACCCGATCTGTACTCCAGCTACGTGTGCATGGAGCAAGGAGCTGACACTGGCAGCCTAAGAGCGGTGGACGCTAGTAACCAAGGTAAATATCGGGTAACCAAGAAAGGGCTTCCCTTGGTTATCTGATATTTACCTTGGTTATAGCTTACCGCAGGCTGCAAGACGCCGGCTCCCTGCTCCCTGCACATTCAGATCATTGCTCTCTCGCTGTCACACACAGCAATGTGTGCTTCACAGCGGTAGAGCAACATCAAAAAAATGAACCAGCACTGTGTGTCACAGCAGGGGCCAGTCAGGGCTTTTAGGATAAGTGTGATAGATTTATGATGTCCTCTGAAGCGGGTGGGCAACCAGTGCAATGGCAACGGAGGCATCAGTTTAATAGCTGGACAAAAAGATGAGAATGGATACTGCATGCAGGATAGATTGGAGAGGGAAAAACAATTAATAGTAAGATAGTAGTTTAGTTATTTCAAGGAGTCTAACGTCTGACCTGGCAGGGATCGCTGGAGTGTTGCTACATGGTTGCTGGTGAGCTGTCAATCAGGCAGATCTCCACAGCGATCAGATATCAGCCACTAGCCACCAGCGACCTGTCTAATGACGCTGTGCTTGGTAACCATAGTACATATCGAGTTACTAAGCAAAGCGCTTTGCTTATAGCTACCGATGTGTATCTTGGTTACGTGTGCAGGGAGCAGGGAGCTGGCTTCTAGAAGCTGCAGACGCTGGTAACCAAGGTAACTATCGGGTAACCAAGCAAAGCGCTTTTCTTGGTTACCCGATGTGTACTTTAGTTACCAGCGTCCGCAGAAGCCGGCTCCCTGCTTCCTGCACATTTAGAATGTTGGCTCCCGCTGTCAAACACAGCGATGTGTGCTTCACAGCGGGGAGAGTAACAACCATAAAATGGTCCAGGACATTCACCAACGACCGGCAACCTCAGGCAGGGGCCAGGTCGTTGCTGGATGTCACACATAGCGACATCGCTAGCAAGATGCTGTTGCGTCACAAAAACCGTGACTCAGCAGCGATGTCGCTAGCGATGTGGCCTTTAGTCAGGGCTTTTAACCCCTTCACGACCATGGACGGAAAGATCCGTCCTTGTGCCCTGGGCCTTAACGACCAAGGACAGATCTTTCCGTCATGGCGGAATCGCGGCACCGGAGCCTCCGGTGACTGCGATCGGTTAATATAAACTGCAGATTCGGGGAGGTGGGGACCTGTACCTGACCTCAGGAGGGGTGGTGCCTCCTACCGGGACCTACGGAGGCTGTGATTGGCTGACGAACGCCGCTCAACCAATCACAGCCACTGTAATGTTCCAGCCACTTAAAGTGACTGAAACATTGAAATCCAGCCCTGGCCAGTGCAGCTATAGCACTGGCCATTGGCTGGAGCTGGGTGACCTCACTGGATCACCCTCCCCCAGCTCCAATAACTCTGATTGGAGAGATCGGCCTTGTGACCGATTTCTCCAATCACAGTGTACCTGTTGCCGGTGACCGCCCCCGTCATCGTCCCTGCAGCATGCCAGCACAGTGAGTGAGTGTACACAGTGCAATGGCAGGGCGACAAGCTCTGGTCCCATGCTGTTATGAGACCGGAGCATGGGACCCGGAAGTTTGCTTCGCTGCCATTGCACTGTATGAAACCGGCCTCCCGATCCGCTGCCGCCGCTGCCCTCCGCCGCGGTCTGCCACCCGCATCCCCACCCCTCGTATCTGCTGCCCGCACCCTCACCCCCACACCTCCCGATCCGCCGCTGCCCTCCGCCGCGATCTGCCACCCGAACCCTCACCCCCACACCTCCCGATCCGCCGCCGCTGCCCTCCGCCGCGATCTGCCACCCGCACTCTCACCCCCACACCTCCCGATCCACCGCCGCTGCCCTCCGCCGCGATCTGCCACCCGCACCCTCACCCCCACACCTCCCGATCCGCCGCCGCTGCCCTCCACCGCGATCTGCCACCCGCACCCTCACCCCCCACACCTCCCGATCCGCTACCCTCCGCCGCGATCTGCCACCCCGCACCCCCACCCCTCGTATCTGCTGCCCGCACACTCACCCCCACACCTCCCGATCCGCCGCCGCCCTCCGCCGCTATCTGCCACCTGCACCCCCACCCCTCGTATCTGCTGCCCGCACACTCACCCCCACACCTCCCGATCTGCCGCCGCCGCCCTCCATCTGCCACAGTGCCACCGGTCCCCCCCGATCTGCTGCCCGGCCCCTTTCCCTCGTGATCGGCTGCTCGTCCCCTCACCACCGTGATGTGCGCTCCCTCCCCTGTCACCGCCGTGATGTGCGCTCCCTCCCCTGTCACCGCCGTGATGTGCGCTCCCTCCCCTGTCACCGCCGTGATGTGCGCTCCCTCCCCTGTCACCGCCGTGATGTGTGCTCCCTCCCCTGTCACCGCCGTGATGTGCGCTCCCTCCCCTGTCACCGCCGTGATGTGCGCTCCCTCCCCTGTCACCGCCGTGATGTGCGCTCCCTCCCCTGTCACCGCCGTGATGTGCGCTCCCTCCCCTGTCACCGCCGTGATGTGCGCTCCCTCCCCTTTCACCGCCGTGATGTGCGCTCCCTCCCCTGTCACCGCCGTGATGTGCGCTCCCTCCCCTGTCACCGCCGTGATGTGCGCTCCCTCCCCTGTCACCACCGTGATGTGCGCTCCCTCCCCTGTCACCGCCGTGGTGTGCGCTCCCTCACCTGTCACCGCCGTGATGTGCGCTCCCTCACCTGTCACCCGCCGTGATCTGCTGTCCGCTCTCCCTCACCTCACCCCCGTGATCTGTGCTCCCTCACCTGTCACCCCCGTGATCTGTGCTCCCTCACCTGTCACCCCTGTGATCTGCTGTCCGCTCTCCCTCACCTCTCCCCCCCCATGATCTGTGCTCTGCTCACCTGTCTCCTCCGTGATCTGCGCTGCGCTCCCTCCCCCACCTCTCACCCTCCCCGATCTGCTGCCTCCTTCATCTCCTGTGATCCAGCTGCCTAGATCCATCCTGTAGGGTAATTATCCCCAATCTCACCTCCCACTCCCCTTCCCACCCATCCCCCCCATCCCCCCCCTCCCCCCATCCTCTGCTGCTCCTGCATCCACTGCGCCCTCTCCCATCCGCCCCCACCCTATCCCAGCCGCCGTCTCACAATCACAGATGCTCCTTTTATATGCCGCTGCCCCCCATCTGCTGCCGCCCCATCTGCCGTCCCCCCCCCATCTGCCGCTGTTTTTTTTTTCTATGCCATGGGGGTCTAGTTTCCAAAATGGGGTCACATGTGGGGGAGCTCTACTGTTTCGGCACCTCAGGTCTCCAAACAGAATGGAATACGCTAATTATCCCAGACAATTTTGCGTTTGAAACGTCAAATGACGCTCCTTGCCTTCCGAGCCCTGCTGTGCGCCCAAACATTTTATTTCCACCACATATGAGGTGTCTGTGTACTCAGGAGAAATTGCACAATACATTTTATGGTGCAATTTTTCCTGATACCCTTGTGAAAAAAAAAGCTGCCTGGTTGAAGTAACAATTTTGTGGTAAAAATTTTTTTTTTTATTTTCACAGCTCAACTCTATTAACTTTTGTGAAGCCCCCAGAGGCTCAAAGTGCTCAATAAACATCTAGATAAATTCCATGAGGGGGTCTAGTTTCCAAAATGGGGTCACATGTGGGGGAGCTCCACTGTTTCGGCACCTCAGGGGCTCTCCAAATGCAACATGGTGCGGCTAACGATTCCAGCTAATTTTCTGTTCAAAAAAGTCAAATGGCGCTCCTTCCCTTCTGTCCTGCCGTGCGCCCAAACAGTGGTTTTTCGCCACATATGAGGTATCTGCGTGTTCAGTAGAAATTGCCCAACAAATTTTGGGGGTTCATTTAATCCTGCTACCCTTGTGAATATGCAATATTTGAGGCTAAATTAACATTTTTGTTGCAAAAAGTAAAATGTTCATTTTTTCCTTCCACATTGCTTTAGTTACTGTGAAGCACCTGAAGGGTTAATAACCTTCTTGAATGTGGTTTTGAGTAGCCTGAGGGGTGCCGTTTTTGGAATGGTGTCACTTTTGGGTGTTTTGTATCAGGTAGACCTTTCAAAATCGCTTCAAATGTGATGTGGTCCCTAAAAAAAGTGGCTTTGTAAATTTTGTTGTAAAAATGAGAAATTGCTCATAAACTTTGAACCCCTATAACTTCCTTAAATTTTTATTTTTTTTTTCCCAAAATTGTTCTGATGTAAAGTAGACATGTGGGAAATGTTATTTATTAATTATTTTGTGTCATATGTCTCGTTGGTTTTAGAGCATAAAAATTCAAAGTTTGAAAATTACAAAATTTTCAAAATTTTCGCGAAATTTCCGTTTTTTTCACAAAGAAACGCAAAAAATTATCGGCCTAAATTTACCACTAACATGAAGCCCAATATGTCACGAAAAAACAATCTCAGAATCACCGGGATCTGCTGAAGCGTTCCAGAGTTATAACCTCATAAAGTGACACTGGTCAGAATTGCAAAAAATGGCCTGGTCTTTAGGGTCAAAATAGGCTTGGGGCTGAAGGGGTTAAGATAAGTGTGATAAGTTGATGATGTAGTAAGATTTCAATTAGCCATTAAAAGGTATCAACCACTGAGGACTCAGTTCTTTAAACAATTTTTTTTGGTAAGATAGTAATTTAGTTATTTCAAGGTGTCTTAAACAGGGCTTTAAGGATAAGTGTAATACATTTATGATATATTCTGAAGCGAATGGGTAACTAACCAGTGCAATGGCAATGGAGGCACCATTTTAATGGCTGGACAAAAAGATTAGAATGGATGCTGCCTGCAGGATAGATTGGAGAAGAAAAATGATTAGTAGTAAATTACAGTAATCAAGGCAATAATGAGTCAGATCTACAGTAACAGCTTCTAAGGGAATGATACATTTGGCATTTCTAGACCAACTATGCTTATGCCATTAACTTAATTTAGTCCACTAGTTTATTCTACAATGTGGGAATATTTCAGTGCAATTTTTATGCATTGGATGACATTTTAGACCACATACTTTTAGATAGGTCACACCACCATGTCAAAAAGACATATAATGCGGGCATCACACGGTACGACATATCGGGCGATATGTCGGTGGGGTCACGTCGTAAGTGATGCACATCCGGCATCGTTTGATATATCGTAGTGTGTGACAGCTACGAGTGACTTTTAGCCAGCAAAAATACTCACCTTATCGTTGCTCGTTGACACGTCACTCAATTTTCAAAAAGTCGTTTCTTCTGTGCTCCGGTTGTTCATCGTTCCCGGAGCAGCACACATCGCTCCGTGTGACACCTCAGGAATGATGAACACAGCTTACCTGCGTCTCGCCGGCAATGCGGAAGGAAGGAGGTGGGCGGGATGTTTACGTCTCGCTCATCTCCGCCCCTCCTCTACTATTGGCCGGCGCTGTGTGATGACGCTGTGACGCCGAACGTCCCTCCCCCTTCAGGAAGAGGATGTTTGCCACCCACAGCGAGGTTGTCAGGGAGGAAAATGCGTGTGACAGGGGGTTAACGACAAATGATGGGGGCGGGTACAATCGCTCGTGCAATCGCACGATAGATCATCCCGTGTGATGCCCGCATTAGTCTATGTGCAAACTGAGTTTTTAGAGTAGAACCTGGGAGGAAACTCTTAAAATCCTCCTTAAAATTCAACATTTTTTGAAAACTTTTTGGTTCTGCTCAAAAAAATAAGCAAAAACACTTATAGCCTAAATGATATTAGTGTAAGGGGTACTTTGCAAGTTGCGACATCGCACCTGCGATATTGTCGGGGTCAAATCGAAAGTGACAAACATCTGGCGCCGGTAGCGATGTCGCAACGTGTAAAGCCTAGGAGAGAAGATGAACGAGCGTGAAACACTCAAAAATCGGTGATCTGTGTCACGTCGTTCATTTTCATAATGTCGGTGCGTCCGCAGGTATGATGTTGTTCCTCGTTCCTGCGGAAGCACACATCGCTGTGTGAGAAGCCGCCGGAGCGAGGAACATCTCCATACCTGCGTCCCGACGGCAATGCGAACGGAAGGAGGTGGGCGGGATGTTACGTCCTGCTCATCTCCGCCCCTCCACTTCTATTGGGTGGCTGCTTAGTGACATCGCTGTGACACCGCATGGACCGCCCCCTTAGAAAGGAGGCGGTTCACCGGTCACAGCGACATTGCTTTGCTAGGCAGGTAAGTAGTGTGACGGGTCCGGGTGATGTTGTGCAACACGGGCAGCGATTTGCCCGTGTCGCACAACCAATGGGGGCGGGAACGTGTAAAGTGGCTTTAAGGCACAAAAGGCTGTTTTAGACATAAATGAAACCAGATTAAGGGCAAATGAATCTTAGATTATTAGATTCCTTCTCTATTTGCAAAATTTGCATTTGGAAAATGGGAACACTTTTTGTTTAAAGGTGAAAATCCTGCACAGATTTAGATACTCTTCTAGGTTAGAGCAATAAACTTAAAGAAAGAGGTTGTGACGACATGGGTTAAAGTTTCTTAAAATCCAGCCAGACAGCATGATAGATCGTCTATAGACGGGGGAGAAGTCCCTCATTGTTTTTACAAGACTCTTGTGGACTCAATGTAATTGTGTTGGCCACTGGAAGCCAAACGTATTGTTCTCCAGACATTTCCAGTAACCATTGTATTGTAGTTGTGTATTGATAATGTAATTACCTTAGTAGCCATTGTCTAGACGGTGACTCCCAGTTTACATGTACACCCTCAGGCTTTCTACCCATATCATTTAAATGAACATTGTCCATGCAGCTTGAAATTCCTCCAATGGGAGAAGCAATCTTGTCCAACCAATCGATGAGGACACAGTGTACCCAAGTGGAAGGTTGTGGCTATAAAAAGGACTTCTTTAAGCCACCAGGGTTTGATGATGGTTGATGGATTCAGTCTAAGCTCTTTGGAGCTGACTGGAGGATCAGGACATCTTATGGCTTCAATCTAGGGACTCCGGTTCCGGTTGGAGACCATATCCACAGCCTAGGGATTTCGACTCCGGCTGCCAGGATTGTAACATCAAACCAGGACTACCTAAGGAGGACACGCAGGTTGGGACAGTTCAGTCACCTGTTAAAGACTTTGCAGACCTCAGACAGCTTGGAACCTGTGAGGCATGGACATTCTAATCCTTGGTGAGCCAGCGGAAGGGTGAGACTCTGTTGCCTGTTACATTTGTGTGTTTTGCTGGTTATGCGTTATGTGCCGTTAATATTTTGGGGATCCAATAAAGTCTAATTAGTGTGGTTCCCTCACCCTGTGTTGTCTGAGTAGTGTTACGCCCACGGTTAAGGAGGCCGGCGTTCAGTTGGGATGAGCCCTGAGCCACGCTGTCTTTGTAAAGGCGGCGGGTTTTAGTGGACGAGAGCGCCCACTGAGCCCCGTGTCTCCACAATTGGTGGCAGCAGTGGGATACTACTCAGCCTGGTTTACCCAGGGGAGCTGCAGTGGACTGGTGTTTTCGGACACCGTCCAGGGCTCAACAACCAGGGAGGCACATAAGCATACCCAGCAGGCCATAGGGGAGGCATTCAGGTTTCGGACGCTGCCATGTCCAACCCCACCAGCTCAGCCATGGGACAAGGACCAGAGAGGAGTTACGACCGCAGCAGTAAATGGATGCTACAGGATCTGTGCCAGATGCGAAAGATTGACTACAGGAACACTGACACTCGGTCAGACTTGATCCGGAAATTAGTCTGTTGGGATGCCCAGAATGATGCAGAGGATGATGAGGACACTGCCGTTGTGGTATCAGAGGAGGTAAACCCTGTATCTCATCCTAGATCCAGTGACAGTCTGGAAACAAACCAAAACCAAGCAGACCGAGTCAAGGAATTGTTTACTGCGTTGGGGCCTGAAGCTTCAAGGGAAGAGAGGGCTGGTGCTCTGCAATTTGTGTTTGGATTTCCAATTTCCTCACCATCAGCACCTACCTCCAGGATAGACCACCACCAAGGAAGTCCTCTTCACTACAGGGATGTGCCAGTGTTTAATGATTCCAGCACTGAGATAGATGAACACTTGCAAAACTTTGAGATGCTAATGCGTATGCACCAGGTGCCCACAGATGAGTGGTCCAAATACCTGTGGACAAGCTTGCCGGTCCGGGCCCAGGAGGCTGTCCGATCACTTGGGCCTCAGGACTGCTTGGACTACGGAATTATTAAGGACACTTTGTTGGCCCTTTTTACCATAACACCCGAGAGACATCGCACTAAGTTCCGGACTATGTCTCGCCAGGGTGTCTCGTACGTCGAATTTGGCAGTCAACTCCGACGACACTGTAATCGCTGGCTCGATGGACGGGCTGCCCACTCCGCTGCTGCCCTCTGTGATGTGATAGTGCTTGAACAGCTGCTGGTGCAGATGGACCCGGAAATCCGAGAATGGGTAGCTGACAGGAAGCCCGACACCCCAGAGCAAGCAGCACGATTGGCTGACGAATTTACAGCCAACCGACCCAGCTGGAGGCCCAATAGGTCTCTCAACCATGGATCCAAGCGACCCCCAGACTCACGTGCTGGACTAACTCGTTACCCCACAGAAGCCCCAACAAGACAAAGGTTTACCAACAGGGTGGGTGACTTGTCTAACCCACGGCGCTGTTATACGTGTGGGCGCCTTGGACACATGGCCAAAGAGTGTCTACAAAACCGGGGCCCCATGCCTGGAGCCCGTCTACCAGTCAACATATGCCGAGATGAACCAAGGAGACCTGAGGAATGCTACTCCCGAGAAACACCAATAGCTGAGGAAGTGGTTTATCCAGTCCACACCCTACGGCAGGCCGGACACCGTACACCAGCTAACCTCCATCCCCACATCCAGACGGTCAAGGTCGGTGATATACAGGCTCAGGGACTTCGAGACTCGGGATCTTCCATCACCCTGGTCAGCCCAGATATTGTTCCCACAGAACATCATTTACCTGGCCGCCAAGTGACCATCATCCTTGCTGGGGGCCAGCGCTCGAACATCCCTCTGGCACGAGTGCAGTTGGACTGGGGAACTGACCAAGGAGAGGTTGAAGTGGGGCTCATGGACGGCCTCCCCACCCCTGTAATTTTGGGAAATGACCTAGGACAAGGACTATCCAGCCAGTTTGTCACCGCCATCACCCGCAGCCAAGCCAAACACCATCCTGGTGCAGGTCTTTCTTCCAGCCCATCAGAGGAGAACCCAACTCCTCAATCTTCAGCCTCCTCATCAGAGCCAACAAATGTGAGTACATCAGACCCAACTGTGGCCATTGATTGGGGGGAGATAGATCGTAAAGAGTTCAGGGAAGCTCAACTGTCAGACCCCACCTTAGAGCTTATCCGTAGTGCGGCCACCCAACCTGGGGGAGGAAATCAGGGGGAGGTATATAGATGGGAAAAAGGCCTCTTATATCGGGAGAAGCCCGCATCCTGCCCAGAAAAACCCTGGACCCGTGTACATCAGCTTGTGGTACCCCAGCAATACCGACCCCAACTGTTGCGTTTAGCTCATGATGTTCCTGCGGCTGGGCACATGGGGACCAAAAAGACTCGGGCCCGCCTGCTGCGTAGTTTTTTCTGGCCAAGGGTCACTCAAGAAGTGCAAAAATACAGAGCCTCTTGCCCAGTGTGTCAGCGTATGGGGGGAGCCCCATGCCGTGCCCCACTTCAACCCATGCCCTTGATAGGAGAACCGTTCCAGAGAGTTGCCATTGATATAGTAGGCCCCTTAGCCATCCCCAGCCGCAGTGGAAAAAGATTCATCCTCACCCTGGTAGACTTTGCCACCCGTTACCCAGAAGCCGTTGCCTTAACCTCCATAGATGCAGAGCACGTGGCTCAAGCTCTACTGGACATCTTTAGCCGGGTAGGGTTTCCACAGGAAGTATTGACTGACCAGGGGGCACAGTTCCAAAGTGAACTGATTCACACCCTGTGGGAAAAACATGGAGTCCGCCCCATGCGCACAACCCCCTACCATCCTTAAACAAATGGATTGTGTGAGCGCTTCAACAAAACGCTCAAACAGCTCATTAGCCGATATGTGGAGTCCGAGGGGGGGGACTGGGAAAAAAACTTGCAGCAGCTCCTTTTTGCTTACCGGGAGGTGCCGCAGGACTCCACTGGGTTCTCTCCCTTTGAATTGCTGTACGGCCGAAAAGTACGAGGGCCCCTAGAGCTGGTACGAGAGAGTTGGGAGGGCACCTTCCCCACAGAAGAGGTTCCCATACTGGACTATGTTCAAAAGTTTAGGGAAAGGATGAGGCACCTCATGGCGTTAGCCCATGGGAATTTAGAAGTGGCTCAGGAAAGGCAAAAACGATGTTACGACCGCACTGCCCGGCCCCGAGAATTTGCCTGTGGACAGAAGGTCCTAGTACTAGTACCGGTGCGGAAAAACAAGCTGCAAGCCATGTGGGCGGGTCCGTTCACCATTACCAAGAAATGTGGCAATACTGACTACACCGTGGCCCTGGATCGAGCAGGTGTTCGTGAGCGTACCTACCACATCAACAGGCTAAAAGCTTATGAGGAACGAGAAGTCACCAATTTAGCAGTTTGCTGTCCAGAGTTAGATGATCCAGAGTTGGACCAGATCCCAGACCTATTAGTGGACTCCAAAAGGGAAATGGGGGTAAAAGATGTATCACTAGGGGAGCAGCTTTGTCCATCACAGAAGCGACAGATATCAGACATACTCGGAACATATGAAACCCTGTTCACAAGTCAGCCTGGTAGAACCCCCCTGGTCCAGCATCATGTCAATACAGGGGCAGCCACCCCACTAAGACAACCCGCCTACCGGGTGACCCCTCCTGTGTTGGCAATGATGAAGGCCGAGGTGGATGACATGTTAAATATGGGAGTCATAGTCCCCTCCCATAGCCCATGGGCTGCCAGTGTGGTATTGGTGCCAAAAAAGGACAAGAGTACTCGTTTCTGTGTGGACTATAGACGGCTCAATGAGGTCACGATTACAGATGCTTACCCCATGCCCCGGGTGGATGAACTACTAGATAGGTTAGGGGGGTCTCGGTTTATATCTACCCTCGATTTGAGCAAGGGATACTGGCAGATCCCACTCACAAAAGTTGCTCAAGAGAAATCGGTCTTCATAACCCCTTTTGGCCTCTTTGAGTTTACCAGCATGCCTTTTGGGATGAAAAACGCCCCAGCCACCTTCCAGAGGATGGTAGACCATTTACTAGAGGGATGTCAGGGGTATGCGCAGGCCTATTTGGATGACATCGCTATCTTCAGCGACACTTGGGAAGAGCATCTTCAGCATGTGTCCCAGGTGCTGCAGAGGGTAGCCAAAGCCCAGCTCACCATCCGACCTGACAAATGCCAAATGGGGATGGCCGAAGTGCTATACCTGGGACATCGGGTGGGAAGTGGGTGCATTCGTCCCGAACCTGCAAAAGTAGAAGCCATTATCCAGTGGCCACGCCCGGTCAATCAAAAACAGGTCCGTGCATTTCTAGGAACCGCAAACTACTATCGAAAGTTTATCCCCAATTACAGTACCATAGCAAAACCGCTCACTGACCTCACAACCAAAAGATATGCCCGTAACCTTATCTGGACCCCAGAATGTGAAACTGCATTCCTCCAATTGAAAGACCGGCTAGCCCAAAGCCCAGTCTTGACTGCTCCTGACTTCCGTCGCAGATTCATTGTCCAAACAGACGCATCGGACACAGGACTAGGAGCTGTACTTAGCCAAGTGGGGGACAACGGTGAGGAACATCCGATAGCTTACCTCTCTCGGAAACTGTTGGACCGAGAGAGGGCTTATGCCACCATAGAAAAAGAATGCCTGGCCATAGTCTGGGCCCTAAAAAAATTGCAGCCCTACCTCTATGGCAATGAGTTCACAGTCCTCACTGACCACAATCCATTGAGTTGGCTAAATCGCACTGCCGGGGACAACGGACGCTTGCTCAGGTGGAGTCTGGCATTACAATCTTACAATTTTTCCATCTCCCATAAACAAGGCAAGAACCATGGAAATGCGGATGGGCTTTCCCGACAAGAGGAGAAGGATGATCGGAAGCCTATTATGTCTGGCTAATATTAAGAAGGGGGAGGAATGTGACGACATGGGTTAAAGTTTCTTAAAATCCAGCCAGACAGCAGGATAGATTGTCTATAGACGGGGGAGAAGTCCCTCATTGTTTTTACAAGACTCTTGTTGACTCAATGTAATTGTGTTGGCCACTGGAAGCCAAACGTATTGTTCTCCAGACATTTCCAGTAACCATTGTATTGTAGTTGTGTATTGATAATGTAATTACCTTAGTAGCCATTGTCTAGACGGTGACTCCCAGTTTACATGTACACCCTCAGGCTTTCTACCCATATCATTTAAATGAACATTGTCCATGCAGCTTGAAATTCCTCCAATGGGAGAAGCAATCTTGTCCAACCAATCGATGAGGACACAGTGTACCCAAGTGGAAGGTTGTGGCTATAAAAAGGACTTCTTTAAGCCACCAGGGTTTGATGATGGTTGATGGATTCAGTCTAAGCTCTTTGGAGCTGACTGGAGGATCAGGACATCTTATGGCTTCAATCTAGGGACTCCGGTTCCGGTTGGAGACCATATCCACAGCCTAGGGATTTCGACTCCGGCTGCCAGGATTGTAACATCAAACCAGGACTACCTAAGGAGGACACGCAGGTTGGGACAGTTCAGTCACCTGTTACAGACTTTGCAGACCTCAGACAGCTTGGAACCTGTGAGGCATGGACATTCTAATCCTTGGTGAGCCAGCGGAAGGGTGAGACTCTGTTGCCTGTTACATTTGTGTGTTTTGCTGGTTATGCGTTATGTGCCGTTAATATTTTGGGGATCCAATAAAGTCTAATTATTGTGGTTCCCTCACCCTGTGTTGTCTGAGTAGTGTTACGCCCACGGTTAAGGAGGCCGGCGTTCAGTTGGGATGAGCCCTGAGCCACGCTGTCTTTGTAAAGGCGGCGGGTTTTAGTGGATGAGAGCGCCCACTGAGCCCCGTGTCTCCACAGAGGTTTATGTTGCTTTTGTGTTTGGCCGAAAGACAGTGTATTACAATATAACAATCATAAATCAGAAACTTATATTTTATGACATTAAAAGGAGATACTGGATGATTGCAAATTTTTTTAAATTTAATTTATACTTTGGAAAAAAAAATTGATTCTGATCTTTTGTGGAGTAGCAACATGTTTTATTATTGCTCATCCAAGGATTTTGCAATTGAAAAGTTCCAGGGCCCAGAAAGTTTGGCCAATGAAAAAGCAATTGGAAGCACCAGCCTAGATCCCAAGGAGCACAGTCTGTGAATACGCAAGGGCGTATTATTAGATTATCTGTGGCCCTGTTAATGTGAAATTGCGAATTTCAAAAAATGTCATCATAATTTATTAAAGATGATTGTATTTATTTATCTCTCCAGTTCCTAATGAAGATCCAACACCAAATGGCAAAACATGTCCATCAGCATACTGCAAGGCCACATTGGAGGAATGTAAAACTGAGAAGGAGATAAACTGCACTGGATCCATGGACAGATGTTATGACTATAGGGGAAAAATGAGGAATCCAGGTGAAAACATTTTCAGCTAAATTTTTTTGCTTGAAATGAATCCATAATGTAAAAAACTACTTCAAATATAGTGTTGATTTAAAAATATGTTACAGCTGCTGAACACATTTGATACTTTGCAGCCTGTCAGGCCATAATATTGCTGAATTGAACTATTACCATATTTTTCGCTTTATTAGACGCGCTGGATTATAAGACGCACCCAAAATTTAGAAGTAGAAAATAGGAAAAATAATTTTTAATATGAAAATGAGGGTGCGTCTTATAATCCTAGGGTGTCTTTTAATATCTCATCAGGGGGAGCAGTGGTGGTGGAGCGGCTCAGAAAAGTCAAAGGAGGCAGAGTTGGTAGTGCTTCAAGCTTAGAGGAGGGTGTGTCGCAGCTCAGGTGGGTCAGTGAATTTAGCATGGCCGATATTGCGAGCTCAGGGGTGTTGCGGTGGTGGCCGCCATTGAATCGCCAGTGCTTGTCGCAATTTACTTCAACAAAGTTGTGGCAGAGGCGGTGTGTGCGCAGATTGATGCAATGGTCATCAAGAAAATGACTGTGGAGACTAATATGCACACATGCCACCTCCACGGCCATTTTCTTGAAGGCCATTGCATCAACTACAGGCGATTCAATAGCACTCGTCGTGACACCCCCAAACCCACAGTGTTGTCGATTTTCCTTAGCCGCTCCACTGTAGTGACACCCCCTCCTCCGAGCCATCTGTATCAACGACCCTGCCTCCTATGATCCCTCTTCACCACCGCCACCCCAGTAAGCCATATCTGGATTGTGTAAAAAGCTGGAGGGAAAAGAGCGCAATAGGGTCTTACCCAGTAACAAGGAATAAAAATAATAGGGGAATGTGCTTACCTTTTTGGGTTTCTTCAGCAAGCGGAGTTACACTTGAAAATGCATAAATTAAACCACCTCGTATTTTACTTCTCCTGGATGTGTGTCGTGTCTCCAGCAGCGCAGTAAAGCAGGCTTTACACGCTACGATATTGTTAATGAATTATCATCGGGGTCATGTTGTTTGTGACGCACATCCGGCGTCATTAACGATATTATAGTGTGCAACAGTTATGTGTGACCTAAAACGATCACAAAAGTGGCAAAAATTGTTTGCTGCGGAAAGGTCGTCCTAAAACAAAAAATCGTTTACCTCTCATTAGCGATGTTGTTTCTCATTCCTGTGGCAGCACACATCGCTATGTGTGACACCGCAGGAAAGAGGAACATCTCCTTACCTGCCTCCACCGGCAATGCGGAAAGAAGAGGTGGGCGGGATGTTTACATCCCACTCATCTCCGCCCCTCCACTTCTATTGGACGGCTGCCGTGTGATGTCGCTGTGACGCCGCACAAACCGCCCCCTTAGAAAGGAAGAAGACGGTTCGCCGGCCAGAGCGACGTCGCCGGACAGGTAAGTTCATGTGACTGGGGTAAGCAAGGTTGTACAGCGATTTGCCCGTGTCGCACAACCAACGGGGGCGGATACAATCACTAGCGAGATCGCAACGTGTAAAGCCCGCTGAAGGGTTCCACATTTACAGTATTCCTGAGTGATATTTCTATTATAAGACAGAACTTTATTTTCCCCCAGTTTTGGGGGAAAAAATTGCATCTTTTAGTCAAGAAAATGTTATGTAAAGTTAAAATATGGAAATAACATATTTTACCTAATAATATCTACTGTTTTGTATCTATAGATGATTCTGTGGACTTATATTCTGTCAAAGGTTGCACTAATAATGTTACCTGCAAATACAACTTCGACAGTGCCATTGCGTTGACGGAAATACACAGGGAGAGTCTGATCTGCTAGACTTTCCATGCTGATCCATGCATCTTCAATAAGTGAACGAATTAAAGAATGAATGAATCATGCACATTTGATTCTAATGATCTTTCTCTGCTCTATTTTAATGACAAATCATATAGAAGACTGAAAACCATAACTAGACATGATCAAGTAATTTAGCAAGTAATCAATTTTTTTGTAATATTCCCTAAAAAAATTATGATGTACTAGATCCAAGCTTTTAGGAAAGTGGCCAGGCATCTTTATAACTAGAGATTAGCGAACCTGAGGCTCTTGGTTCAAGGCTTAAGGTTTGGAAACCGAGCTCCACAAACAAGGTTTGAGTTTCAGGTTCGAGCCCTGTGTGAGCCGTGTGCAGTGTGTGATTGGCTCAAATTTGGGGTAAAATCAGCGTGATCAGATGTAGTGTACACACACAAACCTTCCAAACATTAATTTATAAACGATGTCCACCCTGCCCCGGAAGTGTTCTTCTTATGGTCCAGGGCTGTCCATCACTCATACCCAAGGACAGAGCTGCTCGCTTGAGTGGTTCGTACTCATTACTCGCTCAAACCCAAACCTTGTTTTTTTGGAGCTCGATTTCCGAACCTCAAGCCTCAAACCTCGATCCTCAGGTTCGCTCATCTCTTTTTATAACACTGTATACTTGCAAATTAACCCTATATCTTTACACGAATATGGTAATGCGATATTACAAGTTTCCTTTACCCATTCCCGTTACCATTATTGTCAATGATGTGGTTCACTCCCATCAAGATCTGTTTATCAATAATATCAATAATCTGCCTAGCATCAGATTTAACAGAATGGGGTATTGTTAAGAATGGCAGTAACAGAAGCTTGGAAACAGATGAAGACAGAAGACAAATGAGAAAAGAAGAAGCTGATTGGAAAATTATCGTTGGATTCCCAATTGGGGGACCAGCAATGTTTATGGATTACAGTGGAAATTGGTGTAGGTCAGATGCCAAATATTAAAGACCTTTTGTCCAGATGAATACTTATCGTCCCACAAATGGCTCATAATACGAAAAGAAATGGAGCCCTTAATTGCACAGACTGTTGATTTAAAATTTTAATTAAAATGTAAATTTATGAACTCTTCAATAAATACTTATGAAGCAATGTGTTGTCTCTACATGACTTCAGAATCATAGTAATCTAGGGATCTTGCAATTTTTCACATTGGTTCTTTAGATTCACACCTTGGTTTTGACTGTTTTGAAAAATGTCATGTGCGAAATCCTCAGGTCAGGCAAAATTTTTGCCCCCATAATTATCCACAGGAATGAGAACAAATCATTAGACAATTAGAAAATAAAATTAAAGTAGAAAAAAAGTTTGACAGCAAAAACACTGACATAATTACAGGTGAAATATTATAATTGTGTCATGTGTATAGGGACAGGCTCAGGGCTAGTTTTACCTTACCAACTGAGACCATGCACTTTTAATGTAATTTTTTTTCTTTGGGCACATTAAGGGTTAATTCCTTCTCTGGTGCAGCAGGAGACTTGCTTTTCTGGCAGCAGGTAATCCTTTCAGGCCTGGATATAAGCCCTCTGCTTCCTGGACTTGTTGCTGGTTATTCAATTCAGTTAGGAGCTAGCCTGGGAGTAGAGAGGATGTGGTGGTTGAGGCTGTCTGCTGCGGTTTGTTGCAAGTGTTTGTTTTTGTTCTACCTCCTTTCCCTTGTTATCCCTTCCCGTATATTCTTGGTTTTCCCTGGTGCAGGTTTTAGGTGTGTTTGAGGTTTTCTTTTACGCCTTTGTGTTTTTCATTGTTAGTGGGGTGTTTGAAATCTCCATCCTGGTTGGTCCCCTGGGTGGTGTGGTTGGTGAGGACTTTGTCACCAGGGCCAGGAGATGAGGCAGGGCCAGGTTGAGGGCCGGACCTCTCTACCTCTCTACCTTTAGGGGTATAAGAGTAAGTGCAAGGTCCCCAGTCTTAGCGTCTTTATAGGGTTTCTTGTGTCCCCTGGCCATCTGTTGCGCACCCATCCCTGACAAATTGCCCTTCATTAACTGTGTATTGTACCTACAATAAATACAATAAGGAAGTGAACTAAATACAGTGTGAGAAAACCTAAAGCAGTTATTTTTTTAAGTGATTCTAATTAGATATGATTTATTCAATTCTAAACTTAGCAAGTGTAATCTCCAAAAATCTTTGCTTCTAGCGAATCTAAATTTTTGGCAATTTGCTTTGTAGTTATTGTGGATTCTAAAGGTTCAAAAAAAGGTTTTATAACATTTATACTCAACACAGTCATCCCTTGTCCAGCAGCTCATCCTCTCTTTCTCTGGTCTAGTCTTTTGCTCCCACCATGTCCTACCACTTTAGAGCCTTCTACTAGGTCTCAAAAGGACACAACGTTGACTTACAACATAATCAAGTGCATTGCTCAAGTATATAGAAATATACATCACTCCATCAGTGGCATATTGTGCCTGACTATAGATCCAGACTGTATTAACTGAGACAGAAGAACTCGGCACTCAAAAATATGCATATAATTAGTTAAACGTTAATGTGGTAATGCAATTATAATTAATTAATGTTTCAATCCCACTTTGAGGACCTTTGTCAGAATGTTGCCATTATAGGAGAGGTTCCTAGAGAAAAGCGCAATTGTATCGGCTGTAGTCACTCCGCACACACGACTATGGTGACTTGTCTCCAAGAACCACTGCTTCTAAGACAGTCCATTATGTTCCGATGAAGGTCTGGAATGTGGGACCGAAACATTAATTAATTGCAATTGAATTACCACATTCAATTTTCACTAATTCATTTTTTTTTGAGTGCCAAGTTCTTCTCTGTCAGTGTTATTTCAGTGCTATAATATTGCAGGAAGTCTAGTCAGTGACATAGATGTTAATCACATCATGACGTTGTACATTAACCTTATAACTTATGAAAGTCAGTAAGAGAGACTGAAGATACCCTCGCAGACGGAGAAGATGCTGAAGACATCAGAACAGAAAAGCCCGTGCACTCTCACCTAGAAGGGATCTGCTTATGGCTGGCTGTTTGTGGGCAGAGACTCAAATTGCCAATCAGTGGCTTGCTCCAGTGTTCAGGTCAAGCTCGAATCAGCAACCACCAACAATTTACATTTTACTCAAAAATATACCTATAAAGAGAAAAATAAGAAAAACTGACAATTTTGCCATGCTCTTTTAATTTTTACCAGAACTGTATATATATACATATATACAGTGCCTACAAGTAGTATTCAACCCCCTACAGATTTAGCAGGTTTACACATTCGGAATTAACTTGGCATTGTGACATTTGAACTGTAGATCAGCCTGGAAGTGTGAAATGCACTGCAGCAAAAAAGAATGTTATTTCTTTTTTATTTTTTTTTTTAAATTGAGAAAAGTTTATTCAGAGGGTCATTTATTATTCAACCCCTCAAACCACCAGAATTCTGTTTGGTTCCCCTAAAGTATTATGAAGTATTTTAGGCACAAAGAACAATGAGCTTCACATGTTTGGATTAATTATCTCTTTTTCCAGCCTTTTCTGAATAATTAAGACCCTCCCCAAACTTGTGAACAGCACTCATACATGGTCAACAATGCATTGGAAAGACAAAGGAGCATTCCAAGGCCATCAGAGACAAGATCTTGGAGGGTCACAAGGCTGGCAAGGGGTACAAAATCCTTTCCAAGGAGTTGGGCCTACCTGTCTCCACTGTTGGGAGCATCATCCGGAAGTGGAAGGCTTATGGAACTACTGTTAGCCTTCCACGGCCTGGACAGCCTTTGAAAGTTTCCTCCCGTGCCGAGGCCAGGCTTGTCCGAAGAGTCAAGGCTAACCCAAGGACAACAAGGAAGGAGCTCCGGGAAGATCTCATGGCAGTGGGGACATTGGTTTCAGTCAATATCATAAGTAATGTACTCCACCGCAATGGTCTCCGTTCCAGACGAGCCCGTAAGGTACCTTTACTTTCAAAGCGTCATGTCAAGGCTCGTCTACAGTTTGCTCATGATCACTTGGAGGACTCTGAGACAGACTGGTTCAGGGTTGGTGGTGGCAGCATCATGCTGTGGGGCTGTTTCTCAGCCAAGGGCCCTGGCCATCTGGTCCGCATCCATGGGAAGATGGATAGCACGGCCTACGTGGAGATTTTGGCCAAGAAATTCCGCTCCTCCATCAAGGATCTTAAGATGGGTCGTCATTTCATCTTCCAACAAGACAACGACCCAAAGCACACAGCCAAGAAAACCAAGGCCTGGTTCAAAAGGGAAAAAATCAAGGTGTTGCAGTGGCCTAGTCAGTCTCCTGACCTTAACCCAATTGAAAACTTGTGGAAGGAGCTCAAGATTAAAGTCCACATGAGACACCCAAAGAACCTAGATAACTTGGAGAAAATCTGCATGGAGGAGTGGGCCAAGATAACTCCAGAGATCTGTGCCCGCCTGATCAGGTCTTATAAAAGACGATTATTAGCTGTAATTGCAAACAAGGGTTATTCCACAAAATATTAAACCTAGGGGTTGAATAATAATTAACCCACACTTTTATGTTGAAAATGTATTAAAATTTAACTGAGCAACATAACTTGTTGGTTTGTAAGATTTATGCATCTGTTAATAAATCCTGCTCTTGTTTGAAGTTTGCAGGCTCTAACTTATTTGCATCTTATCAAATCTGCTAAATCTGCAGGGGGTTGAATACTACTTGTAGGCACTGTATATATATATATATTATATTTATATATATATATTTTTATATATATATATATATATATATATATATATATATATATATATATATATATATATATATTTCAAAAAAATCAACAGGCAGCACTCCACTTCTCTTTCAAATAAAATCTTCTTTAATGGCCTATGTCACAGGATGTTTTGGTCAAAGGCCGAGGTCAGCCTTTGACTGAAACGTCCTGTGATATGGGCCATTAACCCCTTCACCCCCGGCCACTAAAACACCCTAATGACCGGGCCATTTTTTGCAATTCTGGCCAGTGTCACTTTGACAGGTTATAACTCTGGAACGCTTCAACGGATCCTGGCGATTCTGACATTGTTTTTTCGTGACATATTGTACTTCATGTCAGTTTTAAATTTAGGCCGATACTTTTTGCGTTTATTTGTGAAAATTTAGGAAATTGTGCGAAAATTTGGAAAATTTCGCAATTTTAAAACTTTGAAAATGTATGCCCATAAATCTGAGAGATATGTCACACAAAATAGTTACTAAATAACATTTCCCACTTGTCAACTTTACATCAGTGCAATTTTCGAAAGAAATCTTTTTTTTTCGTTAGGAAGTTAGAAGGGTTCAAAGTTCATCAGCAATTTCTAATTTTTCCAACAAAATTTACAAAATATTTTTTTTACGGACCACATCACATTTGAAGTGACTTTGAGAGGCCGAGGTGACAGAAAATACCCAAAAGTGACCCCATTCTAAAAACTGCACCCCTCACACTGCTCAAAACCACATCCAAGAAGTTTATTAACCCTTTAGGTGCGTCACAGGAACCAAAGCAATGTTGAAGGAAAAAATGAAAATTTTACTTTTTAACACAAAAATGTTACTTTAGCCATAAAATTTTCATTTTTACAAGGGAGAAAAGAGAAAGTTCACCATACAATTTATTGTGCATTTTCTCCTGAGTACGCTGATACCCCATATGGGGTAAAAATCAATTGTTTGGGTGCACGGCAGAGGTCGAAAGGCAAGGAGCGCCATTTGAATTTTTTAACACAAAATTAGCTGCACTCATTAGCGGACGCCATGTCGGGTTTGAAGACCCCCTGAGGTGCCTAAACAATGGAGCTCCCCCACAAGTGAACCCATTTTGGAAACTAGAGCCCTCAAATATTTTTTCTAGATGTTTGATGAGCACTTTGAACACCTGTGGGCTTCACAGAAGTTTATAACGTTGAGCCGTGAAAAGAAAAAAATTTTTTTTACCACAAAACTGTTGCTTCAACTAGGTAGCTTTTTTTTTCACAAGGGTATCAGGAAAAAATGCACCATAAAACGTATTGTCCATTTTCTCCTGATTACACAGATACCTCACATGTGGTGGAAAGTAATTGTTGGGCGTATGGCGGGGCTCAGAAGAGAAGGGCACCATTTGACAGCAAAATTGATTGGAATCATTAGCGGACGCCATGTCACATTTTTAGACCCCCCCATGGTGCCTAAACAGTGGAGCTCCCCCACAAATTACCCCATTTTGGAACTAGACCCCTCAAGGAATTTATCTAGATGTTTAGTGAGCCCCTTGTACCCACAGGGGCTCCACTGAAAGTTGATAACGTTGAACCGTGAAAATTATTTATTTTTTTTAAATTTTTTTTTTTAATTTTTGCAGCAACAAGGTAGCTTTATTTTTTTCTCTTTTTACAACGGTATCAGGAAAAAATGCACCATAAAACGTATTGTGCAATTTTTCCTGAGTACGCAGATACCTCACATGTGGTGGAAATCAATTGTTTGGGCGCATGGCGTGGGCTCAGAAGACAAGGAACGCCATTTGACTTTTCAAACGCACAGACGCAGTGCACTGATCGGCCGCTGCAGGAGGCACGGTCGGATGAGATACAAAAAGCGCTGGGGATACGGAAAAAAAAAAGTCACGCCAAAAATTGAGCAGGGATGTTGATCCGCGCTCAGCGGGACGCACGGACAGATGCGATACTTTTTTTTTTCGTATCCCCGACGCTTTTTGTATTGCATCAGTCCGTGCGTCCCGCCGAGCGCTGATCAGGGATGCACATAACGGATCGGCATCCCTGCTCAAGTTTTGGCGTGACTTTTTTTTCCGTATCCCCGATGCTTTTTGTCACGCCAAAAATTGAGCAGGGATGCCGATCCATTATGTGCATCCCTGATCAGCGCTCGGCGGGACGCACGGACAGATGCGATATAAAAAGCGTCGGGAATACGGGAAAAAAAGTCCTGCCGAAAACTGACCACGGATGCAGATACGTTATCTGCATCCCTGATCAGCGCTCGGCGGGACGCACGGACGCATGAGGTGTAAAAATAGAAAGGGGATAGAGGAAAAAAAAGAAAAAAAAAAGTTATACTCACAGTACCCAGAGGATTAGCAGGAGGAACAGAAGGCAAGGAACAGCTTTACAGCAGCAGCAGCAGGCAGGAAGTTGGACAGCTCAGCAGAAGACCCAGGAAGAAGGACCCAGCGATGGAGGCAGATGTGATCGGCCGGTGAAGACAGGTAAGAGGACGTCGGGGGGACAGCAGAGGGGGACGGGGACAGCAGAGGGGGACGGGGACAGCAGAGGGGGACAGCAGAGGGGGAGAGCAAGGAGGGAGATACCGGAGGAGCTGCAGAATAGAGATCACGGGGGAGGCCGGCAGATTGGGATGTCGGGGGGCAGACCGGGATGTCGGGGGGCAGACCGGGATGTCTGGGTGCAGATCGGGATGTCTGGGGGCAGATCGGGATGTCTGGGGGCAGATCGGGATGTCTGGGGGCAGGTTGGGATGTCTGGGGGCAGATCGGGATGTCTGGGGGCAGATTGGGATGTCGGGGGGGCAGATCGGGATGTCTGGGGGCAGATTGGGATGTCGGGGGGGCAGATCGGGATGTCGGAGGGCAGATCGGGAGGTGGGGGGGAAGATCGGGATGTGGGGGGGCAGATCGGGGAGACAGGTGGCAGATCGCGGAGGGCAGCGGCGGCGGATCGTGACACTTTTCGGCGGTTTCATACAGTGCAATGGCAGCGCGGCAACTTCCGGGTCCCATGCTCCGGTCTCATAACAGCATGGGACCGGAGCTTGTCGCCCTGCCATTGCACTGTGTGCACTCACTGTGCTGGCGTGCTGCAGGGATGACAAGTGAAGCTGATGGGGGCAGTCACCGGCAACAGGTCCACTGTGATTGGAGAAATCGGTCACAAGGCCGATCTCTCCAATCAGAGCTACTGGAGCTGGGGGAGGGTGATCCAGTGAGGTCACTCAGCTCCAACCAATGGCCAGTGCTACAGCTGCACTGGCCAGGACTGGATTTCAATGTTTCAGTCATTTTAAATGGCTGGAACATTACAGTGGCTGTGATTGGTTGAGCGGCGTTCGTCAGCCAGTCACAGACTCCGTAGGTCCGGGGAGGAGGCACCACCCCTCCTAAGGTCAGGAACAGGTCCCCTCCTCCCCGAATCTGCGGTTTATGTTAACATATTGCAGTCACCGGAGGCTCCGGTGCCGCGATTCCGCCATGACGGAAAGATCCGTCCTTGGTCGTTAAGGCCCAGGGCACAAGGACGGATCTTTCCATCCATGGTCGTGAAGGGGTTAAAGAAGATAATATTTGAAAGAGAAGTGGAGTGCTGCCTTCTGATTTTTTGGAAATATTGAAGGGATGGTAGGATGCTGTTGTGAAGGATTTTGGACCCAATTTATTTTTAAGTGCAGCTCTGAAAATTGTTTCTATACATACATACAGTACAGAACAAAAGTTTGGACACACCTTCTCATTCAAAGAGTTTTCTTTATTTTCATGACTCTGAAAATTGTAGATTCACATTGAAGGCATCAAAACTATGAATTAACACATGTGGAATGAAATACTTACCAAAAAAGTGTGAAACAACTGAAAATATGTCTTATATTCTAGGTTCTTCAAAGTAGCCACCTTTTACTTTCATTACTGCTTTGCACATTCTTGACATTCTCTTGATGAACTTCAAGAGGTAGTCACCAGAAATGGTCTTCCAACAGTCTTAAAGGAGTTCCCAGAGATGCTTAGCACTTGTTGGACCTTTTGCCTTCACTCTGCAGTCCAGCTCAGCCCAAACGATCTCGATTAGGTTCAGGTCTGGTGACTGTGGAGGCCAGGTCATCTGGCGTAGCACACCGTCACTCTCCTTCTTAGTCAAATAGCCCTTTCACAGCCTGGAGGTGTGTTTGGGGTGTTTGTCTGGTTGAAAAATAAATGATAATCCAACTAAACTCAAACCGGATGGAATAGCATGCTGCTGCAAGATGCTGTGGTAGCCATGCTGGTTCAGTATGCCTTCAATTTTTAATAAATACCCAACAGTGTAACCAGCCAAGCACCCCCACACCATCACACCTCCTCCTCCATGCTTCACGGTGGAAACCAGGCATGTAGAGTCTATCCATTCATCTGTTCTGCGTCGCACAAAGACACGGTGGTTGGATCCACAGATTCTCAAATTTGGACTCATCAGACCAAAGCAGAGATTTCCACTGGTCTAATGTCCATTCCTTGAGTTCTTTAGCCCAAACAAGTCTCTTCTGTTTGTTGCCTGTCCTTAGCAGTGGTTTCCTGGCAGCTATTTTACCATGAAGGCCTGCTGCACAAAGTCTCCTCTTAATAGTTGTTCTAGAGATGTGTCTGCTGCTAGAACTCTGTGTGGCATTGACCTGGTCTCTAATTTGAGCTACTGGTAACCTGCGATTTCTAAGGCTGGTGACTCGGATAAACTTACCCTCTGCAGCAGAGGTGACTCTTGGTCTTCCTTTCCTGGGGCAGTCCTCACAAGAGCCAGTTTCTTTATAGCATTTGATGGTTTTTGACACAATTTTTCGGACTGACTGACCTTCATTTCTTAAAGTAATGATGGCCACTCATTTTTCTTTACTTAGCTGATTTTTTCTTGCCATAATACAAATTCTAACAGTCTATTCAGTAGGACTATCAGCTGTGTATCCACCAGACTTCTGCACAACACAACTGATGGTCCCAACCCCATTTATAAGGCAAGAAATCCCACTTATTAAACCTGACAGGGCACATCTGTGAAGTGAAAACCATTTCCGGTGACTCCCTCTAGAAGCTCATCAAGAGAATTCCTAGAGTGTGCAAAGCAGTAATCAAAGCAAAAGGTGGCTACTTTGCAGAACCTAGAAGTGTGTCATCTCATAGTTTTGATGCCTTCAATGGGAATGTGCAATGTCCAGACTCATGAAAATAAAGAAAACTCTTTGAATGGGAAGGTATGTCCAAACGTGTGGTCTGTACTGTATATATATGCAGCCGACCGCTCCTGTCGGGAGAGTTTGCGCCGAGATGCGATACTTCACTTGCACAGTGACAATCAAAGTTCAGTTAACAGGAGTGGACCCTTGATGATTTTATAGTCATGTGACCAGTCTGTAACCAATGAGGTAAAACAACATTCCCCCCAGAGTGGTCACATGGCCATGACATCTTGGAAGGTCTTTTAGTCAGTCCTCTTTACCGAGCGAGCACTGCAATGATCGGACCCGGGAGACAGAGTCTGCATGAGGCATTGTGGGACCTGTAAGTATAATGACATTGATTATTATTAACTATATTCTTCAATTTACAGCCCCGCCCCATCCCATAACTGTAAAGGCCAATCAGGCGAGGCTCCTGATCCCGGCCAACGTGGGTATCGTCCATCACTACTTATGTCAACATTTTTCGAGACCCGTAAAGTTTAACATTTTTGAGATCTGGAGTTGTTTGGTTTTTGTGAACTGAGCTGATGTTTTTACTGACACCATTTTAGGGAAAGTATGATGTTTTTATTGCATTTTATAACAAAGTTGTGGCTGCAAAAAAAAATGTAAATCTGGCGTCTTTTTTTTCCTCATTATACCATTTATCAATCAAATTATTAATTGTGTATTTTGATAGATCAGACTTATGAAAACAATGATACCAAATGTGTATATTTTTTAAATTGCAAAAGGAGTGATTTAAACATTTAATTTTTATTTATCAATTGATTTTTAAACACTTTATTGCCCTTTTTACTTTAGTTGTTAGTCCTGTTAGAGAACTTGAACTTGCAATGATCTGATTGCTTGTACTATACATATCAATGCATTTGCACTGCTATGTATAGCAAATATCATGGTTTTCCATAAATGCCAGCTAAACACTGGCTTTTAGAGGAAAACCCTCATGACAAGCATGAGGGTCTTCAGCAGAATCTCGGCTGCTATGGCAAGACATCAGCACCCCATGATAACATTATAGGTGCGCCACTAGGCGCATAGAATGACATCCTTCCTGTTGGTGCACACTAAATGGAAAATTAAAGAATACAGACATATATTTTTAGCTGATTAAAGAGGACCAGCCAATAGGATTTTCCTATCTAATATATAAAGCTGAATGTGTGTGTGTGTGTGTGTGTGTGTGTGTGTCCGGGATTGGCATCTGCACCGTCGCAGATACAGCCACAAAATTTTGCACACTCACACGTCTGGACCCCGAGAGCGTCATAGGCTATGTTTTGAGGGGAAATTTTAACCTCGCGCTTTACAGTTATTCGCCAAAAAACATGCCTCCATTAAAGCGAATGGAGCTGGGAGCCTCAGTGCAGCCAGAACTTCAGAAGAATGCGCAGCCACGCCCTTATATGGAATGTTGGCATGTCACAATGCAGCCAGGGAAAGAGACAGACACAGACAGGGAAAGAGGCAGACACAGACAGGGTAAGAAACAGACATAGGGTAAGAGACAGACACAAAGAGACAGACTGACACGGAAAGGGACAGACAGACAAAGAGACAGAGACAGACACAGGGAAATAGACAGGGAAAGAAAGGGAAAGAGACAGACAGGGCAAGAGACAGGCAAAGACAGGTAAAGAGACAAAGAGACAGACACAGGGAAAGAGACAGAGGAAAAGAGGGAAAGAGACAGACAGGGAAAGAGAGGGAAAGAGACAGACAGGGAAAGAGACATACAGGGAAAGTTACAGAGATAGATATCACATAAATCAAATAGAAAACCGGTTTTAAAAGCCGCGCTAAAAACCACACATGCTGTAGATAAAGAGATTTCCTTTATTTCACAGTTCTACGCGTTTCAGAGACATCTCCGTCTCCTTCCTCAGGAAAAGAAATCATCAGATATGATTTATTTTCCTGAGGAAGGAGACGGAGATGTCTCTGAAACGCGTAGAACTGTGAAATAAAGGAAATCTCTTTATCTACAGCATCTGTGGTTTTTAGCGTGGCATTTAAAACCGGTTTTCTATTTGATTTATATGATAACCTGCTTTCCAGGGCCACTGCTAAACCACATAAAACCACTCACATGCGATCATAGGGGGTTGTGACTGGCACAACCCTACCAGGTGAGTGTATCTCTTTCTGTTCTGTCTCTCTACCCTCATACCGAGTAAGACCCTATTGCGCTTTTTCCCCCCTACAGCTTTACAGAGATAGATAGACAGACAGGAAAAGAGATAGACAAACAGGGAAGGAGATTGAGACAGACGGAGAAAGAGACAGAGACAGTCAGAGACAGACAGGGAAAGAGACAGACAGACAAAGAGATAGAGAGAGAGACAGAGAGATATATACAGAGGGGGAGACAGACAGAGAATGTGAGAGAAACAGAGAGATGGTTACTATTCCTGGAATTAATACATTCTATTTATACATTCTATCCCGGGAATGTTAATACATTCTATTTTGTTAACAACAGTTATTAACCCGGGTAGTACAGCTAGTATAATTTAAAGTCAGTGCTATACTGGCACTATCATGCTGATTCTATACATACCTTTAGTTGTGAGATCGGATGTATAGTTTCTGAAATACAGGCAAGTACATTTTGTGAAGTTCACTGCTACTTGACTGATAGATGCAACAGAATATCTAATAGGTGGGCAGGATTTTGCTAGTTATTCCCACTTCTGTCTGCCTAGAGGGGGAGAAAGGAGGGAGGAGGGACAGGAGGAAGGACAGGCAGGCAGACGCGTGCAGCAATATCTAGCAAAATCCAACTCAACTACTAGATATTCTGCTGCACCTATCAATCAAGTAACAAGGAATTTCACAAATTTTACTTGCCTGTATTTCAGAAACTATACATCCGATCTCACAACTAAAGGTATATATAGAATCAGCATGACTGCACCAGTATAGCACTGGCTTTGGTTTATATAGGAAAATCCTAGTGGCAGGTCCTCTTTAAAGAGCTAAGAAATATATAGATATTCTTTCATTTTCCCCAACGTGCCTACACAAAAAATTGGTGCTTTGTATCAAAAATATAAAATTCTAGCCCCTATATTTATTATGAATTAATCAGACCAGGGATTAAATATATTTAAATCATGGAAATAAAAATGGCATAAAGGGATGGATATTTTCTTTTGGCACCTAAAAGGGAAAACACATGGTAAAATCTTATGTGGACAAATTAAATAATTCCACCTAAAACTTCCTCAGGGAAGGCAAATATATCCTCCTGATAAATTTCAAGATACCAATTAAACATTGCACAAAAACAAATAAGAAACAACCTTTCTGTTTTGGCAAGATAAATGGACAGATAGTCTTATGGATTCTTTGTACGATGCGTCATCACTTTATTGCTATATTCCTGCAACCATCAACTTTCCTCAGAAGACAATTACCTGGTAAGAGGAGTGGATTCTTTTGGTGTGCCGTGGGTTTTTTGGACTGGATCTCCTCCATCCTATGATGCAATGGTTTCTTTACCTTTCCAAAGACTATATATATGATCGCTGTGTGCAGACTTCAGGATTAGGAGAAGAGAATCTGAGAACCCACCCATCGTCCACAATGAAGAACCTGGTCACTTTGCTGTTCATGATCTTGGCTTTTGTCATCTCAGGTAAGACCGGTGAAGCCACTTGTCAGCGTATACACACATCACACTGAGGAAGCATGTCAGCAGACTTTCCTGTAAAGTTCCTCCATCATACTAAACATACTTATGATAATGTGAAAAGGTATCTAAGGGTAATTTTTCTCCTTGTGGAAAGTGAAATACCTGACATGCCAGTGTAAGGAGGCTCATGAGCCATGTAATTCTTCTCTGGGAAATGTAATATGCAAATTTTCTCTTATGAGAAGAAAATGATTTGACCTCTAGTGCCTACTATTGCAAATAGCAGTCCTTAAGGTCACTATCGACCCTTTAACTGCCATGCTATAGAACCTCCTGAGTGCAACCGTACCTCCTGAGTGCAAGGGATGAGATTTGGTTTGGTTCTTTGACACGCATGTCACTCTCCACATGGAAGACTATTCTCCTTACGGAGACCTGACAAACCAGTCTGGCTGCCAGTGAGGGGACTTATAGCTGCAATGGCCCTCTGGGAAATATACTAATTGACCCTCCAGTGAGGAAGGAGACAAACTCTAGCGCCACCTATTAGAAGTAGCAATTCAAAAGTCAAAAGTCAAAATTGGCTTTTTAAACAAGCCTTTTCATAAGACTTAGGATTTAATTCCAGATCAGAATCCCAATTTGCAGACACGGTGATTCAGGGTGATTGTCCCTCGTCAGCGCAAAGTATCGGTATCTGATCTGACTCTCCACAAGAAACTTTATCACTTAGATCCTAGTCTTAAGCCTCACATACAGCCAAATCAGCTCTTAGGTCAGATTAAGTCCTCTTCCTTTCTGTAGAGGCAATTTATAAATGCGAAATGCAAATTCTTCCATGGCGTAATACCCATAATTAGGGCTGTAAAAAGAAATCGTGCAAAAAGGGTCTTATCCAATTAAAAATTAAAAGGGAAAAACTCAAAGATTCTCACCTCATGTTGTTGTGCAGGTCATAACCATAGAAGCCTTTAGTCTGATGCAGAACCCACAATGTGTCCGCCACCACACAGTCCAGATGATGTAGATCAAATATGATTTATTGGTCAGCACATTTCAAAGTCCTCAAAGTCTCCTTCATCAGGACAATCATATACTAAAGGTCTACACCATCTGGTCTGTATGGTGGCGCAGGAGATGAACCCTTTCTTCATTTCCATAGTTTGATGCCTGTTATCACCAAGACTTGCACTGGTAGAGTCAAGCCAGGAATGGCACTAGATTATTCATGTCTCAAGCTTTGGTCCACGGCCGTATGTTCATGATACAATTTCTCTGATTCACTAAGCTTACCGGATACAATCATTCATGGTTGTCATCATGCTGCCCGTGCTATGAGCATTGGGAATCATTTGATAGGTTCCCTTTAAATCCCATGAAGTAGTATCATAATTAAAGTTGAGCGAGTATCTAACTATTCATACTTGCTAAACTCATAACGAGTACTGTCTAATATTTGCGTATTTATTCCGAATAGCATGTGGAATGCAAGTCAATGGGGAAAAACTCACAAAGTAATGAGTAACCCAAATGCCGTACTATTCGTGAGAGTAGCGAATAGTGTGGAATTCGGGTAACTCGTTACAATGTGATTATTCCCCATTGACTTGCATTACATATACTATTCGAAATGAATATGTGAGTAGTAAACATTATTCGTTATGAGTACAGCTAGTGCGGATACTTAGGTACTCACTCAACTCTAAAAATCATACCAAGCTTATCTGTAAGTAAAAAAGTATTTACAAACAAATATGAGCCACTTATCATAATCATAGACACTAGCGGGCCTAGAATACAAGTCACTATGAAAATAAAGGGGCAATGAAAAATGTGAAAAATGGTAGAATCTTGTTTCCTCTGATTATGGAAATAAATAAATCCCAATTAATATTTTTCCTGGGTTCCTCTTTCTGATTGTTTCTATATAATGTAATGGATTATCTCTGTTCCAGTAATTTCCCATAAATGTCATTATTGTGAATCCCGCAATTCTAAAACATGTGAAGAGTCGGAGACAGAATGTCTTGGAAATCGATGTATGACCGCCTCCCAATATATTAATATTAGTAAGCATGACTTTTCATTATTTATCAAAACTGAAATATCTCGATCTTATATCCAGTTCTGAGATGTCTATTTACTTATTTTGTAGATGGAACGGAGATTCATGAAATATATAAAGGATGTGCCAATGAATCTTTGTGTGGAATTAATGGCTCATTAGTAGTGGGAAATACTCCATATCAATTTTCTGCACGTTGTTGCACTGGGGACTTTTGCAACAATCAAGTATTTGAACGTAAGTGTCATAATGGTCACTAACATAATTTACTGGTGAAAAATCTTAAATTTTACGAACATCATGTGTTCTGCAACTAAAGATGAGCAAATATCTCAAATCTGGCTTGTAATTTGTCATTACGAAATAGTAAAATAGAACTCATCTATGAAGAAACATGGCTCATCAAAATATGGAAATGGATAATGAGGTAACACTCTATCGGACCTTTGAGTAAAGGCTGCTTTACACGCTGCGATATTGTTACCGATATCGCTAGCGTGCGTACCCGCCCCCATCGGTTGTGTGACATGGGAAAATCGCTGCCCGTGACGCACAACATCGCTCAGACCCGTCACACTACTTACTTGCCTAGCGACGTCGCTGTGACCGAAGAACCGCCTCCTTTCTAAGGGGGCGGTTCGTTCGGTGTCACAGCGACGTCACTAAGCGGGCGCCCAATAGAAGTGGAGGGGCGGAGATGAGCAGGACGTAACATCCCGCCGACCTCCTTCCTTCCTCATTGCCGGTGGCCGCAGGTAAGGTGACGTTTCTCGTTCCCGCGGTGTCACATGTAGCTATTTGTGCTGCCGCAGGAAAGGCGAACTACATCGTACAAGCAGCAGCAACGATAATTGGGAATAGGGGAGCATGTCACCGATTAGCCATTTTGCACGTTTTGCGACGATGCAAAATCGCTCATAGGTGTCACACGCAACGACATCGCTAACGCGGCCGGATGTGCATCACAAATTCCGTGACCCCAACGAGATCACTTGAGTGATGTCATAGCGTGTAAAGCGTCCTTAAGGCAAATAAAAATTGTATCCGGCATCCGCAAATAAAAATCACACTTTGATTGAATCGGTATAAAACATGATAAAATCATAGATAAACCAGTCTACGCATTTTGGGCAAAGCATGATGTAATGAACTGTTATGACCTTGTATGCACATGTGCAAAACCCTACTGTATTTCCTTGTTTCCTCCAATTCTGACCTGATCATGTCCGGGGTTAACTTTCCTCTGCCTCGTTCCTTCTCCCGGCATGCTATATTTTGGCACTGCAACCTTTGTGCAGTGCCTGTTATAGTCTATGCCTTTGGCGTGTGTAGCTGGCTCTGATGAGTTCCTGATCTGTCCTACCGCATCCCTCTGATTCCCTACCTGTGTCTGTTTACCTACTCCCAAGCTGTCCTTCCTACCTTATCTCCTTGTGTACTTTGACTCCCTGGTAACAACATACGCTCCAGCCCTGACCCGATTCTGTCTCTCCCCTCTGACATCTCCATGACTGACAGGATCTTGACCTTGTTACTTGTTTTTGACTATGTGTTTTGATTGCTCCTCTGTACTTTGTTTGACCTTTAGTATTTGTCTTGTCTGATTCTTCTATTGCCGCCTTGTGGTGACTTCACTGTACTACTCCGGGGCAGGTTTATTCTGCTCTTTCTCCACTCTGTTGCCATCTAGTGGAGTTTGTGTTGCATTTCCTCAGAACACCCAGTTGGGTACAGTTGGACACATACGTTGGCATCACCATAGATAAAAGTCCTGGCCTAACATGAGAGGCCCAAGGATTTCAGCAGCGCAGCGGCAATCAGAATGTAATTTGACAGCTGTCAATGAAAAGCAGTGGAGTGAGCAGTAAGGTGAGTATAAGGTTTTTTTTTCATAACTTTTTGATGGTACTTTACATGTCAGAAAAATGGCTGCAAGTAGTTGCCTTCTCTCTGAATTCCCATGGAAATGAATTACAAAAAGAATCTGCATTTTGGTAAATGCAAGTTTTAGAAAATTTTGAGTAGGAATTTTTGTAAAATTTATAACAGTTTGATGGCTTTTTCTATATCTCTATTGTTAATATGTAATTTATGATGGCCTCTCATCATCCAAATTCACAGCAAAATGTCTTCTGCATTCCCTGCTTGTCCTTTATGCAAGTTATAACTGGCCCTTCTGAATAGATTTGCTATAACCTCTGACTAGTGAATGGACGAACCTGAACTGTGAAGTTCGGAGTTCGTACCAAACACATAGTGTTTGTGCACATGAGCCCAAACATGAGCTTTCCTGGGAACCTCATGTTACAGTTCCGGTCCAGTTCGGGTCCAGGGGCTGTAAAAAAAGCACGTTAGTAAAAAACATTATGATTTTTCTTACAGGTCCCGCGACGCGACCTGTAGACTCTGTCTCCCGGCTGCTTCTGCTTCCCTGACATCCCCACGAACACGGCTGAAAACAGTGATGAGCAATGCAATGATTACCCCCAGAAGTTAACTGGACCTTCCATGACGTCATCACCATGTGACCGGTCTGTAAGCCAATTTCTGTACAACATTCACACTAGACTGGTCACATGGCTATGACATAATGGAAGGTCCTGTAAGTCAGTGGTAGTTAACCAGGGGCACAGCAATGATCAACCCGGAAGCAGAAGTGGCCAGGAGACAGCAGCTGAGTGGGTCTGCAGGACGTGTCGCAGGACTTGTAAGTATAATGACAATGTTTATTAATAACTATATTCTTTATTTTACAGACCCCCCCGCCCCATCCCATAACTGTAAAGTCCAAGTTCAGGGTTTAGACGCAAGTTTGTGTTATCTCAGAACCTGATCTAGAACTTTACAAAACATCAGAGGCTTCGCCCATCACTACCTCTGACGTGATAATTCAACGGCAATATGGTGATATCCGCTCTGCCGTCCCTTGGTCATATGTGACTTCTATGGCTGATACAAACATCTGCACCAATTTTGCCGATTGGTGCGAATCAAAATATAAATTGTTTAAATCCACCAAACTTTCTACAGAAATATCTCTTTTATTGGCTAAGCTAAAAAATTAAATTTGCAGGCTTTCAGAGCTCAAAGGCCTTCATTAGGCTCATTAAAAAAAAAAATAATTAAATGTTTTTTAATTTTTTTTAATTCACCTGATGAAGAAGCCCGTAAAGGTGGCAAATCTAAATTTTCTGGTTAGCCAATAAAGGTATGACTTTTAAAATTGTTTTGTCTTTGTAAGCATAAAAGAATTAAGAGATTTTCCTGGCTAACTCGTTACGATAATATAACTTTTGATTGTAAATCAAAAATGTTACACAAATTTGATTTGCATTGAATGGATTCATGCTTATTAGGGATGATCGAATACGGCAAATTTTCTGCAACGTGCATATTCGCCAAATAGGTAACTGCTATTTAACTATTTGCGAATATTCAATGCGCAATTTAAGTCTATGGGAAACCCGAATAGTTGACGAATAGCAACTATTCGGGCTTCCCATAGACTTACATTGCGCATCAAATATTCACATAGTGGCAACCTAATCGTCAGATATTTGCGAAGCCAAATATTGCTGAATATTTGTGATATTCGATCATCCTTAATACTTACCTAATAATATGTTTACTTCACCATAAGTCAACTTGACTGTTTAATTGTAATAATAATTGTGTTCATATCTTTATCATCGTCAGTAGTAGTAGATAAGGAAATTTTTGCCGTAAACTTGACAGTACAGTACAGACCAAAAGTTTGGACACACCTCCTCATTCAAAGAATTTTCTTTATTCTCAGGACTCTGAAAATTGTAGATTCACAAAGAAGGCATAAAAACTATGAATTAAAACATGTGGAATGACATACTTAAAAAAGTGTGAAACAACTGAAAATATGTCTTATATTCTAGGCTCTTCAAAGTAGCCACCTTTTGCTTTGATTACTGCTCTGCACACTCTTGGCATTCTCTTGATGAGCTTCAAGAGGTAGTCACTGGAAATGGTTTTCCAACAGTCTTGAAGGAGTTCCCAGAGATGCTTAGCACTTGTTGGCCCTTTTGCCTTCACTCTGCGGTCCAGCTCACCCCAAACCATCTCGATTGGGTTCAGGTCTGGTGACTGTGGAGGCCAGGTCATCTGGCGTAGCACTCCATCACTCTCCTTCTTAGTCAAATAGCCCTTGCACAGTCTGGAGGTGTGTTTGGGGTCATTGTCCTGTTGAAAAATAAATGATGGTCCATCTAAATGCAAACCGGATGGAATAGCACGCCGCTGCAAGATGCTGTGGTAGCCATGCTGGTTCTGTATGCCTTCAATCTTGAATAAATCCCCAACAGTGTCACCAGCAAAGCACCTCCACACCATCACACCTCCTTCTGCATGCTTCACGGTGGGAACCAGCCATGTAGAGTCAATCCGTTCACCTTTTCTGCGTCGCACAAAGACACGGTGGTTGGATCCAAAGATGTCAAATTTGGACTCATCAGACCAAAGCACAAATTTCCAGTTGTCTAATGTCCATTCCTTGTGTTCTTAGCTCAAAGAAGTATCCTCTGCTTGTTGCCTGTCCTTAGCAGTGGTTTCCTAGCAGCTATTTTACCATGAAGGCCTGCTGCACAAAGTCTCCTCTTAGCAGTTGTTCTAGAGATGAGAAGGTGTGTCCAAACTTTTGTATAAATAAATAAATATATTATATATTTATAAATATATAAATATTTTTTTAGGTAGTAATTGTGTTTATTTCTCTAGTTCCTGCAGAAAATAAAACGGAAAATGGTGTAAAATGTCTATCTGCTTTCTGTATTGGCACTTTGGAGGAATGTAAGACTGGAAAGGAAATGACCTGCACCGGATCCATGAACAGATGTTTTGAGTTTAGGGCTACAGTGATGAATCCAGGTATGAAAATCTATAGTTGTATACATTTATTGTAGCCAAATTGTCTTTTTGCTCCAAAGAACCCCCCCCCCCCCCCCCCCCCCCCCCCACCCCCCCCCCTAAAAAAAAAAATATATATTAACTTTGTACTCTACATGGACTGAAATGAAATATTTTACAGTGTTGTGTATTTAGCTAATATGCAAAGGATGATCAATTAAAAGCTTTGAGTTTCTATTAATATTGTGTTAAATCTATATAGAATTTATTTAAGTTTTATTATTGAATGATGTCTGTTGTTTTTGTGTCTACAGATGGAACATATGCAAATTATTCTGCCAAAGGTTGTATTAATGATGACGCCTGCCGAAACAACATTGAAAGCAAGCTTGGTTTTCAAGATATACATGAGGTGTACATAAAGTGTTAGGGGTACTTTACACGCTGCAACATCACTACTGATATATCGTCAGGGTCACGTCGTTAGTGACGCAGATCCGGCGCCGGTAGCAACATCGCAGCGTGTGACACCAATGAGCGACGATCAACGAGCGCAAAAATGTGAAAAATCGTTGCTTGTTGACATGTCGTTCATTTCCTTAATATCGTTGCTGCTGCAGGTACGATGTTGTTCGTTGTTCCTGCGGCACCACACATCGCTATATGTGACACCGCAGGTACGACAAACATCTCCTTACCTGCGTCCACCGGCAATGCGGAAGGAAGGAGGTGGGCGGGATGTTACGTCCCACTCATCTCCGCCCCTCCGCTTCTATTGGCCGGCCGCTTAGTGACGTCGCGGTGACATCGCAATGACGCCGAACGCACCTCCCCCTTGAAGGACGGATTGTTCGGCGGTCACAGCGACGTCGCTTCACAGGTATGTGCGTGTGACGCTGCCATAGCGATAATGTTCACTACGGCAGCGATCACCACATATCGCAAGAACGACGGGGGCCGGTGCTATCGCACGCGACATCGCTAGCAATCGCTAACGATGTCGCAGCATTTAAAGTTCCCCTTAGATAATACAGTGTAACCCAAGGGAATTAGTCAGATAATTTTCTAGTTTTTCTAGTACAATACTAATGTTATATGTAAATAGGGCTTAAGGAAAGCTTTCTGGATTAGTAATTTTATTGGTTTACCTTATCCTGTTATCTTGTTGCAAACTGCATAGAATTCAGTATGATGTAATAACCTTTCAAGCATATGTAAATACAAAATGCATATGCACTGCTCCCTCCTCCCACCTCTCAGAGCTGGCATCAGTGATAATAAATCTGAACCAAATCTAAGAGTGTTACGCTCGAAACGCGTCTGGTGTGAGCCTTACATCTCCTATGGACTTCCTATATTCCTCATGAAATATGCAATATTTTCTTGGATGATTTTAAACAAATTACCAATGAAGGTGAATTTTATAATAATGGGAAAAAAATCTGGAAGCTGGATCATTTCTTCTTGTGTCACTTGTACCTGACGCTGAAGCAGCATCGGGATGTTTTGCTTTCTATTACCGACGGAATTGAGTGGTCTCCAGGGTGAGCTGGGTTGTTTAACTTCAAAAGATAGTAAACATGAACTGAATTTTCCCATCCATACGCCCTCTAACTCTCAGCAGTGTGTGAGGTTTTCAGACTTTTTGCCTTGCTTTGTGTAATTTTGCTGTAATCTGTTTTTTTTCCTTTGGCCATTTTACTTCCTGTTGTGCTGCCCTTACCGTGCTCTCAGTCAATATGGATTCCTCAGCTTCTATATTCCTGCCCTGTTCCCTGCCAATTACTGCTTAAGTCGCCTCAGCTGATGGACCAGTGCTTCTGAATCCAGTTTGCAGTCTGCCTGTAACCTGATCTCCTGAAGTCTTTGCAGGAACTACCTTTCTGCCATCTTCTGCTTTGGATCCCTGGAACTCGTGTCCACACAGGAACCCTTCTGCTCTGCCACGGACACTTACAAGTACATTAAGTGACACTGAACTATATCTTGAGACTTCTGCTGAGCTTTCAGGATTTATTCCTGCTTAATTTGTTAGCAAACCATGAAAAAAATTCCTATTTAAAATACCAATCTTTATTAGTCAATTCACTAAAATAACTGTCAGTGCAATCACATAAATAGCCACTAAAAGGTGGATGGATAGGTGAGGGGAACAAGTGCGACAATTATCGATGTTAGAGATATTTGATGGGGTGAGGGTAGGCTAATACTAGCCCTATGAGTTTCCCCTACCTACCAGCGGAGTGTAAACACCCTAACACTCGGTGCCCCCGCTCCTCGGTGGCTGTCCCTTACTGACCCTCCAATCCACAATACACTACCACCATCCCCATAAATTGTGTACGTGTAATGTACAGGTCAAGTGGTTGTCAAGTAACTACTCTCTATGGTCAAAAAGTATCACACAAGGTAGATTACACCAACTATAAGATAAGGTTCAGATAAAATGGCTCCCTTCAGGATAAGAAGTATTCTTATATCCCAAGAAACATGCTAATACACATAAACTGAGAGTCATGCAATACCTCAATGCCTGCACATATATATATATAGAATTATAATACTTATCCATGCCAGGGGGCTAATATATATATTAGCTGTATCATTGGTCTCCCTCTCTATCTACCTGTCTCTCTGTCTCTCTCTGTCTGTCTCTATCTATGTCTCTCTCTCTCTATCTCTTTGTCTGTCTGGATAGTGTTATTTACTTGTGAATAGAGGGTTAATTTTCAGGTAAATGTCAATATAAAGGTGATCGGCCACTGTAATGAAAGCTCTCTTGGAAGAAGGCTAACCTTATTACTTCCCAGAGTCACCGATTTTCAGTTGTGCCTACATGGCTACAGCCACCGATCATAGCACTATGAGTGACAGCTCCAAGCATGTCCCTGAACTTTGATTGACAGCCAGCTCTTCACTGATGCACTGCAGAGCCAGCTGTCAAAGTGATGGAACACACTGGCCTACAACATTTTATGGGGACCAAGTAAGTTCACTACTACTTGAATGACTCCCACACCGGTGACTCGGTATTGCTTAGTTTTGTTTCAAAAGGGTCTTTCACAATTTCTCTATTTTGTGGTCCTACAAAAAATTCCTTTGTTGAGCTTGGTTTTGCTAATTTGTGAAAACTTGTATGCAAAACCCTTGCCATCATGATCCACCACCTTGACAAAATTCTTTATCAGCCTGAGTTTCATGTGGATTGGTGGAACAAAAATTTTGAAAACTTGATAATGAAGCTTTTTAGTATATAACCCGTGAAACCCCAAAGCACGCACATCCCTTAAACTACTCAACCTTGAAAAAAATCTGGAGCTCCGTGTGTTACCAAAGTATGAAAACAAACCAACTTCAGATTTTAATAAAATGAAAAACAGTGCAAAATGTTAAGAATCTCCGCACCTAAAAAGCTAAAGTAATTTATGAGGGGCAATATAGGCTAAATTTATTGGAAAAAAAATCATGGAAAATTGGTGCCCAATAGGAAAATTCTGATTTCAGATTCAGAATCTGCGCACAAAAAAGCTTTAAGGACATCTAACAATAGTCATTTAACAAAATCTTTGTTGATCGGTGACATGCGTCACAGTGCTGTCAGCAGTGACTGTATGGTACGTCTCCACCAGAGTCTGCGGCTGTGATTCGTACTCCAGCCACCAAGTTCCTCTGCATTCCAACGGTGGGTAGTGGCGGTGATAGAGATGGAGTCAGTACCAGAAGCTCTGGTGAGCACAGTCTCTGCCCATCCACCAAGCTTAGTAGGCCTGAGACTGGCAGTACCGTTAGCTAACTGTGGATGTGTGTGCTGTCCAACTGATGTGTTCAGCTTCTCCAGCCTATTGGAAGGCACCACACCCTTCTTATACCTTCACTGGTCTGCTGCTCCCTGCAAGATATAGTCTAGTTATACTGCTTATCTCTGGTTCACACTCTGCTCTGTATATTTGCTCCCTGTATTTTGACCTCTGCCTGCTTTCTAACTACTCTCCTGTCTGCCTTTTTTGTACTTCGCTGTCATCTCCGGTTTGACCTTTACCTGAGCTCCTGACTAGTCTCTTGCCTGCTGATTTGGCTCTATTCTATACCTCATGGTTTGATCTTGCCTCACGACTACTTTTCTCAGGATTACAGCCTTCCATAGTCAATGACCTCTTGGGCTCTGTAGTAATTCCAGATCCCTCCCTGTACAGGGATTAAATGGTTTTGGGTTTCTCGGGATCCTGCTTAATGGACAGCTAGCCTCTAGTCTGTCCTTGACTACCATCCCGAGACTCTGGTCCTATACAGACATTACACTGTAGCTGCATTGGCATACCTACATGACTGAAAGCCAGCGCCTCCCAGAAGGAATAATGTTAATTTAGTTTCAGTAGACGAGCTTAAAAGACAGTGGCCAGGCCTCTTTATAACACTATTTACATGCAAATTAACCCTATATCTTCACATAAATATTGTCATCCAATGTTACAAGTTTCCTTTACAAATCCAAACCATTAAAATCATGTTAATCACTCCCCTCAAGATCTGTTTATCATTAATATTAATGATCTGCCTAGCACTCCATTCAACAGAATGCAGAAGCTTGGAAACAGAAGATGATAGAAGACACAAGAGAAAAGATGGAGCTGATTGGAAGATTGACGCTGGATTCCCAATTAGACCAACAATGTTTATGGTCTACAATGGAAATTGTTGTATGGGAGAAGCCAAATATTGATGACCTTTATAAACCCACAAATGGTTCACAATGCTAAAAGAAATGGAATCCATAGTTGCACAGACTGTTGATTTAAAATTTTAATTAAAATGTTATTTTTTGAACTGTTCAATAATACTCATAAAGCAATGTGTTGTCTCTACATGACTTCAGAATCATAGTAATCTAGGGATCTTGTAATTTTTTACACTGGTTGTTTAGATTCACTCCTTGGTTTTGACTGCTTTAAAAAATTCCATGTGCAAAATCATCACTTCAGGCAAAATTGCTGCCCCCATAATTATGCACAGGAATGAGAACAAATCATTATACAATTAGAAAATAAAATTAAAGTAGGAAAAAAAGGTTTGACAGCAAAAACACTGACATGATTACAGCTGAAACATTCTAATAGTGTCATGTGTATAGGGACAGGCTCAGGGCTAGTTTTACCTTACCAACTGAGACCATACACTTTAAATGTATTTTTTTTTCTTTGGGCATATTAAGGGTTAATTCTTTCTCCAGTGCAGCAGCAGACTTGATATTCTGGCAGCAGTTAATAACTTCTGGCCTGGATATAAACCCTCTGCTTCCTGGACTTGTTGCTGGTTATTCAATTCAGTTAGTGTTACGAGAGGACCAGCAGATCAGGACCAGGGGGTATATTTCCCAATCGCCAGTCAGGGCCCACCATGCTCCAGATGACAAAGGAGCTTCTGGTATCTGAGGGTTAGGCAGAGACTATAGAGCGGGATGGTTCTGAGATAACCCAGGGAACCTGGGAACCGGTCACGTGTGTAGGAACATGTCAGACCGGACGACAACCCAGTTAGCGTTTCGGTGGAATTGGCACAACCCCGACCATGTGTGCAGGGAACATGTCAGGCCGGATGGTGACCAGGTAGCATTGACCGAGAAGACCGCTGCAATAACGCCCTGTCGGCCACGTGTGTCAGACACGACAGGCCAAGCGGTCCTCTGATTACCATTTCTGGTCACTATGCGAATAGCCATGTGTATAGAGAACACATCAGGCCAAAAAATCACACCAGTAGCGTTGCCGGGGAAGCCAAGGAGGATAATAGATTCACACACCTAATCCAGGAACACCCTGTTAACTCCACAGGGGTCCTGGGGTATGCTGTCCATGCACGTAGGAGGCACAACCGGACAGGTGGCGTAGCAGGTGCATTGTCTGTGTGCGTAGGGGGCACAATCGGACAGGAGGCGCAGCAGCCGCAGCCCAGTTAACTTCACTGGGCTGTACAAGTAGGACTGGATGGTAGGAGGTGGAAGCCTGATGCCTGACCCTAACATGCTGAGCGACTGGTGTCTTGGCGTGACAAGCACCGGACGCCTAACCCTACCTACCGCTTCCAAACACAGGCTTATGCCGCAATAAGGCTCTAATATGGAGGTTTGCTCTGTCTGAGCAAATGTGAAGACTGCGCACTTCCATGTTGTCTCCAGCCCCTTTTATAACCTGGGTCGTCCCCAAACCCAGGGTGGAAAACAATGGCACCTCCAGGGTCCAATAGCAGAGTGCCATGTCATCAGTGACATCACCAGAGGCCTATTCGGAACTGCCACGTCATTGATGACCTCATGGCAGCCATGCCCCAAACACTTCACCAGTCATCGTCTGACGACCAATGGTGAGGTGTCGTGTCATAGGGGCGGGCTTCTGCAAGCCAGTCCAGAGTGGCCACATCATCAGGACACCTGATGTGTGTCGGCCTATCAAAGCCTGCCACCTCACAGACATGCCCAGTGAGGTCCTTACCGGACCTAGCCTCTGATGCACTAGGTGCCTGAGCATGCTCAGTAGCCTGAATAACAGAAATCAGACTATCTGCCTGAGCATGCTCAGGAGGCACAACACAGGACTTAGATACGGCACGATGTCCAAGTACCTGTGCAAAGAGGCTTTTCGCACTAAGTGTAGGGGCATGCTCAGTAGCCTGAACCGAGGACTTAGCCTCAGAAATGGCACTATCAGCCTGAGCATGCTCACTAGGCGAAAAACACTGGACTTAGGCTCTGGCTGGGGTAAATTGGCACACGCATGCGCACTAGCCACCTCTCCACACTTAGACGTGGAGGAACAAGCAGCCAGCTGGACGACCCGAGGCACGGCCAAAAACGGCAGCCGGCGCCTGGGCTCAACTGGAACCACAGCAAGCTGCTTGCTGCTATGGCGGCGCCGATTCATAACAGTTAGGAGCTAGCCTGGGAGCAAAGAGGATGTGGTTGCGGATGTTGCTGTCTTTTGCGGTTTGTGCAAGTGTTTGTTTTTGTTCTACCTCCTTCCCCTTGTTATACCTTCCCGCATATCCTTGGTTGTTCCTGGTGTAGGTTTCAGGTGTGTATAAGGTTTTATTTTACCCCTGTCTGTTTTTCATTGTTGGCGTGGTTTTTGGGATCTCCATCTTGGTCCGTCCCCTGGGTGGTAAGGACTTTGTCATCAGCATCAGGACAAGAGGCAGGACAAGATTGGGGGCTCGGACCTCCCTACTATTAAGGGTGTGAAGGTGAGCTCAGGAACCACAGTCGTAGGGTCAGTATAGGGTTTCCTGTGTCTCCTGGCAATCTGTTACACACCCATCCTAGACAAATTGCCCTTCATTAATTGTATATTGTTCTTTCAAGAACTACAATTAGGAAGTAGACTAAATACTGTGTGAAAAAATTTAAATCAATTAAGTTTTTTATTGATTCTAATTAAATATGATTTAATCAATTCTAAACTTAGCAAGTGTAATTTCCAAAAATCTTTGATTCTAACAAATCCAAATTTTTGTCAATTTGCTTTGTACATATTTTGGATTCAGAAGATTTAAAAAAGTTTTATAAAATTTATACTCCAACTCAATACGGTCCTACGTTGCCCAGCAGCTCATCCTATCTTTCTCTGGCCTTGTTTACAAATTGCAAAAACAGTGCAATTGCACAATTGTTTATGGGGTATTCGTGTTTACTATATGATAAAACTGTTGTATTAGCGTGATGCTTCAACTTGGTACGAGTTTGTAGACAACCAATATGTATAGGTTTACTTTTATCTTAAAGGTTAAAAAAATTCAGCCGTTTCTCCAAAAAGTGGTGCACTTTTTGTGCCAATTTTCACCACCCATAGCATTCTCATTTTTTTGAATATGGGGGTTAGTGATGGTTTTTTTTTTCAAGCCAATGTTTTCAATGGTATTGTTTTTGCTCAGATGCACAGATTTTAATCGCCTGTTATTGCTTTTTGTGCAAAATTTGCAAAAAACAAAATATGTAATTTTGGCGTTTCAATTTTTTTTGCAGCTACGCCGTTTGCCGATCGTTTTTTTTATTCTATATTTTAGTACATCGGGCATTTCTGAAAGTGACGATAACAAATATGCATATATTTCTTTATCTTTTTAATCCTTTACTTTTTAATAGGGCAAATTGGAGGGTGATTTTAACTGTTAGATTTTTTTAAAACTTTCTTTACTTTTTTTATTTTACTAGTCCCTCTAGGGGGCCATGAGGATCAGCAGTCTGGTCACTGATTCTTTTCTCTTGATTACAGCAGCATCGCTCTGATCAGGAGAAATGTTGTGTTCTTGAAACAGCCAGAAATGTAAGCTGCCCAATGTAAGACTATTATTGCGATTGACAGAAAATGCATGTGGCCAAAACATTTTTTTTGTAGAATATTGTATAGTATACTAGCCTAGTTAAGTTAGAAACTGAAGACCTACACTTATTAACATTACAATTGCAATATGATAAAAAAAGTTGTTAAACTATGGAAATTATAGGACAAGTAGACAGGATAATGATATGCAAATTATAGGAAAAGGAAACAACCTTTTTGAACGCATTGATTTATTCAATAGCTAGTAAAAATGTCATGAGCAGCTATCCCCACACCTACACATATTGGTGTCTTGTCCATCCGGTTATTTATGGTTTTCTCAGGAAAGTGCTGCCATGCTGAAATCACTTGGGCATGCAAATCATCAAGATCCACTGCTGGCAGCTCCCTTTGAAATTCCCAATCCATGATATCACAGATGTGTTTGATAGGAGACAAATCCAGGTCATCGAAAAACATTTAGAGAATGCAGACTACTCACAGTACTATGAGTATTATGCTTCCTGGCATTGTGGTGTTTAAAATCAGCTACTAAGACACTTTGGAGAAATAACTGTACAACTGATTCAATGTAATGCCAAAAATGTTAGTGCACCTGGAATGAAAACTAGAGAGGTCAAGCTGCTAAACATTCTGCTATCCATACCATAATTTTGGAAGTGCCACTAGTCCTATTCCTAAGACTATGGTGTCAGCTCGTAGAATATACCGAAAAGGACCCTTTAGTCTTCAATCAAGGTGCACTAACAGATCGGAGTTACATTGATTTGATCATGAAAACTGTAGTACGGCCAACATGTCCCAGGGTCAATAATTCTTAAATACCCCTTGGCCCCTTGGTTGAATTAAAAAATTTTCAGACCCCCACAAAAAACATCTGTTCTACCAGGCATATTTAACCCCATGTAGATTTTTCAACATAACATTCCGAGATCTAAATGATTTTTGAGTAGTAAACACTATTGCAACTTTTTTTTACAAGGGAAATAACTAATATCAACACCTAATTACAATTTGATTTTGTTGGTTACATTTCCCCTGATATTTAGATACATTGAAAGAATTATTTAGAAGATATAATAAAGGAGGCTCAAGAAACAATAAGTTAACATCGAAAGTAAAACAATGGACATGTAGTTGTGAGTGCAATTTCTAAGCTTTCAATATCTCATATCTATGAGGGGCTGCTGATAAGTCTTTGGTTTACCCAGTAAGAAACGAGCTAGGATGATGAAACTTTACATTTATTCCACATACTCTCCACTGATGACAACACACTTCTTACATCAGTATTCCAAGTTCTGGAAGCCTAGCAAAAATTATTTGGTTGTGTCTCAAACCAGGCATCTGTAGCAGCCATGGCATCAGAAATGGTGTGAAGTTTGGTACTCTCTAGGTGTTTCCTCAGGTTTGGAAACAGATGATAGTCGGAGGGAGCTAGATCTGGTGAATAAAGTGGGTGGTCAATCAGCTGGAAGCCCACCTCTGCCAGTTTTGCAGTGGTTGCTTCTGCAGTGTGAGCGGATGCGTTGTCTTGCTTTTTGGCCTTCAGAGCTGCCTTCTATTAGACCAAAAGTTCAATGTAATATATTGCATTGATGGTGGAACCCTTTTGAAGGTAGTCCACTAGCAGCACACCTTCCTTATCCCAGAACACAGACGCCATCACCTTAGTGGCTGATTTTTGCACCCTGAACTTCTTTGGATGAGGAGAACCACTGTGCATCCACCCTTTTGACTGCTCCTTGTTTTTAGGGTCATACAAATAAACCCAAGTGTCATCCATAGTGACCAGTCGATCCAGGAAGTTCTTATCAGTCCAGAAATGCTGATAAATGGACCGGTAAGTTGTCACTCGCATGCTTCTCTGATCTGTTGTCACACATTTGGGGACCATTTTGCAGATCGCTTCCTCATGTCCAAATATTCATGGATAATGACACAAACACATTCACGGGAAATGCCCATGATGTCTGCTATTGCTTTAGCTGAAATTCATCGATTTTCCAGTATGAGGTTGTGCACATAATTGACAATCTCCGGAAAAACAACCACTCTTGGTCATCCACAACCAAAACGTGTTTCGGACGCATGCGCCGACAGGGGCATTGACTGTAATGGATCACACTATGTTAGCGTGTGCTCTGTTTTGTACCATTTTTGCACATATACGTTTTCTGCAGACGGACACCCGAATGTAGTCGACTATGTTTGTGTGTCCGTCTGCAGAAAACGTATATGTGCAAAAATCGTACAAAACAGAGCACAAGCTAACGTAGTGTGCTCCAGTACAGGCAATGGACCTGTCTGTGCATGTGTCCGAAACACGTTTTGCAGGGTGGGAGAGGGGCAGTTCGGACAGATACCCTGATGGGACCACTGAAATGTAAGCCAAAATGCAGTGTGAATGGGGCCTAAGGTCTTTTAATTGTGGGACAAGTCATTCATGCTATTATGTGATGCACTAGAAATCAGGAAAAAGATACCACTGCATCAACATTGGAAGAAAAAAGTGCAAATTAACAATTTTTTTTCAATAAATATGTTTACTATTTTGGAAAACTGACTTGCAAATATGATTTTCCAGGTCAGTATGATTAGATTACACAGATACTAGACATGTATATTTTTTTTATTTAAATGGTAGAAAAAAATCTGTGATTTTAAAACTTTGTTTATGTCAACAATTTTCAAGACTCGTAAAGTTTTACATTTTTGAGAACTGGAGTTGTTTGGTTTTTGTGAACTGAGCTGATGTTTTTACTGATACCATTTTAGGGAAAGTATGATGTTTTGATTGCATTTTATAACAATGTTGTGGCTGCAAAAAAAATGGAATTCTGGTGTATTTATTTTTTTCTCATTATACTGTTTACCAATCAAATTAATTTGTATATTTTGATAGATCAGATTTTTTATGAACACAATGATACCAAATATGTGCATTTTTGTTTTAAATTGCTTTATTTTTAAAAGTGCGAAAGGGGTAATTTAAACATTTATTTTTTATTTATTGATTGATTTTTAAACATTTTATTTAACTTTTTACTGTATTTGTTAGTCCTGTCAGAGGACGTGAACTTACAATCATCCAATTGTTTGTACTATACATAGCAGTGCATTTGCACTGCTATGTATTTGTATAGCAAATATATTATGATCTTCCATGAACACCAGCTAAACGCTGGCTTTCACAGAAAAATCCTCATGAAAAGAATGAGGGTCTTCAGCAGAACCTTGGCTGCTATGGCAAGCCATCAGCACCCCATGATTACATCATGGGTGCTCCTCTGGGTGGATGGAATGACATGTCTCTGTTGACACACACTAAATGCTGCTGTCAGAGATTGCTATCCCTATTGAACCAACATCAAAATTAGAGACATGACTAATGACATAACTGCACATCATATGTTTTGAAGAGGTTATAGAGAATCAAATATCAGGATTTTCCTATAAAAACTAAAGCCAGTTCTATACTGGAGCTATCATGCTGATTCTATACATACCTTTAGTTGTGAGATCGGATGTATACTTTCTGAAATACAGGCAAGAAGAGTTTGGGAAATTCACTGTTACTTGATTGAAAGGTGCAACAGAATATCTAATAGGTGGGCTGGGTTTTGCTGCATATTTCCACTCCTGTCTGCCTGCCTGTCCTTCCTTCCTTGTGTCTATTATTACAAGGGGAGAAAGGAATAAGGAAGGACAAGAGGAAGGAAGGAGAGGCAGAAAGAAAGGGGCAGCAATAACTAGTGAAACCCAACCCACCTATTAGATATTCTGTTGCACCTATCAATCAAGAAACAGTGAATTTCACAAACTTTACTTGCCTGTATTTCAGAAAGTATACATCTGATCTCACAACTAAAGGTATGTATAGAATCAGCATGACTGCACCAGTATAGCATTGGTTTTAGTTTATATAGGAAAATTCTGGTGGCTGGTCTTCTTTAAAGAGCTAAGAAATATATGTCTATATTCTTTAATTTTCCCCAAGGTGTCTATGCAAACAAGTTGATGCTTTGTAACAAAATATAACATTCTAATCCCGTATATTTATTATGAATTCATCAGACTAGGAATTAAATCTAATTAAGTCATGAAAATAAAAATGGCATAAAGGGATGGGTATTTACTTTTGGCAGCTAAAAGGGAAAACTAATGGTAAATGTTATGTGGACAAATTAAATAATTGCACCCAAAATGTCCTCAGGGAAGGCAAATATATCCTCCTGATAAATTTCATGATAACATTTAAACATTGCACAAAAACAAATAAAAAACAACCTTTCTCTTTTGGCAAGATAAATGGACAGATAGTCTTAAGGATTCTTTGTAAGATACGTCATCAATGTATTGCTACATTGTTGAAACCATCAACTTACCCCAGAGGAGAATTACCTGCTAAGGGGAGTGGATTCTTTTGGTGTGCCATGTTTTTTGGACTAGATCTCATCCATCCTATGATACAATAGCTTCTTTATCTTTCCTAAGACTATATATATGATCGCTGTGTGAAGACTTCAGGATTAGGAGAAGAGAATCTGAGAAGCCGCCCATTGTCCACAATGAAGAACCTGGTCACTTTGCTTTTCATGATCTCGGCTTTTGCCATCTCAGGTAAGACTGGTGCAGCCACTTGTCAATATATACACACATGCCCGTGAGGAAGCATGTCAGCAGACTTTCTTCTAAAGTTCCTATATCATACTAAACATGCTTATGATAATGTTACTTGGTATCTAGAGGGTAATTTTTCTCCTTGTGGAGAATGAAATGCCTGACATGCCAGTGTAAGGAGGCTTATGAGCCATGGAATTTTTCTCTGGAAACTTTAATATGCAAATTGACTCTTCTGAGAAGAAAATGATTTGATCTCTAGTGCCAACTGTTCGAAATAGCAGTCCTTAAGGTCACTATTGACCCTTTAACTACCCTTGCCATATTACTTAGAATAAAGCTAAAATGTCAATTTGCAGACATGATGTTTCAGTGCATTGCCCCTCCTCAGTGAAAAGCATGAGATTTGGTTTGGCTATATGACACAAGAAACGTTATCCCTTAGATCCCAGTCTTAAGTCTTACATACAGCCAAATCAGCTCCCAGGTCAGTTCAAGTCCTCTTCCTCTCGTAAGAGGCAATTTAGAAATGGGAAATGCAAATTCTTGTAGATTTTGTACTGTAGTGCTAACATAATAGTGGCCATCGGGAATCCATATTGGAAGTCTGTCTTTAAGAAACCCTTTAAAATATCAGCCTGCAGCAGTTATAGTTCATATTAGCTTGTTTTTCTGTACATTTCCCAGACACCTGGAGTTATAGTTCTACTGAGAATAACATGTATTTTCTGTAATTTTTCCAGACACCTGAAGTTATATGTCTACTGAGAATAACATGTATTTTCTGTATTTTTCTGTGTCTGGAGTTATAGTTCTAGTGAGAATCACTCAGTCCCACATAGTTTTTTTTATCAGTGTTTACTGAGAATGTGCGCGTGTTTATAGTATGGTAAAATAACTGAAACCAGGAGCTTTTTGGCATGTCTCATCCGATGACGCATTTGTCCGGTGTAGACTGACATCTGAAGAGTTGGCCACTCAGAAGAAGGATACTATATTGGACAAATTAAACCTGTTAGCGTTTGTGTAACATTTGGTTACGCAAGCAAGTGGGATATAGATTTGAGACTCTCCAGGGAAAGGCGGGACTCTTTTTTTTTAGGTCTAGGAGACGTGCTGACAATTTGTTCCTGGTTTTCCTCCTGATGAGATTGGGGTACTTCCAGACGATCACAAAGTGATGCTACAAAATCCGGTGATAGAGGGGAGCCAGCACGATCTGAAAATGGCATGCATCATATAAAAAGTGCAAATTCACAGATTTATTCCAAATGTACTGTAATTTAAATGAGAATTTTAGCAAATAATTGATCAATTCTTTGAGCCACCCCTGCGAACGTCACGGCAAATCTCAATAGGGGGGTCCTACACTATATTCTGTATTTCATGTGCCATGCGGCCTCCTAGATAAAGTTAAAAGCAGAACCATAATGGAGCACATATACCTGTAACCTATATATATAACCGCTTCTATGTTGCAAAAGAGGCAATTGTGGATAGAGGCCAGCCCAGGTCCCAGCATGTGGAGCAAGCTCTACACATACCAGGACTATATCAGAACTGACCCTCCCAGTGCCAGACAGCAACCACTGATAAAGGCGGACTAGATCCAAGTAATGTGCTTAATCAGCAATGCCTGTGGAAAGGGTCAGGCAACTGAATGTGAACAGCTAAATAATGTAAATAAAAATGGCATAAAGGGATGGATATTTACTTTTGGCACCTATAAGGGAAAACAAAAGGTAAATGTTATGTGGACGAATTAAATAGTTCCCCTCAAAACTTCCTCAGGGAAGGCAAATATATCCTCCTGATAAATTTCATGATAACAATTACCCCAGAGGAGAATTACCTGCTAAGGTTAGTGGATTCTTTTGGTGTGCCATGTTTTTTTGGACTAGATCTCATCCATATTATGATACAATAGTTTCTTTATCTTTCCTAAGACTATATATATGATCGCTGTGTGCAGACTTCAGGATTAGGAGAAAAGAATCTGAGAAGCCGCCCATCATCCACAATGAAGAACCTGGTAGCTTTGCTGTTCATGATCTCTGCCTTTGCCGTCTCAGGTAAGACTGGTGCAGCCACTTGTCAATATATACACACATGCTCGTGAGGAAGCGTGTCAGCAGACTTTCTTCTAAAGTTTCTCCATCATACTAAACATGCTTATGATAATGTTACTTGATATCTAGAGGGTAATTTTTCTCCTTCTGGAGAGTGAAATGCTTGACATGCCAGTGTAAGGAGGCTTATGAGCCATGGAATTTTTCTCTGGGAACTTTAATATGCAAATTGACTCTTCTGAGAAGAAAATGATTTGATATCTAATGCCAACTGTTGGAAATAGCAGTCCTTAAGGTCACTATTGACCCTTTAACTACCCTTGCCATATTACTTAGAATAAAGCTAAAATGTCAATTTGCAAACATGATGTTTCAGTGCATTGCTCCTCCTCAGTGAAAAGCATGAGATTTGGTTTGGCTATATGACACAAGAAACGTTATCCCTTAGATCCCAGTCGTAAGCCTTACATACAGCCAAATCAGCTCCCAGGTCAGTTCAAGTCCTCTTCCTCTCGTAAGAGGCAATTTAGAAATGGGAAATGCAAATTCTTGTAGATTTTGTACTGTAGTGCTAACATATAAGTGGCCATCGGGAATCCATATTGGAAGTCTATCTTTAAGAAACCCTTTAGGATATCAGCCTGCAGCAGTTATAGTTCATATTAGCTTGTTTTTCTGTACATTTCCCAGACACCTGAAGTTATAGTTCTACTGAGAAAAACATGTATTTTCTGTAATTTTCCCATTCACCTGGAGTTATAGTTCTACTTACAATAACATGTATTTTCTGTAATCTTCCCAGACACCTGGAGTTATAGTCCTAGTGAGAATCACTCAGTCCCACATAGTTTTTTATCAACGTTTACTGAGAATGTGCGCGTGTTTATAGTATGGTAAAATATCTGAAACCAGGAGCTTTTTGGCATGTCTAATCTGATGACGCATATGTCCGGTGTAGACCGACATCTGAAGAGTTGGCCACTCAGAAGAAAGATACTATATTGGACAAATCAAACCTATTAGCGTTTGTGTAACATTTGGTTATGCAAGCAAGAGGGATATAGACTTGAGACTCTCCAGGGGAAGGTGGGACTCTTTTTTTTGAGGTCTAGCAGACGTGCTGACATTTTGTTCATGATTTTCCTCCTGATGAGATCGTCTGGAAATCCCTCGATCACGGAGTGATGCTACAAAATCCGGTGATGTATTGATGCCTGCTCAATGATTATACTTATATCCTATATAAATGCTTAACCACATGTACTAGATTATTAGTCAACTAAATAAACTTTGATACTTGTTTTACTTTAAAAACTGTTCTCAGTTGTGACTAACTTGTATGTTAGTGAGCGAGTTGTAGTAACATCCTTGAATACGTAAGACATTTATCTCTCTGGTAAATCTGAGGTGCATTAATTAGATTGTCCAGACGACTGATAAAAAAAATGCAATCATTCTATGTGACCGCAGATTTCTGAACCTTCCAGTATGTGCACCACATACTGTCAGGATTATCAAGTATGAATAGCAAGAGTAGGTGGCCCTGTGAGCACAGGTATGCAGTTGCATACTATCACCACATTCCGACTAGATGTGCTTGGCCTTTGTCAATAAAATTAATTGAGACAGAGCATATCTTGTCAGAATGTGTCCATAGTTATGCCAAGTTCATTCTTGTGGTCAAATAACCATCTCTTCTCACCGTCAATAATAACAGTATGGACTGTGGAAGAGAAGCACACTAGGGTCTTATCCAACAAAAGAGTATGGTAATAAAGGTAGAAAACTCACCTATACCGGTTGTCCCAGTCACAACCCCTATACTTGTATTCAAAAAAGAGAGTATCGCGTTTTTAAAGTGAAAAATAGTACTAAAGTTTTATTGAGACACAAGGTGAGCATCCAAGTAAAAAGAAATTAAAAATACCATGCGCCTTTTATATATATATATATATATATATATATATATATATATATATATATATATATATATATCTGGCTAGGGATTAATGATGTATGTAACATTACAGGGATAACAAAGTAATTCAATATATTATAATTCCATATTGGAACATACCCATGCTAGACATAATAGCACAAAACCCCATATACAATATTGTGGTATGCAGATGGTATCACAAGTACAATATCTACCAACAGTGGTCATGAGATTGAGTATAGAAGCCGGAATGAATGGAGTGAAACCTCGGAAATTACGCCCAACGTACGTTTCGATTTTTGGGTGATAATTCTTCATCAGGAAAAGAGGCATCCTATTTTCCCTATACTTGTATGTAGCCAACGGTGGAAAAGCTGCAGCCCGTGTATTCAAGGGTTGAGAAAGGAAACGGGTTGTAATGCCGTGCTATTCACCACTCCAGAATTTATAATCAATTAATGTCTATTTATTTTTTTTTTTTTATTTTCATGCACAGGTCAACGCGTTTCAGGAGTACTCAGCTCCCTTCATCAGGACTTCAAGCAAAAGAGCATCAAATTTTGATGTTCTTTTGCCTGATATCCTGATAAAAGGAGCTGAGTACTCCTGAAACGCATTGACCTGTGCATGAAAATAAAAAGACATTAATCGATCATAAATTTTGAAGTGGTGAATAGCGCGGCACTACAACCAGTTTCCCTCAATAGTGGATAAGCCTGACAGCATGTGTGCACACACTGTAAGAATTTTAGAAGTGTGATATCACCGAACCACAGAGGTCATGGAGCCTGGGATTAACGTGATGGGGATGAGCGGACCACAATAGCACCGCTCAGAGGCACACTTGACTACACAAGATATTTGAGAAAAGCTTTTTTTATGAGCTGTACATCGATTTGGCCACTAATGCTGAGTAGTGGACAACCTCTTTAACAAAATGAGTGGTGGGTTCAAAAAGACCAATTTCTCTCATAACCAGAGATGGTTTTATTTAGACACAATTATTTACATAACAGTGATCATTTTATGGAATCTAGTGTTTGATAAGAAAGATTAATTCTCATAAAATAAAAATAGTGGTGGTGGAAGTAATCAAGTAAAAAGGAATAAACAAACAAGAGTTAAGACACAATACAATAAAAAATATATATTTATAATTCATTGAAAATTAGATTTAAAGAAGCAGTGTTGGCTATAACCAATATCTAAGTATTATTGGCTATGATCATTAAATAAAGATGTTCATAGCAATCAATATATTAATCTTTTCACTTAAATGCCCCTTTCTTAATGAGACCAAATAATATCAGTGATTTGTTATTTTTTGTAGTTGTTTCCTCCAAATGTTATTCGTGCTTTTCTCCAAATACAACAACATGTAATGAGACTGAGGTTGAATGCCTTGGGGATCAATGTATGACTGCCTCCCAATTCATTAACAGAGGTGAGTTCTACTTATTTTTGTATTTAGCATTTTAACAAAATTATAGTATTACTATCTCAGTTCTGGTTTCCTGATGTTTATTTGCTTTTTCCATAGACGGTGATGTGTTTAAATCAATTTTGAAAAGTTGTGCCAATGAAACCTTGTGTGGAACCAAAGGCTCAGTAGCGGTAGAAAATTCAATGTTTCGATTTCTTGCTAATTGTTGCATTGGAAACTTATGCAACACTGACGGGTATGAACGTAAGTGTCACAATGGGAATAATCATAATTCAAGGGGAACAATAAACTGATAATGATCAAAGTCCAAAAGTTATTTAAAGGGGTTGTCCAGTACTTTTACATTGTTGGCCTATCTTTTGGATAGGTCATCAATGTCTGATTGGCAGGGGTGCGATATCCCTCACCTACTCTGATCAGCTGTTTTCGATGCAAGCAACTGTAGTAGCCAGCCAGAGATGCTAAATAGAGATGAGTGAACCTTTGGAAGTTTGTTTCAGCAGATACAGTCAAACCTTAAAAAACTTCAGTTTGTGACCTCAACTTGATCTGAACGACAATGAAAGTCTGTAATTGGGCAGTTTTTGGCTCCACCCACATGCTGCCAGCCATAAGCAGAACGGTTCCGATAGAGGGTGGGCGGGGTTATTCCAAACTTTTTGTGTGTGTGTACACACTGCATCTGATCACGCTGATTTTACCCCAAGTGCTAGCAGATCAAACACTGCACATGGCTCAAACAGGGCTGGGCATCAAGCATATACAAGCATAGTGCTGCTTACTTAAGTGGTTTGCACTCGTAACTCCCTCGAACTTTGACCCAAACTTTGTTTTTTTTGGTAGTCAGTTTTTGAACCCGAACTCCATACATCAAACCTCAGGGTTGCTCATCTGTAATAGTTCTAGAGCTAGACCATCTTCTGATAGCACATCTACCTCCTATTAATTTAAATTGGAGGTTAATGTGGGACTACCCGGCCACTATCAGTTGACAGGGGAGCTCCGGGACTGAGCATTTATGGCTCTCTGCCTAGCTTTGTTAGTAATGTCTCAAAAATCACTGCACTCTCAGATGTAATTTGCAATGGTGTTCAAAGTTTATTAACAAACATGTGGAACAAATAGTAGGTCATGTTAAGAATTCGCGACAAAACAATGTTTCAATCCTGATGGGTCTTGATCGCGCTGTCGCTCAGGTATGCTATGCAGAGGTTGCTCCCGCACTAACATCCATTTGGAGCAATCAGTATTTAGCACCTTCCAGTTCTTGGTTAATTCAGCACATTAGCGCCTGTTTGTAGATCTGCGCTGCTGCGCCTGAGTCTGTCACAGTGATGGTGGATGTGACGGGTCCTTCTGCGATATCCCACAATCAGCAGAGCGAGAGATGAGTGAGCAATCCAAAGAATATTTATTTCATGCGATCCAGAATGTCCATCAAATAATCCACCACTCAGAGGGTAAAATTAATCTAGTAATGGCATAAATCTCCCGGGGATCAGTCACACTCCTCCAGCAGTCCTCCAGGGAAATCGGGGTTTCTCACAGTCTCTCTGGGGTGCTGACCACAGCCTCAACTATTCCCTCAAACTATCTATCCTTCTCTCTTGTCCTTCCCAGCCTGTCTGACCAATCCTTCAGGTAAGCAGAGAGCTTAGGTGGATCCCAGGCCCCCCTCCCCCAGACCTAGAGACAGAAACACTACAGGCGGTGATTACCTACAGACAATACAATGTACATACAAGCAATACAGAGAATGGACAGTGAACCACGGCTAAAATACAAACTTACACAACATGATACACAACCCCCCAAATTCCACCATAACAGTGGATGTGGACACACCTGCCATCTCTTTGACTCAGGCGTGGGAGGTCAGATCTTCACCACAAAGGTTACATAACTAAAAGGAACCTAGCCACATACAGGCACTGATGTGCTTAATTAACTAAGAACTGGAAGATGCTTAATACTCATTGCTCCAGATGGATGAAGGCTCGGAAGCACCCTCTGCATAGCATACTTGAGCAAAAGCATGAACAAGACCCATCAGGGTTGAAATGTTGTTTTGTCGCTTATTCCCGACATTGTTCCATGTTTTTATCAATAAATTTTGAACACCATTGCAAATTACACCTGAGAGTGTTGTGATTTTTGAGACATTGATTATGTGGGATTATCATCCCCTCCACCAGCACCTCTACCTTGACCAAGTGCATGCCAATCATAATCTATAGATTTGATTGTAAACATGAAGATTTTTTGCCTGTAGGATGAACTTTTTATAGGGAATTTCTATTTTATTACTGCAAGCACTGATCTCTATGTATTTGACTGAGATTAAATGTTTTGAGTTAATGATAAATCAAAATATTATAATTAATCAAACTTTGTGTCTATTCCTCTAGTACTTGCAGATGATCCAACACCAAATGGTGTAAAATGTCCATCTGCCTTATGCATTGGCAAAATAGAAGAATGTACGAGTGACAAGATGATGAACTGCACTGGATCCATGAACAAATGCTTCGAGTTTAGGGGGAAAGCCATGGATCCAAGTGAGCAATTTTTATTTTCTCATGGATGTGCCGATGTTTGCCATTAAATGCTTTGGTTGCTCCAAATGCAAATACAATGTTACAAAACTACACTTTACCCTTAGGGATGATCGAATACCACAAATATTCGGATTCGCGAATATTTGTCAAATAGGTCGCCGCTATTCGACTATTTGCGAATATTCAATGCGCAATGTAAGTCTATGGGAAACCCAAATAACAACAATTCGGGCTTCCCATAGACTTACATTCTACATCGAATATTCGCATAGCGGCGACTTATTCGTCAGATATTCGCGATGCCGAATATTTGTGGTATTCGATCATGCTATTAATAATCAAATATTTTACCATTAAGTGAATATAGCCTTGGTCTATTTTTGATAATCTGGAACTAAAAAGGAGAGAATCAATTTAATTATGTTTTGTTTGTTTTTTTTTTTTTTTAAATCTTTATAAAAAAATTCTAATTTTTTTGGACTCAATTTGTGTGAATCCAGAAAACTGGAAAAATTAGGTAGATAAAAAAAAATAACTAAAACAACATCAATAAAGATGTATGAATCCAGCGCAGACTTATATTGAATAAAACAGTTTTTTCTTTCTTTATTGGAATAATAGAATGAATAAAAAATCCAGGGACATGCAAAAGTAAATTCTAGCCCCAGTTCAGAGCGACGCGTTTCAACAAGTTGTCTTAATCATGGTCTGAACCATGACTGAACAGATCCTTCTTAAAGAAGGCAGTCCACCCACTACTAATTGCTCACCTGAAAGGTCCGCAATTAGTAAGTAGCATACAAATGTATTTAAAAACATGTTAAATCCCGTTAATTTTTTAGACAAGTAAGATCCTATAGAGGGACTTGTAATGTTAATTTACTGTAACAGATATTAATATCAAGGATATCAAATAGTATAGGGAAAAAAAAAATATTACTGTTGTTATAAAGTTAAATCCTATTAATTTTTTAGACAAAAAAGATCCTATAGAGGATCTAAAACAACATCATCCAGCTCAAATGAACAACTTCTTTATTGCTTGAGAGATTTTTTATACACGGGAGATCAAATATGTACATAATAAACTCTAGCGTATGCTTTAACACATGTCTGGTGTGTATCCACCCTTAATTATCATAAATGGTGGATACAGACCAGAAACTCGTTGATGCATACACTACCATAGTATTTTTCATGTAAATATTTGATCACCCGTGTATAAGAATATCTCCAGCAATAAGGAAGAAGTTGTTAATTTGAGCTGGACCATCCTGTTTTACTTAGCTATAACTCAAGACATGGGGAAGCCTATGTCCAAGCTCTGGATAAAGGGTGGATAAAAGTAATGGCCAGCTGGATTACCGTATACTACTATCAAAAATAATTAAAGGTGTATGATCGGATCAATACAAGTCCCATATTAACCTACAAAATTTTGACTTAAAAAAATCCGGTGGAATAGATCTCCTGGATGCCAAATTCAATCGCAATTTTTATGTCCCAGTGTAGGAGGTCGTGGTTTCTCTCCTGTCAACATCTTTACTGTTGGTGGATCAATATCAAATGAAACCCCTCTACCACCACGCTACTAACAAATGCGAAAATTAAAATTTGCTGCTCAACTTTTCAGACTTCTAACATCCTATCAAAATAAAAGAATGTATAAGAAATTATTCTAATGTAAAGCAGAAATATCGTAAATACTATTTGTATAATTTGGGGTGACTATCTGATTTTAGGGTATATAAATTTAAAGTTTGATAATGTATTATTTTTTAAACATTTTTATCAAATTTTAGAAATTTCTGTAAATAACCCTTTGTAAAGAAAATTTTGTAAATAACTTTCAGAGACAGAATATTTTTTCAAGACACATTGTACTTTATAGGTTGAAATGTTTTGACATATCAAACTATAAAGTACAATGTGTCATGAAAAAATATTCTTAGTGACTGAAATATATATAAACATTTCAAAGTTATAACAACACAAAGTAACTGACATCAAACTTCAATGATAGGGCTTGATTCCAAAACTGTCTTTATGTAGTTAAAGCATTTTTTATTTAGAATACGTAAGATTTTTTACCTAATGATGTCAATTGTTTTTGATTTTTGCAGGCATGGCATGGAAGAACTATTCTTCGAAAGGTTGCATTAATGATGATGCCTGCAAATTCAACTTTGACAGTGCTATTGGGATTTCAGAAGGACAAAGGCAGGAGTTTACCTGTTAGATGTTATGTCATATCTGGCATCTTCAAAGAATAAATGATTCAATGGCATCAACACTATTAAACTTCCTAACAAAAATCTGCCCTAATCTTTCCTTATAAAATTATATAGAAGGATGTAATACAATTTAAAATGTGATGTTTAATAAACTTCTTAGTTTCATTGTGAAAATCAAGAGCCTTTTTTTTATCAAATTTTCCAAATCTGGCATGTATCACTTTATTTGGTATTAACTTTAAAATACTTCTATATATCCTAATAATTCTGAGATTTCTTTGTTTTTACCCCAGTTTTCTTTTTTTAATGTATATGTACTGTATGTCATTGTGACACATTCATTTAGGAAAATTTCTGAAATTTGAATACAATTTTGAAAAGAAAAACAATCACAGTTTTTTAATTTTGGACTCTCACTACACTAAAAATAGTTAATCTCTTTACGAAACATGATGTACTGGGTACGGTGTGGATCGCGCCAGGGTAATCACTCCCGGCTGCTGTGGGTAGCCAGCAGAAATACCCGCACATGTCATACAGTATGTGCCTTGCAGGAGTGAGTGGATCCAGGATCCACCCATGACTCTTAACTCCTTAGATCACATTTTGACCGAAAACTGAACCTCAGGTTCGCTCATCTCAATTCCTAATCCATGATATCCCAGATGTGTTTGATGGGACATGCACAGGCCATGGTAAAGAATTAGAGGAAGCTACACAGTAATATGAGCATTAGGCTGCCTGGTTGTGTGGTGTTTAAAATCAGCTATTAAGACACTTTGGAGAAATGGCCATACCTCTGATTCCATGACAAAATCAATGTATTTCAAATTATGATAGTGGACTTGCAATGAAAACTAGAGAGTTTCAGCTCCTCCCCTGAAGAAAGCTATTTGAAACATACGTTGGGGTGGAGGGGTGATACAGCTACACTAAAGCAGGTAAATAATATAACAGGCACAATAGCACTTTACGTCTAACGTGCATATTGTTCTCAGGAACGTCCCCCCCCAAGAATTTTTTTTCATTATATTGATCAACATTGAGGGTCTATTTAAATATTTACATATACTTCAGGACTCAGCATATATTTTTTTTTCACGAGGGTAGAGTAATACTAAATAAATTAGATCAGAAGAGAATAATTTCCTTGTTTCACTATTCTTATATTTAAATTCTTATCTCTACAATATTGGTCCAGTCCTGACCATATACATTGTTAGCAAAAAACATTTAATATTTATATTAAGAACTTGTGCTTGTTTATTTATTAATTTTATTACTATTTATACATAAATTATAGACTGTAATCCCGTCCCTTTTATGTTGAAGCACCACTATACAATTTTAAAAAATTTTTTTTAATTTTTTTAGTATTTTTCAATGAAAAAACAATATTTTAACCACAACTCACTGTGTCTGTGTTGGAGCTTTCTGCACTCTAACAGGTGTTGTTTTATATTCTAATTTCATTATTATTATTAGTATTATTATTATTATTATTATTAATAATAATATCTATTTATAGATCACCATTGATTCCATGGTGCTGTACATGAGAAGGGGTTACATACAGAATACATATACAAATTATAATAGACAGACTGGTACAGAGGGAAGAGGGCCCTGACCTTGCGAGCTTACATTCAATAGTATACTGGGGAGGAGACAGTAGGTTGGGTGTTGGTCGGGCTGCAGTTCCGGTATGGTGGTGAGGCGGCAGCTCCGGCGGTGGTGACGCAGTGGGGTCATTGGAAATAATAGGCATTTCTGAACTGATGAGTTTTCAAGTTCTGTTTGAAGCTTTCGTTTGATAATTGATAATTGATTGTTGATAATTATATGTTATCAGCTAGTATGATATACCAAAGCAAGACCATTTAATGCAGCTGCGCCAACAGATCGGAGTTACATTGATTTGATCATAAAACTAGTGACCCCATTGTCAATAACTCTTAAATACGTCTTGATTAATAGTAAATTAGCAACTCTTCAGACAACCTCAAAAACATCGTTTCTACCAGGCTTATTTAACCCTTGTAAATTATTTAATGTAACTTTCCAAGATGTAAATGTTTTTTCAGTAGTAAACACTGTTGCAACTTTTTTTAGCAAGTAATTTCCCAATTGAAATAATTAAAATGAACAACTAATTACAATTTGATTTTGTTACTTCCATGTTGCATTGTCCCTGCAAACTCTAATACATAGGAAGAATTAATTAGAAGATATAATAAAATAGACTTAATAAACATTAAGTTAACATCAAAAGGAAATTGGAAGTGGAATCTCTAAGCTTTCAATATCTCACATATAGAAAATTCTTACAACAAAATAACAGATAGAGTTCACGTGTTATGTGAGCAAGCAATGTTTTGGAATAACATTGACTTAATGTTATTTTGAATACACAATAGGAAGTAATTTTAAAAGTTGATGTACTTTTTGGGGGAAATCATATTCAAAGGGAACCTGCCACCAGTGTTCTGCTCTATATACTGCAGCCACCACCAGTGGGCTCTTATATACAGCATTCTAACATGCTGTATATTAGAGCCCAGGCTGTGCTGTATAACATAAAAAACACTTTATGTTATATGTCTATACTTACCTAAACCGTCGCTGCAGCTCAGATGGGTGTCTTCGTCCTCCAGTGCCGGCGCCTCCTCTTTCGGTCATCTTCGTCTTTCTTCTGGAGCCTGTGTGCATGACGTGTCTACATCCTACACACTCGCCGGTCCTGCGCATACGCACTACAATACTTTGATCTGTGCAGCTCAGGACCCGAATGCCGGCGAGTGTGTATGATGTTGAACGCATCATGCACCGCGGCTTCAGAAGATGGAGGATGAAGATGACTGAAAGAGGCGGCGCCGGCATTGGATAACGGAGAAGACCATCCGACCCACATGCACCACTGCGACCAGTTTAGGTGAGTATTATAAAGTGTATTTTTTGTTTTACACAGTTGTCTGGGCTCTTATATACAGCATGTTAGAATGCTGTATATAAGAGCCCACTGATGGTGGCTGCAGGTTATATGCCGAAAAACTGGTGACAGGTCCCCTTCAATTATAAATCCAACACTGAAATCAACTTAGATTAGAAAAAATAGATATCTTTTTGAGAGCAACTAACGACTTTAGTTTGAAGTGAAATCTGACTGTATTTTTTTACTATTAAGTATAATATTATTTTAATATTCAGATATAAAAAAAATAATATTTAATAGGGGTGATTTCAAGGCCACTACAGAAACACCAGTTCAAACTGGTGTATGAAAATATATTATACAAATTTTCTGGAAAATATTTGTCACTATTTAAGATCAGGTGAATTTTAATTTTGGAAAACATTTTCTAAATTCTTTCATAACTTATGACGACTTATTAGAAATAGAAAAAAATATGGAATTTGCATAAAAAATTAAATCTTTATTGAGAATAATAAAGTAATTAAAACAGGTTGTCTCAACAAATAGAAACCTCAACAGACGGGGAGATGAAAAATATTGGGAACACCAAGCCGAACCAGCAATGGTAAATATAGGAACGTAAAGCCGGACCAAAATTGACCAATTAAGAATAAAAATACTAGAGACACAAGTGTGTCAGTAATGTATTACACAGAAAGTCATATGTCTATATATACATGAAAAACACATAATGGCACACCTATACCTATACCTATACCTAATAGTAATAGACAAATCATCAAAATAGTAAAAACACAAGTGCGACAGTTACATAATTACCCATATAGACGCCATCTTACCATTGTTCTGCCGATTCCTTGCATAGGTAAATACTGTGCCATTATGTGACCATTAAGTGACCATCATCTATATGGGTAATTACACCAGCTAAATGCTGGCTTTCACAGAAAAATCCTCATAACAAGCCTGAAGGTCTTTAGCAGAACCTCGGCTGTTATGGCAAACCATCAGCACCCCATTATCACATCAAGGCATAAAATTACACGCCCCCTGTTGCTGCTGTCAGATATTTGCCATGCCCATTGAACCAATATCATAATTAGAGACATGACTAATGGCATAACTGTACATCATACGTTGTGAAGGGGTTAAAGAGGACTAACCATGAGGATTTTCCTATACAAACTAAAATCAGTTCTATACTGGCGCCATCATGCTGATTCTATACATACCTATCGTTGTGAGATCGGATGTATAGTTTCTGAAATACAGCCAAGTAAATTTGGGAAGTTCACTGTTACTTGATTGATAGCTGCAACAGAATAGGTGGGTGGGTTAGGTTTTGCTAGTTATTCTCACTCCTGTCAGCCTGCCTGTCCTTCCTCCCTCTATCTCTGGTTATTACAGGGGGAGGAAGGAGGGAGGAAGGACAGGGAGAAGGAAGGAGAGGCAGGCAGACAGGGGCAGGAATAACTAGCAAAACCCAACCCACCTACTAGATATTCTGTTGCACCTATCAATCAACAGTGAACTTCACAAACTTTACTTGCCTGTATTTCAGAAACTTTACATCCGATCTCACAACTAAAGGTATGTATAGAATCATCATGATAGCGCCAGTATAGCACTGGCTTTAGTTTATATAGGAAAATCTTAGTGGCTGGTCCTCTTTAAAAAGCTAAGAAATATATGTCGGTATTCTTTAATTTTCCCCAAGGTGTATATGTAAACAATGATGATTTGTACAAAAATGTAATGTTCTAACTCCTATAGTTATTATAAATTAATCAGACCAGGGATGAATTCTATTTAAATCATGGAAATAAAAATTGCATAAAGGGATGGATATTTTCTTTTGGCACCTAAAAGGGAAAACATATCTGAACAAATTAAATAATTCCACCCAAAACTTCCTCAGGGAAGGCAAATATATCCTCGTGATAAATTTCAAGATAATTAAACATTGCACAAAAACAAATAAGACACAACCTTTCTCTTTTGACAAGAATAAATAGACAAATATTTTATGGATTCTTTGTAAGATACGTCATCACTTGATTGCTATATTGCTGCAAACATCGACTTTCCTCAGAGGAGAATTACCTGCAAAGAGGAGTGGATTCTTTTGGTGTGCCATTTTTTGGACTAGATCTCATCCATCCTATAATGCAATAGTTTCTTTACCTTTCCTAAGACTACATATATCATCACTGTGTGCAGACTTCAGGATTAGGAGAAGAGAATCTGAGAAGACGCCCATCATCCACAATGAAGAACCTGCTCGCTTTGCTTTTCATGATCTCGGCTTTTGTCGTCTCAGGTAAGACCGGTGAAGCCACTTGTCAGCGTATACACACATCACACTGAGGAAGCGTGTCAGCAGAATTTCCTGTAAAGTTCCTCCATCATACTTAACATACTTATGATAATGTGAAATGGTATCTAGGGGGTATTTTTTCTCCTTGTGGAGAGTGAAATGCCTGACTTACCAGTGTAAAGAGGCTCATGAGACATGTAATTCTTCTCTGGGAACTTGAACCCCTTAACCTGATAATATAACAGCTTTTAAAAAAGGGCTGGATGATTTCCTCAGTACACAAAACATTGTTTGTTATAAATGACTTAAGGCTATTTTACACACTGCGATATCGATCCTGATATCGCTAGTGTGGGTACCCGCTCCCATCTGTTCCGTGACACGGGCAAATCGCTGCCCGTGCCGCACAACATCGCCCAGACCTGTCACACATACTTACCTGCCCGGCGACGTAGCTGTGACCGGTGAACCGCCTCCTTTCTAAGGGGGCGGTCCGTGCGGTGTCACAGCGACGTCACGGAGCGGCCGCCCAAAAGCAGCGGAGGGGCGGAGATGCGCGGGACGTAACATCCCGCCCACCTCCTTCCTTCCGCATAGCGGCCGGGAGGCAGGTAAGGAGAGACTCCTCATTCCTGCGGCGTCACACATACCGATGTGTGCTGCTGCAGGAGCGACAAACTACATTGTTACTGCTGCAGTAACGATAATCAAGAATGGACCCCCATGTCACCGATGAGCGATTTTGCACGTTTTTGCAACGATGCAAAATCGCTCATCGGTGTCACACGCAGCAACATCGCTAATGCGGCCGGATGTGTGTCACAAATTCCGTGACCCCAACAACTCTGCATTAGCGATGTCGCAGCGTGTAAAGCCCCCTTTAGTGACCAAATGTAGAACTGGTGGAGGAAGGCTGAACTAGATGGACCTAGGTCTTTTTTTTCAACCTAAGTAACTATGTAACTATGTAACCCCCTGGCAATTTTCCGTTTTTTTGGGGGGTTTGCTCCCCTTCATTCGAGAGCCATAACGTTTTTACTTTTCCATAAATCTTGCCATACAGGGATTTTTTTTTTTGTGGGTCAAGTTTTACTTTTAAATGAAACCATGAGTTTTACCATATAGTGTACTGGAAAATAGCCAAAAAATTCCAAGTGTGGAAAAATTGTGATTGCACAATTATTTTTGGGATATTTTATGCAACATATTCACATATGGTAAAATTGATGTGTTGGTGTGATGCCTCAGGTCGGTACAAGTTCGTAGATACCAAAGATGTATAGGTTTACTTTTATCTAAGGGGTTAAAAAAAAATCCCAAGCTTGTCTAAAAAAGTGGCACACTTTTTGCTCCATATTCCGAAACCCTTAGTGTTCACATTTTTCAGGATATGTGGCTCAATGATGGCTTATTTTTTGCATCTCGATCTCGTTTGTAACGGTATCAACTTTGCAAAGAGGCCACATTTTGATCACCTGCTATTGCATTTTGCGCAATATTTGCGGCGATCAAAAAACGTGATTTTGGTATTTGGAATTTATGTGCCGCTATGCCATTTACCGATTAGATGAATTGATTTTATATTTTGATAGATCGGGTGTTTATGAATGCAGCGATACCAAATGTGTGTATATTTTTTAGTTTCTTAACCCTTTAATTTTCATTGGGATCAATGGGGAGTGATTTGAACTTTTAGGTTTCTTTATTTTTTTAACTTTTTTTTTTTATTTTACTAGCTCCCCTAGGGTGCTATAAGGGTCAGCAGTCTGATCACTTAATTATTTCTGCAGATCAGAGCAGCATTGCTCTGATCTGCAGAAAAGCTGCTCTTTTCTCACACATGTCACGTGACTTCTGATGGCGCCGGGTAAGTGAATGTTTACCACGATGCACTATTACATGGCACTGTCACATTTTAACAGTGAGATGTAAGGAGTTAACAGGTGCATGTGGATCATAGATACACTTGTGCCTGGGAGGCACACATTACAGCCACATTCCAACTAGACGTGCTTGGCCTTTGTCAATATAGACAAATTGATTGAGACAGAGCATATCTTGTCGGAATTTGTCTATAGGTATGCCAATTTCCTTCTTGCGGTCACATAACCATCTCCTCTTGCCGTCAATACTGGATAATCCTAACAGCATGTAGGGTACACACTGTAAGAATTCAGACGTCTGCACCTACATCGAGTAATTGCAGGCTCTTATTATAAGACCAGGCAGCCCCATTTAACAATTTTCCCACATGGAAAAATAACCTCTGGTAAAATTAGATCTCTAATAATATGTCTGAAAATATTACATGAATTCGCCTCATTAAAAAGGTTGTTTACTACTCAGCTTAGTGGCTATATTGATGTAAAGCTCATAAATAAGGTTTTTCTCAAATACCTTGCGTAGTCAATTGTGCCTCTGAGCAGCGCTATTGCCATCCACTCATCCCCATTACGTGACCCCCGGGCTCCGAAACCTCTGAAATCAGGTAACGTCTAGTGATGAGCGAGCATGCTTGTCACTACTCGGTACTCGCACGAGTATCACTGTACTCGGGCTGCTCGGCGGGGACCGAGTAATCTCGCGATACTCGTGCTTTACTCGTGGTCTTCATTTCTGCATGTTGGCGCTCTTTTGAGAGCCAGCCCTCATGCAGGGATTGGCTGGCAGACCACTGCAATGCCACAGCCCTGTTAGTTGTGGAATTGCAGTGATTGGCCGGCCTGCACAGCGTCACCGAGCCTTTATATAGGCCGGCGCGCTGTGCTCTGCTCACAGCTATTCTGACAGTGAGTGTAGGGAGAGTGTCGCTGATTCAGGGAAAGCTTTGCGGCCCTTTATAGTTAGTTCCGGAGCAGGGCTGCAAACAGTGTGACCAGAAGTCCTTCTCAGGACTATTCTAGTTGTATACAGGCAGGCAGGGTATAGCCAGGTCGGAGTACAGTAGCAGAGTCCTTCTCAGGACTATTGTTGCTATATACAGGCAGGGTATAGCCAGGTCGGAATACAGGCTAGTGACCAGAAGAGTCCTTGTCAGGACTATTGTACCAGTATACAGGCAGGCAGGCAGGCAGGGTAGTGGTGACCGTATACCAGCCTTCATCATATCTGGGGCTGGTGTACACAGTGTAAAACAGTCCAGATAGTGTCAGACTTCTCAGTAATTGTCGCTCCTAAAAACCAGTTAGGTTCTTATTGCGTCCGTGCTTGCATTTAAAAACAGCACGTGTGTGGCAGTCGGTGGCAGCGTACAGGTGCGCGTTTTGCACAAACTATTATATAACGCACAAGTCTAGTGTATAATACACGTCAGTCAGCAGTGTCTGATAGTGTCAGACTTCTCAGTAATTGTCGCTCCTAAAAACCAGTTAGGTTCTTATTGCGTCCGTGCTTGCATTTAAAAACAGCACGTGTGTGGCAGTCGGTGGCAGCGTACATGTGCGCGTTTTGCACAAACTATTATATAACGCACAAGTCTAGTGTATAATACACGTCAGTCAGCAGTGTCTGATAGTGTCAGACTTCTCAGTAATTGTCGCTCCTAAAAACCAGTTAGGTTCTTATTGCGTCCGTGTTTGCATTTAAAAACAGCACGTGTGTGGCAGTCGGTGGCAGCGTACAGGTGCGCGTTTTGCACAAACTATTATATAACGCACAAGTCTAGTGTATAATACACGTCAGTCAGCAGTGTCTGATAGTGTCAGACTTCTCAGTAATTGTCGCTCCTAAAAACCAGTTAGGTTCTTATTGCGTCCGTGCTTGCATTTAAAAACAGCACGTGTGTGGCAGTCGGTGGCAGCGTACAGGTGCGCGTTTTGCACAAACTATTATATAACGCACAAGTCTAGTGTATAATACACGTCAGTCAGCAGTGTCTGATAGTGTCAGACTTCTCAGTAATTGTCGCTCCTAAAAACCAGTTAGGTTCTTATTGCGTCCGTGCTTGCATTTAAAAACAGCACGTGTGTGGCAGTCGGTGGCAGCGTACAGGTGCGCGTTTTGCACAAACTATTATATAACGCACAAGTCTAGTGTATAATACACGTCAGTCAGCAGTGTCTGATAGTGTCAGACTTCTCAGTAATTGTCGCTCCTAAAAACCAGTTAGGTTCTTATTGCGTCCGTGCTTGCATTTAAAAACAGCACGTGTGTGGCAGTCGGTGGCAGCGTACAGGTGCGCGTTTTGCACAAACTATTATATAACGCACAAGTCTAGTGTATAATACACGTCAGTCAGCAGTGTCTGATAGTGTCAGACTTCTCAGTAATTGTCGCTCCTAAAAACCAGTTAGGTTCTTATTGCGTCCGTGCTTGCATTTAAAAACAGCACGTGTGTGGCAGTCGGTGGCAGCGTACAGGTGCGCGTTTTGCACAAACTATTATATAACGCACAAGTCTAGTGTATAATACACGTCAGTCAGCAGTGTCTGATAGTGTCAGACTTCTCAGTAATTGTCGCTCCTAAAAACCAGTTAGGTTCTTATTGCGTCCGTGCTTGCATTTAAAAACAGCACGTGTGTGGCAGTCGGTGGCAGCGTACAGGTGCGCGTTTTGCACAAACTATTATATAACGCACAAGTCTAGTGTATAATACACGTCAGTCAGCAGTGTCTGATAGTGTCAGACTTCTCAGTAATTGTCGCTCCTAAAAACCAGTTAGGTTCTTATTGCGTCCGTGCTTGCATTTAAAAACAGCACATGTGTGGCAGTCGGTGGCAGCGTACAGGTGCGCGTTTTGCACAAACTATTATATAACGCACAAGTCTAGTGTATAATACACGTCAGTCAGCAGTGTCTGATAGTGTCAGACTTCTCAGTAATTGTCGCTCCTAAAAACCAGTTAGGTTCTTATTGCGTCCGTGCTTGCATTTAAAAACAGCACGTGTGTGGCAGTCGGTGGCAGCGTACAGGTGCGCGTTTTGCACAAACTATTATATAACGCACAAGTCTAGTGTATAATACACGTCAGTCAGCAGTGTCTGATAGTGTCAGACTTCTCAGTAATTGTCGCTCCTAAAAACCAGTTAGGTTCTTATTGCGTCCGTGCTTGCATTTAAAAACAGCACGTGTGTGGCAGTCGGTGGCAGCGTCAGGCTCCACGTTGTCCCTGGATAGAGACGTGCATGAGGGCCTGTAAACCTGAAGTGCCCATTGGAAGGAAGTGGGTCTATTGTAGTATAGCCCTTAGGCAGGGCAGCCAAAAATTGGGAGGCTCCACGTTGTCCCTGGGTAGAGACGTGCATGAGGGCCTCAAAACATTGTTCCCATTGCAAAGGAGCGGGTCTCCTGTCGTTGTAATGTCCATTCTGCAAAGAATGGGCGAAAAAATTTACCACTGGGGGTATACCTGAAACAAAGGCCTAAGTATTGCAATTTGTAACGGTCATCATCATGGTGGCGCATGAGGAGAAGGAGGAGCAGTCCAGCGATTATCCAAAGTCCAGAAGTGTGTACCCATGGGTGAGTGGAGGTACATGGCAAACTTTAAATTCCGCTCTCATTTGCTGGTGGTGTGGTGAAGTCTGGCCCAATCCAACCCTTGTTCATCTTGATCAGAGTCAGCTTGTCAGCATTTTCAGTTGACAGGCGGGTGCGTTTATCTGTAATGATTCCACCTGCGGCACTAAAAACACGCTCTGACAAAACGCTAGCAGCAGGGCAGGCCAGGCCTTCCAAGGCGTAGAGAGCCAATTCATGCCACGTGTCCAGCTTGGATACCCAATAATTGTAAGGCACAGAGGAATGTCGGAGTACAGTTGTTCGATCTGCAAGGTACTCCTTCAGCATCTGGGCAAACTTAGGATTTCTTGTGGCACTACCCCGCACCTCAGGGGCTGTGGTACGTGAGGGGCTGAGAAAACTGTCACACATCTTAAAGACTGTTCCCCTACCTCTGGCGGATTGGACTTGTGCCTCTCTCGGCTGTACGCCTCGGTTGTCCACTGATTCATGACCTATGCCGCTAGCGTTTTGTGAGGGGAATGCTTTGCCTACTTCCGTGACTATGGCCTTCTGGAACTGCTGCATTTTGCCTGACCTCTCCGCCTCGGGAATAAGAGACATAAAGTTCTCCTTTTAGCGTGGGTCTAACAGTGTTACCAACCAGTAATGATTGTCGGCCAAGATGTTCTTAACGCGAGGGTCACGAGACAGGCAGCTTACCATAAAGTCAGCCATGTGTGCCAGACTCTTAACAGCCATCACTTCAGTATCCTGACCAACACGATGACTGAACATGCTGTCCTCCTCCTCCTCATCATCTACCCTGTCCTCTGGCCAGCCACGCTGAACCGAGGATATGACTGCATGTCATATCCTCAATTTGGCCAGAGAGTTGCTCCATGTCTTCATCCTCCTCCTCGTCATAGTCCTCCACTGCACGTTGTGATGAGACGAGGCTGGGCTGTGTGTTATCATTCATCACCCACACCCACTACTGTTTCTTGCTGAAACTCATCGCGCTCCGCCTGCAATGCATCATGTTTGTTTTCTGAGCAGAGACCATTTTAGAAGGCAGAGAAGCGGTATGGTGACGCTAATAATGTCGTCATCGCCGCTCACCATCTTGTTGTAGTCCTCAAAGTTTTGGCGGATGGTGCATAGGTCGGACATCCATCTCCACTCCTCAGGTGTTATGTGTGGAGTTTGACCCATTTCCCGACGGCTTAGGTGATGCAGGTACTCAACAACTGCCCTCTTCTGCTCACATATCCTGACCAACATGTGCAGAGTTGAATTCCAACGCGTGGGGACATCACACACCAGTCTGTGTGCCGGAAGATGCAAACGGCGTCTTAAGCCGGCAAGGCCGGCTGAAGCAGTAGGTGACTTTCGAAAATGTGCAGACAGGCGGCGAACTTTTACCAGCAGATCAGACAGCTCTGAGTATGACTTTAGAAACCGCTGAACCTCGAGGTTGAGCACATGGGCCACGCATGGAACATGTGTCAGCTGGCCTCGCCTCAAAGCCGCCACCAGGTTCCGGCCATTGTCACACACGACCTTTCCTGGCTTTAGGTTCAGAGTTGTGAGCCAGTGATCTGCCTGCTGTTTCAGAGCTGTCCACACCTCTTCTGCATTGTGGGGTTTGTCACCTATGCAGATTAGCTTCAGCACTGCCTGTTGCCGCTTCGCCGAGGCAGTGCTGCAGTGCTTCTGTGTCGCCCTGGACAAGCCAGGGGCCACAGAGCACAACACTTAAACACCCCACACTCCCTGCAGGCATATCATAGTCAAAACACAAAATCCTTGTTGCCTTCCCCAGGGGCTGTTGTCCACACCAGGGTGTGGAGCCAGGCGGTTGGTCTCCACCCACCGAGGAGGAGGGAAAACACAGGCAGTGAGAGTTAAGCTAAGGAAGTGGAAGGAGGAAAGTAGTAGAGAGGAGAAAAGTGACAGCAAAGAGCCTGAAGTTGGTCCGGGTGTGTGGCCTGGACAGGACAGCAAGGTTGGCAGGATGTGGTGACCGTCTGCAGTGGAGGCCGATTGGAGTCTGCCGTAAGGACCGTGGACGGGTGGTGACCCGGCCATACCGGACCGGTATACAAAGAGAAGCCAGCACCATTGGCAGAGGACTTTCGGATCCCGGCAAGGCTTGGTGTCGCCGTGAATTTGCCAAATCCGTTATTGAAGGGGACCTCAGGGTTTCCAAACAGCCAAGTCCAGATAGAAGGCAACCGTACAACCGTGAAGGGGAGACACAGCCACCGCCAAGGGCAACCGTCTCCCAGGGCCAGCGCCTGTGGGCAAAAGGGGCTCCTCCGGCCCATATCCAGGTCAGGGAGCGGGTTACCGTTGGGAAACCATCACTACCAACACTTAACTTAGGTGCAGGGAGAGACAGTCATCACTAACCTGCAGGGAGGAACAACCGCAGCCGTCCGAGTGACCCGTCCATCCAGCCACTTGTTTTACCCTGAACTGTGTCATCATCATTGGGCTGAGTGAGTACCTCCGTGCCGTGCGGCACAGCGCTGCCCCTGCGACCATGCACTTCATCAGGCCCCGCAACCCGCCTGTCATCCATCTCTACCCCATCACCAGGCCCCGGGACAACCAACCCCCCTACCCACGGAGGGGAGAAATAACAACAAAGCTGCTCCCTGTCACAGGCTCCCGGGATCCCCGTCCAGAGCAGCGGTGGTGTCCACACAATCACCACAACCGTGGGTGGCGTCACGGACAATATCCCCAAAACCCAAACCACCCCTTTTCACTCACGGGCGAGTAGCGCCGCTCGAGTCCCCGGGATCCGGCCATCGCTCGAGCCAACGAGCAGCAGCAGCCGTAGAGCTGCGTCAGCCGGACCCGAGCAGTGGGAGAGCGCACCGTCCCCTCCTCCGCCAGCGACACTTCCAGCTTGGGACTGGTGTGGAGGGTAAAGTGGATCAGGATGCGCAGGAGGAGGAGGAGGCTGAGGAGCATGACATTCCGGAGCTGTAGAGTGTGTGTGAAACCCTGACTGAGGTAGGGCCTGCAAAACTTGGTGTGTGAAGGACGTGTTCCGTCCCTCGCTCAGACTGGGTCCCAGCTTGCACAATATTAACCCAGTGTGACGTCAACGAGATGTAGCGTCCTTGCCCACATGCACTTGTCCACGTGTCTGTGGTTAGGTGGACTTTGGCTGAAACAGCGTTGTTCAGGGCACGTGTGATGTTTTGTGACACGTGGTTAGTTATGCAATGCGGGGACGGCACACAGGGAGAAATAGTGGCGGCTGTGGACCGAGTAACGTGGGACAGCTGCCACCATCAGTTCGCGGAATGCTTCTGTCTCAACCAGCCTAAAAGGCAACATTTCCAGCGCAAGCAGTCGCGAAATGTTAGCATTTAGAACTGTGGCATGTGGGGTGTTGGCAGTGTATTTGCGCCTGCGCTCAAAGGTTTGCTGAATGGATAACTGAACGTTGCGCTGGGACAAGGACGTGCTTGATGATGGTGTTCTTTCTGCGTAGGCAACTGCAGGTGCAGGAGTGGAGGAGGCTTGTTCGCAGGCAGCATGGACAGGGGATTGGCTCGCATGCACAACCAGCGAAGACGTAGCAGTGACATCAGCAAGCACTGCTCCTCGACTCTGTTGTACTTCCCACAAAGTCGGGTGCTTGGCTGACATGTGCCTGATCATGCTGGTGGTGGTCAGGCTGCTAGTTTTGGTACCCCTGCTGATGCTGGCATGGCAGGTGTTGCAAATGGCCTTTTTAGAATCATCTGGAGCCAACTTAAAAACTGCCAGTGTCAGAGTTCCGGGTTTTCCAGTTTTCTTTTGAAAGAGCTTGCCCTTTGTTAACATGGAGTTTTCTGTTCTGTTGCCCTACTTCCTGTCCATCTGTTTAAAAGCCGCCCCTAAAGCTTAGTCCAGTGCCTGAGTATACTGCTTCCTGTGTGCTCCTGCCCTGCTGCTTTTGGTTCCTGATTGTTATTCGGATCCTCTTGGAAAACAACCGACACCGACTCTGGACTTCATCTGGTATCATCTAGCTGTACCTGGACTCCGTTTGCCGTCTTTGGTCGGAACTTCTGCCCGGTTCCTTCCGTTTAATACCACTCTGGACTCACATCACGTACAGACATTTTTCGACTTACCTATTGCCCTTTTGTGTCCCGGCTGCTGCGCATTTAGGGCTTCTGGGGTGATTGCCAGACAGTCCCTGTATAGGGGTTTGCTGTTGGTGGTCTCCCTGGGGGAGTCCGGTGCGCGGTCCCGGGAATTCCCTTTCGCTCAGTCCCTGGAAGGTATTTCCTGTATTTATGTTCTACTGTGTTTTTGTTCCGTTTATGTACATATTTGCTGGTTGCATATTATAAATGTCTTGCACCAAGAACTCGTCTCTGGTTGTCATTGCCCTAACGCAATCGAAATCCTCAATACATACAATAGTATTACAGCCAGACTCGGGAAGACCTAACATTTGTACAGGCACCTTGTGTCGTGTTGTTCCGGGGAACAGTTGACTGACGTCTGCCTGGGGCCACCACTCTGCTTCTTACTGCCTGTTGTGATGCTACGCCTCCCTCCCCCTGTGCACTGCTGTCCTCGCTCTGCATATCCTCCTGCCAGGTTGGGTCAGTTACTGGATCATCCACCACGTCGTCTTCCTCTTCCGCACCCTGCTCCTCCTCCTGACTTCCTGACAATTGTGTCTCATCATCGTCCACCCCTTGTTGAGACACGTTGCCAACTTCGTGAGAACGTGGCTGCTCAAATATTTGTGCATCTGTACATACAATCTCGTCATGGCCCACTTCAACAGGAGCTGGCGAGAGGCCAGAATTTGTGAATGGAAACGTGAACGAACAGCTATTCCGAGTGTCCAAGTGTGGGATCAGTAATGTCCGTGGACGTGTACTCGGCCTGGTGGTAGGAAGGAGGATCAGGTTCTGAAATGTGCGGTGCAGTATCACGGCTACTGACACTTGACCGTGTGGAAGACAGAGTGTTTGTGGTGGTGCCAATCTGACTGGAAGCATTATCCGCTATCCAACTAACAACCTGTTGACACTGGTCTTGGTTCAAGAGCGGTGTACTGCTGCGGTCCCCAAGAATTTGGGACAGGACGTGCGAGCGACTAGATGTGGCCCTTTGTTGTGGCGAAATTAGAGCTTGCACACAACCTCGGTGTCTGCCTGCACCACCATCACGTCCACTTCCTTGTTCGTTGACAACGCCCTTGCGCATTTTGCAATGCTGTGCTGATGTGTATTCACTAGACTTGTGTGTTATATCCAAGTTTTTGCAAAACTCACACAAATGCAGCGGAAAGCTGCCACCAACAGGCACACACGTGCGGTTTTTAAATGCAAGCACGGAGGCACTAAGAACCTAACAGGTCTCTATCCAGGGACAACGTGGAGCCTCTCAATTTTTGGCTGCCCTGCCTAAGGGCTATACTATAATACACCCACTTCCTTCCAATGGGCACTTCAGGTTTACAGGCCTTCATGCACGTCTCTATCCAGGGACAACGTGGAGCCTCCCAATTTTTGGCTGCCCTGCCTAAGGGCTATACTATAATACACCCACTTCCTTCCAATGGGCACTTCAGGTTTACAGGCCTTCATGCACGTCTCTATCCAGGGACAACGTGGAGCCTCCCAATGTTTGGCTTCCCTGCCTAAGGGCTATACTATAATACACCCACTTCCTTCCAATGGGCACTTCAGGTTTACAGGCCTTCATGCACGTCTCTATCCAGGGACAACGTGGAGCCTCCCAATGTTTGGCTTCCCTGCCTAATGGCTATACTATAATACACCCACTTCCTTCCAATGGGCACTTCAGGTTTACAGGCCTTCATGCACGTCTCTATCCAGGGACAACGTGGAGCCTCCCAATTTTTGGCTGCCCTGCCTAAGGGCTATACTATAATACACCCACTTCCTTCCAATGGGCACTTCAGGTTTACAGGCCTTCATGCACGTCTCTATCCAGGGACAACGTGGAGCCTCCCAATTTTTGGCTGCCCTGCCTAAGGGCTATACTATAATACACCCACTTCCTTACAATGGGCACTTCAGGTTTACAGGCCCTCATGCACGTCTGTATGCAGGGGCATTGGTGAACCTCACAATTTAGGACTGCCCTGGCAAAGGAAAATACTACAAAGACTCACTTCCTCAAAATGGGCACATTAGACTCAAGAGGCCTTCATGTACGTCTCTTCTCAGGGACATCGGAGTGCCACACAATGTTTTCACGTAAAATCTTTCATGTATTGATCTCAAAAAGTAACATACACCAGCTCTATCTCACTATTGGGTATGTGCCCTTAACATTTCCGCCATGAAAAATCATTTTGGGGTCATTTTGGAAGGTTTTCTGGTGAGTCCGTAAAAATGGCGTAAAACGCGGACAAAATTGTTCACAGCTGTGACTTTTGAGTGATAAATGCTTCAAGGGGTCTTCCCCATGCTGTTGCCATGTCATTTGAGCACTCTTCTGAGACTTTTGTGACATTTTTAGGGTTTCTCCATGCTGCCGGGGGGTCATTTCACAAAAATACTCGGGTCTCCCATAGGATAACATTGGGCTCGTTGCTCGGGCCGAGTACATGAGTATCTTGGGAGGCTCGGCCCGAGCTTCGAGCACCCGAGCTTTTTAGTACTCGCTCATCACTAGTAACGTCACGTCAACTTCGAGTTGACCTGACATCACCAATGCAGGGCTCAGTCTCTGTGAGTGACTGAGCTGTGGGCAGATTTTTACCATTCATCACAGCCCAGCATCGCTCCTGCTTGTGGTGCTCTGCAGCAAAGGAGAAAGCGCAAAAGATGCTGGGCTGTGAGGAGCAGTGACACTCCACCCACAGCCCAGTCACTCGGAGACTTGGGCCCACAAAAGTGTTGTCGGGTCAACTGGAAGTTCATGTGGCATGAACAAATCTCCGAGGTCACTGGGTCATAAGATGGGGATGAGTGGACCGCAACAACGCTGCTCAGAGGCACAATTGACTACACAAGTATTTAACAAGAGCCTTTTTATGAGCTTTACATTGATGTGGCCACTAATACTGAGTAGTGGACTATCCCTTCATCCCAACAAGTGGTGGATTAAAAAAAGACCAATTTTTGTCATAACCAGAGATGTTTTTTTATACACACTTTTATTTACATAACAGTGATCATTTTACGGAATCTAGTGATTGATATAAATGACTAATTCTCGAAAAATGTAAATAATGGTGGTGGAAGGACATCCCATATCCATAGTAATCAAGTAAAATGGAAAAAACAAACAAGAGTTGAGACACAATACATTAAAAATATATATATATATTTATAAGTCAATCATTTAATTATACTTAGATCCAATGTAGCAGTGTTGGCTGTGACCAATATTTAAGTATTATTGGCTATGATGTTCATGGCAATCAATATATTAATATTTTCCCATGAATGCCCTTTCTTAATGAGACCAAATAATATCACTGATTTCCTATTTTTTTTGTAGTCTTTTCCTATAAATGTAATTCGTGCTTTTCTCGAAACTCAACAACATGTAATGAGTCTCAGATTGAATGCCTTGGGGATCGATGTATGACTGCCTCCCAATTCTATGACAAAGGTGAGTTCTACTTATTTTTTTATTTAGTATTTTAACAAAATTATCGTATAGTAATCTCAGTTATGGTTTTGTTTATTTGCTTTTTCCATAGAGGGTGATGTGTATAAGTCAATTTTGAAAAGCTGTGCCAATGAAACCTTGTGTGGAACCAATGGCTCAGTAGCGATAGTAAATGTAATCTTTCGATTTTATGCCAATTGTTGTACTGGAAACTTATGCAACACTGACGGATATAACAGTAAGTGTCACAATGGCAATAATCATACTTCAAGGGGATTGATAGACTGATAATGATCAAAATCCCAGAGTAATTTAAAGAGGTTGTCCAGTACTTTTACATTGTTGGCCTTTCCTTTTAATAGGTCGTCAATGTCACCCCTGTTGATCAACTGTTTTCGCTAATAATAACCATAGTAGGCAGCCATAGATGCTCTGTAGAAATGAGTGAACCTTTGGAAGTTCGATTCAGCAGATACAGTCAAACCTTAAAAAAGTTGGGTTTGTGACCCAACTTGATCTGAACCGCGATGGAAGTCTGTAATTAGGCAGTTTGTGACTTCCCTGACATGCAGCCAGCCTTAAGCAGAACACTTCCGGGGAGGGTCAGCAGGGTTATTCAAAAATATTTTTGTGTGTGCACATTACATCTGATCATGCTAATTTTACCCCAAGTGTGAGCCTATCAAACACTGCATGGGCTGAGCATCAACCATACCCAAGCATAGTGCTGCTTTATTAAGTGGTTTGCACTCATCACTCACCTTAACTTTGTTTTTTTGGTAGTCAGTTTTTGAACCAGAACTCCAAACATCGAACCTCAGGGTTGATCATCTCTAATGGTCAGTTCCAGAGCTTGCCTGTCTTCTGATAGCACATCCACTTTCTATTAAATTGAATTGGAGGCAGATGTGGGACTACCCGGCCACTATCAGTTGACAGGGGAGCTCCGGGACTAAGCATTTCTGGCTCTCTGCCTAGATTTGTTAGCAATGTCTCAAAAATCACCACACTCTCACATGTGATTTGCAATGGTATTCAAAATGTATTAACAGACTCATGGAACAAATAGTAGGTGATGCCGGGAATAAGCGACAAAACAATGTTTCAACCCTAATCGGTCTTGTGCACACTGTCACTCAGGTATGCTATGCAGAGGACGCTTCCGAGCCTACATCCATGGGGAGCAATCAGTATTTAGCACCTTCCAGTTCTTGGTTAATTCAGCGCATCGGCACCTGTTTGTGGATCTGCACTGCTGAGCCTGAGTCAGTCACACAGATGGTGGATGTGGACACATCCTCCATCTCTGTGACTGACTCAATTTACGGGAGTGCAGATCTTCACCCCTAAGGTTACAAAACTAAAAGGAACCTAGCCACATTCAGGCGCTGATGTGCTGAATTAACCAACAACTGGAAGGTGCTTAATACGGATTGCTCCAGATGGATGTAGGTGCGAGAGCACCCTCTACATAGCATACCTGAGCAACAGTATGAACAAGACTCATCAGGGTTGAAATGTTATTTTGTTGCTTATTTTCAGCATCACCTTCTATTTGTTCCACGTGTTTTTTAATACATTTTGAACACATTGCAAATTACATCGATCATACATGATTTTTGAGATATTGATTATGTAGGATTATCATCCCCTCCCCCAGCACCTCCACCTTAACTGAGTGCACGCCAATCATAATCTATAGATTTGACAATAAACATGAAGTTTTCTTGCTTGTAGGCTGAACGTTTTACATGGAATTTCTACTTTATGGCCGGGGCCACACGGGGGACTATTTCGATCCTCACATGACACTCGGCTTATGCTGGCAGCACAGCGGGATCCGAGTGTCATGCGAGTGTCACTGTGACTGAGGTGCAATCATGCGATCAGACCACAGCTGCGGGGGGCAGGCTGACACTGAGGAGGGGCGGGACAACACTGAAGAGGGGAGGGCAAATGCTGTTTAGGGGAGGTCTGATACTTCGAAGGAGAGGGAGGGATTTATCTCCCTCTCTCCTCAGTTGCCGGCTATTGCCATTCTCGCCCTGCACTCGCAATACACTGGTGTACTGCGAGTGCAGTGCAATTTTTTATTCACCCCCATAGACTTGAAGGGGTGCGAGAAAAACAAGGATCGCATTACAGTCGTAGTATGCTGCAATTGTTTTCTCGGTCTGATTAGGGCTGAGAAAATAATCGCTCATGGGTGCTGGCACATAGGCTAATATTGGTCCTAGTGGAATGTGATGTTTTATCACATTCCGCTCACTCCGATTTTCATGCCGTGTGTCTTAGGCCTATTACAGCAAGCACTGATCTCTATGTATTTGACTGAGATTAAATGTTTTGAGTTATTGAGAAATCAAAATATTTTATTAAATACAACTTTGTGTCTATTCCATTAGTTCTTGCAGAAGATCCAACACCAAACGGTGTAATATGCCCAACTGCCTTCTGTACTGACGAAACTAAAGAATGCACAAGTGACAAGCTCCTGAACTGCACTGGATCCATGAAAAAATGCTTCAAGTTTAGGGGGAAAGCATTGGATCCAAGTGAGCAATTTTCATTTTCTCATAGATGTGTCAATGCTTGCAACCAAATGTTTTTGTAGCTCCAAATGCATATAAAATGTTAAGAAAGTCCACTTTTACTTTTGATATTCAAATATTTTATTATTAAGTGAATATAGTCCTGGTCTATTTTTGATAATCTGGAACTAAAGATGAGAGAATCAATTTAATTGTATGTTTGGGTTTTTTTGTTTTTTTTAAATCTTTCAAAAAAATTCAAATTTTTTGGACTTAATTTGTGTGAATCCAGAAAACTGGAGAAATGAGGTAGATAAAAAAATTACTAAAGCAAGATCGTCCAGCTCAAATAAACAACTTCTCTTTATTGCTTCACTTCTCCCCTATGCCTCAAAAATACTGGAACAGCATATCCATCTTGGACTGTCCTCATACCTCTCCTCCTGCTCCCTCTTTGACCAGCTACAATCCTGCTTCACTCTACTTGAACTGCCCTAACTAAAGTCACCAACGACCTAATATCCACCAAAGGCAAGTGACATGACTCTTTCCTCTTCCTCCTGGACCTGTCCTCAGCCTTCAACACAGTAGACCACTCCCTCCTACTACAGATTCTCTTATCTCTGGGTATCACAGACTTGGCCCTATCTTGGATCTCTTCATACATAACCGACAGAACTGTCAGCATTTCCCATTTTCACACCACCTCATCTCACCCCGTATTTGTCGGTGTCCCTCAAGGTTCAGTTCTTGGACCCCTGCTGGTCTCCATCTACAACTTTGTCCTAGTACAGCTCACAGAGTTCCATGGCTTTCAGTATTATCTGTATGCCGATGACACACAGATCTACCTCTCTGGACCTGACATCTGCTCCTTATTAACCAAAATCCCATTTGGTTATTTCATCCTTCTTCTCTGCGCGATTCCTAAAGCTTAACATGGACAAAACAGCATTCATTGTCTTTCCTTCTCCTCATTAAACTCCTCCAACAAGCCTATCCATCAAAGTTGATAGCTGCTCACTCTCCCCAGTCTCACAAGCTCATTGCTTTGGAGTAACTCTTGACTCTGCTCTATCCTTCAAGCCGCACAGCTAAGCCCTCTTCACCTCATGCAGACTACAACTCAAAAATATCTCCCGGATCCGTGCTTTCCTTAACCAAGAATCAGCAAAAACATTAGTACATGCCCTCATCATCTCCTGCCTCGACTACTGCAACCTCCTGATCTCTGGCCTCCTTCCAACACTCTTGCACCTTTCCAATCTATCTTAAACTCTGTGGCCCACTTAATTCACCTCTTCCCTTGCTATTGTCCAGCCTTGCCAATCTGCCAATCTCTGCACTGGCTTCCCATTGCCCAAAGACTCCAGTTAAAAACATTAATCATGACATACAAGGCCAGCCACAACCTATCTCCTTTTTACATCTGTGACCTAGTCTCCCGGTACCTACCTGCACACAACCTCAGATCCTCACAAGATCTCCTTCTCTACTAATGTCTTTTCTCCTCTTCCCACAATCGCATACAAGATTTCTCCCGTGCCTCCCCCATACTCTGGAACTCTCTGCCCCAGCATATTATATTCTCTCCTACAGTGGAAAGCTTCAAGAGGAACCTGAAGACTCACCTCTTCCAACGAGCCTACAACCTAAAATAACCCTCAGTCCAGTACACCATGGTGCAACCAGCTCTATCCTCACCAATTGTATCCTCACCCATTCCCTGTAGACTGTGAGCCCTCACGGGAAGGGTCCTATCTCCTCCTATAACAGTCTGTTTTTGTATTTTTAATAATTGTACTTGTTTTTATGTATATCCTTTTCACTTGTAAATCTTAATCATCATAAATGGTGGATGCACACCAGAAACTCATTGATGCATACACTATTATAGCATGTTTCATGTAAATGCTGGATCACCCATGTACAACAATCTCTCAAGCAATAAAGAAGTTGTTAATTTGAGCTGGACCATCTTGTTTTACTTATCTATAACTCAAGACATGGGGGAACCTATGTCCAAGCTCTGCATAAAGGGTGGACAACAATAATGGTCAGCTGGATTTTACTACTATGTCCAAAATAACTAATGAATGATCAATACAAGAACCATACTAACCTATAAAACTTATAAAAAAAATCAGGTGGAATAGGTCTCCTGGATGCCAAATTCAGTTACTACGCCATCTTACTGAACTGATAAAACAATTCAAGTCCCAATTTTTATCTCCCAGTGAAAGAGGTTGTGATTTCTCTAATATTAACAACTTTACTGTTGGTGGACCAAAGTGAAAAGCAACCACTCTACCACCACACCAATAACAAATGCTGAAATTAAAAATTGCTTCTCAACTTTCAGACTTCTAAAATCTTATCAAAATAAAAGGATGTATGAGAAATGATGCTGATGTAAAGCAGAAATATCGGAAATAATATTTGTTTAATTTTTGAGTGATGTGACTATTTGGTTTTAGGTATAAAAATTTAAAGTTTGAAAATGTATAATTTTTTAAAAAAGATTATCAAATTTTAGAAAGTTCTGTAAATAACCCTTGTAAATAAAATTTTGTAAATAAATTTCAGAGACTGAGAATATTTTTTTCAAGACACATTGTACTTTATAGGTTGAAATATTTTGACATATCAAAGTACAATGTGTCTGTAAAAAATATTCTTTCTCCCTTAAATTGGTAAAAGCATTGCAAAGTTATAAAGACGCAAAGTAACTGAAATCAAATTTCAATGATAGAGCTTGATTCCAAAACTGTCATTATGTGATTAAAGCATTTTTATTTAGAACACGTAACATATTTTACCTACTGATATCAATTGTTTTTGTTTTTACAGGCATGGCATGGGAGAACTATTCTTCAAAAGGTTGCATTAATGATGATGCTTGCAAAGTCAACTTTGACACTGCTATTGGGGTTTCAGAAGGACAAAGGCAGGAGTTTATCTGTTAGATGTTATGTCATATCTGGCATCTTCAAAGAATAAATGATTCAATGGCATCAACATTATTAAACTTCCTAACAAAAATCTGCCCTAATCTTTCCTTATAAAATTATATAAAAGGATACAATACAATTTAAAATGTGTAGTTTAATAAACTTCTTAGTTTTATTGTAAAATTCTAGAGCCTTTTTTATCAAATTTTGCTAATTTTCCAAATCTGGTATGCATCACTTTATTTGGTATTAACTTTAAAATACTCCTAAATATCCCAATAATTCTGAGATGTTTTTGTTTATGCCTCAGTTTTCTTTGTGTTAATGTAAATGTATGTCATTATGACATATTCATTTTATAAAATATCTGAAATTTCAATAACATTTTGAAAATAAGAAAAAAAAAATCACAGTTTTTGAATGTTGGACTGTTATTAGATTCAAAATAGTTAACCTCTTCACGATACATTACGTACTAGATACATCATGGTTCGTGTCAGGGTAATCACTGCCGGCTGCTGCGGGTAGCTGGCAGAGATCCCTGCACATATCAGCTGATTTGAACAGCTGACATGTGTTGCTCAAATTCCTGAGTGGATCCACGATCCACCAATGCCTGTTAACCCTTTAGATCGCGCTGTCACATTTTGACCGAAAACTGAACCTCAGGATTGCTCATCTCTATTACCAACCCATTATATCCCAGATGTGTTTGATGGGAGCTGCACAGGCCATGGCAAAACATTTAGGGGAAGCAGACTACTCACAGTATTATGAGCATTATGCTGCTTGGTGTTGTGGTGTTTAAATCAGCTGTTAAGACACTTTGGAGGAATGGCCATACCACTGATTCCATGACCAAATAAATGTAATGCCAAAAATGTTAGTGCATGTGCAATGAAAACTAGAGAGATCCAGCTAATAAACATTCTGCCATCCATACCATAATCTCGGCAATCCAACTGGTCCTATGACTAAATCGGGCTTTACACGCTGCGAGATCGCTAGCAATGTCGCGAGCAATAGCAACCGCCCACGTCGGTGGCGCATCATGGGGTTTATCGCTACCGTAGTGAACAATATTTCTACGGCAGCATCACACGCAATTACCTGTTCACCGACATCACTGTGGCCACCGAACAATCTCTTCTTTAAGGGGGAAGTTCGTTCGGCATTACAGCGACGTCACTAAGTAGCCACCCAATCGAAGCGGAGGGGCAGTGAAAAGCAGCTGGAACATCCCGCCCACCTCCTTCCTTCCTCATTGCCGGCGGCCGCGATGTTGTTCCTCGTTCCTGTAGTGTCACATATAGCAATGTGTGCTGCCGCAGAAACGACAGAAAACCTGCGTTCCAAACAAGGAATGATTTTTTTTAAATGAATGACGTGTACATGACGAACGATTTGACACCTTTTTGTGATCGTTACTAATCGCAAAAAGGTGTCACAAACAACGACATCGCTGACGAGGCCAGATGTGCGTCACCAATACTGTGACCCCGACAATATCTCGTTAGCGATATCATTGTGTGTAAATAGGCCTTAAGACTATGTTAGGGTGCTTTCACACATCCGTTTTTTGCCGCCAAGCAGAATCCGGTGAATGCCAGATAAAATGGATCCGGTGCCGAATGCGTTTTTTTCATCATTGAATTATATTAGCGCCGGATGTGCCTGATGCCCTTGCGTTGCATCCGGTGTGCGCTGGATTTGGCAAAACCTATGTGTCCAGCTGCCGGAAAGGAAGCAGCATGGAACTTTTTTGGCAGCGGCAAAAACTTCCAGCGTCATGTACAATGAAAGCCCATGGGCGCTGGATCTGTCGTTATGTGGCATACAACGCATTACAGCAACGGATTCCATTTTTTGCTACTGAGCATGCTCAGTAGAACAACGGATCCATCCAAAAACTGAAGGAACCGATGGAAAAAACTGATGCAACTGAACCGTTTGTTTTTTTTTTGCCTGATCCGTTGCATCAGTTTTTATAACGAATTGTGCCTGACAGCAAAAAACAGATGTGTAAAAGCATCCTTATCAGCTGGTATAATATAAAGAGACAATGCAGGTGTGCCACCAAATCGGAGTAACAATGATTTGATCATAAAACTAGTAGCCCCATTGTCAATAACTCTTAAATACGTCTTGGCCCATGGTAAATTAACAGCTCTTCAGAACCCCTCAAAAACATTGTTTCTACCAGGCTTATTTAACCCATGTAAATGTTTTAATGTAACTTTCCAAGATATAAATGTTTTTGAGTAGTTAACACTGTTGCAACTTTTTGTTTAGCAAGTAATATCACAATTGAAATAATTAATCCCTTAACGACCGCCGATACGCCTTTTAATGGCGGCAATTAAGGGTACTTCTTCCGATCCACCGCTTTTTTACGGCGGTCGGAAAAAAGGGTATAGCGCCCCCCAGAGTCAGAAAATCTCTGCGGTTTCAGCTACCTAGGGTAGCTGAGACCCTGGAGATCTTGATTCGGGTTGGTTTTTTCCGGTCCCTACTCACGTGATCACCGGTACACACCGTATACCGATGATCACGTTACAGTAAATGGCAGCGCCGGTAAAAAAGGATTTATCTCCCATCTGGCATGATCAAACATGTCAGATGGGAGATAAATCTCCTCCCTGGTCCCCTCCGGTCCCCCGGTGTCCCCAAAGTGCCCCCCCAACCCCTTCCTAAAAATCCAAGATGGCCGCGCGCACAGCAGAGCGCCGGCTGCATTCACCCTTTTCCTCTGGTTTCCGTCGTATGTGCTATCACACATGCGACAGAAAACTGCTCCCCAGGCCCTGCTAAGTCACCCCCTATAACTCCCCGGTGTTCCCCAGTGTTCACCGTACCTGGCTTTGATCCCCCGCGTACTCCTCCTCCTTCACAGGAGACGCTGGTCGGTCACATGTGCAGAGCAGCTGACAGCTCAGCTTCCTGCTTTCAGAAATGCTGTCTGCTGCTGCTCGCACTCTGCAGCTGTGACCTGGGGAGAGTGGGTGCAGATTCTTTGCACCCACACTCCTAAAATGGAGGGTCTGCACTCCTAGAAAAATGGGGATACGTTCCCTGAATGTGCCCCCATATTCTAGAGGGTCCAGAATCAATGTGGAACCTCCAAAATGGATTACAGGGGACCCCGATTTTTTTCCAATAAATTGGTGAAAGAGACAATGCTTTGGGGAGTGTTTTTTCAAATAATTTTTTTTTTTTTGCTGTCAATTTTTTTTTTTTTTATTACTGTCAATTAGTTATGTCTGGGATCAAATAGATGCCGTGACATAACTAATTGCTGGGCTTGATGCCAGGTGACATCACACATCTGGTATCAACCCCATTTATTACCCAGTTTGCCACTGCACCAGGGCAACGGGATGAGTTGGGGCGATGCACCAGGATTGGCGCATCTAATGGATGCGCCACTTCTGGGGCGGCTGCGGCCTGCTCTTTTTAGGCTGGGAAGAGTCCAATAACCATGGCTCTTCCCACCCTGAGAATACCAGACCCCAGCTGTCAGCTTCACCTTGGCTGGTGATCTAATTTGGGGGGACCCCACATTTGTTTGTTTTTTAATTATTTATTTTTAAATAATTAAAAAAATAAACAGCATGGGGAGCCTTCCAAATTAATCACCAGCCAAGAGAAAGCTGTCTTCTGTGGTTTGCAGGCTACAGCTGTCTGCTTTACCCTAGCTGGCTATCAAAAATAGGGGGAACCCCCACGTCATTTATTTAATTTTTTTTTTTTTGGGCTAAATACAAGGCTAGGCACTTTTTAGTGCCACATGAAAGGCACTAAAGGGCGCCAGCTTAGAATATGCAGGGGGTAGGATGTTATATATGTTTGACATCTATCCATTGATCCAGTGTAGCATTTTAGGCTGTGTGCCCACAATCAGGGTTTGCAGCATTTTGTGTGCAGAGTGTTTTCACTGCGTCCATAATGCTGCGTTGTGCAGTAGAAGCACAGTGGAAGGATTTTTAGAAATCCCATGCCCACTGTGCTTCTTTTCTCTGCAGCATAAACCGACCTGTGGCGCGGCTTTCTGAGCCGCAGCATGTCAATTGTTGACAGAGTGCTCTCTGCAGGTAGAATAGAGCTAAAGTCCACAGCAGCCTGAAACCAAATCGTGGGCATGGGCAGCTGCATTCTCCCATGGACAACACTCACATCTCTGCAGGAAGGCTGACACTGTATACTAGACGCCGTGTTGCTGGATCATGGCCACATAGCCTAACAGTGAGAATATTGTTGCTACATCCACATTTTTGTGAAGTACCTGCGGATTCAAAATGCTTACTATACTCCTGAGTAAAGTCCTTGAGGGGTCCAGTGTCCAAAATGGGGTCAGTTGAGGGAGGTTTCTGATGCATAGGTACCCAAGGGGCCCTGCTAATGTGACATGGTGCGCGCAATTTCTTTCAACTTTTCCAAAATTCAAATGGTGCTTCCATTCCAAGCCGTCCCATTTATCCAAACGGAGGGTTTTGGCCACATGTGGGGTATCCCTGCGCTCACAAGAAATTGGATAACAACCTGTGGGGTCCACGTTTTATTGTTGCCTCTTGAAAAAGTGAAAAATTTGATGCTAAATCAACATTTTTGTGAAAAAAAATGAAAATTTCAATATGGCAACCTAAGCTTATCAAATTCTGTGAAGTATTCGTGGATTCAAAATGCTCAATATACACCTAGATAAAAGCCTTGAGGTGTCTTGTTTCCAGAAGGGGGTCACTTGTGGGGGACCTCCCCTGTTTAGGCACCTTATGGGCTTTCCAAATGCGACATAGCGTCCGCTAATTATTCCAGCCAATTGTTCAGTCAAATGGCACTTTTTCCCTTCTGAGCCCTGCTGTGCACCCAAACAGTTGATTTCCACCACATATAACATATCAGCATACTCAGGAGAAATTTCACAATACATTTTATGCAGATTTTTTTCCTTTTACTCTTGTTAAAAAAAAAAATCTATCTGGTTGAAGTAACAATTTTGTGGTAAAAATATATTTTTTTTATTTTCACAGCTCAACATTATAAACTTCTGTGAAGCACCTGGAGGTTCAGGGTACTCACCAAACATCTCGAAAATTTCCTTGTGGGGTCTATTTTCCAAAATGGGGTCACTTGTGGGGGACCTCCACTGTTTAGGCACCTCAGGGGCTCTCCTAATGCAACATGGCGTCCGCTATTGATTCCAGCCAATTTTGCAGTCAAATGGCACTCCTTCTCTTCCGAGCCCTGCCGTGTGCTCAAACAGTTGATTTCCACCACATACAAGATATCACCAAACTCAGGAGAAATTGTACAATAAATTTCATGGTGATTTTTTTCCTGTTACCCTTGTGAATAAAAAGCTACCTGGTTGAAGTAACAATTTTGTAGTAAAATTTTATTTTTTTATTTTCATGGCTCAACATTATAAACTTTTGTAAAGCACCTGGGGGTTCAGGGTACTCACCAAACATCTAGATAAATTCCTTGAGGGGCCTAGTTTCCAATATAGGGTCACTTGTGTTTTTTTTTTTGCTGTTTACGTACCTTAGGGGCCCTACAAATGCGACATGGTGCCTGCAATCTTTTTCATCCAAATTTTCTTTCCTTTCCAAAATTCAAATATTGCTCCTTCCGTTCCAAGCCCTCCCATTTCTCCAAACAAAGGTTTCAGACCACATGTGAGGTATCACCGCGCTCATAAAAATGTGGGTAAAAAACATTGGGGTAAAATTTTTGGAATTACCTCTTGAAAAAGTGAAAAAAATGATTCTAAAGCAACATTTTTGAGAAAAAAAATGAAAATTTTCAATATGACAATGTAACGTTATCAAAATCTGTGAAGTATCTGTGGGTCCAAAATTCTCACTATATCTCTAGATAGAAGCCTTGAGAGGTCTAGTTTCCAAAATTGTATCACTTGTGAGGGGTTTCTGCTGTTTAGGTACCTTAATGGATATGTAAATGCAACATGGTGCCCGCAATCTATTTCATCCAAATTTGCTTTCCAAAATTCAAATATTGCTCCTTCTGTTCCGAGCCCTCCCATTTGTCCAAACAAAGGTTTCTGACCACATGTGGGGTATTGGCGCATTCATAAGAACATGGGTAACAAGTTTTGGGGTCCATTTTGTTGTGTTATTTCTTCTAAAAGTGAATATATTTGGGGAAGAGCAACATTTTAGGTAAAATTTTATTTATTTTTTTATTCCACTTTGCTTTAGTTTCTGTGAAGCACCTAAAGGGTTAATAAACTTCTTGGATGTGGTTTTGAGTACTTTGAGGGGTGCAGGTTTTAGAATGGTGTCACTTTTGGGTATTTTCTTTCACCTTAGCCTCTCAAAGTCACTTCAAATGTGATGTGGTCCCTAAAAAAGTGGTTTTGTGAATTTTGTTGAAAAAATGGGAAATTGCTGATGAACTTTGAACCCTTCTAACTTCCTATCCCCAAAATATTTTGTTTCAGAAATTGCGCAAATGTAAAGTAGACATGTGGGCAATGTTATTTATTAACTATTTTTTGTGGCATAACTCTCTGGGTTAAGGGCATAAAAGTTAAAAGTTTGAAAATTGCAAAATTTTCAAACTTTTCATCAAATTTCCGATTTTTTCACAAATAAAAGCAAAAAATATCATTCTAAATTTATAACTATCATGAAGTACAATATGTCACAAAAAACAATGTCAAAATCACGGGGATCCGTTGAAGCGTACCAGAGTTATAACCTCATAAAAGGACACTGGTCAGAATTGCAAAAAATGGCCTGGGCATTAAGTACAAAACTGGCTTCGTCCTTAAGGGGTTAATATCAATAATTAATTATATTTGATTTTGTTATTTCCATGTTGCATTGTCCCTGCAAACTCTAATACATAGTAAGAATTATTTAGAAAACATAATAAAAAAGACTTAATAAACATTAAGTTAACATCAAAACTAAACTGGGAGTGGAATTTCTAAGCTTTCAATATCTCACATATAGAAAATTCTTCCAACAAAATAACAGATATAGTTCATGTGTTATGAGAGCATCCATTGTTTTGGAATAGCACATTTAATTAATGTTATTTTGAATACATAATTGGAAGTCAATTTAAAAAATCATGTACTTTTTGGAGGAAATCATATTTACTTATAAATACAACAATGAAATCCACTTAGATTAGAAAAAAATAAATATCTTTTTAAGTAGTAACTAAAGACTTTAGTTTGAAGTGTTATCTGACTGTAATTATTCGGTATAATAATACTATGTTAATTTTCAGATATAAAAAAAAAAAAATTAATGTAGGGGATTTCAAGGCCAGTACAGAAACAAATTGGTGTATAAATTATATTATACAAATTTTCTGAAAAATATTCGGCACCATTTCAGATCAGGAGAATTTCAATTTTGGAAAACATTTTCTAAATTCCTTCATAGCTAATGACTACTTATTAGAAATAGAAAAAGTGTATCATAGTATCATAGTATCATAGTTTTTAAGGTTGAAGGGAGACTCTAAGTCCATCTAGTTCAACCCGTAGCCTAACATGTTGATCCAGAGGAAGGCAAAAAAACCCCAATGTGGCAAACAAGTTCCAATGGGGAAAAAATTTCCTTCCTGACTCCACATCCGGCAATCAGACTAGTTCCCTGGATCAATACCCTGTCATAAAATCTAATATACATAACTGGTAATATTAAATTTTTCAAGAAAGGCGTCCAGGCTCTGCTTAAATGTTAGTAGTGAATCACTCATTACAACATCATGCGGCAGAGAGTTCCATAGTCTCACTGCTCGTACAGTAAAGAATCCTCGTCTGTGATTATGATTAAACCATCTTTCCTCAAGACGTAGCGGATGCCCCCGTGTTCCAGTCACAGGCCTAGGTGTAAAAAGATCTTTGGAAAGGTCTCTGTACTGTCCCCTCATATATTTATACATTGTGATTAGATCCCCCCTAAGCCTTCGTTTTTCCAGACTAAATAACCCCAAGTTTAATAACCTGTCTTGGTATTGCAGCCCCCTCATTCCTCTAATAATCTTGGTGGCTCTTCTCTGCACCCTCTCCAGTTCAGCTATGTCCTTCTTATATATCGGTGACCAGAATTGTACACAGTATTCTAAGTGCGGTCGCACTAGTGACTTGTACAGAGGTAGAACTATATTTTTTTCATGAACACTTATACCTCTTTTAATGCATCCCATTATTTTATTAGCCCTGGCAGCAGCTGCCTGACACTGTCCACTAAAGTGAAGTTTACCATCCACCCATACACCCAAGTCTTTTTCTGTGTCTGTTTTACCCAGTGTTCTACAATTAAGTACATAATCATAAATGTTATTTCCTCTACCCAAGTGCATGACCTTACATTTATCTACATTAAACTTCAATTGCCACTTCTCAGCCCAATCCTCCAATTTACATAAATCTCCCTGTAATATAAAATTATCCTCCTCTGTATTGATTACCCTGCAGAGTTTAGTATCATCTGCAAATATTGAAATTCTACTCCGCATGCCCCCAACAAGGTCATTTATAAATATGTTGAAAAGAAGCGGGCCCAATACTGACCCCTGTGGTACCCCACTATGAACTGAGACCCAGTCCGAGTACGTACCATTAATAACCACCCTTTGTTTCCTATCACTGAGCCAGTTTTTAACCCAGTTACACATATTTTCCCCTATCCCCATTATTCTCAATTTATGTACCAACCTTTTGTGTGGCACCGTATCAAAAGCTTTTGAAAAGTCCATATACACAACATCCACTGCATTTCCCTGGTCCAGGCTTGAACCATTATATATGTAATTTGCATAAAAAAAAATAAACTCTTTATTGAGAATAATAAAATAATTAAAACAGGTTGTCTCAACAAATAGAAACCCCAACAGACGGGGAGAGGAAAAATATAGGGAACACCAAGCCAAACTAACAATGGTAAATATAGTGTCACGCTCCCGATACTTCAGCACCGCTCCTTACCCACTGACCCGGTCGCACCATCCCGGCACCGCTCCGTGACCACTGATCCTGTCCACGTGTCCACCGGTCACGGCTACCGCCCCCGCTCGTGCTTTCCTGTGTTCTGTTCCTGGTCTCAGGAGTCTGACTCTGACTAATGCCTCTGTATAGGACCAGGCCGCGCCCACTCTCCTGGTCTTATGAGCCCAGCACACCTGAAGCAGGAAATGACATAGGGCTGTGCTGGGTATATAAGACTTGCCTTTCCATGTGGGCGGGGCCTGATCAACGTGTCTTGAAGCCTGGTTTTTTGAGATAGATCCTCAGGTCCCCTTTTACCGTGTCCTGTTACCTGTACCAGCATTCTGTACCGTCTTAAAGAACTTCGTGACCCTGGTGACCTGGTTATACCTGTCCCTGCCTCGCCAGTGCTCCGGCTGCCGTGTACCCTGCCCTCCGGTGGGGTGCATGGTCCAGTGGATCCACCTCCTGGGCCTACCAGTCCTCCCTGCCCTGACATATAGTAACGTAAAGCCGGACCAAAATTGACCAATTAAGAATCAAAATACTAGAGACAGAAGTGTGTCAGTAATGTGTTACACAGAAAGTCATATCATACTCCATATACATGAAAAACACATAATGGCACAGTATCTAGCTAATAGTAATAGACAAATCATCAAAATGGTAAGGACACAAGTTTATCAGTAATACATAACTACACATATAGATGATGGTCACATAATGGCATAATGGGACGCCATCTTACCATTGTTCTGCCAATTCCCTGTATAGGTAAATACTGTGTCATTATGTGACCATTATGGGACCGACATCTATATGGGTAATTACACTAGCTAAATGCTGGCTTTCACAGAAAAGTCCTCATAAGGCCTGAAGGTCTTCAGCAGAACCTTGGCTGTTATGGCAAACCATCAGCACAATCAAATCATGGGTGCGCCACTAGGCGCATATAATTACATGCCTCCTGTTGCTACTGTCAGAGATTGCCATCCCCATTGAACCAACATCAAAATTAGAGACACATGACCACTTACATAACTTTACATCATTTTGTAAAGTGGTAAAGAGGACCAAACACCAGGATTTTCCTATACACTGTGTGCAGAATTATTAGGCAAATGAGTATTTTGATCACATGATACTTTTTATACATATCGTCCTACTCCAAGCTGTATAGGCTTCAGAGAAAACTACCAATTAAGTAAATCAAGTGATGCGCATCTCTGTAATGAGGAGGGGTGCAGTGTAATGACATCAACACCCTATATAAAGTGTGCTTAATTATTAGGCAACTTCCTTCCTTTGGCAAAATGGGTCAGAAGAGAGATTTGTCGGGCTCTGAAAAGTCCAAAATTGTGAGATGTCTTGGGGGATGCAGCAGTCTTGACATTGCCAAACTTTTGAAGCGTGATCACTGAACAATCAAGCATTTCATGGCAAATAGCCAACAGGGTCGCAAGAAGTGTGTTGGGCAAAATAGGTGCAAAATAACTGCCCATTAATTGAGGAAAATGAAACGTGAAGATGCCAAGATTCCATTTGCCACCAGTTTGGCCATATTTCAGAACTGCAACGTTACTAAAGTATCAAAAAGCACAAGGTGTGCCATACTCAGGGACATGGCTAAGGTAAGGAAGGCTGAAAAATGACCACGTTTGAACAAGAAACATAAGATAGAACGTCAAGACTGGGCCAAGAAATATCTTAAGACTGATTATTCAAATGTTTTATGGACTGATGAAATGAGAGTGAGTCTTGATGGGCCAGATAGATGGGCCAGAGGCTGGATCAGTAAAGGGCGGAGAGCTCCACTCCGACTCAGACGCCAGCAAGGTGGAGGTGGGCACTGGTATGGGCTGGGATCATCAAAGATCAACTTGTGGGACCTTTTCAGGTTGAGGATGAAGTGAAGTTCAACTCCCAGACCTACTGCCGGTTTCTGGAAGACAACTTCTTCAAGCAGTGGTAGAGGAAGAAGTCAGTATCGTTTAAGAAAAACATGATTTTCATGCAGGACAATGCTCCATCACATGCATTCAACTACTCCACAGCGTGGCTGGCCAGTAAAGGTCTAACAGATGAAAAAATAATGACAAGGCCCCCTTGTTCAACTGATCTGAATCCCATAGAGAATCTCTGGTCCCTCATAAAATGTGAGACCTACAGAGAGGGAAAAAAAAGTGCACCTCTCGGAACAGTGTCTGGAGGCTGTGGTGGCTGCTGCACGCAATGTTGATCATAAACAGATCAAGCAATGACAGAATCTATGGATGACAGGCTGTTGAATGCCATCATAAAGAAAGGGGGCTATATTGGTCGCTAATTCTTCTAGGTCTTGTTTTTGCATGTCAGAAATGTTTATTTCTAAATTTTGTGCAGTTATATTGATTTACCTGGTGAAAAAAACAAGTGAGAGGGGAATAGATTTGGTTTTATTTAGTTGCCTAATAATTCTGCATATTGATAGTTACCTGCACAAACAAATATCCTCCTAAGATAGCCAAATCTAAAAAAATCCCCACTCCAACTTCCAAAAATATTAAGCTTTGATGTTTATGAGTTTTTTGGGTTGATTGAGAACATAGTTGTTGATCAATAATAAAAAAAAATCCTCTAAAATACAACTTGCCTAATAATTTTGCACATGGTGTATATACTAAAGCTGATGCTACAGTGGCACTATCATGCTGATGCTATACATACCTTTAGTTGGGAGATCGGATGTATAGTTTCTGAAATACAGGAAAGTAAAGTTTGTGAAGTTCACTGTTACTTGATTGATAGCAGCTACAGAATATCTAGTAGTTGGTGAGGTTTTGCTAGTTATTTCTGTCCCTATCTGCTGCTTGTCCTTCTTCCCTCTGTCTCTGTTATTACAGGAGAAAGAAGGAGGGAGGAAGGCCAGGGGGTGGAATGAGAGTCAGCAGACAGAGGCAGCAATTACTAGCAAAACCCAACCCACCTATTAGATATTCTGTTGCACCTATCAATCAAGTAACAGTGAATTTTACAAACTTTACTTGCTTATATTTCAGAAACTTTACATCCGATCTCACAACTAAAAGTATGTATTGAATCTTCATGACTGCACCAGTATAGCACTGGCTTTAGTTTATATAGGAAAATCCGGGTGGCCGGTCCTCTTTAATGAGCTAAAAATGTATGTCTGTATTCTTTAATTTTCCCATTGTGTCTATACAAACAATTTGATGATTTGTATAAAAAATGTAATGTTCTAACCTCGTATATTTATTATGAATTAATCAGACCAGGGATGAATTCTATTTAAATCATGAAAATAAAAATGGCATAAAGGGATGGATATTTTCTTTTGGCAGCTAAAAGGGAAAACAAATGTGAACAAATTAAATAATTCCACCCAAAACTTCCTCAGGGAAGGCAAATATATCCTCCTGATAAATTTCACGATATTTAAACATTGCACAAAAAACAAATAAGACACAACTTTTCTCTTTTGACAAGAATAAATACACAAATATTTTATGGATTCTTAAACATCGACTTTCCTCAGAGGAGAATTACCTGCTAAGGGGAGTGGATTCTTTTGGTGTGCCATTTTTTGGACTAGATCTCATCCATCCTATAATGCAATAGTTTCTTTACCTTTCCTAAGACTATATATATGATCGCTGTGTGCAGACTTCAGGATTAGGAGAAGAGAATCTGAGAAGACGCCCATCATCCACAATGAAGAACCTGCTCGCTTTGCTTTTCATGATCTCGGCTTTTGTCGTCTCAGGTAAGACCGGTGCAGCCACTTGTCAGCATATACACACATCACACTGAGGAAGCGTGTCAGCAGACTTCCCTGTAGAGTTCCTCCATCATACTAAACATGCCTATGATAATGTGAAATGGTATCTAAGGGGTAATTTTTCTCCGTGTGGAGAGTGAAATGCCTGATTTACCAGTGTAAGGAGGCTCATAAGCCATTTAATGCTTCTCTGGGAACTTTAACCCCTTAACCCCCTGGCAATTTTCCATTTTTTGGGGGTTTTTTTGCTCCCTTTCTCCCAAGAGCCATAACTTTTTTACTTTTTCATAATTAATTCCATACAGGGCTTATTTTTTGTGAGACAAGTTTTACTTTTGAATAAAAGAATGAGTTTGACCATATAATGTACTGGAAAATAGCAAAAAAAAATCCAAGTGTGGAAAAAATGTGATTGCACAATTATTTTTGGGATATTTTATGCAACATGTTCATTATATGGTAAAACTGATGTGTTGGTGTGATGCCTCAGGTTGGTACGAGTTTGTAGACAACAAAGATGTATAGGTTTACTTTTATCTAAGGGGTTAAAAAAATCACTAGCTTGTCTAAAAAAAGTGGAACACTTTGTGCTCCATATTCCAAAACCCATAGTATTCTCATTTTTCAGGATCTGTGGCTCAATGATAGCTTATTTTTTGCATCTCAATCTGTTGTTTATAACGGTACCATATTTGTACAGATGCAACATTTTGACAACCTGTTATTGCATTTTGCGCAAAATTTGTGACGACAAAAAAATGTAAGTTTGTCGATTGAAATTCTTTTGCCAATATGCCATTTACCGATCAGATGAATTGATTGTATATTTTGATAGACTGGGTGTTTCTGAATATGGTGATACCAAATGTGTGTATATATTATTTTTTTTTTTTTACCCTTTAATTTTCATTGGAGTAAATGGAGGTGATTTGAACTTTTAGAGTTTTTTATTTTTTTTTAATTTTTAAAACTTTTTATAAATTTGTTTTTATCTTACTACCCCCCTAGGGTGCTATAAGGATCAGCAGTCTGATCGCTTGTTCATTTCTGTATATCAGAGCAGCATTGCTCTGAACTACAGAAAAGCTGCTCTCCTCTCACACATGTCACGTGACTTCTGATGGCACCGGGTAAGTGAATATTTATCACGATGCACTAATACATAGCACTGTCAGATTTTGACAGTGAGCTGTAAGGGGTTAACAGGAGCCAGTTGATCATGGATCCACTTGTGCCTGGGAGGCACACATGTCAGCTGTTCAAATCAGCTGACAAGTGCAGGGATCGCCACCGGCTGCCTTCGGCAGCCAGCGGGGATATCAGTGACATGATCCATGATATACCCAGTACAACATGGGATTTGAAGAGGTTGCTATGCAAATTGCCTCTTCTGAGTAGAAAAGGATTTGATCTCTAGTGCCACCTATTCCAAATAGCAATCCTTAAAGTCATTATGAACTACCCTTGCCATATTATTTAGAATAAAAGCCAGAAGGTCAATCTGTAGACATGGTGTTTCAGTACATTGCCCCTTTTCATTGCAAAGGATGAGATTTTATTTGGATATAGGACAGGCATATCACTCTTCACAAGAAATGTTACCCCATAGATCCCAGTCTTAAGTCTCACATACAGCCAAATCAGCTCACAGATCAGATCAGTCCTCTTCCTTTCCAAAGAGACAATTTATAAATGTGAAATGCAAATTCTTGTAGATTTTGTACCTCTCTGGTAAGGCTGAAGTCTTGCGAGAGAGTCGCGCAAATATCGCATAGGCATCACCCGACATGGTTGCACACTCTCCGGACAGGAACAGGTTGGCTGCATGTAATTTTGTGCAGCTAACATGCTCGTGTCCGGAGACTGTGTGGCTGCACCGGGTGATGCTGATGTGAGACGCGCGAGACTCTCTCCCAAGTGTGACTCCGTCCTCAATCTGGTGTGCATTTTATAGGTTGTCCAGACTTCTGATAAAAGAAAGCAATCACTCCAAGTGAATGCAGACTTCTGAATGCTACCAGTATGTGCATCACATGCGGTCAGGATTAGCAATTATGAACAGTAAGAGCAGGCAGTTCTGTGAACACAAGTATGCCATTGCATACCTCCAGCCACATTCCAACTAGACGTGTTTGGCCTTTGTCAATATAGACAAATTGATTGAGACAGAGTATATCTAGTCAGAATTTGTCAATAGGTATGCGAATTTCCTTCTTGCGGTCACATAACCATCTCCTCTTGCCGTCAATACTGGAAAAATCCTAACAGCATGTGGTGCACACACTGTAAGAATTCAGAAGTCTGCACCTACATCGAGTAATTGCAGGCTCTTATTATAAGACCAGGCAGCCCTTTTTAACAATTTTCACATATGCAAAAATAACCTCTGGGGAAATGTTCTCTAATAAATGTGTCTCAAAATATTACATTTATTCACCTCTTAAAGAGGTGGTCTACTACTCAGCATTAGGGGCCATATCGATGTAAAGCTCATAAACAAGGCTTTTCTCAAATACCTTGTGTAGTCAATTGAGCCTTTGAGCGGCGCTATTGCCATCAGCTCATCCCCATCACGTGACCCCCGGGCACCGTTATCTCTGAAATCCGGTGATGTCACGTCAACTTTGATTGGCTATGATCATTAAAAAAAGCTGTTCATAGCAATCAATATATTAATATTTTCATGTGAATGCCCCTTTGTTAATGAGATCAAATAATATCACTGATTTCTTATCTTTTTTTTAGTCTTTTCCTATAAATGTTATTCGTGCTTTTCTCTAAACTCAACAACATGTAACGAGTCTCAGATTGAATGCCTTGGGGATCGATGTATGACCGCCTCCCAATTCTATGACAGAGGTGAGTGCAACTTATATTTTTGTTTATTATTTTAACAAAATTATAGTATTACTATCTCAGTTCTGGTTTCCTGATGTTTATTTACTTTTTCCATAGAGGGTGATGTGTTTAAGTCAATTTTTAAAAGCTGTGCCAATGAAACCTTGTGTGGAACCAACGGCTCAGCAGCATCGGAAAATGTAATGTTTCGATTTCATGCCAACTGTTGCACTGGAAACTTATGCAACACTGACAGATATAAAAGTAAGTGTCACAATAGTAATAATCATAATTCAAGGGGAATAATAGACTGATAATGATCAAAGTCCTACAGGTATTTAAAGAGGTTGTCCAGTACTTTTGTTGGCCTATCCTTTGGGTACGTCATCAATGTATGATTGGCTTTGATCTGACACCCTTTATCCCCCCTGATCAAGCATTTTCGGTGCCAGCAGTGGTAATAGGTGGCCAGAGATACTCAGTAGAGATGAGTGAACCTTTGGAAGTTCGATTATTCAAATACAGTCAAACCTTAAAAAGGTTTGTGATTCCCGACTTGATCTGAATTGCAATGGAATTCTGTAATTGGGCAGTTCGTGGCTCCATCAACATGCAGCTAGCCATAAGCAGAACACTTCCTTGGGAAGGCTGGGCAGGTTTTTTCAATTTTTTTTATGTGTGTACACACTGCATCTGATCACGCTGATTTTACCCCAAGTATGAACAGTTCAAACACTATGGCTTGCACAGGGTGGAGAATCAACCATACCGAAGCATAGTGCTGCTTACTTAAGTGTTTTGCACTCATAACTGTCTCGAACTTTGAACCTGAATTTTGGTTTTTTTTGGTAGTTGGTTTCCAAACCCGAACTCTGAACATCAAACTTCTGGATTGCTTATCTCTAATGGTCAGTTCCAGAGCTTGCCCGTTTTCTATTAGCAAGTATGGATGGGCACTGCACGTCCAACTCCTATTAATTTTAATTGGAGGTAGATGTGGGACTACCTGGCCACAATCAGTTGACGAGGCAGCTCCGGAACTAAGCATTTATGGCTCCCTGCCTAGATTTGTTAGAAAATATGAACTTTTTTTGCCTGTTGGCTGAACTTTTTTTAAAAGGAATTTCTATTTTAATAAACCAAGCACTGATAACTATGTATTTGCCTGAATTTAAATGTTATGAGTCATTGATATATCAAAATATTATATTTAAGCAAACCTTGTGTTTATTCCTCTAGTTCTTGCAGATCCAACACCAAATGGTATAAAATGTAAATCTGCCTTCTGCACTGGCAAAATAGAAGAATGCACGAGTGACAAGATGATGAACTGCACTGGATCCATGAACAAATGTTTCACATTTAGGGGGAAAACCATGGATCCAGGTAAGCAATTTTTCTTTGTTTTTAATGAAATGCTTTTGTTGCTCCAAATGCATATCAAATTTTAAAAAAACTCCAGATTTACTCTTAATAATCAAATATTTTATCATTAAGTTAATATAGTGTTTGTCTATTTTTGGTAATCTGGAACTAGAGATGAAATAATCAATTTTATTATAATTTTTTTTTAAAAAAAATCTATTTAAAAAAAAAACAAATATTTTTAACTCAATTTGTGCAAATCCAGAAAACTGGCAAATTTTCATACATTCTGTTGGCTGGGGGATGAGATAAAATAAATAACAAAAACAAGATTGTAAAGCTCAAATGAACAACTTTTTCTTTACTGTTTGAGAGATTATTATACACGGGAGAGAAAGGATAACCGTTAAGAAGATAAGGAGGATCTCTGAGCTGCCATGAAGAGTAGACAGTCAAAAGGTCATCAAGAAAGATTTATTTCTATGTGTTTCAGAGAAAACCTCTCTCCTTCAGGAAAAATCACATCTGAAGAAGAAGAGCGGTTCTCTCTGAAACACGTAGAAAGAAATCACTTTTGATGATCTTTTGACTGTCTATTCTTCATGGTAGAATTCCGATCATCCCTATCTAGCTAACGGTTATCCTCTATTTCACGTGGAAGATGTTTGTTAATTTGATCTCGACCATCTTGTTTTACTTATCTATAACCGAGGCCATGGCAGAGTCTATAGGCCCCGTTACATGCCACAACATAACTAACGATATATTGCCGGGGTCACGGATTCCATGACGCACATCCGGCATCGTTAGTGACGTGACGTCATTGCGTGTGACACCAACAAGCAGCCATTAACGATGGAAAATACTCATCAAATCATCCATCATTGACACATTGTTCATTTTCAAAAAATCATTGATTGTTGAGGATGCAGGTTGTTCGTCGTTCCCGAGGCAGCACAAATCGCTATGTGTGACACCTCAGGAATGACGAACTACAGCTTATCTGCGGCCGCCGGCAATAAGGAAGGAAGAAGAAGGGTGGGATGTTATGCCCCTCCGCTTCTATTGGGCGACCTCTTAGTGACGCCGCTATGACACCGCACAAACTGCCTCCTTAGAAAGGAGGCAATTCGCCGGCTACAGCGATGTTGCTAGGCAGGTAAGTCCGTGTGACGGCTCATAACAATATTGTGCGCCACGGGCAGCGATTTGCCCATTATGCACAAATGTCAGGGGCGGGTACGCTCGCTAGCGATATCGCTGTGTGCAAAGCCCCCTTTAGTCCAAGCTCTGGACAAAGGCTGGACAACAGTAATGATTAGTTGAATTTTACTACTATGTAAAAAATAAGTAATGACGTATGATCGTGTCAATAGAAGACTCATATTAACTTATAAAACCTTGACTTTCTAAAAAAAAAAATCAGGCAGAATAGGTTTATAGTTCCTATAGAACAATATTGAGTGATAGGTCCGAACAATATAAAGAAAGATTTTTTTCCAAAATACAAAACTTTATTTATCAGCAAATATTTTAAACATACACTTTACGTAAAAAGTCAGAAGAGCTACAGTGCAGATGGACAATGATGGCATCACAATCTCCTACCCCAACAACATTTCAAGTCACAATTCGAATGTCCAGTGTAGGAGGTCATGGCTTCTTTCCTATTAACATCTTTTCTATTGGTTTACCAATGTCAAATGTAACCCCTCTACCACCACTCCAATACCAAATGCTAAAATTAAAAAATGCTGCTTAACTTTTAAGACGTCTAACATCCTAACAAAATAAAAGGATGTATGAGAAATTAAGCTGATGTAAAGTAGAAGTATCATAAATACTATTTGTTAATTTTTTTGTGATGTGACTATTTGGTTTAATGGTATATAAATTTAAAGTTTGAAAATGTATTATTTTTCAAAGCTTTTATCAAATTTCAGAAATTTCTGTAAATAAGCTCAACACATAACCTGTAAATTCCAAGAGAGATCAGAGATAACAACCATGCATATCGCCCAAAAGAAGGAAAAGACATACATCACAAATGCATAGTATACGGGTGTATGGGCTATATGGATATAGGCAGACCTATGGATATTATGACATAAACACAAATGAGTAGAAAAAAATAGACAAAGAACCTATGGGGTCAAAATATAAGACTTTTATTGATTAAAAAAGGGGGGGAAAGGGGGTGTGCCACAAGGCAGGTTGACCAAAACAGAGAAAGCGGCATCACATGTGAATGCAGACACAATGTGGGGGCAGGGACTCCATGTAGATCCACAAAAATAGTTAGATATTAATGTAACCCATCCAATAACACGTCACATGGGGAAAGTGAGATACTGGTGTGCAAGAAAATAAATAAATAAAGCACAAGTGGCTGGAGCACACTGCATCTCACTTTCCACGTGGTAGCATGATAGTAATGAATGGGAAAAAAGTAAAGAGAGGTATAGGTGGTAACAATTACCTGGTCATAGAGGAGAGAGGAGAACCTGTCTGCACATGCGACGCCAAACCCCGACACACACGTTTCGGCGTCACCATCGTCAGGGGGTCATAATCTTTAGGCTATGTTCACACACTGCGTTTTTTACATGCGTTTTTGGTGCATTTTTGCTGCAGAAATTTCTTGAGAAATTCTTGAAACCTTTCTGCAGACATTCCCCAGCAAAACCTATGGCAAAAAAAATTAGCTGTGCGCATACTGCGTTTTTTTCTTAAGAAAATTCTTTCGGTAGATTTTCTTAAGAAAAAGAATGAGCATGTCACTTGTTTTCTGCAGCTAACTGCGTTATTCACTCAATTGACTGTAATGTAATCATCAGGACTATGTTTTCAATGTCTTTTGTGTAGGATCGGATGACACACGGTAGCACTTCCATGTGCATCCAATCCTACAAAAAACACATCGGATGCCATATGTCCGCTCTGTTATTATGGAACATGTCCTATTCTGTTCCATGATAACGGACTGTGACTCAATACAAGTCAATGGGCCCGCAAAATCCCCGGAAGCAGCACGGAAGCACTTCCGTGTGACCTCCGTTGGGTGCCCATGCAGTCTGTGTCCAGATCCAGCCCCACGGCTGCTCGCACAGCAGTGTGTCAGTTTCTGCCCACACTGCAGTATCAGCAGCTTCTCATACTGCAGTGTGTGCTGCCACGGGGATGACGAGCGCTGCTGTCAGGAGGATAGATGAGATCATTACCTGCTGTGACGATCTCCTGCACTCCTGACATCAGCACTCTCAATGACTTCTATGCCCGCCGCGTTTTCACATCACATCTCGTGGGCGGCCCGAGACTGTAACTAGCGGTGACGTCACAGGCTCCCGCGATACTGCTGAGAACGTGGCATGCATAGAAGTCAGTGACAGCGCTGACGTCATGAGTGCAGGAAATCACAGCAGGTAATGATCTCTTCTAACCTCCTGACAGCAGCGCTCGTCATCCCCTGCAGTGACCTGGGCTGACCTATTGATGTTAGGTCAGGTCACTGCACTACTCTCCTAGCCAATGGGGAACATTCTTTTCTTCATTGACTGGGACATTGACTATGGTATGGATTACACCGGACCCAGATTTGATTGTTCTTTTAAAAAAATTGGTGAAAGAGGGAATGTTTTGGAGACTGTTTTTTCAAATAACTTTTTTTGTTGTCTATTTTTTTTTATTACTGACTGGGTTGGAGATGTTGGGTATCTGATAGACACGTGACATAACTAACCCCAGGGCTTGATGCCAGGTGACATTACACATCTGGCATCAACCCCATATATTACCCCATTTGCCACCGCACCAGGGCAATGGGATGAGTTGGGGCAAGGCGCTAGAATTGGCCCATCCAATGGATGCGCCACTTCTGGGGTGGCTGTGGCCTGCAATTTTTAGGCTGGGTAGTGTCCAATAACAGTGGACCTCCCTAGTCTGAGAATACCAGACCACAGCTGTCCGCTTTACCTTGGCTGATGATCCAATTTGGGGGGGACCCCACGTTTTTTGTTTTAAATTATTTATTTAATTTAAAATAACAGTGTGGGGTGCCCTCAGTTTTGGATTACCAGCCAAGATGAAGCTGCCATCTGTGGTTTGCAGGCTGCAGACGTCTTCTTTACTATAGCTGGCTACGAAAGATAGGGGGGACCCCACGTAGGTTTTTTTTAATTATTTATTTATTTTTTGTCTAAATATAAGGCTAAGCACCCTTTAGTGCCACATGAAAGTCACTAAAGGGTGCCAGCTTAGAATATGCAGGGAGATGGGACATTATATTGGTCTTTCTCATCTATTATCTTTCTATCTATTCATCTATCCATCTATCTATCTATCTATTATCCATCTATCTATCTATCTATCTATCTATCCCTCTATCTATCTATCTATCTATCTATCTATCTATCTATCTATCTATCAATCCATCCATCTTTCTATCTATCTATCTATCCCTCTATCTATCCATCCATCTATCTATCTATCTATCGATTATCTATCTATTACCTATATTATTTATTGCTGTTAAAGCATTAAAAAACGCAGGGACCAACCTGCAAAAAAACGCACCAAAAGCGCACCAAAAATGCATTTTTGGTAGGTTATTGGTGCGTTTTTTAACGCAGGTGCGCTAATCCTTCACTCAAGAAATTCCTTAAGAAAATTTCTTAAGAAAAATCATTTTTCTAGTGTGAACATAGCCTTAAAGTACAATGTACCATGAAAAAAATATTCTTAGTTACTGAAATTTGTATAAACATTGCAAAGTTATAACAACACAAAGCAACTCTCATCAAATTTGAATGATAGGGCTTGATTCCAAAACTGTCATTATGTGGTTAAAGCATTTTTATTTAGAATATGTAACATATTTTACCTCGTGATATCAATTGGTTTTGTTTTTACAGACTTGGTATGGAATAACGTTTCTGCAAAAGGTTGCATTAATGATGATGCCTGCAAATTCAGCTTTGACAGCGCTATTGGGGTTTCAGAAGGACAAAGGCAGGAGTTTATCTGTTATGAGTGAATGAATCAATGGCATCAACACTATTCAATTTCCTAACAAAAATCCACTATAATATTTCCTTCTAAAAATTATATAGAAGGATACAATACAATTTCTAGTGGTATATTTAATTAATTTCTTAGTTTTAGAATGAAAATCCAGAGCCTTTTTTTATCAAATTTTTCAAGTCTGGTATGTATCACTTTTTTTGGTCTTAACTTTAAAATACTCCTGGATATCCCAATAATTCTGAGATTTCCTTGTTTATGTCTTAGTTTTCTTTATGTTAATGTAAATTGATGTCATTATGAAAATATTTGAAATTTGAATAAAATTTAAAAAAAAAAAAAAATATCACAATTTTTGAATATTGGACTGTTATTACCTTAAATCAGATAGTCATTATTAGAGATGAGCGAACCGGTCCCGGTTCGGCTCGAGGTCGGTTCGCCGAACGGAGGTCCCGTTCGAGTTCGGTTCGTCGAACGTTCGACGAACCGAACTCGAACTGCATAGGAAACAATGGCAGGCATTCACAAACACATAAAAACACCTAGAAAACACCCTCAAAGGTATCCAAAAGGTGACAAACAACTCACAACACAACACAAACACATGGGAAAGTGACAAGGACATATACTCATGCGAAAACAAAACAGCTGGACAAGGAAAAAGAGGAGAACACACAGATATATGAGTATATGCAAGGAAACATCGATTCCATTATTGTGCAACTTGAGCCCTGCTCATTTTAGGCTTCCAATCTTGATAAATTGCCATAGCTCGCCACGTACGCCTTGGGGATCTTGTCGTGTCCTGCAGCCAGAGTTCTCTCAGAACCTGTCTTCAGTGCTGCTGGGGGTCTGCTGGCAGATAAGCACACGTGTCTGTCCACTGACAATGTGGACATGGCTCTCAAAGGACTTTTCTTCCCCTGGGTCAGCCAGGGGACGGGAAAGGCACGCGTATTTTTGAGAGTGCTTCATGCAAAGCATCTTTTTCTTTTTCAAAAGGGAAGGTCAACTGATGCCAGTCAAGTGGGGTGTGTGTGGCCCAGTTAGTGGAAACGAGGGAGACTGTGGTTGGAGTCCCCTTACTGTGTTTTACATGCTTTTAGAAGGGCATGACATGGCTTAGAGGTTGACTTTCAGCATCTGGAAACTGTTGGCTACCAAAATGCTGCCTTTCCAACCTTTTTAACCGAGGATTTTCGAGACCTTATGCCCATCGCAGTGCCCCAAGAGCCGATGCCCAGGCGCCACTCCTTCTCCAACAAAGGCGTGCACGCGCTACACCAGCATGTCGCACTAAACATCACTGATTCCTTGAGAAACTCTGTGTGACAGGGTGCATTTCATCACAGATAATTGGCCCAGTAAGCATGGACAGGGGCGTTACATGTCGCTGACTGGGCAATGGGTTACTGTGGGGAGAGATGGAGAAGGGTCTGTTGTACAAGTCTTGCCGTCCCCACGAGTTGTGTCAATCCTTCTTCTGTATGTAGAAGTTAATACACTGCTTCTGCCTCTTCAACCTCGTGTGGGTCCTCCACCTTGGCGCAAACCCTGTGTGGTAATGCAGCCCAGTGGGTGACCATAACCTGCGTCCACCTGCGCCGCTGGCATCGACTCCTCTCCCATCATCAGCACTATGCATGAAAGGAACACGTTGTCACCTGGCGACCGGAGTACAAATTGACGGAGCGTACTCCGTTGGTGACTTAACAGCCGTGTGCGGCAATGATGCAAACCTGGCTGCGGGCCATCGTCAGGGCAATGTGACACACGTGCCTTGTATGGCTCACGTGTTGAACCTAATTCTCCAGCAATTTTTAAAACACCATCACGGCCTACATGGCCTTGTGCAGCGGGCACGCTCGCTATGTGCTCACTTCCATCGTGCGCACACAGCAGCTCAACAACTTTCATCACTCCGGAAGTCTTAGGGTCTGGCAGTTAAACGCCGGAAATGCGATGTTCCGACACGCAGGAATTGGAATCTGCACATGTTGCAGCGTTTGTGGCAGCACCGCCGAACCCTGCTGAAATACGGTATGACATATAGCCTGGGATAACTTGATCCAGAGGTGGTGCAGATCACGCTGCTGGAGTGGTGTCAGATCAAGGACCTATGCACCCTGCTACACAGTTTACAAATGTCGACGAAGATGTTTAGCACTGGCAATGTCATTCTCAGCGTGACAATTCTGGTCATCTACATGATGGAGCACACTGTAATTATTATTCGGAGTCAGGTGTTGGGACAAGAGGAAGGGGAGGAAGTACAGGAGGAGTCATATGCGGAAGGGATAACAAGATCTACGAGGTCCAGATGGTCAGCGGCACCTATGCGGCAGTCATGGTGAGGGAGAGGGATTAACAAAGGCGCATAGTATAAGCAAAAAGTGTTGAGGAAAGTGCAGGAGCCCATGAAGAAATGGAGGACGAACTGGCGATGGGCATGGAAGATTCAGCAGAGGAGTGAGAGCTTGCTCACATTTCGGTTGTGCGAGGTTGTGGGGAGAGGGCAGAGGAAGGAGGCACGATTCTCACCTCTCTGCCACCAACACACCAAGGATTTGGTCCTCCTGGATGCACAAGACACATGAGCGCCTTCTTGCTGCACTACCTACATGACCCTCGGATTGTACGAATTCGAAGTAATCCTGAATACTGGGTTGCCACACTGTTAGATCCCCGGTACAAGACAAAATTTGGCGAAATAATTCCTGCCATAGAAATGGACGCACGTATACAGGAGTATCTGCACAATGTGGTACGCAATCTTAGATCTGCTTTTCCACTAAACACCAGTGCTGCACAGAGTGAATCTCAACGCTTTGTCATGGATAGGAGGAAATGGTCTTTTCCTTGTCCACATCGGAGGGACCGAGGGCTGGCTGCTGTGCTGAGATGGCGTTGAGTACGGTGTCCCTGCAGAGTTGCACTTTTGGTCATATACCAAAATGAGTTGAAAAAGGACAGATGCTGGTGGAAAGGGGAACAGGTGTGTTGGAAAGTTTTGGTCCGTGGATTTGGTGGTTAAGCAAAAGTAACATTTGATGAAGAAACACCATCTGTTACAGTGGGACTGGCAGATTTGGATAAGGTGGTATATACTATGTTACCGCTATATAACGAAAATTAATAAGAAAAGAAAGAGAAAGGTATATATCCCCATCAGCAGTCAGTGTCCACCGTGCTCCCAGTTGGAAAAGGAGAGGTTGGCAACTGGAAGGTTTGGTGGAGGATACAGAGCTGTGTGGCTATGAAACTAATAGTAGCCTGAACCGAGTTAGACGCCATTCGGATCTGGAGACTGGGAGCCCTGTTAGCGTCACAGGGTCCACATGCCCACCCAGCCCAGGAACTCCCTGTTAACAACACAGGAGCCATTGAGTACGCTGACCGTGTGCGTAGGGGCCACACCTGTGGACAGCAGGCGCAGCAGCAGGCCTGTTAATGCCACTGGGCTGCACAAGCAGGACTGGTAGGACAGGAGCTGGTCTTAACCGTTCTGCGTTACCAACTGTGGTGGTGGCCTGCATCGACACCCTATCCCTGCCTACCTCTGGCCTAAAGCCGCAATGGGTTCAACACATGGAGGTGTGCTCTTTCGGAGCATAATAGAAGAATGCGCACCTCCTTGTTGGCTCCAGCCCCTTTTATAACCTGGGTCCGCCGCAAACCAGGGTGAACCACAATGAACCTCCTGGAGACAAAAGTAGAGTGACACGTCATGAGTGGCATAACTAGCGTCCTATTTGGAACCGCAACTTCAATGATGACCTCATGGCTGCCATGACCCAAACACCTCACCAGTCATCGTCTGACCATCAATAATGCGGTGACAAGTCATAGGGGTGGGCCTCTGCAAGTCATTTGGGAGGACACCTGATGCCCTGTGGTCTATATGGGACCCCCACATCAGGGGCAGGGCCAAAGAGTTCATTACCGGACCTAGTCTCTGATGCAGTAAGTGCCTGAGCATGCTCAGTAGCATGAAATACAGTCTCTGAAAAAAGACTATCAGCTTTAGCATGGTGTCTAGGCACAAAACAGGACTTAGACCCAGCACGGAATGCAAGCACCTGTGCAAAGAGGCTTTTGACACTTAGTGTGGGAGCATGCGCTGTATCCCGAAATGAAGACTTAGCGTCAGGAATGGCACAGTCAGGCTGAGCATACTCACTAGGCGAAATACTGTAGTTAGGCTGCAGCTGGGGTAAATCGCACACGCATGCGCACTAGCTGCCTCTCCACACTTAGACGTGGAGGGGAAATTGCTCTTCGGGTGTGAACTTGGAGATGCTGTCTATGAACAGAAGGAAAAGCTAAAGGAAGCCTGACTTTCTATCCCTCCGAATTATCAAATGCAGCAATGAATTCCCTGAGTTTGCTATAACATTAGCGTAGCAAAATGTGCATGAGGGTGTCATGTAGAGGTGCTAGAAATAGCTTGGCACCAGTGGGGCACTAATGGAATACAACAGCCAGTTCTATGATGCCACTAAATGGCAGTATTTTTTGCTATCATTAAAGCTTATTAAAAACAGAGCAGGAGGGTGTCATGCACAGGTGCTGCACATAGATTTGCACTAGTGTGACTAGACAAAAGTCCAATAGCCACGTTTAGGATGCCACTAGGTACACTGACTGTTTGCTAGTATAATGGCTTAGTTAAAAAGAGTTGGAGTGTGCAATGCAGGCAGACATGCTGCAAATATCTTTCCACTAGTGTGACTACACAAAAGTCCAATAGCCACGTTTAGGATGCCACTAGGTACACTGAATGTTTGCTAGTATAATGGCTTAGTTATAATGAGTTGGAGTGTGCAGAGGACAGGAGGGTACAGTGCCAGGATTGTGGGGCTCTGGGTAGAGGAATGGAAGCCTGCCTTTCTATTCCCTTCTAATGGGGAAATGCAGCGACAAAATCCCTGACCTTGGCTACACAGACGCTGTTGCTGTTTTCAGGACCTGTCACCTATGGCTCTGACCCTGCCGGTTTGAGCCCTTAAAAGGACTGATAGAAAGTGCTCTCCCTAAGCTGTCTAGCGCTGTGTATGGAATGCATTCAGCTGTATCGGCGATAGGACAAAGGACGGAGCTGCGACAGTGATGTCTGACACCAAAGACGCAGAAGAGATAATGGCTTCCGGACGGGCAGATACTCGTTTTTATAATGCAGGGACATGTGACATGGACATCCTATCACACATGCCGTTGCTTCTCTGGTTAAAAGTCCACTTAGCTGTGTGTGTGTCTGGGATTGGCTGACATGCCACAAGACGCGCGCGTTTAGGGAAGGAAGACAAGGAAAAAAAAAAAAAATGGCGATCGCCATTATACAAACAGCAGTGATCTGAAGGCGCTGTTCCCGCACACTATACACTGAAATGTCATAATAGTGTGAGTCACAGAGTGACTTACACTATTACAGCGGAAAGCCAGCTAGGAATTAGCTGTTTTTTTGCTGCTAGAATCGTTCTCGAACGTTTCTAGAACTATCGAGCTTTTGCAAAAAGCTCGAGTTCTAGTTCGATCTAGAACAGGCCCCAAAATCACTCGAGCCTAGAACTGGAGAACCTCGAACCACGAACCGCGCTCAACTCTAGTCATTATATGCAAAATAGTTAAAGAAAAATTATCACAAGGATCAAACCTCCCAGGCTATTTATATATAAGTATGCAGGTCATGGAAAGTTAAGTAGCATGATGCCTTCATATAAGTGAACCGATATCTTATTCGAGAGTAAGGGTTTTAGCCAGAGAAGCAACGGCATGTGTGATAGGATGTCCATGTCACATGTCCCTGCATTATAAAACCGGACATTTTCCTCCAGGACGCCATTATCTCTTCTGCGTCTTTGGTGTCCTTTGTCCTATCGCCGATACAGCTGTATGCGCTCCATACACAGCACTAGACAGCTTAGGGAGAGCACTTTCTATCAGTCCTTTTAAGGGCTCAAACCGGCAGGGTCAGAGCCATAGGTGACAGGTCCTGAAAACAGAGACAGCGTCTGTGTAGCCAAGGTCAGGGATTTCGTCGCTGCATTTCCCCATTAGGAGGGAATAGAAAGGCAGGCTTCCATTCCTCTACCCATACCCACAATCCTGGCACTGTACCCTCCTGTCCTCTGCACACTCCAACTCTTTTTAACTAAGCCAATATACTAGCAAACAGTCAGTGTACCTAGTGGCATCCTAAACGTGGCTATTATACTTTTGTCTAGTCACACTAGTGCAAAGATATTTGCAGCACGTCTGCCTGCATTGCACACTCCAACTCATTATAACTAAGCCATTATACTAGCAAACAGTCAGTGTACCTAGTGGCATCCTAAACGTGGCTATTGTACTTTTGTGTAGTCAAACTAGTGGAAAGATATTTGCAGCACGTCTGCCTGCATTGCACACTCCAACTCTTTTTAACTAAGCCATTATACTAGCAAACAGTCAGTGTACCTAGTGGCATCCTAAACGTGGCTATTGGACTTTTGTGTAGTCACACTAGTGCAAAGATATTTGCAGCACGTCTGCCTGCATTGCACACTCCAATTCTTTTTAACTAAGCCATTATACTAGCAAACAGTCAGTGTACCTAGTGGCATCCTAAACGTGGCTATTGGACTTTTGTCTAGTCAAACTAGTGCAAATCTATGTGCAGCACCTGTGCATGACACCCTCCTGCTCTGTTTTTAATAAGCTATAATGATAGCAAAAAATACTGCCATTTAGTGGCATCATAGAACTGGCTGTTGTATTCCATTAGTGCCCCACTGGTGCCAAGCTATTTCTAGCACCTCTACATCACACCCTCATGCACATTTTGCTACGCTAATGTTATAACAAACTCAGGGAATTCATTGCTGCATTTGATAATTCGGAGGGATAGAAAGTGAGGCTTCCTTTAGCTTTTCCTTCTGTTCATAGACAGCATCTCCAAGTTCACACCCGAAGAGCAATTTCTCCTCCACGTCTAAGTGTGGAGAGGCAGCTAGTGCGCATGCGTGTGCCGATTTACCCCAGCTGCAGCCTAATTACAGTGTTTCGCCTAGTGAGTATGCTCAGCCTGACTGTGCCATTCCTGACGCTAAGTCTTCATTTCGGGATACAGCGCATGCTCCCACACTAAGTGTCAAAAGCCTCTTTGCACAGGTACTTGCATTCCGTGCCGGGTCTAAGTCCTGTTTTGTGCCTAGACACCATGCTAAAGCTGATAGTCTTTTTTCAGAGACGGTATTTCATGCTACTGAGCATGCTCAGGCACTTACTGCATCAGAGACTAGGTCCGGTAATGAACTCTTTGGCCCTGCCCCTGATGTGGGGGTCCCATATAGACCACAGGGCATCAGGTGTCCTCCCAAATGGCTTGCAGAGGCCCACCCCTATGACTTGTCACCGCATTATTGATGGTCAGACGATGACTGGTGAGGTGTTTGGGTCATGGCAGCCATGAGGTCATCATTGAAGTTGCGGTTCCAAATAGGACGCTAGTTATGCCACTCATGACGTGTCACTCTACTTTTGTCTCCAGGATGTTCATTGTGGTTCACCCTGGTTTGGGGCGGACCCAGGTTATAAAAGGGGCTGGAGCCAACAAGGAGGTGCGCATTCTTCTATTATGCTCCGAAAGAGCATACCTCCATGTGTTGAACCCATTGCGGCTTTAGGCCAGAGGTAGGCAGGGATAGGGTGTCGATGCAGGCCACCACCACAGTTGGTAACGCAGAACGGTTAAGACCAGCTCCTGTCCTACCAGTCCTGCTTGTGCAGCCCAGTGGCATTAACAGGCCTGCTGCTGCTGATGCGCCTGCTGTCCACAGGTGTGGCCCCTACGCACACGGTCAGCGTACTCAATGGCTCCTGTGTTGTTTTTAGGGAGTTCCTGGGCTGGGTGGGAATGTGGACCCTGTGACGCTAACAGGGCTCCCAGTCTCAAGATCCGAGTGGCGTCTAACTCGGTTCAGGCTACTATTAGTTTCATAGCCACACAGCTCTGTATCCTCCACCAAACCTTCCAGTTGCCAACCTCTCCTTTTCCAACTGGGAGCACGGTGGACACTGACTGCTGATGGGGATATATACCTTTCTCTTTCTTTTCTTATTAATTTTCGTTATATAGCGTAATATAGTATATACCACCTTATCCAAATCTGCCAGTCCCACTGTAACAGATGGTGTTTCTTCATCAAATGTTACTTTTGCTTAACCACCAAATCCACGGACCAAAACTTTTTTCCCCTTTCCAACACACCTGTTACCCTTTCCAACAGCATCTGTCCTTTTTCAACTCATTTTGGTATATGACCAAAAGTGCAACTCTGCAGGGACACCGTACTCAATGCCATCTCAGCACAGAAGCCATCCCTCGGTCCCTCCGATGTGGACAAGGAAAACACCATTTCCTCCTATCCATGGCAAAGCGTTGAGATTCACTCTGTGCAGCACTGGTGTTTAGTGGAAAAGCAGATCTAAGATTGCGTACCACATTGTGCAGATACTCCTGTATACGTGCGTCCATTTCTATGGCAGGAATTATTTCGCCAAATTTTGTCTTGTACCGGGGATCTAACAGTGTGGCAACCCAGTATTCAGGATTACTTCGAATTCGTACAATCCGAGGGTCATGTAGGTAGTGCAGCAAGAAGGCGCTCATGTGTCTTGTGCATCCAGGAGGACCAAGTCCTTGGTGTGTTGGTGGCAGAGAGGTGAGAATCGTGCCTCCTTCCTCTGCCCTCTCCCCACAACCTCGCACAACCGAAATGTGAGCAAGCTCTCACTCCTCTGCTGAGTCTTCCATGCCCATCGCCAGTTCGTCCTCCATTTCTTCATGGGCTCCTGCACTTTCCTCAACACTTTTTGCTGATACTATGTGCCTTTGTTAATCCCTCTCCCTCACCATGACTGCCGCATAGGTGCCGCTGACCATCTGGACCTCGTAGATCTTGTTATTCCTTCCGCATATGACTCCTTTTGTACTTCCTCCCCTTCCTCTTGTCCCAACACCTGACTCCGAAAAATAATTACAGTGTGCTCCATCCTGTAGATGACCAGAATTGTCACGCTGAGAATGACATTGCCAGTGCTAAACATCTTCGTCGACATTTGTAAACTGTGTAGCAGGGTGCATAGGTCCTTGATCTGACACCACTCCAGCAGCGTGATCTGCACCACCTCTGGATCAAGTTATCCCAGGCTATATGTCATAACGTATTTCAGCAGGGCTCTGCGGTGCTGCCACAAACGCTGCAACATGTGCAGATTCCAATTCCTGCGTGTCGGAACATCGCATTTCCGGCGTTTAACTGCCAGACCCTAAGACTTCCGGAGTGATGAAAGTTGTTGAGCTGCTGTGTGCGCACGATGGAAGTGAGCACATAGCGAGCGTGCCCGCTGCACAAGGTTATGTAGGCCGGGATGGTGTTTTAAAAATTGCTGGAGAATTAGGTTCAACACGTGAGCCATACAAGGCACGTGTGTCACATTGCCCTGATGATGGCCCGCAGCCAGGTTTGCATCATTGCCGCACACGGCTGTTAAGTCACCAACGGAGTACGCTCCGTCAATTTGTACTCCGGTCGCCAGGTGACAACGTGTTCCTTTCATGCATAGTGCTGATGATGGGAGAGGAGTCGATGCCAGCGGCGCAGGTGGACGCAGGTTATGCTCACCCACTGGGCTGCATTACCTTGACAGATGCAGAATCTCTGGCTGAATGTAGCTGGTGGGTATCTCACAGATGAAATACCATCATTCAGCTACAACCAATGGGAAGACACCACACCCTTTTTTATGCCCATCCTGTCTGCAGACCACTGCCAGACATAGCTATGAACCTCTGGTTAATTTTACCCCCAGTTCAGTTTTATGATTTTGTGTGCTTGTTACCTGACTACTTTTCCTGCTTGCTGTTTATGTACCTTGTTGGCCGATCCGCATTTCACCTCTGCTTGTTTTCTGATTAAGTCCTGGCCGTCCCATTCTGTTCCTGTTCCTCAATTAATGTTCTGACCCTGCCTGACTACTATTCTCTGGAACTGCAGCCTTCCACAGGTATTAATCACCTTGGGCCCTGTGTAATTCCTAATTCCTGTATAGGGGTTAAAGGGTTTCAGGGTTCTAGGGGTCCTGCTTGGTGAGTGGCTTCCCTCTAGCCTATCATTTACAGCCCATCTGAGTGTGTGGATCAAGGAAGGCGTTACACCGTGCTCTCTGCAGAAGGCCATGTGGGCCAGGATAGTGCTTTAAAAATTGCTGGACAACCAGGTTCAACATGTGAACCACACAAGGCACGTGTGTCACATTGTCACAGCAAAGGGCCGCACCCATGTTTGCATCATTGTCGCACCCGGCCTTCCCTGGCTGCTGGTTGAGTGGAGACAACCATTGATGAAACTCGGTCTCCAGAGCTAACCGTCCACAACTTCTCAGTGGTGTGACTCACATTTCCCATACATTTCAAAGTAAACCTTTGACTGCCTGATGGCATTGAGCTCTGCTGCCAGCATAGTAAGGAGGTGTGTGGTAGTCCTTGTGCGCAGTTACAAGGAAGGGTGGCCTGACCACACAGGGTTTGCGCCAAGGTGGAGGACCCACACGAGGTTGAAGAGGCAGAAGCAGTGTATTAACTTCTAAATACAGAAGAAGGATTGACACAACTCGTGAGGACGGCAAGACTTGTACAGCAGACCCTTCTCCATCTCTCCCCAAAGTAACCCATTGCCCAGTCAGCGACATGTAACGCCCCTGTCCATGCTTACTGGGCCAATTATCTGTGGTGAAATGCACCCTGTCACACAGAGTTTCTCAAGGAATCAGTGATGTTTAGTGCAACATGCTGGTGTAGCGCAAGCACGCCTTTGTTGGAGAAGGAATGGCGCCTGGGCATCGGCTCTTGGGGCACTGCGATGGGCATAAGGTCTCAAAAATCCTCGGTTAAAAAGGTTGGAAAGGCAGCATTTTGGTAGCCAACAGTTTCCAGATGCTGAAAGTCAACCTCTAAGCCATGTCATGCCCTTCTAAAAGCATGTAAAACACAGTAAGGGGACTCCAACCACAGTCTCCCTCGTTGCCACTAATTGTGCCACACACACCCCACTTGACTGGCATCAGTTGACCTTCCCTTTTGAAAAAGAAAAAGATGCTTGGCATGAAGCACTCTCAAAAATACGCGTGCCTTTCCCGTCCCCTGGCTGACCCAGGGGAAGAAAAGTCCTCTGAGAGCCATGACTTGTTCATCTTGGTTCTTTTAGAAACACAGCGAGGGGACTCCAACCACAGTCTCCCTCGTTTCCACCAACTGGGCCACACACACCCCACTTGACTGGCATCAGTTGACCTTCCCTGTTGAAAAAGAAAAAGATGCTTGGCATGAAGCACTCTCAAAAATACGCGTGCCTTTCCCGTCCCCTGGCTGACCCAGGGGAAGAAAAGTCCTCTGAGAGCCATGACTTGTTCATCTTGGTTCTTTTAGAAACACAGCGAGGGGACTCCAACCACAGTCTCCCTCGTTTCCACTAACTGGGCCACACACACCCCACTTGACTGGCATCAGTTGACCTTCCCTGTTGAAAAAGAAAAAGATGCTTGGCATGAAGCACTCTCAAAAATACGCGTGCCTTTCCCGTCCCCTGGCTGACCCAGGGGAAGAAAAGTCCTCTGAGAGCCATGACTTGTTCATCTTGGTTCTTTTAGAAACACAGCGAGGGGACTCCAACCACAGTCTCCCTCGTTTCCACTAACTGGGCCACACACACCCCACATGACTGGCATCAGTTGACCTTCCCTTTTGAAAAAGAAAAAGATGCTTGGCATGAAGCACTCTCAAAAATACGCGTGCCTTTCCCGTCCCCTGGCTGACCCAGGGGAAGAAAAGTCCTCTGAGAGCCATGACTTGTTCATCTTGGTTCTTTTAGAAACACAGCGTGGGGACTCCAACCACAGTCTCCCTCGTTGCCACTAATTGGGTCACACACACCCCACTTGACTGGCATCAGTTGACCCCCCCTTTTGAAAAAGAAAAAGATGCTTGGCATGAAGCACTCTCAAAAATACGCGTGCCTTTCCCGTCCCCTGGATGACCCAGGGGAAGAAAAGTCGTCTGAGAGCCATGACTTGTTCATCTTGGTTCTTTTAGAAACACAGCGAGGGGACTCCAACCACAGTCTCCCTCGTTTCCACTAACTGGGCCACACACACCCCACTTGACTGGCATCAGTTGACCTTCCCTTTTGAAAAAGAAAAAGATGCTTGGCATGAAGCACTCTCAAAAATACGCGTGCCTTTCCCGTCCCCTGGCTGACCCAGGGGAAGAAAAGTCCTCTGAGAGCCATGACTTGTTCATCTTGGTTCTTTTAGAAACACAGCGAGGGGACTCCAACCACAGTCTCCCTCGTTTCCACTAACTGGGCCACACACACCCCACATGACTGGCATCAGTTGACCTTCCCTTTTGAAAAAGAAAAAGATGCTTGGCATGAAGCACTCTCAAAAATACGCGTGCCTTTCCCGTCCCCTGGCTGACCCAGGGGAAGAAAAGTCCTCTGAGAGCCATGACTTGTTCATCTTGGTTCTTTTAGAAACACAGCGAGGGGACTCCAACCACAGTCTCCCTCATTGCCACTAATTGGGCCACACACACCCCACTTGACTGGCATCAGTTGAACCCCCCTTTTGAAAAAGAAAAAGATGCTTGGCAGAAAGCACTCTCAAAAATACGCGTGTCTTTCCCGTTTCCTGGATGACCCAGGGGAAGAAAAGTCCTCTGAGAGCCATGACTTGTTCATCTTGGTTCTTTTAGAAACACAGCGAGGGGACTCCAACCACAGTCTCCCTCGTTTCCACTAACTGGGCCACACACACCCCACTTGACTGGCATCAGTTGACCTTCCCTGTTGAAAAAGAAAAAGATGCTTGGCATGAAGCACTCTCAAAAATACTCGTGCCTTTCCCGTCCCCTGGCTGACCCAGGGGAAGAAAAGTCCTCTGAGAGCCATGACTTGTTCATCTTGGTTCTTTTAGAAACACAGCGAGGGGACTCCAACCACAGTCTCCCTCATTTCCACTAACTGGGCCACACACACCCCACATGACTGGCATCAGTTGACCTTCCCTTTTGAAAAAGAAAAAGATGCTTGGCATGAAGCACTCTCAAAAATACGCGTGCCTTTCCCGTCCCCTGGCTGACCCAGGGGAAGAAAAGTCCTCTGAGAGCCATGACTTGTTCATCTTGGTTCTTTTAGAAACACAGCGAGGGGACTCCAACCACAGTCTCCCTCGTTGCCACTAATTGGGCCACACACACCCCACTTGACTGGCATCAGTTGACCCCCCCTTTTGAAAAAGAAAAAGATGCTTGGCATGAAGCACTCTCAAAAATACGCGTGCCTTTCCCGTCCCCTGGATGACCCAGGGGAAGAAAAGTCCTCTGAGAGCCATGACTTGTTCATCTTGGTTCTTTTAGAAACACAGCGAGGGGACTCCAACCACAGTCTCCCTCGTTTGCACTAACTGGGCCACACACACCCCACTTGACTGGCATCAGTTGACCTTCCCTTTTGAAAAAGAAAAAGATGCCTGGCATGAAGCACTCTCAAAAATACGCGTGCCTTTCCCGTCCCCTGGCTGACCCAGGGGAAGAAAAGTCCTCTGAGAGCCATGACTTGTTCATCTTGGTTCTTTTAGAAACACAGCGAGGGGACTCCAACCACAGTCTCCCTCGTTTCCACTAACTGGGCCACACACACCCCACTTGACTGGCATCAGTTGACCTTCCCTTTTGAAAAAGAAAAAGATGCTTGGCATGAAGCACTCTCAAAAATACGCGTGCCTTTCCCGTCCCCTGGCTGACCCAGGGGAAGAAAAGTCCTCTGAGAGCCATGACTTGTTCATCTTGGTTCTTTTAGAAACACAGCGAGGGGACTTCCACCACAGTCTCCCTCGTTGCCACTAATTGGGCCACACACACCCCACTTGACTGGCATCAGTTGACCCCCCCTTTTGAAAAAGAAAAAGATGCTTGGCATGAAGCACTCTCAAAAATACGCGTGCCTTTCCTGTCCCCTGGATGACCCAGGGGAAGAAAAGTCCTCTGAGAGCCATGACTTGTTCATCTTGGTTCTTTTAGAAACACAGCGAGGGGACTCCAACCACAGTCTCCCTCGTTTCCACTAACTGGGCCACACACACCCCACTTGACTGGCATCAGTTGACCTTCCCTGTTGAAAAAGAAAAAGATGCTTGGCATGAAGCACTCTCAAAAATACGCGTGCCTTTCCCGTCCCCTGGCTGACCCAGGGGAAGAAAAGTCCTCTGAGAGCCATGACTTGTTCATCTTGGTTCTTTTAGAAACACAGCGAGGGGACTCCAACCACAGTCTCCCTCGTTTCCACTAACTGGGCCACACACACCCCACATGACTGGCATCAGTTGACCTTCCCTTTTGAAAAAGAAAAAGATGCTTGGCATGAAGCACTCTCAAAAATACGCGTGACTTTCCCGTCCCCTGGCTGACCCAGGGGAAGAAAAGTCCTCTGAGAGCCATGACTTGTTCATCTTGGTTCTTTTAGAAACACAGCGAGGGGACTCCAACCACAGTCTCCCTCGTTTCCACTAACTGGGCCACACACACCCCACTTGACTGGCATCAGTTGACCTTCCCTTTTGAAAAAGAAAAAGATGCTTGGCATGAAGCACTCTCAAAAAGACGCGTGCCTTTCCCGTCCCCTGGCTGACCCAGGGGAAGAAAAGTCCTCTGAGAGCCATGACTTGTTCATCTTGGTTCTTTTAGAAACACAGTGAGGGGACTTCCACCACAGTCTCCCTCGTTGCCACTAATTGGGCCACACACACCCCACTTGACTGGCATCAGTTGACCTTCCCTGTTGAAAAAGAAAAAGATGCTTGGCATGAAGCACTCTCAAAAATACGCGTGCCTTTCCCGTCCCCTGGCTGACCCAGGGGAAGAAAAGTCCTCTGAGAGCCATGACTTGTTCATCTTGGTTCTTTTAGAAACACAGCGAGGGGACTCCAACCACAGTCTCCCTCGTTTCCACTAACTGGGCCACACACACCCCACATGACTGGCATCAGTTGACCTTCCCTTTTGAAAAAGAAAAAGATGCTTGGCATGAAGCACTCTCAAAAATACGCGTGCCTTTCCCGTCCCCTGGCTGACCCAGGGGAAGAAAAGTCCTCTGAGAGCCATGACTTGTTCATCTTGGTTCTTTTAGAAACACAGCGAGGGGACTTCCACCACAGTCTCCCTCATTGCCACTAATTGGGCCACACACACCCCACTTGACTGGCATCAGTTGACCCCCCCTTTTGAAAAAGAAAAAGATGCTTGGCATGAAGCACTCTCAAAAATACGCGTGCCTTTCCCGTCCCCTGGATGACCCAGGGGAAGAAAAGTTCTCTGAGAGCCATGACTTGTTCATCTTGGTTCTTTTAGAAACACAGCGAGGGGACTCCAACCACAGTCTCCCTCGTTGCCACTAATTGGGCCACACACACCCCACTTGACTGGCATCAGTTGACCCCCCCTTTTGAAAAAGAAAAAGATGCTTGGCATGAAGCACTCTCAAAAATACGCGTGCCTTTCCCGTCCCCTGGATGACCCAGGGGAAGAAAAGTCCTCTGAGAGCCATGACTTGTTCATCTTGGTTCTTTTAGAAACACAGCGAGGGGACTCCAACCACAGTCTCCCTCGTTTCCACTAACTGGGCCACACACACCCCACATGACTGGCATCAGTTGACCTTCCCTTTTGAAAAAGAAAAAGATGCTTGGCATGAAGCACTCTCAAAAATACGCGTGCCTTTCCCGTCCCCTGGCTGACCCAGGGGAAGAAAAGTCCTCTGAGAGCCATGACTTGTTCATCTTGGTTCTTTTAGAAACACAGTGAGGGGACTCCAACCACAGTCTCCCTCGTTGCCACTAATTGGGCCACACACACCCCACTTGACTGGCATCAGTTGACCCCCTCTTTTGAAAAAGAAAAAGATGCTTGGCATGAAGCACTCTCAAAAATACGCGTGCCTTTCCCGTCCCCTGGATGACCCAGGGGAAGAAAAGTCCTCTGAGAGCCATGACTTGTTCATCTTGGTTCTTTTAGAAACACAGCAAGGGGACTCCAACCACAGTCTCCCTCGTTTCCACTAACTGGGCCACACACACCCCACTTGACTGGCATCAGTTGACCTTCCCTTTTGAAAAAGAAAAAGATGCTTGGCATGAAGCACTCTCAAAAATACGCGTGCATTTCCCGTCCCCTGGCTGACCCAGGGGAAGAAAAGTCCTCTGAGAGCCATGACTTGTTCATCTTGGTTCTTTTAGAAACACAGCGAGGGGACTCCAACCACAGTCTCCCTCGTTGCCACTAATTGGGCCACACACACCCCACTTGACTGGCATCAGTTGACCCCCCCTTTTGAAAAAGAAAAAGATGCTTGGCATGAAGCACTCACAAAAATACGCGTGCCTTTCCCGTTTCCTGGATGACCCAGGGGAAGAAAAGTCCTCTGAGAGCCATGACTTGTTCATCTTGGTTCTTTTAGAAACACAGCGAGGGGACTCCAACCACAGTCTCCCTTGTTGCCACTAATTGGGCCACACACACCCCACTTGACTGGCATCAGTTGACCCCCCCTTTTGAAAAAGAAAAAGATGCTTGGCATGAAGCACTCTCAAAAATACGCGTGCCTTTCCCGTCCCCTGGATGACCCAGGGGAAGAAAAGTCCTCTGAGAGCCATGTCCACATTGTCAGTGGACAGACACATGTGCTTATCTGCCAGCAGACCCCAAGCAGCACTGAAGACAGGTTCCAAGAGAACGCTGGCTGCAGGACACGACAAGATCCCCAAGGCGTACGTGGCGAGCTCAGGCAAATTATCAAGATTGGAAGCCTAAAATGAGCAGGGCTCAAGTTGCACAATAATGGAATCGATGTTTCCTTGCATATACTCATATATCTGTGTGTCCTCCTCTTTTTCCTTGTCCAGATGTTTTGTTTTCGCATGAGTATATGTCCTTGTCACTTTCCCATGTGTTTGTGTTGTGTTGTGAGTTGTTTGTCACCTTTTGGACACCTTTGAGGGTGTTTTCTAGGTGTTTTTCTGTGTTTGTGATTGCCTGCCATTGTTTCCTATGCAGTTCGAGTTCGGTTCGTCGAATTTTCGACGAGCCGAACTCGAACGGGAGCTCCGTTCGGCGAACCGACCTCGAGCCGAACCGGACCGGTTCGCTCATCTCTAGTTATGAACGCTGCTGCTTCTGCTGTGTTTGACAGCTAAGGAGCAATCATAACAGCGACTTACAAGGTCGCTTTTGCATCACAGAAAATGGTGACGTAACAGCGACGTCGTTGTTGCTGTCGCTATGTGTGAACCCAGCTTAATACACATTTTTGATCATTGGTAAATGTACCAGATTTTTAGGATTATAAGACACACTTTTCCTCCCAAAAAGTTGGGAGGAAAATGAGGGGTGCGTCTTATAATCTGAATGTTGCTTAACAGAGATGGTGGAGTGAGGTCGCAGAAGCAATGCCATGGGCGTTGTGCTGGAGCTGTGCGGTGGCTGCGGGCCGATGACATTTTGCTTTGCTGGGGCTGCAGGCACTGTGTTGTGGCTGCGGGTGATGTGCTGGAGCTCCAGGCTACGGGCGCCATCCTTAAAATGTTGGATGTGCTGACTAGTGATGAGCGAGTACTAAAAAGCTCGGGTGCTCGAAGCTCGGGCCGAGCCTCCCAAGATACTCGTGTGCTCGGGCCAAGCAACGAGCCCAATGTTATCCTATGGGAGACCCGAGTATTTTTGTGAAATGACCCCCCGGCAGCATGGAGAAACCCTAAAAATGGCACAAAAGTCTCAGAAGAGTGCTCAAATGACATGGCAACAGCATGGGGAAGACCCCTTGAAGCATTTATCACTGAAAAGTCACAGCTGTGAACAATTTTGTCCGCGTTTTACGCCATTTTTACGGACTCACCAGAAAACCTTCCAAAATGACCCCAAAATGATTTTTCATGGCGGAAATGTTAAGGGCACATACCCAATAGTGAGATAGAGCTGGTGTATGTTACTTTTTGAGATTAATACATGAAAGATTTTACGTGAAAACATTGTGTGGCACTCCGATGTCCCTGAGAAGAGACGTACATGAAGGCCTCTTGAGTCTAATGTGCCCATTTTGAGGAAGTGAGTCTTTGTAGTATTTTCCTTTGCCAGGGCAGTCCAAAATTGTGAGGTTCACCAATGCCCCTGCATACAGACGTGCATGAGGGCCTGTAAACCTGAAGTGCCCATTGTAAGGAAGTGGGTCTATTTCAGTATAGCCCTTTGCCAGGGCAGCCAAAAATTGGGAGGCTCCACATTGTCCCTGGATAGAGACGTGCATGATGGCCTGTAAACCTGAAGTGCCCATTGTAAGGAAGTGGGTCTATTTCAGTATAGCCCTTTGCCAGGGCAGCCAAAAATTGGGAGGCTCCACATTGTCCCTGGATAGAGACGTGCATGATGGCCTGTAAACCTGAAGTGCCCATTGTAAGGAAGTGGGTCTATTTCAGTATAGCCCTTTGCCAGGGCAGCCAAAAATTGGGAGGCTCCACATTGTCCCTGGATAGAGACGTGCATGAGGGCCTGTAAACCTGAAGTGCCCATTGTAATGAAGTGGGTCTATTTCAGTATAGCCCTTTGCCAGGGCAGCCAAAAATTGGGAGGCTCCACATTGTCCCTGGATAGAGACGTGCATGATGGCCTGTAAACCTGAAGTGCCCATTGTAAGGAAGTGGGTCTATTTCAGTATAGCACTTTGCCAGGGCAGCCAAAAATTGGGAGGCTCCACATTGTCCCTGGATAGAGACGTGCATGATGGCCTGTAAACCTGAAGTGCCCATTGTAAGGAAGTGGGTCTATTTCAGTATAGCCCTTTGCCAGGGCAGCCAAAAATTGGGAGGCTCCACATTGTCCCTGGATAGAGACGTGCATGAGGGCCTGTAAACCTGAAGTGCCCATTGTAAGGAAGTGGGTCTATTTCAGTATAGCCCTTTGCCAGGGCAGCCAAAAATTGGAAGGCTCCACATTGTCCCTGGATAGAGACGTGCATGAGGGCCTCAAAACATTAAGTGTCCATTTTAAGGAAGTGGGTGTATTATAGTATAGCCCTTAGGCAGGGCAGCCAAAAATTGGGAGGCTCCACGTTGTCCCTGGGTAGAGACGTGCATGAGGGCCTCAAAACATTGTTCCCATTGCAAAGGAGCGGGTCTCCTGTCGTTGTAATGTCCATTCTGCAAAGAATGGGCGAAAAAATTTACCACTGGGGGTATACCTGAAACAAAGGCCTAAGTATTGCAATTTGTAACGGTCATCATCATGGTGGCGCATGAGGAGAAGGAGGAGCAGTCCAGCGATTATCCAAAGTCCAGAAGTGTGTACCCATGGGTGAGTGGAGGTACATGGCAAACTTTAAATTCCGCTCTCATTTGCTGGTGGTGTGGTGAAGTCTGTCCCAATCCAACCCTTGTTCATCTTGATCAGAGTCAGCCTGTCAGCATTTTCAGTTGACAGGTGGGTGCGTTTATCTGTAATGATTCCACCTGCGGCACTAAAAACACGCTCTGACAAAACGCTAGCAGCAGGGCAGGCCAGGACTTCCAAGGCGTAGAGAGCCAATTCATGCCACGTGTCCAGCTTGGATACCCAATAATTGTAAGGCACAGAGGAATGTCGGAGTACAGTTGTTCGATCTGCAAGGTACTCCTTCAGCATCTGGGCAAACTTAGGATTTCTTGTGGCACTACCCCGCACCTCAGGGGCTGTGGTACGTGAGGGGCTGAGAAAACTGTCCCACATCTTAAAGACTGTTCCCCTACCTCTGGCGGATTGGACTTGTGCCTCTCTCGGCTGTACGCCTCGGTTGTCCACTGATTCCTGACCTATGCCGCTAGCGTTTTGTGAGGGGAATGCTTTGCCTACTTCCGTGAGTATGGCCTTCCGGAACTGCTGCATTTTGGTTGACCTCTCCTCCACGGGAATAAGAGACAAAAAGTTCTCCTTGTAGCGTTGGTCTAACAGTGTTACCAACCAGTAATGATTGTCGGCCAAGATGTTCTTAACGCGAGGGTCACGAGACAGGCAGCTTACCATAAAGTCAGCCATGTGCGCCAGACTCTTAACAGCCAGGACTTCAGTAGCCTGACCAACAAGATGACTGAACATGCTGTCCTCCGCCTCCTCCTCCTCCTCCTCCTCCTCCTCATCTACCCTGTCCTCTGGCCAGCCACGCTGAACCGAGGATATGACTGGTGTGCATGTCATATCCTCAATTTGGCCGGAGAGTTGCTCCATGTCTTCATCCTCCTCCTCGTCATAGTCCTCCACTGCACGTTGTGATGAGACGAGGCTGGGCTGTGTGTTATCACCCACACCCACTACTGTTTCTTGCTGCAACTCATCGCGCTCCGCCTGCAATGCATCATGTTTGTTTTTCAGCAGAGACCGTTTTAGAAGGCAGAGTAGCGGTATGGTGACGCTAATAATGGCGTCATCACCACTCACCATCTTGGTGGAGTCCTCAAAGTTTTGGAGGATGGTACATAGGTCTGACATCCATCTCCACTCCTCAGGTGTTATGTGTGGAGTTTGACCCATTTCCCGACGGCTTAGGTGATGCAGGTACTCAACAACTGCCCTCTTCTGCTCACATATCCTGACCAACATGTGCAGAGTTGAATTCCAACGCGTGGGGACATCACACACCAGTCTGTGAGCCGGAAGATGCAAACGGCGCTGAAAGCCGGCAAGGCCGGCTGAAGCAGTAGGTGACTTTCGAAAATGTGCAGACAGGCGGCGAACTTTTACCAGCAGATCAGACAGCTCTGGGTGTGACTTTAGAAACCGCTGAACCACGAGGTTGAGCACATGGGCCACGCATGGAACATGTGTCAGCTGGCCTCGCCTCAAAGCCGCCACCAGGTTCCGGCCATTGTCACACACGACCTTTCCTGGCTTTAGGTTCAGAGGTGTGAGCCAGTGATCTGCCTGCTGTTTCAGAGCTGTCCACAGCTCTTCTGCATTGTGGGGTTTGTCACCTATGCAGATTAGCTTCAGCACAGCCTGTTGCCGCTTCGCCGAGGCAGTGCTGCAGTGCTTCCAGCTTGTGACTGGTGTGGAGGGCACAGTGGATGAGGATGCGCAGGAGGAGGAGGAGGCTGAAGAGCATGACATTCCGGAGCTGTAGAGTGTGGGTGAAACACTGACTGAGGTAGGGCCTGCAAACCTTGGTGTGGGAAGGACGTGTTCCGTCCCTCGCTCAGACTGGGTCCCAGCTTCCACAATATTAACCCAGTGTGCCGTCAACGAGATGTAGCGGCCTTGCCCACAAGCACTTGTCCAAATGTCTGTGGTTAGGTGGACCTTGGGTGAAACAGCGTTGTTCAGGGCACGTGTGATGTTTTGTGACACGTGGTTATGCAACGCGGGGACGGCACACCGGGAGAAATAGTGGCGGCTGGGGACCGAGTAACGTGGGGCAGCTGCCGCCATCAGGTCACGGAATGCTTCTGTCTCCACCAGCCTAAAAGGCAACATTTCCAGCGCAAGCAGTCGCGAAATGTTAGCATTTAGAACTGTGGCATGTGGGGTGTTGGCAGTGTATTTGCGCCTGCGTTCAAAGGTTTGCTGAATGGATAACTGAACGCTGCGCTGGGACAAGGACGTGCTTGATGATGGTGTTCTTTCTGCGTAGGCAACTGCAGGTGCAGGAGTGGAGGAGGCTTGTTCGCAGGCAGCATGGACAGAGGATTGGCTCGCATGCACAACCAGCGAAGACGTAGCAGTGACATCAGCAAGCACTGCTCCTCGACTCTGTTGTACTTCCCACAAAGTCGGGTGCTTGGCTGACATGTGCCTGATCATGCTGGTGGTGGTCAGGCTGCTAGTTTTGGTACCCCTGCTGATGCTGGCACGGCAGGTGTTGCAAATGGCCTTTTTTGAATCATCTGGATCCAACTTAAAAAACTGCCAGACTCGGGAAGACCTAACATTTGTACAGGCACCTTGTGTCGTCGTGTTGTTCCGGGGAACGGTTGCCTGACTTCTGCCTGGGGCCACCACCCTGCTTCTTACTGCCTGTTGGGATGCTACGCCTCCCTCCCCCTGTGCACTGCTGTCCTCGCTCTGCATATCCTCCTGCCAGGTTGGGTCAGTTACTGGATCATCCACCACGTCGTCTTCCTCTTCCGCACCCTGCTCCTCCTCCTGACTTCCTGACAATTGTGTCTCATCATCGTCCACCACTTGTTGGGACACGTTGCCAACTTCGTGAGAACGTGGCTGCTCAAATATTTGGCTATCTGTACAGACGATCTCCTCATGACCCACTTCAATATGAGCTGGCGAGAGGCCAGAATGTGTGAATGGAAACGTGAACAGCTCTTCCGAGTGTCCAAGTGTGGGATCATTAATGTCCGAGGAGGACGTGTACTCAGCCTGGTGGTAGGAAGGAGGATCAGGTTCAGAAATGTGCGGTGCAGTATCACGGCTACTGACACTTGACCGTGTGGAAGACAGAGTGTTTGTGGTGGTGCCAATCTGACTGGAAGCATTATCTGCTATCCAACTAACAACCTGTTGACACTGGTCTTGGTTCAAGAGCGGTGTACTGCTGCGGTCCCCAAGAATTTGGGACAGGACGTGCGAGCGACTAGATGTGGCCCTTTGTTGTGGCGAAATTAGAGCTTGCCCACGACCTCGGCCTCTGCCTGCACCACCATCACGTCCACTTCCTTGTTCCTTGCCAATGCCCTTGCGCATTTTGCAATGCTGTGCACTGCTGACGTGTATATTTACTACTTGTGCGTTATATCAAAGTTTCTGGAAATTGCACACAAGTGAACCTGTATGCTGCCACCAACAGGCACACACGTGCGGTTTTAAAACCAAGCACGGACGCAATAAGAACCTAACAGGTTTTTTTGGGGAGCGACAATTACAGACAAGTCAGACACTATCTGGACTGTTTTACACTGTGTACACCAGCCCCAGATATGATGAAGGCTGGTATACGGTCACCACTACCCTGCCTGCCTGCCTGTATACTGGTACAATAGTCCTGACAAGGACTCTTTTGGTCACTAGCCTGTATTCAGACCTGGCTATACCCTGCCTGTATATAGCAACAATAGTCCTGAGAAGAACTATGCTACTGTACTCCGACCTGGCTATACCCTGCCTGCCTGTATACAACTAGAATAGTCCTGAGAAGGACTTTTGGTCACACTGTTTGCAGCCCTGCAACTGAAAAAGCTATAAAGGGCCGCAAAGCTTTCCCTGAATCAGCGACACTCTCCCTGCACTGACAGTCTGGATAGCTGTGAGCACAGCACAGCGCGCCGGCCGATATAAAGGCTCGGTCACGCTGTGTAGGCCGGCCAATCACTGCAATTCCACAACTAACAGGGCTGTGGCATTGCAGTGGTCTGCCAGCCAATCCCTGCATGAGGGCTGGCTCTCAAAAGAGCGCCAACATGCAGAAATGAAGACCACGAGTACAGCACGAGTATCGCGAGATTACTCGGTCCCCGCCGAGCAGCCCGAGTACAGCGATACTCGTGCGAGTACCGAGTAGTGACAAGCATGCTCGCTCATCACTAGTGCTGACTTCAAAATTATGGTGCCCAGGGTTTACACGAACACAGATGGAACTCTTGGCTCAAGATCTCATCTGCGCACTCGCCACCTCTGGGTGCCATTTTCTTCATGTCCGCTGCTGGGAGATTAATGGGCCTGAGGCGGCTCATACACAGATGAGACCTTGAGCTGAGAGCTCCATCTGCGTACACATTGATTCCAGGCACCATTACTTTGAAGTCTGCACCGCCGAGAATTTCAGGATGGTGCCTGCAGCTTTAGCATAGCACATCACCCTTGACCTGCAGCCCCAGCACAGTGCAGCTTCCTTGGCCTGCAGCCCAAACAAAGCACAGCTGCAGCAAAACGCCTGCAGCCCCAGCACAGCCCCTGCAGCATCGTCCTATTCCACCACTGCCCCTGCCTTCTGTGACCTTGCTGCACCACCGCTTCCACCTGCTCCCAGTAAAACACCACTGGATTGTAAGACAGATCCCACTTTTTTTTATCTTTTTCTTCCCCTAACTTTGAGGTGCATATTATAATCGGGTGCATCTTATAAACCAAAAAATATTGTACTGTTAAGATCTATGGACAGAACAAAGATCCCCGAGTGTCTGCCTATGCCGTTATATACTTATTCCTTCTATATGATGTCAACGAATCATAAATAGGCATCAATACACAGGAGGAAAATGAGCATGTGCACACCAAAAGCTTAAAGTAGGTTTCTCAGTGTAATACATAAAATAATATACAGCCTTATGTTCTCCATGCAGAAAAATATGTGACTATGAAAAGTGAAGAGGATAGCAGGCATAAGTGTGATCACTTGCAATTCTTCAGTCAGTGTGGGGTACATGCATTACAGCAAAATTTACAGCATTGTTAAAGCAGGTCTGATATTGTGCCTGTAATGTGACAAAACTTAGCTCTGCTGTACTGCTCCTCTGAACAAACAGACTTTCATGATGAAAGTTGAAGGTGTTAGTTGTTACACACATTTTTGCTTTGCTCCAATCAATGTATCATCATGCACAGTTCAGTATGGAGTATTGACTTGCACTGAGAAACCTGCACTATTCTTCTGTGATGGAGTGTTCTTCTTTCTCATGTATGTTTCTGCTGGCTGATAATTGGTCAAAAGGAGGAAAAAGTACATATCACCAAAGGCAAACTCTCAACACCACGTCTAATATTGTAGTGTGTTGTTAAATATATGTCATGATATGTGCCAGGCTCAGGTACTGCTAAACCATAGCATGTATCTCTCCCCAGGTTTACAGGTCATGGGAGGTGCTTATTGCAATCTACCTTGTTTCGGTGATTAGGCCACTATATCTTTGTGCTGCAATTACTGGAACACTGCCAGTAATAGTTCCTGCTCTGTAGGATGTGAGTCTCACTACTGATCTGTCCTACCTTCCAGCTACCATTGTGACCTAAGCCCTCCCCATATCATCTGTCTGCCCAGTTCCTCCTGGCCTCCGAGTCTTGTTCCGTGTCTCTTTTGTTCCTTCATCTCCCTGTACCATCTGTCTGCTCAGCTCCTCCTGACTTTCTGATCCCGTCCTATGACTCTCCCGTCCCTGTTTGTAGCTTTGATCTCCCGGCCTTTGACCTTGCTTTGTTGTACTTGACTTAAGCTCCACTTTTCCCTTCTGTCATTGGCATTACTTCCTGGTTCCTGACCTCTGGCTAACACCTGACCACGATTTGGTTTTCCCCTGGTTTTGACTTGATATCCCGATACTGATTTGGCCTGCTGACTATTCTATTGTTTTTGTGCCCTCTAGCGGGTAGTCTGCTAACTGCATCTAGAAACAACTTCTCCAGTGTTTCTCAGTGACCTCACTAGTACAGCGTGACATTAAGCTATTATTTACCCCTAGCTGCCATCTGTTTTCCCCTAGCCATATAGATGTAAGGCTGCGGCTGTATTTAATTTACAGAGCCCAAAACTTGTTCAATCAACTCTAAGGAAAACTTGACACATATTTGAAGCTTTTTAAGCTATTTATGCACATATTTTCACCCCATTTTAAATTTTGGGAAATAATTTGTTGAAGTGTGTGCAGTGAATTCGTGAATTCGTATATACTGGCCAGTGGTTGAATGTATCCTATTCACAGGCACCTCAACCTGCCTATTAAATGCATGCCAATACCTACAGGATTATTTCTATGTATGACATTAATTAAATTGTAATAAACTGGATTTAAGAATGTAAACAAGAGCAAACTACAATATTACAACAAACAGAACATGAACATATTTCAACTACAATCATCATTTTGAGTCACTACTAAGATAAACAGATATTTTTCAGTGGAAATAAATTTTGCTCGAATCTTACAATAACTAAGCATTAGCAAAATATGGAATTTGTTTGTAATTTGCATTAGCATATATGCGGCAAAATGCCAAGAAAAAATAGGCCATCAAAAAAATAAATAAAATAGAATAATATTAAAAAATAAAATATATATATATATATATATATATATATATATATATATATATAATCTTTATTCCTTTTAAAATCTTCCTTCTGTTTTCTGATTCAGTGTGGATCACTTTGTAATCTTTGTGCCTCTCACACTGTGTAGACCTTCAGGCTGTCATAGCACTTGGAAGAGTTCTACGCATGCTTGATCAAAAGTCCTGGTGAATGTCATGACATCATAATGCCAATGACCTCTCGCATGCTTGCACAGAACCCTATTGAGTAACATGTAAGAAAGAGTTTAAAAGACCCCAATATTCCAACATGAGAAATAAGAGATCAGAAGATGCGATGAGGACTGGATTAGTGATGGTGAATCGCAAAAGGGCTGGAGAGGAGAGTGGAAAGGCGAGTATAAGGATTATTTGAATTTTTCTGAAGTCTGAAATGACCCTGGAAGATAACAAGGGACATTAACTCTTCATGACATGTCATATTAGTTTGAAAAAGAGAAGGCTGAGAGGAGAATTAATAGTGGTCTACAAATATCTGAAGGTAGTCACTGTGCAGAGGGAACTACCCTTTTCTCAATAGCACAAGGAAGTACAAGAAGCAATGGGATGAAACTTAAAGGAAGGAGATTCAGATTAGACATTAGGAAAAAACTTTCTCAGAGTGAGGGCAGTCAGGGAGTGGAACAGGTGACCACGGGAGATGCTGAGCTCTCCATCAATGGAAATCTTCAAGCCGAAACTGGATAAACATATAGCTGGGATGATTTAGGAAAGCCTGCACTCGCAGTGGGTTGGACCCGATGGCCCTTGAGGTCCCTTCCACCTCTATCATTCTATGATTCTATGATTCTATGACATACACTAATCTCATATGTCATGCTCCTGCCTTTGACTTGTGCTTGCATGTCAAGCCCGCATCTTTTCAGTTGATTTATTCAGCCATCATATGCTTCTAATAGCCACGGATGGATTGTAAATCCACCCACACTAGTAACTAGTTAAATCCCACTGTAAATTTCTGACTGCGGGATTTATCATGAGCCGGTAGAGGTGGTTCGAAAGGGGGGGAATGGTGCATTTGTGACACGATCGCAAATTGACAATGGTTTGTCTTAACTGCTAGGGGTCAGCTGATGACCACTGTGTCTATCATAACTATCATCCTGTGAATTCCATTTATGACCCGACATACAGGCTGCATATAAAATTGTTTTTGAGTTATTTTGGGACTGATTTGTCTTGCATATATGAGGCTGGTATAAAGAAAATCTTTAGATCACTATTTTCAGCCCATTACATCTGATTTAATTGTGCACAGATTTAGAGTGAATTATTTTAGTACGAAAATCAAAAGTAGAATTATTTTTATTCCTCTCAAGAATAACCTCTTCATGACCAATGATGTACTGGTACGCCATTGGTCGTGAAGCGATAATCGCTGCCGGCTGCTGCAGTGAGCCGGAGGTGATCCCTGCACATGTCTGCTTACTTGGTCTGGAGCTAACTGTAGCCTATACTGCGACCTTGACCTGCAAAGTCTCTGGACTTGTCTCCCATCGATCACATCTGGCATGTCACTGAATTGCACAGGAGCTGACAGCAGCGGATCTTGATAACTTCCATGCCCAAGTATATTTGCATTCTAATTTGTTACAACTTTATCACTAAAAATGATAAAAGTATTCTAGGAGCGATACCTTTATTGACTAACAAGAAAACATATATTTGCAAGATTTCAAAGCACAAAGGCTCCTTTGTCAGGTAGGTTTAGAAATGAACTATTGAGACAAACGTACAACATATATCAGATGTTACAAGACAACTGCCCATCGGAAAGATGGAGTGATGTGTACTAACGATAAACCTGCCTGACGAAGGAGCCTTTGTGCTTTGAAAGCTTGTAAACATATTTTTTTCTTGGTTAGCCAATAAAACTGCTATAATAGCGTATGCACCTTCCTGTTTTACTCATTCAATTATCGGGCCATGGCGGGACCTCTGTCCGGGCTCTGAACAAGGCGTGGATAACAGGAGTTGGATTTACTGCTACTACTACTGGCAAGGGAGAAATATTAGGTAAGACTGCTAATTGAGGCTTTGTTCGGGGCAGGTCCAGAGGCACGGGGCCAAATTAGCTATCTGCGTAGATATAATAAATGACTCAAAACAATGACCACAGAGACTGTGTTCACTCTTTGAGCCAGTGTTGGCGACTGACCGGTATAATGAATAGCTCAGATATTAGTAAAACATTTCAACCTTCAGACATGTAAAAAGTATCAAAATCTGTCTTTTCTCATACATCGCAGCCGTATAGGGAGATTTGGGGAGACGCATAGGAACATAGGACCACATTTCATCCCACAGATAACACATTCCTTCTTTGTGTGAAACCACTGATAAGACTTTCACTCATCATTATGAAGGCCTTCCCTGTTCATTGTTTGTACATTTACACATTAGTTTAATTCTCTTTGGTTAACCCTTTTTTGAACATATAACTTGCAACTTTAAACTATGTTATAAAGCAAAACTATTGCAATTGTTATATAGGCACAGATATTTATGCAATGACATCTATATTTTTATTATTTACATACACAGATAATCTTATTACATTTGAATAAACAATCTATAGCCCAGGCTACCTTCATGCTATTATTCCTAGAATACTTTGCCATTTTTGGGCATAAACATACTTTTCTATCAATATTTCTGGCTAACACGGTAGCACAATATAATTTTGTATTGTACATCAATTTGTTAAAACATAACCCAATTGACAAACAAATAAATCATCCGCTTTGTGAGTCCTAATAACACAAAGATAATGGTTCATTTTGGTGACAATTATTTAGTATTACAAATAAAGATTGTGCGTATATGATGTGTGTCAAACTTTACGATGTTTTTATAAAAATGTATAAAAGGCTGTTAATAAATCCTCTCGTATTTCTAGGCAGAATATTTGGAACTCTGTATTAGACACAACAAACTCCAAAACCTATACTGCAATAGAAAAGTACAAGACCAAAATTTATTTTAATCGTTAAAATATAAAATCTTGCTCAGCTTTAAAATTGACTTTAGGCATCTGAAAGGGAAACAAATAATAAGAAGCTTGTGCAAACAACCAAAGTGTATCCACTTACAATTCCGCAGAGAATGTGAATAAACAAACAAGACACCGTGTTCTCTTTTTGGGGCAAAATTAATTTGACATATGTTTTTATGTAATTCTAGTATCATAGGTCATTACATCATTGTTGTATTTGGGAAGAATATTTATTCTGGCAAATTTGGAACATGTGATGTGTCATTGCAAATGTTTTGGGATCAATCTCTTACATCTCATGATACCTTTCCAAAGAGAATTTATAGGATCCCGGTGTACAGACAACAGGACAATCCGAAAAGAATCCGAGAAGACGCCCAATCATCCACAATCAAGGAAAACTTTACACATATTTGAAGCTTTTTAAGCTATTTATGCACATATTTTCACCCCATTTTAAATTTTGGGAAATAATTTGTTGAAGTGTGTGCAGTGAATTCGTGAATTCGTATATACTGGCCAGTGGTTGAATGTATCCTGTTCACTGGCACCTCAACCTGCCTATTGAATGCATGCCAATACCTACAGGATTATTTCTGTGTATGACATTAATTAAATTGTAATAAACTGGATTTAAGAATGTAAGCAAGAGCAAACTACAATATTACAACAAACAGAACATGAACATATTTCAACTACAATCATCATTTTGAGTCACTACTAAGATAAACAGATATTTTTCAGTGGAAATAAATTTTGCTCGAATCTTACAATAACTAAGCATTAGCAAAATATGGAATTTGTTTGTAATTTGCATTAGCATATATGCAGCAAAATGCCAAGAAAAAATAAGCCATCAAAAAAAAAAAATAGAATAATATTAAAATATATATATATATATATATATATATATATATGTATATATATACATACATATATATATATATATATATATATATATATATATATATATATATAAAATCTTTATTCCTTTTAAAATCTTCCTTCTGTTTTCTGATTCAGTGTGGATCACTTTGTAATCTTTGTGCCTCTCACACTGTGTAGACCTTCAGGCTGTCATAGCACTTGGAAGAGTTCTACGCATGCTTGATCAAAAGTCCTGGTGAATGTCATGACATCATAATGCCAATGACCTCTCACATGCTTGCACAGAACCCTATTGAGTAACATGTAAGAAAGAGTTTAAAAGACCCCAATATTCCAACATGAGAAATAAGAGATCAGAAGATGCGATGAGGACTGGATTAGTGATGGTGAATCGCAAAAGGGCTGGAGAGGAGAGTGGAAAGGCGAGTATAAGGATTATTTGAATTTTTCTGAAGTCTGAAATGACCCTGGAAGATAACAAGGGACATTAACTCTTCATGAAATGTCATATTAGTTTGAAAAAGAGAAGGCTGAGAGGAGAATTAATAGTGGTCTACAAATATCTGAAGGTAGTCACTGTGCAGAGGGAACTACCCTTTTCTCAATAGCACAAGGAAGTACAAGAAGCAATGGGATGAAACTTAAAGGAAGGAGATTCAGATTAGACATTAGGAAAAAACTTTCTCAGAGTGAGGGCAGTCAGGGAGTGGAACAGGTGACCACGGGAGATGCTGAGCTCTCCATCAATGGAAATCTTCAAGCCGAAACTGGATAAACATATAGCTGGGATGATTTAGGAAAGCCTGCACTCGCAGTGGGTTGGACCCGATGGCCCTTGAGGTCCCTTCCACCTCTATCATTCTATGATTCTATGACATACACTAATCTCATATGTCATGCTCCTGCCTTTGACTTGTGCTTGCATGTCAAGCCCGCATCTTTTCAGCTGATTTATTCAGCCATCATATGCTTCTAATAGCCACGGATGGATTGTAAATCCACCCACACTAGTAACTAGTTAAATCCCACTGTAAATTTCTGACTGCGGGATTTATCATGAGCCGGTTGAGGTGGTTCGAAAGGGGGGGAGAGGTGCATCTGTGACACGATCGCGAATTGCCAATGGTTTGTCTTAACTGATAGGGGTCAGCTGATGACCACTGTGTCTATCATTACTATCATCCTGTGAATTCCATTTATAACACAACATACAGGCTGCACATAAAATTGTTTTTGAGTTATTTTGGGACTGAGTTGTCTTATATGAGACTGGTATAAAGCAAATCTTTAGATCACTATTTTCAGCCCATTACATCTGATTTAATTGTGCACAGAAATAGAGTGAATTATTTTAGTAAGAAAATCAAAAGTAGATTTATTTTTATTCCTCTCAAGAATAACCCCTTCATGACCAATGATGTACTGGTACGCCATTGGTCGTGAAGCGATAATCGCTGCCGGCTGCTGCAGTGAGCCAGAGGTGATCCCTGCACATATGTGCTTACTTGGTCTGGAGCTAACTGCGGCCTTAACTGCGACCTTGACCTGCAAAGTCTCTGGACTTGTCTCCCATCGATCACATCTGGCATGTTACTGAGTTGCACTAGAGCTGCCAGCAGCAGATCTTGATAACTTACATGTCCAAGTATATTTGCATTCTAATTTATTACAACTTTTTCACTAAAGATGACAAAAGATTTCTAGGAGCGATACCTTTAATGGCTAACCAGAAAAAATATATTTGAAAGATTTCACAGCACAAAGGCTCCTTTGTCAGGTAGGTTTACAAATGAACAATTGAAACAAACGTACAACATATATGAGATGTTACAACAAGACAATTGTGCATCGGAAAGATAGAATGATGTGTTTTAACAATAAACCTGCCTGACAAAGGAGCCTTTGTGCTTTGAAAGCTTGTAAACATATTTTTTTCTGGTTAGCCAATAAAACTGCTATAATCGCATATGCACCTTCCTGTGTTACTCATACAATTATCGGGCCATGGTGGGACCTCTGTCCAGGCTCTGAACAAGACGTGGATAACAGGAGTTGGATTTATACTGGCAAGGGAGAAATATTAGGTAAGACTGCAAATTGAGGCTTTGTTCAGGGCAGGTCCAGAGGCACGGGCCAAATTAGCTATCTGCGTAGATATAATAAATGACTCAAAACAATGACCACAGAGACTGTGTTCACTCTTTGAGCCAGTGTTGGCGACTGACCCGTGTAATGAATAGCTCAGATATTAGTAAAACATTTCAACCTTCAGACATGTAAAAAGTATCAAAATCTGTCTTTTCTCATACATCGAAGCTGTATAGGGAGATTTGGGGAGATGCGTAGGAACATAGGACCACATTTCATCCCACAGATAAAACATTCCTTCTTTGTGTGAAACCACTGATAAGACTTTCACTCATCATTATGAAGACCTTCCCTGTTCATTGTTTGTACATATACCCATCAGTTTCACTCTCTTTGGTTAACCCTTTTTTGAACATATAACTTGAAACTACAAACTATGTTATAAAGCAAAACTATTGTAATTGTTATATAGACACAGATATTTATGCAATGACATCTATACTTTGATTATTTACATACACAGATAATCTTATTACATTTGAACAAACAATCTATAGCCCAGGCTACCTTCACACTATTATTCCTAGAATACTTTGCCATTTTTGGGCATAAACATACTTTTCCATCAATATTTCTGGCTAACATGGTAGCACAATATAATTTTGTATTGTACATCAATTTGTTAAAACCTAACCCAATTGACAAACAAATAAATCATCCGCTTTGTGAGTCCTAATAACACAAGGATAATGGTTCATTTTGGTGACAATTATTTAGTATTATAAAAAAAGATTGTGCGTATATGATGTGTGTCAAACTTTACAATATTTTTATAAAAATGAATAAAAGGCTGTTAATAAATCCTCTCGTATTTCTAGGCAGAATTTTTGGAACTCTGTATTAGACACAACGGACTCCAAAACCTATACTGCAATAGAAAAGTACAAGACCAAAATTTATTTTAATCGTTAAAATATAAAATCTTGCTCAGCTTTAAAATTGACTTTAGGCATCTGAAAGGGAAACAATTAATAAGAAGCTTGTGCAAACAACCAAAGTGTATCCACTTACAATTCCGCAGAGAAAGTGAATAAACAAACAAGACACCGTGTTCTCTTTTTGGGGCAAAATTAATTTGACATATGTTTTTATGTAATTCTAGTATCATAGGTCATTAAATCATTGTTGTATTTGGGAAGAATATTTATTCTGGCAAATTTGGAACATGTGATGTGTCATTGCAAATGTTTTGGGATCAATCTCTTACATCTCATGATACCTTTCCAAAGAGAATTTATAGGATCCCGGTGTACAGACAACAGGACAATCCGAAAAGAATCCGAGAAGACGCCCAATCATCCACAATGAAGAACCTGGTCCCTTTGCTTTGCATGGTATCCAGCCTTATTGGAGCAGGTAAGACTTTTGTAGTCATTGCACATCATAATCACATTGTATACTGAGGACTATCATCAAGCTTTATTGTAATATCACTTTATGATGTTTGCCAGTATATGCGAATATAATTGGAAAAATGAAATGAATGGTGCATGTTTATATAATTGGTAAAATGCAATTAATGTTGTATGTTAATTAGGGATGATCGAATACTTCTATTATCCGGCTTTGCGAATATTTTCCGAATACCTCGCCGCAATTCGACTATTCGCGAATATTCAATGCGTAATGTAAGTCTATGGGAAACCTGAATAACAACTATTCGGAACTATTCGGGCTTCCATAGACTTACATTGCGCATCGAATAGTCGAATAGGGGCGAGGTATTCGGAAAATTTTTGCGAGCCGGATAATCGAAGTATTCGATGATCCCTAATGTTAATATAATTGGAAAAATGCAATGAATGGTGCAGTTAATGTAATTGTAAAAATGCAATTAATGTTGCATGTTAATATGATAGGAAAAATGAAATGAATAGTGCGTATTAAACCATTTTCAAAAATTAAAATAAACTTTAATAAATAAATAGCAAAATATTACAAAGAGTCATCTTTAATAATTCCTTAGGAGTGTTCATACGGATTAATCCCTTACAGTGGTGGTATGAGTCAATCATTAACTTTTGGTTAAGTCTGCATGACCACATCAAGAAAAAAATGGACAATTTTTAATCTGTATAGTCATCTTTGTTTGCTTTAAACATCAGCAGTGAATACAATTGACAAGATCTAAAACTCTTATATTAAGAATGGCAATGTATCCAAAAAATCAGATAATGTATGGTTGATCGTTATTAGGGATGATCAAATACCTCAAATATTCGACAATGCCCATATTTGCCGAATAGATTGCCGCTATTCGACTATTTGTGAATATTAAATGCACAATGCAAGTCTATGGGAAACCCGAATAGTTGCCGAATAGCAACTATTCGGGCTTCCCATAGACTTACATTGTGCATCGAATATTTGCATAGCAGCGACCTCTTCAGTGGATATTCGTGAAGCCGAATATTGCCGAATATTTGTGATATTCGATCATCCCTAATCGTTGTGGAATCCGAGTTTTCGAGTTTAATTGAAAATATGGAAGAAATTAGTGCACCAATGGATTTTTTTTCTCTAGAACATTTGGTCCATATGAAAAAATGAACAGCTTAGTTGGATAACATTGTCGTTAGTGTTGAGCTAGTAGGTAACTATTCGTACTCTCTATACTGTTAGCGAGTACTGTCCGCTACTCGCATATTCATTACAAGTAGCGGGCACAATGTAAGTTTATGGGAAATATTCACTAAGTAGCAAGTAACCCGAAAGCAGTACTATTCGCTACTCGTACGAAAAGTACGGCTTCCAGGTTGGTTACTACTCACTCAACACTAGTTGTCGTAGCACTGTCTATGTGATGTCAGTTTTCTTTTACACAGAATCACTCAAAATGAAAAATCGATCATATGAACATAGTCTTTAATTAAAACTGTAATTGCTACATATCCTTTTCCAGTTTCGGACATTAGTGACAATATACAATATTGTTGCAGCTGTACTGCTCTGACTCAAAGGTCAGATTACGGGATCACCAGTGAGGTCCAAATTGAATTAGTAATCTTAGATATCAAACGCTTGGAGAAGGGACACTTGTTGTGAGCAAAATCATTATTTAAAAATTAAATTAAACCATTTATAGACCAATGTGATATTGCATAAATGCTTCTAGTGGAAATTTACCAGTTAACCTCTACTGCTGTGTCATATGACCTTTAAGTCTCAAAACAATTTTTTAACAGAACTGAGAGTCCTCAGTGGTTGATACCTTTTAATGGCTAACTGAAAAATGGTAATAATAGCAAGCTTTCGAGACTGCTCAGGTCTCTTCATCAGGCTCAGTATAACACAATCTGAAGAGTCACATATTTATATACAACAGGACATAGAATGGAGCAGTAAATAAGACAAATTATGTGAAGCAGAACTATTAGTATGTCAAGGGGACAATCAGTTGTGGCAGTAAATATTGTAGCAGTTCATAAATAAGCATTGTGAAAGTTTTATTGTCCTCTGATTGGGGTCTGGTCTGGGCTGTGATGCCCCCAGATGGTCTGAGGAGCACATTTCTTAATTGATGTAAAAATACACAAATCCATGTGACACATTCATTCCTGCTCTGAATGTGTAGCATGGCTAACTTGTCATATTTACTGCTCCATGATATTTCCTGTTGTGTATATACTGTTTCTCGGTCACATTTACTTATATGCACTGACCCCAGGCACCATGACCTCAGTGTGTAACCTTTTCATGCTTTCGATGTTTATATTATTATATTCCTAGTTTATATTGCACTCCACCATGTGTTAGCATTGTGTCTAATGTAGTTTTAACTTTATCTTATTTTTATATTTGCACTGACCCATGACCCCATGATGTCCTTATGTAACCCTTTTTCAGCCTTTTTTTTAGCTATAAAAGCAATGTCTGTTACACTACTAGCAAACAAGACTGAAGAAGACACCTGTTCAATGTTGAAATGTGTAGCCTTGTATAAATTCCCTAAATTCTTATGTTGATATTACCTGCCTTTCTGGTTACACTCATCAATTCTTATATACACCAATTTTATTTTAATTTTTAATTTATTTTTATTTTAATTTTTTAACTATTTATCTACAAAAAGGGACTCTGTCAGTCCAAAAAGCTGTCCCCGTCCTGTTGAAAAACAAGTTGATCATTATACAAAAATATTTTTTCTGAAAGGGAAGCATAATTTAAATTATTTACCAATATTTTATGGTTGAAAGATTTGTAAAAAGCGACATACCGTATTTTTTGCTTTATAAGATGCACCGGATTATAAGATGCACCCCAAATTTAGAGGTGGAAAATAGGAAAAAACAATTTTTAATGTTAAAATGAGAGTCCGTCTTATAATCCTAGTGCGTGTTATAATATCTCAGCAGCGGTGGTGGAGCTGCTCAGGAAGGTCAGTGGACGAAGTGATGCTGTGGGCTCAGAGGAGGGAGTGTGATGGCTCAAGAGGGTCAGTGGATTTAGGGTTGACTATGCTGCGGACTGATTTGGGTGTGTCACAGCTCTGGACCATCAGTGGATGGAGGGTCGGTGATGCTGCTTGCCTGGGGGTACCGTGGCGGAGGCTGTCAATGATCTGCCGGCAAGCTGTGGGCTCCATTGAATTGCCGGCAGTTGACGCGATGGATTTCAAGAGAATGGCTGGGAAGGTGGCGCATATGCAGATTGATGTGATGGACAATGGCCTCGGATTCCAATCTGTGCGACCATTTTCTTGAAGTCCATCACATCAATGTAGCCCACACTCTGCCGGTGTGATGCCCCAGGGACATCGATCCAGCTTCAAGGACACCACAGGGTCTTCTTTTAATATGGCAAACAGGTATGTCAGATTTTGTATGTGTCGTGACACCACTCATGGCTTGCGGTCAGGGGTATGGATGACAGCCACCGCATATTTTATGAGTGTCTGGGGCTGATGGGGTCTGCAGTCAGATTGTGTGGCCTCCCATTAGTGAGGCAGGCCCCAGGGGCTAAGGTGTGTAGAATAACGGGTCCCAGAATAACTCAGGCAGAGTCCAAAAGTCATTTAACTGATTTTTACTCACACAGATGTTATAGTGAGCTGACTCGGGCGTTGATGGGATGAACCAGGTAGGACCAGGGACTCCTTCGGGCCAGTCTGAGGGTAAAAGGTTAGCTCGCCTTCCTAGTACTTCTGTGTTCGGATAACCCCCTGACTTTAAGTACCATGGGGGTCTATCCAGGGAGTCGCAACTGCCTTTTCTCCCCTTTATGACCGTTTTCTGGAAGCGTGGACCAGGTGAGATGGCTTCTGGCTATGTCTCCTTATGGGTCCCTGCGTTGCTGCTAAGGCTCGGACTCTGTCAGGTTGGTAAGGTACTTGTAGTTCCCCTAACTGGCAGGTTTAGCAGATAGTTACACTAGAGTCTGCTCTAGGGACCTGTACCCCATATGTGCCTAGTCACCAGGCGCACCTCTTCTTCTGACTCCCCGGTGACCGTTCTCCCCCTCCAACTGTCACTACACCGCGCAGGGTCTGACTAGTGGCAGCGCGCGAGTCCGCCTCGTGACTGTTGCAATACACTACCAGACTTGCGCTCTCCTCTCTTCCTTACAACCTCTGCACTTTAGTTCCCAGCCCCTCCGCTGCACCCATTAATAAGATTTGAAGGCTAGCCCCCCTCTGGAGACTACCCAAGGGTCCCATCTAATGGTGTGGGAAAACTGGTTGCTATGTGTCTGTGCGTACACACCTCATTCTGGCCCTTAGGATTACCTGGAAGTACTGTCCCAGCATGGGTGCAGTACTCAGTGGAGCCTGACCGGGTCAGGGGTGCCACACCAGCAGATCAATGGCGGACGCCGACCAACTTGACACCTCCGAGCTCACAGTATTGCCAACCCTCCTTAGATGCTCTACTGCAGTGACACCCCCTTGTCCGAGCCCTCAGTATCACTGACTCTGCCTTGACGCCTCTCCACCACCGCCACCCCAGTAAGCCATATCCAGATTATAAGACACACCCCCATTTTACCTCCATTTTGGGGGGAAAAGTGTGTCTTGTAATCCTGAAAATATGGTTTATTTCCTATTGTTCTTTACTTTTTCCCTTGACATCAGCAAAAAAATATCATTATAAGAATCAATCATGAAAGAAAGTTAATAGAATAAATGAGAAATCAATTTAAAGCAAATGTATTATAAAACCCCAAAATGTGCCAGGTGAGGAATAAGAAGAAATAGCCCGGTCCTGAACTGGCTAAAGCACAATCTTGATAGAAGACCATTTTAAATCAAGAATTCAAGTCATTTAAGGATCAAGACGTCAAAGACCAATGTACGTTTCTTGTCGGCTTTGATTATGAAAAAACAATAGTTTAATTTTATTACTTCACCTCAATGCCCCTTTTTTGACTGTCTCAATACATTTTCAATGGATTGTCCCATTTATTTTCCAGGGTTTTCCTATAAATGTTACTCTGTTTTTTCCCGCAACTCTTCGACGTATAATGTGTCTGAATGTGAATGCCTTGGAGATCAATATATGACCGTCTCCCAGTACGCATACATTGGGGAGTACAACTCAATTCTTCCATTTACCAAAAATACAGTATCCCCATCTCATTTGTGGCTTTGTGATATCTTTTTTTCTTGTTTTGTAGAAAAAGATTTTTTTAGGTCAGTAATAAAAGGTTGTGCCAATGAATCCGTGTGTGGAGCCAACGGCGCAGCAGCATCGGAAGGAAAGTTCAACTTTCACAGTTACGTGAATTGCTGCTCTGGTAATTTATGTAACACTGATGGCTTTAAACGTAAGTTTCGTAAGTTATATATAAAAATTTATTGAACTGTCTTTCAACTTTATTGGAGATTCTTGATCCTTTTTCTTTTCTCTTCAAAACGCCTCTTGATCCCTTTTCTCTTAAGAAGACCTGTGGATCTTCTCCGTGAAGCCTCCTGCATTCGGAGCCAATCATGTTCACCTTCCATCATCAGCATTCGAAAATGTATAATAATCACCTCTTTAAACAATTTTACCCTTTCTGACTGGTTCAATTGTGGAATAGCTGACTCATGACCCTAAAGCGGGCTTTACACGCTACGATATCATTAATGTTTGGTCGCCGGGGTCAAGTTGTTAGTGACGCACATCCGGCGTCATTAACGATATCGCAGCGTGTAATACTTAACAGCTACCTTAGGTGACCTAAAAAATGGTAAAAATCGTTCACCATGGAGAGGTCGTCCCAAAGTCAAAAATCGGTAAGGATTGTTTAGCGTTGTGGTTCATCGCTCATGTGGCAGCACACATCGCTATGTGTGACACCGCATGAGCGAAGATTGTCTCCTTACCTGCCGCCGGCCCCAATGAGGAAGGAAGGAGGTGGGCGGGATGTTACGTCCTGCTCATCTCCGCCCCTCTGCTTTGATTGGCCGGCCGCTTAGTGACATTGCGGTGACGTCACTGTGATGCCGAACGTCCCTCCCCCTTGAAGGAGGATTGTTTGGCAGACACAGCGACGCCGCCGACCAGGTAAGTATGTGTGACGCTGCGTAGTGATAATGTTCGCTACGGCAGCGATCACAAACAATCGCATGCGCGACTGGGGTGGGTACTTACACGGTCGCTATCGCTAGAAATTGCTAGCGATATCGCTACCATGTAAAGCCCCCTTTAATCCCTTCACCCCCAAGCAATTTTCCAGTTTTCATTTTTTTTTTTGCTCCCCTTCTTACGAGAACTGTCTATTTTTTATTTTTCCGTCAATCTTGCTATATAAGGGCTTGTTTTTTTTACAAGTTGTGCTTTTAAATAAAACCATATGTTTTACGATATAGTATACTGGAAAACGACAAAAAAAATTCTAGGTGCAGAAAAATTGAAAAAAAGTGTGATTGCATGATTGTTTTTGGGATATTTTGTTCATCGTGTTCCCTATATGGTAAAACTGATGTGTCGGTATGATGTCTCAGGTCGGTACGAGTTTGTAGACACCAAACATGTATACTTTTAGTTTTATCCTACGGGTTAAAAAAACCCAGATATTTGTCCAAAAAAAGTGGGACACTTTTTCCACAATTTTCCACGACCCATAGCATTCTCATTTTTCGGGATATACGGCACAGTGATGGCTCATTTTTTGAGATTTGAGCTGACATTTTTAATAGTATAATTTTACCATGATCGCCTGTTACTGAATTTTGTGCAAAATTTGCGGCGTTTGGATTTTTTTTGCTGCTACGCCTTTTACCGATCAGATAAATTGATTTTATATTTTGATATATCAGGCATTTCTGAATGTGACAAAACCAAATGTGTGCATATTTTTTAACCCTCTAATTTCAATGGGATGAATGAGGGGGAATTTGAACTTATAAAATGTTCTAATTTTTTTAATTTTTTAAAACTTTTTTTAACTTTTCCTCTTATTTTATTAGTTCCCCAAGGAGACTATAAAGGCTGCTTTACACCAGACAATCTATCGTGCGATAGATCGTCGGGGTCACGGTTTTTGTGACACACATCCAGCATCGCTGGCGATGCCGGCCTGTGTGACACCTCCTAGCGACGCAGTATCGCTCACAAATCGTGAGTCAGGTACTGCTCGCTAGGTTCCATAATATCGTTTAATTTAGTTGACCATCGTTTCCGTGGTATCACACGCCGCTCCTTGTGACACCACGGGAACGATGAGCAGCTCACCTGCCTCCCGTGGCCGCCGCCGGCTCTATGTGGAAGGAAGGAGGTGGGCGGGATGTTTACGTCCCGCTCATCTCCGCCCCTCTGCTTCTATTGGCCGGCGGCCGTGTGACGTCGCTGTGACGCCGAACGTCCCTCCCACTCCAGGAAGTGGACATTCGCCGCCCACAGCGAGGTCGCACGAGAGGTAAGTATGTGTGACGGGGTTTACTAACTTTGTGCGACACGGGCAACGATTTGCCCGTGACGCTAAAAGGACGGAGGCGGGTACGATCGATTGTGAAATTGCACAATCGGTCGTACCATGTAAAGCAGCCTTAAGGGTCAGCAGTCTGATCGCTCATTCATTTCTCCTGATCTTAGCTGTACAGCTCAAATTTGCTGAAATGTGGTCTCTTCTTATGGTCAGCTCTCTGCCGGCTGTAACTGGAAGTGAGTCATGATAGTCTCAGCAGTCATCACATGACCCTGTCCTACCATGACAAACATCGGCTCCCATGATCAAGTAATAGGGCCTCCGATGGCGGCAGGTAAGTGTGCGTTACCCGCTGCGGGCATTTACATTACGCTGTCACATTTTGACAGCGCGATTTAAATGGTTAACAGGTACGGGTGGTCACAGAACCACCTGCACCTTCAAGGCACATATTTCTGCTGTACAAAACAGCAGACATGTGCAGGGATCACCACCGGCTCATCACATCAGCTAGTGGTGATCACCGCTTCATGATTAGGATGTATCATTATATCCTCGGCTGTGAAGGGATTAAAAACTTTTAATAGTTCAATCCTATGTAAACTAGCCAATATATCTAATATATCTATTTATTGGAATGACTTTATCATGTATTCCTAACCATATATTTTAAAAAAATGTATTAAAACAATAATTGTATGTGTTCCTCCAGTTCCTGCAGAAGACTCAACACCAAATGGTGTAAAATGTCCAACTGCCTACTGTATCGATACTGTGGAGGAATGTAACAGTACCAAGGAGATGGACTGCACTGGATCCATGAATCACTGTTATGATTATCGGGAACAAGTGATAGACCCAGGCAAGTAAATCTATATTTCTTAAAGTGAATGTGTCATCAGATTTTACCATTTAAAGTGTATTTTACATTATTCAAATCTCTTAGCCCAAAATTGTCTGGTGTACTTACTTTGAGACTCCATGTCGGAATGGTTGTATTATCCTCTCTCTGAAAACTGTTATGTCTGATTTTGAAATGAAGTCCAACTTAATAAAATGCTAATTTCAATACCAGCATTGCACAGCTGGGCTTACTTAGTTCCAGAATGAGTACAACAGCTTCATCAAGTCTTAGCACATACATTTATAAAGGTGCTATTGACATGAAATTCTTACTACAGAAGTTCTGTCGCTTATCCATGTTATGTATATAAAAGTTTATAAACGGACTTTAAATTCATCCATTGGTATTATAAATTACTGTTTTGAAAGCCAAACCCTCCCAAATTTGGTTTAGGTTATGAAAATAAAGTTGCTGCAAAGCTGAAATATTGATCATTTAATGAACACAAAAAGGTCAGATTTTGGCAAGACAAAAGTTTTGTTGCCCACAAAAAGTAATGTGAAATTCAAACAAATAATTAACTTCTAATACAAAGATATGTTGCATAACATTGGTGAATGAAGTTGTTGTGCTATTAGAGCCATTGTTAGTATTTTGTGTGACTTCCATGAGCTTGAAGGACTGCATCCATGTGGTTCAACAATGATTCATACAATTTATTGATGAAGTCATCAGGAATAACAAAGAATGCAGTCTTACATGCCTCCCAGAGTTCATCTAGATTCTTTGGCTTTGTCTTCCAAGCTTCCTCTTTCATCCTTTCCCAAACATGCTCAATGATGGTCATGTCTGGTGACTGGGCTGGCCAGTCCTTGAGCACCTTGATCTTCTTTGCCAGGAGGAGCTTTGTTGCAGAGATGGATGTATGAGATGGAGCACCATCCTGCTGCAGAATATGACACCTTTTATGATTGGGAATGTAAGAGGTAACTAATACTTCTTGATATTTTAGGCTATTGATATTGCTTTCCACCTTGCAAATGTTTTGCACACCTCCATACTGAATGTAACCTCAGACCATGATCTTTCCACCTCCAAACTTAACTGTTTTCTGGGTGTATTTTGGATCCATACAGGCTCTAGTAGGTCTCCTGCAGTATTTGCGGTGGCTGTGGTGTAATTCAACTGAAGATTCATCAGAGAAATTCACCTTCTGCCACTTTTCCAGTGTCCATCTGTTTAGCAGGCTGTGGGACTTTGCAAATGACACACATTTTTTTAATTGCATTTTGTTTAGTGCTGGCTTCTGGGCACTGATTCCACGATGGAGGCCATTTCGAGACAGAATCCTACAAACTATTCTAGTTGACACAGGGGTTTGAAGTGACCAGGCCTGTTGGAGCTCTGCTGCAGTGGATGAGGGGCTGGCTTTGGATTTTCTAACCAATAAACATTCCTCCTGAGCAGTTGTCTTGCAGGGTCTGGAGGACCTGGGCTTGTCAAAAACATTTACAGTCTCTTCAAATATTTTTTAATTCTTTGTACTTGACGCTGAGACACATTAAAGATGCCAGCCACCTCTGCAGTGGATATGGTCTTCAGCCTCTTGATAATCAAGGCTTTGGTCGCAGGGTGGATTTTTGGCATGTTGTCAGTGGTCAAGTTGCAGGTCAAGCGAAGGTCTGGGGTGCTGGGTTTCTTTTTATACACACCCACTAATTAACCGATCATTTAGTGAGCGCAGGTGAAGATGTAAACTAGGATTGGGTGCATTATATGATAAAACTTTTGTCTTGCCAAAATCTGACCTTTCTGTGTTCATTAAGTGATCAATATTTCAGCTTTGCAGCAACTTTATTTTCATAACCTAAACCAAAATTGGGAGGGTTTCAGCTTTCAAAAGAGTAATTTATAAAACCAATGGATGAATTTAAAGTCAGTTTGTAAGATTTTATTTATATAACATGGATAAGCGACAGAACTTCTGTCAAGGAGTGTAGATGTTGCTAACAACCAATAAAATCCATACAGGTACAGAAATCAAAACATCGATCTTTATAAATTAAGTTATGTGTAATAATGAGAAATTACATAGGAAAAAAGTATGTGAGCGGAGTGGGAGGGGGGATCAACACAGTGGGGGTGAGCGGCAGAGTGGAGGGTGAGCAAAGTGGGGGTGAGTGGCAGAGTGGGGGTGAGCAGAGTGGGAGGAGGGTGAACGGAGTGGGAGGGGGGTGAGTGGCAGAGTGGGGGTGAGCAGAGTGGGAGGGGGGTGAGCGGCAGAATGAGGAGTGAGCAGAGTGAGAGTGGGGGGTGAGCGGAGTGGGAGGGGAGTGAATGGCAGAGTGGGGGGTGAGCTGAGAGGGAGGGGGTGAGCAACAGAGTGGGGGGGTGCGGAGGAGGAAGGGGGTGATTGGCAGAGTAGGGGTGAGCAGAGTGGGAGTGAGGGGTGAGCGGAGTTGGAGGCTGGGTGAGCAGCAGAGTGGGGGGTGAGCAGCGAGGGAGGGTGGTAGAGAGTGTAGGGGTCGGGAGCAGCACGCCAGGATCAGTTACAGTGCAATCACCGCTGCCCGGCACCGGTACTCACCCCATCCATTTCGGCGGGTGACAGGGGAAAGTTGAGCACACAGCATACGTTGTGAGCACCACAAAGATGGCGCCGATCTCCTCCCACTGCTGTGATCTGGGCAGCACAGGGGGTGTCCAGTTGACAGCAGATGCTATTTCTCTGTTAAGTATAGGGTCGCTGTCCGACAACGGTCTTCTATGCACAGAGGGCTACTATAAATGAGGTAAGTAACTGTCATTACTCTCAGCAAATCCAAGATGGCCACCCCCAGTGCTTCAGTAATACTAGAATTAAATAAAAACTAAATAAACAGTAAATTTAATTTGTGTTAAAAATACTTGATTTTATAATCACTAATTTTAATACAAAAATAAAAAAACACGACACCTTCCCATTAACAATCAAATAAATAAAAGTCAAGTTTTATTTATAGGTCTTAAGTTTCGGGGTTTAGTTGCCTTTGGCAAATACTAATGCTTTAAATAAAGTCACCCAACGTGTCATACTGTTACGCTAAAGTATTTTTGCTAAACCCAAAAAGGCATGAGGCATTTTACTGATGCTTGTTATTTTTGTGTCTACAGGTGCGAGAAATAAGAATTATTCTATGAAAGGTTGTATTAATTCTGATGCCTGCAAAAACAACCTTGACAATAACGTTGCGGTTGATGTATTAGTGAAGAAATACGCGAAGTGTTACACTCCATCAAAATTCAATAATACTCAATAAATAAGTCAATGAAGCTTATGCACTGCTCTCTTACTAAAAGATAGAAAATGATAACTTTACATGAAAATTAAGATGTGATTATCTGAACTTTTCAATAAATATTCACGAAGCAATGTTATGTATATTTCTAAAGAGAAATAGTAAGTTTCGAGGAATCCAACCACAGAATGGTTTTTGTACATTACTTTATATAAACTAAAAAGTTATAAATATTCTTTATCTAATGTATAAAACTCAGTGTATATGTGTGTGTATGTGTGTATGTATGTATGTGTGTGTATGTGTTTATGTATGTGTGTGTATGTCCGCTAAAGGAATTTGCACCGTCGCATTTACAATCACGAAATTTTGCACATACACCTAATGTGACCCAGGGAACGTCATAGACTATGTTTGGGCGGGAAAATTTAACCCCGTGCTTTCCAGTTACTCTACAAAAATCCTGCAGCCATTAAACTGAATGGAGCTGGGAGCTGCAGGCTATTAATAGCAATTGTCAGTGGTTGCTATAGGAACAAAATAAACTTAGTATAAGAAGCTTATGTGTGAGGTAAAAAGATGTCGGTAGTGAGACTGATAAAGAGACAGAGACAAAGACAGAGACAGACGGGGAAAGAGACAGACAGGGAAAGAGACAGACGGGCAAAGAGACAGACCTGGAAAGAGACAGACCTGGAAAGAGACAGACCTGGAAAGAGACACACCTGGAAAGAGACAGACCTGGAAAGAGACAGATCGGTAAAGAGACAGACCGGGCAAAGAGACAGACCGGGCAAAGAGACAAACGGGCAAAGAGACAGACGGGCAAAGAGACAGATGGGCAAAGAGACAGACGGGCAAAGAGACAGCCCTGGAAAGAGACAGACTGGCAAAAAGATAGACTGGCAAAGAGACAGACCTGTAAAGAGACAGACTAGGAAAGAGACAGACCGGCAAAGAGACAGATGGGCAAAGAGACAGCCCTGGAAAGAGACAATGTTGAAAAGAGGCAGCCGGGCAAAGAGACAGCCAGACAAAGAGACAGCAGGGAAAAGAGACAAATGCCCAAAGAGACAGACGGGCAAAGAAACAGCCTTGGAAAGAGACAACCCTGGAAAGAGACAGCCATGGAAAGAGACAGACTGGCAAAGAGACAGACTGGCAAAGAGACAGATGGGCAAAGAGACAGACTGAGAAAGAGACAGACCAGGAAAGAGACAGACCAGGCAAAGAAACAGACTGGTAAAGAGACAGACGGGAAAGAGACAGATGGGCAAAGAGACAGACTGGCAAAGACACAGACTGGTAAATAGACAGCCCTGGAAAGAGACAGCCATGAAAAGAGGCAGCCGGGCAAAGAGACAGCCGGGCAAAGAGACAAATGCCCAAAGAGACAGACGGGAAAAGAGACAGACCTGGAAAGAGACAGACCTGGAAAGAGACAGACGGGCAAAGAGACAGACCTGGAAAGAGACAGACCGGGAAAGAGACAGACCTGGAAAGAGACAGAGCGGGAAAGAGACAGACGGGGAAAGAGACAGATGGGGAAAGAGACAGCACTGGAAAGAGACAGCCCTGGAAAGAGACAGCCCTGCAAAGAGACAGACCTAGAAAGAAACAGACCTAGAAAGAGACAGCCCGGCAAAGAGACAGCCTGGCAAAGAGACAGCCCTGGAAAGAGACAGCCCTGGAAAGAGACAGACCGGGAAAGAGACAGACCTGGAAAGAGACAGACCTGGAAAGAGAAAGATCTGTAAAGAGACAGACCGGGAAAGAGACAGACCAGGAACACGACAGACCAGGAAAGAGACAGACCTAGAAACAGACAGCCGGGAAAAGAGACAGCCGGACAAAAAGACAGCCTGGCAAAAGGACAGCCGCGCAAAAAGACAGGCGGACAAAGAGACAGACGGGCAAAGAGAGAGAGAGACAGACAGATACAGAGATTGAGACAGATAGACTGATGCAAATACAGACAGAGAGCTAGAAACAGACAGACAAGGAAAGAGACAGACAGCAAGACAGAAAGACAGCGATACACAGACAGAGATTTGGAGAGAGACAGAGAGACAGTTACTATCCCGGGCAACGCCCGGGTACTACATCTAGTCTAATATATAAAGTTGAGTGTATGTACATATGTATGTATGTATGTCCGCTAAAGGAATGCACACCGTCGCATGTACAATCACGAAATTTTTCACAGACACTCCATTTGAGTCAAGGAATGTGATAGACTATGTATTGAGGGAAAATTTTAATTCTGCACTTTACAGTTATTCACCAAAAAAACTGTCTCCATTAAAGTCAATGGAGGTGGGAGCCATAGTGCAGCCAGAACGTCTGAAGAATGCGCAGCCATGCCCTTACATGGAATGTTGGCATGTCACAATGCAGCCAGGGAAAGAGACAGACAGAGGCAGACAGACACACAGGGAAATAGACAGACAGGGAAAGAGACAGAGAGACAGGGAAAGAGACAGACAAACAGATACAGAGAGACAGGGAAAGGGAAAGACAGAGACAGGGAAAGAGACAGACAGACAGGGAAAGCAACAGACAAAGAGACAGGGAAAGAGATAGACCTAGACGAAGAGATGGACATGGAAAGAGACAGACAGGGAAAGAGACAGAAAGGAAAAGACAGGGAAAAAGATAGAGAGACAGACAGGGAAAGTGACAGAGACAGACAGGGAAACAGACAGAGACTGGGAGAGAAACAGAGAGACAGTTACTATCCTGGGCAACACTGGGTGCTACAGCTAGAAGAAAATGAAAATCATTACATACTTGCAACTATCATATTCAGTACTTAGTTCCCAATTCAACAAAGCAATTTCCAACAGAATTTTGGTATAAATGACTTTGAAAAGTTGTAACATTTTTGCACAATGCAGAATTGCAAAATAATTTTGTGACTTTTGTTATTTTCAGACCAAATTTAGTAAGTTCCATCAAAATGTAAAGAACTGGGGGGAGTTAGGAGCTCTTTGAGGCATGGTGAAATTTGCTTGCCTAATTCACAATTAGCTGTTGGGTGCCTAATGCCTCAAATTAGAAACTAAAGTTAGATTTGTGATGCACAACACTTTCAGATGCCCCAGACTCATTAAGGGTCAGCTCTTCATGAATAAAGCGACTCTCCAGAGTGCCCCCTCATCAAGACCATCATGAGCAGCCCCAGTCCACATTACTTGGAGTCTTTTCTGCAAATTTCAAATGCAAAATAAGATAAAGAAATGTCACTGTTGAAGAATTCAAGTGATGAAAAGAGCTAACAAAAATAAGGCTGCTCTTACATCGGTGGTATTCTGCACCAATGCCGGATCCGTCACAAACGCGGTATAGTTAAATACAGTTCAATGGAATCGCGGCAAGATAAGTTCACATGCAGTCACATGCGGTTGCCGCTATTCCATTGTATTGTATTGAACTGTTCCGCATTTGTGCCGGATCCGGCATTATGGCAGAATACCGCTGATGTGAAGTCCGCCCAACTAATCGGGTGACAATGCTGAATGTTGTGATTTATTACATCTAAAAAGACAAAATATTGTTATACAATGAATTTACCCAAACAAGTCTTTAATAGTGCTACTAGTTTTTAAAATCCAAAAAAATGAAAAAAAAAAGTCACCAGAAAAAAGCCACCAGCCAATACAGGTTAAAATGGCAAATGCACTTGCAGGATGAGTTGGTAGGCTAAGAGTGGCTGTCTCATCGGTATTCTGGACCTGTGTTACCCCATGATAAAAGTGGGGGTAACACAGGTGCAGAATACCGATGAGACAGCCAGTCTCAGCCTACCAACTTATGGAGGGGGTGGTTGCTGGTATTAAATATGTACATTAATGAGGTTTTACATAGGGCCCCAATCACACAGGTATGTGCAATGCACAATGTCTGTCTTACAGCCTATTAAAACCAGCAACCACCTCTTGTGAGTGGTTGTATCATCGGTATTCTGCATCTGTGTTACCCCCACCTTTATCATAGGAGGCAGCAGCATTAGAGTTTTTCTTTGAGTTTATGTCCTTTTTGGTGAATTAGCTTGTAAAACCATTACCGCTCTCTAACCATTACCACAATATAAGAGGCTAAAATGAGCACATAGCAACCATGCCTTCCATAGTAACGCATCTAGGCTGAGATAATGGCCTAAAAATTGCTGTACAATCAGGTTAAGCACATGAGCCATTCATATCAACCAGTTAACCAGTAGGCTGAAAGTCCTTTGTAGTGATGCAAGTTCATTAGCTGAGGGGTGTGTGTGGCGCCCTGGACAAGCCAGGGGCCACAGAGCACAACACCACCACACCCCACACTCCCGGTCAGGCACACCGAAGTCAGACAAAAATCCTTGTTGCCTTCCTCCAGGGGCTGATGATCACACCAGGGGGTGGGGCCAGGCGGTTGGTCCCCGCCCGCCAAGGAGTTCACAGTCCTGGAGGCAGGAAAAGGCAGGCAGATAGTGTTGAGAGGTGAAAGTGGAAGGAGGGAAGTTGTAGTGGAGCAGCCTGAACTTGGTCCGGGTGTGTGGCCCGGACGGATCAGCAAGGCTGGCAGACGGTGGTGACCGTCTGCAGGAGTGGCCTATCTGAGTTACCGAAAAGGACCGTGGACGGGCAGTGGCCCGGCGGTACCGGACCGGTACACGAAGAGAAGTCAGGGCAGGGGATTGCGGACCCCGGCAAGGCTAGGAGTCGCCGTGAATTTGCCAAATCCGTTAGCAAAGGGAACCTCCTGGGTTTCCTAGCAACCAAGTCCCGAAAGAAGGTAACAGTCCAACCATGAAAGGGAAACACTGCACCGCCAAAAGCTACCGTTTCTCAGGGCCAGCGCCTGCGGGCAAAAGGGGCTCCTCTGGCCCATATCCAAGTCGGGGAGCGGGTTACCGGTGGGAACCCATCGGAACCAAATAGTACATAGGTGCAGGGAAAGGCAGTCACCATCAACCTGCCAGGAGGAACAACAGCAACCGTCTGTGGGACCCGTCCATCCAGCCGTGTGTTTTACCGAGAACTGTGTCTTCATCATTGGGCTGAGTGAGTACCACCGTGCCGTGCGGCACAGCGCTGCCCCCGCGACCCTTCACCTCAACAGGCCCTGCAACCCGCCTGTCATCCATCCCTACCTCCCCCATCACTGGGCCCCGGGATAACCAACCCCCCTACCCACGGAGGGGAGAACTACCAACAAAGCTGCTCCCTGTCATCGCTCCTGGGAGTCCCGTCTAGAGCAGCGGTGGTGATACCAATATCACCACAACCGTGGGTGGCGTCACGAACAATATCACATCCCCACAATCATCCCCCTTTTCACTCACGGGCGAGGAGCGCCGCTCGAGTCCCCGGGATCCGGCCCACCGCTCGAGCCACCACCGAGCAGTAGTAGTAGCAGCAGCAGCAGCAGCCGGACCCGAGCAGTGGGAGAGCGCGGCGTCCCCTCCTCCGCCCGCGACAACTAAACAACGGAAGTGAGCACATAGTGCCTGTGCCTTCAGCCTGTGCCAAGCTGTGATAGTGACCTAGAAATTGCAGTTCAGCCAGGTTGAAGACATGAGCTATGAAAGGCATATGTGTGATATTGCCCAGGTGTAGGGCCTCCACCTAGTTTGCACCCTTTTCGCACACGGCCTTCTCTGGCTCCAGGTTCAGTGGAGACAGCCATTGACTAAACTTAGCCTGGATAGCGGTCCACAACTTTACAGCTGTATGACTGCGTTCTTCAATGCAAATTAATTTCATCACTGCTTGATTGTGTTGAGCCCTGGCTGCACTGTACAAAGGTACGGGATTCTTTCTTCACTGTTGGAATGCGTGTTACATTAAGGGAGAGGTTGAAGGCACAAGTGAAGAATTTCAAGACATGGGAAGCAGCCCCTTCCCTGCCTGCCCCCATCAGCACCAGAGTAACCCGGTGCCCTTCAGCAAGATGTAACGCCCCTGGCCATACTTGGTCACCCAGGTGGCAGTGGTGAAATGAACCCTTGGAGACACAGTTTTTCAAGGAAAAGGTAATGTTGTCTGCAACATGGTGGCATAGTACAGACACGGCTTTATTAGAGAAGTAATGTCAATTGGTCAACTTGTACTGGGGACTGCCATGCCCATCAGCTTTTGTAAACCCTCTATATCTACCATTTTTGGAGCCAACAGATTGATTATGGTGATGTTCAAGCTTCACCATAGGAGGAAATAATCTTTTTCATGAACAGAACTGTGGGATCGAGGACTGGCTGGTAAGGTGAGAGAGGGCAGAGTAGGCTGTACACAACAAACTGATGGACCGTGAAGGAAGTGCAGGAAGAGATGTTTTGGTGGATTGTGAAACATGTGGTGTTCTCAGTCTGGGAGATTAGTCCAAATCCAGAGGCATGTCCACTTCTGCAACAACTGACAGGCTCTCACTCACCCCAACTGTAGTTGGTAAACAAGTGGACGTTCTGCAGGTAGAGACCTTGGTGAGAACAGTTTTGAGGGTGATATAGGAGGAAGTATCAGATGCGATTGATGGGGTGTGAGGTGACTTGGAATACCTGCAAGGCCAAATTTTAGAGCAAGTAAAATTCCCAGAGTAGCATATGTTGGTTGGTCACTTGATGGTTTATGCATATATGTCACGCTTCCTGGGTCCCGGCGCTGCCTATCACTCACCACTCCGGTCCCCGGTCCTCCTGCCCGCGGCTGTCCCTGTCGCTCCCCCTCCTGTGCGTCCTCCGTGCCTCCCGTCCGCCGGCCTCGGCGTCCCGCTGTGACTCAGAACTCTCTGCCTGGCTCCCCTGCATCTCCTTCACCTTCCTCTCTGCTTCCTGCGCTGGTCTCTGGCACTCGGGCCTTACGCATGCGCATTAGGACGCACGCATGCTCACTCACCTCTTCTTAAAGGGCCAGCATCACTGGAACAGGATATGGCGGATTACAGGTACTGGGTATATAAGACTTCCTTTTCTGTGTGGGCGGCGCCTGTTCAACGTGTTCCCATAGCTAGGTGTTCAGGTCCATTTGTGCCTTGTCCCCAGACTAACACTGTCTCTTCCGCAGAGCCCGTCTGCCGTCCTGACCTTGTCCAGATTGCTGATTTCCCAGGAGTGGCCCCGGTGACTGCTGAGGATCCTGGATACTTAAGCCTTCACGTCTCACTGGATCCGGACCCGTCTGCTGTTACTACCTGGCACCTGAACCCGGTTCCAGTCATCTGTCCTGCCTCCGGTTCCCTTTGGACTAATAGTCTTCTCCTGTGCAGAACTCTGAAGGACTCGTACTTCGTACCCCAAGTGTTCCGGCTACCGTGCATCTAGGCTTTCTGAGAGTCCCTGTATAGGGGTTAGCTCCGGGTTGCCTCTCTGGAGGAGTCCGGTGCACGGCCCAGTGAATCCACCTCCAGGACGTTTACAATATAGTAGACAAATGATTTGAATTTCTGCCTCTATTGACTCAGTTTTTAACAAAGATTGCAGAGAATGGGATTTGGGTCATCCATTCTGGTAGCAAAAAAGGCCCAAACTATTCAACCATTGATGCTTTTGCGAAATGTATACCTGCCACCGCTGCTGGACACAGCCAGAGTTGTGGCTGAGGTTGCAGTGGCTGTCCTTGTTGCATCACTTCATGTCTGTGTGGGAAGCACTTCATCTTCCTCCTACTCTACCTCCTCTGCTGAGCTACTCAGCTGCATGTCTCTGTGGTCACACCCAGTGGGATCTACAACTTTTTTGTCATCCTCTCTTTTGTTCCACTCCTCATCCTGACAGTCACCCTTCTACTGTTCCTGACTTGACATCACAGTATAGTACGCCTGTGCCTCGGGTATTTAAGTCTCATCATCATCACCTTCACCCCAGGAGATTACATCTGTTGACAAGGGTCTGGATGCTGCTTGGCCCTACTTTATCAGGGCCCGCATCCAACTGATAGAGATTCAGATGCTTTCCTCCTCTTCAGTCTGTGAATCTTTGGAGCAGACCTCTGATGCCCAAAGGATGGTTTATGAACAGCTCTGGAGACTCGCCCATGTGTTGTTCCCCAGTCAGTTGGGCAGTTGGAGAGTTTTGATGTGGGGAAACAAGTGTAATTGGAGTGACACCTCTGAGGATTGAACTGTGTTTTTATTTTAAGGTGCAGGAAGAGGAGGAGAGGCCACTTGATGCAGCACTTGCCCTCCAGACAAGCACATGCTGTTTCTGGCCGTCAAGTTGAAGCGATGTGCAGCTGACAAAAAAATGAAGTGGAGTAGCCCATCTAGAGATGGAAGGTGTTCTCCATTCTCTTAGGATAGGATGCGCCAAGGCTTGGTCAGTAAAGCTTTAACTAACATTAACACATCCCCATATACACCTGGAACACACCACCTATTCCCCCTTCAACCATGACCTCATGATTTACCACTCATGTTTGATGTACCCTTCCCCTTTGAAACAGATATTTTGCAACCCTATGCCCACACCTGTCATACACCTTATACAAAAGTAATATTCAGTATTTCTTGGCTGAGATGGCAATATTGGGATGGCACGCAGAAGTGCCAATAACTAGTTAGATGGTTTACAGGCAAGTTTTACCAGGAACGCAAAAGTAACAATACCTATTGAGATGATTCACTAGCAAAGCAAATATTTAGCAGCCACTCTAAAGTACCTATACCTGTTTGGATTTTACTGGCAACTTTTTATCAGGTACTCACAAGTAGCAATCCCTATTTCTGATTTCACGTGCCAATTTGTGGCCCACACCTTTCAGTACATTGCACGTCCCTATTCTACACTATTGCTCTCCAATTTATCTCAACTACCTATGATTAAAACCCAAGCTAAGCTAACTGTCTAGCAGCAGAGGTGGAAACACCTTCCCTAAGCTTTACAAATGCCAAAATGACGCCAATACCGCATGTCCGTATTTTATATGCAGAGGGACATGTGAATTAGGCAACCGATGACGCAAGCCCTTGTGTCTGCACTAGAGATGAGCGAACCGGTCCCGGTTCGGCTCGAGGTCGGTTCGCCGAACGGGGGTCCCGTTTGAGTTCGGTTCGTCGAACGTTCGACGAACCGAACTAGAACCTATAGGCTATAATGGGAGGCAATCACAAACACATAAAAATGCATGATAAATGTACACAAACAGTTAATAAACATTGCCATAACACTTACCGGTCCTCGCGATCCCTTCTGCTTTCTGTCTCCTGCCGCTATTCCATCCGATGATCGCTGAAACCTCCCGGTGACCTGCACTGCCAGCAGAGATGCAGGACCTATCGTGACGTCAAAATAGCCATGTGACCAGTCACGTGGCTATTATCTCATTGGCTACAGACTGGTCACATGACTATGACGCGTCATGTAGGACCTGCGAGTGCATCTCTCCGGTACACGGTGCACATATGTGTATCGCCGTGTACCGGCGACATGCTCTAGCACACGGTCGACTCCCCGTTCCGTTAGGGACCGGCTGACACAGCCGGTCATTAACGGAGATCACCGTTGCCATAGCAACGCAGTTAGCGGTGACGCCGAGAGCACCGTTGCTATGGTAACGCGTCTGCCAGCGTTACCGCTGTTACCGCTAGCAGCCAGCACTGATCACTCACGGAGTGAAGGCTGCACGCTTCTTCCCGATTGTAGTGATGATTGTAGTGAGGATGAGGTGCCCCAGCCCCAAGTGATGAGCTGGTGAACCTCATCCTCACTACAATCGTCACTACTACTACACTAGTGAGGATTGTAGTGAGGATGAGATGCCCCAGCCCATGATGAGCTGGTGAATCTCATCCTCACTACAATCGTCACTACTACTACACTAGAAAGAAAGAAGACAGAAGAGCAGGATCGTGGAGGGCTGACAGGGGGTAATAAAGATGGAGTCTCTAATGTGTCTGTGTATTTATTTCTATTAAAGTATTTTTTCTCTGTGTGGTGTTTTTTTTAACCCTTTATTGGAGATTCTTAATGGCTGGGTCAAACGTGCCTGACATTAAGAATCTCTGGCTTAATACTGGCTAGTAAAACAAAGCCAGTATTAACTCATGATTACCCAACAAGCCACCCGGCTCCAGGGCTGTTGGAAGAGTTGAATACAGCGCCAGATGATGGCGCTTCTATGAGAGCGCCATTTTCTGGGACGGCTGCGGACTGAAATCCGCAGTAGAGGCGCCCAGAAACCTCTGGCTAACCTGTGCTGCAGATTCCAATTCCCAGCTGCCTAGTTGTACCCGGCTGGACACAAAAATGGGGCAAAGCCCACGTCATTTGTTTTTTAATTATTTCATGAAATAAGTGAAATAATTAAAAAAAAACGGGCTTCCCTATATTTTTGGTTCCCAGCCGGGTACAAATAGGCAACTGGGGGTTGGAGGCAGCCCGTGGCTGCCAGCTGTACCTGGCTAGCATACAAAAATATAGCGAAGCCCACGTCATTTTTTTGGTGGGCAAAAAAATTCTGCATACAGTCCTGGATGGAGTATGCTGAGCCTTGTAGTTCTGCAGCTGCTGTCTGCTCTTCTCCATACAGACAGACAGCAGCTGCAGAACTACAAGGCTCAGCATACTCCATCCAGGACTGTATGCAGAAGTTTTTTGGCCCCTGAAAAAATTAGGTGGGCTTCGCCATATTTTTGTATGCTAGCCAGGTACAGCAGGCAGGTACGGCTGCCCCCAACCCCCAGTTGCCTATTTGTACCCGGCTGGGAACCAAAAATAAAGGGAAGCCCTTTTTTTATTATTTCATGAATTTCATGAAATAATTAGAAAACAAATGACGTAGGCTTCGCCCCATTTTTGTGTCCAGCCAGGTACAACTAGGCAGCTGGGGATTGCAATCCGCACCACAGAAAAAGAAAATAGAATCCGCACCATAGAAAAAGAATGGAGAAAAAGTGGAGAAAAAGTGGAGAAAAAATGGAGAAAAAGTGGAGAAAAAGTGGAGAAAAAGTGAAGAAAAAAATGGAGAAAAAGTGGAGAAAAAGTGGAGAATAAGTGGAGAAAAAGTGGAGAAAAAGTGGAGAAAAAGTGGAGAAAAAGTGGAGAAAAAGTGGAGAAAAAGTGGAGAAAAAAATGGAGAAAAAGTGGAGAAAAAGTGGAGAAAAAGTGGAGAAAAAAATGGAGAAAAAGTGGAGAATAAGTGGAGAAAAAGTGGAGAAAAAAATGGAGAAAAAGTGGAGAAAAAGTGGAGAAAAAGTGGAGAAATAAATGGAGAAAAAGTGGAGAAAAAGTGGAGAATAAGTGGAGAAAAAGTGGAGAAAAAGTGGAGAAAAAAATGGAGAAAAAGTGGAGAAAAAGTGGAGAAAAAGTGGAGAAATAAATGGAGAAAAAGTGGAGAAAAAGTGGAGAAAAAGTGGAGAATAAGTGGAGAAAAAAATGGAGAAAAAGTGGAGAAAAAGTGGAGAAAAAGTGGAGAAAAAGTGGAGAATAAGTGGAGAAAAAGTGGAGAAAAAGTGGAGAAAAAGTGGAGAAAAAGTGGAGAAAAAAATGGAGACAAAGTGGAGAAAAAGTGGAGAATAAATGGAGAAAAAGTGGAAAAAAAGTGGAGAAAAAGTGGAGAAAAAGTGGAGAATAAGTGGAGAAAAAATGGAGAAAAAGTGGAGAAAAAAATGGAGAAAAAGTGGAGAAAAAGTGGAGAATAAGTGGAGAATAAGTGGAGAAAAAGTGGCGAAAAAGTGGAGAAAAAGTGGAGAAAAAAATGGAGAAAAAGTGGAGAATAAGTGGAGAAAAAGTGGAGAAAAAAATGGAGAAAAAGTGGAGAAAAAGTGGAGAAAAAGTGGAGAAAAAGTGGAGAAATAAATGGAGAAAAAGTGGAGAATAAGTGGAGAAAAAGTGGAGAAAAAGTGGAGAAAAAGTGGAGAAAAAAATGGAGAAAAAGTGGAGAAAAAGTGGAGAAAAAGTGGAGAAAAAGTGGAGAAATAAATGTAGAAATAAATGGAGAAAAAGTGGAGAAAAAGTGGAGAAAAAGTGGAGAATAAGTGGAGAAAAAGTGGAGAAAAAGTGGAGAAAAAGTGGAGAAAAAGTGGAGAAAAAGTGGAGAATAAGTGGAGAAAAAGTGGAGAAAAAGTGGAGAAAAAGTGGAGAAAAAGTGGAGAAAAAAATGGAGAAAAAGTGGAGAAAAAGTGGAGAAAAAGTGGAGAAATAAATGGAGAAAAAGTGGAGAAAAAGTGGAGAATAAGTGGAGAAAAAGTGGAGAAAAAGTGGAGAAAAAGTGGAGAAAAAAATGGAGAAAAAGTGGAGAAAAAGTGGAGAAAAAGTGGAGAAATAAATGGAGAAAAAGTGGAGAAAAAGTGGAGAAAAAGTGGAGAATAAGTGGAGAAAAAAATGGAGAAAAAGTGGAGAAAAAGTGGAGAAAAAGTGGAGAAAAAGTGGAGAATAAGTGGAGAAAAAGTGGAGAAAAAGTGGAGAAAAAGTGGAGAAAAAGTGGAGAAAAAAATGGAGACAAAGTGGAGAAAAAGTGGAGAATAAATGGAGAAAAAGTGGAAAAAAAGTGGAGAAAAAGTGGAGAAAAAGTGGAGAATAAGTGGAGAAAAAATGGAGAAAAAGTGGAGAAAAAAATGGAGAAAAAGTGGAGAAAAAGTGGAGAATAAGTGGAGAATAAGTGGAGAAAAAGTGGCGAAAAAGTGGAGAAAAAGTGGAGAAAAAAATGGAGAAAAAGTGGAGAATAAGTGGAGAAAAAGTGGAGAAAAAAATGGAGAAAAAGTGGAGAAAAAGTGGAGAAAAAGTGGAGAAATAAATGGAGAAAAAGTGGAGAATAAGTGGAGAAAAAGTGGAGAAAAAGTGGAGAAAAAGTGGAGAAAAAAATGGAGAAAAAGTGGAGAAAAAGTGGAGAAAAAGTGGAGAAATAAATGGAGAAATAAATGGAGAAAAAGTGGAGAAAAAGTGGAGAAAAAGTGGAGAATAAGTGGAGAAAAAGTGGAGAAAAAGTGGAGAAAAAGTGGAGAAAAAGTGGAGAAAAAGTGGAGAATAAGTGGAGAAAAAGTGGAGAAAAAGTGGAGAAAAAGTGGAGAAAAAGTGGAGAAAAAAATGGAGACAAAGTGGAGAAAAAGTGGAGAATAAATGGAGAAAAAGTGGAGAAAAAGTGGAGAAAAAGTGGAGAATAAGTGGAGAAAAAGTGGAGAAAAAGTGGAGAAAAAAATGGAGAAAAAGTGGAGAAAAAGTGGAGAATAAGTGGAGAATAAGTGGAGAATAAGTGGAGAAAAAGTGGCGAAAAAGTGGAGAAAAAGTGGAGAAAAAGTGGAGAAAAAAATGGAGAAAAAGTGGAGAAAAAGTGGAGAATAAATGGAGAAAAATTGGAGAAAAAGTGGAGAAAAAGTGGAGAAAAAGTGGAGAAAAAAATGGAGACAAAGTGGAGAAAAAGTGGAGAATAAATGGAGAAAAAGTGGAGAAAAAGTGGAGAAAAAGTGGAGAATAAGTGGAGAAAAAGTGGAGAAAAAGTGGAGAAAAAAATGGAGAAAAAGTGGAGAAAAAGTGGAGAAAAAGTGGAGAAAAAGTGGAGAAAAAGTGGAGAAAAAGTGGAGAATAAGTGGAGAAAAAGTGGAGAAAAAGTGGAGAAAAAGTGGAGAAAAAGTGGAGAAAAAAATGGAGACAAAGTGGAGAAAAAGTGGAGAATAAATGGAGAAAAAGTGGAGAAAAAGTGGAGAAAAAGTGGAGAAAAAAATGGAGAAAAAGTGGAGAAAAAGTGGAGAAAAAGTGGAGAAAAAGTGGAGAAAAAGTGGAGAAAAAGTGGAGAAAAAGTGGAGAAAAAAATGGAGAAAAAGTGGAGAATAAATGGAGAAAAAGTAGAGAAAAAGTGGAGAAAAAAATGGAGAAAAAGTGGAGAAAAAGTGGAGAAAAAGTGGAGAATAAGTGGAGAAAAAGTGGAGAAAAAGTGAGGAAGCAGCAGAGCCGGGCTGGGTCTGAGAAGCCGACGGGCGCCGGGAGCGGAGACCAGGACGCCTGGGAAGCGCAGGCGATGGACGCTGGAGAGCGGGGAGCGGCGGAGACCGGACCAAAGAACTGGGAAGCGAGGCAGGGGAGCCGGAGAGCGTGACAGGTGAGCCGGGGAGCAGCGCAGGGGACCCGGAGAGCGTGACAGTACCCCCCCCCCACGCCCCCCTCCCCGCAACCGGGACAGGAAGGCACGGATCAGCGGAGTACCCACATTCTCCCGGGGCTTCCAGGACCTATCCTCAGGACCATACCCTGCCCAGTCCACCAGGAAGAACTGTTGACCCCGTACGGTTTTCATGGCCACGATATCTCTTACCGCATAGATGTCGTCATCGGCAATAGGAGGAGGAGCCGAACTGGCAGCAGCGGAGAAGGGACCAAGGACAACCGGCTTGAGCAGGGAGACGTGGAATGAGTTGGGTATCCTCATCGTGGCCGGGAGCTGTAGCTTGTAGGAGACCTCATTAATCTTGTTGAGGACTTTAAACGGCCCGATGTAGCGAGGACCCAGCTTGTAGGATGGTATCTTCAATCGGACGTACTTGGAAGCAAGCCAGACTAGATCTCCAGGAGAGAAACACGGAGGGTCCAGACGTCTCTTGTCTGCGTGTCTCTTCATCCGCAGGGAAGCACGCCCAAGGGACGCCTTGACAGAGTCCCAAATGGTTGCAAAGTCACGGGCTACAGCATCAGCAGCAGGGACATCCGAAGAAGCGGATACAGGCAATGGGACGGAGGGCTGAAGTCCGTAAACGACATGGAAGGGAGAGCTGGAGGACGACTCACTGATGTGGTGGTTATGGGAGAATTCAGCCCAAGGAAGAAGCGTGGACCAGTCGTCGTGATGGGCGTTGACGTAGTGATGTAAGAAGGAGGTCAAGATTTGATTGACCCTTTCCACTTGGCCATTAGACTGAGGATGGTAGGCAGAAGAAAAGTCCAGAGTCACTCCCAGATGTTTGCAGAGAGCCCTCCAGAAGCGGGAGGTGAACTGAGTTCCTCTGTCGGATACGATGTGTGATGGAAAGCCATGCAAGCGGAAGATGTGATGTATATAGGCGTCCGCGAGTTCCTGAGCAGAGGGCAGTCAAGCCATAGGGACGAAATGAGCCATTTTAGAGAACCGATCCACCACGACCCATATGACTGTGTGTCCGGAGGACAATGGAAAGTCCGTAATAAAGTCCATCGCTATGTGTTGCCACGGAACTGAGGGTATCGGCAGAGGCAGAAGACGGCCATATGGCAGGTGTTTGGGCGTCTTGTTCCTGGCACAAGAGGAGCAGGCAGAGACAAAAGCAGCGACGTCCGTGCGAAGGGATGGCCACCAGTAATGACGTACAATCGCACCCCATGTTCTCTTCTGACCAGCATGACCGGCTGTTTTCGAGGCATGTCCCCAGTGTAACACTTTTTTCCTGTCGGTCTCAGAGACATAGGTCTTCCCGGGCGGTATCTGGGCCAGGGTGACAGGGGCCACCGGAATGATTTTGCTAGGACAGATGATGGGTTGGGAAGTCTCCTCCTCCTGCTCCATGGGCATGAAAGACCTGGACAGGGCATCAGCGCGTACATTCTTGTCCGCGGGTCGGAAATGGAGCTGGAAATCAAACCTGGCAAAGAATAAGGACCACCTGGCTTGCCGTGGGTTCAGTCGCTGAGCGGACCGCAGGTATTCCAGGTTCTTGTGGTCCGTGTAAATAATCACGGGGTACACTGCTCCTTCCAGAAGGTAGCGCCATTCCTCCAGAGCCAGTTTGACTGCCAATAACTCTCGGTCACCGATGGTGTAGTTGCGTTCAGGCGCTGAGAAGCTCTTGGAGAAGAATCCGCAAGTCACCATCTTCCCGGAGGAGGACTTCTGCATGAGCACTGCTCCGGCTCCCGAGGAGGAGGCATCCACCTCCAAGGTGAACTGGCGGTTTAACTCCGGACGGTGGAGTACAGGAGAGGAGGCAAATGCCCACTTCAGAGAGCCAAACGCGGCGTCGGCCGCAGGTGACCAGTCCTTTGGATTAGCCTCCTTCTTGGTCAAAGCGGAGAGAGGAGCAGTCAGAGCAGAGAAGTGAGGGATGAACTGGCGGTAGTAGTTGGCGAACCCCAGGAAGTGTTGGATTGCCTTCAGTCCAGAAGGAGGAGGCCAGTTGAGAATGGAGGAGACCTTCTTTGGATCCATCTGCAGTCCGGTATCGGAGATGATGTAACCCAGGAAGGGGAGAGAAGACTGCTCAAAGACACACTTCTCGTACTTGGCGTACAGACGATTCTCTCTCAGTCTCTGTAGAACCAGCTGCACGTTCTCTCTGTGGGTCTGGCGGTCCGGAGAGAAAACAAGGATATCATCCAGATACACCACCACACAGACGTAGAGAAGGTCCCGGAAAACGTCGTTCACCAATTCTTGAAAGACTGCTGGTGCGTTACACAGGCCGAAGGGCATCACGCAGTATTCATAGTGCCCATCGCGAGTATTGAACGCGGTCTTCCATTCGTCCCCAGAGCGGATGCGGACCAGATTGTAGGCACCCTGAAGATCCAGCTTGGTGAACACACGAGCTCCTCTAAGCCGGTCAAACAATTCGGGGATGAGCGGCAGAGGGTACTTGTTTTTCACGGTGATTTGGTTCAATCCCCGGTAGTCTATACATGGGCGTAAGTCGCCTTCTTTCTTCTTAACGAAGAAGAAGCCTGCTCCAGCAGGAGAGGAGGATCTCCGAATGAATCCCCTTGCCAGGCTCTCTGTGATGTAGGTAGACATGGCCCTTGTTTCGGCTGGAGACAATGGATATATCCGTCCTCGAGGTGGTGTTGTTCCCGGAAGCAGGTCGATGGCGCAATCGTAAGGACGATGTGGCGGAAGTACCTCAGATTCCTTTTTATCAAAGACGTCCGCGAAGGACCAATAGGCCGAGGGCAGTCCCGGTAGGTTCTCTGGAACCGGAGGTCGTCGGATGGGTTGTATGGTCTTCAGACATTTATCATGGCACGAAGAGCCCCATCGGGTGATTTCACCAGTGCCCCAGCTGACTGATGGTTCGTGTGTTCGTAACCAGGGAAGTCCCAGCAGGATTTGATGGGACATGTGTGGGAGGACGTAGAGAGCGATGTTCTCGGTGTGCAGGGCACCGATACGCAGTTCGACCGGCCTGGTGATTCAGGAGATGGTGTCAGAGAGGGGTCTCCCATCCACAGAGGCAATCACTAGGGGCTTGTCGAGTGGAGTAACAGGCACCTGGTACTTGTCCACCGTGGCCTGCTGGATGAAATTGCCTGCGGCCCCAGAATCGAGGTACGCCTCAGCCATGAACCGCGTCTCTCCCGTTGTCACTTGCACAGTCCACGTAACCGGGTCTGAGAGAGTCCCAGCACCTAGGGTGGCCTCTCCTACCAACCCTAGGCTTTGGAGTTTCCCGGCCTCTCTGGACAGGAGCGTAGCAGGTGTGTGCCCTCTCCGCAGTAAAAGCAAAGGCCCTTGGCGAGTCGCTCTGCTCGACGTTGTTCAGACTGCCGCACACGGTCGATCTGCATGGGCTCGTGGACGGAGGCCCCAGATGCCGTTGACTGAAGTACGGCGGGCTTCTGCGGAGGAGACGAATGCCGTACCGGTCGTCTCTCACGGGACACCTCTTTGGATCGCTCCTGAAAGCGAATGTCCACTCGAGTCGCTAGAGTAATCAGGGCATCCAGGGTGGACGGTACGTCACGACCCGCCAGCTCATCTTTAATTCGCCCCGAGAGTCCTTCCCAGAAGGCAGCGGTTAGGGCCTCGTTGTTCCACCCGAGTTCCGAAGCCAAGGTGCGAAACCGGATTGCATATTGACCCACCGTCAGAGTCCCCTGACGTAACCGGAGAAGAGATGAAGCAGACGCGGAGGCGCGTCCGGGCTCGTCAAAGGTGCCACGGAATGCCTGCAGGAACTCTTGGATGTTCGTGGTCACAGGATCCCCCTTCTCCCACAAGGGGTTCATCCACGCCAGTGCCTCACCCTCTAGATGGGACATGATGAAGGCGACCTTGGCTTGGTCGGAGGCAAACAAATGCGGCAGCTGCGTGAAATGGAGGGAGCATTGGTTTATGAATCCCCTGCAGGTCTTGGGATCTCCGGCGTACCGGGGTGGTGAGGCCAAACGAAGTCTGGAAGCATCCGAAGAAGTCGCCACGGGAGCTGGAGCCGTGGATTGACTAGTGGAAGCCCGGGATGCTGAAGACGTAACTGACGCTTGTAGCGTGTTCAGGCGGGCGTCCACAGAAGACATGAATTGCAGCATGCGGGTCTGAGTCTCACGCTGGCGTTGGAGTTCCTCCTGTACGGCTGCTAGTGCTTCAGCGGGATCCATGGCCTGATCTTACTGTTAGGGCCAGGTGGACGGACAGACCCAGGAGGTGGATCCACTGGGCCGAACTCCTTGATGATGGTAAGGGGTCCGGTAGCTGGAGCACTACAGATAGCTGAACAGTCCGTGCACAAGAGTATAACGGAGAAGTCCCTGGGACCACGGAGTCACTGATGGTAGTCCAGGTGACGGAGCTCAGGTTCAGAAGCCGAGATGATGTCAGGCGGAGTCCGGAACCTTGGGAGCGAGATGACGGGTCACCGCAGGGATCAGAGATGGTACGGACTGTCAGGATGGCAGATAGACAGCGTTCGGGTCTCGGGATTCGGCAGGACCGGATGGCACGGCAGGATCGGCTCTAGAAGAGAGAGAGGTGAGTATCTCACAGGAACACAAGGAGACCTGACTCCTAGCTAGAGAAACACGAAGATCAGGCCCCGCCCACTTGGACATTCAACCCCTTTATACCCTGCACCTGTGTGCTTCATTTCCTGTCAATTGACGCTGGCCCTTTAAGAAAGGGTCAATGACCGCGCGCCCTAATGCGCATGCACGCGGCCCGGGTGCCAGAAGCCAGAGCAGGAAGCTGAGGGGAGGAAGCAGCAGAGCCGGGCTGGGGCTGAGAAGCCGACGGGCGCCGGGAGCGGGGACCAGGACGCCTGGGAAGCGCAGGCGATGGACGCTGGAGAGCGGGGAGCGGCGGAGACCGGACCGAAGAACCGGGGAGCGAGGCAGGGGAGCCGGAGAGCGTGACAGGTGAGCCGGGGAGCAGCGCAGGGGACCCGGAGAGCGTGACAGAATCCACCACAGCAAGATTATTAGGTGAGTATTATAAAGTGTTTTTTATGTATTACACAGCGGCCTGGGCTCTTATATACAGCAAGTTATAATGCCGTATATAAGAGCCCACTGGTGGTGGCCACCGCTTATACGCCAAAAAACTGGTGACAGGTTCCCTTTAACCTCTGGGAAAGAACCAGTGACAAGACTGTGCCTCTATAGGAATAAGTATCTACAATGGGAACAAGATCTACAAAAGAAAACCATCAAATGAATTAATCATAATGAATAAAAATTATGAAGGGAAAAAATAAATAAATAAATAAATAAATATATAAAAAATATATGAATAAATGAAATAAAATGCAATTACTGTTTTTAATATATTTATATATTTATATTTTTTTATTTTTAGATTAATTTATTTCATTTATTCATTTATTTTTTAGATTTATTTATTTATGTTTTCCCTTACTTAGGAATAAGTATCTACAATGTGAACAAGGTCTTCAAAAGAAAACCATCAAATTAATTCATCATAATGAATACAATTTATGAAGGGAAAAAAATAAATAAAATAAATATAAAAAAATAAATGAATACATGAAATAAAATGCATTTTTTTAAATGTATTTATATATTTATATTTTTTTATTTTTATATTCATTTATTTCATTTATTCATTTATTTTATATATTTATTTATTTTTTCCTTTACTTAGGAATAAGTATCTACAATGTGAACAAGGTCTTCAAAAGAAAACCATCAAATTAATTCATCATAATGAATACAAATTATGAAGGGAAAAAAAATAAATATAAAAAAATAAATGAATAAATGAAATAAAATGCATTTTTTTAAAATGTGTTTATATATTTATTTTTTTATCTTTATATTCATTTATTTCATTTATCCATTTATTTATTTATTTTTTCCTTTACTTAGGAATAAGTATCTAAAATGTGAACAAGGTCTACAAAAGAAAACCATCAAAACAGAAAAATGATATAAAAAAATACATAAAATAAATATGCATATGTTGCATGAGATGGTACAATAAATAGGTATTCTGCATAATAAATATAAATTATAAACAAAAAAAATAAATAAATAGTAAATACATAAATAAATAAATATAAAAAAACTAAATGAATAAAGGAAATAAATGAATATAAAAATTAAAACAACTATAAATATATAAATAAATAAATAAAATGCATTTTATTTCATTTATTAATTTATTTTTTATATTTTTTTATTTTATTTTTTTTTTTCCCTTCATAATTTGCATTCATTATGATGAATTGATTTGATGGTTTTCTTTTGTAGACTTTGTTCACATTGTAGATACTTATTCCTTTTGAGGCACAGTCTTGTTATTCTTTTTTTCCCAGAGGTTAAGGCCCATTTCACACATCCAGCATTTCGCCGGATTGCCGGATGCGGCACACTCCAGTACAGTGTAAATACTGTACAATGGCATCGCGGCAAGCTCCGGTCACATGCTCTGGTCACATGACAGTGTGCCGGATTCGGCAATCCGGCGAAATTATGGATGTGAAATGGGCCGAAGGAGTTAAGCTTTTAGCCTGCCCTTGCTTCTCATCAATGTTTAGTCAATTTCACCTGAGGCTCAGGTCATATCCACAGTAGGGTATATAAAATATTTGAAATGTATGTTAATGCAGTACTTACGACTAAGGACTGATGTCCAAAATGCATCAGGTGTCCTGTATTCCATGATGTTTTCATTTTTTTTTTTTATTAAATTAAGAGTTTTATCCATATTGGTGTTGGACAAACATTTTTCTTTTTTTTGCGTTGTACAGAGTTAAGTTCTGTACGCTGTTGATAACCCCTTAATTGCAGCTTTAGTCTTTGACAACCTGATACCAAGCATGATTTGAGGGGTAAGGGTGAGTCGTTGTATCTGCCCATTGCACCACCACTTCTATCCACTAATGCTCATGTGCCTTTAATAACATTGCTCTTGTGAAATGCATCAAGTTCTTGGAAAAGAAAATAAAAATTTGGAATTACCTTAAGTAGTGTTGAGGGAGCACAACCATACTCAGGTGCTTAGTAATCGATAAGAGCAGTTAGATGTTCGGATGGGCGCTACTCGAGCACTTGAGTATAATGGAAGTCAATGGGAAACTGTTACGAATCTGTGCCGCCATAGCCGCAAGCAGCCGGCTGCTGTTCCGGTCGCGCCCAGGCGCCGGCTGCCATTTTTGCCCGTGCCTCGGGTCGTCCAGCTGGCTGCTTCCTCCTTCACATCTAAGTGTGGAGAGGCGGCTAGTGCACATGCGTGCACCAATTTACCCCAGCCAGAGCCTACAGGGTGCTTTACACGCTGCGACATCGCTAGCGATTGCTAGCAATGTTGCTGGTTAAGCCCCTGCCCCCGTTGGCTGTGCGTCACGGGCAAATCGCTGCCCGTGGCGCACAACACCGTTAGTCCCTGTCACACATACTAACCTTCCGAGCGACATCGCTGTGACCGGCGAACCGCCTCCTTTCTAACGGGGGCGGTTCATGCGGCGTCACAGCGGCATCACTAAGCGGCCGCCCAATAGAAGCGGAGGGGCGGAGATGAGCGGGCTGAACATCCCGCCCACCTCCTTCCTTCCTCATTGCGGGCGGCAGCAGGTACGGTGATGTTGCTCGTTCCTGCGGTGTCACACATAGCGATGTGTGCTGCCGCAGGAGCGACCAACAACCTGCGTCCTGCAACAGCAATGATAATTGGGATTTGAATGTCGTGTCAACAATCAACGATAAGGTAAGTAATTTTGATCGTTAACTGTTGTTCGCAGCTGTCACACGCTACGACGTCGCTAACGAGGCCAGATGTGCATCACGAATTCCGTGATCCCAACGTCATCTCGTTAGCGATGTCGCAGCGTGTAAAGCGGCCTTATGTCCAGTATTTCGCCTAGTGAGCATGCTCAGCCTGATAGTGCCATTTTTGAAACCAAGTCCTCGGTTCAGGCTACTGAGCATGCTCCTACACTTAGTGCGAAAAGCCTCTTTGCACAGGTACTTGGACATTGTGCTGTGTCGAAGTCCTGTGTTGTGCCTACTGAGCATACTCAGGCAGATAGTCTGATTTCTGAGACTGTTGATCAGGCTACTGAGCATGCTCAGGCACTTATTGCATGAGAGGCTAGGCCCGGTAAGGCCCTCACTGGGCATGTCCATGAGGAGGCAGGCTCTGATAGGCTGACACGCATCAGGTGTCCTGATGATGTGGCCACTCTGGACTGGCTCGTGCAGGCCCGCCCCTATGATACCGCACCTCACCATTGGTCATCAGACGATGACTGGTGAGGTGTTTGGGGTGTGGCAGCCATGAGGTCATCAGTGACGTGGCGGTTCCGGATAGGTCGCTGGTGATGTCGCTGGTGACATGGCACTCCACTATTGGATCCCGGAGGTGGCATTGGGGTCCACCCTGTGTTTGGGGTGGACCCAGGTTATAAAAGGGGCTGGAGACAACATGGAGGTGCGCAGTCTTCTCATATGCTTGTTGTGAGCATACCTCCATGTATAGAGCCCATTGTGGCAAAAGCCTTTGTTTGGAAGCGGTAGATAGAGTTACGCGTCCGGTGCTTGTCAAGCCAAGACACCCATGGCTCAGCACCTTAGGGTCAGGCACCGGGCTTCCACCTCCTACTGTCCAGTCCTGCTTGTGCAGCCCAGTGGAGTTAACTGGACTGTGGCTGTTCCGCAACGTGTCCAGTTGTGCACCCTACGCACACGGACAGCTTACCCCAGGACCCCTGTGGCGTTAACAGGGAGTTCCTGGGCTGGGTATATGGACCTTGTTTCCCTCGTATCGGCTTCACAGTCAACGCTACCAGTGTGACCACCTGGCCTGACGTGTCCTTTACACACGTGGCTAGTTGAGAGCCTTGGTGGCCAGAAACGCTAATCGGGGGACCGCTCGGACGTGTCATACACACATGGCTGACAGGGTGCTTTTGCGGTGTTCTTCCGGTCAACGCTTCCTGGTCACCACCCGGACTCACGTGTTCCCTGCACACGTGGTCGGTGTAGCGCCATAGGTACACTGAAATGCTAACTAGGTTGTCGTCCGGTCTGACGTGTTCCTACACACGTGACCGGTTCCCTGGTCTCCTGTCTTATTTCAGAGCTACCCAGCTCTGTATTCTCTGCCTAACCTTTGGGTTGCCAGCAGCTCCTTTGTCACCTGGGGAACGGTGGGCCCCGACTAGTGATTGGGATATTTACCACTTTATCCTGATCTACCAGTCCCCCCATAACAGAAACTCAAGTATTTTTCTGGAATATTTCCAGGAAAAATGCTTGAGTCCCCCCTTGATTTCCATTATATTAGGGTGGTTGAGTTGCGCCTATTCGAGCATCCAACTAATCATAATGAATACTGAGCCTTCGAGCATGGTAGTGCAAATTCATCACTAAACCTAATCATAATGAATTGGAGAATCATGGTTCTAAGTAATTCTGTTTTAATGAAATATATGTGATGAAAACAAAACCTCAAAAATAATTGTGTTACTTGGAATTTTTCCTTTTTTCTCACTACATTGAATAATATGGCTAAGTTGGTGGAAAAGGCTTCATTTGGGGGAATTGCGCATAAGTATGATGTCAAAGGCAGTTTTGTCCAACCTATACGCATATTACTATGAATGTAGATATTAAGTGCTGGCTAGGGATTGGGGCACGCATGCACCAATCAAATGGCTATTAATGGAGGACTTAAGTATAAGGAAGAAGGACACCATATGTAACTGTCCCTTGAAAAAGCCGGATACATATTGTGCTTTATTATAGAAAGTGATGATTGCCCCTCGTCAGTGCAAAGTATGAGATCAGATCTGGATGTATAAGAAGCTATAAGGGGGTCTAAGGGGAAAACTTTTTTCTTTATGGAGACTCACAAACCAATCTGGCTGCCAGTGAGGAGACTTATAGCTGCAATGCTCCTCTGGGAAATATGCAAGGGAAGGAAGGGAGGGAGTAACTGCGTTCACTGCTAAGCACTGCACTGAACTTCATACATTATCTAAACAGATCTCTTAAAACTGAAGAAATGGTTGTACTTATTTTGAAACTCCATAACCGTATAACTGTATAATAAAGACTTAAAAATTAGTATTTTATTAAGTTGGTTGAAATTCATATAAAAATCAGACTCATGACAGATGATTATGCAGCAATTTTGACAAGGAGTTTCAAAGTAAGTACATCAGCCGTTTCAGAGCGAAGAGATTTGTTTAATACCGGCTATGCTTTCTATTAAGCTCAGGTGCTCGGTACTCAAATTGAGTAGATTGGTCTGCGAAAGTGCTCAAACCAACTAACGAGCACAATAGGAGTAGATGGAAAACTCAAACATATTTTTTTGCTTGGGTCCTTGTTCTCTTACCTGCCCGGACATAGCCCTCAGCCATGACAGTCCTCATTATCCGCAGGAAGCAGATATTGTCCGGCAACCTCCCAACTGTCTTTCCGGCCTCCACAGTCTCCACCATGCATGTGAAGCTGGCATCACTCACCAACTTCCGTTGTGTGTGTGCACACCTTCCAAATGTTCCCCCTGGCCAAATTAACTGCACAGCTAGTTCCACTGGACTGCCCATCCCTCTCTTTTACCGGCCAAGGCGAAAATTTGGATAGCACACATGTCACCAAAGTTGCCAGCTGCATGCTCATGATGGAGAATGTGGAGGCAAGGTGGAAGGAATGGAGGTAGCCTGGTGATCTCTGCTTCTTTGTGGATTGTGGTGTTGGGGGTTGTGTCACAACAGGCAACAGAATAGGGCCGAACATTTAGCACCTGCGGTACTCGTTTGAGCATAGAGCAGTGTCAAGCACCGCAATGCTCAATGTAGTAGCACAGCATCCTCTTTAATAAATATATTATTTGCTTTCCTTGATTTATCACACGCTGCCGATACTCAAAACAGTGATTCAGTGCAGTTCATCTCCTTGTCACTCTCACAGTCCTCCAGAGTACCGGTACAGTAGGCGGATGGACATGTTACACCATTTGGTGTTGGATCTTCTTCAGGAACTGGAGGAAAACAAACAATAATTGTTTTCATCAAAAGTTTTAAATAGTTGGAAAAACAAACATGATAATGTCATTCTCACTTCTTGCTCTTGAGTGATCTAACCTATAAAACCTTTTAATCCCTTCACCCCCGAACGATTTTCCAATTTTCCATTTTTGTTTTTGCTCCTCTTCTTCCAAGAGCCATAACGTTCTTATTTCTCCATTAATCTTGATACATAAGGGCTTATATTTTGTGGGATGAGTTGTTCTTTTAAATGAAACCATAAGTTTTACCATACACTATACTGGAAAATGGCTAAAAACTTCCAAGTGTGGAAAAATTGCAAAAAAAAGTGCAATTGCTCAATGGTTTTTGAGATATTTTATTCACCATGTTCACTATATGGTAAAACTCATAAGTCAATGTGCTGCCTCAGGTCAATATGAGTTCGTAGACTCCAAACATGTATAGGTTTACTGTTATCTAAGGGGATAAAAAACATTCAGACATTTGTCCAAAAAAAGAGGCACACTTTTTGCGTCACATTCCGCTATTCATAGCGTTCTTATTTTTCAGCATCTATGGCTCAGTGACAGCTTATTTTTTGTGTCTAGAGCTGAAATTTTTAATGGTACTATTTTTGCAGAGATGCTAATTTTTGACCACCTGCTATTACATTGTGCGCAAAATATGCAGCAACCAAAAAACGTAATTTTGGCATTTAGATTTTTTTTGTCGCTATGCTGTTTACCAATCAGGTTAATTAATTTATATGTTGATAGATCGGGCATTTCTGAATGCGGTGATACCAAATATGTGTATATTTTTTTAAAAATTTGTTTAACCCTTTAATCTTCAATGGAGTGAATAGGGAGTGATTTGAAGGTTTTTTTATTTTTTTTTAAATTTTTTTAAAGCTATTTTTTTACTTTTTATTATTTTACCAGTCCCCCTAGGGGGCTATAAGGATAGGCAGTCTGATTGCTTATTCTTTTGTGTAGATCAGAGCAGCATCGCTCTGTTCTCCACAAAAGCAGCTCTCATCTCACACTCAGCCCTCTGACGGCTGTAAGAGTAAAGGCCGCTTTACACGCTTCAACATCGCTAAAGCGATCTCGTTGGGGGTCACGGTATTTGTGACGCACATCCGGCCGAGTTAGCGATGTTGTTGCGTGTGACACTTATGAGCGATTTTGCATCGTCGCAAAAACGTGCAAAATCGCTCATCGGTGACATGGGAGTCCATTCTCAATTATTGTTGCTGCGTGTACGATGTAGTTAGTCATTCCTGCGGCAGCACACATCGCTATGTGTGACACCGCAGGGACGAGGAACCTTACCTTACCTGCGGCCGCCCGCAATGCAGAAGGAAGGAGGTGGGCGGGATGTTATGTTCCGTTCATCTCCGCCCCTCCACTTCTATTGGGCGGCCGCTTAGTGACGTCGCTGTGATGCCAAACAGCCGCTCCCTTAAAAACGAGGTGGTTCGCCATCACAGCGACGTCGCTAGGCAGGTAAGTAGTGTGACGAGTCTGGGTGATGTTGTGCGCCACGGGCAGCGATTTGCCCATGTCGCGCAACCGATGGGGGCGGGTACCCACGCTAGTGATATCGGTAACAATATCACAGCATGTAAAGCGGCCCTAACTGACTCATGATAGCTACAGGAGTCATCACATGACCCTGTGCTACCATGGCAACCATCAGATCCACGTGATCAAGTTAGATTCACGTGATGACTTCCGATGGAGCTCGGTAAGTGAATGCTTACCGCGGCTGCGGTGTACACTGCGCTGTCAAATTTTGACAGTGCGGTGCAGGGCATGAGTGGAGAGCAGATCCACTCGGGCCTGATAGTCGCACATGTCAGCTGTTCAGATCAGCTGACACATGCGGAACTCACCAATGGTTGCCCACAGCAGTTGGCAGTCAGTATACTGACATGAGGCATGACTTACCCAGTACATCCAATACCGGTAAGAGGTTAAATTCTTAAGGACTTTGGCCAAATTTTTCACTATAATTATTAACATTATGACACTTACGTTTATATCCATCAGTGTTGCATAAATTCCCAGAGCAGCAATTCACACGAAATTTAAATTGGAAACTTTCTGCTGCTGCTAAGCCATTGGCTCCACACACAGTTTCATTGGCGCAACCTTTCATTGATGACCTATAAAGGGTTCCACCTACAAAATAAGTAAATAGAGATGACAAAAAAAGAAATATTATGAGGATACTGTGTTTTTTGTAAAATGAAGAAATAATTTGTACTCACCAAAATAGTCGTACTGGCAAGCGGTCATACATCGATCTCCAAGGCATTTGGTCACATTCTCATTACATGTTGTAGAGTTGATGCAAAAAGCAGAGTAACATTGATAGGAAAATACTGTAAAATAAAGGGGACAATCCATTGTCAGTTTATGGAGACAGTACAAAAGGGGAAATTAAAGTTAAATAATGACTATTTTTTATTGTAATTAAAATAATTTTTTAACAATCATAACCAACAAAAACAGACATTAGTCATTGTCACCTTAATCATACAGTGACTAGAATTCTTGACTCATAAAGGTCATCTAATAAGATTATGCTTTTATTAAATCAGGAGCTGTTTTTCCCATTTATGAGTTTAATTTACATCCATTTTTAATGGCTGCAAAGTTATTTCTCCTTTTGATATTAAGTTAACTTTTAGACATTTTTTTTTTGCAATTCGTTGTTATACTTATATTTTTCTTTTTGCTGATATCAATGGAAAATTAAAATAAGATTTAAAAATATAAGTCGATTTTTCACATTTTTTATGTTTACGATCATTTAGTATTTTTTGGCCCTACAATAATTTTGTGGACATTACTGGTCCAACTGTGTTCATTTTTTGTCATATATTGAAAGAACCACTGGTTTGGATTTATTTTCTGGCCTAACAATACTGACAATCTTTTGGTGAACAACACTGGTCCATCTGTGTGCATTTTTTGCATTTTTGTATTAGTAACCCTACTTCATTTTCCAGGGTTCATTAGGGCCCTTAGGGCAACCTGAAGGAGAGTGAGGGCACCAATTGTGCAAGTGTAACGTGCCATCTTTGCGGAAAGGTAGGGGAAGCTTAGAGCAAGATAAGGTAAAGACCCTTTCCCTGTTAATCACGCAAACCTATTACTCAGTATTTTTTGCACACATAGTATTCAAAACAGAGTAGAGAGGGGGTTAACGCCACGCATCAGCCAAATGAAAGTGTAGAGATGTTGATGAATAATATCTTTTTTATTTCATCGGTCTATACGTTTCGAGGTCAAATCCTCTTCCTCAGGACCAGGACATCAAAAAAGCATGCTTTGTTGATGTCCTTGTCCTGAGGAAGAGTGTTTGACCTCGAAATGTGTAGACCGATGAAACAAAAAAGATATTATTCATCAACATCTCTACACTTTCATTTGGCTGAGGTGTGGCGTTAACCCCCTCTCTACTCTGTTTTCAATTCTCATCCACGTGGGGCTGCAGCAGATGCCATTTTCTCATGCATATCAGTGGTTGTGACTCTCACAACCACAATAGGTGAGTGTATATTTCCTGTATATACTGCACTTGTCATCTGGTGTTACCCTATCAGCGCTCCTTATTTTAAATTTTTTATTTGCACACATAGTGGTACCTTTTATTGCTTCCATGTTTGGAGATTTCTCCAATTTTTAATGTATTTTAATAAATCTGAGCTTTATATTTGTCAAGGGGGGCTCTCTCTGACAAAGGTTATATACCAAAACGCACGTTGGGATTTTGGTTGCGGCACAGCAGAGAGGAGTCATGACTACAGGTAGTGGTTCTTGATATCAACACTTATTTGAAGTAATTATTTACATAATATAATAAGAGTCACCACCTGCTTTCTTGTCAGCAGATTTTACTGTTTTTACATGCACTGTCACCTTTGTCCTGGCCTTATTACTGGGTATGACTGATTTCTTCACTTTTTGATTTATATTTTTTCATGGCCAGAATTGTATAGATATCTTCACGTTGCTTATATAATTGTGTATGATTTTTTTGCTGACAGGCCAGGACAAAGAGGACAGAATAATTAACAACAGTAAAATCTGCTGACAAGAAAGCAGGAGGTGATTCTAATTATAAAAAAAATCCCAACACGCATTTCTGTAGGTAACCTTTGTCAAGGGGGGCTACCTCTGACAAAGGTTACATACTGAAACGTGCGTCGGGATTTTGGTGTCGGCACAGCAGAGGGAAGTCATGATTACAGGTAGTGTTTCTTGATATCAATACTTATTTGAAGTAATTATTTATATAAATATAATTAGAGTAACCACCTGCTTTCTTGTCAGCAGATTTTACTGTTTTTACATGCACTGTCACCTTTGTCCTGGCCATGATTGATTTATCCCCTTTTTGATTTTTTTTTTTATGGCCAGAATTTTATAAATATCTTCAGGTTGCTTATACAATTTTGTATGATTTTTGCTGCCATATTTATACCCCATGTGCTGATTTTTTTGGTTATTTTGTTTACCATTTATTATTCCTTATGATATACCTTTAAATTGTTAATTTTATTCTCTAATAAAATATATTTGATATTATTTTTATTGGATATTTTTTTTTTGCGGTTATATAAAAAACGGACATTATACAGACAGCACTAGGACAGATGTTACTCAATCGGGCTGTCAGAAAAACATTTTCTCACATGCTAAAAAGGTCAGTGTGAAAAGCATCCCAACATGAACTTGCTCATTCCACATCTCAGATGAGACTCAAAACAGTCAGATACCCTATGGATCAATCATAAAGCATCTGAATGAATTTTAGGATACATTCCAAATTTTAACTTAGGAAATAGTTTTACGTCTTGTAAAGTTTATTCATTCCTTGATGTAAAATAACAAATGCCATAAAAGTGAAGTCAAGTGAAGTTAGCCAAAGGTTGAGGATTAACTCAACAATGCCACCAATGAAAGGGGCAACACTTTCTCTACACTCATCTGGATATTTTAGAGGGAAATCTTTGATATACATTTATCAAAATTTTTTTTTTAAAATCCGTGAGAACAATTCAGTGTTGACCACTTTTACCAAAATTTACGAGAATGGTGTCATAGTCATTATTATTTGTATTGTAAACAAAGAGGACGAGAAGAAAAATGGCACAAGGGTTGGATGCAAAAAATATCAAATTTTATTAACACCGATATTAAAATTGTATAAATATCAGAACAGTCATAAGAATTGCATAGTCAGGTAAGACAAAAAGGATGGAGTCACAAGGCTGCGGATGGATACAAAACTTAGTATAGAACACAATTGATATTAAAACAATCCAAGCCGCCACTGAAGGAAACGAGGAGGGCCCATAGGAATTAGTAAAGATGGTGATAAAAAATTGTATATCAAAAATATGGGCCCAAGAAAAAACCCCTAGACCCCAGCAGGAAAAAGTGAAATAAAGCCCTTCCACAGCTGAATGTAAAACACAGTACAATAACTATTCAATAGCTGAGGAGATGTGCCAGGAAAATGGACAATGGAAGAAGAAATGTAAATAAAGAAAAAGAGTAAGGTCAGGTGTATCAGTGGCAGTCCATAACTGAAAAATGGGTCAGGGAAATTACAATCCAGATGCAGAAACCTGTATGTGACAGGGAATGCCAAAGGAAAAAGTAGTGAACAAAAATAAGTAAATCTGGATGGTAAGGACTGGCAGTGGTTCACCTGAGCACCAAAAGAGTTAGAAGGTGAGAAATGTGAACAAAGTAGTCGTAAGCAGAGAGGTACAAGTGGTGTGCAGAGTTTACAGGAACTAGTCGTGGAGCTTAAGAGAGGGGACACTGATGGCAAATAGTATTGTCAAAAATAGTCATGGAGCCGAGAGGTACGATGAGCATGTAATACAATTACGACCAGACCTGAGAAAGAGAGAGCAGAGCACAGCTCCTAGGCGAGGAAGTGTGGGCTGAGCGAAGGAAGAAAGGAAAGGAGAAGCAGTACATATGCCAGCCAAAGAGAGTACAGTGCAATATAATGCGTTGCTGGCATAAATGAATGAAAGTGCAAGTATACCTGGTGGGGTGGTAGAGCGTGGCGGCGGATAGGCGGTCCCAACGTCCGTTTCGCCTGAGTGCTTTTTCATTTATGCCAGCAACGCATTATATTGCACTGTACTCTCTTTGGCTGGCATATGTACTGCTTCTCCTTTCCTTTCTTCCTTCGCTCAGCCCACACTTCCTCGCCTAGGAGCTGTGCTCTGCTCTCTCTTTCTCAGGTCTGGTCGTAATTGTATTACATGCTCATGGTACCTCTCGGCTCCATGACTATTTTTGACAATACTATTTGCCATCAGTGTCCCCTCTCTTAAGCTCCACGACTAGTTCCTGTAAACTCTGCACACCACTTGTACCGCTCTGCTTACGACTACTTTGTTCACCTTTCTCACCTTCTAACTCTTTTGGTGCTCAGGTGAACCACTGCCAGTCCTTACCATCCAGATTTACTTATTTTTGTTCACTACTTTTTCCTTTGGCATTCCCTGTCACATACAGGTTTATGCATCTGGATTGTAATTTCCCTGACCCATTTTTCAGTTATGGACTGCCACTGATACACCTGACCCTACTCTTTTTCTTTGTTATTTACATTTCTTCTTCCATTGTCCATTTTCCTGGCACATCTCCTCAGCTATTGAATAGTTATTGCACTGTGTCTTACATTCAGCTGTGGAAGGGCTTTATTTCACTTTTTCCTGCTGGGGTCTAGGGTTTTTTCTTGGGCCCATATTTTTGATATACAATTTTTTATCACCATCTTTACTAATTCCTATGGGCCCTCCTTGTTTCCTTCAGTGGCGGCTTGGATTGTTTTAATATCAATTGTGTTCTATACTAAGTTTTGTATCCATCCGCAGCCTTGTGACTCCATCCTTTTTGTCTTACCTGACTATGCAATTCTTATGACTGTTCTGATATTTATACAATTTTAATATCGGTGTTAATAAAATTTGATATTTTTTGCATCCAACCCTTGTGCCATTTTTCTTCTCGTCCTCTTTGTTTACAATGTTCATTGAAGTAGGCACTTTTCCTGTGGGACCCTTGAACTGTTTCCCTCAGTGTATACATAACTAGCCATGTATTTTTTGTTTACAAATTATTATTTGTATGTCTTATTTCCATACACTGGCAAAAAGCTACATAAATCTAATATATAAAGCTGAATGTGTGTGTGTATGTATGTGTGGGTGTGTGTGTATGTATGTATGTATGTATGTATGTATATGTGTGTGTATGTATGTATGTATGTATGTGTGTGTGTGTGTGTATGTCCGGGATTGGCATCTGCATCGTCACAGCTACAGGCACAAAATTTTGCACACGTCTGGACCCCGAGAGCGTCATAGGCTATGTTATGAGGTGGAATTTTAACCCCGCGCGTTACAATTTACCAATCAAGTTTGCCCCTATCTAGATAATGGAGAAAAGTGAAACGAAAAGTGTATCCGCACCGTCGCATTTTCAATCATAAAATTTTGCACAGACACCTCATGTGACCCAGGGAAATTTAACACCGCGCTTTACAGTTACTCTCCAAAAAACATGCCTTCATTAAGGTAAATGGAGCCTGGAACTACAGGTTATTAGTAGGAGCTGTGATTGGTTGCTATAGGAACAAAAGACATTCATAGTATAAGAAGCTTATATGTGAGGTAATAAGATATCGGTGGTGAGATGGATAGAGAGAGACAGACAGAGAGAGAGACAGACAGACAGGGAAAGAGACAGACAGAGACAAACAGTGAAAGAGACAGACAGAGACAAACGGTGAAAGAGACAGACAGAGACAGACGGTGAAAAAGACAGAGACAGATGGGGAAAGAGACAGACAGAGACAGACATGGAAAGAGACAGACCTGGAAAGAGACCGATGGGGAAAGAGACAGACAGACATGCAGACAGGGACAGAGACAGGCAGACAGGGAAGGAAGAGACAGCCAGAGAGAAAGACAAAGATAGATGGGGAAAGACACAGACCTTGACAGAGGCAGACGGGGAAAGAGACAGAAAAATAGGGACAGACAAAGACAGGCAGACAGGGAAAGAGACAGACAGGAAAAGACACAGACAAAGAGACAGGGAGACAGACGGGGAAAGAGACAGACCTGGAAAGAGACAGATGGGGAAAGAAATAGAGATAGAGACAGAGAAAGAAAGAGACAGACAGAGATAGGCAGATGGGGAAAGAGACAGATGGAGAAAGAGACAGACAGGGAAAGAGACAGACAGGGAAAGAGGCAAACGAGGAAAGAGGCAGAGGAGGAAAGAGGCAGAGGAGGAAAGAGGCAGACGAGGAAAGAGGCAGATGAAGAAAGAGGCAGATGAGGAAAGAGGCAGACGAGGAAAGAGGCAGACGAGGAAAAAGGCAGACGAAGAAAGAGGCAGACCTAGAAAGAGACAGACCTGGAAAGAGACAGACGGGGAAAGAGACAGACAGAGACAGACGGGGAAAGACAGACAGTGAAAGAGACAGATATAGAAAGAGACAGACAGAGCACATTATTTGGCCAATTTAGTTAAATCTGTGTGGAATATCTGTAGTGTTGAAATATATGTTGTGAAATGCTTCTATTAGCTTAGTTTTTACCTTTTAATAATTACATTTCTATCTATTTGTTTTGTGGTTTTTGTGTGCAGAATACTTTTTTGTTAATACATTATATTTTGTTAACAGCAGTTATTAACCCGGGCGAAGCCGGGGAGTACAGCTAGTATTACAATAAAGTTTGTTTATGCTCTTTAGTATACTGCATGTTTTTGCTAGGTAATGAGTAAATATGTCTTACCGGAGTTGATAAACGCAAAGATCACACAAACCAAAGTGACCAGGTTCTTCATTGTGGATGATGAGCAACTTCTCGAATTCTCTTCGGCTCGTCCTTTCGTCTGTACACCGGGATCATATAAATATAATTTGTAAAGGAAAAATAATCTATTGTATCATGGGATGGATGAGATCACTCCAATGACACCATGTCACACCACCCTTCCCAGAATTCACAGGTTAAATATCGTTCCCCAATAGAACAATGACATGATAAGATGAAATACTAAGAATCCATCAGAATATCTGTCATTTTGTACTTGCCTAAATGAGAAGAACACTTTGTCCTGTTTGTTTTTTTGGCAATATTTAATTTTGGAGAATGTCTTTACTTTCTCTAAGGAAATGTAACGAGATACATTTTGTTGTATGTACTAATTCCTTATTGGGTTTTTTTCTATTTCAGGTGAATAAAGTCATTTTCCAGCACTGAATAACTTTTATATTTTTATAATTTAAATACATTTTATTCTCTTCTTTTCCAATTACAAAGCAGACTCAGAGTTTTATGTATTTGATTTAAATCTCCAAATACCCCACATAGACATAAGTGGATTTTTATTTTATGCAGCCTTTTACCATTTTTTTTGCCAATATTTATTTTATTAAGAAAAATACACAAGACAGAGCCAACAAATCAGAAACAAACAAGCATAAGTCATATTTGAGGGGCTGCTGATAAGTCTTTGACTTTGTGATTTTTTTCATTTCCATGGTAACAAATGTTCCATCATATGAAAGCCTTATGTATCTAATATATGTTTTCAAAATTTTGTGTTTGTTGCTTATGGCAATAGTGTTCTACGCACTCAGGAAAACAAAAAGGCCTAGTCTAATGCGATATTCACAGCAACTGAGAGCAGAGGAGAAATAAAATTCTTGTTTCTGCAAGGAGAGACTGCGAAGAATATTCATGGTGATATGTCGCAGACATTGGGGGATCAATGCCCTTCATAGTCCACAGTTAATAACTGAGTTGCTTAATTTGAAACAGGCCACTTCAGCTCCAATGATAAGGAACGTCCTGGATCACCGAGAGTGGTTGTTTTTTTGGAGATCATCGATGTCATGCACGACCTCATACTGGAGAATCCACAAATTTCAGCTAAAGCAATTGCAGACATCATGGAGATTTCCCGTGAACATGTTTGTATCATTATCCATGAACATTTGGACATAGGAAGCGATCTGCAAAGTGGGTCCCCAAATCTTTGACAACAGATTAGAGAAGCAGCGAGGGAAAACTTCCCGCTCCATTTGTCAGTGTTTCTGGACTGATAAGAACTTCCTGGATCACCTGGTCACTATGGTTAAGACCTGGATTTATTTATATAAACCTGAAAACAAGGAGCAGTCAAAGAGTGAAGGCACAATGGTTCTCCTCGCCCAAAGAATTTCAGGGTGAAAAAATGAGCCACTAAGGTGATGGCATCTGTGTTCTGGGATAATGAGGATGTGCTGCTAGTGGACTACCTTCAAAAGGGTTCCACATCAATGCAAGGTATTACATTGAACTTTTGGATCATTTGAAGTCAACACTGAAGGCCAAAAGGGGCAGCAAGCTGTCCAAAGAAATCTTTTTGCTGCAAGACAACACCTCCGCTCACACTACACAAGCGACCATGGCAAAACTGGCAGAGCTGGACTTCCAGCTGGTTGACCACCCACCTTATTCACCAGATCTAGCTCCCTCTGACTATCATATGTTTCCAAACTGGAAGAAACACCTCAAGGGTACCAAATTGCACACCATTTCTAATGCCATGGCTGCTACGAATGCCTGGTTTGAGGCACAACCAAAATCCTTCTTTTTGCTAGGCTTACAGAACTTGGAATACCGATGTAAGAAGTGTGTTGTCATCAGTGGAGAGTATGTGGAATAAATGGAATGTTTCATCCTCCTATCTTGTTTCTTTTTGGGTAAAGCCAAAGGCTTATGAGCAGCCCCTCGTAATTGCAAGGAGACTGAACGCATTGGATCTGAGAATTGATATTTAGCTCCAAGAGAAAAGTGATAGATCTAGGTGATAATTTCTGGAGACTATGTTTCTTAAAGGATCTGTATCTTTTTTTTAGGCATATAAAATGAAATAAAGCAAATGCACATGTACACTTGAAAAAACATTTTTTTGTTAAGTGTATAAAACGTCCGTGCATTCTTTTTAAATCTGGAGTATTTTTTAAATTGAATTATTGCTGCATCAACATATTTTTACTTAATAAAATATTTTTTAATTTTCATATAATATATTTGATGAAACAATGTATTTTGTTTTATGTCTATAGATGGGAAAGTAAAGATAAATTCCATAACAGCTAAAATAGGGATGCCAGCAAATTTAGGTTTCACAACATCCTAACAGTTATAGAACTAGAAAATAGCCGTAATTCTTAGTTGTTATAATTAGTGATAAGAAAATATGCTTGATCAAGTACTACGCATGCTTGAGTTAAATTTTGTTACAGTCCTGGCCACCACAGACCCGATCATCAATGTGTGGCAGGCAGCAGACATTGCAATCTCCATTCCATTGTCCCAACCACCGTCCTCGGCACCATCCTATTTGTAACCTTCTCCAATCTGGTAAAAATTTGGATACGGTCAAGGTCAGCTCCACTCTGTCGCAGTTCTTGTCAAGATGATAAACGTCCTGCGCCGATATTATGGACACAGTCCTTGTCATCACAGACTCAATCATCCCCATACAGCAGAAAGAAGACATTGCCCAACTATCTCCATTTTATCTTCCCAGCCAACACAGCCCACTTCAACAACGTGCAGTTAGCATCAACCAGCAACGTCCGTTTGTGTGCATCATCCAAAATGTTCCCCCTTGGCCAAGGAAACTGGTTGGCTAGTTCTGCTCCAATCTCCGTTAAGGAAAAGAGAGAGATTTATTTTGGAACTTGAGTGGAACTAACCAAACAGTTACTTTGGCCGGTGAGAAAATTTGGACAGCGCACATGAAACGGACGTTGCCGGCCGAAGCCAGCTGCAGCCAGATGAAGGTGACAGTGGTGACCGGGAAATTGGAACGGAGGTTGCCAGGTGACATCTGCTGTCTGTGAAAGCTGGACACTTTGGTGGCCAGGGGCTGTGTCAGGGCAGGGAGCAGCTCACGTCTTTGGGTAAAATATGCACAAGTCACCCATTGACTCCTATTTTGCTTGGTACTCGAGTTAAGCATTTCCGAGTATCCGTCATGCTTGATTTGAGTAGCCACCATGTTCATGCTCGCTCATCACTAGCTAGAACTTATTCCAGTTGTCAACGAATGCATCCATCATATTTGTCCTAATTATTGAAGGAAACAATACAAATGCCTTTCCTGGGGCATCTTGGGGCAAATTATTTATTATTATAAAGCTGCATATTGTAGCACGGATGTGATATGTGCCAAAATTGACTATAGTTTTAGAGAAATGGTAAAAGGCATTTGGATTAGAATACAATGTCATCACCGCTGACTTGATGGGCGTGAAGAACAGAAATTTAGCCAAAACCCTGTCCAATTACCGCCTTGTACCCTGTCAAACAGTTTTCCTGCATCTAAGGAAAGGCGCACTCTGAGGGCTCCCTTCAACTCCGCCATTCCAATCAGATTGATCTGTCTCCTCGTCCCATCTTTGGCTTGTATCCCTACTAGAAAGCCCCCTTGGTCAGGAGATATTAATAATTTAATAATAATAATTTTATTCATTTATATAGCGCTATTAATTCCATAGCACTTTACATACATTGGCAACACTGTCCCCATTGGGGCTCACAATCTAGAGTCCCTATCTGTATGTCTTTGGAATGTGGGAGGAAACCGGAGTACCCGGAGGAAACCCACGCAAACACGGGGAGAACATACAAACTCCTTGCAGATGGTGTCCTTGGTGGGATTTGAACCCAGGACCCCAGCGCTGCAAGACTGCAGTGCTAGCCACTGAGCCACTATTACTTTATGAAGTCTAGTACCTAATAATTTGGAATACATTTTGAATTTGTAGTTAGGCATAGAGATCGGCCTGAAGTTCTCAGGAGACACTGGGGGTTTACCTAGTTTGGGCAGGGTAGAAATGGTGGCTTCTAAATTAGAAGAAGCTATGGCTACAGACGCCTGTCTGTGCTGGAAGGTTCTAAGCAAGTAAGGTTATAGGGCATCTGCAAGTTAGCGAAAATATGCATTTGACAGCCCATCAGGGCAACTGGTCAATTGCACGTTGTTGACTTGATTACTTGCTATACTTCGGGGATCGGGAAAAGAGAGTTGCGACAGTCGAACTGTGCAGCAGTAACTTGGGGAGTCCAATTCCATCTAGAAAAGACTGGATCGGCTCAGAGGTCAAATGGGGGATGGAGAAGTTACCTTTCATCCTATAAAGATTATAGTAAGGAGTTTGTTAGAAAAGTATGTTCAGAGAAACAATTAATGGGCTGTATATGAGTATCAAAGTGCTTTTAATAGGGAATGTGATAAACCGCCCTAAAAAGATGTGTTTTTACAGGGCCTCTTAAACTGTGTAAGTTGTGGTTAGTCCAAACTTCCTATATCAATTGTCCTATATCAATAGGATTATGGATTTTAGAGTTATTTGGTCCCAATATACCAGCTTTATTGAGACAATGCGTAGATGCAAAATGGAAGGACTCTTCTATCTCGAGTCTTTCATAACTTAATAGGGTCAACACTCACTTTCATTATGAAGGAGTTCTAGCCCCTAACTTACAAAAGAGAAATTTTATATTGAAACAATGGGCTATTTAAGCCTCCTCCTACATCTTCTTGAAATCTAAGGCTTTACTTTCCTCACATCCAGTTGACGTATAACCTTTCTATTATTTCTCTGTAGATCCCATTCCTTTGTTAGATCTTCTTTTCAATCTTATAACATATTGTAATGCCCATGTTGGCATCCTCACACTCTCCTGCTGTCCTACTCCAGTGAGGTCGCCGGTTCCCTCACCTGTACAGGTGCACCTGCAGCAGTTGTCCTGTCCCCATCCCATGCTGCAGCTTCACAGAGTGTCTGTACACCTGAAAGGCTCCAGACCTCGGCCTGGAGGACATACCTTTGGCCACATCCCTTTCTTAAAGGGCCAGCTTCCTCCTAACTAGGAAATGTACCTCCCAGGTCAATTGGGAGGTTGTAGGCACTTAAGGCACCTCTGCCCTATCAGTGGAGCCTGGGTAACAAGTCTAATATGTTGCTAGTTATCAGATCCCCTAGCACTGTGCTGCAGCCTGATAGATTGTGCTAGTTCTGTTGGCTGATATCTGTTTGCATTACAATTGCTGCTGCCGTATCCCTATCTGTCACTGCAGCGAGACGCTACCCCGGCCACCTACCATGATACCTGCTACCAAGAAGTATCATCCCCTGCTGCCACAAGTGTTAATGCCGACTGACTTACACGATACCCATCCTTACAAGTATCTACGCTGGACGCTGCTGCTTTATCCACCCATCTATCTCAGACAGATTCTCGACATATGCTGCTGCCACAACTTATTGTCAGAGAATGTTGCTTCCGTACCCCTGGAGCCATCCAACGCAACACCAGTATTTCCGAGATGTACCAATACGTGCAGCGTAGCACCTTCACCTTTAGGGGCTCTGGAGAAGACTAGGCTCAGGTCCACAGTCAAGCCCCTCTAGGTTTTCTGAGTGTTGCGGCCCAGTGGGTTCACTAACATCTCTGCTCACCCGGCGAACGTAACAGACATGCCTACCCTCCCCTACTCCAACATAGAATAAAGTAGTTTACATCTGATTTCATGCGTTCTATTATTGTTTCTGATTGGTTCCCAGGTTTATATATGACTTACACTTATTTTTTTCTCATTTGTTGACTTTGTCTTGTGTATTTTTTATTAATAATAAAAAAAGAAATAGCAAAAAGCTGTATAAAAGAAAAATCTCCTTATGTCAATGCAGGATATTTGGAGATTTAAATAAAATACATAAAACTCTGAATCTGTTTTGTAATGGGAAAAGAAAGAATAAAATGTATTTAAATTCTAACAATAATAAAGATATTCAGTGCTGGAAATGAACTTTATTCACCTGAAATAGAACAAAACAATAAGGAACTAGTACATACAACAAAATATAAATCCTTATATTTCCTTAAAGAAAGTAAAGACATTCTCCAGAAGTAAATATTGCCCAAAACCAAGGACAAAGTGTTCTTCTCTTTTAGGCAGGTACAAATTGACAGATATTCTGATGGATTGTTAGTATTACATCTTATCATGTCATTGTTGTATTGGGGAACAATATTTAACCTGAAAATCTGGGAAGGGTGGTGTGACATGGTCTCATTGGAGTGATCTCATCCATCCCATGATACAATAGAATCTTTACCTTTCCAAAAAGTATATATATGATCCCGGTGTACAGACGAAAGGACGAGCAGAAGAGAATCCGAGAAGCTGCCCATCATCCACAATGAAGAACCTGGTCGCTTTGGTTTGTGTGATCTTTGCTCTTGTCTACTCCGGTAATATTTCTTAGTTATTTTATAGCAAAGACATGCAGTACACTAAGAAGCATGTAGCAACTGTATTGTAATATTTGTGTGCGTTGTTTGCCAGTATATGGAAATATGATATACAAATTATAACTAATATGACACCATTCTGGTAAATTCTGGTAAAAGGGGAGAACATTGGGTAATTCACTTTTAATAAATGTATATTAGAAAAGGGGAGAAACAGACAGGTACTGCAGCTCCAAACATTTACTCACAGACCGCAATTGTGCTCAGTAATGGACTTCCAGCAGTCCCAGGTGGTGCTCAGCCAGCTGAATCCAGAGAAGAAAGAAGGGCGGCACTTCACAGTAGGATTCTGTAGTTTTAATAACTTTTTTAAACAATTTACAACATGTAAGGGGAGAGGGGAGTGCAGGCAAGCCGGACAACGGCCATTTTGCACTAAGGCAAAGTGCTTCCATGGGTCTAACCAAAGGGACCCGTGGAAGCACTTTGCCTTAGTGCGAAACGTCCGTTGCTTAGCGTGCCTGCACTCCCCTCTCTCCCTTACATGTTGTAACTTGCTTACAAAAAGTTATTAAAACTGCATAATCCTACCGTGAAGTGCCGCCCTCCTTTCTTCTCTGGATTCAGTAAATGTATATCAAAGATTCACCTCTAAAACATCCAGAGGATTGCATAGAAAATTAATTTATTAAATTAATTCAATACAAAAAGGGAAATGCATATATTGTATAGAGTCATTACAAACAGAGTGATCTATTCCTATATATTATATATTATATAGAGTCATTACATACAGAGTGAAATATTCCTATATATTATATATTATATAGGGTTATTACACACAGAGTGATCTATTCCTATATATTATATAATATATAGAGTCATTGCATACAGAGTGAAATATTCCTATATATTATATAGAGTCATTACACACAGAGTGATCTAGTTCATGTGATTATTTCTGTTATTGTTGATGATTATTGCTTACAGCCAATGAAAACTCAAAAATCATTTTCTCAGAAAATTAGAATATTATATAAGACCAACTAAAAAAAATATTTTAAACTCAGAAATGTTGGCGCCTGCTGCTACTGAAAAGTCTGTACAGTAAATGCCTCAATATTTGGTCGGGACTCTTTTTGCATGAATTACTGCATCAATGGGGCAATGTAGCATGGAGGCGATCAGCCTGTGGCACTGCTGAGGCGTTATGGAAGCCCTGGTTGCTTTAATAGCAGGCTTCAGCTCATCTGTATCGTTTGGTCTGCTGTCTCTCATAGATTCTTTATGGAGTTTAGGTCAGGCCAGTTTGCTGGCCAATTAAGCACAGTGACACTGTGGTTATTAAATCAGGTATTGGTACTTTTGGCAGTGTGGACAGGTATCAAATTTCCATCTCCAAAAACCTTGTATGCAGAGGGAAGCATGAAGTGCTAAAAAATTTCCTGATAGACGGCTGTGTTGACTTTGGTCTTGATAAAACCCAGTGTTTCTACACCAGCAGATGACATGGCTCTCCAAACCATCACTGATTGTGGAAACTTCACACTAGACCTCAGCAGCTTGGATTGTGGCCTCCACTCTTCCTCCAGATTTTGAGACTGCGATTTCCAAATGAAATGAAAAATTTACTTTCATCTGAAAACAACTCCTTGGACACTGAGAACAGTCCAGTTCTTTTTCTCCTTGGCCCAGGTAAGACGCTTCTGACATTGTCTATTTGTCATCAGTGGCTTGACACAAGGAATGCGACAGTTGTAGCCCATGTCCTGGATATGTCTGTGTGTGACACTTGAAGCACTGACTCCAGCAGCGTCCACTCCTTATGAATCTGCCCCAAATGTTTGAATGGCCTTTTCAAAACAATCGTATCAAGGCTGCGGTTATCCCGGTTGCTTGTGCTCCTTTTTCTACCACCCCACATTTTCCTTCTACTCAACTTTCAGTTAATATGCTTGAACACAGCACTCTGTGAACAGCCAGCTTCTTTAGCAATGACCTTTTGTGGCTTACCCTCCTTGTGAAGTCTGTCAATGACTGCCTTCTGGACATCTATCAATTTAGCTGTCTTCCCCATGATTGTGTAACCTACTGAACCAGACTAAGGGTCCATTTGCAATGCAGAGGAAGCCTTTGCAGGTGTTTTGTGGTAATCATTTCAATTTTCTGAGATAATGACTTTGGGTTTTCTTTGACTGTAAAGCCTGCTTTACACGGTACGATCTATCGTGCAATTTCACGATCGATCGTTCCCGCCCCTGTCGTTTGTGCATCACGGGCAATTAGTTGCCAGTGGCGCACAAAGTCGTTAATCCCCGTCACACCTGCTGTGCGATGTCGCTGTGGGCGGCGAACATCCTCTTCCTGAAGGGGGAGGGACGTTCGGTGTCACAGCGACGTCACACAGCGGCCGGCCAATAGAAGTGGAGGGGCGGAGATGAGCGGGACATAAACATCCTGCCCACTTCCTTCCTCCCGCATAGCCGGCGGGTGCCGCGGAATGGAGGTAAGCTGTGTTCATCGTTCCCGGGGTGTCACACGGAGCGATGTGTGCTACCCCGGGAACTATGAGCAACCGGCGCCATTTTAATTAAACGAGATTATGAAACCGAGCGACGAGTACACGAGTCACGATTTGTGAGCGATACTGCACCGCTCTGAGGTGTCACACAGCCCAACGTCGCAAGCGATGCCGGATGTGCATCACAAAAACCGTTACCCCGATGATCTATCGCACTCATCTCATGTAAAGCACCCTTAAGTCATAATCATCAACATAAACAGAAATAAACACTTGAAATAGATCACTATGATTGTAATGACCGTCTATAATATATGTTTCCCTTTTTGTATTGAATTACTGAAATAAATTAACATTTTGAGGATATTCTATTTTATTGAGATGCATTTGTAGGATACTAAATACATGAAGCAGGAATAATAGAAGGTAAAGGAGCAGTTTGTGCAGCCAAATGCCAAAAACCACATGACTATCTGTCACCTGTAACAAACCCATGACGGTTAAGTTCTCAAAGCGGAATTGTCTTGTCCAGTTTCAGACAGCCCATAGTCTTTAAATTTCCTGGCTACTCATGCTTTACCCAGCACTGGCATTCTAAAATTTCAATGCAAAGAAAGCAGCATGAAGGACATTGTGCATCTGCAGTGACAGAGATCTGGCTGTAAAGGCCCCGTTACACGCAACAACATTGCTAACAAGATATCGTTGGGGTCACGGAATTCGTGACGCACATCCTGCCTTGTTAGCAACGTCGTTGCATGTGACACTTACGAGCGACCGCTAACGATCCGAAATACTCACAAAATCGTTGATTGTTGACACGTCGTTCATTTTTAAAATATATTTGCTCGTTCTGGTTGTTCGCCGGCCACAGCGACGTTGTTAGAAAGGTAAGTATGTGTGACGCGTATTGGCGATAATGTTTGCCACGGGCAGTGATTTGCCCGTGACGCACGAATGACGGGGGCGGGTGCTATTGCTAGTGACATCACTAGAGATATCTTTCTGTGTAAAGCAGCTTTTAGGGGTGCTTCACACATAGCAACAGCGACAACGACGTCGCTGTTACGTCACCATTTTCTGTGACGTAACAGCGACCTGGTAAGTCGCTGTTATGATCGCTGCTTAGCTGTCAAACACAGCGACGCAGCAGCGATCATAACATCGCTACATGTGCAGAGAGCAGGGAGCCGCGCACACTGCTTAGCATTGGCTCCTTGCTCTCCTAGCTACAGTACACATCGGGTTAATTAACCCAATGTGTACTGCAGCTACATGTGCAGAGAGCAGGGAGCCGCGCACACTGCTTAGCGCTGGCTCCTTGCTCTCCTAGCTACAGTACACATCGGGTTAATTAACCCGATGTGTACAGCAGCTACATGTGCAGAGAGCCGGAGCCGGCAGCACAGGCAGCGTGAGAGCTGCGGAGGCTGGTAACTAAGGTAAATATCGGGTAACCACCTTGGTTACCCGATGTTTACCCTGGTTACAGCTTACCGCAGCTGCCAGATGCCGGCTCCTGCTCCCTGCTCGCTTCATTTCGTCACTCTCTCGCTGTCACATACAGCGATCTGTGTGTCACAGCGGGAGAGCGCCTTTGAAGAAAACAAACCAGGGCTGTGTGTAACGAGCAGCGATCTCGCAGCAGGGGCCAGATCGCTGCTCAGTGTCACACACAGCGAGATCGCTAATGAGGTCACTGTTGCATCACCAAAACCGTGCCGTAGCAGCGATTTCGGTAGCGATCTCGCTATGTGTGAAGCACCCATTAGACACCAAAGAAATTCCCATAGATAAGGATACAGATTATTACCATGGTATCTTTCCTTATTACCATACACGCAAAGCTGAACAATTACAGATTATGGTACTTTTCACAATGCATCCTCCTACAGAGCTTGTGATTGTGTAGGAAGAAAGCAAGAGCTTTGGAGTTGTAGGGAAATTAGACATTTCTGCTATCCAGCATGGAGGCTCAGTTTTCCCTGTAACTGAGTATTTTATAGTAACCCCAGTTAAAGGGAAGTCCAGCAATAAAAACAATGTTCTACTAAGTTTAACCCCTTAAGGACGCAGACAATTTTGAGCGTAATGACTGGGCCATTTTTGTAATTCTGACCAGTGTCACTTTATGAGGCTATTACTTTAGAACGCTTCAGCGGATGCCGGTGATTCTGAGATTGTTTTTTCGGGAGATATTGTACTTCAGGATAGGGGTAAATTAAGAACAATAATTTTTGCTTTTATTTGTGAAAAAATCAAAAATTTGATAAAAATTTTGAAATTTTCACAATTTTCAAAATTTTAATTTGTATGCCCTTAAACCAGAGTTATGTCGCATAAAATAGTTAAGTTACATTTCCCACATGTATACTTTATATCAGTGCAATTTTTGAAACAGCAGTTTCTCATTTTTTTTACAAAAATTACAAAACCATTTTTTTACGGACCTGTTCATATTTGAAGTGACTTTGAGAGGCCCAGGTGACAGAAAATACCCAAACAATCAGGACAGAAAATACCCAAAATTTACACCATTCTAAAAACTGCACCCTTCAAGGTACTCAAAACTACATCCAAGAAGTTTATTCACCCTTCAGGTGCTTCACAGGAACTAAAGCAATGTGGAAAAAAAAATATACATTTTACCTAAAACTGTTGCTCTAAACCCAATTTATTCATTTTACAAGAAATAACTCATCAAAAGTGGACCCCAAAATTTATTTCCCAGTTTCTCCTGAGTGCGCTGACACCCCACATATAGTCAGAAACCTCTGATTAGACAATGGGAGGTCCCGGAACAGAAGGAGCAATATTCGAATTTTGAAACACAAATTTGGCTGAAATAGATTGCGGGCATATGTTGTATTTACAGGGCCCCTAAGGTACCTAAACAGCAGAAATGTCCCACAAGTGACCCCATTCTGGAAACTAGAAAACTCAATGAATTTACCTAGATGTTTGTTTCTACCTAAAATTTTTATTACAACCAGATAGATTTTTTACAATGATATCAGGAAAAAATGCACCATAAAATTTATTGTGCAATTTCTCCTGGGTATGCTGATACCTCACATGTGGTGGAAATCAACTGCTTTGGCACACGGCAAGGCTTGGAATGGAAGGAGCGCCATTTGACTGTGAAATTAGCTGGAATCATTAGCGGGACCAATGCAATAGAACTCCACCACAAGTGACCCCATTCTGGAAACTAGATCTCTCAAGAATTTTATCTAGCGGTATAATGAGCATTTTTAACCCACAGGTACTTCACAGAATTTGATAATATTAGGTTGTCATATTGAAAATGTTCATTTTTTTCACAAAAATGTTACTTTAGCACCACATTTCTCACTTTTTCAAGAGGCAACACAAAAAATTTTACCCAACAGTTTGTTATCCAATTTCTTATGAGTTCAGGGATACCCTACTTGTGGTCAAAAACCTCTGTTTGGAAAAACGGGAGGGCTTGGAATGGAAGGAGCAGCATTTACCATTTGAATTTTGGAAAAAGTTTAAATAAATTGCGGGCAACATTTCGCATTTGCAGTGCTCCTAAGGTACCTGTACATCAGAAAACCTCCACAAGTGACCCCATTTTGGAAACTAGACCCCTCAAGGTTTTTATTTAGTTGTAAAGTAAACATTTTAAATCCAAAGGTAGTTTGCAATAATGTTGCTGTAGCAGCAAATTTCTCACTTTTAGGCTATGTGCCCAAGATCTGGTGATACCGCGCCAGTGCCATCCCTACAGTAGAGATATAATTATTGTCCTTAGGAGAACACAGCTGCCCATGCCCATGATCAGGGTTCAGGCCACTGCAGACTTTAGCTCTATTCTCTTCGTGGAGAACACTCTCGTCTTCTCAGCAAACAATTGACATGCTGCGGCGCAGAAAGCCACACTGTAGGTCAGTTTATGATGCAGAGAAAAGTAGCATGGTGGGCTGGAGATTTCTAAAAATCCTTCCCCTGCACTTGTACTGCACAATGCAGCATTTTGGATGCAGTAAAACCACTGTATCCAAAGCGCTGCAAACCCTGATCATGGGCACTAGCTTAAAAAGCTAGGATGGATAGATAGGAAGTCAGACAGAGGTAAAACAAATACAGTATATAATGTCCCACCCCCTACATTATCTAAGCTGGCACCCTTTAGTGATTTTCATGTGGCACTAAAGGCCTTGTATTTAGCAAAAAAAATTAAAAAAAACAACGTGGGGTCCCACCCATTTTTCCCAGCCAGCTAAGGTAAAGCAGACAGCTGCAGCCTGCAAACCACAGCTCACAGCTTTACCTTGGCTGGTGATACAATTTGGAGGTCACCTCATGCTGTTTTTTTAAATTATTGATAAATAAAAAATTTAAAAAATAATTTGAGTTCCCTCAAAATTGGATAAACAGCTAAGGTAAAGTGGTCATCTGGGATCTAGTGTTCTCAGGATTTGAAGGCCATGGTTATTTGGCCCTTCTCAGCCTACAAATAGCAGGCCGCAGCCACGCTAGAAGTGGCGCATCCATTAGATGCGCTAATCCAGGCTCTTTGCCCCAGTGCATCCTGTTACCCTGATGCGGTTACAAACAGGTTAATATATTAGGGTGACACCAGCTGTGTAATGTCTCATGTCATCAAGCCCAGAGGTTAGTGATGTCACGGCATCTATCAGATACCCCACATTATAAACCTAGTCAGTAATAAAAAAAATAGACAACAACAAAAACATATTTGAAAAAAGTGCTCACTAACACATTCCCTTTTTCACCAATTTATTGAAAAGATAAAAAAAAAATCTGGTCCACCATAATCCTTTATGGAGGTCCCACAATGACTCTGGACCATCCAGAATATGGGACCACACTCAGGGAATGCTTCCTCCATTTTCTGGAGGTGCAGGCACTCCTTGTGAGGAGCGTAGTTGTGGTGATCTATGTGAGACTACTGCAACCACAGTGCCCTGGTCCAACTGAGGGCAGAGTGACCTGCAGTAACCTCATTCCAGAATATGGGGGGCATGCTCAGAGAACGTATCCTCCATTTTCTGGAAGAGCAGGCCCTCCAAGTGAGCAGTGTGGGAGCAGTAACCTGAGAATAATGCAATCACACTCACACAGTCCCAGCATGGTAGTGTGACTGCAGTAAGCTCAGTATCACTGCATCCAGAGGCGGCTGAGAGCTGCTCTGTGAATGCAGCCGACATTTCTTCTAATGACAAAGAGAAGGAGGGGTGATGGGGATCAACGCTACAAGAGGCACTGACGGGACCGAGGAGAAGGACGATGACCTGGATGGACCTGGGGATGACCTGGTTGGACCTCGGGGCCATGTTAGGTGATCATGAGGGGGAGGGAGAGGTGGACCGGGGGTGGTGGGCACTTTGCAACACCAGGGGATTGAGGGAGTACATTTATCTCCCATCTGACATGTTTGATCATACCAGGGGGGAGATAAATCATTTTTTTCTGGTGCTACCATTTTATGCAACATGATCACAATTATCCAGTGTGTACTGGTGATCAAGTGACCGGGGACCGGAAAAAAACGTCCCGAATTGTGATCTTCAAGGTTTCAGCTATCCCCGGTAGATGAAACCCTTGAGATTTTCTGACACTGAGGGGAACCATTCACTTTTTTCTTGCTGCCATTTATTAATGGCAGATCAGAATAAGGAATCCTTTTCTGCCATCATTTATTTCCGTAAGGCAGTCGTAATGGGGTTAAATACTCCCAGAAGTATTTTAAGATGATATATCAGATACAGGGCATAAAATAAGAGAATATTGAAAGAAAAAAGTAAACAACAAAACTAAAAGAAAAGAAACATCACCAGTCTGAATAGCAAGAAAGCAAGACCTGTCGAGTTCTATGATAATCAGTTCTATGATAACACTGCTATGCAGTGTGGAAGTTGAATTCTCCCTGTAACTGAGTATTGTATAGCAACCCCAGTTACAGGAAAGTCCAGCAATAAAAACAATGTTCTACTGAGTTGAAATACTCTCATAAGTACAGTATTTTAAAACAATATGCAGTGTGGAAGCTGAATCCTCCCTGTAACTGAGTATTGTATAGTAACCCCAGTTACAGGAAAGTCCAGCAATAAAAACAATGTTCTACTGAGTTGAAATACTGTCATAAGTACAGTATTTTAAAACAATATGCAGTGTGGAAGCTGAATCCTCTCTGTAACTGAGTATTGTATAGTAACCCCAGTTACAGGGAAGTCCAGCAATAAAAATAATGTTCTACTAAGTTTAAATACTCTCATATGTACAGTATTTTAAAACGATATGCAGTGTGGAAGCTGAATACTCCCTGTAACTGAGTATTGTACATTAACCCCAGTTACAGGGAAGTCCAGCAATAAAAACAATGTTCTACTGAGTTTAAATACTCTCATAAGTAAAGTATTTTAAAACAATATGCAGTGTGGAAGCTGAATCCTCCCTGTAACTGAGTATTGTATAGTAACCCCAGTTACAGGGAAGTCCAGCAATAAAAACAATGTTCTACTAAGTTTAAATACTCTCATAAGTACAGTATTTTAAAACGATATGTCAGATGCAATGTATAAAATAAAAAATGATTGAAAGAAAAAAGTAAACAACAAAACTGAAAGAAAAGAAAAATCATCAGTCTGAATAGCTGTGTCTTTTACCAATCACATTGAAACAAAAATGTAAGCAATATATACAAATATTTTTTTTTACAGAAGGGAGATACAATCTAAGATGTTTTTATTGGTACTTCATAATCGTAAAAATAAAAAATGGGAAAAATTGACTTATATTTTCAATTTTTCTTTTGATTTTCCTTTTGATATCAGAAAAATGAAAAATGTAATTATAACAATGAATTGCAAAAAGAAATATCTAAAAGTTATTTTAATATCGAAAGGAAAAGTAAGTTTAGAGCCATTTCAAATGGATGTAGAATAAAACTCATAAATGAGGGAAAACAGCTCCTGATCTAATAAAGGCATAATCTTATTAGAGGACCTTTATGAGTCAAGACTTGAAGTCACTGAATGTTTAAGGTGACAATGACTAATGTCTGTTTTTTGTTGGGTATGATAATTAAAAAATGACTTTAATTTCACCTTAATTTCACCTTTTTTACTTTTTTTACTGTCTCCATAAACTGACAATGGATTGTCTCCTTTAATTTACAGTCTTTTCCTACCAATGTTACTCTTCTTTTTGCCGTAACTCTACAACATGTGATGAGAATGTGACTGAATGCCTTGGAGATCGATGTATGACCGCTTGCCAGTACGCTGACCTTAGTGAGTACAAATTATTTCTTCCTTTTACCAAAAATACACTATCCCCATAATATTTTTTGTTTTGTCATCTCTATTTGCTTATTTTGTAGATGGAAGCCATTATAGGTCAATAATGAAAGGTTGTGCCAATGAAACCGTGTGTGGAGCCAATGGCTTAGGAGCATCAGAAGGAAAGTTCAAATTCCAATTTCATGCAAATTGCTGCTCTGGGAATTCATGCAACACTGATGTATATTATCGTAAGTGTCACAATGTTAATACTTATAGTGGAAAACTTGACCAAAGTCCTTAGGAACTTAAAAAAAAAGTTCTTTAAGTCAGAGCACTGGAGGTCAAGACATGAGAATGACAATATCATGTTTGTTTGACCAACTATTTACAAATTTAATAAAGCAATTATTGTTTATGTTCTTCCAGTTCCTGCAGATGATCCAAAACCAAATGGTGTAAAATGTCCATCCGCCTACTGTACCGGTACTCTGGAGGAATGTGAGAGTGACGAGGAGATGGACTGCACTGGATCCATGGATCGCTGTTTTGAGTATCGACAGCGCATAATAAATGAAGGAAAGCAAATAATATATTTATTAAAGGGGATGATGTGATGTGCTCTGGTCGGTACTACATCAGGCATTGCGGTGGTCGACACTGCTCTGTACTGGAATGAGTACCGCAGGTGCTGGTGATAAATGTGTGATCCCATTCTGTTACCTGCCCTGGCACATGCCCCAGACACCACAGTCTACAGAGCAATAGATATCGCCAGGCTACCTCCGTTCCTTCTACCTGGCCTCCACATTCTTCATCATTCGAGGCAGCTGGCATCGTCAATCAACTTCCGTACCATGTGCACTATCCAAATGTTCCCCTCAGCCCATAACAGAGAGGAATGGGGACTCCTGCAGAACTAACCGCACAGTAAAGGGGGCTTTACACGTAACAACATCGCTAATGAGATGTCATTGGGGTCACGGAATTCATGACGCAAATCCGGCCTCTTTAGCAACGTCGTTGCGTGTGAAACGCACAAACGACTGCTAACGATCAAAATTACTAACCATATCGTTGATCGTTGACACGTCGTTCTAATCTCAAATATCGTTGCTGTTGCAGGACACAGGTTGTTCGTTGTTCCTGCGGCAGCACACATCGCTACGTATGACACCCCAGGAACAAGGAACAACATCGGATCTGCGTCCGCCAGCAATGAGGAAAAAAGGAGGTGGGCGGGATGTTCAGGCCGCTCATCTCCACCCCTCTGCTTCTATTGGGCGGCCGCTTAGTGACGTCGCTGTGACGCTGAACAAACCTCCGCCATTAGAAAGGAGGCGGTTCGCCGGCCACAGCGATGTCGCTAGGCAGGTAAGTATGTGTGGCGGGGCCTAACGATGTTGTGCGCCCCAGGCAGTGATTTTCCCATGACTCACAACTGACGGGGGCGGGTGCTTTCACCAGCGACATCGCTAGTGATGTCGCTGTGTGTAAAGTGGCCTTTACTCTGGATAGGGGAGAACATTTGGAAGGTGCACACGAAATGGAAGTTGTTGGCCAATGCCAGTTGCAAGCGTATGGTGGAGACTGTGGAGGCTGGAAAGGCAGAAAAGAGGTTGCCAGATGATGTCTGCTGCCTGCAGATAATGGGGACTGTGATGGCCGTTGGCTGTGTCAGGGCAGGGAAGAGAACAAGGACTCAAGCAAAAATGAGTCCTCCATTACTGCTGTTGTGCTCATTACTTAATTTGAGCTTTTTGCAGATCAATCTATTTGATTCAAATACCGAGCACCAAAGCACAAAAGAAAGCATAGACAGCAATAAACAAATCTGTTTGCTCTGAAATGGTTGATGTTCTTACTTTAAAACTCCTTGTCAAAATAGCTGCATAATCCTCTTCTAAAACTGACAAGTCTGATTTTTATTTGAAGTTCAACCAACTTAATAAAATACTAGTTTTTAAATCAGCATTGTACAGTTATACCAAGATGGCGTTTACGAGATCTGTTAGATAATGTATGAAGTTCAGTGCAGTGCTTAGCAGTGAACGCAGTTACTCCCTTTCTTCCTTCCCTTGCATATTTACCAAAGGAGCATTGCAGCTATAAGTCTCCTCAATCGCAGCCAAAGGCGTTTGTCAGGACAAAGCTCGTTAAAGGGTCACTTTTCACTTTTAGGATTGCTACTTCCAAAAGGTGGCACTAGAGTTTTTCTCCTTCCTCCCTGAAGAGACAACTTGCATATTTCCCAGAGGAACATTGCAGCTATAAGTAGACTTAGGGGCATTTTGCACGCTGCGACATTGCAGGCCGATGCTGCGATGCCGAGCGCGATAGTCCCCGCCCCCGTTGCAGCGGCGATATCCTTGTGATAACTGCCGTAGCGAACATTATCGCTATGGCAGCTTCACATGGACTCACCTGTCCTGCGACCGTCGCTCTGGCCGGCGACCCGCCTCCTTATTAAGGGGGCAGGTCGTATGGCATCACTGCGACGTCACACGGCAGGCGGTCAATAGGAGCGGAGGGGCGGAGATGAGTGGGATGTAAACATCCCGCCCACCTCCTTCCTTCCGCATATCCTACGGAAGCCGCAGTGACGCCGGTAGGAGATGTTCCTCGCTCCTGCGGCTTCGCACACAGCGATGTGTGCTGCCGCAGGAACGAGGAACAACATCGGACTGTCGCGTCAGCGTAATCATGGATTACACCGACCTGCACCGATGATACGATTACGACGCTTTTGCGCTTGTTAATCGTATCATCGAGCCTTTACACACTACGATGTCGCATGCGATGCCGGAAGTACGTCATTTTCAATTTGACCCCACCGACATCGCACCTGCGATGCCGTAGTGTTCAAAGCCCGCCTTAGACTCCACTATAGTTTCTCACACAGCCAGATCAGATCTCATACTTTTCACTAATGAGGGGCAATCATCCCGAAACACTGTGTTTGCAAATTGAGGTTCTGATCTGACATACATCCTTGGTCATAGGACTAGGCTCATTAAAAAATGATCTCACAAACGACTTAACAACGATCCGGAACTTGTGACGTGGTAACGATCTCGTTATGTGTGACTGGACTTTAAGTCATATGGCAAGGCTCATTAACCCCTTCACGACCATGGACGGATATATCCGTCATGGAGCGTGTCCCGTTAAGCCCCGCCCCCTGCCGCGGGCAGGCGGCGGCGGTTGGCATACATATCAGCTGTTTTCAACAGCTGACATGTGTGCCTGCAAGCCGCGGGTGGAATCGCTTCCACCCGCGGCCATTAACCCCTTAAATCTTTCTGCCAAAGTCTGGCAGCAAGATCTAAATGCGCGCGGCCATGTTTTTTACTTACCATCGTCCCCACCGGAAGACACGTGCGTGATCACGTGACTATCGGTGGTTGCCATTGTAGCACAGGGTCATGTGATGACGCCTGCAGCTATGAAGTTTCACTTTCGTTTTCCCTCGGCCGCGAGCAGAGAGAAAAAGAAAGTGACTGAATCTGCTGTATAGCTGTGATCAGCAGATAGATAAGAGCGAACGGATTGCTGATCATTATAGCCCCCTAGGGGAACTAGTAAAATAAAAAAAAAGTAAAAAAGAAAGTTTTAAAAAATAAAAAAAAAAAACAAAACCTAAAAGTTCAAATCACCCCCTTTCCCCCCATTGAAAATTAAAGGGTTAAAAATAAAGAAATATACACATATTTGGTATCACCGCGTTCAGAAATGCCCGATCTATCAAAGTATAAAATCAATTAATCTGATTGGTAAACGGCGTAGTGGCAAAAAAATTCCAAACGCCAAAATTACGTTTTTTGGTCGCCGCAAGTTTTACGCAAAATGCAATAACAGGCGATCAAAACGTAGCATCTGCGCAAAAATGATACCATTGGAAATGACAGCTCGAGACACAAAAAATAAGCCATCACTGAGCCATAGATCCCAAAAAAAAGAACACTACGTGCTTCGGAAAATGGCGCAAAACGTGTGCCACTTTTATTGGACAAACTTGTGAAAAATTTTTTAACCCCTTAGATACAAGTAAACCTATACGTGTTTGATGTCCACAAACTCGCACTGACCTCAGGCATCATATCCACACACTTTGGTTTTCCACCTTGATAAAGCTATCCTCGCGAAACGCGCGTCGGATGGAGACCCCTGGACACTCTTAGGGATGCCTTCCTACACTTCATAGGGACTGTCTGTTTTTACGGCTGGCTTTCCTGCGTTGGTTTACTCTGCACCTCAGCACTTTAGGTAAGAGAATTTTCTCAAGTCGCACACTCGTGCTATATGATTACTTCATGCTGATCCTCTTTTCTGCTGTGCACCAGTGTTTAGTAACAGTAAGCCAGCGGGACCACCATGATTCCCCACCCATACATGGTGGGTAACCACGGTTTGATCTGACCATATCTTACCTCCCATTCTGCAGCCCCTTTTTTTTCCTGTGTATTTTTCCAACTATTTTGACCTCTTTAGGCTGTTTGCCGCCATCTATATAGATATTTACTAGTTGATTTTTTGATTCATTTGACTGGCTATTTAAACTGGTCTAATCCTATATGTCGGCATCCTTAGGATATATTGGTAGTGCACCATTTTAATGAAATATCTGTCTTGTTGTGTATTCAATAAAAAATATGTATATTTTTGCACTTTACTCTTGTTCTCCCGTTGTTCATTCCTATAATGAGTAGTGCTGGCACCTTCCCTGCCTAAATTAGGTAGGCCTGGTGCTTATTATCATATGGCTCTTGATGTGAGTTATGTTTTGTTATCATATCCACACATCAGTTTTACCATATAGTGAACACCGTGAATAGAACATCCCAAAAACTATTGCGCATCACAGTTTTTTTTCAATTTTTCCGCATTTGGTATTTTTTTGCTGTTTTCAAGTACACCATATGGTAAAACTTATGGTTTCATTTAAAAGTACAACTTGTCTAGCAAAAAACAAGCCCTCATATGGCAAGATTGATGGAAAAATAAAAAAGATACGGCTCTCGGAAGAAGGAGAGCAAAAAACAAAAACGCAAAAACGGAAAGTGCCCCGGGGCTGAAGGGGTTAAAGGGCCACTTTTGACTTTTAGGATTGCCACTTCCAATAGGTGGCACTAGAGTTTGTCTCCTTCCTCCCTGAAGAGACAACTTGCATATTTCCCAGAGGAACATTGCAGCTATAAGTCTCCTCACTGGCAGCTGGAGTGGTTTTTAAGTCTACACAAGGAGAAACGGTTTCCCCTTAGACCCCATTATAGCTTCTCACATGGCCAGATCAGATCTCATACGTTTCACTAATGAGGGGCAATCATCCCGAAACACCGTGTCTTCAAACTGAGGTTCTGATCTGAAATAAATCTTAAGTCATATCACAAGGCTCATTAAAGGGCCACTTTTGACTTTTAGGATTGCTACTTCCTATAGCTGGCACTAGAGTTCGTCTCCTTCCTCCCTGAAGAAACAATTTGCCTCACTTCCTACAATAAAGTACATTCTGAATCCAGCTTTCTCAAGGGACCGATACATATGACGTGCTCTTTCCTTACACATAAATTCTGCATTAACAGCCAGTTGATTGGTGCATGTAAACCCCAATCCCTCCCCACCACTTATTATCTACATTCATAGTAATATGCATTAGGTTGGACAAACCTCCCTCTGACATTATCAATTTTCAATGTATGAAATAGGCACAAAAATTCCAGTTCTACAGTTATTTTTGACGTTTTTTTATCACATACATTTTATCAAAAAAGAATTACCAAGAAACACAGTTTTTCAATTCAATATGATTAAGATCACTGATTACCGTGCAGTACTATATTCAGGTGCTCGGTACTGGATAAGAGCAGTTGGATGTTCGAAAAGGGTCAACTCAAGCACCTAAGTATAGTGGAAGTCAATGAGGAGCTCCAGCAATTTTTCTGAAATTCCCCCATTGACTTCCATTGAGTTCCATGAGTTCTCGAATAGCGCCCTTCCGAACATTGAACTGCTCTTATTGAGTACTCAGCACTAGAGATGAGCGAACCGGTCGCGGTTCGGCTCGAGGTCGGTTCGCCGAACGGGCGTCCCGTTCGAGTTCGGTTCGTCGAACGTTCGACGAACCGAACTAGAACCAATAGGCTATAATGGGAGGCAATCACAAACACATAAAAATGCATGATAAATGTACACAAACAGTTAATAAACATTGCCATAACACTTACCGGTCCTCGCGATCCCTTCTGCACTCTGTCTCCTGCCGCTATTCCATCCGATGATCGCTGAATCCTCCCAGTGACCTGCACTGCCAGCAGAGAAGCAGGACCTATCGTGACGTCAAAATAGCCATGTGACCAGTCACGTGGCTATTATCTCATTGGCTACAGACTGGTCACATGACTATGACACGTCATGTAGGACCTGCGAGTGCATCTCTCCGGTACACGGTGCACATATGTGTATCGCCGTGTACCGGCGACATGCTCTAGCACACGGTCGACTCCCCGTTCCGTTAGGGACCGGCTGACACAGCCGGTCATTAACGGAGATCACCGTTGCCATAGCAACGCAGTTAGCGGTGACGTCACCGCTAACCGCGGCTCCGAGAGCACCGTTGCTATGGTAACGCGTCTGTCAGCGTTACCGCTAGCAGCCAGCACTGATCACTCACAGAGTGAAGGCTGCACGATTGTAGTGAGCATTGTAGTGAGGATGGAGGTTCCCCAGCCCCAAGTGATGCCCCTCACTACAATCGTCACTACTACTACACTAGAAAGAAAGCAGACAGAAGAGCAGGGTCGTGGAGGGCTGACAGGGGGTAATAAAGATGGAGTCTCTAATGTGTCTGTGTATTTATTTCTATTAAAGTATTTTTTCTCTGTGTGGTGTCTTTTTTTTTAACCCTTTATTGGAGATTCTTAATGGCCGGGTCAAACGTGCCTGACATTAAGAATCTCTGGCTTAATACTGGCTGGTAAAACAAAGCCAGTATTAACTCATGATTACCCAACAAGCCACCCGGCTCCAGGGCTGTTGGAAGAGTTGGATACAGCGCCAGATGATGGCGCTTCTATGAGAGCGCCATTTTCTGGGACGGCTGCGGACTGAAATCCGCAGCAGAGGCGCCCACAAACCTCGGGCTAACCTGTGCTGCGGATTCCAATCCCCAGCTGCCTAGTTGTACCCGGCTGGACACAAAAATAGGGCGAAGCCCACGTCATTTGTTTTTTAATTATTTCATGAAATAAGTGAAATAATTAAAAAAAAACGGGCTTCCCTATATTTTTGGTTCCCAGCCGGGTACAAATAGGCAACTGGGGGTTGGAGGCAGCCCGTGGCTGCCAGCTGTACCTGGCTAGCATACAAAAATATGGCGAAGCCCACGTCATTTTTTTGGTGGGCAAAAAACTTCTGCATACAGTCCTGGATGGAGTATGCTGAGCCTTGTAGTTCTGCAGCTGCTGTCTGCTCTTCTCCATACAGACAGACAGCAGCTGCAGAACTACAAGGCTCAGCATACTCCATCCAGGACTGTATGCAGAAGTTTTTTGCCCCCTGAAAAAATTATGTGGGCTTCGCCATATTTTTGTATGCTAGCCAGGTACAGCAGGCAGGTACGGCTGCCCCCAACCCCCAGTTGCCTATTTGTACCCGGCTGGGAACCAAAAATAAAGGGAAGCCCTTTTTATATTATTTCATGAATTTCATGAAATAATTAGAAAACAAATGACGTAGGCTTTGCCCCATTTTTGTGTCCAGCCAGGTGCAACTAGGCAGCTGGGGATTGGAATCCGCACCACCGGTTGGCCTGAGCTTTCTGGGCCCCACTGCTGCGAATTGCAGTCTGCAGCCGGCTCAGAAAATGGCACTTTCATAGAAGCGCCATCTTCTGGCGCTGTATCCAACTCTTCCAGCACCTGCCTGCTATACCTGGCTAGCATACAAAAATATGGCGAAGCTCACGTCCTTTTTTTGTAGTTTTTTGGCAAAAAAAATAAAAAATGCTTCCCTGGATTTTCCATTGCCAGTGAAGGTAACACCAAGCAGTGGGGGTTAGCAGCCAGTAGCTGCTTGGATTACCCTTAGCTAGCAATACAAAAAATGCAGCGGGAGCCCATATATATTTTTTTTAATTATTTATTTAAATAACTAAAAATAAAATGGGCTTCCCTGTATTTTGATTGCTGGACATCACAGTGCTGTAAAAATAAATCTTTAAAAAAATGACGTAGCGCTCCGCGGTATTTTTGATTCTCAGCGCAGATAAAGCAGACAGCTATGGGTTGCCACCCCCATCTGCCTGCCGTTACCTTGGTTGGCAATCAAAATACAGGGAAGCCCATTAATTTTTTCTATTTAAAAAATAGTTAAAAAAAAAAAATTACGTTGGGTCCCCCCATTTTTGATAGCCAGCTAGGGTAAAGCAGACGGCTGTAGCCTGAAAACCACAGCTGGCAGCTTTACCGTGGTTGGGGATCCAATGTGGAGGTCCCCTCAGGCTCTTTTTTATAATTATTTTATAAATATTAATAATTACACAATAAAAGTAGGGTCCCCCCCAAATTGGATCACCAGCCAAGGTAAAGCGGACAGCTGTGGTCTGGTATTCTCAGGGTGGGAAGGTCCATAGTTATTGGGCCTTCACAGCCTAAAAATAGCAGGCCGCAGGCACCCCAGACGTGGCGCATCCACTAGATGCGCCAATCCTGGCGCTTCACCCCAGCTCATCCCGTGCCCTGGTGCAGTGGCAAACGGGGTAATAAATTGGGTTGATACTAGCTGTAAAGTCACCTGAGATCAAGCCCAGCAGTTTGTGATGTCATGGCGTCTATTAGATACCCAACATCATAAACTGTCAGTACTAACAAAAACAAAAAATCGACAAAAGAAATTTATTTGAAAAAACAGTCCCCAAAACATTTCCTCTTTCACCAATTTATTGTAAGAAAAAAAATAAAGGGGTCCCACGACGACTCTGGACCGTCTAGAATATGGGGGGGAGACACTCAGGGAACGTATCCCCCATTTTCTAGGAGTGTGGACCCTTCATGTGAGGAGTGTGGGTGCAATGAATCTGCACTCACTCTCCCCGGGTCCACAGCAGCAGAGTCCATGTCGTAATGGTTGCTACCAAAGCTGCAATGCCCTGCTCATGAGGTAAGGGCATGCCTAATCAGGAGAACTACTGTAGAGGAAGCTCTGCTCACTGGTATATAGGTGCTCAGAGGTAATAATAGATAAAATTAGTGAGTAACCTCGGCACTCTATATCTCCCAGACTAAGTCAGTAAGTCACAATGGATAGTAATGCAAAATCACTCTTTATTGGTCCGTATTAAGAAATTTTTTTTTTCATAAGCATATATGTTTTTGTCCAAAACAAGTTACAAATGACGTTTCGGCCTGAGCCTTCGTCAGATTGGACTTATCTGCATGTAATCATGAAAAATGACAATAATCAGTATCACATAAGAGTGAGAGAACAATAACATAAACTCGAACAATGTAGAGGTACAATTGGGATGCAGCAAAAAAATTGCAACACAGCAAGAAATGAAACACATGATACAAATGTCATAATACAGTACAAGGACAATATAGTAATGACAAATATGGGGTCAGAGTAGGCTTAGACAGCTCTGGTACGAAAGAGATGTCAATCATAAAGTAACATGTGCAGTAGGTGTAGAGCTACAGTATGCATGGCAGAGCTAATGGGTAGACTGACCATAGAAAAAGAACGGAGAAAAAGTGGAGAAAAAGTGGAGCATAAGAGGAGAAAAAGTGGACAAAAAGTGGAGAAAAAAGTGGAGAAAAAGTGGAGAAAAAGTGGAGAAAAAGTGGAGAAAAAGTGGAGCATAAGAGGAGAAAAAGTGGAGCATAAGAGGAGAAAAAGTGGAGAAAAAGTGGAGATTAAGAGGAGAAAAAGTAGAGAAAAAGTGGAGCATAAGAGGAGAAAAAGTGGAGCATAAGAGGAGAAAAAGTGGAGAAAAAACTGGAGAAAAACTGGAGAAAAACTGGAGAAAAACTGGAGAAAAAGTGGAGCATAAGAGGAGAAAAAGTGGAGAAAAAAGTGGAGAAAAAAGTGGAGAAAAAAGTGGAGAAAAAGTGGAGAAAAAGTGGAGCATAAGAGGAGAAAAAGTGGAGAAAAGGTGGAGCATAAGAGGAGAAAAAGTGGAGAAAAAGTGGAGAAAAAGTGGAGCATAAGAGGAGAAAAAGTGGAGAAAAAGTGGAGAAAAAAGTGGAGAAAAAAGTGGAGAAAAAGTGGAGAAAAAGTGGAGAAAAAGTGGAGCATAAGAGGAGAAAAAGTGGAGAAAAAGTGGAGAAAAAAGTGGAGAAAAAGTGGAGCATAAGAGGAGAAAAAGTGGAGAAAAAGTGGAGAAAAAGTGGAGAAAAAAGTGGAGAAAAAGTGGAGCATAAGAGGAGAAAAAGTGGAGAAAAGGTGGAGCATAAGAGGAGAAAAAGTGGAGCATAAGAGGAGAAAAAGTGGAGATTAAGAGAAAAAGTAGAGAAAAAGTGGAGCATAAGAGGAGAAAAAGTGGAGCATAAGAGGAGAAAAAGTGGAGAAAAAAGTGGAGAAAAAGTGGAGAAAAAGTGGAGAAAAAGTGGAGCATAAGAGGAGAAAAAGTGGAGAAAAAGTGGAGAAAAAGTGGAGAAAAAGTGGAGAAAAAAGTGGAGAAAAAAATGGAGAAAAAGTGGAGAAAAAGTGGAGCATAAGAGGAGAAAAAGTGGAGAAAAGGTGGAGCATAAGAGGAGAAAAAGTGGAGAAAAAGTGGAGAAAAAGTGCAGCATAAGAGGAGAAAAAGTGGAGAAAAAAGTGGAGAAAAAGTGGAGCATAAGAGGAGAAAAAGTGGAGAAAAAAATGGAGAAAAAGTGGAGCATAAGAGGAGAAAAAGTGGAGAAGAAGTGGAGAAAAAGTGGAGAAAAAGTGGAGAAAAAGTGGAGAAAAAGTGGAGAAAAAGTGGAGAAAAAGTGGAGAAAAAGTGGAGAATAAGAGGAGAAAAAGTGGAGAAAAAGTGGAGAAGAAGAGGAGAAAAAGTGGAGAAAAAAATGGAGAAAAAGTGGAGAAAAAGTGGAGCATAAGAGGAGAAAAAGTGGAGAAAAAGTGGAGCATAAGAGGAGAAAAAGTGGAGAAAAAGTGGAGCATAAGAGGAGAAAAAGTGGAGAAAAAAGTGGAGAAAAAAGTGGAGAAAAAGTGGAGAAAAAGTGGAGAAAAAGTGGAGAAAAAGTGGAGAAAAAGTGGAGAAAAAGTGGAGAAAAAGTGGAGAATAAGAGGAGAAAAAGTGGAGAAAAAGTGGAGCATAAGAGGAGAAAAAGTGGAGAAAAAAGTGGAGAAAAAAGTGGAGAAAAAGTGGAGAAAAAGTGGAGAAAAAGTGGAGAAAAAGTGGAGAAAAAGTGGAGAAAAAGTGGAGAATAAGGGGAGAAAAAGTGGAGCATAAGAGGAGAAAAAGTGGAGAAAAAGTGGAGAAAAAGTGGAGAAAAAGTGGAGAAAAAGTGGAGAATAAGAGGAGAAAAAGTGGAGAAAAAGTGGAGAAGAAGAGGAGAAAAAGTGGAGAATAAGTGGAAAAAAAAATGGAGAAAAAGTGGAGAAAAAGTGGAGAAAAAGTGGAGAAAAAAATGGAGAAAAAGTGGAACACCCTTTGGTACCTTTCATGTGGCCCTAAGGGGTGCTTAGCTTTGTATTTAGCCAAAAAAATGAAAAAAAAATGACGTAGGGTTCCCCCTAGTTTTGTAGCCAGCTAGGGTAAAGCAGACGGCTGCAGCCTGCAGACCACAGCTGGCAACCTCACCTTGGCTGGTAATCCAAAACTGAGGGCACCCCACGCTGTTATTTTAAATTAAATAAATAATTAAAAAAAAAAACACGTAGGGGTCCCCCAAAATTGGATCACCAGCCAAGGTAAAGCAGACAGCTGGGGCCTGATATTCTCAGACTAGGGAGGTCCATGGTTATTGGAATCTCCCCAGCCTAAAAATAGCAGGCCGCAGCCGCCCCAGAAGTGGCGCATCCATTAGATGCGCCAATCCTTGTGCTTCGCCCCAGCTCATCCCGCGCCCTGGTGCGGTGGCAAACGGGGTAATATATGGGGTTAATACCAGATGTGTAATGTCACCTTGCATCAAGCCCTGGGGTTGGTGAGGTCAGGCGTCTATCAGATACCCGACATCACCAACCCAGTCAGTAATAAAAAAAAATAGACGACAAACACATTTTTATTTGAAAAAACACTCCCCAAAACATTCCCTCTTTAACCAATTTATTAGATTGAAAAACAAATCCAGGTCTGCTGTAATCCAAGGGGTTGCCATGACGATCCACACTGTCCCAGTCAATGAAGAGCAGGATGTTCCCCATTGGCTGGGAGAGCAGTGCAGTGACCTGAGCTAACATCAATGGGTCAGCCCAGGTCACTGCAGGGGATGACAAGTGCTGCTGTCAGCGAGGTACATTACCTGCGCTGATCTCCAGCACACTGACAGCCCCTGTCACTGAGGTCAATGACCGGCGCCTTCACAGCAAGTATCGCGAGAGGTCCGTGACGTCACCGCTAGTCAGTCTCGGGTCGGAAGCGAGAGGTGATGTGACAAGCGGCGGCCATGGAGGACAGTGACAGCGCTGAGGTCGGGATGGCGGGACTTCATCACCGCAGGTAAGCCGAGCGGGGGGGGGGGGGATGTGTGTGTGTGTGTGTGTGTGTGTGTGTGTGTGTGTGTGTGTATGTATGTGTACATGCCGCAGGCAGGAGGGGGCGGAGTGAGCTTGAGCTGAGCGGGAAAGTGTGGGCTTCCTGCACGTAACTAAGATAAACATCGGGTTACTAACCAAAGCGCTTTGCTTGGATACCCGATGTTTATCTTGGTTACCAGCTTGTGGCAGGCTGCCAGCGATGGCTCCTGCACACTGTAGCTGTAAAAAGCCCTGCTTTTTGCTGCTAGAACCGTTCTCGAACATATCTAGAACTATCGAGCTTTTAGCAAAAAGCTCGAGTTCTAGTTCGATCTCGAACAGCCCAAAAATCACTCGAACCTAGAACTGGAGAACCACGAACCACGAACCGCGCTCAACTCTACTCAGCACCTGAGCATGGTAGTGTTGACTTATCACTACTTAATGTAATTTCAATATTGTATTTTTAACTTTTCCAAGAACTTGATGCATTTCACAGGAGCACTGTTATTACATGCACATGAGCATTACTACGAGGTGCAATGAGCAGATGCAAGGACTCGCCCTTCCCTTCCCAAATCATGCTTGGTATCAGGCTGTCAAGGACTGATAGCTGTAATTAAGAGGTTTTTAACACCATGCAGAACTTAACTCAGTACTGTCACAGTTATGATGCATGGAACATCTTGTGTTGTTTTGTTCTGCCATGCTCTCTTGCAGAGCTGGTACTTACTATTTCATCGTGCAGAGCTTTTCGCACCTATTGATGATCTGCTGTTTGTTTTGAACTCCTATGGACAGGTTGTTTCTCAGCTATGAGTTTGCTCTTCATGAGAGGTGCCTACGCAAATATTCCTCGTTCCTGGTGATTGCTCTGCTTCATTATGGAGCATGCTCCCCCGCATTGTCGCTAGTCATACTTCCTGTTTACAGTTGTGCTTTCGGCTCTCGTAGTGTTTAGTGATCTGATCTTGGCTCTCGACTCTGGACTGTTGTTGACTCTTCTCTGCCTGTCTCCCTGTTTTTGTCATTAGTTCCTGGCTTCTCACCTCGGACCTCTTCCTGACCATGTCCTCACTTGCTTCCTGTATCCTGTACATACTCTCCTGGAATCCTGACCCTCGACTTGTATCTTGACCTCGTTTGTCTGCTCCCAGTGTCCTGTTGCTACTTCCTGGCTTCTGACCTCAGCTTGTCTTACTAAAGGCCGCTTTACACGCTGTGACATCACTAGCGATGTCGCTAGCAATTGCACCTGCCCCCATTGTGCGTGTGTCACAGGCAAATCGCTGCCCGTGGTGAACAATATCACTAGTACGCGTCACACGCACATACCTTACTAATGATGTCACTGTGGCCACCGAACAAACTCTTGTTTATGTAGTGGTTTGTGCGGTGTCACAGTGACGTCACACAGCGGGCCACCAATAGAAGCAGAGGGGCGGAGAGCAGCCGCATTAACGTCATTCCCACCTCATTGCCGGAGGACGCAGGAAGGCTCTTGTTCGTCGTTCCCGGGGTGTCACACATAGCAATGTGTGCTGCCTCAGAAACGACGAACAACCTGCATCCTATAAGATCAACGATATTTGGGAAAGGAACGATGTGTCAACAAGCAATGATTTTTGACGTTTTTCGGATCGTTAGCGGTCGCTCGTACGTGTCACACGCAACGACGTTGCTAATGATGCCGGATGTGCATCGCAAATTCCGTGACGCCAGTGACATCTCGTTAGCGATGTCGTTGAGTGTAAAGGGGCCTTAACTCTCCATACATTGAAGCAAGTAGTGTCTAGCGCCACCTTGTGACAGATATAACAAGTACAACACAGCTGTCACCTGCTGTGAAACATGAAAGCTCAGCACTTGAGCCTCCTTTAAAGGAATATACACAATATATGTGGTACTCTTACAGCAAAAGATTCCTACAAAACCTAAAAATGAGAACATGTACATGACACATTTTAATGTTTGTTGTTTTTGTGTCTACAGGTGGGGAAGATGAGAAATATTCTATAAAAGGTTGTGCTAATTCTGATGGCTACAATTACAACTATGACAACGATATTGCAGTTGTAGTAGAAGAGAAGAAATACGGAAAGTGTTACGTTCCATCGAACTCCAATCATCTTTAATGAATAAATCAATTCATTTTCCACCTTCTAACGATTTTCTCTTAACCTTCTTTAATAAGAAATTACATAGAAGGATACAATGTGCGATGCTTTCTAATGAATTATACAGTATAACCTTTTCTTGGCTTTGCATTCGGGAGCTGGGCTTTTTTCGGAATAGTCACATAAATACAAAGCAATGTTTTTGGTCTGCGACAACACTATATGTATGTGATACTGGATATATAGTGTATCAGCACCCATATATTTCTGGTCATCAACCAAGATGAAGATATCTAAGCTTATGCACTGCTCTCATACTAAAAAATAAAAAAATAATAACTTTAGATTAAAATTAGGATGTGATTATCTGAATTTTCAATAAATATTTACGAAGACAATGTGTTCCGTGCATTTCTTATTGAAAGGAAAAAGTAACTTCTGGAAAATCTTGAATATATTTAAACATTTCTTCTTATAAACATTATTTATAGAAAATAAAAATCATTTGATACTTCTATACATTGTATATTAAGGCCCGATTCATTAACTTTTTCCCCCTCGGGTGATTTTCCATTTTTCATTTTTTGCTCCCCTTGTTCCAAGAGCAAAAAATTTATTTTTCAGTCAATCTTGACATATCTAGGCTTGTTTTTTGCAGAATGAGTTGTAGTTTTAAATGAAGCCGTAAGTTTTACCCAATAATGTACGGATAAACGGCAAAAAAATTACAAGTGAGGGAAAATTGTAAAAAAACTAGAGATTGCACGATGGGGCTATTTTATTTATCATGTTCATTCTATGGTAAAATTCATGTGACGGTGTGATGTCTCAGGTCAGTATGAGTTTGTAGATACCAAACATGTATAGGTTTAGTGGTGCTTTTTTTGTGCCATTTTCCATAACACGTAGCGTTCTCATTTTTTGGAATAAGAGGCTCAGTAATGGCTTTTTTTTTGCGCCTTGAGCTAATATTTTTAACGGTACAATTTTTGTGCAGATGCCACATTTTGATTGTTTGTTATTGCATTTTGAGAAAATTTGTCACGACCAATAAATGTAAAGGACGTTTGTATCCTGAAGCTTTCAGAACTTATTAGTAGAGCCAACAATCACTTTCATTATGAAGTAGTTCTAGCCCCTAACTTACAAAAGATAAGTTTTATATAAAAAAATATATATATATTGGGATATCTGGACCTCCTCCTCTATCTTCTTGAAATCTAAGGCTTTACTTTCCTCACATTCACTTGACCGATAACCTTTCTATTATTGCTCTGTAAATCTCTTCCCTATATTAAATCTTCCTTTCAGTCTTATATCACATTGTAATGCCTGTGCCGGCATCCTCGCACTCTCCTGCTCACCACCCCAAGCGAGGTTGCCGGTTCCCTCACCTATCCAGGCATACTGCGGCAGTGGTCCCCGGCCATGCTGAAGCCTCACGGAGTGTATGTACACCTGAAAGGCTGCAGGCCTTGGCCCGTAAGGAATGCCTGTGGGCATGTGTGATGCCCTGGACTAGCCAGACAGTCACAGTTAGACCCCCGCACAACACCTGTCCCCTAAAAAGGAGTCATCAGCCAACCACAAAAACCCTAGTCACCTCCCTCGGTGCTTGATGGACACACCAGGGGGGCGGAGTCAGGCGGTTGGCACGCCCACCAAGGAGTTCAGAGTGCCTGAGGCAGGAAACACAAGTTAGTTGGAGTTTAGCTTTGAGTGTTGAGGAATGAGGAGGTCAGGCCTCTGGGACAGGCCTGTGACAGTCTGACAGGTGTGAGGGTTTTAGCCCGAACACCTTGGCTTGGAGGCAAGCAGTGGGCTTAGCCTGCAGGAGCTGGGAAGACGGCTCGGTGGAACCGTGGTGGGCTGGGACAGGGTAGTGGCCCGCTGGTACCGACCCGGGGAACCGACTCGGAAACCGGAGCACACAGGGGGGTACTCAGACCCTGAAATGAGGTCCAGAAACCACTGGACTGAGTTAATTAACTGATTTCGGTCTGGACTATAGGTCCTTTCCCACCCAAGTCCCGACTGAAGACAACAGCCCGCCGAGGGGGATAGAAAGCCACCGCAAAGGCAGAGAGATCCAACGGGCCAGCGTCTGCAGGCAAATGGGCTCTCCCAACATACACAAAGGCGGGGAGCGGACTCCCGTCGCTGAAGCGCAGGCAGTCTACATCTACACAACACGGTGCAGGAGAAAGGCAGAGACCACCATCCGGGTGGGGGACCCGACCCCAGCCGACTGCGGGCACCGATCACCATCAACTTGGTTTACCAGTGACTTTTGTGTGTCAATAGCAGTGAGTACAACAGTGCCCTCCGGCCGCGCACATCACCCTGCACCAGCCAGCTATCTACAACGGGTCCCGGGGCCATCATCCCTGCCCTCGGAGGGGTTAACATCTGGCTGCACTACCATCTCCCCCGGGTGCCTCGTAATTGCAGTGGTTGTGTCTACCTTCACCACATCCCGTGGGTGGTGTCATAAACTCAAGCGTGGCTCCGGCCGTGCACCTACCTAACCCCCCACTGAAAGCACCAGCATCCCCTTTCAGAGTGAAGTGACCACGGATCCAGAGGCACTCGAGCCAACGAGCACGGATCCGAGCAGCTCGGCTGCAGCCAAGCGCGGGGCGGTACACATCGACTCTTCTGGCGTCACGAACAGGATACTTATTTATTCACTTACCTAGTGAAGTGCGCCTTGAAGTGAAGTCAGCGGTAATCCGTTGCAAAGTTTTCAGAATCCGCCATCTTGCCGCCATCTTTTGGTGAGAAGATTCCTGCCAAAGTTTTCTTCCCCGCAGAAAGGGCGCGAAAGCCGAAGCCCCACCCCCTGGGAACACGGCCGTGCAGCAAAGCGTGTGGTCAGAAAACAAAACTAGAGAGAAAAAGAAGCGAGTGCCGCGAAAAGACCAAGGGGGGTGGGTGAAGATTCAGCGACATGTGACCGAGCTGATAAAGGGCAGGGACTCCAGGACCCTGCCACACTTCTGGTTCCTGGACCCCGCGAGAGTGCCATGGCTGAGCCGTCCCGCAAGCCCGCAGCACCGGAGCCCGCACCTGGAACAGCAGCGTGGGTGGAAGCCCGGACGACACTGATGTGCCGCCGTCTGCAGGCCCAGGTGCGCTTCCTGATTGAGCGGTGGGTGGCCGAGATGGAGGAGATAGCCGTGGCTATGCAGGTACGTGAAGTGGAGGCAATTTTGGAGGAGCGGGTAAGAGACTCCGGCCGTGCACCTACCTAACCCCCCACCGAAAACGCTAGCATCCCCTTTCAGAGCGAAGTGACCCCGGGTCCGGAGGCGCTCAAGCCACCCACCCTCCGAGCCCGGATCCGAGCGTCTTGGCTGCAGCCGAGTGTGGGGCGGTACACATGCACCTTTCTTAACCCCCTTCACGACCGTCCAATTTTTCGCATTCCGTTTTTTTTTTTCCGCCATTCTTCTTCAGAGACTTTTATCTTTTTTATTTTCAGTCATTATGGTCATGTGAGAGCTCAATTTTTGTGGAATGAGCTATACTTTTAAATGAAACCATAAGTTTTACCATATAGTGTACTGATATATGAGAAAAAAATTCAAAATGTGGAAAAATTGCAAAAAAAAGTGCGATAGCACTATTGTTTATAAGATATTTTATTCACTTTGTTCACTATATGGTAAAATGATGTGTGGTTGTGATTCCTGAGGTTGGTGCAAGTTCGTAAACACCAAAGATGTGTAGGTTTACTTTTATCTAAGGGGTTAAAAAAATCAGAAGTTTGTCCAAAAAAAGTGGAGCACGTTTAACGCCATATTCCGTGACCCTTAGCGTTCTCATTTTTTTAGGATTTTTTTATCAGTGGTGGCTTATATTTTGTGTCTCAGGCTGACGTTTCTAATGGTACCATTTATGCGCAGATGCTACGTTTTGATCACCTGTTGCATTTAGCGCAAAATTTGTGGCGACCAAAAACATAATTTTGGCGTTTGGATTTATTTGCCGCTACGCCCTTTACCGAGCAGATTAATTGTTTTTATATTTTGATAGATCAGGCATTTCTGAACACGGTGAAACTAAATATGTGTATATTTTTTTTTTCTTAACCCTTTAATTATCAAAAGGGGGAGATTTGAACATTTAGGGGTTTTTTTGTAAACTTTTTTTATTTTACTAATCCCCCTAGGGGACTATATGGATCAGCTGTCTAATTGCTTTGCCATATCTGCTGATCACAGCTACACAGATGTGAATAGCAGATATGCTCATTTCATGTCTCACCCACCTCTAGGCCAGGTGAAACTGGAAGCGAGTAATGTGAGCTACAGGAGTCATCACATGACCCTGATCTACCATGACAACCACCAGAAGTCACGTGATCACGTCACGTGACTTCTGTTATCGGGCGGTAAGTAAATGTTTACAGCCGATGTTATTATAATGGCACTGTAATATATTAACAGCGCCATTTAAGGGGTTAAAGGGTTCGGGCGTATAACGATTCTGCTCGTTCCTAGCAGGCACACATCTCAGCTGTAAAAATCAGGTCTCAATCAAATCACAGTCAAAAACAAATACCGCACATACCAGAAGAGTTGAACCGTCTACGAGGATTTACACAATACCCATCCTTACAATTATCTACGTTGGATGCTGCTAATGTGTCCGTCCAGCTACCCATCCATCCCGGACAGATTCTCAACATCTGCTGTTGCCGCAACCTATTGTCAGAGACTGTTCCTCCCGCACCCCTGAGGCCAGTCGATGCAACCCCAGTCTTTCCGAATGACACCTGGACCAATACCTGCATCGTAACAACTCCACCTATAGGGCCTCTTCAGAAGACCAGGCTCAGGTCCACAGTCAAGCCCCTCTGGGTTTTCTTTGTATTGTGGCCCAGTGGGTTTAATAACATCCCTGCTCACCTGGTGAGGATAACACACATGCCTATCCCCCCACTCCAACATAGGATAAAGTAGTTTACATCTAATGTCATGCGTTCTATTATTGTTTCTGATTGGTTCTCAGGGTTATATATGACTTATGTTTTTCTGATTTGTTGTCTTTTTATTAATAAAATAAAATAAATATTGTATAAAAAAAAAGAAATGGTAAAAGCCTATATAAAATAAAAATCCACTTTTGTCTATGCGGGATATTTGGAGATTTAAATCAAATACCTAAAACTCCAAATCTTTGTAATGGGAAATGAAGAGAATAAAATATATTTAAACTATAACAACAAAAAAAGCTATTCAGTGCTGGAAATTGACTTTATTCACCTAAAATAGAAAAAAACTCAATAATGAACTGCTACATACACCAAAATGGATCTCCTTATATTTCCTTAGGGAAAGTAAAGACATTCTCCTGAAGTAAATTTACCCAAAACCAAATAGGACAAAGTGTTCTTCTCTTTTAGGCAAGTACAAAATGACAGATATTCTGATGAATTCTTAGTATTACATCTTATCATGTCATTGTTGCATTGGGGACGAAAATTTAACCTGGCAATTCTGGGAAGGGTGGAGTAACGTGGTTTCATTGGAGTAATCTCATCCATCCCACAATACAATACATTCTTTAGCCTTAACAAAAATATTTATATGATCCGGTGTACAGACGAAAGTACGAGCAGAAGAGAATCCGAGAAGCCGCCCAACATCCACAATGAAGAACCTGATCCCTTTGGTTTGTGTGATCGTTGCTCTTGTCAACTCCGGTAAGACTTTTTTAGCCTTTATATAGCAAAAACATGCAGTACACTAAAGAGCATACATCATTTGTATAGTAGTATTTATGTATACAAGTGTATGCAAATAATATATACAAATTATAATGATAGAGGAGTAAGATCCAGCAACTGAGTCCAAGATTTAATAAAAATTAGAAATCTTTGATCCAAAAAGAAGGACTCGTTTCGGACTTATGTCCTTACTCTGTCTCAAAGTAAGGACGTAAGTCCGAAACGCGCCCTCCTTTTAACCCCTTCACATGATGGAATTTTAACTATTTTTGGATCAAAGATTTCTCATTTTTATCATCTCTTGGATTCAGTTGCTGGATCTCACTCCTCTACAATTGACTTGAAAAGTTGGCTGACTTTCCTCGGTCCGTGTACAGTCAGATAAATGGTCTCCTAGGATCAGGTGAGCCGCATTACTCTTCTATTTTGTTACACATTATAATGACTATGACACCATTCTAGAAAATTCTAGTAAAAGTGGTGAACATTGGGTTATTCTCACAGATATATAAAAAAACTTTTAATATGTATATCAAAGATTCCACTCTAAAACATCCATAGGAGTGCAAAAAAAGTTTTGCCCCTTCGAGTGGTGGCATTGTTAAGTTAATCTTAAATCTTTAGCTATCTTCAGTTGACTTCACCTCTATGGCGTTTGTTATTTTACATCATGGAATGAATAAACTTGACAAGACGTAAAACTATTTCATAAGTTAAAAAATTGCAATGTATCCTAAAATTCAGATGCTTTTGATTGATCCATAGAGTATCTGACTTTTTTGAGTCTTATCTGTGATATGGAATGAATAAGGTCATGTTGTGATGTTTTTCGCACTGACCTTTTTAGCATCTGAGAAAACATTTTTCTGAACAGCCCGATTGAGTAACATCTGTCCTAGTGTTGTCTGTATAATGTTAGCTTTTTGCATGGACAGCACTGAGACTGAAAATATGGTTCATGGAAGTACGTAGCATATTGCAAAGGGAAAGGGAGACCTTGTGTCTAGGGAAGTTGGCGATGGTGACCCTTGACCAAGCCTAAAAAATCAAAAAAGGAAAAAACTCATAAAATATCAGATTTATTAGTATACATTAAAAATTGGAGAACTCTCCAGACTTTGAAGACATACAAGGTACCACCATATGTTTAAAAATTACTAGGTAATAGTTTTACATGATAAACATGGAAAGGGCCTCTTTCCTTTTCTGGCCCTAAGCTTTCCCTGCCTTGCCGGGAAGGTGGGCACCCTAGATCTGTGCAATTGGTGCCAACAGTCACTGTCAGCTAGCCCTAAGGGCCCTAATGAACCCTGGAGAATGAAGTAGGGCTACTAATCACTCATAACGCAAGGGAAAAAAATATCACAGAAAATGTATACAGATGGACTAGTAATGTCCACAAATATATTGTCGGTATTGTTGGGCCAAAAAATAAAGCTAGATTACTGGTTCTTTCAAGATATACACATAACACTTTAACAGTTCTTGCCAAAATATACAAAAAACACTTTACGCGTTTCCCCACAAAATAAAAGGTTCTTCAGGAGTGTGTTTAGAAATTAAGTGCAGATATATACCGACTGTTTATTGATAAGACGCCACACAATCAATGTGTACCAACAAGCCTTATATTTCAATCATAAAGTGCAAGTGCATAAAGTGCACAATGGATTAAATGTATTATAATGAATAGTAAGTTCCAAATAGTGTGAGTGGTAAGGGTATAATAAAACAGAAATATCCACTGTCAGATAAACAGACCACTCACCAATGTTGGCCATAATGGGCATTGTGCCACCACACAATACATAGGTATGCTTAATGTGTGCATATATCATACACAGCTACATGTGATAACTAGATGACAACTTAGCTTAGTGCACATAATGGGCTGTGTGTATTATCATATTGGGGGTGCAGTCCAGGATCAGGTCCTAGGGCCCTAGGCTGACCCTGATCTCAGCCCTAAGTAGGACTGCAAATGAGATGAGTGCTTAGTTAACTCCACTAAGCTCTAAAGAGGACACGGATAACAAACAAGGAAAGGAAACAACAACTTATCTCCAGATGCCTCAGGTAGAGGAACTGCGAACAACAATCAGGTTACACAAGAAGACTGCAAGCCAACTGCGTTCACGGCAAACTTATTAGAGGTAGAGGACTTATCACTAGCACCAAGCCTTTGGAGAAAAGGGTATATATTATGTAACATGGCAGAGGATATGTACCATGAAAGTATAAGCCTGGATATCTGTTCTAGAAGTTGTAGTGCCTACAAGGATTATTAGGCCATTCATGGAAAAGGTCTTATGGATAGCTGGAGAGATGGGCAGGTCTGGCTATCCACATACCTCTGCCCAGTGTGTCTCAAGTAAGTAAAATGGAGAATGTTGTTTGGCACATGACTTAGGTCCATTTCACATCTCCGGTATTTTGCCGGAAGCCACATCTGGAACACATGCAGTACAGTTACATTCATTTACAGTGGAAGCACTATACGGAAGGTGTATGAAGCACACAACCGCATGGTGTCACACTTCCACTGTAAATGAATGTAACTGTACTGCATGTGTGCCGTATCCAGCTTCCGGAAAAATACCGGAGATGTGAAAAGGCCCTTAGAGACAAAACAGGAGTCTGCAAAGTGTGTCTAGTAGAGATGAGCCACCACCCTAGTGTTCGAGTTCGGTTCGTCGAACAGCGGGTGTGTTCGTCAAACGTTCGTTGAACACTTTCGAACACCTTCGAACACCATTGAAAACAATGGCAGGCAGACACAAACACATACAAACATGCACAAACACGAATGCACACACACATATTATGCTCACCTTACCTTGGTTCCATTGTCGGCCTCCTGAGACTTGCAGTTCGCCGGTGCAGGATGTATTTCGGGTAACCTTGCGACCAATGCCCTGTAGCTTTCGCTGACAGTGCACTCACATCAAAGGCAGGAGCCGCTTGCCTCTGATTGGCCAGCGCACTGCCTTTGAGTAGCGTCTGAAAGAGGAAGTTCCTGCCTTGTCGCGATGGTTACCTGATACACATCCTGTAGCAGCGAACTAAGTGAATCGGGTAACCATCGCGATGAGGGAGGAACTTCCTCTATCAGATGCTACTCAAAGGCAGAACGCTGGCCAATCAGAGGCAAGCGGCTCCTGCCTTCGATGTCAGCGCTCTGGCAGCGGAAACTTCGGGGTATCCGTCGCATGGTTACCCGATACACATCTTATACCGGCAAACTGCAAGTCCCAGGAGGCCGGCGATGGAACGGAAGGTAAGGTGAGCATAATGTATGTGTGTGCGTGCATTTGTGTGTGTTTGTGTGTGTTTGTATGTGTTTGTGCTTGTTTGTGCGTGTTTGTGCGTGTTTGTGCATGTGTGGAATGGCACAATAGGGGACCAGGATGGGACATTTAACAAGTTATGGAACGAATTGTCTGGATTACAATTATTTCCTATGGGAAATCTTGCTTTGCTGAACGAGTAACTTGGTTAACAAACACACTCCCAGAACGGACTGTTCTCGTTAACCAAGGTTCCACTGTATTAACATTGAATGACAGTATTAAGCGGGCTTTACACGCTACAATATATCTTACGATGTGTTGGCGGGGTCACGCTGTAAGTGACGCACATCCGGCATCCTAAGTTATATTGTAACGTGTGACAGCTACGTGCGATTGCGATTGAACATTAAAACGTTCATCACACGCACGTTGTTCAATTCTTAAAAATTGAGCGTGAGGTTGTTCAATGTTCCCGAAGTGTGTGTGTGTGACACCCTGGGAACGATGAACAGATCTTACCTGTGTCCCGCGGCTCCCGCCGGCAATGCGGAAAGAAGGAGGTGGGCGGGATATTTACGTCCCACTCATCTCCGCCCCTCCGCTTTCATTGGCCGGCTGCCACGTGACGTCGATGTGACGCCGAACGTCCCTCCCACTCCAGGAAGTGGACGTTCACTGCCCACATCGAGGTCGTATGGAAGGGTAAGTACGTGTGACAGCAAATAATTGTTTGTGCAACACGTTCAACAAATCAACGTGCCGCCCATACAATGGGGACGGTTACGATCGCATACGATATCGTATGCTTAATCGTAACGTGTAAAGCAGGCTTTACTGTGAAAAGCCAGTTACGCTTTTGGTGATCAAACCGTTATCGAACATAACCTCGAACTGTCGAACTTGAAGCTAATTGTTCGTGTTCGTCGAACGACTCGAACATCGTTTACAACAGGTCGAATTTGAGATTGGCGAACAGTTTGATTCAAACACCGCTCATCTCTTGTTTCTAGATCAGCCTGTGTGAGGTTCTCTAGACTGTACATTGTCATGGATTATAGAAGGTTGCGCAGCCATACGCTATGACCTTCTATTGCCGAACACCATATGACTGACTATCACCTGTAACAAACCCGTGACAGATACGTTCTCAAAGCGGAATTCTCTTATCCAGTTTCTGACAGCCCATAGTCTTTAAATTTCCCGGCTGCTCATGCTTTACCCTGTACTGGCAATCTAAAATATCAATGCAAAGTAAGCAGCATGATAGACATTGTACTGCAGTGACAAAGATCTGACAGTAAAGGTACCGTCACACATAATGAGATCGCTAGCGAGATCGCTGCTGAGTCACAGTTTCTGTGATGCAGTAGCGATCCCGTTAGCGATCTCATTATGTGTGACACCTACCAGCGATCAGGCCCCTGCTGTGAGATCTCTAGTCGTTGCCGAATGGTCCAGGCCATTTTCTTCAAAGGCGATGTCCTGCTGGGCAGGACACATCGCTGTGTTTGACACTGTGTGACAGGGTCACAGTGACTGCTGAGATCGTTATACAGATCGCTACTGCGACCTGTATCGTTCCTGCATCGTTGGTAAGGTCTGACTGTGTGACATCTCACCAGAGACCTCCCAGCGATCCCTATCAGGTCGCATCGTTTTCGGGATCGCTGGTAAGTCGTTGTGTGTGACTGGACTTTTAGACACCAAGGAAATTCCCACAGATAAGGAAACAAAGATTAGTACCATAGTTTGTTTCAAAATTGGTTTATACGCAAAGTTGAACAATTAGAGATAATGGTGCTTTTGATAGTGCTTCCTCCTACGGAGCTTGGGAAGAAAGCAAGAGCTGTCAAGTTTTAAGAAAATCAGACATTTCTGCTATGCAATGTGGAGGCTGATTTCTCCTGTAACTGAGTACTGTATAGTAACCCCAGTTACAGGGAAGATAAGCAATAAAAACAATGTTCTACTAAGTTTAAATACTCCCAGAAATATTTTAAGACCATATACCAGATGCAGTGTATAAAATAAAATGTATTGAAAGAAAAAAGTAAATAACAAAACATAAATAAAAGAATCACCACCAGCATGAACATCTGTATCTTGACCAAACACATTGAAACACAAATGTGAACAATATATACAAATATCTTTTTACAGAAGGGAAACACAATCGAAGATGTTTTTATTGGTTATGATGATCGTAAAAATAAAAAATGTGAAAAATTGACTTATATTTTCAATTTTTCTTTTAATTTTACTTTTATTTTGTTAAAAAAGAAAAATTTAATTATAACAATGAATTGCAAGAAAAATAAATCTAAAAGTTATTTTAATATTGAAATGAGAAATAAGTTTGGAGTCATTAAAAATGGATGTAGAATAAAACTCATAAATGGGAAAAACAGCCCCTGATTAGTGATGGGCGATCCCGAACTGTAAACATCAGGGATCGTACCGATCACATAGTGATCATGTACATGATCCCGATCACGAGCTTTCTTGGGAAACTCATGTTACAGATTGGATCCAGATCGGGTCCAGGGGCAATAAAAAAAGCACATTATTAAAAAACATTATGATCACACTTACAGTTCCCTCGACGTGTCCTGTAGATTCTGTTTCCCGGCCGCTTCTGCTTCCACGTCCGATCATTGCAGTGCCCTCAGTAAGCACTGCTGCCTAAAGGACCTTCCATGAAGTCACAGCCATGTGACCAGTCTGGTATTTTCAGAAAATAAATACATTTTTTTTGCTTGGAAATTCGGAGATATGTTGTCAGTAGTTTATAGAATAAAAGAACAATTTACATTTTAGTCAAAAATGCACCTATAAAGAGAAAAATAAGAAAAACTGACAATTTTGCAGTGGTCTTTCAATATTTGCCAGAGCTGTATATATATATAATGTACACAATATTTAGTTGTGTGAAATAAATAATTTAAAAATTGTCATAGCACTCCAAGGTATTTTTGATTCTCTGCTCAGACAAAGCGGACGGCTTCTGGCTGCTAATCCCATTTGCCTTGCTTTAACTTGGCTAGCAATCAAAATACAGGGAAGCCCATTAATTTTTTTTAATTATTTAAAAAAAATACATGGCTTCCTGCTGTATTTTGATCACCCGTCAGGTAAAGCCAGGCCGCTGGGTGTTGGTATTCTAGGCAGCACGCAGCCAACCCTGGAAATGGCACATTGTTTCTTAGCGCCATTTCCAGGTTCATTACCTGGTTCATCTAGAGGCCCTGGTGGCGGTGGCACGCTGGGTAATAAAGGGGTTAATACCAGCTTTTTATTCTCAGATGGTACTAAGCCTTAAATTCATGGTGTCACACCAAATTAGGCATGGCCTCCATAAATTCCTAGTAAACAGTAAAAACACAACACAGACAATCTTTTTTTTATTAGAAATACCATAAAAAAAACATTTAGATACTCCATCTTTATTCTAAAACAATCCTTAGCCCGACATTGTTCACAGGAACAGCAATGTCAGCTTCATTACTCTGTACAGACAGTCTATACAAAGTGAGAAGCAGAGAGAGCCATGTCAGCTCTGCTACATTGCTGTGTACAGAGTGAGAAGCAGGCTGACAGTGAGGGTATGATTGCACTTGCATCTCGCATTGCTGACGCTCTCAAGACAAGATCGCCACAGTTGCATGGAAACATGTGCAGATAACTCGCTCCTGTCGGGAGATTGTGCTCCGTGATGTGATGCAACACTCGCACAGTGACAATCAAAGTTCAGTTAACAGGACCTTGGATGATGTCATAGTCATGAGACCAATCTGTAAGTCAATGTCTGTACAACATTCATACCAGACTGGTAACATGGCTATGACGTCATAGAAGGTCCTTTAGGCAGCGGTGTTTACCGGGGGGGCACAGTAATGATCAGACGTGGAAACAAAAGCGTCGGGAGACAGAGTCTGCAGGACGCATCGCGGGACCTGTAAGTATAATGACAATGTTTATTATTAATAGGGACGAACGAATACCTCAAATATTCAGCTTTGTGAATATCCGACGAATATGTCACAGCGATGCGAATATTCGATGCTCAATGTAAGTCTATGGGAAGGCCAAATAGTACTGAATAGTTGTTATTCAGGTTTCCCATGGACTTACATTGCGCATTGAATATTCGCGAATAGTTGAATAGTGGTGACGAATATTTGAGGTATTCAATCATCCCTAATTATTAACTATATGCTTTATTTTACAGCCCACCCCATCCCATCCCATAACTGTAAAGTCCAAGATCGGTGAAATGACGCAAGTTCGTGTTATCTCGATCCCAATCTTTACAAAACTATCGGGTGAGGCTTCCGATCCCTAACATTGAGGGGATCGCCCATCACTATCCCTCATCTAATAAAAGCATAATCTTATTAGATGACCTTGATCAGTCAACAATTGAAGTCAATGTATGTTTAAGGTGACAATGACTAATGTATGTTTTTTGTTGGCTATGATTGATAAAAAAAATGACATTAGTTACAATAAAAATGACCTTAATTTCCCCTCTTTTTACTGTCCCCATAAATTGCCAATGGATGGTCTTCTTTATTTGACAGTCTTTTCCTATCAATGTTACTATGCTTTTTGCCGTAACTCTACAACATGTAATGAGAATGTGACTGAATGCCTTGGAGATCGATGTATGACTGCCTCCCAGTACGATTACATTGGTGAGTACAAATTATTTCTTCATTTTAGAAAAAATACATTATCCCAATAATATTTCTTGTTTTGTCATGTCTCTTTACTTATTTTGTAGATGGAACCCTTTATAGGTCATCAATGAAAGGTTGCGCCAATGAAACTGTGTGTGGAGCCGATGGCTTAGCCGCAGCAGCAGGAAAGTTCCACTTAATATTTCATGTAAAGTGCTGCTCTGGGAATTTATGCAACACTGATGGATATTATCGTAAGTGTCACAATGTTAATATTTATGGTGGAAAATTTGACCAAAGTCCTTAAGAACTTAAAAAGTTTTATAGATCAGAAAACTGGAGCGGAAGAAGTGAGAATGACAATATCGTGTTTGTTTGACCAACTATTTACAAATTTAATACAAACAATTATTGTTGTGTTCCTCCAGTTCCCAAAGAAGATCCAACACTGAATGGTGTAAAATGTCCATCCGCCTACTGTACCGGTACTCTGGAGGAATGTGAGAGTGACGAGGAGATGGACTGCACTGGATCCATGGATCACTGTTTTGAGTATCGGCAGCGCATAATAAATGAAGGAAAGCAAATAATATATGTATTATAGGGGATGATGTGATCTGCTCTGGTCGGTACTACATCGGGTATTGCGGTGCTCGACACTGCTCTGTGCTCGAATGAGTACAGGTGCTAAAAATGTGTGATTCCATTCGTGTTACCTGCCCTGGCACATGCCCCAGACACCACAGTCCACAGAGCAATAGACATCGCCAGGCTCCCTCTGTTCCTTCTACATGGCCTCCACATTCTTCATCATGCACGTAGAGCTGGCATCGTCAGGCTACTTATGTTCCATGTGCGCTATCCAATTGTTCCCCTCACCGATAACAGAGCGGGATGGGGACTCCTGCAGAACTAACCGCACAGTTACTCTGGCCAGGGGGAACATTTGGAAGGTGCACATGGAACAGAAGTTGTTGGCCAATGCCAGTTGCAAGTGTATGGTGGAGACTGTGGAGGCCCAAAAGGCAGAAAGGAAGTTGCCAGATGATGTCTGCTGCTTGCAGATAATGGGGACTGTGATGGCCGTTGGCTGTGTCAGGGCAGGGAAGAGAACAAGGACTCAAGCAAAAATGAGTCCTCCACTACTGCTGTTGTGCTCATTACTTAATTTGAGCTTTTTGCAGATCAATCTATTTGATTCAAGTACCGAGCACCAAAGCACAAAAGAAAGCATAGACAGCAATAAACAAATCTATTTGCTCTGAAATGGTTGATGTTCTTACTTTGAAACTCCTTGTCTAAATAGCTGCATAATCCTCTTCTAAAATAGACAAGTCTAAATTTTCTTTGACGTTCAACCAACATAATAAAATACTAGTTTTTAAATCAGCATTGTACAGTTATACCAATATGGCGTTTACGAGATCTGTTCAGATAATGTGTGAAGTTCAGTTCAGTGCTTAGCAGTGAACGCAGTTACTCCCTTCCTTCCTTCCCTTGCATATTTCCCAAAGGAGCATTGCAGCTATAAGTCTCCTCACTCGCAGCCAGAGGCGTTTGTCAAGACAAAGCTCGTTAAAGGGTCACTTTTTACTTTTAGGAGGGCTACTTCCAATAGGTGGCACTCGAGTCTGTCCCTGAAGGGACAACTTACATATTTCCCAGAGGAACATTGCAGCTATAAGTCTCCTCACTGGCAGCCAGAGTGGTTTATAAGTCTCCACAAGGAGAAAAGTTTTCCCCTTAGAATCCATTATAGCTTCTCACACAGCCAAATCAGATCTCATACTTTGCACTGATGAGGGACAATCATCCCCAAACACCGTGTCTGTAAATTGAGGTTCTGGTCTGACATAAATCCTAAGTCATATGACAAGGGTCATTAAAGGGCCACTTTTGACTTTTAGGATTGCCACTTCCAATAGGTGGCACTAGAGTTTGTCTCCTTCTTCCCTGAAGAGACAACTTGCATATTTCCCAGAGGAACATTGCAGCTATAAGTCTCCTAACTGGCAGCCAGAGTGTTTTTTTAAGTCTCCACAAGGATAAACGTTTTCCCCTTAGACCCCATTATAGCTTCTCACACAGCCAGATCAGATCTCATAATTTTCACTAATGAGGGGCAATCATCCTGAAACACCGTGTCTGCAAATTTAGGTTCTGATCTGACATAAATCCTAAAGGCCACTTCAAACATAACGATATCGCTAATGACATCGTTGCTACGTCACAGTTTCTGTGACGAAACAACGACTTCACCTGCGATCTTGTTATGTTTGACACGTACCAACGATCCGACCCCTGCTGTGAGATTGTTGGTCATTGCTGAATATCCTGGGCCATTTTTGGCTCGTTGGAGTCCTGCTGGGTCGGATGGATCTGTATGTTTGACAACTAGCAACGATCTCGTTAACGACCTAGATGAGAACTTATAGTGTGACACGTAGACGTGTAGTTGCGTCACCTTTTCCGCACCCCATGCTGCATTGTTACTAAAGTCGTTGGGAAAATGACTGTGTGACATTTCACCAACGATCTCACCAACGACTTAACAACGATCCGGAAACTGTGACGTAGTAACGATCTCGTTAACGATCTTGTTATGTGTGACTGGACCTTAAGTCATATGACAAGGCTCATTAAAGGGCCACTTTTGACTTTTAGGATTGCTACTTCCAATAGATGGCACTAGAGTTCGTCTCCTTCCTCCCTGAAGAAACAATTTGCATCACTTGCTACAATAAAGCAAATTCTTTATCCAACTTCCTCCATGGACAGATACATATGACGTGCTCTTTCCTTACACATAAATTCTGCATTAACAGCCAGTTGATTCGTGCATGTAAACCCCAATCCCACCCCACCACTTATTATCTACATTCATAGTCATATGCATTAGGTTGGACAAACCTCCCTCTGACATTATACTTAGGCGCATAGCCTGTAATATAGCCTTTTTCACCAACTTAGCCATATTTTTCAATGTATGAAAAAGGCACAAAAATTCCAGTCCTACAGTTATTTTTGAGGGGTGTTTTTTATCACATACATTTTATCAAAAAAGAATTACCAAGAAACACAGTTTTTCAATTCAATATGATTAAGATCACTGATTAACGTGCAGTACTATATTCAGGTGCTCGGTACTGGATAAGAGAAGTTGGATGCTCGAAAAGGCTCAACTCAAGCATCCAAGTATAGTAGAAGTCAATGAGGAGCTCTAGCAATTTTTCTGAAAGTCCCCCATTGACTTCCATTATACTTGAGTGCTCGAATACCGCACATCCAAACATCCAACTGCTCATATTGAATACTCAGCACATGAGCATGGTACTGTTTATTCATCACTACTTAGGGTAATTTTAATATTGTACTTTTAAGTTTTCCAAGAACTTGATGCATTTCACAGGAGCACTGTTATTACAGGCACATGAGCATTGCTTCGAGGTGCAATGGGCAGTTTCAACGAATTGCCCTTCCATCCAAATCATGCTTCATTTCAGGCTCTCAAGGGCTATACAGAACTTGACTAAATACTGCCATGCTTCCAATGCATGGAGCATGTTGTGTTGGTATGTTATGCTCTCTTGCAGAGATGGTACTTACTTCTTAATCATGCAGAGTTTTTTGTACGTTTGGTTGCTCTGCTGTTTGTCTTGAACTTCTCAGCTCTGGGTTAGTTCGTCATGGTAGGTGCCTACACAGATGCTCCTTGTTCCCGGTGATTGTTCTGCTGCATTAGGAAGCATAGTCACCCGGAACATTGCCAGTCGTACTTCCTGTTTACAGTTGTGCTCTCGGCTCCCGTAATGTTCAGTTATCTGATCTTGGCTCTCATCTCTGGACTGTTGTTGACTCTTCTTTGCCTGTCTCCCTGATTTTGTCAATACCTCCTGGCTTCTGACCTCGGACCTCCTGACCACGTCATCACCTGCTCCTTGTATTCTGTACATACTCTCCTGGAATCCTGACCCTCGGCTTGTATCTTGACCTCGTTTGTCTGCCCCTAGTGTCCTGTTGCTACCTCCTGGCTTCTGACCTCGGCTTGTCTGACTAACTCTCCATTCACAAATAAGCAAGTAGTGTCTAGCGCCCTATTGTGACAGACATCACAAGTACAACACAGCTGTCATCTGCTGTGAAACATGAAGGCTCAGCACTTGAGCCTCATTTAAATGAGTATACACAATATATGTGGTACTCTTATAACAAAAGATTCTCACAAAATCTAAAAATGAGAACATGTACATGACAAATTGTAATGTTTGTTGTTTTTGTGTCTACAGGTGGGGAAGATCAGAAATATTCCATAAAAGGTTGTGCTAATTCTGATGCCTGCAATTACAACTATGACAACAATATTGCAGTTGTAGTAGAAGAGAAGAAATACGGGAAGTGTTACGTTCCATCGAACTCCAATCATCTTTAATGAAAAATTCATTTTCTACCTTCTAACGATTTTCTCTTAACCTTCTTTAATCAGAAATTACATAGAAGGATACAATGTGCAATGCTTTCTACTGAATCATGCACAATCATTTTTTTCCTTGGCTTTGCATTTGGGAGCTGGGCTTTTTTCTGAATAGTCACATAAATACAAAGCAATGTTTTTGGTCTGCGATGTTGAAGTACAACACTATACACCGTGTGCAGAATTATTAGGCAAGTTGTATTTTAGAGGATATTTTTTATTATTGATCAATAACTATGTTCTAAATCAACCCAAAAGACTCATAAATATCAAAGTTTAATATTTTTGGCAGTTGGAGTGGGGTTTTTTAGATTTGGCTATCTTAGGAGGATCTGTTTGTGCAGGTAACTATTACTGTGCAGAATTATTAGGCAGCTTAATAAAAACCAAATATATTCCCATCTCACTTGTTTATTGTCATCAGGTAAACCAATATAACTGCACAAAATTTAGAAATAAACATTTCTGACATGCAAAAACAAAACCCAAAAAATGAGTGACCAATATAGCCCCCTTTCTTTCTGATGACACTCAGCAGCCGACCATCCATAGATTCTGTCAGCTGCTTGATCTGTTTACGATCAACATTGCGTGCAGCAGCCACCACAGCCTCCAGACACTGTTCCCAGAGGTGGACTGTTTTCCCTCCCTGTAGATCTCACATTTTATGAGGGACCACAGGTTCTCTATGGGGTTCAGATCAGGTGAACAAGGGGGCCATGTCATTATTCTTTCATCTTTTAGCCCTTTACTGGCCAGTCACACTGTGGAGTAGTTGGATGCATGTGATGGAGGATTGTCCTGCATGAAAATCATGTTTTTCTTGAACTATACCAACTTCTTCCTGTATTACTGCTTGAAGACATTGTCTTCCTGAAACTGGCAGTAGGTCTGGAAGTTGAGCTTCACTCCATCCTCAACCTGAAAAGGTCCCACAAGTTCATCTTTGATGATACCAGCCCATACCAGTACCCACCTCCACCTTGCTGGTGTCTGAGTTGGAGTGGAGCTCTCTGCCCTTTACTGATCCAGCTTCTGGCCCATCCATCTGGCCCATCAAGAATCACTCTCATTTCATCAGTCCATAAAACCTTTGAAAAACCAGTCTTAAGATATTTCTTGACCAGTCTTGAAGTTTTAACTTATGTTTCTTGTACAAAGGTGGTGGTTTTTCAGCCTTTCTTACCTTGGCCATGTCCCTGAGTATGGCACACCTTGTGCTTTTTGATACTCCAGTAACATTGCAGCTCTGAAATATGGCCAAACTGGTGGAAAATGGCATCCTGGCAGCTTCACGCTTGATTTTCCTCATTTCATGGGCAGTTATTTTGCACCTTTTTTGCCCAACACGCTTCTTACGACCCTGTTGGTTATTTGCCATGAAACACTTTATTGTTCGGTGATCATTCTTCAAAAGTTTGGAAATTTCAAGACTGCTGCATCCCTCTGCAAGACATCTTACAATTTTGGACTTTTCAGAGCCCATCAAATCTCTCTTCTGACCCATTTTGCCAAAGGAAAGGAAGTTGCCTAATAATTGATCACCCCTTATATAGGGTGTTGATGTCATTACACCGCACCCCTCCTCATTACAGAGATGCACATCACCTGATTTACTAAATTGGTAGTTGGCCCTCAGCCTATACAGCTTGGAGTAGGACAACATGTATAAAAAGCATCATGTGACCAAAATACTCATTTGCCTAATAATTCTGCACACATTGTATGTATGTGATAATGGATATATAGTGTATCAGGACCCATATATTTCTGGTCATCGATCAAGATAAAGATATCTAAGCTTATGCACTGCTCTCATACTAAAAGATAAAAAATGATAACTTTAGATTAAAATTAGGATGTGATTATCTGAACCTTTTAATAAATATTCATGAAGACAATGTGTTCCGTGCATTTCTTACAGAAAGGAAAATATAACTTCTGGAAAATTTAGAATATTAGAATATATTTAAACATTTCTTCTTATAAACGTTCTTTATAGAAAGTAAAAATCATTTGATACTTCTATACATTGTATATTAAGGCCCCGATTCCCCCTCGGGCTATTTTCCATTTTTTGCTCCCCTTCTTCCAGGAGAAGTAACTTTTTTATTTTTCCGTCAATCTTGTCATATCAGGGCTTGTTTTTTGCTGGATGAGTTGTACTTTTAAATGAAGCCATGAGTTTTACCATATAGTGTACTGGAAAACGGCAAAAATATTCCGACTGTGGAAAAATTGTAAAAAACTAGCGATTGCACGATTAGGATATTTTATTTATCATGTTTATTCTATGGTAAAATTGATGTGTCAGTGTGATGCTTCAGGATGGTACGAGTTTGTAGATACCAAACATGTATAGGTTTACTTTTACCGTACGGGTAAAATAAAATTCTGAATTTTGTAAGAAAAAAAGGGGGGAATTTGTGCGCCATTTTTCATAGCCTGTAGTGTTCTCATTTTTTTGAATATGTGGCTCAGTGACAGCTTATTCTTTGCACCTTGAGCTAATATTTTTAAATGTACCATTTTTGTGCAGATGCTACGTTTTGATTGCCTGATATTGCATTTTGAGAAAATTTGCGATGACCAATAAATATAAAGGACGTTTGTATCCTGAGGCTTTCAGAACTTATTAGTAGGGTCAACACTCACTTTCATTACGAAGTAGTTCTAGCCCCTAACTTACAAAAGAGAAATTTTATACTAAAAAATTGGGATATCGGGACCTCCTCCTCTATCTTTTTGAAGTCTAAAGGCTGCTTTACACCAGACAATCTATCGTGCGATAGATCGTCGGGGTCACGGTTTCTGTGACGCACATCCGGCATCGCTGGCGATGCTGGCCTGTGTGACACCTCCTAGCGACGCAGTATCGCTCACAAATCGTGAGTCGGGTACTGCTCGCTAGGTTCCATAATATCGTTTAATTTAGTTGACCATCGTTTCCGTGGTAGCACACGCCGCTCCGTGTAACACCACGGGAACGATGAGCAGCTCACCTGCCTCCCGCGGCGGCCGCCGGCTCTATGTGGAAGGAAGGAGGTGGGCGGGATGTTTACGTCCCGCTCATCTTCGCCCCTCCGCTTCTATTGGCCGGCGGCTGTGCGACGTCGCTGTGACGCCGAACGTCCCTCCCACTCCAGGAAGTGGACGTTCGCCGCCCACAGCGAGGTCGCACGAGAGGTAAGTATGTGTGACGGGGGTTACTAACTTTGTGCGACACGGGCAGCAATTTACCCGTGATGCAAAAAGGACGGGGGCGGGTACGATCGATTGTGAAATCGCACAATCGGTCGTACCGTGTAAAGCCTTAAGGCTTTACTTTTTTCACATCCACTTGACCTATAACCTTTCTATTATTGATCTTTAGATGCCTTTCCTTTATTAAATCTTCCTTTCAGTCTTATAACACATTGTAATGCCTGTGCCGGCATCCTCGCACTCTCTCACTCCCCACCCCAAGTGAGGTTGCCAGTTTCCTCACCTATCAAGGTATCCTGCGGCAGTGGTCCTGTCCCAGTCCATGTTGAAGCCTCACGTAGTGTAAATACACCTGAAAGGCTGCAGGCCTCGGTCCATAAAGAATGCCCGTGGCCATGCACCTTTCTTAACCCCTTCACGACCGGACAATTTTTCGCTTTCCGGGGTCTTTTTTTGCCATTCTTCTTCCGAGACATGTAACTTTTTTACTTTTCAGTCAATATAGTCATTTGAGGGCTCATTTTTTGTGGAAAGAGCTGTATTTTAAATGAAATCTTACATTTTGCCATAAAGCATACTGACAAATGACAAAAAAATTCCAAATGTGGAAAAATTGCAAAAAAATGCAATAGCACTATTGTTTTTGAGATATTTTATTCACTGTGTTCACTATATGGTAAAAATGATGTGTAGGTGTGATGCCTGAGGTTGGCGTGAGTTCATAGACACCAAATAAGTATAGGTTTTCTTTTATCTAAGAGATTAAAAAAATCAGAGGTTTGTCCGAAAAAAGTGGTGCACGTTTAATGCCATTTCCGTGACCCATATTATTGGCTCAGTGATGGCTTATTTTATGAGTCTCAGGCTGCCGTTTTTAATGATACAATATTTGCACAGATGCTACATTTTGATCGCCTGTTATTGCGTTTAGCGCAAAATTTGTGGCGACCAAAAAGCGTAATTTTGGCATTTGGATTTTTTTGCCGCTCTGCCATTTACCAATCAGATTAATTCATTTTATATTTTGATAGATCAGGCATTTCTGAACAAGGTGATACTATATATTTGTATATTTTTTTCTTAACCCTTTAATTTTCAATAAGGTGAAAGGTGGGTGATTTGAACATTTAGGTTTTTTATTTTTTTTTACATTTTTTAAACATTTTTTTACTTTTTTTTATTTTACTAGTCCCCCTATGGGACTATATGGATCTGCAATCTGATCGCTCTGCCATATCTGCTGATCACAGCAACACAGCAGAACAGTTCAACCGTCTACGAGGATCCAGAATCTTCTCCAAGTTGGACCTCCGTGGTGCGTACAATCTGATTCACATACAATCGGGCGATGAATGGAAGACTGCCTTCAACGCTCGAGATGGCCACTATGAGTATTGAGTAATGCCATTCGGGCTCAGCAATGCCCTAGCGTACTTTTAGAAAATTATCAATGATATCTTCCGAGATCTGCTGAATATGTGTGTAATTGGATATTTGGACGATATTCTCATTTTTCACTGGACCTACCAACACATAGGAGAAATATCCACCAGGTGCTGCAGAGGTTAAGGGAGAACCGTCAATATGCCAAATACGAGACATATCTGTTTGAGCAGTCATCCCGCCATTCTTAGGCTACATCATCTCAGATACCAGCCTGAGGATGGAGATAGACAAATTGACAGTAGTACTAAAATGGCCAGTCTGCCCAGTCTGAAAGTGATCCAGTGGTTCCTTGGGTTCGCTAACTTCTACAGGCAGTTCATCCCGCGGTTCTCGTTATTGGCTTGTCCCATCTTAGCTTGACCTGCAAAGGGGCGTATCTGAAAGCTTGGACTCCTGAAGCTGAAGACACCTTTATGTCTCTCAAACAAGCCTTTGCTTCAGCTTCAGCGCAATATAGTCCTGATGCTAATAAGCAGTTTAACCCTTGAAGTGGATGCCTCGTCTTCTGGTGCCAGTGTGATTCTCACCCAGAAGTCTGCTGCAGGTAAGAGTGTAACCTGTGGTTTCTATTCCTGTGCTTTCTCTCCAGCCGAGAGCAACTACTTGATTGGTGATTGGGAGCTGCTGGCCATCAAGATGACTCTGGAGGAGAGGCATTATCTGATGAAAGGAGCAATGCACCCTGCCATCATTTACACCGACCACAAGAACATTATCTACCTACAGTCGGCTCAGAGGTTCAATCCACTCCATACCCGGTGGTCACTTTTCTTCACTCACTTCTTCTTTGAGCTACACTTCTGCCCGGCTGAAAAGAACATCAAAGCTGATGCGCTTTCACAGTCGTTTCTGTCGGCCGATCAGGAGAAGGAACCTCAACACATTATTGAGCCATCCAGGGTGGTGACCGTGGCTCCCATAGACATGTCCCAGGTTTCTCCTGGTAATACATTTGTTGCTGAAGCAGACATAAAGTGAGTTCTTTAGTGCGGCCCTTCCTCTTGGTTGGCTGGTCATGCTGGACAGAATAAGTCATTGCAGCTGATGCTGCATTATTATTGGTGGTCTACATTGCGACAAGATGTCTTGGAATTTGTGTTGGCTTGTCCCTCGTGTGCCCATAATAAGATACTGAACAAGCTTCCTGTCGGTCCACTGATCCATTTGCAGGTGCCTCTTGCCCCCTGGAAGCACATCGAGATGAACTTTATCACAGATCTGCCAAAGCCCTCTGGTTGCACCGACATCTGGGTGGTAGTGGACAGATTCTCTAAAATGGCCCATTTTATGTCATCTGTGTCCTTGCTAGCTGAGCAATTCATCCAGCACATCTTCAGGATGCACGGTCTACCACTCCACATTGCATCCAACAGAGGTTTCCAGCTCATGTATCGATTCTGGAGGGCCACCTGCAAGCTGCTGAAGCTTGTCTGGACGTCTCTTTGGTCTACTATCTGCAGTCCAATGGCCAAGTGGAACTGGTGAACCAGATTTGGACAAACTTTTTGCGACACTTTGTCAATGAGCATCAGAGTGACAGGGTCAAGCTCTTTCCTTGGGTGGAGTTCTCATATAACAGCCACGTGAGTCCTCCACCAAGTTTCCTTTTCAGATCGTTTACGGAAAGCAACCCAGAATCCCGTTCCCAGTGGCGCTCATCTCCGGCAATCCCGCGGCTTATTCTCTCATCAAGAGGTTCTCCAACATCTGGGCGGAGACCAAGTCCTTCCTGGAGCAGTCCTCTGTCCGTATGAAGAGGCATGCGGACAAGAGATGCCTAGACCGTCCTTCTTTCTGGCCTGAAGAAAAGCTATGACTCTCTTCCAGATTCGTCTGCTTCAAGTTATCATTCTACAAGTTGGGTCCCTGCTATACTGGTTCCTTTGAGGTGTTCCAGTGGATCAACGAGGTGTCCTAAAACTAAAGCTCCCGGACTACCTATGCATCCCCCACTCTTTCGATGTGTCCTTCCTCAAACCTTTCTGCCTGTGTAATTATCACAGGGATCCAGGTACCTCTCCACCTCTGGTCAGTGATGAAGACATCCATGAAGTAAAAGCCATTCTTGTGGCAAAAGAGATCAGAGGTAAAACCTACTACCTGGTGCACTGGAAGGGGTTTGGTCCTGAGGATAGGACATGGCAGCCAAGGAAGAATATTAATGACCCTCTTCTCCTTAAGAGATTCCTGAAAAATGGGAAGCATAAGGGGGTACTATAATACCCATGCCGGCAACCTTGCACTCTCCTGTGCCCCTCCCTCAGCGAGGTTGCCCTTTTACCCACTTGTACAGGCATCCTGTGGTAGTGGTCCCATCTCTGTCCCATGATGCAGCCTCATGGAGTGTCTGTACACCTGACAGGCTCCAGCCCCCGGCCATTAGGGCACGCCATGGCCTTGACCCCTTTGTTAAAGGGCCAGCATCCTCTTAACCCTGAAGTATCTCCCAGGTCAGCTGGGAGGCCATAGGTACTTAGGCACATTTGCCACATTTGCCCTATCAGTGGTGCCTGGGTAATAAGTCTAATAAGTTGCTAGTACTCAGGTTCCCTAGCACAGTGCTGCTGCTGCTGCTGATGATGATAGATTGTGCTAGTTCTGTTGGCTGATATCTGTTTGCATTACATAGTGTTGCTGCCATATCCCTACCTTGTGCTGCTGCAGCGAGATGCTACCTTGGCTACCTACCACGATACTTGCTATCATGAAGTATCGTCCCCTGCTGCCGCAAGTGTTAAACTTACACAATACCCATCCTTACAATTATCTATGCTGGACGCTGCTGCTGTGTCCGTCCATCTAGCCATCCATCCCGCCGGTCGGATTCTTGACATCTGCTGCTGCCGCAACCTATTGTCAGAGACCAATCCAAACTAAACCACTCCAACATAGGATAAAGTAGTTTACATCTGATGTAATGCTTTCTATTATTGTTTCTGATTGGTTCCCAGGGTTATATATGACTTGTTTGTTTCTGATTTGTTGTCTTTTGTATTTTTATTAATAAAATAATATAAATATTGGATAAAACAAAGAAATGGTAAAAGGCTGTATAAAATAAAAATCCCCTTATTTCTATGCGGGATATTTGGAGATTTAAATCAAATACATGAAACTCAATCTGTTTTGTAATGGGAAATGAAGAGAATAAAATATAATTAAACTATAACAATAAAAAAGTTCTTCAATGCTTCAAATTGACTTTAGAAAAAAACAATAAGGAACTAGTACATACAACAAAATATATCTCCTTACATTTCCTTAGAGAAAGTAAAGACATTCTCCAGAAGTAAATATTGCCCAAAACCAAACAGGACAAAGTGTTCTTCTCTTTTAGGCAAGTACAAATTGACAGATATTCTGATGGATTCTTAGTATTACATCTTATCATGTCAGTGTTATATTGGGGAATAATATTTAACCTGGCAAATCTGGGAAGGGTGGTGTGACGTGGTCTCATTGGAGTGATCTCATCCATCCCATAATACAATATAATCTTTACCTTTACAAATTATATTTATATGATCCCGGTGCACAGACGAAAGGACGAGCAGAAGAGAATCTGAGAAGCCGCCCAACACCCACAATGAAGAACCTGGTCGCTTTGGTTTGTGTGATCTTTGCTCTTGTCAGCTCCGGTAATATTTCTTAGTTATTTTATAGCAAAGACATGCAGTACACTAAGGAGCATGCACCATTTGTGTAGTTGTATTTATGTATGCTGTTTGCCAGTGTATGGAAATAATATATACAAATTCTAATGACTATGACACCATTCTGGTAAATTCTGGTAAAAATTGGGTTATTCTCACTGATATATATATATATATATATATATATATATATAAAAAACTTTTAATAATTGTACATCAAAGATTCATTTCTAAAACATCCAGAGGAATGCAAAGAAAGTTTTGTCCCTTTCATTGGTGGCATTGTTGAGTTAATCCTCAATCTTTGGCTAACTTCACTGGACTTCGCCCTTATGGCATTTGTTATTGTACATCAAGGAATGAATAAACTTTAGAAGATGTAAAACTATTTCCTAAGTTAAAACTTTCTATGCATCCTAAGATTCAGATGCTTTATGATTGATCCATAGGGTATCTGATTGTTTTGAGTCTCATCTGAGATATGGAATGAGCAAGTTCATGTTATGATTAGTGATGAGCGAGTACTAAAATGCTCGGGTGCTCGAGGCTCGGGCCGAGCATCCCAAAATACTCGTGTACTCGGCCCGAGCACCGAGCCCAATGTTATCCTATGGGAGACCCGAGTATTATTCTGAAATGACCCCCGGCAGCATGTAGAAACCATAAAACTGTAAATTAAAAAAAAAAACGTGCGTGTGTGTGTAAGCGTGCATATATATATACACGCGGAGTGGAGTGCGGGAGAGGCCGTAGCCGAGCGGGGAAGTGTCGGGCTAAAGGCACGGTCATGCTGTGAGGGCCGGCCAATCACTGCAATTCCACAAGTAACAGGGCTGTGGCATTGCGGTCTGCCAGCCAATCCCTGCATGAGGGCTGGCTCTCAAAAGAGCGCCAACATGAAGACCTCGAGTACAGCACGAGTATCGCGAGATTACTCGGTACCCGCCGAGTAGCCCGAGTACAGTGATACTCGTGCGAGTACCGAGTAGTGACAAGCATACTCGCTCAACACTAGTTATGATGTGTTTCACCCTGTCCTTTTTAGTATGTGAGAAAATGTTTTTCTGAACAGCCCGATTGAGTAACATCTGTCCTAGTGCTATCTGTATAATGTCAGGTTTTTATATAACCGATAAAGAAAAAATATTCAATATAAATAATATCAAATATATTTTACTAGAGAATAAAATTAACAATATATACATATATCACAAGGAATGGTGATAAAAATATCGAAAAGGAGCACAAAAACTAGAAGAGGTATAAATATGTCAGCAAAAAAAATCATACAAAATTATAAGCAACATGAAGATATCTATAAAACTCTGGCTATGAAAAAATTTAAATAAAAAAGGGGAGAAATCAATCATGCCCAGTATTAAGGCAAGGAGAAAAGTGACAGTGCATGTAACAACAGTAAAATCTGTTGACAAGAGAGCAGACAGTGACTATAATTATATTGTGTAATAAATTACTTAGAATAAGTATTGATATAAAGAGATACCACCGGTAGTCATGACTTCCCTTTGCTGTGCTGGCACCAAAATCCCGACGCGCGTTTTGGTAGATAACCATTATCAGAGGTAGCCCACCTTAACAAAGGTTACCTACCGAAATGTGCATTGGGATTTTATGTAATTAGAGTTACCCCCTGCTTTCTTGTCAGTAGAGTTTACTTTTGTTACATGCACTGTCACCTTTGTCCTGGCTTAATTACTGAGTATGATTGCTTTCTTCCCCTTTTGATTGATATTTTTTCATGGCCAGAATTTTATAGCTATCTTCAAGTTGCTTATATAATTTTTGTATGATTTTGTTCTGCCATATTTATACCCCTTCTTGTTATGCTACTCCTTTGTTTATTTTTCACATTATTTATTATCATTTCTGATATACCTATATATTTTTAATTTTATTCTCTAATAAAATATTTTTCATATTATTTTTCTTGGCTATTTTTTCTTTATCAGTTATATATTTTTTGTAGTAGCCTGTCCATATATTTTGTGTGGATATAGTGGTATATTATCGCCACTTGGTATTTATTGCCCACACCCTCTTCGCTTTGGCATGTACTTAGTTATAAATGTCAGTTTTTGCATTGACAGCACTCAGACTGAAAATATGATATAGTGAAGTATCCAGCATATGGCGAAAGGGAAGGGAGGTCTTGTGTCTAGGGAAGGTGGAGATGGTGACCTCTGACCAAGCCTAAAAAATCAAAAAACTCTTATAAAATCACAGATTTATTAGTATACATTAAAAATTGGAGAAATCTCCAGACTTGGAAGAGATACAAGGTACCACCATATGTGTAAAAAATTACTGAGTAATAGGTTTACCCGCTTAACATGGAAAGGGCCTCTTACCCTATCTTGCCCTAAGCTTTCCCTGCCTTGCCTCGAAGGTGACATCCTAGACCTACGCAATTGGTACCCTCCCTCAACGTCAGGTAGCCCTAAGAGTCCCAATGAACCCTTAAGAATGAAGTAGGGCCACTCACAACGCAAGGGAAAAAAAAATCACAAAAAATGCCCACAGATGGACCAGTGTTGTCCACACAAAGAATTTCAGTATTGTCAGGCCAGAAAATAAAGCCAAACTAGTGGTTCTTTCGCGAAATACAAAATATCACAAATATTGCACATAGATGGACCAGTAATGTCCACAAATATATTGTCGGGGAAAAAATAAAGGCAGATTAGTGTTTTTTTCAAGACATACAAGGAACACTAAAATAGTTGTTTTCAGGATATACAAAAAACACTCTACGTGTTTCGCCTCAAAATAAGAGGTTCTTCAGGAGTGTGTTTAGAAATTAAATGCAGAGATACCAACTATTTATCGATCAGTCGCCGCACGATCAATGTGTACCAAAAAGCCTCATATTTCATTCATAAAGTGCAAGTTCATAAAGTACACAATGAATTAAATGGAAATAGTAAGTGGCAAATAGCGTTTAATAAAAATAGAAATCCATACTTATAAAAAAGCAGTCTGGACTATGATTTAAATGACCATATCAGATAAGATGTACCAAGAGTATTATTTATACCTGATAAGACAAGCCAGTGTGTGTGAGTGGAAGGGGTATAAAAAGACAGAAATATCCAGATATATCAGATAAACAGACCACTCACCAATGTTGGCCATAGTGTGTAATGTGCCAACACACAATATGTAGGTATGCTTAATGTGTGCATATGTCATATACAGCTGTATGTGATAACTAGATGACAACTTAGCTTAGTGCACATAACGGGCTGTGTCTATCATCATATAGGGGGTGCAGTCCAGGATCAGTTTCTTACTTATCCTCAAAAAGTTAATTTATTTTAATAATTCAATACAAAAAGGAAGTGCAAATATTATTTAGAGTTATTACACACAGAGCGATCTATTCCTATATATTATATAGAGTCATTACACACAGAGGGATCTATTCCTATATATTTTATAGAGTCATTACACACAGAGGGATCTTTTCCGATATATTATATAGAGTCATTACACACTGAAGAATTTATTTCTATATATATTATATAGAGTCATTACACACAGAGGGATCTATTTCACGTGTTTATTATATACTAGAAGGTGGCCCGATTCTACGCATCGGGTATTCTAGAATTTACGTATTGTGTAGTTAATGTATGATTTTTGTTATATATATATATATATATATATATATATATATATATATATATATATATATATAGATGTTGTGTGTAGTTACCAAGTGTTTGTGTAGGGCGCTGTACATGTTCTGGGTGTTGTCTCGGTGTGGCGGGGGGTGAGAGCGGTGTTGTATGTGTGTTGCGTGTGTTGCGTTGTTTGTGGAGCGCTGTGTGTCTGTAGCGTTGTGTGTGTGTGTGTTGCGCGGTTTGTGTGGGTGTGGTGTGTTTTGGGGGGAGGTATGTTTTGTGCAATGTGTGTGTGTTGCGTGGTATGTGCGTATATTTATGTATGCCGCGGTGTTTGTGTGTTGGGTATTGTGTGTGTGCAGCGTTGTCTGTGTGTGTGGGTGTCTGTGTAGGGCGGTGTTTGTGGTTCCCAGTGTGTGTGTGGTGTGTTGTGTGTGTGTTGGGGGGAGGTGTGCACCTCCCATCGTGCTCCATCCCCCATGCTGCGCACCCCCCATTGTGCTCCATCCGCCATGCTGAGCAATCCCAAACGTACTCCATCCGCCATGCTGTGCACTCCCAAACGTACTCCATCCGCCATGCTGCGCACTCCCAAACGTGCTCCATCTCCCATGCTGCGCACTCCCAAACGTGCTCCATCTGCCATGCTGTGCACTCCCAAACGTGGTCCATCCGCCATGCTGCGCACTCCCAAACGTGCTCCATCCGCCATGCTGCGCACTCCCAAACGTGCTCCATCCCCCATGCTGCGCACTCCCCATCGTGCTCCATCCCCCATGCTGCACCAGCATCAGCCTCTCTGCCCCCAGCATCAGCCTCTCTCCTCCCAGCATCAGCCTCTCTCTTCCCAGCATCAGCCTCTCTCCTCCCAGCATCAGCCTCTCTGTCCCCAGCATCAGCCTCTCTCCTCCCAGCCTCAGCCTCCCCCAGCATCAGCCTCTCTTCTCTCAGCCTCCCCCCTCCCAGCCTCCCTCCTCCCAGCCTCCCCCAGCATCAGCCTCTCTCCTCCCAGCCTCCCCCTGCCAGCCTCCCCCAGCATCAGCCTCCCCCAGCATGAGCCTCTCTCCTTCCAGCCTCCCCCAGCATCAGCCTCCCCCAGCATCAGCCTCTCTCCTCCCAGCCTCCCTCCTCCCAGCCTTCCCCAGGATAAGCCTCTCTCCTCCCAGCCTCCCTCTTCCCAGCCTTCCCCAGCATCAGCCTCCACCTCCCTGCCTCCCTCAGCATCAGCCTCCCCCAGCATCAACCTCTCTCTTTCCAGCCTCCCCCAGCATCAGCCTCCCCCAGCATCAGCCTCTCTCCTTCCAGCCTCCCCCAGCATCAGCCTCCCCCAGCATCAGCCTCTCTCCTCCCAGCCTCCCTCCTCCCAGCCTCCCCCAGCATCAGCCTCCCCCTCCCAGCCTCCCCCAGCATCAGCCTTCCCCAGCATCAGCCTCTCTCCTTCCATCCTCCCCCAGCATCAGCCTCCCCCAGCATCAGCTTTCGCCTCCCAGCCTCTCCCAGCATCAGCCTCTCTCCTCCCAGCCTCCCCCAAGCATCAGCCTCTCTCCTCCCAGCCTCCTCCAGCATCAGCCTCTCTCCTCCCAGCCTCCCCTAGCATCAGCCTCCCCCTCCCAGCCACCCCCAGCATCAGCCTCCCCCAGCATCAGCCTCTCTCCTCCCAGCCTCCCCCAGCATCAGCCTCCCTCTCCCAGCCTCCCCCAGCATCAGCCTCCCCCAGCATCAGCCTCTTTCCTTCCAGCCTCCCCCAGCATCAGCCTCCCTCAGCATCAGCCTCTCTCATCCCAGCCACCCCCAGCATCAGCCTCCCCCAGCATTAGCCTCTCTCCTCCCAGCCTCCCACAGCATCAGCCTCCCCCAGCATCAGCCTACACCCTCCCAGCCTCCCCCAACATCAGCCTCCCCCTCCCAGCCTTCCCCAGGATCAGGCTCTCTCCTCCCAGCCTCCTCCAACACGCCGTGCTCCTCTGCCGACACTCACAGATCCGATCGCATACACTCACACACACACACCCACCCGATCGCATACACTCACACCCACCCGATCGCATACACTCACATCCACCCGATCGCATACACTCACACACACCCGATCGCATACACTCACACACACCCAATCGCATACACTCACACACACCCGATCGCATACACTCACACACACCCGATCGCATACACTCACACACACCCGATCGCATACACTCACACACACCCGATCGCATACACTCACACACACCCGATCGCATACACTCACACACACACACATTGACGATATTGCACATACGCGCTCATACTCACAACATCCGGAGATACCACTTGCTTCTGGCCATGTGATCCTCCGGCAGGTCCTGAAAGCTCACAGCACAGTATCGCGGCCGAGAAGCAAGCGATATCTCCGGATGCTGTGAGTGTGTGGATGCGATCTGATGTGTGTGTGAGGTGTGTGTGAGAGTGAGTGTGATCTGATGTGTGTGTGTGTGTGTGTCTGTTGTTATGTGTGTGCGTGTGGATGTTCCGCCGCTGCAGGACCTTGATGCACTGGTAACTATGCTACCATGGTTACCAGCGCATCCCGTCCCCCACTCGCACGGGAGCCCACACCAGCATACGGCGGCAAACCCCAGCAATGTGAGGGTTTGTGTCGGCTGGGTTGGCGGCGTATGCTGGTGTGGGCTCCCGGGGATACAGTACTCACCTGGGAGTAATGTCTCCATGTCAGTTCGGGGGATGCGTGCGGGGGGCAGGGCCAGAGCGAGCGTGCATTGCGTGAGGGGGGCGGGGTGTGGCCGAGTTGCCAATCCGTGCAGGGTGCTGGGGCGAGAGGCCAATCCGTGTGGGGGGGGAGCCAGGGCGAGCGACCAATCCGTGCAGGGGGCGGAGCCATGGCGAGGCCAGCGGCCAATCCGCTTTGTGTCACCGTAAGGACACAATTTTGGAGCAAGACAGACAGACAGATAGACAGACAGATAGACAGACAGACAGACAGACACAGACAGACAGACAGACAGAATAAGGCAATTATATATATAGATTATATAGCATCAATACACACAGAGGGATCTATTCCTATATATTATATAGACATTACACACAGAGGGATCTATTCCTATATATTATATAGAGTCATTACACACAGAGGGATCTGTTCCTATATAATAAATAGTAATTTCACACAGAGGGATCTATTCCTATATATTATATACAGTCATTACTCACAGATGGATCTATTCCTATATATTATATAGAGTCATTACGCACAGAGGGATCTACTCCTATATATTATATAGAGTCATTACAGACAGAGGGATCTATTCCTATATATTATATATAGTCATTACTCATAGATGGATGTATTTCTATATTTTATATAGCGTCATTACACACAGAGGGATCTATTCCTATACATTATATAGTCATTACAGACAGAGGGATCTATTCCCATATATAATATAGAGTCATTACACACAGAGGAATCTATTCTTATATATTACATAGAGTCATTACACACAGAGGGATCTCTTCCTATATATTATATAGAGTCATTATACAAAGAGGGATCTATAGGAATATAGCGTCATTACACACAGAGGGAACTATTCCTATATATTACATAGAGTCATTACACACAGAGGGATCTATTTCTATATTTTATATAGAGTCATTACACACAGAGGGATGTATTTCAAGTGTTAATTTTGGGTAATTTTGATGATTATGGCTTACATCCAATGAAAGTCCAAAAATCATTATCTCATAAAATTAGATTATTATATAAGACCCACTGAAAAAATTATTTCATACTCAGAATTGTTGGCCTACTGAAATGTACGTACAGTTGATTCACTCAATACTTGGTCGGGGCTCTTTTTGCATGAATTACTGCATCAATGCGGCAATGTGGCATGGAGGCGATGAGCCTGTGGCACTGCTGAGGTGTCATGGAAGCCAAGATTTCTTTGATAGCAGTCTTCAGTTTGTCTACATTTTTGGGTCTGGCATCTCTCATCTTCCTCTTGACAATAAATCATAGATTCTCTATGGGGTTTAGGTCAGGTGGGTTTGCTGGCTAAGCACAGTAAAACTATGTTTATGAAACCAGGTATTGGTACTTTTGGCAGATTGCACAGGTGTCAAGTTCTGCTGGAAAATGAAATTTCCAGCTCCAAAAAGCTTGTCGACAGAGGGAAGCATGAACTGCTCTAAAATTTCCTAGTAGATGACTGCGCTGACTTTGGTCTTGATAAAACACAGTGGACCTATGCCAGCAGATGACATGGCTCCCTTCCCTATTATGAATGTCATCCGAATGGGTAATAGCTTTGCGCTCCCTCTGGTGGTTAGGATTGGAGGTGAAGTTGACTGTGACTCAATGGGTGTGGGAGTTAATTGGGAGTTTTGGAAGTCCAATTGCAGATCAGCCTGGGCTATATAGAAGAGCATTGTCTGCTGACTGGGCCGATGATAAATGTTATCCTTAGTCTGTGAATTGGCTTGGAGTTTGTCCTTCCATTTATCCTGTGCCTGTACCATTCCAGATAAGTTGAAAGTTCTTTGCTTTTTTTGCCTGATTCATATCTAAGGGTATTTGTGTTTCTTTTTATTTTGCTTAAGGTCTGTTTTCTTGCAGGAGAGGAATTGTCTTTCTGTTTTGATGAGCATGGGGGTTCTCCCTCTTCAGGCCCCACTGCAAGAAAAGGGAGGTTATCCCTGTTCCACTTGATCATTTGCACTTTTGTATTTCTTGTGTTTTTTGTTATTTTGTTTCTCCCATTATTTACAAGAGCACCTGATATAGTGGGGAAGAGTCTGTGTGGTTTCAGGGTTTTTTTTGCACATCAGGAGATTTGTATTTTTCCACAGGGTTTTGCACTGACCGCAATCAGTTATCTGTCCTGTCCTGTTCTATGAATTCGTGCCTCGCCTTTGCTAATCTATATTTCCTATCTGTGTATTGTGTTTTATTACATCACTATTGTTGCTATATGTTGGGGGCTTAATATTTCTTTGGGGACTGCTCTGAGGCAAGATAGGATTCCTCATGTCGTTTCAGCTGTGATAAGGCGTCTAGGTGTGTTTAGGAACGCTCCACGGCTACTTCTAGTGTGAACTGACAGATAGGGGATAGCGGTCAGCTCAGATTCCAACTACTTTTGTATTTTTTTTGTGTTTTTCTGCTGATGTGATTTTTGTGATCGTCCACGGTTACCAGATCATAATAGCTCCTCAAACCATCACTGATTGTGGAGACTTCACACTAGACCTCAGCAGCTTGGATTGTGGCCTCCACTCTTCCTCCAGACTCTGGGATCGCGATTTCCAAATGAAATGCAAAATTTACTTTCATCTGAAAACACCATCATGGACCACTGAGCAACAGTCCAGTTCTTTTCTCCTTCGCCCAGGTAAGACACTTCTGGCATTGTCTATTGGTCATAAGTTGCTTGACACAAGGAATCCGACACTTGTAGCCCATGTCCTGGATACGTCTGTGTGTGCTGGGTCTTGAAGCACTGACTCCAGCAGCGTCCACTCCTTTTTATCTCCCCTAAATTTTTTAATGGCCTTTTCTTAACAATCCTATCAAGGCTGTTGTTATCCCGGTTGCTTGTGCACCTTTTTCTACAACACATTGTCCTCCCATTCAACTTTCCATTAATATGCTTGGATACAGCATTCTGTGATCAGCCAACGTTTTTAGCAATGACCTTTTGGGGCTTAACCTCCTTGTGGAGTGTGTCAATGACTTCCTTTTGGACATCTGTCAAGTCAGCTGTCTTCCCTGTAATTGTGTAGCCTACTGAACCAGACTAAGGGACAATTTTAAATGCTTAGGAAGCCTTTGCAGGTGTTTTGTGGTAGTTATTCTATTTTTCTGAGATAATGACTTTTGCGTTTTCATTGGCTGTAAGCCATAATCATCAACATTAACAGAAATAAACACATGAAATAGCTCACTCTGTGTGTAATGACTCTATATATTATATACTGTAGGAATAAATCCTTCTGTGTGTAATGACTCTATATATTATATACTGTAGGAATAAATCCTTCTGTGTGTAATGACTCTATATATTATATACTGTAGGAATAAATCCTTCTGTGTGTAATGACTCTATAAATTTAATAACACGTAAAATAAATCCCTCTGTGTGTAATGACTCCATATAATATATACTAAACACGAGAAATAGATCCCTCTGTGTGTAATGACTCTATACAATATATAATATACACGTTAAATAATTCCCTCTGTGTGTAATAACTCTATATAATATAATAATAATCATGTGAAATATATCCCTGTGTGTAATGGATATAATATGTAATAGACATGTGAAATAGATCACTCTGTGTGTAATGACTCAATATAATATATAATAAACACATGAAATAATTCCCTCTGTGTGTAATGACTCTATATAATATATAATAAACACATGAAATAGATCCCTCTGTAGGTAATGATTCTATATAATATATATAAAACACGTAAAATAGATCCCTCTGTGTGTAATGTTTCTATATATTATATAATAAACATGTGAAATAGATCCCTCTGTGTGTAATGACTCTATATAATATATAGGAATAGATCCCTCGGTGTGTAATGGCTCTATATAATATATAATAAACACGTGAAATAGATCCTTCTGTGTGTAATGACTCTATATAATATATGTGTTTTCCTTTTTGTATTGAACTACTGAAATAAATTAACTTTTTGATGATATCCTATTTTATTGAGATGTTCTTGTGGGATACTAGATAAATGAACCAGGAATAATAGAAAGTCAAGGAGCAGTTTGCACAGCCAAATGCTGTGACCTTCTATTGCCAAACCCGACATGACTGTCCTTCACCTGTAACAAACCCATGACAAGTAAGTTCTCAAAGCGGAATTCTCTTGCCCAGTTTCAGACAGTCCATAATCTTTAAATTTCTCAGCTACTCGTGCTTTACCGTGCACCAACATTCTAAAATGTCAATGCAAAAAAAGCAGCATGAAGGACATTGTGCATCTGCAGTGACAGAGATCTGGCTGTAAGGCACCAAGGAAATTCCCATAGATAAGGATACAGATTATTACCATGGTTTCTTTCCTTGCTTGCTTTACACGCAAAACTGAACAGCTACAAAGTTTGGTACTTTTTTGGTGCTTCCTCCTACGGAGCTTGTGATTATGTAAGTAGAAAGCAAGAGCTGTCGAATTCTAGGAAAATCAGACATTTCTGCTATGCAACATGAAGGCTGAATTCTCCCTGTAACTGAGTATTTTATAGTAACCCCAGTTACAGGGAAAATCAGCAATAAAAACAATGTTCTACTAAGTTTTAATACTCTCCTAAGTATTTTAAGACCATACATCAGATTCAGTGTATAAAATAAAAAAAGATTGAAAAAAAAAAAGTAAACAACAAAACTTAAAGAAAAGAAACATCACCAGTCTGAATAGCTTAATCTTGACCAAACACATTGAAACAAAAATGTAAAAAATATATACATTTTTTTTAGAGAAGGTAGACACAATCTAAGACGTTTTTATTGGTAGTTCATGATCGTAAAAAGAAAAATTGTAAAAAAATCAACATATATTTACAATTTTTCTTATAATCTTCTTTTGATATCAGCAAAAATAAAAATGTAATTATAATAATGAATTGCAAAAAGTATCTAAAAGTTATTTTAATATCAAAATGAGAAATAAGTTTGGAGTCAAAATGGATGAGGAATAAAAATAAAAAATGAGAAAAATATTTCCTCATCTAATAGAAGCATAATCGTATTAGATGACTTTTACGAGTCAAGAATTCAAGTTACCTTATGTTTCAGGCGACAATGAATAATGTCTGTTTTTTTGTTGGCTTTAATTTTTAAAAAATGAATTTAATTACAATAAAAAATAATTATTTCACCTTTATTTCCTCTTTTTTTACGGTCGCCATAAACAAAGAATGGATTGTTCCCTTTATTTTACAGTCTTTTCCTATGAATGTTACTCTGCTTTTTACCACAACTCTACAACATATAATGAGCATGTGACTGAATGCCTTGGAGATCGATGTATGACCGCTTCCCAGCACACTTACGTTAGTGAGTGCAAATTATTTAATCATTTTACCAAAAATACAGTATCGCCATAGTATTTCTTGTTTTGTCATGTCTATTTACTTATTTTGCCACCAAAAGAGAACAAGGAGCATATAATAGCCTATAAATTATGTAAAAAGCAGTCAGAAAACGTCCTCTTTGCGAAAGTAGAAAAACCTTTAATAAAATATATACAAGAGGAAACTTATAGAAAAAGATAAGATTATCAATGTACACACAGGTGAATATGGAAGAGTTCCAGAGAACACCACCAGTCAGTGGATTCAGGAATAGGATTTAACCCATATCCAAACAAAAAATCATATTGATGTCAAGCATAAAGGCCCCGTTACACGCAACGACGTATCTAATGAGATATCGCCGGGGTCACGGATTCCATGACGCACATCCGGCATCATTAGCGACGTCGTTGCGTGTGACATACACGAACGACCATTAACGATGGAAAATACTTACCAAATCGTCCATCGTTGACACGTCGTTCATTTTCATAAAATCGTTGATTGTAGAGGACGCAGGTTGTTCGTCGTTCCCAAGGCAGCACACATCGCTATGTCGGACACCTCGGGAATGACGAACTACAGCTTACCTACGGCCGCCGGCAATGAGGAAGGAAGGAGGTGGGTGGGATGTTACATCCGCTCATCTCCACCCCTCCGCTCCTATTGGGCGGCCGCTTAGTGACACCGCTGTGATGCCGCACAAACCGCCCCCTTAGAAAGGAGGTGGTTCGCCGGCAACAGCGACGTCGCTAGGCAGGTAAATACGTGTGACGGATCCTAACGATTTTGTGCGCCACGGGCAGTGATTTGCCCTGACGCACAAACGATAGGGCGGGTGCCTTCACCAGCAATATCGCAAGTGATATCGCTGCGTGTAACACCCCCTTTAGGAAGAAATTGATTTAAGGCCATATTTATATCATTGAGTCACAAATAGTGACAAGACCCCTGTAAATACATATCCATAAAGTCCAGTGAAATAGAAGAGTTATGAATGCAATGTGCCCAAGGGTCAAACTGACAAGACACCACAGATCCAAAGGGCCGGTTATTGCTTGCCCATGCTGAATGCACTGAGTGGTGGAAATGCGCCCCAACGTGTTTTGTAATTTTCCTCGGGGGCCGCATTGAGGTGTGTGACAAGGAGGGGGTCCCTTTATACTGGCAATAATTGAGCGGTCGCCAGCATCCTGTTTCGGCCACATCGAGGTGGGTACCCACCAATGATTTGCATCATCGGGGAATGTAATGCTCGTGAATGATGGCTTCCTTATGGGATGAGGAGGGTTGTGTGTGATGACACACGATATTCCCGCGTCATATTTGGCCAATTGCCCAATGACGCAAATCATTGGTGGGATCCTGCCCCCCATGCGGCCGAAACAGGATGGCAGTGGCCATAAAATTATTGCTAGTATTCCTCAGGGGCCGCAATGAGGTATGTGACAAGGTGGGAGTCCCTTTATACTGACAATAATTTAATGGCCACCGGCATCCTGTTTCGGCCACATAGGGGGCGGGATCCCACCAATGATTCGTGTCATCGGGCAATTACCAAATATGGGGTGGGCATATCCCACAGAGCCCCCCTCATCCCATAAGGAAGCCGTCACTCACGAGCATTATATTGCCCAATGACGCAAATCATTGATGGGATCTTGCCCCTCATGCGGCCGAAACAGGATGCTGGTGGCCATTCAATTATTGCCAATATAAAGGGTCTCCCTCTTTGTCACACACCTCATTACAGCCCCCCAAGAAAGATTATGAAACGCATTGGGGCGCGTTTCCCCCACGCAGTGCATTCAGGGTGGGTAAGCAATAACCGGCCCTTTGGATCTGTGGTGCCTTGTCAGTTTGACCCCTGGGCACATTGCATTAATAACTCTTTTATTTCACTGGACTTTATGGATATGTATTTACAGGGGTCTTTGTCACTATTAATGGTTCACTGATATAAATATGGCCTTGATTCAATTTCTTCCTAATACTTGACATCTATATGACTTTTTGTTTGGATATGGGTTGAATCCTATTCCTGAATCCACTGACTGGTGGTGTTCTCTGGAACTCTTCCATATTCACCTGTATGTACATTGATAATCTTATCTTTTTCTACAAGTTTCCTATTGTATATATTTTATAAAACCATATAATTAATAAGGGTTTTTCTACTTTCACAAAGAGGATGTTTTTTGACTGCTTCCTACATAATTTATATTTATAATTTGGGTGACCCTGACGAAGGCTCCTCAGCCGAAACGGACGTCGGGGTGAACTCTATTCCACGGGTTTTTTTTGACCCAGTCTTCCAGGTTTGTTATTATGCACCATACTATTCATATTAAAACCTTGGTAGCTAGCCCTTATGGGGCAACATATACATGGACTGGTGTCCCCTTGTGACAATATCCATTTTTTGTACAGTGTTGATTTGTGATAACACTAATTACCATAGTGATTTCTATGGTGTCTGTCTAGTACAGTGATATAGTGCGGTTTATTGTAATTTTATACTAGAACTTTACACTTCAGATATAATGTGTATGCAAATTATTATGTTTCGCTGCTACAGACAGTGACTACCAATACATTCCATTGTGCACCAATTACCATGTCATTCTTATGGAGGTTATACCTGTTTATTGTGTAAATATTTATCTAGTGACATTAATTGGTTATACAATATTTGTTTACTATGTACATATAATTTTCTACTGATTGATACATAGTAAGTGATACTTTGTATATTGTACCTTGGTTCCCCCTGGATTACGTGTCCTACCTGTTGGTTTGTGCCACATGTCACTAATTTCCCTGTTTAAATAAAGTTTTTTTCACATTCATAAATTGGGCTTTGATCACAATTTTCTTTGGAATCTGTGTCATAATTTATAGGCTATTATATGCTCCTTGTTCTCTTTTGGTGGCAATCTGTAATGTATTTGGAGTGGCCTGTATTTACCATTAATCTTTCATAATGGTCCCTTTGTTTGTCCTTTCTCGTGTCTCCTATTTGCTTATTTTGTAGATGGAACCATTTTTAAGTCAATAATGAAAGGTTGCGCCAATGAAACTGTGTGTGGAGCCGATGGCTTAGCCAAAGTATCAGAAAAGTTCAACTTTATATTTCATGTGAATTGCTGTTCTGGGAATTTATGCAACACTGATGGATATTATCGTAAGTGTCACAATGGTAATAATTATAGTGGAAAATTTGACCAAAGACCTTAAGAACTTAAAAAGTTTTATAGGTCAGTGCTCTGGAGGTCAAGACATGAAAATGACAATATCGTGTTTGTTTGACCAACTATTTACAAATTTAATAAAGCAATTATTGTTGTGTTCCTCCAGTTCCTCCAGAAGATCCAACACCAAATGGTGTAAAATGTCCATCCGCCTTCTGTACCGGTTCTCTGGAGGAATGTGAGAGTGACGAGGAGATGGAATGCACTGGATCCATGGATCGCTGTTTTGAGTATCGGCAGCGCATAATAAATGAAGGAAAGCAAATACAGTGATATATTTATTAAAGAGGATGATGTGATCTGCTCTGGTTGATGCTATATCGGGCATTGCGGTGCTCGAAACTGCTCTGTGCTTGAATGAGTACTGCAGGTGCTGGTGCTAAATGTGTGATCCCATTCTGTTACTTGCCCTGACACATCCCCCAGACACCACAGTCCATAGAGCAACAGACATCACCAGGCTACCTCCGTTACTTCTACCTGGCCTCCACATTCTTCATCATGCTCATGCAGCTGGCATCGTCAGACAACTTACATTCCATGTTCGCTATCCAAATGTCCCTCTCGGCCAGTAACAGAGAGGGATGAGGACTCCAGCAGAACTAACCGCACTGTTACTTTGGCCGGCGAGAACATTTCGAATGTGCATACACAACGGAAGTTGTTGGCCAATGCCAGCTGCAAGAGCATGATGGAGACTGTGGAGGCCGGAAAGACAGAAAGGAGGTTGCTGGATGCGGTCTACTGCCCGCAGATAATGAGGACTGTGATGGTTGTTGGTTGTGACAAGGCAGATAAGAGAATAAGGACTCAAGCAAAAAAAAATATGCTTGAGTCCTCCATTACTCCTATTGGGCTAAGTACTCAACTTGAGCACTTTTGCTGACCAATCTACTCGATACAAGTCAATGACTTGCCTTTCGCTCCCCAAATCAAGCTTTGTTTCAGGCTGTCAGGGACTGAAAGCTGAAATTAAGGGGTTATTAGCACCATATAGAAATTAACTCAGTATTGTCATGGTTCTGATGCATGGAGCATCTTGTGTTATGCTCTGCCATGCTCTCCTGCACAGCTGGTACTTACTGTTTCATAGTGCAGAGCTTTTCACACCTATTGATGATCTGCTGTTTGTTTTGAACTCCTATGGACAGGTTGTCTCCTAGCTATGAATATGCTCTTCCTGGGAGGTGCCTATGCAGATACTCCTCGTTCCTGGTGATTGCCCTGCTTCATTACAGAGCATGCTGAAAATGACAATATCATGTTTGTTTGACCAACTATTTACAAATGTAATACAAACGCCCGAAACGTCACCACTCGAACTTCCAGTTTACAGTTGTGCTCTTGGCCCCCCGTAGTATTTAGTGATCTGATCTTGGCTCTCGACTCTGGACTGTTGTTGACTCTTCTCTGCCTATCACCCTGTTTTTGTCGTTACCGCCTGGCTTCCTCCTGACCACATCTCGCCTGCTCCCTGTATCCTGTACATACTCTCCTGGAATCCTGACCCTCGGCTTGTATTTTAACCTCCTCTGTCTGCTCCCAGTGTCCTGTCGCTACTTCCTGGCTTCCGACCTCGGCTTGTTCGACTAAAGCGGGCTTTATGCGCTACAATATATCTAACGATGTGTCAGCGGGGTCACGTCGTAAGTGATGCACATCCGGCATCGTTAGTTATGTTGTAGCATGTGAAACCTACGTGCGACCAAGATTGAACATTGAAACGTTGGTCGCATACACGTCGTTCAATTTCTAAAAATTGAACGTCCGGTTGTTCAATGTTCCCGTGGCAGCACACATCGCTCCTTGTGACACCCCGGGAATGATGAACATCGCTTACCTGTGTCCCACAGCTCCCGCCGGCTATGCGGAAGGAAGTAGGTGGCCGGCATGTTTACGTCCCGCTCATCTCCGCCCCTCCGCTTCTATTGGTCGGCTGCCGTGGGACATCGCTGTGACGCCGAACGTCCCTCCCACTCCAGGAAGTGGATGTTTGTCGCCCAAAGCGAGGTCGTAGGGAAGGTAAGTAGGTTTGACGGGGGTTACTTATTTGTGTGACACGGTCAACTAATTGCACGAGCCGCACAAACGATGGGGGCGTGACACATCGCATACGAGATCGCACACCAAATTGTAACGTGTAAAGCAGGCTTAACTCTCCATTCACATTCAAGCAATTACTGTCTAGCGCCACCTTGTGACAGACATCACAAGTACAACACAGCTGTCACCTGCTGTGAAACATGAAGGCTCAACACTTGAGCCTCCTTTAAAGGGGTATACACAATATATGTGGTACTCTTACAGCAAAAGATTTTTACAAAATCTAAAAATGAGAACATGTACATGACACATTTTAATGTTTGTTGTTTTTGTGTCTACAGGTGGGGAAGATCAGAAATATTCTATGAAAGGTTGTGCTAATTATGATGCCTGCAGTTTAAACTTTGACAATGATGTTGCAGTTGTAGTAGAAGAGAAGAATTACGGGAAGTGTTACGTTCCATCGAAATCCAAAAATCTTTAATGAATAAATCAATGAATTTTCCATGTTCTAAAGCTTCTTTAATCAGATAATGCATAAAAGGTTACAATGTGTAATGCTTTCTACTGAATGATACAGTATAATTCTTTCCTCGGCTTTGCATGCGGGAGCTGGGGCTCTTTTCTGTATAGTAACATAAATACAAAACAATGTGTTAGGCCGGTGATATTCAAGCACAACACTATATGTATGTAATACTAGATATACAGTGCCTTGCGAAAGTAGTCGGCCCCTTTGAATTTTTCAACCTTTTCCCACATTTCAGGCTTCAAGCATAAAGATAAAAATGTTAATGTTCTGCTGAAGAATCAACAAGTGGACACAATTGTGAAGGTGAAGGAAATTTATTGCTTATTTTAAATTTTTATAAAAGATAAATAAGTGAAAATTGTGGCGTGCAATATTATTCATCCCCTTTAAGTTAATCCTTTGTAGCGCCCCCTTTTTCTGCGATTACAGCTGCAGTCTCTTGGGGTATGTGTCTATCAGTTTTGCACATGGAGAGGCTGACATTCTTGCCCATTCTTGCTTTGTAAACAGCTGGAGCTGAGTGACGTTGGATGGAGAGCGTTTATGAACAGCAGTTTTCAGCTCTTTCACACAGATTCTCGATTGGGTTCAGGTCTGGACTGTGACTTGGCCATTCTAACACCTGGATACGGTTATTTGTGAACCATTCCATTGTAGATTTTGCTTTATGTTTGGGATCATTGTCTTGTTGAAAGACAAATCTGCATCCCAGTCTCAGGTCTTTTGCAGACTCCAACAGGTTTTCTTCAAGAATGGTCCTGTTTTTGGCTCCATCCATCTTCCCATCAATTTTAACCATCTTCCCTGCCCCTGCTGAAGAAAAGCAGGCCCAAACTATGATGCTGCCACCACCATGTTTGACAGTGGGGATGGTGTGTTCAGGGTGATGAGCTGTGCTGCTTTTACGCCAAACATATCGTTTGGCATTGAGCCCAAGTAGTTCAATTTTGTTTTCATCTGACCAAAGCACCTTCTTCCACATGTTTGGTGTCTCCCAGGAGGCTTGTGGCAAACTTAAACAACACTTTATATGGATATCTTTGAGAAATGGCTTTCTTTTTTCCACTCTTCCATAAAGGCCAGATTTGTGCAGTGTAGACTGATTGTTGTGCTATGGACAGACTCTCCCACCTCAGCAGTAGATCTCTGCAGATCATCCAGAGGGCTCATGGGCCTCTTGGCTGCATCTCTGATCAGTCTTCTCCTTGTGTGAGATGACAGTTTGGATGGACGGCTGGGTTTTGGTAGATTTGCAGTGGTATGATACTCCTTCCATTTCAATATTATCGCTTGCACAGTGCTCCTTGGGATGTTTACAGTTTTGGAAATCTTTTTGTATCCAAATTCGGCTTTAAACTTCTCTACAACAGTATCACGGACCTGCCTGTTGTGTTCCTTGGTCTTCATGATGCTCTCTGCGCTTTACACAGAGCACTGAGACTATCACAGAGCAGGGGCATTTATACGGAGACTTGATTACACACAGGGGATTACATTTTTCATCATCAGTCATTTAGGACACATTGGATCATTCAGAGACCCTCAATGACCTTCTGGAGTGAGTTTGCTGCACTGAAAGTAAAGGGGATGAATAATATTGCACGCCCCAATTTTCAATTTATTATTTTTTGCAAAAGTTTAAAATAAGCAATAAATTTCATTCAACTTCACAATTGTGTCCACTTGTTGTATATTCTTCACCAGAACATTAACATTTTTATCTTTATGTTTGAAGCCTGAAATGTGGGAAAAGGTTGAAAAATTCAAGGGGGGCGAATACTTTCGCAAGACACTGTATAGAGTATCAACAGCCATATATTTCTGGTCATCAATCAAGATGAAGATATCTAAGCTTATGCACTGCTTTCATACTGAAAAACAAAAAATGATAACTTTAGATGAAAATTAGGATGTGATTATCAGAACTTTTCAATAAATATTCATGAAGACAATGTGTTCCGTGCATTTCTTATAGAAGAGAAAAAGTAACTTCGGTAGAATCTAGAATATTTTTAAACTTTCCTTCTTATAAACATTCTTTATAGAAAATAAAAATCATTTGATACTTCTATACATTGTATATTAAGGCCCCGATTCATTAACCCTTTCACCCCTGGGCGATTTTCCATTTTTTCTTTTTGTTTTTATTTTTGCTCCCCTTCTTCCAGGAGATGAAACTTTTTTTATTTTTACATCAATCTTGCCATATCAGGGCTTGTTTTTTTGCGGGATGAGTTGTACTGTTAAAAAAAGCCATGAGTTTTACCCAATAGTGTACTGGAAAATGGGAAAAAAATTCCAAGTGTGGAAAAATTGCAAAAATATAGCGATTGCACGTTGGGGGTATTTTATTCATCATGTTCATTCTATGATAAAAACTGATGTGTCGGTGTGATGCCTCAGGTTGGTATGAGTTTGTTGATACCAATCATGTATAAATTTACTTTTATTAAAGGGGTGAAAAAAAATTCAGAAATGTGTCCAAAAAAAGTGCTGCACTTTTTGTGCCTTTTTCCACAACCCTTAGCGTTTTCATTTTTAGGGATATCGAACTCAGTGATGGCTTAATTTTGTGTCTTGAGCTAATTTTTTTTAATGGTACCATTTTTGTGCAGATGCTACCTTTTGATCGCCTCTTATTGAATTTTGCAAAAATTTGCGACAACCAATCAAGGTAAAGGAGTCTTCTATCCCGTCTCTTTCAGAACTTATTAGTAGGGTCAACCCTCAAATTCATTATGAAGTAGTTATAGCCCTGAACTTGCCCCTAACGTCTCCTCTGTGCAGATCATCTTGCACATTAGGAGATGCTCTGCTGTGTTTTCCTGAGCACTGAGCTGACAGGTTGATTGACAGTGCAGGATTTCATGATGGTTCTGGGAGGTGCTCATTACTCAGGTCATCCATCTTCGAGGTAATTGCTCTGCTTCTTTACTGAGCATGCTCTCCCAGGACCTTGCCAGTTGTACATTCTGGTTCTGCAGTTGAGCTGTTGGCTTGTGTTTATGAATGTGTTCTGATATTTATTTATTGACCCCAGACCATTATTTGACTCCTCTCTGCCTGCTCCCTGTCTTGTTGTGACCTCCTGCCTTTTGACCTCAAACCGTTACCTAACCACGGCTGAGTATTCTCCCTGAATCCACTATGTGCCTTCCCGGAAATCTGACCCTCGGATCGTGGCAGGACTATTCTTCCATCTGTACTATCCTTAAATACTTACATTAAAGCCTCCTCCTCCATCTTCTTAAATATAAGGCTTTAATTTCCTCACATCCACTTGACCTATAACCTTTCTATTATTGCTCTGTAGATCCCTTTCCTTAGATCTTCCTTTCAATCTTATAACACATGCCTATTCCCCCCCATCCAACATAGGATAAAGTGGTATACATCTGATGTCATGCGTTATGTTATCATTTCTGATTGGTTCCCAAGTTTATTTATGATTTATACTTGTTTGTTTCTGATTTGTTGACTTTCTCTTGTCTACTTTTATTAATAAAATAAAATAAATATTTGATAAAAAGAAGAAATGGTAAAAGGCTGTATAAAAGAAAAATCCCCTTATGTCTATGCGGGATATTTGGAGATTTACGGTATATCAGATTAATAAAGCTCCGAATAGGATTTTTAATGGGGATAAAAAAGAGAAGAAAATGTATTTAAATTATAAAAATAATAAAGTTAATCAATGTTGAAAATTGACTTTATTCAACTAAAATAGAAAAAAACAATAATTAACTGATAGATACAATAAAATGTGTTCCCTGACGTCTCCTTAGAGAAAGAAAAGTCATTCTCCAGAAGTAACCATTGCCCAAAAATCAAAGAGGACAAAGTGTTCTTTATTTTGGCAGGTACAAATTGACAGATATTCTGATGGATTCCTATTGTTATATTTTAATGTTGTATTGGGGAAGAATATTTAATCTGGCAAATCTGGAAAGTTTGATGTCGTGGCATTATTGGAGTGACCTCATCCATCCCATAATACAATAGTTTCTTTACCTTTCTGAAGAGTATTTATAGGATTCCGCTGTACAGACGAAAGGACAAGCCGAAGAGAATCCGAGAAGACGCCCAACATCCACAATGAAGAACCTGGTCGCTTTTGCTTCTGTGATCTTTGCTCTTGTCAGCTCCGGTAAGACTTTTTTAGACACTATATAGCAAAAACAAGAAGTATAAGCAAACTGTATTGGAATATTTATGTTTCCTATTTGCCAGTGTATGTATCCTCAGACTAACCCCAGTTATATTCCCAGACTAGCCGCCCTCTTATCATATTAGTACGCCACAGGGGTGTACTAACATAGTATTTAATGCAGTATCATCAGCGGTGACGCTCGTACCTGTGTTCGCTCGGACCACGCTTTTGAATTCTGAGCACTTCCAGTCATGCGCAGTATGAAGCCGGGTGTACAAAATATGGTCTTATGAACATATTCATTTAGGGTAAATTCTCTTATCCAGTTTCCGACAACCCATAGTCTTCAAATTTCCAGGCTGCTCATGCTTTAGTTTGCGTTCACATGTCCTGTAGTCATCCATTATCATGGATACTTCTGTAATGGATCTATTAAGAAAACAACGGATCTGTTAGAAATTGCATGTACAACTGATGTTTGAATAGTAGTGATGGGCGGACCCGAACTGTAAAAGTACTGATCCAGGCGGGTTCAAAAGAACCCAAGCACCAATCCTGGGCCCAAATTTCTCAGTGAATTCAGGATAACGGCTTCCAGGCCGCTCACTCTACTTGGGGGATGCCTATTATCGTCGGACATACGCACTTCTTTCCTTGCCCACCGACAGTCCTGGCATCTCTGGTTGGTTGCAGTCAGCCGGCGCCCCCAACCTGTGTCACAGTGTGTCTGACTGCAACCAATCATCAGCACATTGTCTGCATCTACATTGGTGTAAAAATAAATAAATAAAAAAATGCGCATAGGATCTCCCCCAAATTATGATACTCAGCCATGATAAACCTGATGGCTACAGGCTGCAGCCCACAGCCATGCGCTTATCTAGGTTATGTATCAAACAAAAAAGATCCACATGTGGCTTTTTTAGGAATATTGAAATACCTCATTTATAAAATTGTTTGCAGCCCCCCACTTTTGATACCCAGCCATAAAGCTGACAGCTGGTAGATGTATTCTCAGGCTGCAGAGACCCATGATTATTGGGCCCCCCCAGCTTACAAATAGCAGCCTGCAGCAACCCATGAGATGTAACAATCCTAGAACTTTACCCGGCTCATCCCGTTTGCCCTGGAGCATTGGCATTTGGAGTAATAAGGGGTTAATAACAACTCACAGCTACCATAAACCCTACATTAGTAATGGGAAGTGTCCATGAGACACCTCCATTACTAATCAGTAAGTGAAAAGAAATAAAAAAACAACAAAAATATCTTATTATTTGAAATAGATTACAAAAAACACCCTCTTTCATCCCTTTCTTAATTCCCCAAACACGCAGGTCCAACGTAATCCACACAAGCTCCCACAACGAATATGATCACCCGCTGTGGGCTGTGAACCCGGCTTATCCCAATTGCCCTAGTGTGGTGTCAATCAGGGTAAGAAGAGGTTAATAGCAGCTCACAGCTGCCACATAGCCCTATATTAGTAATAGGAGTTGTCTATGAGACCCAAATTACTAATCTGCAAGGGAAAATAAATAAACACAAACACCAAAAAAATTCCTATATTTGAAATAAAAAACAATTTCAGACTGCTATTTTTAGGCTGTGGGGCCCAATTAGCATGAGTCTCCCCGAGCCTGAGAATAACAGCTCCCAACTGTTAGCTTTATCATGGCTGGGGACCGCATGCCATTTAATAAAATAATTTATTTAAATAATTGAAAAAAAACACTTGCAGTTCCTCTTATCTTGATACACAGCCAAAATAAGCACATGGCTGGGATCTGCAGCCTGTAGTTATATGCTTTATTATGGGGGGTATAATAATGTGGGGGATCCTACTCCAATTTTTTTTTTGTATTTATTTTTACAGCAATGGAGATGCAGACACAGAGCCTTTGATTGACAGCAGTCAGACATGCTGTCACACAGGAAGAGGTATGTCTGAATACAATAAATTAGAGATGCAGGGACTGCCAGTGGGTGGGGGAAGCAGTGAATATGGATGAGGGATAATGAGGGAAGTAGCGTTAAAGCGGCACAGGAGACTCAGTAAGTATAACGTGCTTGATCCAATCCCCTATCCATCCTGCCACCATTTTGAAGCCCCATATTATGATCCTCATAAACTTATTTGGGGACTGGTGTCCAGCCAAATATCCGGGTTCATATTTGGGTACAAAACCATTTTTCTTTTTTCAAACCCGGTTGGACCCGCCAGTCCTGTCCATCACTATTAAATAGCAATTTATTAGCAGATTTATTGTCCATAGACTCCCATGTTAAAAAAAACCGGATCCAGCAGATATCAGTCTCCTAACAGATCCGTTATAATGGATAACTACATGGTATCCAGTTTTGGGCTCCACTTTTTAAGAAGGACATACAGAAGTTAGAATCAGTTCAAAAGCGGGCAACTAGACTACTACAAGGAATGGAGGCCGACCTTATGATGAGAGGTTGAAAAAGTTAGATATGTTTAACTTAGATAAAAGACGTCTCAGAGGAGATGTCATTTATATGTATAAATACATGTGTGGTCAATATAAAGGACTGGCACATGACTTATTTCTTCCAAAGACAATACTAAGGACCAGGGGCACTCACTGCGAGTGGAAGAAAAGCGATTCTGGCAGCTAAATAGGAAAGGGTTCTTTACAGTTAGAGCAGTCAGACTGTAAAATACACTACCACAAGAGGTAGTAATGGCAGATACTATAACAGCTTTTAAAAAAGGGCTCGATGATTTCCTCAGTACACACAACATTGTTGGTTATAAATGACTTAATGTGAAAATATATAATTGGTGGAGGAAGGTTGAACTACATGGACCTAGGTCTTTTTTCAACCTATGTAACTATGTAACTATGTAATGTATTTTTAAAAAAAATGTGGTCATTGAATTGTCCCCCTTTATTTTACAGTCTTTTCCTATCAATGTTACTCTGCTTTTTGCCACAACTCTACAAAATGTGCTTTGTCTGTGACTGAATGCTTTGGGCATCCATGCATGACCACTTGCCAGTACGATGAACTTGGTGAGTACAAATTATTTCTTCTTTTTACCAAAAATACAATTTCCCCATAATATTTCTTGTGTTGTCATGTCTATTTACTTATTTTGTAAATGGAAAAAAAATTACGTCAATAATGAAAGGTTGTGCCCAAAAAACTGAGTGTGGAAATAATGGCTTGGCAACATCAGTGAAGTACAAAACTATTGGTCATTTGAAATGCTGCTCTGGGAACTTATGCAACAATGATGGATATTATCGTAAGTGTCACAATGTTAATAATTATAGAGGAATATTTTACTTAAGAATTTTAAAGGGATTATAGGTTAGGACACTGGAGGTCAAGAACTGTGATGGGCGAAACCAAACTGTAATGTTCGGGGTTCATACCGAACGCACACTATCCCGAACATGAGTTTTCTTGCAAGTTCATGTTACAGTTCAGGTCCAGGGGCTGTAAAAACAAGCACATTATTTTAAAATATTATGATTATACTTAAAAGGTCCCGCGATGCGTCCTGCAGACTTTGTCTCCCGGCTGCTTCTGCTTCTGCATCCGATCATTGCTGTGCTGCCGGGTAACATCACTGACTAAAGGACCTTCCAAGATGTCATAACCATGTGACCAGTCTGGTGTGAATGTTGTACAGACATTGGCCCACAGACTGGTCACATGGCTATGATTTCTTGTAAGGTCCTGTTAATTTCTGTGGGTATTCACTGCACTGCTCGGCTGTTTTCGGCCATGTTCACGGTGGCGTCAGAGTTCACCCAAGTCCATGGCTGCCATGGCCTCAGATTAACTATGACTGTCACTGTGCGAGTCTCGCATCGGAATCATCACAGAATGGCGCACAATCTCCTGTCAGCAGTGGGTCAGCTGCATGTATTTCCATGCAGCTGAGGTGCTTCTGTCTGGAAAGCATCAGGCAATGCCGGGTGATGCAATGTGAGACGCAAGTGGAATCATACCCTCCCTGAACAGAGTGATGAAGCAGAGCTGATATGGCTCTTTCTGCTTTTCACTCTTTATTGATGCTTGTATTTGCAGAATGATGAAGCAGAGCTGACATGGCTCTCTCTGTTTCGCACTCTGTATAGACGCTTGTCTTTACAGAGTGATGAAGCAAAGCTGACATTGCTGTACCTATGGACTACATCAGACTAAGGATTTTTTTTATAATAAAGATGGAGTCTCTAAATGTTTTTTGTTTTATTTCAAATAAAAAATTGTTTTCTTTGTGTTGTGTTTTTTTACTGTTTACTGGAAATTCATGGTTTCCATGTCTAATTTGGCATGACATCATGGATTTTGGGCTTAGTACTAGCTGAGAATATAAAGCTGGCATTAACCCCTTTATTACCCAGCATGCCACTGCCATCAGGGCTGCTGGATAAACCGGGTAAAGCACCTGGAAATGGAACTAAGAATGAGCCATTTCCAGGTGTGCCTGTGGTCTGCCGAGAATTCCAGCCCCCAGCTGCCTGGTTTTACCTGAGTGGCGATCAAAATACGGCAGGAGCCCATGCATTTTTTTTATTATATTTTGAATAATTAAAAAAAGAAATTAATGGGCTTTGCTGTATTTTGATTGTCAGCCAAGGTAAATCCAGGCAGATGGGGGTAGCAGCTCATAGCCATCCGCTTTATCTGCGCTGAGAATCAAAAATACTGCGGAGCGCAACAACATTTTTTTAACTACTTATTTATTTATACCCTACTATATTTGTATAGATGCTAGAATGTATAGGCTGGTTTCAGATTACTCCAGCATCTAATCAGAGATGCCCACTCTGTGACAGCGGCTGAGATTGTCTGTTATTTTAACAGTAAAATAAAACAACAGCACAGAGAAAAAATATTTTATTAGAAATAAAACTGAAGACATTTAGGACTCCATCTTTATTACCCAAAAAAAAACCCTGTTAAAAAATATACTCTTAAATATATTTTTCTTCAAATACGTAAAAGCACATGAAAGAAAGAACTTCAAAAAAATGTAAAAAATAAATGTATTTTATCTATTTAAAAATGGTTGCCAGGGTTCAGTTACAGAAAGGAAAAATAATATACTTTGTTAGCTTAGGTAAAAAGAGTTCATTTAGTCCATACTGATCAATGGGAAATCTTTACCCATCTCTCCTTGAGTCCTGAATGGCAAAGCAGGGGGTGTCATCTCTTAGGCCGGACAGCGTGTCTCATCTTGCAGCACTGGAGTCGTCTGACCGCAGGCAATGTGGAGGAGCGAGCAGTGGCCCCCTCCATCGTGTATTATATACCAGCTGTTCAGTCCATATAGGGTGGTTTAGTCGTATAGTTCCATATGACATAATCTTCTGGAAGCTTCGGGAAGGATTTATATATATCCTTCCACGTCAGTACTCAAGTATACTCAATATAGATATTTTAATACTTATTCCTTAAAAACTTAATTAATAAACTATGCCCTCCAACATAAACAGAACTGTGAACGTATATGTCTTACTATGAAATATTTGATAACTAGATGTATTAATTTTAATGTTTTTACAAACCCCCCTTGAAGCGGGTGGAGTAACCCCGAAAAATAATTAATACATAATTAAAATAACAAATCTTCTTTCCTTATTTGGTGATAATGGATTAATATCAATAATAATGATGAATAATAATTAATTAATTTGCATTATTCATGTTGTAAGTTCAATAATATAATAATGTGGATTCATGTTATGATAGGCCATGACTGATCAATCATATAAAAATATATAACTATACTTCGCTAGACCTAAAAAGAAATGCAAAAAACAAATCCGGTCACCATATGATGTCCTCTGAGTTGATGTCGTCTTATCTCCGATGTAATCCGGCATAAACACAGTCTCTTAGAAATAAATCCTTTGATAAAAATGAATGGTTACCAATTTATACAGTCCCGTATTGCGTTTATCATCGTTAGATCAAAGTCCATAAACTTTATTCTTTATTACAAAGTCCATAGCCAATGTTGATAAACCACAGTTCATGAGTGTAGAAGAATAGCAAAAGTCTTTGATGTCTGTGCAGTGTAATTTACATTAGTCACCTTTTTATCCTTCATGCTGCCTGTTGTCAAATCCTGGAACAGATGTTAAGACGTTCTTGGTCAGCACGACAGGGGTTAACTTTAACACGTCATTGCTCTTCTTAGTAACTTTAGGGAAGTCTTAATGCACAGACCATGTGTCATTGTCCATCCTTGAACCATTAGACTACTGTGTTTGAGGTGCAAGTGTATTTCGTATGTTTCACAGTCATATTTGAGACGTTACCTTTTGGACCTTTTTGCAGAATTCCTTTTAACTTTAGGATAATTATAAAGTCTTTTTATCTTCTGTAATCTTGATTGAAGACTTCATTCCCTAATCTAGATACCAAATATGGCAATAACTATCACTAATAAATGTCACAGCGTATCATAACTCTAATACTATAATACCATGTCATTATTATTATCGTAGAAGTATTAATATAATTGATACTCAGAATGATAAAATACTGCATAATGGTATAGACAATAGTATTTTCTTGTAATGACCTTTTTGTCGTTGGTGCATTACCCTTCCAAACCCATAGGTGGCAATGTGTTGAATGTAGCCGAAATATAATATAAAATATGAAATAATGTAATGTGTACCTATAACATGTATCATATTATAAATATGAAAGGCAACAATGTGGCTTTTTAGTTAGATCATTTGTAAAATTATAAACCAAAGCAAATAACCTTTTGGAAAAGACTGGATGATTTCATCAAAACACAATAATACCCATTATAAATTATTATTGATTAAAAATATAATATATATTATTTGTAAATATAGGAAGGTAAACCTAGATGTACCTTGATCTTCCATCTTTATTACTCTAATTTAATTTATTTGATTTGTCTATTATTTATTAAATAACCTACTATAAGGAAATGTGTAACTATAAGTAATATTTCATCCTTATTGTGTTAACATACTAATATAAAAATAATGTATTACCAGAAAGTAAACAATTGTATATATTGATGAAGGAAGTATCTTTTCTTCCAAAAAAATGGAACTTTTCCCTTTTAATATGATTCATATTTAATAAAGTAATATTCTTATATTAGATATTACTGAACTAAATATTGAAGTGTTTTCTCAATTGAGATATTTAAAATCTGAAGAAAAAATAAAAATTGTAGAATTAAGATTTTGATTAAAAATGTGAATATTAAATAATAATTAATATAAAAAATAGGAATCAAAGGAAAAATGAAAATCGGAATAAAAATAAAAATTGAAATAAAAATAAGGCCTTCTATGTATATAACACCTATGTCTTTAATAATACATAACCTTAATGTTACCAGTATCTTATAGGATTACCATACCTATTATATCAGTAATTAAGTCATGTAACCTTGCAAATAATACACTTCTCTTAGTATATAAATGCATTATCATATACTTCAAATATATATTTATTTTTTTTTTCCAATTCTTCCTTTGTACTTGAAATATTAATTATTAAAGTATCCTGTAAACACATATATTTATCAAATATAAAATGTGTGATTGAGACCAAACCTCCCCCTTTCAATATCATGAAATATGATATTATAAAAATTAATATGTTTAGATTAAATTAAATTAAAATTTGTGTTGTATATCTTCAAGACCATATTATAAATCTCACTTCCATATTTGAAAAGAAAAATGATTACCAAACTATGTATCAGTAAAAGAAGTGACTTAACACAAAAGATCCTAACATCTCTATATTAAAGAAATATGTCTAAAAATAATATATATATCCGGTATAAATGCCTTCATTTATACTTATGTACTATAACCTATTTATTCTAATAGTATATATACATATATTATAACCTCGAAGTTAAAACAAAAATTCCCTTTTTTTTTTTTCCTCTGGATCCAAGTACTTTGACTTTAGCAGCTGCTCAAACAATCAATCATTCATAGACACATCTATGCACACAAGACTGTCATGGTTCTTTAACATATACTCCTACATAGAAACTGACAGACTCATATCCCTTTTTTCCAAGTATTCTATGCGCATTTCAAAAATTATGTTACTAATTTGAAGTACTTCTTGAAAAATACAAATTCCAATGTATTACATACTGTACATTTGACCATGGAACCGACAGACATTTATTATTAGCTTTAGTAATTCAAAAGTCACATGCTCTGGTACGTGCAAAGAACACCATTCCAAAACAGCAAGCAGTTTTACTACACTCCAAAGCTCAGATTACATTTCTAATAACTCTAAAGAAGATGCATGTAAATTCATAAAAGAAACGTTAAAGTAATAGTTGTCTAGCAATTGGTACCTGAGAAAATAATAATTATTATTATTAATCGTACTTTTGCGATTATCCTTACCCAATAAAATATATGTTACCTGATTGAGGATCAGAACAAATGTATAAATAAAAAGTTAATACTTCATCAATCTGCTTTACTGATAAATTCTGAGGGAAATAAAAGAATAAAATTATTATCATATTCATGATAAAAATGAAACACTTAAAATCTGTTACTTTCTCTTATTATTTTATTTTAAATATTATTATTCATATACAGAGATCAAATTATTAATTTATAACATTAAACTATCATTTACTAAATGAAAATATGACCTTAATTTACTGTCACTACCTTTAATATATATATATATATATATATATATATATATATATATACATATATATAGATAGATTCACTGTATATGAATAAACATATTTATCAAACAATAAACTAATTTACCCAGAAATCCACTTTATTTAACTGAAGACCATACCTAATTTTTTCTTCAAAGATTCGCTTTATTAAATTCACTTTGAACTTATAGGAATCTCGGAACTTATGTAATTCAAGGTTTTCTGTTAAATGAGAGAGAATGTCTCTCTCTGAAAGACCACCCAGCTGTCGCGGACTATCAAATCCTAACCCAGGGAGAGGATCTCCACAAGACACCTGTTTCTGTCTTTCAAAGCTCTTACTCATCATTTGTCTGGAATCCTCAATCCCAGTGACCGATCCCGTCACTGGTGACAAGGGTTTTTCCTGTGGAAAAAGACTTTTAGATGACAAAAATTGGGGTGGATTGTATGGTTTGTAACACGTATGCATCTTCCTCCGAACTTCATACACCCTGTCACAGAAATATCTGGATCTGGGAGACACTGTTGGTTTTTCACAAAAACTCTCCCTTTTTTGTGTTGGTTTTTCAGAATTAATTAATTTCTGTTTTGATTGACTTTGGCGACTTCTAACAAAATCGATAAATGTCGTACATTCGAATAGGGACTTTTTATTTAATGCCACCGCACAGGCTGCATTGTCAAGGAAATGAAATTTCTTGATGAATAAACGTATCATTCCATCCAATCTGACATTTGGAATGACCGCCCTATACAAACGTTCAAAAACGGACATAAATGAGAACATACTCTCATTCTGTTCAATTTGTAATTCCTTCAACATCTCATAATTTGGATCAGATTCATTCCTTGCACAGAAGATGAGATTTTTCAGCCTTATGATATCGTTATCAATTGAACAATCAAATGTCTCATTGTCAGAAGACTTTTTTAATGCCAATTGTCTAAAAAAATGCTGAGGTAACCACATACGGAATAACTGATTCGTCTCACTATTGGTTAAATTTAACTTCTCAACGGAACTTTCAAATATCTCTGAATTTCTGCAAACATGTATTTTAGGATTATATGCGGGAATTAATTTGCATATGTCCAATAGACTCTTCCTAAGTTTAATTCCTAAATTTGTCTGTTCTATTTTTAGAAACTGATCGTCGCCATTTTCTCTCTGCACGTGTCCTTTCTGCACGTGTCCCACTCTGGCTCCTCCCCCTTCTGGCTTCTCTACGTCATTTCCTGCTTCTTTCTCAGTATCTTGAAAGTCACCTTGATTATGTAGCACATGTCTGCCGCCATTATCAAGATTTTGATTTGAATTACAGTCTAAATCATCTGACTTATCATTTCCAACATTACAGTCAGAATTCACAATATCACTGACTGACATTCCAGGTTCTAAGCAGTCTTTGGATTTCTCTACCACTGACTCTCCTGACAATCCAGGTTGTCTATTTCCACCATTTTTACATTTTTCTACGATTAACTTGTGAAAATCATAGACTAAATGACAGACATTTCTGATTTTCTGTTTCTCTCTATTAAAAGACCTTACACATTCTATACGTGAATTCTCAAGTTCACACTCCTCATAAAAGCGTAACCAAATCTCTTCCACATTAGAAATATCTGGATAAGTGAACTGAAGTTTACTTTGCTTAACATATGAAGAGATAAAATCCATTTTCTTACCTGAAATGATCAGATGATCTGATGGATGATCCTGTAGGACTTGATTCACCTTGCTCAGCACGTCCAATACTTCTTATGGACTGACTTTATCTTTCTTGCTCAAAAATACGTCAAAAGTTAACTTCTGTGGCTTAATAAAGACTTTAAAGTTCATTCAAAAAAAAACTTTCATGCAACTTGACTTATACGTATTTCCTAGGTTCTGCGTGATTTTTTTTATAAATTGTCGATTCCTGATCCTTTGCAGGAGATACTTGACCCCCCTTATGCAAAGTAAAGGAACAACAAAAAATGCCAAAAAAATTACGAATGGGTGGCTCACCAAATGTTAAAAAATATACTCTTAAATATATTTTTCTTCAAATACGTAAAAGCACATGAAAGAAAGAACTTCAAAAAAATGTAAAAAATAAATGTATTTTATCTATTTAAAAATGGTTGCCAGGGTTCAGTTACAGAAAGGAAAAATAATATACTTTGTTAGCTTAGGTAAAAAGAGTTCATTTAGTCCATACTGATCAATGGGAAATCTTTACCCATCTCTCCTTGAGTCCTGAATGGCAAAGCAGTGGGTGTCATCTCTTAGGCCGGACAGCGTGTCTCATCTTGCAGCACTGGAGTCGTCTGACCGCAGGCAATGTGGAGGAGCGAGCAGTGGCCCCCTCCATCGTGTATTATATACCAGCTGTTCAGTCCATATAGGGTGGTTTAGTCGTATAGTTCCATATGACATAATCTTCTGGAAGCTTCGGGAAGGATTTATATATATCCTTCCACGTCAGTACTCAAGTATACTCAATATAGATATTTTAATACTTATTCCTTAAAAACTTAATTAATAAACTATGCCCTCCAACATAAACAGAACTGTGAACGTATATGTCTTACTATGAAATATTTGATAACTAGATGTATTAATTTTAATGTTTTTACAAACCCCTCTCACGTAGTCCAAAGGCAGAAGAGCATCTTCAGCTCTGCTACATCTGTGGAAGAGGAAAACACATGTCTGCTCACACAGACACAGCTGAGTGGAGTCAGAGACTTCACGGATGAGTCTAGAATGTATGGGCTCTTGCCTGGTTAGTTGGCATGAGCGGCTTAGCTGTTGGGTGTGGCCAGCTTGGTTTGGGGCATGGTGATGTTTTTTTCTGTCCACTATAATCATGCAAACCACCAGACTCCCACTTCTATTATAATCAACTCTATTCCCACACAGACTTAGAGAAAGAATGTCTATTCCCAATGGAAACGTTGGGCTGGAAACATCAGGCTGCATTGTGAACTTGTCCCATCTAGTGTTGAGCCACTCCACTAGTGTTCAAGTTCGGTTTGGTTCATCGAACGGCGGCTCAGTTTGGCGAACACCTTCGAACCCCATTGAAAACAATGGAAGGTAAACACAAACACATAAAAACACATTATACATATACACATACAGTTAATAAACATTGCCATTACACTTACAGGTCCCCGTGACGCGTCCTGCACTCTTTCTCCTGCCGCTTTCCCTTCCGATCATCGCTGCACCCTCCTGGTAACCAGCAATGATGATAGGACCTTCAGTGACGTGAAAATAGCATGTGACCAGTTACGTGTCTATTATCTCATTGGCTACAGACTGGTCACATGGCTAGACCTCATGCTAGGTCCTGTCAGTGCATCTCTCCAGTACGCGGTGCTCCTTTGAGCATCTCCGTGTACCAAAGAGATGCACTGGCACATGGTCGACTCCCCGTCCATGCATGTCGGCACTATTTACAGAGTCAGCCCACATGCAAGACTGGATACCACAGTCGGTGAATAACGTAGATCACCTTTGCTATAGTAACCCGCCTGTCAAAGGTGACATTACCGTTTACAGCCCGCAGCCTCTGCTCACTCACTGAGTGATTAGACTGCACGGGAGCAGCAGCGTCTTCCTCCCATGCAGCGCTGTCTGATGTAGCAGAGCTGCATGGGTTGAAGGAGAAAGAAGACAGAAGACCGTGATCGTGGAGGGCTGACAGGGAATAATAAATATAATATAATAATATGGAGTCTCTAAGTGTGTCTGTGTATTTATTTCTATTAAAGTATTTTTTCTCTGTGTGGTGTCTTTTTTTAACCCTTTATTGGAGATTCTTAATGGCCGGGTCAAACTTGCCTGATATTAAGAATCTCTGGCTTAATACTAGCTAGTAAAACAAAGCTAGTATTAACCCATTATTACCCAGCAAGCCACCCGGCTTCAGGGCTGCTGGAAGAGTTGGATACAGTGCCAGATGGTGGCGCCTCTATGAAAGCGCCATTTTCTGGGGCAGCTGCGGACTGCAATTCACAGCAGAGGGGCCCAGAAAGCTGGGGCTAAACTTTGCTGCGGATTCCAATCCCAAGCTGCCTAGTTGTATCTGGCTGGACACAAATATGGGGCGAAGCCCATGTGGTTTTTTTTTTAATTATTTCATGAAATTCATGAAATAATTAAAAAAAGGGCTTCCCTATATTTTAAGTTCCCAGCCGGAAACAAATAGGCAGCTGGCGATTGGGGTTGGGGGCCGCCGTATCTGCCTGCTGTGCCTGGCTAGCATACAAAAATATGGTGAAGCCCACGCCACGTCATTTTTTTTTTTTTTTTAGTTTTTTGGCAAAAAAAATGCTTCCCTGGATTTTCCATTTCCAGTAAAGGTGACACCAAGCAGTGGGGTTAGCAGCCAGTAGCTACTTGGATTACCCTTAGCTAGCAATACAAAAAATGCAGCGGGAGCCCATATATTTTTTTTTTAATTACTTATTAAAATAACTAAAAAAAACCAATGGGCTTCCCTGTATTTTGATTGCCTGACATGACAGTGCTGTAAAAATAAATTATTAAAAATAATGACGTAGCGCTCCGCGGTATTTTTGATTCACAGCACAGTTAAAGTAGACAGCAACGGGTTGCCACCCCCATCTGCCTGGCGTTACCTTTGCTGGCAATCATAAAACAGGGAAGCCCATTAATTTTTTTTATATAAAAAAATAGTTAAAACAAAAAATTACGTGGGGTCCCCCCATTTTTAAAAGTCAGCTAGGGTAAAGCAGACGGCTGTAGCCTGAAAACCCACAGCTGGAAACTTTAAATTAAATGCTTTAATGCTTAAATTAAATAAATAATTTAAAAAAAAAAAACACTTGGGGGTCCCCCAAAATTGGATCACCAGCCAAGGTAAAGCTGACAGCTGGGGTCTGATATTCTCAGACTTGGGAGGTCCATGGTTATTGGACTCTCCCCAGCCTAGAAATAGCAGGTCGCAGCCGCCCCAGAAGTGGCGCATCCATTAGATGCACCAATCCTGGAGCTTCGCCCCAGCTCATCCCATTGCCCTGGTGCAGTGGCAAACGGTGTAATATATGGGGTTAATACAAGATGTATAATGTCATCTGACATCAAGCCCTGTGGTTTGTGATGTCAGGCGTCTATCAGATACCCGACATCACCAACCCAGTCAGTAATAAAAAAAAATACTCCTCAACACATGCCCTAATTCAACAATTTGTTAGAAAGAAAAACAAACCCAGGTCCGGTGTAATCCAAGGGGATCCCACGACGATTCATACCATAGTCAATGTCCCAGTCAATGAAGAACAGAATGTTCCATATTGGCTGGGAAAGCAGTGCAGTGACCTGAGCTAACATCAATAGGTCAGCCCAAGTTACTGCAGGGCATGACGAGTGCTGCTGTCAGGAGGTTAGCGAGCTACATTACCTGCTACACTCCTGACAGCAGCGCTGTCACTGAGTTCAATGACCGCTGCCTTCACAAACCATGTATCGCGAGTGGCTCGTGACGTCACCGCTAGTCACTGTCTCGGGTCGACAGCGAGAGGAGATGTGACAAGCGGCGGCCATGGAAGACAGTGACAGCACTGACGTCAGGACGAACCTTACTAATCTCCTGACGGCAACACTTGTCATCCCTGCGGCTGCTGACACTGCAGTGTGGGCAGCTGCGGACACACTACAGTGCGGGCAGCTTCGGACACTGCTGAGCGAGCAGCTGTGGGGCTGGGGCTTGGGCAGGAGCGGGACACAGACTGCAGTGGCATCCGACGGAAGTCATACGAACGTGCTTCTGTGTGGCTTCTGGGGATTTTTGCACACATAGCCAGGGTACACATCGGGTTACTAAGCAAAGCGCTTTGCTTGGATACCCGATATTTACCCTGGTTACCAGCTTACCACAGGCTGTCAGCGATGGCTCACGGCACATGTAGCTGTAAAAAGCTACAGTTATGTTTTTGGTGATCGAGCCCTTATCAAACGGTAACTCGAACTGCCGAACATGAAGCAAATCGTTCAAGTTCGTCGAACGACTCGAACACCAACCGAAATCACTCGAATTTGAAATTAGCGAACCGGTCAACTCGAACATCGCTCAACTCTAGTCCCATCACGTGACAAGTTACGTCATACCAGGCAGGAGCCCTACACTCTAGCCTCTACCAAGACTTCACCCGATTGCATAGCTGAGCCAGTCAGTTGTGCCGCCGTGTAATGTACACCGACTACAGGACCTTGCATGGCGTCATAGTCATGTGACCAGTCTGTAACCAACCAGGCAATACAACATTCACACTTGACTGGTCACATGGCTATGACATCATGGTAGGTCCTTTTAGTCAGAGGTGGTTACGCTTGGGCACAGCAATGATCGGACTTGGAAGCAGAAGCACCAAGAGACAGAGTCTGCAAGACACATCCCTGGACCTGTAAGTATAATGACAATGTTTATTATTAACTATATTCTTTATTTTACGCCCCCCCGTGCCCCATCCCATAACTGTAAAGTCCAAGTTTGGTGTTCGGACGCTAGTTCGCGTTACCTAAGAATGCGAACTCAAACTCTACAAAATCTTCTGATGAGGCTCCTGAACACAAACATCAGGGGGTTTGCCTATCACTAAGCAAGAAGTGAAAATGATATCATGATGTAAGCTTGACCAACTATTTAAAAATGTAATGAAAATTTTTATAGTGTGTGTTCCTCTAGTTCCTCCAGTACCTCTAACACCAAATGGTGTAAAATGTCCAATCGCCCACTGTACCAGTACTATGGAGGAATGTAAGACTAACAAAGAGATGGAGTGCACTGGATCCATGGATTAGTGTTTTGAGTATCGGAAGCATGTGAAACATAAAGGTAAGCAAATTTATATTTATGTGAGAGGATGTATGATCAGTAGTGATGGGTGAGCATGCTCGGTACTACTCGGTATTCAATCAAGCATTGGGGTCCTCAGAATGCTCCTTGTTCGATTGAGTACTGCAGGTCCTCAAGCTGAATGCTCGACCCCATTGTGTTACCTGCCCTGACAGCTCCCATACACTAGAAGTTCCACAGCAGCAGACATCACCAGGCAAACTCCATTCTGTGTTCCCGACCTCGACTGTCTCTATCATGCGCCTGCAGCTTGCATTACTAGGCAATTTCCATTTCACAAGCGATATCCAAACTTCCCCCTCTGGCCAAAGTAGATGTGTGGTTAGTTCCACTCAAGTCTCTGTCCTGAAAAAGAGAGGGATGAGAACTCAAGTGGAACTAATCACACAGATACTTTGGCTGGAGGGGAACATTTGGATTGTGCACATGAAATGGGAGATGACAAATGGACATGTCTTATGGAGACTGTTGAAACCATGATGACAATGTCGCGGGCGGGGAGGACGCCATTGCTGCTGCGCTCTCGCTAACACTCGGGTCCGGCACTGCTGCGGCTGCTTGGTGGCTCGAGCGGTGGGCCGGATCCGGGGACTCGAGCGACGCTCCTTGCCCGTGAGTGAAAGGGGTGGTTGGTTTGGGGGATTTAGTCCGTGACGCCACCCACGGGTCGTGGTGAAAATGGGCACCACCACTGCTGGTGACGGGGATCCCGGGAGCGATGGTAGGGAGCAGCTGAGATGTTGTTTTCCCCCTCCGTGGGTAGGGGTCGGTGATCCCGGGGCCGATGATGTGACGGGGAGGCAGGGTTGGTGAGGTGCAGGGTTGCAGGGACAGCGTGGCGCGGTGACGGATGGCATGGGTGTACTCACTAAGTAAGAAATGTACAAAGTCCTCGGTAAACCAAATGGCTGGATGGACGGGTCCCGCAGCCGGCTGCTGTGTCTCTCCCCGAACAGGTGATGGCGGCTGTCTTTCCCTGCACCTTGATGTTCTCTTTTGACTACTATGGATCCCCAACGGTAGTCCGCTCCCCGGTGTATGGGTACCGGAGGAGCCCGTTTGCCCGCACTGTGGTGGCCGGGAGCTTGTCAGGGCAGGTAAGAGGACAAAAAAGTGTGCTTGAGTTTGGCATTGTCTCCTATTGTACTCGGTACTCGAGTTTAGCAGTTGAGCAACCCAATCTGCTCGATTCGAGTACTGACCGCCCGAGCATTTTTGTGCTTGCCCATAACTAATCCACAGTTTTCACAATAGAAATTGTAGACTGAATTAAACAAATCTCCGAGCTCTGAAATGGCTGATGTACTTACTTTGAAGCTCCATGTAAGAACAGTGACGTAATCCTCTTCTAACATTGATAAGTCTGATTTTGATATGAAGTTCAACTAAGTTATTAAAATACTAATTTTAATATCATCATTATATAGTGATAACGACATGGAGTTTCAAGATATATTAAACCATTTCATCAGGTTTAAGAGATCTGTTTAGATAAAGTATGACTTGAATGGGCATGACGGGAGCACACAAGTATGAGGGAAGTCAATGGGGGACTTGAACATTTTTCCTAGACATCTTCTGGAAAAATTCTTGAGTTCTCCATTGACTTGTATTATATTTCAGTGCTTGAGTCACGCCCATCCAACTTCTCTTAATGAGTATCGAGCACCCAAGCATGGAAATGCTCACTAATCACTAATTTGGGTACTTCCAAATTTGTATTTTGAAGTTTTCCAAAATTTTGATGCATTTTACAGAAGCACTGTTATTGCAGGCACATAGAATTGGAGGGCCAATGTGCGAACAGACCGACTTCCCCTCACCCCGAATCATGCTTGGCATGTAGCTGTCAAAGACTTAAAGCTGCAATTAAAGGGTTATTAATACTGATGGGCAAACCAGAACTCTAAAGCTCGGGGTCTGTACCAAACACATAGTGTTCGTGCACAAGGTCCCGAACATGAAATTTCCTGGGAATCCCTTATGACGGTCAGGACCAGTTCAGCTTCAGGGGCTGTAAAAAAATGCACATTATTAAAAAACATTATGATTATATTTACGGGTCCCGTGATGCATCCTGCAGAACCTCTATCTCCTGGCCGCTTCTGCTTCCGGGTCCGATCTTTAACTTCCAGGAGACTCATGTCATGAGACTCATGAGACTCAGGCGCAAGATTTGAAAATGCGATGAGGAGGATGATGGAGGGCGTCATCCTGTCAATCAAGGAAGGAGGACGGCGATCAGCGGCAGGAGGGGGATAAAGGAGAAGAAAATGAGCCCGCCCATCCAGCCTACCAAGTTAATTAGCATACCTAAGGGCCAAGTTTTATAAAGTTATTTTCAGGGTCTGGAAGGGGAGTCAGGGCCAAGCTGCACCTTCATAGAATGCAGCCTTAGAGCTGCAGAAGGTGATTCTTTTAGGTTAATAGGAAAAAATCTGATGACAGGTTCCCTTTTAAGTAGTGACTTGGATACAGCCTCTTCCTCCATCTTTTTTAAATCTAAAGGGGGCTTTACACACTGCGACATCGCTAATGCGGTGTCGTTGGGGTCACGGAATTTGTGACGCACATCCGGCCGCATTAGCGATGCCGTTGCATGTGACACCGATAAGCGATTTTGCATCGTTGCAAAAACTTGCAAAATCGCTAATCGGCGACATGGGGGTCCATTCTTAAAAATCGTTACTGCAGCAGTAACGAAGTTGTTCCTCGTTCCTGTGGCAGCACACATTGCTGCGTGTGACGCCGCAGGAACGAGGAAGCTCCCCTTACCTGCCTCCCGGCTGCTATGCAGAAGGAAGGGGGTGGGCGGGATGTTACGTCCCGCTCATCTCCGCCCCTCCACTGCTATTGGGCGGCGGTTCAGTGACACTTCAGTGACGTCGCTCTGACGCCGCACGGACCGCCCCCTTAGAAAGGATGCGGTTCGCCAGTCACAGCGACGTCGCCGGACAGGTAAGTATGTGTGACGGCTCTGGGCGATGTTGTGCGGCACGGGTAGCGATATGCCCGTGTCGCGCAACAGATGGGGGCGGGTACCCACACTAGCGATATCAGGACCGATATCGCAGTGTGTAAAGTAGCCTTAAGGCTTTAATTTCCTCACATCCACTTGACCTATAACCTTTCTATTATTGCCCTTTCCTTAGATCTTCCTTTCAATTGAATAACACATGCCTATACCCCCCTCCAACATAGGATAAAGTAGTTTACATGTGAAGTAATGCGTTCTATTATTGTTTCTGATTGGTTCCAAGGTTTATATATGATTTATATTTGTTTGTTTCTGATTTGTTGACTCTCTCATGTGTAATTTTATTTATAAAATAAAATAAATATTCGATAAAAAAAAGAAATGTTAACAGGCTGTATAGATGAAAAATCCCTTTATGGTTTTTCTGGGATATTTGGAGATTTATATCAGATTAATAATGTTCTGAATAGGTTTTTTAATGGGAAAAAGAAAGAATAAAATGTATTTAAATTATGAAAATAATAAAGTTAATCAATGTTGGAAATTAACTTTATTCACCTGAAATAGAACAAAAACAATAAGGAACTGAGAGATACAATAAAATGTGTTCCCTGACGTCTCCTTAGAGAAAGAAAAGCCATTCTCCAGAAGTAACTATTGCCCAAAAATCAAGGAGGACAAAGTGTTCTTTATTTTGGCAGGTACAAATTCACAGATATTGTGATGGTTCCTATTGTTATATTTTATTGTTTTATTGGGGAAGAATATTTAATCTGGCAAACCTGAAAAGTCTGATGTCGTGGCATTATTAGAGTGACCTCATCCATCCCATAATACAATAGTTTCTTTACCTTTCTGAAGAGTATTTATATGATCCCGGTGTACAGACGAAAGGACGAGCCGAAGAGAATCCGAGAAGACGCCCAACATCCACAATGAAGAACCTGGTCACTCTGATTTGTGTGATCTTTGCTCTTGTCAGCTCCGGTAAGACTTTTTTAGACATTATATAGCAAAAACATGCCGTACACTAAGGAGCATACTCCAACTGAATATTTATGTTTCCTATTTGCCAGTGTGAGTATCCTCAGACTAACCCCAGTTATATTCCCAGACTAGCCGCCCTCTTATCATGTTAATACACCCACAGGGGTGTACTAACATACTATTTGATGCAGCATCACCAGCGGTGACGCTCGTACCTGTGTTGGCCATGACCGTGCTTCTGAATGCCGGGCACTTCCAGTCATGCGCAGTATGAAGCCGGGTGTACACATCCCGGCTTCAGAAAGATCTAGTGCGCATGACTGCAAGTGCCGGGTATTCAGAAGATTGGTCACAGTGAACACAGGTACGTGAAACACCGCTGTTGATGCTGCATTGAATAGCATGTATGTCCCTGTGGGAGTGCTAACATGCTAAGAGGGCGGACAAGTCTAGGGACTAGTCCCCATGCTCATTAACATAAAATAAAAGCTCTTTAGAATTACTTTTTCTAAAGATCCCTTTATCTATGCTACTATAGCCTGGGACCGTTAGGCAGGGATTAGCAATATACGTCCAGAACTGCTTGGGGTTCTTGGTGCATATTGTAACTGACAGGTTCCCTTTAAGTCAGGTGGGAGGGATCTGTTCAGACCTGCCTCATTCTGAGACTTTTACTGCTTTATTATTGTCTGTATACCTCCGTAATGTCGCTAGTAATATCTCTGCTCAGCATCATGTGTCTTGGTCCCTGTAAGTTGACTCTGATCTGTCCTGCTACCCAGCCTACCTCTCCCTGACCTCTGCTCTCCTAGTCCCGTCCTCTCATCCTGTTTACCTGACCCCGGTCCCATTCTGTGACTCAGCCTCCTACACCTCCTCTGTACTTCCTTGATCTCCCAGCCTCAGACCTCAGCTATGTTCCTTGACTACAGATCTGCTCCCCTCCGTCTCCTGATGTGATCTCCTGGCTTCTGACCCCCTTGCTTCCACTTGACTACGGCTTGCTCATTCCCTTAGTTTGACCTGACGTCCCGGTGTTGACTTTAGGCTAGTTTGACTTTCTGAAGCGGTGTTAGTGACATCTTGTGGGCTTTTTTTCATACTTCACTTAGAAGTCTGATCTTCTCTAGTCCCTGTGCCCCCAAGTGGAAGCTTGACATTACCTGTTTTTGTTGAAATGGAATGATGTTTTTCACACTGACTTTTTTAGCCTATGAGAAAATGTTTTTCTCAACAGCCCAATGGAGTAACATCTATCCTAGTGCCGTCTGTCAGGTTTTTGTTGATGGACAGCACTAAAAGTAAAATTATGGTCTTATGAACAGATTCATTTAGGGTAAATTCTCTTATCCAGTTTCAGACATCCCATAGTCTTCAAATTTCCACGCGGCTCATACTTTAGGCTGGGTTGAAATGTCCTATAGTCATCCATTATCATGGATGTATAGAGATCCATTTGCAAAAAAGGTATATGTACTACAACTTTTTTGTCTGTTGTTAAAAATTGGACGCTTACCAGATCCGTTTTTAACAGATGGCATCTGTGGACAATGGCTCCATTAATGGCTTTCTATTTGTTGTCCATTTGTAATGGATTCATTAAGAAAACAATGAATCTGATAGAAATTGCATGTACAACTGGTGTTTGAATAGTAATGATGGATGGACCCGGACTGTAAAAGTACAGATCCAGGCGGGTTCATAAGAACCCAAGCACTGACCCTGGGTTTGGAGTTCCAAGCATCGACCCTGGTAGTTCTCAGGGACCTCAGGATAATGATCCAGGTCCAGTCACCCAGGTAATAAAAAAAATTCAAATAAAAATTAAAGAAACTAAGAATCAGGCAAGCACTTTATACTTACCGGTCTCCGCGGCTCTTCAGCGGACTTTACACGCTGCGATCTCGCTAGCAAGATCGCCAGCGATCGTACCTGCCCCCATCGGTTGTGCTACATGGGCATATCGCTGCCCGTTGCGCACAACCTCGCTTACCCCCGTCACACGGACTTACCTGTCCTGCAACGTCGCTCTGGCCGGCGACCTGCCTCCTTCCTAAGGGGGCGGGTCGTGCGGCGTCACAGCGACGTCACACGGCAGGTGGCAAATAGAAGCGGAGGGGCGGAGATGAGTGAGATGTAACATCCCGCCCACCTCCTTCCTTCAGCATTGCCGGTGAAGGCAGGTAAGATGATGTTCCTCGCTCCTGCGGTGTAACACACAGCGATGTGTGCTGCCACAGGAATAAGGAAAAATATCGTTAATGAGAGGAAAACTTTTTTTTTTTGTTTTAGGACGACCTCTCCACGGCAAACGATTTTGGCCGCTTTTGCGATCGTTTAACGTGGCACATAAGTGTTAAGGGGGCTTTACATGCTACGACATCTAATGCGAACTCGTTGGGGTCACAGAATTGGTGACGCACATCCGGCCGCATTAGCGATGCCGTTGCGTGTGACACCGATGAGCGATTTTGCATCATTGCAAAAACGTGCAAAATCACTCATCGGTGACATGGGGGTCCATTCTCAAAAATCGTTACTGCAGCAGTAACGAGGTTGTTCCTCGTTCCTGCGGCAGCACACATCGCTCCGTGTGACGCCGCAGGAATGAGGAAGCTCTCCTTACCTGCCTCCCGGCTGCTATGCGGAAGGAAGGAGGTGGGTGGGATGTTACGTCCCGCTCAGCTCCGCCCCTCTGCTGCTATTGGGCGGCCGCTCAGTGACGTCGCTGTGACGCCACACGGACTGCCCCCTTAGAAAGGAGGCGGTTCGCCGGTCACAGCGACGTCGCCGGGCAGGTAAGTATGTGTGACGGCTCTGGGCGATGTTGTGCGGCACGGGCAGTGATTTGCCCGTGTCGCGCAACAGATGGGGGCGGGTGCCCACGCTAGCGATATTGGGACCAATATCGCAGCGTGTAAAGTAGCCTTTACACGCTGCGATATCGTTAATGACGCATTGATGATAGCATGTAAAGCCCGTTTAACTCTGCTTCCAGGCCACTCACTCTACTTCTGGTACTGCCTGTTATCTTTATGCATATGCACTTCTTTTCCCATACACCAGCAGTCCCAGCGTCTCTGATTGGTTGCCGTAAGACAGTGCCCCCAGCCTGTGTGACAGCATATCTGACTGCAACCAATCAAAAGTGCTGTCTTCGTCTAGATTGGTGTAAAAATAAATAAAGAAAATATTGGCGTAGTGTCCCCCCAGATTATGGTACTCAGCACAGATAAAGCTGATGGCTACAGGCTGCAGCCCCCAACCATGCGCTTATCTTGGCTGTGTATCAAAATAAGAAGATCCACATGTGGGTTTTTTATTATTATTATTATTATTATTATTTAAATACAACATTTAAAAAATGGTTTGCGGTCCCCCCTCAATTTTGATACCCCTCCATAATAAAGCCAACAGCTAGGAGCTGGTATTGTCAGGCTGGCGAGGCCCATGATTATTGCCCCCCAACCTAAAAATAGCAGCCTGCAGCCACCCAGGATTGTTGCATCTATTAGATATGACAATCCAAGATTTTTACCAGCTAATCCAGATTGCCCTGGTGTGAGGGCATTTGGAGTAATAAGGGGTTAATAATAACTCACAGCTGCCCTAAATCCTAGATTAGTAATGGAAAGTTTCTATGATACGCCCCCATAACTAATCTTTAATTGGAAAGAAATAAACACAAACAACAAAAGATCTTTATTGGAAATAAAATACAAAAAACACCCTCTTTCACCTTTTAGTAACTCCCCAAACACCCAGGTTCAATGTAATCCGCACAAGCTCCCATAACGATTCCAGCTCTTCTACATCTGAAGCCACAACATGTGAGCATAGAATATGACTGCCCGCTGTGGCTCATCCTAATTTCCCTGATGTGATGGCAATCAGGGTAATAAAAGGTTAACAGCTCACAGCTGCAATAGCCCTATATTAGTAAAAGGAGTTGTCTTTGAGACCCCCATTACTAATCTGCAAGTGAAAAGAAATAAACACAAACACCAAAACAATACTTTAACTGAGATAAAAAAACAGCTTCTGGCTGCTATTTTTAGGCTGGGGGGCCCAATAAGCATGGGTCTTCCCCAGCTTCAGGATAACAGCTTGCAGCTGTCATCTTATTTATTTAAATCATTGAAAAAAAAGCTGCATGCAGTCCCTCTTATTTTGATACACAGCCAAGATAAGCACATGGCTGAGATATGCAGCTTGTAGCCATATGCTTTATCATGGCTGGGTATCATAACATGGTGGGGCCCTATGTCATTTTTTTTAATTTATTTTTACAGCAATAGAGATGCACACATAGCGTGTATGACTGTTTTCAGTCAAAGGCACTGTCACGCAGGGATGGGTGTGTATGACTGAAGTAAATCAGAGATGCAGAGACTACCGGTGGGTGGGGGAAGCAGTGAATATGCATGAGGGATAATGAGCATCTCTAAAAGTAGTGTTAGAGCTGCACAGGAGGCTCAGTCAGTATAACATGCTTGCTCCAATCCCCCTATCCCTTCTATCACCATTTTAAAGCACAATAATCTGATCCCCATAGACTTATTTGGGGATTAGCGTCCAGCCAGATATCTGGGATCAATTCTGGGCCCAAAACTGGGTTTCTTTTTTAAACCTAATTAGACCCGCCGATTCCGTCAATCACTACTAAATAGCAAACCGATAGCGGATCCATTATTCATAGACTCCCATGTAAAAAAAACGGATCCAGCAGAACTCATTCTCCAAACTGATCCATTCTAACTGATAACTACATGTGAACATAGCCTTCCTCTGCACATACATTCTAAAATGTCAACGCATAGTAAGCAGCAAACAGGACACTGCTTGTATTCGCAGTGACAGAGATCTTGCTGTAAAACACAAAAGAAAAAGGAGACAGATTATTACCATGGTTTCTTTCCTAATTGCTGTATTCTCAAAGATAAACAATTACAAATTTTGGAGAATTTGACGGTGCATCCTCTACTGAAGCTCATGACAATGTAGGAAGAAAGCAAGAACTGTTGAGTCCTAAATTAATTAGACATTTCTGGTATGCAGTGTGGAGGCTGAATTTCCCCTGTAACTAAGGATTGTAGAGCAACCCCAGTTACAGGGAAGATCAGCAATAAAAACAATGTTCCACTAAATTTAAAAACTTCCAAATGTCTTTTAAGACCATATGTCAGATAGGGTATATGCGCACATTGCGTTCTCTGCAGTGCAGAAAAGAACGCACTCTCTGGCAGACTGGACACTGCGTTTATAAAAAAAAATGAAGCCACAACGCATGCATTTTGGATGCTTTTTCCATGCATTTTACATGCGTTTTGGGTGCATTTTTGACAGTGCATTCCCCCGGCAATTCAGCTCTTCTACATGCCGGCTGACAGCACACACAGACAGAGTAGTACGATGAGAATGAACTCGGGTGAACTTCACCCGACTTCATTGTCATACCGCGGCTCTGTCTGTGTGTCGCGTCCTGATTAGCGGTCACCCGTGAAGGACTCACCAGTGACCGCTAATCACCTGACTGACTGAAGTGAGCAGCGCTATTAGTGCTGACGTCACTCAGGTTACCTGCGGCCAGCTGAAGTCCTCCACCCGAGACCACCCTGTGACTTCATCGCTGATTGCGCGGCTCACTTCAGTTGCTGTGATCGCTCTCTGTCAGCTTCATGTACAGTCATATGAAAAAGTTTGGGCACCCCTATTAATGTTAACCTTCTTTCTTTATAACAATTTGGGTTTTTGCAACAGCTATTTTAGTTTCATATATCTAATAACTGATGGACTCAGTAATATTTCTGGATTGAAATGAGGTCTATTGTACTAACAGACAATGTGCAATCCGCATTTAAACAAAATTTGACCGGTGCAAAAGTATGGGCACCCTTATCAATTTCTTGATTTGAACACCCCTAACTACTTTTTACTGACTTACTAAAGCACTAAATTGGTTTTGTAACGTCATTGAGCTTTGAACTTCATAGGTAGGTGTATCCAATCATGAGAAAGGTATTTAAGGTGGCCACTTGCAAGTAGTTCTCCTATTTGAATCTCCTATGAAGAGTGGCATCATGGGCTCCTCAAAACAACTCTCAAATGATCTGAAAACAAAGATTATTCAACATTGTTGTTAAGGGGAAGGATACAAAAAAGTTGTCTCAGAGATTTGAACTGTCAGTTTCCACTCTGAGGAACATAGTAAGGAAATAGAAGAACACAGGTACAGTTCTTGTTAAGCCCAGAAGTGGCAGGCCAAGAAAAATATCAGAAAGGCAGAGAAGAAGAATGGTGAGAACAGTCAAGGACAAACCACAGACCACCTCAAAACACCTGCATCATCATCTTGCTGCAGATGGTGTCAATGTGCATCGGTCAAGAATACAACGCACTTTGCACAAGGAGAAGCTGTATGGGAGAGTGATGTGAAAGAAGCCGTTTCTGCAAGCACGCCACAAACAGAGTCGCCTGAGGTATGCAAAAGCACATTTGGACAAGCCAGTTACATTTTGGAAGAAGGTCCTGTGGACTGATGAAACAAAGATTGAGTTGTTTGGTCATACAAAAAGGCGTTATGCATGGAGGCAAAAAAACACGGCATTCCAAGAAAAGCACTTGCTACTCACAGTAAAATTTGGTAGAGGTTCCATCATGCTTTGGGGCATCATGCTTTGGGGCTGTGTGGCCAATGCCGGCCCCGGGAATCTTGTTAAAGTTGAGGGTCGCATGGATTCAACCCAGTATCAGCAGTTTCTTGACAATAATGTGCAAGAATCAGTGACGAAGTTGAAGTTACGCAGGGGATGGATATTTCAGCAAGACAATGATCCAAAACACCGCTCCAAATCTACTCAGGCATTCATGCGGAGGAACAATTACAATGTTCTGGAATGGCCATCCCAGTCCCCAGACCTGAATATCATTGAACATCTGTGGGATGATGTGAAGCGTGCTGTCCATGCTCGGCGACCATCAAACTTAACTGAACTGGAATTGTTTTGTAAACAGGAATGGTCAAATATACCTTCATCCAGGAACTCATTAAAAGCTACAGGAAGCGACTGGAAGCTGTTATTTTTGCAAAAGGAGGATCTACAGAATATTAATTTCACTTTTATATTGAGGTGCCCATACTTTTGCACTGGTCAAATTTTGTTTAAATGCAGATTGCACATTTTCTGTTAGTACAATAAACCTCATTTCAATCCAGAAATATTACTGAGTCCATCAGTTATTAGATATATGAAACTGAAATAGCTGTTGCAAAACCCCAAATTGTTATAAAGAAAAAAGGTTAACATTAATAGGTGTGCTCAAACTTTTTCATATGACTGTAGCAGAGCTGAGAGCGTCGCGGGACCCCTTGTTGATTATGTCAGACCTGGAGGGGTATTTGAGGATTTTAATAAAGTGGTGAAAGAGGGTGTTTTTTTGTCTTTTATTCCAAATAAAGGATTTTTTGGATGTGTGTGTTTATTTTCTTTAACTTACAGGTTAATCAGGGAAGGTATCTCGGGGAGACGCCTGCCATGATTACCCTAGGACTTAGTGGCAGCTATGGGCTGCTGCCATTAACACCTTATTACCTCGATTGCCACCACACCAGGGCAACTCGGGATGAGCCGGGTATAGTCCCGGGACTGTGGCATCTAAAGGATATGGCAATTCCGGGCAGCTGCTGACTGATATTGTTAGGCTGGGGGGCTCCCCATAATGTGGCGCTCCCCATCCTGAGAATACCAGCCTTCAGACGTGTGGCTTTACCCTGGCTTGTATCAAAATTGTGGGGGACCGCAAGTCGTTTTTTTAGTTATTTATTTTGCTACACGATATAGACCCGCCCACCTGCGGCTGTAATTTGTTGCAGTGAGAGAGCTGTCACTCAGCGTAAGGGCGTGTCTGACTGCAACCAATCATAGGCGCCGGTGGGCGGGGAAAGCAGGGAATACCAGATTAAATAATGAGCGGCCGGCATTTTCAAAAGAGGAAAGTGTGAAAGCCGTGCAGCGCCGTGCCAGTGATCGGGGATCAGTGAGCATGAGAGAGGGGGAGAGACTGACCAACGGACAGAGAGAGGAACAGACAGAGAGAGAGACTGACCGACAGAGAGAGAGAGAGACAGAATGAGCGACCAACTGACAGAGAAAGAGACCGACCGACAGACAGAGGGAGATTCACCGACACCCACAGACAGAGATTGACTGACACTGACAGAGAGAGACTGAAGACCTGCGTTTTGCTTGTCAAAAAAGCATGCGGAACGCAACAGTAATACAGTCCAAGTGTATTTTGGTTGCGTTTTGACCCACATCATTGATTTCAATGGGTGGAGAACGCAGCTACAACGCTCAAAAGAAGTGACATGCTGCTTTTTTTTCCGCAGCTATTTTGGGCATCCAAAACGCTGCGTTTACAAACGCAGCGTGTGCATTGATTTTTCGGCTTTCTCATAGACTTTACTGGGGAAGCTGAACGCATGCAATTTGGCACTGAAAACTCTGCAGTTCAAAACGCAGCATTTCCGCGGAAAAAAACGCAATGTGCACACATAGCCTTAGATTGTATAAAATATATGAAAAAAAGATAAGAATTATTGCAAGAAAAAAAGTAAATAAAATGTCCAAACACATTGAAGCAAATACGTGAACAATATATTCAATTTTTTTTTTTTTTAAAGAACGGATACACAATCAAAAAATTATTTATTGGTATATCTGTGACGCCCTGGCCGAGCCAGGTAGTCAAAAATAGGGCCCCACATTACACCCTTCCCTCGCAGGTGACAGTAGCCAACCTCGATACCCTAGTCACCCCCCTAAGAGCTTGATAGACACACCAGGGGGTGGAACCAGATGTTTGGAAGACGCCCACCTAGGAGTTTATGGACAGCAGGAGAGAAGCAGGTTAAAGTACCGCGCCAAACCACAGGAGTACAAATGGAATTAATAGATCTCTTTTCTTTATTTTCACAGGTCTACGCGTTTCAAGGACATATCCGTCCTCTTCCTCAGGACAAATGCAGAGAATATTATTAGTATTCTCTGCATTTGTCCTGAGGAAGAGGACGGATATGTCCTTGAAACGCGTAGACCTGTGAAAATAAAGAAAAGAGATCTATTAATTCCATTTGTACTCCTGTGGTTTGGCGCGGTACTTTAACCTGCTTCTCTCCTGCTGTCCTTAACTACTCTGTTTCGCGGGACTGCTGCCTTCCACGTTACTTTTATGCTGACAAAGGGGTTGTGACTGTCACAACCTTATCAGGTGAATGTCCCTTCTTACATTCACCTCACACTGTTATACCGGGTAAGACCCTATTTGCGCCTTTCTTTTCCCACAGCCTCCTTGCCACCTAGGAGTTTAGACAGACCCGGGTGGGGAAAAGTCAGACAAGTTTAGAGTTCAAGTGAGAGAGGAGTGTGGGCTGGAGCTCTGTCCAGGTCCAGCAGACGCGAATATCCCAAATTGGACAGGTACCAGGGTGGGAGCCCTGGTGCCTTTGGCTAGGAGGCAGACGGCAGTCTCCATCTGCAGGAGCTGGGAAGACAGCTCGATGGAACCAAGGTGGACCGGGACAGGGTAGTGGCCCGCCGGTACCGACCCGGGGATCCGACTCGAAAACCGGAGCACACAGGGGGGTACTCTGACCCTGAAGCTAGGCCCAGAAGCGACTGGAACTAGTTAATTAACTGATTGCGGCCAGGACTAGAGGTCCTGTCCCACCCAAAGTCCCAATTGAAGGCAACAGCCCACCGAGGGGGATAATAGGCCACCGCTAGGGCCCAGAGATCCCACGGGCCAGCATCTGCGGGCAAGGGCTCCTTTGGCCACATCCAGCTAGGAGCGGACTCCTGAAGTTGCAAGCACAGGCAGTCCACCGTTCTAAAAGGTGCAGGAGAAAGACAGAGACCACCAACCGGGTGGGGGAACCCGAACGCAGCCGGCTGCGGGCACCGACCACCATCACCTTGGTTTACCAGAGACTCGTGCGTTTTTCTAATAGTGAGTACATCAGCACCCTGCGGTTGCTCATCTCCCTGCACCACCAAACCCCAACAGGTCCCGGAGCCACCATCCCTGCTCCCGGAGGGGTTAACAACTTGCTGCGCAACATCTCCCATGGGTGCCCCGTAACTGCAGCGGTGGTGTCCAATATCACCACATACCGTGGGTGGCATCACGAACTCCGTACGGCTCAGCCCGTTCACATACGTCCTACATCCACCATCCTATCACTCCCCCTTTTCATTTGAAGTAGCCGCGACACCCCTGCGTCCGGAGACCCTCAAGCCACCCACAGAAGGACCGGATCTGAGCAGCTCGGCTGCCGATAGCGGGGCGATACATATCATTGCCGTAAAAATCTAAAATGTGAAAAATTGACTAATCTAATTAGACTAATGTATTTTTTTTAAAAAAATATGTAAAAATTATTTTAATATCAAACTGAGAAATAAGTTTGAACCCATTAAAAATGGATGAAGAATAAAATCCATAAATGTTCTTGATGCGGAACAGGGGAAAAAAATAGCCCCTGATCTAATAAAAGCATAATCTTATTAGGTGACCTTTATGAGTCAAGAGTTGAAGTCACTAAATGTTTAGGGTGACAATGAGTAATGTTTTTGTTGGCTATGCTTATGAAAAAAATTACTTTACTAAAAAATTGTCATTATTTCACTTTAATTTCCCTCTTTTTACTGAATTGTCATTGAATTGTCCCCTTTACTTTACAGTCTTTTCCTATAAATGTTACTCTGCTTTTTGCTACAACGCTACAAAATGTGATTTGTCTGAGATTGAAAGCCATGGGTATCCATGTAGGACCACTTCCCAATACGATGAATTTTGTGAGTACAAATTATTTATTCTTTTTACCAAAAATACAGTATCCCCATAATATTTTTTGTGTTGTCATGTCTACTTTCTTATTTTGTAGATGGAATGATTGGTAGGGCAATATTGAAAGGTTTCACCCCAGAAGCTGCGTGTGGAATCATTGGCTTAGCAGCATCATTGAAGTACAAAATTCATTTTCGTGTGAAATGCTGCTTTGAAGATTATTGCAACACTGATGGTTTTTGTCGTAAGTTCACAATGTTAATAATTATGGTGGAAAATTTGACTTAAGAACTTAAAAGAGTTTATAAGTAAGAGAACTGAAGGTCAAGAAAATGACTCCGTCATGTAAGCTTGACCAACTATTTAAAAATGTGATGAAAAAATTCATTCTGTGTGTTCCTCCAGTTCCTAAAGAAGATACAAGACCAAATGGTGTAAAATGTCCAGTCGCCCACTGTACCGGAACTTTGGAGGAATGTAAGACTGACCAAGAGATGGCCTGCACTGGATCCATGAATCAGTGTTTTGAGTATCGGGAGCACTTGACAAATCGAGGTAAGCAAATTTATATTTATGTGTAGTAATAGGCAAGAATGCTCACTTATGCTCTGTACTCGATCAAGCATTGGGGTCCTCAGAAAGCTCCTTGTTCGATTGAGTACTGCAGGTCCTCAAGCTGAATGCTCGACCCCAATCTGCTACCTGCCCTGACAGCCCCCACACACTAGAGTTCCCACAGCAGTAGACATCACCAGGCAAACGCCATTCTGTCTTCCCGACCTCGACTGTCTCCATCATGCGCCTGCAGCTGGCATCACCAGACAATTTCCATTTCACGTGCGCTATCCAAATGTTCCCCCGTGGACAATATAAATGTGTGGTTAGTTCCACTCAAATCTCTGTTCTGGAAAAGAAAGGGATGGGAACTCAAGTGGAACTAATCACATAGAGACCTTGACTAGAGAGGAACATTTGGATGGTGCTCAAAGAACCGTCATGTATTATGGAAACTGGAGACCATAATGACAGAATGGAGGATACACATGGATGATGTGGACTGTGGTGGCCGAGAGCTTGTCAGGGCAGGTAAGAGAAAAAAAAAACATGCTCAAGTTTCCCCTTGTCTCCTATTGTGCTCGGTACTCAAGTTGAGCACTTGAGCAACCCAATATGCTCGATTCAAGATCTGAGCAGCCGAGCACTTTTGTTAATCTCCATCACTAATCTGCAGTTTTCACAACAGAAAGTGTAGACTGAATTAAACAAATCTCCTAGCTCTGAAATGGCTGATGTACTTACTTTGAAACTCCATGTAAGAACAGCTGCATAATCGTCTTCTAAAATTTATCAGTCAGATTTTGATATGACGTTCAACTAAGTTAATAAAATATTAATTTTAAAATCAGCATTATACAGTGATAACGACATGGAGTTTCAAGATATATTCAACCGTTCCTCAAGTTTAAGAGATCTGTTTATATAATGTATGTTGTTCAGTGCAGTGCCTAACAGTGAATGTGTGGCGCCCCTGGGGCTTCAGTCACCACAGTGTACCGTGTCTCAATTAAGGTACGGTGCCAATCTCAGGTAAGAGGGAGATTTGTCACCGGTGTTCACACATCCATCATTCATACAGACAAGGGGCTTTCCCACAGTGACCTGTCTTGGGGCAGACGAGGGGGTGGCGATCAGAAGTCATGAGTCAACCAGGGCAACATCTTGGGGGACGGGCACCGCATGGGAAAGAGGAGGCGCAACCAGGATACTTTAGTCAGTCTAGCCTGGAGTCAAGGCAGGAGTAACGTCTGAACATCAGCTCAGGACAAATCTTGGAACACTTAATTATGACACGGGAATCGGGGCTTGGAGTGGGATCTTAACCCGGGACCCTCAACTTCCAAAAGTAACACCTGGAGGAAAGGAAATTTCTCTCTATTTCTTCAACACCATTGGAGGCTTCCACCTAACCTGGGATTTACCGGAGCCCTCCATGGCAGTGACCAGTGCCCTGGGTGCGACATTTAACTTGGTATGTAAAAGATATGGAACCCGCACTTACTGCCTGAGTCTCCATTCTTCTTCATTCTACGCTCCGCCGCTCCCAGGACTGCACCCCCCACTGTTACAGGTCGTGGTTCTGCTGCTCTGCGTCCTCCTTCTTCCCACTCTGGTTCTCTGCCACGGCATTCTACCCGTCTGAGAACTCCTTAGCGGCTGAGGCTGAGTCCTAAAATGGGACTTTTGCGCATGCACGAGTAGACAAGCTTCTTTCTGCACTAAGTCAGCTTTGGCTCCATCTGCGCATGCTCACCACATGGCAGCTTCTGATTAGTCGCGGGTGACATAATCGATGACGCAGGATCACGTGACTATGATGCACTGGCTGCTGATTGGTCGCGGGTAATGTCACTGCTGATGCGGGATCACGTGACCGTGATGCTCTGCATGCTGATTAGCCGCAGGTGACGTCACCGCTGACGCTCTCGATGCTGATTGGTCGAGAGCCGATTGGGCGCCTCCATCTTGTGGGCAGTGCTTAAACTATAAAGAACCCTGCAGCACGCTGCTCAGTGCTTAGTCGTTCTTGGTGCATGCATGGGGTAGACGCCTCATGTGTGTGACCTCTCATACTAGCTAGCCTTTACTACAGTCACAAGCCAGTGAACACGAGCTGTCAAAGCGCTAACTACCTACTAGTGCATTGCTAGTGCCCGCTTCCCCGCACTTTAGTGGAACCAGGCTTAGGCAGGGACTTGTTCACTGTGCTCTCAGGTGACTCTCTATGGATAGCATTGAGAGTTCCCTCGCTCCCTTCAGTGCGGCAAGCACACGGGGTTAGGCAGGGAGTTATACATTGAGCCTTTTCAGTATGGCTAGTACTGTTTGCACCTACACCTTAGGTACATACCCTCTATGAGCTAATAGGGGTTAGCGTCGGGGATCTCCGTGACCTGTAATGGATTTCCTAACTTCATACTCTATATTATACTACCTCTGTGAGGCAACAGAGGAGTTAGTTAGTGGACTATGCGGAACCATCCGCACGCTGTTTTAGTTCCTGTGATTGGACAGGAACTACAGGTCCACCTCTAATATTATTTAGGCACTCGCCATAAGTTTATTAGCATTCCCTCATTTACGTTTATGCTAATTCGGGAGGTGCTGTGAGATAAACAGTGAGTGCCACAGTTGGCTCTAGTGCCGCTGTGAGGTAACAGCGTCAAGTACCGCTTTTGTGGTACAGTTGTCCCCAACCTCCTGCCATCACCACCAGCGAGTTTTCCCTGCACGGTGGACCCTGACTGCCTGATAACCCGATTCCACCTATTATCAGGCAGTTCCGTAACATCCCACCATCCTTCCGGGCACCGCTCCATCTGTGGGGAGAAACACCATCAATGGCTGCACCTAACATCTGCCCCGGAGAGGAACCTTGCAGCGGTGGCCCTCATCCCTGGCTGCACACCACGGGAGGTGTCACGATAGACACTTTCCCCATACTCCCTCAAGCCATTCCCCTCTACTGTGCACGCCTCGGGGCCACGGAACCGGGCCAGGCCACCAGTGACTCCGTGAGGACTCGCATCACCATCCCGGCAATGAGTGACAAGGGCATTAACCCCTTTACGACCCCATGGGTGTCACAAATGTAGTTACTTCCTACCTACAATAAAGCACATTCTGTATCCAGCTTTGCCAATGGCTGTAACACATGGTGTCCTGCTTCATTATACATAAGTCCTCCATTATTAGCCAGATAATTGGTGCATGCACGTGTGAAGCCCCACAAGTGTTGTGTCGGTGCATTACCTTCAGGGACTCCACATGGATGGAACAGTCTGGTCACAGGTAGGGAACCTTCTTCTAGGATTGTCGTGACGCCACTCTCAGAATTGCGGTCAGTGGAGACCGCCACTGCAGGTTAGGGGTGCCTGGGGCTGATGGTAGGTGCAGTCAGTTGTAGTAGCCTCCTGAGAGTGAGGCATGCCCCAGGGTCCCGTGTAGGTGTGTAGAACCACAAGGCGCAGAATAACTCAACACAAGCAGGATGTCTTTCAGGGGTTTTACTCACGGAAGGTGACAGGGTGAGTAACCCGGGCGTAGCTGGGATGAACCAGGCTGGAACCAGGTGTCCTTCAGGCTGACTGATGAGGGTGGCTACCGACTCGCCTTCCTTAGCCCTTTACGTTTTGGGGTAACCCCGACTTTTAGTCCCTATGGGGGTCACCCAGGGAAGTTGCTGGCGCCTCTCTCCCCTTCTTTTTGGCCCGTTTGCTTGTAGCCTGGACCAGGACACTCCGGCTGCTTGCCTCCTGTGAACTATGAGCCCTAACTGTGGCTACGTGGCTGCGGACTCTGTAGTGTTGTCTTGGGGGTGTAAAGTGCCCCCTCATGCAGGTTTGGCAAAGGAAAGGTGAATCTATCCCTGCACTGGGACCTGCTACCCGTTTGGGCCTGGTTCTCCCTGACAGTCTCCTTACTTTCCACTCCGTTGCTCTCTCTTTAGCTGTGTGTGGATTTCGGGTAGCACTCCCAGGTGACCGTTCTCCCCCGTCGGTAGTCACTGCGCGGATGCTGTTAGACTGCCACAGCTCCAGGGTCTGCTCCTCACGTCTGCTTTCCCTGAGCTGCACACTAAACCGGCTCACTCGTGGGACCTGCACTGCTGCTCCTGTCTGAGCTCCACTTCCATGCTCCTCACTCCTCCACACTCTGCTTCAGACTGCTCCTCTCCTCCTCCTTCCTCTTTTCCCTTTTGTGCCTGCCTACGCCACCTAGCAACCAGGCTCTCTACCACACCCCTTGAGTGGAGATGGAGGCTTCGCCCCCTCCACCCCTCGGGTGGAGGTAGAGGCTTCGCCCCCTCCTGGGATCCCCAGGGGTCCTTTCAAAGGTACATGTGTGAGACCTGATCACTATGCGCCTGTGTAGTCACACCTCGGTCAGCCTTCTGGATTACCTGTATTGTACTGTCCCCAGCATGGGTGCAGTACTCAGTGGTGCCTGACCAGGTCAGGGGCGCCACATTCCCCCTTAGTTATCACCAGCACGTCCTCGGGCTGCAAGACAACATTTTAAAATGCATAAAACAGTAAAACATGGTAAAACGTTTTAAAACCACCGGGTACCATACATCACCACCCTCCACCCAGAAGTCCGTTAACCCACCCTAAACCCTCTCTCGTTGGCCGCGCCTTCAGCCACTTCTGGCAGGATGTAGAGGCGGCTTTCATGGTCTGGTGGTTTCAGGGTATACCTGGCCTGGTGGAGCCGCGCCTTCAGCCACTTCTGGCAGGATGTAGAGGCGGCCTCCACAGTTGGTGCTGACCAGGTACCCTCTTTGTGGTGGAGAGCCAGGCCCCATAAACAGGCATGCTCCCTGGTTGCAGGCGAGCCAGGCCCCTAAACAGGCTGGCTCTGGTGGTGGTACCTCTGGGGTAACTATAAACACTGCGAGAGTTTGTGGCTATAGCCAGTTCATAGCCTTAAGGTTCATTTTTCAAAGTGCAAAAAGAGGTTTCTCACATTAGTTCATGTGGGCACATTTCTTGAACATGTAAACGTTGCAAAACTTCAAACTTTAACTTCTGTACTTTACTTTACTTTACATGCTTTACACAGATTCCTCCTTACCAGGGCTTGGGCCTGTAGGGCTGCGGCACCTGTTGCTTTCTCCATCTCTGTCATCATCTGTAGTGGTCTCATCAATGGGTTCTTTGTCTTTTCTTTCCTCTTCTTCTGTGTCTGTTTCTTTTTCTGTGTCTGTTTCTTTTACAGGATTACTGTAGGGATTTCTGGGGCATGGTGTAACATCTAGTGCGTACCATCCGCGTTCTCCTTGGTGCATGGTGAATTCCACTGAGTCTCCCATCTGTAAGTTTCTTCCTGGATGTCCTCTAGGCAAATGGGCTCTAACATCCCTTCTATTCACAAAGATGCCTTCTTTCATTCCAGGTACAACTATAAAACCATATCCTGATTTTAAACTAAAGTCTTCCACTACTCCACGACAAAGTGGGCCTCTGACCTGGGATTTGGCTCTCCTTAAAGACCGTTTCTCTTCCAAGTCTCTGGCTGTTACTTCATCCTTCCTATTCGGAGATTGCTGTGCAGGGGAAAACTTTGTTCTGCTGCGGCGCCGTGTCTTGCGGGCTGGATTCTGCTGGGTTGCTACTTCACTGCTTGCAGGCTCCCAGGTGAGGTTTCTGGACAAATCTTCCTCAGCGGAGGGTGTCGGGCTCTCTTCATCCCAGCGGGAATATGGCAACATCTCTGGCTCTGGGCATGGATCCCCTGCTGATGGCTCCGGGGTCAGCTTCTCAGCTTCCTGGCCTCCCCTCCCCCTTAGTTCTTCTGGGCACTCCTCTTGTGGCAGCGCTAGGGATGGAGTTTCATCAGCAGGCCAGGGCGGGGGACCCTTTGGCATGAATGTTGCAGGAGTCTTCCTGGGAGCATGCGGAGGGAGCAGATACCGGTCCACCATCTCCTGTGGGAACTGGGCCTCTAGGTCAGCCTTCAGCTTCCAGTATTCGGGGTCCTCCCCCAGCAGGGACTTCCTAGCAGGGACTTCCTTAGACTGGGGAGCGGTGTCTGCTCTGGCCTTGCAGGCCGGGGTAAACAGTGGTACAGTCTTGTCTTGGCGGGCCGCGCCCTGCATGGCGGCGGCCTGGTCTTGACGGGTCGCGCCTGACATGGCGGCGGCCTGGATCAGCGTCGCTGTCGCAGTCTCAATCAGGGTCGCAGCTGGAGTCTTAGCGGGCATCGCTACTGCGGCCGGTTCTTGGCGGGCCGGGCAGGGCATCGCTGCGGCGGCCTGAATTGGCGTCGCAGCTGCAATGGGATCTGTGCAGGCTGGGCTGGGCGTCGCTGCAGCGATCTGGGCTTGGCGGGCCGCACCTGACGTGGCTGCGGCCTGGTTCAGCACCTCACTTGCGGCGCGGACGAGCGTCGCTGCTGCGGTGGGGTCTTGGCGGGCCGGGCCTAGCATGGCGGCGGCCTGGGTCAGCGTCGCACCTGCGGCGTGGAGGAGGGTTGCGGTGGCAGCCGGATCTTTGCGGGCCGGGCAGGGCATCGCTGCGGCGGCCTGGGCTTGGCGGGCCGCACCTGGCGTGGCTGCGGCCTGGTTCAGCGTCGCCGCGCCGGGCATCTCATCAGGGACCGCGGGCGTGGAAACAGGGGTCGGGGCACTCGCGCTGGCAGTGGCAACACAGGACTCACCCATCGGTAGCATCATCGGGGTCTGAGTCGTCGCCGCTCGGTCTGGCACTCGTCGCGTGGCTCTCCCCTCGTAGGCCTGAACCGCCGCAGCCATCTCCAGAAGCTCCGTGCGTCCCTCTCTGATCTGCTGCACGATCCTCGCCTCCAGTCGGTCACTGAACTGGGCAAGCTCCCGGACCCACCAGGCAGCGGAACCCGGCTCTGGGCTCCTATCTTCAGACGCCATCTTCACCGCGTCGTCGCTGCTCTCCAGGTCTTCTCTCAGCAGACTTCTGACTTCTTCTTGCAGCCGAAGTGCCAATTCCTTCACTTCCTGCAACTCCTTTCCCAGCAGCAGCCTTCTGGCTCCCTTTCTGTCCCGACGTCTCTGAACGCCTCCGCTCTCATCACTTGCGAGGTCAGGACTCTGCAGGGGATCTCTGGGTAGCCACACCTCTTCGTGGGCGGTAACTTCTCCCAGCGCGGGCTGCTGTTGTTTTTCAGCGCGCTTTTCATGGTGGCAATATGGTGGCGCTTCCAATTTTCCAAGCGGACCGCCCAGGCACATGGTCACCTGTCTGAACAGGTCTAGTCCTTATCCTGTTCGTGACGCCAGATGTGAAGCCCCACAAGTGTTGTGTCGGTGCATTACCTTCAGGGACTCCACATGGATGGAACAGTCTGGTCACAGGTAGGGAACCTTCTTCTAGGATTGTCGTGACGCCACTCTCAGAATTGCGGTCAGTGGAGACCGCCACTGCAGGTTAGGGATGCCTGGGGCTGATGGTAGGTGCAGTCAGTTGTAGTAGCCTCCTGAGAGTGAGGCATGCCCCAGGGTCCCGTGTAGGTGTGTAGAACCACAAGGCGCAGAATAACTCAACACAAGCAGGATGTCTTTCAGGGGTTTTACTCACGGAAGGTGACAGGGTGAGTAACCCGGGCGTAGCTGGGATGAACCAGGCTGGAACCAGGTGTCCTTCAGGCTGACTGATGAGGGTGGCTACCGACTCGCCTTCCTTAGCCCTTTACGTTTTGGGGTAACCCCGACTTTTAGTCCCTATGGGGGTCACCCAGGGAAGTTGCTGGCGCCTCTCTCCCCTTCTTTTTGGCCCGTTTGCTTGTAGCCTGGACCAGGACACTCCGGCTGCTTGCCTCCTGTGAACTATGGGCCCTAACTGTGGCTACGTGGCTGCGGACTCTGTAGTGTTGTCTTGGGGGTGTAAAGTGCCCCCTCATGCAGGTTTGGCAAAGGAAAGGTGAATCTATCCCTGCACTGGGACCTGCTACCCGTTTGGGCCTGGTTCTCCCTGACAGTCTCCTTACTTTCCACTCCGTTGCTCTCTCTTTAGCTGTGTGTGGATTTCGGGTAGCACTCCCAGGTGACCGTTCTCCCCCGTCGGTAGCCACTGCGCGGACGCTGTTAGACTGCCACAGCTCCAGGGTCTGCTCCTCACGTCTGCTTTCCCTGAGCTGCACACTAAACCGGCTCACTCGTGGGACCTGCACTGCTGCTCCTGTCTGAGCTCCACTTCCATGCTCCTCACTCCTCCACACTCTGCTTCAGACTGCTCCTCTCCTCCTCCTTCCTCTTTTCCCTTTTGTGCCTGCCTACGCCACCTAGCAATCAGGCTCTCTACCACACCCCTTGAGTGGAGATGGAGGCTTCGCCCCCTCCACCCCTCGGGTGGAGGTGGAGGCTTCGCCCCCTTCTGGGATCCCCAGGGGTCCTCTCAAAGGTACATGTGTGAGACCTGATCACTATGCGCCTGTGTAGTCACACCTCGGTCAGCCTTCTGGATTACCTGTATTGTACTGTCCCCAGCATGGGTGCAGTACTCAGTGGTGCCTGACCAGGTCAGGGGCGCCACACACGCCCCAATCCCACCCCCACCACTTAATATATATTCATAGATGCATGAATATAGGTAGAACAAAATGCCCTCTGACGTCATATTTATTTGTACGGCACATGATGAAGCCTTTTCCGCCAACTTAGACATATTATTCAATGCATTGGAAAAAAGGTAACAAAATCACAGTACTACAATTATTTTAGAGCTTTTATTTTTACCACATATATTATTATCATGATCATTGGTCATTATGACTAAGGTTAGTGATGAGCGAGGAGATCTTAAGGACTGACAGACGCATGAGAGAGCACTCCAATGCTTAGATGCTCATTACTCGATTAGAGCAGTTGGAGGCTTGAATGGGCATGACTGGAGCACGTGAGTATGAGGGAAGTCAAGGGGGGACTTGAACATTTTTCCTAGACATCTTCTGGAAAAATGCTTGAGTTTCCCATTGACTTGCATTATATTCCAGTGGTAGAGTCATGCCTATCAAACTGCTCTTAATGAGTAATGGAAATGCTCGCTCATCACTAATTTGCAGAATAAAGGAAAGAAAAAAGAAGAGGACAACGGGGCACCAAATCTAAGTGTAGATGTGTGTAAACACAGATTGTAATGATCGTACGAATTTTACACTCACCGTGCAGATTTCTTCTGTTTTCGCTAGTATGATAAGTGTAGTGGATCAACTCTCTTATTAATCCTCCAGTATGCGGCACGAATCCTCGGGAAAAACAATGAGAGTCCTGAACAGGTGCTCCCACGTGGGTAATGGAGTGAAGACAAAATCCCTTTCGGCGCTTCTGGAGGATAAATGGAATATCAGTGCAACGCATTTCAGCTAACAAAAGCCTTCATCAGGTGTAGTCAGACTACACCTGATGAAGGCTTTTGTTAGCTGAAACGCGTTGTCCGTAATTGTCCGTTTTTTTATTGAACCCTTAATAAACCCTTGTTCTTGAAGTTTTTGCAAACTTGCACTGATATTCCATTTATCCTCCGGAAGCACCGAAAGGGATTTTGTCTTCACTTCATCACTAATTTGGTTACTTCCAAATTTGTGTTTTGAAGTTTTCCAAGATTTTGATGCATTTCACAGGAGCACTGTTATTGCAGACCCATTAGCATTTCTGGATGTAAGTGGAGAGGCGATGTGCGGATAAAATGCCCCTCTTCCCAAATCATGCTTGGCGTGTAGCTGTCAAAGACTGAAAGCTGCAATTAAGGGGTTATTAAAAGTGTTGGGCAAACCCCCCGATGTTCGGGATCGGGAGACTCACCCGAGTTTTTTGTAAAGTCTGTGTTCGGGGTCAGAGATAATGCATACTTGCGTCCGAACCCCGAGCTTGGACTTTACAGTTATGGGATGGGGCAGGGGGGCTGTAAAATAAAGAATATAGTTAATAATAAACATTGTCATTATATCTACTGGTCCCGCAATGCATCCCGCTGACACTGTGCCGGCGCTTCTGCTTCCAGTTCGATCATTACCTTCCGGGAGTATTCACAGCACTGCTCATCACTCGACAGTCTTCGGATGTTTTTGGCCTCAGTGTCAGCCTGCTTCTTGCTCTGTAAAGACGCTTGTCTGTACAGAGTGATGAAGCAGAGCTGACATTGGTTTCCATGTGGACTATGTTGGACGATCAATTTTTTTATAATAAAGATGGAGTCTTTAAATTTTTTTTTTGTTTTATTTCTAATAAAACACTGTATGTTCGGTACAGACCCCAAACTTCACTAGTTATTACAATGTACAGAACATAACACAGCCGTCATCAGCTGCAAAACATGTAGGCTCAGCACTTGAGCCTGCTTTAAACAAGTATACACCACATATGTTATACTCTTACATCAAAAGATTTTTTCAAAATCCAAAAATGAGAACATGTAAATGATAAATCTAAATGTTTGTTGCTTTTGTTTCTACAGGTCAGAGGGATGGGAAATATTCTATGAAAGGTTGTGCTAATTCTGTTATGTGCAACCTCAGCTTTCACAATAACTTTGAACCTGAAGTCTTAAAGAAGAGATACGGGAATTGTTACGATCCATCACAATGCAAGAAAAGTTAATGAATAAATCAATTCATTTTCCACCTTCTAACGATTTTCTGTTAACCTTCTTTAATCAGAAATTACATAGAAGGATACAATGTGCGATGCTTTCTACTGAATCATACAGTATACTTTTTTCCTTAGCTTTGCATTCGGGAGCTGGGCTTTTTTCTGAATAGTCACATAAATACAAAGCAATGTTTTTGGTCTGTGATGTTGAAGTATAACACTATACAGTGTGTCCACCCATATCCTGTCCACCGCTATTAACTTGAGAACGGCATCAGCTATAGGCATAGAAGTGGTATCTAGGTATAGTAAAGTATCCATGCGCTGCGCAATGAAACCACCTATAGCGCCACCTGGTGGTAAACAACGGAGTTAGCATTTTTATCTCGAAAACGGAACGAGATAGAGAAAAAAGTGAATTAAAAAATTGTAGGGCATCATCAATTCAATATGAATTGACACCTTGCATACAGAAATGCTATGCTATCAAACCCATGACCCCCCCCCCCCCCCCCCCAAAAACATTGAATGCTGGTCAGGCATATGGCGCTCATGTAACTTTGATGCTGAAAGTGTCCCCCGTCAGCTGCAATGCACATCTGGACTCTGCACAGCATACTGTATCTTGCTGCACGTTGTGCAATATGGTAGGTGACACGTTTGCACAAGCATCTGTGATACGTCGTCGTAGGTCCTGCAATGTTAGTGGAGGGGTCGCATACAACTGCTGTTTGATGTGACCTCACAGAAAGAAGTCCAATGGGGTCAGGTCAGGTGAGCGAGGAGGCCACTCCTCACAGCCACCATACCCAATGACTTGTAGAAAAGTCTCCATGAGGTATCGCTTCACGTCCGCAGCCTTGTGAGTTTTACACCTTCTAATCATAGCATTTCTGTATGCAAGGTGTCGATTCGTATTAAATTGATGATGCCCAAAACTTTGTAACTCATTTTTTTTTTCTCTATCTTGTTCCATTTTCGAGATAAAAATGCTAACTCTGTTGTTTTCCACCAGGTGGCGCTATAGGTGGTTTCATTGCGTAGTGCAGGGTTCCGCAACTCCAGTTCTCGAGGGCCGCCAACAGTGCATGTTTTTAGGATTTCCTTAGCATTGCATGAGTGTTGGAATCATCAACTGTGCAGGTGATTAAATTATCACATGTGCAATGCTAAGGAAATCCTGAAAACATGCACTGTTGGCGGCCCTCGAGGACTGGTATTGGGGACCCATGGCGTAGTGCATAGCTACTTTACTATACCTAGACACCACTTCTATGCCTATAGCTGCCGCCTTTCTCAAGTTAATGGTGGTGGACAGGATATGGGTGGACACACTGTATGTATGTGATACTGGATATATAGTGTATCAGCACCCATATATTTCAGGTCATCAATCAAGATGAAGATATCTAAGCTTATGCACTGCTCTCATACTAAAAGATAAAAAATGATAACTTTAGATGAAAATTAGGATGTGATTATCTGAACTTTTCAATAAATATTCATGAAGACAATGTGTTGCGTACATTTCTTATAGAAAGGAAAAAGTAACTTCTGGAGAATCTAGAATATTTTTAAACATTCCTTCTTATAAATATTCTTTATAAAAAATAAAAATTATTTGATATTTCTATACATTGTATAGTAAGGCCCCCATTCCTTAACTCTTTCACCCCTGGGCGATTTTCCATTTTTTGTTTTTGTTTTTTTTTGCTCCCCTTCTACCATCATGTTCATTCCATGGGAAAACTGATGTGTCAGTGTGATGTCTCAGGTCGGTATGAGTTCATAGATACCAAACATGTATAGGTTTACTTTTATCGAAGGGGTGAAAAAAATTTTGAATTTTGTCTAAAAAAAGTGTGCACTTTTTGCGCCGTTTTTCACAACCTGTAGCGTTCTCCTTTTTTGGGATATCGGGCTCAGTGACGACTTAATTTTGTGTCTTGAGCTGATACTTTTAATGGTAACATTTTTGTGTAGATGCTGCCTTTTGATCGCCTGTTATTGCATTTTGCAAAAATTTGCGACAACCAAACAAGGTAAAAGACTCTTCAATCCCGTCTCTTTCAGAATTTATTAGTAGGGTCAACACTCAATTTCATTATGAAGTAGTTAAAGCCCCTAACTTGCCCCTAATGTGTCCTCTATGCAGAGCATCTTGCACATTAGAAGATGCTCTGCTGTGTTTTCCTGAGCACTGAGCTGGCAGATTGATTGACAGTGCAGATATCCATGCAGGTTCTGGGAGGTGCTGATTACTCAGGTGTTCCATCTTCCTGGTAATTGCTCTGCTTCTTTCCTGGTTGTGATGGTGGGATTTGGGGGGATATGTGTTATGTTGTGTAGATTAGTAATTTAGGTGTGATTTACTGTCCATTCTGTATTCCTTGTGTGTAGAGTGTCAGGTTTAATCCCTCCCCTGCTAGGCTATTGTTCCTTAGTCTGGGGGAGGAGGCATAGGACCTACCTAAACTCTCTGCTACCAAAAGAATTGGTCAGTCAGGCTGGGAACGACAAGAGCAGAAGCAAGATTGATCAACTAAGGGGGAAGTTGACACCCAAAAGAGACTGTGGGAAACCCCGATTTCCCTTGAAAAGGACTGCTGGAGGATTGTGACTGATCCCCGGGACATTTATGCCATTTATGGACTATTTTTACCCTCTGTATGGTGGATTTTGTTATGGACTGTTTGATTTGCTTGGAATAAATGTTCTTCGGCTTGCTCATCCATCTCTCACTCTGTTGATTGTGTGATATGGGAGAAGGACCCCATCACACTGAGCATGCTCTCCCAGTACCTTGCCAGTCATACATTCTGGTTAAGTAGTTGTGCTGTTGTCTTGTGTTTATGAATGTGTTCTGATCTTTGTTTCTTGACCCCAGACCATTATTTGACTCCTCTAAGCCCATTCCCTGTCTTGTCGTGACCTCCTGCCTTTTAACCTCGAACCGTAACTGACCACATCTCAGTATTCTCCCTGAATCCATTATATGCCTTCCCAGAAATCTAACCCTCGGATCATGGCAGGACTATGATTCCGTCTGTACTATTTTTAAGTATTGACTTACATTACAGCCTCCTCCTCCATCTTCTTGAAATCTAAAGGCCCGTTTACACGCAACGACATCGCTAACGAGATGTCGTTGGGGTCACGGAATTCATGACGCACATCCGGCCTCGTAAGTGACGTCGTTGCATGTGACAAGTACGAGCGACCACTAACGATCAAAAATACTCACCTTATCGTTGATCGTTGACACGTCATTCATTTCCATAAAATTATTGCTGATTTTGGACACAGGTTCTTCGTCGTTCCTGAAGCAGCACACATCGCTACGTATGACACCCCAGGAACGATGAACAACAACGTACCTGCGTCTTCTGGCAATGAGGTGGGCGTGACTTTCATGTGGCTGCTCTCCACCCCTCCGCTTCTATTGGACGCCTACCGTGTAACGTCACTGTGACACCGCACGAACCGCCCCCTTAGAAAAGAGGCTGTTTGCTGACCACAGCGACGTCACTAGGAAGGTAAGTCCGTGTGATGGGGTCTAGCGATTTTGTACGCTACGGGTAGCGATTTGCCCGTGACGCACAAATGACGGGGCAGGGGCGATCGGCAGCGACATCGCTAGCGATGTCACTGCGTGCAAAGTGGCCATAAGGCTTTAATTTCCTCACATCAACTTGACCTATAACCTTTCGATTATTGCTCTGTAGATCCCTTTCCTTAGATCTTCCTTTCAAACTGAAAACCCATGCCTAGCCCCATCACCAACAAAGGATAAAGTAGTTTACATCTGATTTCATGTGTTCAATTATTGTTTCTGTTTAGTTTTAGGTTTTAGGTTTAGTTATGATTTATACTTGTTTGTTTCTGATTTGTTGACTCTCTCGTGTACTTTTATTAATAAAATCAAATAAATAATGAATAAAAAAAAAAAAATGGTAAAAGGCTGTATAAAAGAAAAATCCCCTTATGTCTATGCGGGATATTTGGAGATTTATATCAGATAAATAAAGCTTCAAATATTTTTTTTTTTTTAATGGGAAAAGAAGAGAATAAAATGTATTTAAATTATAAAAATAATAAAGTTAATCAATGTTGAAAATTGACTTTATTCACCTGAAATAGAATAGAAACAATAAGGAACTGATAGATACAATAAAATGTGTTCCCCGACGTCTCCTTAGAGAAAGAAAAGCCATTCTCCAGAAGTAACTATTGCCCAAAAAACAAAGAGGACAAAGTGTTCTTTATTTTGGCAGGTACAAATTGACAGATATTGTGATGGTTCCTATTGTTATATTTTATTGTTGTATTGGGGAAGAATATTTAATCTGGCAAACCTGGAAAGCCTAATGTCGTGGCATTATTGGAGTGACCTCATCCATCCCATAATACAATAGTTTCTTTACCTTTCTGAAGAGTATTTATAAGATCCCGCTGTACAGACGAAAGGACGAGCCGAAGAGAATCTGAGAAACCGCCCAACATCCACAATGAAGAACCTATTCGCTTTGGTTTGTATGATCTTTGCTCTTGTCAACTCCGGTAAGACTTTTTTAGACACTATATAGCAAAAACATGCCGTACACTAAGGAGCATACAGCAACTGTATTGTAATATTTATGTTTCTTATTTGCCAGTGTGAGTATCCTCAGACTAACCCCAGTTATATCCCCAGACTAGCCACCCTCTTATCATGTTAGTACGCCCACAGGGGTGTACTATCATACTATTTAATGCAGCATCACCAGCGGTGACGCTCGTACCTGTGTTCACTGTGACCGCGCTTCTGAATGCCGGGCACTTTCAGTATGAAGCCGGGTGTACACAGATAGGTCTGGTGCGCATGACTGCAAGTGCCGGGCATTCCGAAGACTGGTCACAGTGAAAACAGGTATGCGCTGCACCGCTGTTGATGCTGCATTAAATAGCATGTTAGTATGTCCCTGTGGAAGTGCTAGCATGCTAAGATGACAGACTAGTCTAGGGACTAGTCCCCATGCTTATTAACATAAAATAAAAGCTCTTTAGAAATACTTTTTCTAAAGATCCCTTTATCTATGTTACTATAGCCTGGGACAGTTAGGCAGGGATTAGCAATATATACCCAGAACTGCTCGTGGTTCTTGGTGCGTATTGCACCTGACAGGTTCCCTTTAAGTCAGGTGGGAGCGGTCTGTTCAGGCCTGCCTCATTCTGAGACTGTCACTGCTTTATTTTTGTCTGTATACCTCCATAATGTCGCTAGTAATATCTCTGCTCAGCAACGTGCGTCCTGGTCCCTGTAAGTTGACACTGATCTGTCCTGCTACCCAGCCTACCTCTCCCTGACCTCCGTTCCCCTTGTACTGTCCTCCAATCCTGTTTACCTGACCCCGGTCCCGTTCTGTGACTCAGTCTCCTATCCTACTCTGTACTTGCTTTGGCTATGTTCCCTGACTGCGGCTCTGCTCCCCTCCTGATGTGATCTCCTGGCTTCTGACCCCCTTGCTTCCACTTGACTATGGCTTGCTCACTCCCTAGTCTTGACCTGACATCCTGGTGTTGATTTTAGAGTTTTTTGACTTTCTGATGCGGTGATAATGAGTCTAATGACATCTTGTAGGCTTTTTTCCATACTGCATTTAGAAGTCTTATTTTCGATAGTCCCTTTGCCCCCAAGTGGAAGCTTGACATTATCTGGTGTTGTTGAGTCTCATCTAAAAAATTGAATGAACAACTTCACTTTATGATGTTTTTCACACTGACCTTTTTATCATATGAGAAAATGTTTTTCTGAACAGCCCGGTTGAGTAACATCTGTCCTAGTGCTGTCTGTCAGGTTTTCTTTGGATGGACAGCAGTCAAACTGAAAATATGGTCGTATGACCATATTCAATTAGGGTGTACTCTCTTATCCAGTTTCAGACAATCAATAGTGTTCAAATTTCCAGGCAGCTCATGCTTTAGTCTGGGTTCACAAGTCCTGTAGTCATCCGTTATCATGGATCCATTGAAGATTCATTTACAAAAAAGTTGTGCATATACAACTTTTTTGTCCATTGTTAAAAACGGGATGTTGACCAATTCCGTTTTTAACAGGTGGAGTCTATGAACACTAGATCCGTTAATGGATTTCTATTTGTCATCCTTTTATAATGGACCCATTAAGAAAACAACGGATCTGATTGCATGTAAAACAGATTTTTGAATAGTAGTGATGGACGGACCCGGACTGAAAAAGTACAGATCCAGGCGAGTTCAAAAGAACCCAAGCACCAACCCCGGGTTTCAGGTTCGGACTGGGGTGTCTGGAGCCCACCAGGAAAATTGACTCCAGGAGCCCACCCTACCAAGTCCATCATTTTCCTCCATAAATCAATAATGTATGTTCCTCGTTCTGACCCCATGTGGTAATTATGTCCCCTATTCTAGCCACCTTTAATTAATAATGTCCCCCATCCTGGCCTCCTTTATTTAATGTCTCTCTTCCTGGCTGTTTAATTTAATAATGTCCCCCAGTCTGGCCCCCTTTATTTAATAATGTCTCCCTTCCTGCCCCCCTTTATTTAATAAAGTGTCATGGTTCGCCTCCCTGTCCACATGGCTAGGGGGCGGAGCCTTCTCTCGAGCCTCACTTCCAGACCCTGGATGCCTTAAAAGCTGGCATTTCCAGTGAACCAGTGCCGGCTATAAGCTTAGCTCTGCTTTGCCTGTGATTGCTGGTCCTGTGAGTGATATCCTGATCTGTCTGTTCCTGTGCCCCCGTGCCCTTGTCTGTGTTCCATCCCCCGGTCATCCCTCCTGTCCTCTGTCCCCTCTCCTATTTCCCCACTCGGTTGCTTCCTCTGGTACTGACCTTAGCCTGACTTTGACTCCACTTTTGCTTGTTCCTCCAGTCCTGCTTCTGCCCGTACGGTGTTTGACCCAGCCTGCCTGACTATTCCTTGCATGCTCTGCAGCTCTGCTTCTCAGCTGTGCTTTGAGGTAATGCATGAGAACGCTGTGAATTCACTTCCTGGTTCTCATTGCTCTCTGTAGTGTATTATGCTACAGAGCTCTGGCTCCCCCTGGTGGCAGCATTACATAAAGTCTCTTACCCTGGCCCCCTTTATTTGATAATAATCCTATAACTCTATGTTCCCCCATCTTGGGCCTTAAATGTTCCTCCGTCCCAGGCCCCTAAACTGCCCAATACTGGGCTCCTTTATCCAATAACCTGTCCATTCATAGAGGGAGGAACAAAAAGATTCTTAACTTCTTGCACTCCAGCGGAGTCCTCTTGTGGCTTCATATCCGGTCCGGTCAAATGGCCACTCCACCCATCTGAGGCCACGCACAGATGTCAGAGCGCGGCAAAAAGCAGTCATGTGAAAAGACGTGATGTAGGCACAGAGACATGCACACACAGTGACACATGCACACATACGCAGATGCACTGACTTGCACACGTATGTAGATTCACATACATGCAAACACACACATATATGTAGACACACAGACATACGCAGACTCCCAGACAATTGCATGCAGACAGGCACACAGAGGTATGCAAGCAAATTCAACACATGCAGATAAATGCATGCAGACAGACATGCACACTAATGCAGACAAGAACACACACATACTTACGTAAACACACAGGCATTAACATGAAGACATGCCCACAGACATGAAGACAGGCACACATATAAAGACACAGAAATGTGCACATATGCACATGCACACCTACATACGTACACATACAGACTTGCTGACACACACGCACAGAGAGGCACATGTACGCATAGGCAGTCACAGACATGCACACACGCAGAAAAATGTACACACATGCAAGCAAGTGCATGTAGACAGCCACATGCATATGTGCACACAGACATGAACATGAATGCAGTCATGCACACATATATAAAAACACAGACACACTCACACACATACAGAAAAACGCAGCCAGGCACATGCCCGCACACAGACACACATATGTAGACATGCAGACAAGCAAACACATGCACAAGAATGAACACAAGCATAAATACGTAGATACAAGCATGCACACAGAATGCAGACAGGCCCATGCACAGACAAGCAGATACATGCACACACACAAAGGCATATTCATGCTTACAGAATGCAGTCAGGTGCATGCAAAGACAAGCACAAATACACAGACACACAGGCACACGCATGCACACACATGTAGGAACATACATGCATACAGAATGCAGTCAGGCCCATGCACAGACAAGCACAAATACACAGGCACACAGGAACACGCAGCCACAGACAAGCAGAAGAATACACACAGGAACATGCTCTAATGTACAGCCATACATATACACACATGTACACAGATTATACTCATTTATACAAAAAAGTAATATAAACAGATATACATATACACACACCACACATATTAGAGGAGTTCTTACATTCCCCCTGCTGGTCTCCGGTCCGGCCCGCAGGCTCCATTAATGATCCTCTCCATTGGGAAGCAGTAGTAGTAAGCACGCTGCCTGACATCACAGTTAGCAGACACTGCCACGTCTATTAAATGTGACATGGCCTGGGCAGCACACGAACACTAGAAGGCACAGTGCAGCCCTGGCCGATATAGAAAAAAGTGGCCCCGCGGTCTCAGCACTGCCGCCGGTGGAGCCGCTTATGGCCCTGGTACTGCTGCCGGTGGAGCCACCCACGTCCCTCACACTGCCGCCGGTGGAGCCGCCCATGGCCTTCGCACTGCCGCCGTTGGAGCCACCCACTGCGCTGGCATTGCCGCCGCTGCGGTGCAACCACCCGTGGCCCTGGTACTGCTGCCATTGGAGCCGCCAACGGCCCTCACACTGCCACCGGTGGAGCCACCCGTGGCCCTCGCACTACCGCTGGTGGAGCCACCTGGGGCCCTGGCACTGCCGCTGGTGGATCTGCCTGGGGCCCCCTGCCCTAGCCCACATCGCGTTTACCAGCCTGGGGCCCTATGTGAAGCACAGGGGGCCGCTAAGGACCCCGGGCCTACCGGGGGATCATCCGGCCCCCCAGTGACCCAGTCCGACCCTGCCGAGTTTAGAGTTCTCATGGAACTGAAGATAATGATCTAGATCCAGTCATTCAGGTAAAAAAAAAATCAAATAAAAATGAAAGAAAAGAAGAATAAACTGAGTGCTTTATACTTACCGGTCTCTGTGTGGCTGTAACTCTGCATCCAGGCCACTCACTCTACTTCCAAGGCTCCCAATTATCTTCAGGCATATTCACTGCTTTCCCCGCTAACCGCTAATCCCAGCGTATCTGATTGGTTGCAGTCAGACAGCGCCCCCAGCCTGTGTGAAAGTGTGTCTGACTGCAACCAATCAAAAGCGCTGTATCTGCATCTACATAAATCTAAATAAATTAAAAAAATTGGCATAGGGTCCCTCCCAGATTGTGATACTCAGCCATGATAAAGCTGAAGGCTTCCGGCTGCAGCACCAAGCCATGCACTTATCTTGGCTCTGTATCAAAACATGAGCAACCGCCTGCGGCTTTTTTATTATTATTTAAATACCTCATTTAAAAAATGGCTTGCAACCCCCCCTCTAATTTGATAGCCAGCCATAATAAAGCCCACAGCTGACTCAGGCTGGAGAGACCTATGATTATTGACCCTCCCCCAGCCTAAAAATAGCAGCCTACAGCTGCCCAAGATTGTCGCATCTATTAGATGCAACAATGCCAAAACTTTACCCAGCTCATCCCGTTTGTCCTGGAGTAGTGGCATTCAGGGTTATAAGGGGTTAAATAAGAACTCACAGCTGCCCTAAACCCTAGATTAGTAATGGGAAGTGTCCATGATACACCCCCATTACTAATCTGTAAGTGAAAAGAAATGAACACAAACAACAAAAAAATCTTTATTTGAAATAAAATACAAGAAACACCTTCTTTAATCTTTTTATTTATTCACTAAACACACAGGTCCAACGCAATCCACACAAGCTCCCACAACGATTCTAGCTCTGCTACATCTGAAGTGACAGCGTGCGAGCATAGAATACGACCACCCACTGTGAGCTCTGAAGCTGGCTCATCCCAATTGCCCTGGTGTGGTGGCAATCAGGGTAATAAGACGTTAATAGCAGTTCACAGCTGCAGCTTAGCCCTATATTAGTAATAGGAGTTGTCTATGAGACCCCCCATTACTAATCTGCAATTGAAAGAAATAAACACAAGCACAAAAAAATAATTTATTTGAAATAAAAAACAGCTTCAGGCTGCTTTTTCTAGGCTGGGAGGTCCAATAAGCATGGGTCTTCCTCAGCTTGAGGGTACCAGCTCGCAGTTGTCAGCTTATATATTTAAATAAAATTGAAAAAAGCTGCATGCCGTCCCTCCAATTTGATACACAACCATGATAAGCACATGGCTTTGATCTGCAGCCTGTAGCCTTATGATATCTCATGTCTGGGTGTCCTAATATGGTGGCAACCGATGTCAGATTTTTTATTGTTTACTTTTACAGCAATAGAGATGCACACACAGCGCCTCTGATTAAATGAAGTCAGACACGCTGTCACACAGGAAGGGGCATGTCTAACTGCAATAAAACAGAGACGCAGAGATTGTCGGTGGGTGGGGGAAGCAGTGAATATCTATGAGGGATATTAATCATCTCTGAAAGTGGTGTTAGAGCCACACAGGAGACTCAGTCAGTATAACGCGCTTGCTCTACTCCCCATATCTCTTCTATCACCATTTTAAAGCACCATATTCTGATCCCCATAGAATTATTTGGGGATTAGTGTCCAGCCAAATATTTGGGATCAATTCTGGACCCAAAACCGGGTTTCTTGCCTATCATTACTAAATATCAAACCATTAGTGGATCCATTATCCATACACTCCCATGTTAAAAAAATGGATCCAGTAGAATTTAGTCTCCCAACTGATCCATTCTAACGGATTACTACATATGAACATAGCCTTAGGGCACTTTCACATTGTCGTTTCACCTACGTTCACTTGTGCTGTCGAGGCATCCGTCCGATCAGGGCCGGACTGGCCATAGGGCACTTCTGGCAAATGCCAGAAGGGCCGGTCCCTGTAGTGGGCCGCTTGATCTACTGCCAATCTCTGTTACGTCACCACCAGAGTCCGCTCCAGCGACTTCTGCTCCGATCGCCAGGCGATGCCGTGTTCCTGCCGTGGATGTTGCTGGTGATGGGAGAGGAGTCGATGCCAGCGGCATCTTGGAATCTGAAGTACCACTGGCTGACTGTGGGTGGCGTGTGTCTTCCAGCTGAAGTTGCCAGCGTTCAGCTACAGCCAATGGGAAGACACCACACCCTTCTTAGTTCCCCTCCTGTCTGCTGACCTCTGCCAGAGATAGTTCTGGTTTCCTGGCTTCTGGTCTGTCCTATTCTGTTTTGTGATTCCTGTGTGATAACCTCTGCGTGTTTTCTCACTACCCTTCTGCCTGCTGTTTTTGTACCTCACTGTCCGATCCGGATTTGACCTCTGCTACATTTTTTTATTACGTCCTTGCCTGCCGATTCTGTCCCTGTTCTGCTATTCCTGGTTTGACCCTACCTGACGACTACTCTCATCAGACTGCAGCCTACCACAGGTAGTGATCACTGGAGCCCTGTGTAATTCCAAATTCCTGTATAGGGGTTAAAGGGTTTCAGGGTTCTAAGGGTCTTGCTTGGTGAGTGGCTTCCCTCTAGTCTGTCCATTACATCCCACCTGAGTCTGTTGATCAAGGCAGGCGTTACACTCTCTCTTCTGTTGCATGCGCGGCAGGCAGCATTAGTTTGCCTTGAACACAATCATGCTGCGCTACACAGCTAAAATCAGCAGGAGCAGGGGCTGGTGTGCTCCTTGCTGCCCCCTGGTCCTACTGATTAGACAGTGGACATAGATCGAACCTCTAATCGGCCCACAAGATGTGGGAGTCCTCTGTTTCCCCCTGATCCCTGATCAGTGTAGCACTGTGACTGGGCCCTTAAGTGCAGCAGTGTTATGATGTCAGTACATTGCTGACATCATCACACGGTGTGCAGAGACACGTTAGGTACCGGTAAGCGCTCCATGGAGCCGAAGATGAAACGTTTTAGCAATGTATCAATGTGGATGAGAGGGAAGGGGATTAGGGCACAAGATCGGTGAAAGGGTGCACAGCTTTGCAAGAGAAAGTGGAAGGAGTACTTTATACAGATGGGCAATGTGTGTCTGTAAGGGGGGGAATTTGTACTGGAGTAGTAAAGTGTGTGTGTGTGTGTGTGTGTCTGTGTGTGTGAGAAGCAGGGGTATTATGGAAAGGGGCGGCTTGGGGGGAATATGATGAAGAGGGGCAGCCAGAGGGGTAATATGATGGAGAGAGACCGCGTGGGGTAAATATGATGGAGAAGGGCAGCTTGGGGGGGTATGATGGAGACAGGCAGCATGGGGTGAATATGATGGAGAGGAGCAGCCTGGGAAGGAATATGATGGAGAGCGGCAATGTGGGGGAATATGATGGAGAGGGGCAGGTTGGGGGGAATATGATGGAGAGGGGCATCCTGGAAGGGGAATATGATGAAGAGGTTCAGTTTGTTGGGGGGATATTTTATGAAGGAAGCACTGCAATTATTTTTTTAGGGGTGCAGAATAGGAGACATTTATGGGGCAGTATAATGATACTTTTATTTTTAAGAGCAACATGTTGGATAATGCTGTGGAAGGTGGAGAAGAGAGAAATCTGGACACACAAGCTCTGTGCGTAACATCTCATCATGGCGTCTTTACTTCATGGAGACACAAGGCACGGAAACAACTCTGATCTGAGATGACATCACCTATAAGGCACCTGCATGTAAATAATTTTGATACTGCCTGAATCTCATCAGTACTGTAGTTCCTGTATGCGCTGCAGACAGATGATGCCTGATAACTCCAAGCATCTCCTTACCAATTTGCAGGACAATCTGGAAGTTGTAGGTTTGTGCAATACAATTGTACATGGGGCTAAGCTTGTTTACTTATTCATGTACTGATGGTAGTTCTAGCTCTGTATACATGTGCTGAAGGTGTTTCTGGCGCTACATTTTTGTGCTGATGGTGGTGCTGGCTTTGCATTAATATTTCATATGCTAACGGTGGTTGTGGCAGTGCATTCATGTGCTGAGGGTCGTTCTGGCAGTGCTTTCATGTGCTAACCTTGGTTCTAGCTTTGCATTCATGTGAATGACTCTGATTCTGGCTTTGTATTCATGTGCTGACGATGGTTCTGGCTGTGCATTCATGTGCTGACCTTGGTTCTGGTGCTGCATTCATGTGCTGACGGTCTTACGCTGCATTATGTACTAATGATGGTTCTTGAGCTGCATTCATGTACTGACGCTGATTCTGGGGCTGCATTCATGTACAGATGGTGGTTCTGATGCTGCACTTATGTAATGACAGTGGATCTGATCTTGAATACATTTAACAACACACTTAGCACTAGCACTGCTTTTAACTGCTTCATGGTTTTAGAAACCTGAAGTGGTTAAAGAATGCTCAAAAGCCTGAACCTGTGCACAGCAATAGATGCATATGGTCATTCATTTGAGTATTTTTCAAACAGGTATGCATGGTGGGATCTGCCACCCAAAAATGTTATTGCACATTTCCTAAGTAGTATTTAAAATACAGCCTCCTACAAAAAAAAAAAACAACAAAGTTATTGGTCTCAGAAATTGGTAAGAAAAATATCAATTTTGTATCCCTGCCCATCAGCAATACGAAGAGGCCACAGCACTATGGAGAGTAGCATCCTCCTCATTATCTGCAAGACTGAGCTCTGTAGGGAAAAAAGCAGCAAATAGATCAATAAATAGGACTGAACTGTAATACTGGAAGCAGCTGTGACTGTATGTTATATGGTCGTGTTACAGAACCTACAAGTCCACAAAGATACTACACATTCACCACGCGACAAGTGGGCTTGTGTACCTCCAAATGCTAGGGCTGAATTTTAGTCCCAGTCCGGCCCTGCGTCCGATTCTCCCTCCCCCCGCAAAACATGTTTTGGATACATACTCTGAAGGGGCTATTGACTATAATGGAGCAGACGGAGTCAGCATGTGCTTTGTCTTGCACCATGCTCAGGCATATACGTTCTCTGCAGGCGGACAAGCAAATGTAGTCTACTACGTTCTTGTGTCCACCTGGCGAAAAAAGGCCCCGTCGGCTTATGTGTCCGAAACACATTTTACGGGGGAAAGTGGGGTTCGGACAGATGCCCCGACAGATCCAGTGAACATAGGTGAAAACACAATGTGAAGGTGCCCTTACTCTGCACATATATTATAAAATGTCAACACAAGGTAAGCAGCAAGCAGGACACTGCTCTTAATTGCAATGGCAGAGATCTTGCTGTAAAACACAGAAAAAAAAAGGAGACAGATTATTACCATGGTTTCTTTCATAGTTGCAGTATACTCAGAGCTAAACAATTAAAGATTTTGGAGAATTTGATGGTGCTTCCTCTACCAGAGCTTGTGATAATGTAGGAAGAAAGCAATAGCTGTCGATACCTAGAGTTAAATTAGACATATCAGCTGTGCAGTTTGGAGGCTGATTTTCCCCTATAGCTAAAGGGCCCGTTACACGCTACGATATATCTAGCGATATGTTGTCGGGGTCACGTCGTTAGTGACGCACATCCGGCATTGTTTGACATATCGTAGCGTGTGACAGCTACGAGCGACTGTGAACGAGCAAAAATACTCACCTTATCGTCCTTCTGCGTGCCGGTTGTTCATTGTACCCGAGGCAGCACACATCGCTCCATGTGACACCCCGGGAATGATAAACTGCAGCTTACCTGCGTCCCGCCGTCAATGCGGAAGGAAAGAGGTGGGCGGGATGTTACATACCGCTCACCTCCGCCCCTCCTCTTCTATTAAGAGGCCGCTGTGTGACGTTGCTGTGACGCCGAATGTCCCTCCCTCTTCAGGAAGAGGATGTTCGCCGCTCACAGCGAGGTTGTTTGGAAGGTAAGTACGTGTGACGGGGGTTACCTGCTTTGTGCGACACGGGCAACACATTTACGTGTTGCACAAACGATGGGGCGGGTGCGATCACCTGATAAATCGCCGCGTGTAAAGCGGCTTTAAGGCATACCTCCCAACCATCCCGGATTTTGCAGGACTGTCCCGATTTGAGGGTTCCCTCCCGCAGTCCCGCAGCTCACAGCTGATATCCCGGCTTCTCCCCTTAGTGCAGTGAATAAGTTAAATTAAATTCCTATCTGTGATAATTAAACAGGACTCAAACTCATTGTTCATAGGCAGCAGCTCTACCACTGAGCCACTGCCTATATTGAATGACAAAAGATGATTTGGAAATCTTGACCTCTATATTGCAGTAGAGAAACTAGAAGCAAATTATTCAGCTACAAAGATAGATAGATAATAGATAGATAGATAGATGTATGGATAGATAAATATATTGATGATTTGATGATGGATGGATGGATACATGGATAGATAGATCGTAACAATAATAGATAGATACATACATGATAGATAGACAGATAAATAGATGAATAAATAGATAGATAATAGACAGATACATGCTAGATAGATGGATAGATAATAGATAGATACATCCTCTGTCTGTTATCTATCATATATATATATATATATATATATATATATATATATATATATATATATATATATATATATATATATATATATATATATATATATTTTAGAGAGAGAGAGACATAGATATATATAGATATCTATCTATATATATATATATATATATATATATATATATATATATATATTTATATATATATACACACACACACACACACACACACACACACACACGTATATGTATATGTATATGTATATATATATATATCTATCTCTATATATATATATGTCTATGTATATATACATATATATATATATAACAGATAGATAACAGACAGAGGGATAGATATATAATAGGTACATGATAGAGAGATAGATAGATAAAATATAGATAGATAGATAGATAGATAGATAGATAGATAGATAGATAAATACTGCATATCTTTGTAGATGAAGGTAAGAGTCAGATTAATTTATTCCCATAAAATTAATATAAAGATAGGAGAAAGATATACAAACATATATAAAAAATTCTCTGTATTTTCACCACTTTGGATTCAAATCAGCAACTTTCAAACATGTGTCCAGCAGCCCTCCTAGCTTTTCTAGCTGTTCTAGCTGTTGAGCCACTTGGAACAATGATGTCAGAGGGAGGATTGTATATAGATGAACCCACACTGTAGCCTCAGATTATACAGCAGATTGCACAGGAGTCCTGTTATTCTAGAGGGAGAGGAAAAGAGATTTTCTTCTAATAAAATTACTAAAAATAATAAAAAAATGGAATAATGTCATTTTATTACACTATTTTATAAAATAATAAACATCACAAATCAGCAAATAACATGGACATATTTGGTGTCCCTGCGGTATTTTTTATGCATTGTTCCCTTTATTTGATACATGTTTTTTGCAGATGTGAAACCTGAAACTTATAAAGAAAAAAACACCAAATCCGCACAGTTCAGTGGCGTCTTTAGACAAAAAAAGGGATGAAGATTTCATGATGTCTCATCCACTTTGCTTGGACAATTAGTCAATGTTCACATGTAGTGTAAATGCTGCATTTTTCTCTGCTTTTATTTTTTACACATAAATTCTGCTGTATGGAATTGTCCAAGAAAAGTGGATGTGATTCCATGAAAAGACGCCGCCGAACTCTGCGGTTTTGGTGTTTTTTTTCCTCTAGAGGTTTCTAAGTGGAGCTTGGAAAAACGCAGGAAAAACCCTCTTTGTACAATAAAAACACTTAAAAACGCAGATTCACATCTGAACCAAAAATGCATTAAATAATGGAGAAAAGGCATAAAAAAATGCAGCAAAAATGGATTGTGTAGTTCGGTGCAGACAGCGGCAGAAACAAAAAGAAACAGAATTTATGCAACGTGTGAAAACAGCTTTATAGGCACAAATAAGAAACAAGTCATATAGCGACACATATAAATATAAGAAAATTCTGGCAGCTATGACTATGAATGAACAGTCATCTGCGGAATAACCCTTACTGCCAAAAGGGTGTGGCTAGGGGCATGGCTAGGGGCATGGCCAAATTGTGCAGACTCTGTCCCTCTTTCCTTTATTCAAAAGTTGGGAGGTATGATTAAGGATTGTAGAGTAACCTCAGTTACAGAGAAGATCAGCAATAAAAACAATGTTTGACTAAATTTAAAAATTCCCAAATGTCTTTTAAGACCATATGTCACATATACTGTATAAAATGTATGAAAAAAAAAATAAATTATTCTAAGAAAAAAGTAAATAAAACTGAAACAAAAGTAACACCACCAATCTGAATAGCTGTGTCCTGCATAAACACATTGAAGCAAAAATGTCAACAATATATTGTATACAAATATTTTTTAAAGAACGGAAACACAATCAAAAAGTATTTATTTAAGATAACTGTGGAAAGATAAGGCGCAAATAGGGTCTTACCCGGTATACACGTGGAAGTGAATACTGGCAGGTACACTCACCTGGTTCGGTTGTGCCAGTCACAACCCCTTTCAAAGCATGTAAATCACGATGTGATAGTGTGGGAGGCAGCGGTCCCGCGGTGATGAGGCAATTCAAAAAGTGTAAGAAAGCAGGTTAATATACCGCGCCACAACCTGCCTCTTGTTATAGTATTTTCTGTACATTGTCCTGAGGAAGGGGACGGATATGTCCCTGAAACGCGTAGACCTGTGAAAATAAAGAAAAAGGGATTTACTTTTAACAATTTTTGGCTTCTGTGGTGTGGCGCGGTATATTAACCTGCTTTCTTACACTTTTTCAAAAGTATTTATTGGTATATCATTTTCGTAAAATCTAATTACAATAATGTATTTAAACAAATATGTAAAAAATATTTTAATATCAAAATGAGAAATAAGTTTGAACCCATTAAAAATGGATGAAGAATAAAATCCATAAATGTTTTTGATGTGGAACAGGGAAAAAAATAGCCCCTGATCTAATAAAAGCATAATCTTATTACATGTTTGACTAAATTTAAAAATTCCCAAATGTCTTTTAAGACCATATGTCACATATACTGTATAAAATGTATGAAAAAATTAATAAATTATTGCTCGAAAAAAGTAAATAAAACTGAAACAAAAGTAACACCATTAGTCTGAATAGCCGTGTCCTGCCTAAATACATTGAAGCAAAAATGTCAACAATATATTGTATACAAATACTTTTTAAAGAACGGAAACACAATCAAAAAAGTATTTATTGGTATTTCACTGTCGTAAAAATAAAAAAGTGCAAAATCAACTTATATTTTCTATTTTTCTGTTCATTTTCCTTTTGATATCAGAAAAAACAAAAATCTAATTACAATAATAGATTTTAAAAAATATGTAAAATTTATTTTAATATCGAGATGAGAAATAATTTTTGAGCTATTAAAAATGGATGAAGACTAAAACCCAAAAAATGGGAAAAACAGCCCCTTATCTAATAAATGCATAATCTTATTAGATGATCTTTATGAGTCAAAAATGCAAATCACCATATGTTTAAGGTGACAATGACTAATGTCTATTTTTTCTTGGCTATGATTATGAAAACAAATTGTTATTATTTCACCTTAACTTCCCTCTTTTTACTGTCCCAATAAATTGCCATTGAATTGTCCCCTTAATTTTGCAGTCTTTTCCTCTAAATGTTACTCTACTTTTTGCCGCAACTCTACAATATGTCGTTTTTCTAAGGCTGAAAGCAATGGGAATCCGTGTATGACCACTTCCCAGTACGAAGAACTTGGTGAGTACAAATGGTTTCTTCTTTTTACCAAAAAATACTGTATTCCCATAATATTTCTTGTGTTGTCATGTCTATTTACTTATTTTGTAGAAGGAGAAGGTTTTAAGACAATAATGAAAGGTAGTGCCCATCCAACTGCGTGTGGAAAGTATGGTGCAGCAAGCTCACTAGAGTACTACATTAGTTTTGAGATGAAATGCTGCACTGGAGAGTTATGCAACACTGATGACTTTTTTTTGTAAGTGTCACAATATTAATTATTATTGTGAAATATTTGACTTAAGAACTTAACTGGGTTCATAGGTTAGAACACTGGAGGTCAAGAAGTGAAAATGACTCCATCATGTAAGCTTGACCAACTATATAAAAATGTGATGAAAATATTTATTGTGTGTGTTCCTCCAGTTCCTAAAGAAGATCAAAAACCAAATGGTGTAACATGTCCAGTCGCCCACTGTAACGAAACTCTGGAGGAATGTAATTCAAATCAAAAGATGATCTGCACTGGATCCATGAATCAGTGTTTCGAGTATCGGGAGCAGTTGACAATTCAAGGTAAGCAAATTATATTTATGTGAGAGGATGTATCACTTACAACAAAGATGGGCTGCAGTGTATACATCGCCCAGGTCAAAAATTAATACTCTACCAGGATACAGCTAAACCCCCATTAAATGGAGGCATCACAGGTGCAGGAGGAGCAAATCACACACACACACCTCTCCATGGAATGGAGAGGGCGATTGCTAGATGATAAAACTGCACACTAGTGGCGTGCATAGAGCGCTGTTCACACATGCAGATAACACAGTCACAAGCCCGCAGCCTATTAGGTGACGCCCAAACTATTAGATCAGTCGGGCTGCCAAGCCGTACGCCACCTGTGTATCATGCAGGGACAGAAACTCTAAAATGCAAGGCTCAACAGAAAGGGCCTGGCTGTATCCTATACAAAAAAATATTGGGTTTTTGTTGGTATTTATGGCCATAATACGTAAGCCTACAAACCTCGTCACGGGAACCTCATGCTTGTAGGTCCCTACACTGTGATGCCTCCATTGAGTGGGGGTTTAGCTGTATCCTAGTAGAGCATTCGTTTTTGGCCTGGGCGATGTACACACTGCAGCCCAAATTTTCTGTAAGTAATACTTAATTTTTGGTGGATATATATTCCTCTTCTTGTTGCTATTTTTAAATTTAGTGTAGTGACCTACAAGCATGAGGCTTATACACTGCATATAGTGTACACTACACTACATTAGCTAAGGGTATAAAAACCCATTTGACTTCATATTTGGCATAAGCGCCCTTGGATAAAGCCTCGGCGAAACGCGTCAGGTTGTTAAGTGGTAAGATACAGCATGTGACTATTTTGGATGTTCTGTATATCTGCATGTGACTTATATGTACGTGGTGTGGTGTGTCAGGACTAACATTTATAATTATTACGGTCCATATCTCTCTTGTATGTTAGTTATGGCATTACCTACAAGTATTCATTATTGATTCCTGATACCCCCTATCACATCATTGAGTGTCCATGCTTTTTTACAGTCAATGCAGTGTTACATGTGTTATCATTGTTATAGACCTGCTGCCCTGCTTCCATCTACCATCCACCTTCTTCACAGAGTGTTCATTCACATGGATCAACTTTATTAATATCTTGTAAATTCATATGTGGCATGTAATCCTTACACATTAGGGCTTATCAGATGATACTTTATGAATTTTTTTGAGATGTCAATTTTCAGACAGCTATTATATATTCTGTTCATGCCCTATCTGATAAAAAAAAATGTTTTGCTCACTATTGTTATCCACTGAGAGATTCCCTGTTAAATAATAATAATAATAATATAAAATATAATTATTATTATAGTGCCATTTATTCCATGGCGCTTTGCAAGTGAAAGAGGGTATACGTACAACAATCATTAACAGTACATAACAGACTGGTATAGGAGGAGAGAGGACCCTGCCCACGAGGAGGAGAGAGGACCCTGCCCGCGAGGGCTCACAGTCTACAGGGAATGGGTGATGGTACAATAGGTGAGGACAGAGCTGGTTGCGCAGTGGTGTACTGGACTGAGGGTTATTGTAGGTTGTAGGCTTGTTGGAAGAGGTGGGTCTTGAGGTTCCTCTTGAAGCTTTCCACGGTAGGGGAGAGTCTGATGTGCTGAGGTAGAGTATTCCAGAGTATGGGGAGGCACGGGAGAAATCTTGTAATTATAATTGTAATTATATGAAGTTGTTCCTTCTCAAGTCATATTTGTGCTGTGCAAACATATATTTTTAATTTTGTAAATTTTTTATACTTTTCAATTAAGAATTTTCTATATAATATGTTGTAGTTCTTTATAGGTTTTTGTTTGGTTCACTGCAAACTACATTTCTAAGGTGATCACATAGGCTCTATAGGGGGTTTTACACGCTACGATATCGCTAATGATTTAGCGTTGGGGTCACGGTGTTTGTGACGTACATTCGGTGTCATTAAAGATATCGCAGTGTGTGACACTTATGTGTGACCTAAAACGATCACAAAAGCGGCCGAAATCGTTTGCCGCGGAGAGGTCGCCCTAAAACAAAAAATTGTTCTTTTCTAATTAGCAATTTTGTTCCTCGTTCCTGCGGCAGCACATATCGCTATGTGTGACACCGCAGGAGCGAGGAACATCTCTTTACCTCCACCGGTTATGCAGAAGGAAGGAGGTGGGCAGGATGTTACGTCCCGCTCATCTCCGCACCTCCGCTTCTACTGGACGCCTGCCTGTGACGTCGCTGTGACGCCGCACTTACTGCCCCATTAGAAAGGAGGCGGATCGCCTGCCAGAGCGACGTCGCAGGGCAGGTAAGTGCGTGTGACGGGGGTAAGCGAGGTTGTGCGCGACGGGCAGCGATTTGCCCGTGTCGCACAACCGACGGGGGCGGGTACGATCGCTTGCGATCTTGCTAGCGAGATCGCAGCGTGTAAAGCCCTCTTTTGTTGAGTGGTGATCAATTTTTCAGGCTTATGGAGCCACACTTGTATTGCGCTGTTTATCATGCGTTCTTCGGTTGTACAGTCCATTTTGCCAAGACGTCTCTTCACAACGCTCCACAAATTTTCTATAGGATTTAAGTCTGGTGAATTGCCAGCCAGGCCAGCATTTTTACTTTATTTTCTTCCAGGAATTTCTTCACACACTTGAAATAGTGGCATGGAGCCAAATCTTGTTGGAATGTTTCTTCAAATTTACGCATGAATGGCGCAATAAAATGTTTTAAACTATCTATGTATTTGGATGAATTCATCATACTATCAACAGGAAATAAGACCCTGCACCATCAGCTGTAAAAAAGCCCCAAAACATCTGTTTTTGAGGGTGTTTTACAGTTTGTTGAATATGATCAGCTCGCAATGGTTCATTTTTGCTTCTTCTAACACTTGTTCTGTACCCTTGAATAAAAAGATGGGTTTCATCACTGAAAATTACCTTTCTCCACTGGCTAATTGTCCAAGATTTATATTTTTTGCCCATGCGAGTCGTTTTGCCTTCATTGGAGATGTTAGAAGTTGTTTCTTTACTGGATTTGTTACTCTCCGACCAACTTCCAGAAGCCTGTGGTGTAAGTCGAATTGGTAATATCAATACCTGTAGCAAACAAGTCTCTTTGGAGGTCTTTACTTGTTTTTTTGCATTAATTTTACTACTACTTATAAGTGTTTTATCAGTTCTTGGTGTTGTTTTCCTTTTTTTTTCCACATTTCCCATTTCGTTTTGGAGAAAACGATCCAGTTTCATTGTGCGTGCAAATTATTCTTGAAACGGTAAATTTTCCAATACCAACGGTGGAAGCGATTTCTCTTACAGTCAGACTTGTATGTTCATTAAGAGTAATAATTCTAGACCTCTTCGTGGAGTAACATCCATTTTTACAGGCACGAATCACACTGAGAGAAAAACTACACTAAACCACTCGCCACAGAAACAAGCTCTCAGCTGAAGCTGAGGGGGCAGCTAGCTGTTATTTTCTGACTAAAACCAGTCAAACCACATTTTGTTACTTAAGGTTGTATACTCACACCTGTTCAAAGCAGTTAAAACTGGTTTGAATCACTGACTGGTAACTAGAGATGAGCGAACCGGTCCCGGTTCGGCTCGAGGCCGGTTCGCCGAACGGGGGTCCCGTTCGAGTTCGGTTCGTCGAACGTTCGACGAACCGAACTCGAACGTATAGGCTATAATGGGAGGCAATCACAAACACATAAAAATGCATTATAAATGTACACAAACAGTTAATAAACATTGCCATAACACTTACCGGTCCTCGCGATCCCTTCTGCACTCTGTCTCCTGCCGCTATTCCATCCGATGATCGCTGAATCCTCCCGGTGACCTGCACTGCCAGCAGAGAAGCAGGACCTATCGTGACGTCAAAATAGCCATGTGACCAGTCACGTGGCTATTATCTCATTGGCTACAGACTGGTCACATGACTATGACACGTCATGTAGGACCTGCGAGTGCATCTCTTCGGTACACGGTGCACATATGTGTATCGCCGTGTACCGGCGACATGCTCTAGCACACGGTCGACTCCCCGTTCCGTTAGGGACCGGCTGACACAGCCGGTCATTAACGGAGATCACCGTTGCCATAGCAACGCAGTTAACGGTGACGTCACCGCTAACCGCGGCTCCGGGAGCACCGTTGCTATGGTAACGCGTCTGTCAGCGTTACCGCTAGCAGCCAGCAGTGATCACTCACGGAGTGAAGGCTGCACGCTGCTTCCCGATTGTAGTGAGCATTGTAGTTAGGATGGAGGTTCCCCAGCCCCAAGTGATGCCCCTCACTACAATCGTCACTACTACTACACTAGAAAGAAAGAAGACAGAAGAGCAGGATCGTGGAGGGCTGACAGGGGTAATAAAGATGGAGTCTCTAATGTGTCTGTGTATTTATTTCTATTAAAGTATTTTTTCTCTGTGTGGTGTCTTTTTTTAACCCTTTATTGGAGATTCTTAATGGCCGGGTCAAACGTGCCTGACATTAAGAATCTCTGGCTTAATACTGGCTGGTAAAACAAAGCCAGTATTAACTCATGATTACCCAACAAGCCACCCGGCTCCAGGGCTGTTGGAAGAGTTGGATACAGCGCCAGATGATGGCGCTTCTATGAGAGCGCCATTTTCTGGGACGGCTGCGGACTGAAATCCGCAGCAGAGGCGCCCACAAACCTCGGGCTAACCTGTGCTGCGGATTCCAATCCCCAGCTGCCTAGTTGTACCCGGCTGGACACAAAAATAGGGCGAAGCCCACGTCATTTGTTTTTTAATTATTTCATGAAATATGTGAAATAATTAAAAAAAACGGGCTTCCCTATATTTTTGGTTCCCAGCCGGGTACAAATAGGCAACTGGGGGTTGGAGGCAGCCCGTGGCTGCCAGCTGTACCTGGCTAGCATACACAAATATGGCGAAGCCCACGTCATTTTTTTGGTGGGCAAAAAACTTCTGCATACAGTCCTGGATGGAGTATGCTGAGCCTTGTAGTTCTGCAGCTGCTGTCTGCTCTTCTCCATACAGACAGACAGCAGCTGCAGAACTACAAGGCTCAGCATACTCCATCCAGGACTGTATGCAGAAGTTTTTTGCCCCCTGAAAAAATTATGTGGCTTCGCCATATTTTTGTATGCTAGCCAGGTACAGCAGGCAGGTACGGCTGCCCCCAACCCCCAGTTGCCTATTTGTACCCGGCTGGGAACCAAAAATAAAGGGAAGCCCTTTTTTTATTATTTCATGAATTTCATGAAATAATTAGAAAACAAATGACGTAGGCTTTGCCCCATTTTTGTGTCCAGCCAGGTACAACTAGGCAGCTGGGATTGGAATCCGCACCACCGGTTGGCCTGAGCTTTCTGGGCCCCACTGCTGCGAATTGCAGTCTGCAGCCGCCTCAGAAAATGGCACTTTCATAGAAGCGCCATCTTCTGGCGCTGTATCCAACTCTTCCAGCACCTGCCTGCTATACCTGGCTAGCATACAAAAATATGGCGAAGCTCACGTCCTTTTTTTGTAGCTTTTTGGCAAAAAAAAAAAAAAAATGCTTCCCTGGATTTTCCATTGCCAGTGAAGGTAACACCAAGCAGTGGGGGTTAGCAGCCAGTAGCTGCTTGGATTACCCTTAGCTAGCAATACAAAAAATGCAGTGGGAGCTAACATATATTTTTTTTAATTATTTATTTAAATAACTAAAAATAAAATGGGCTTCCCTGTATTTTGATTGCTGGACATCACAGTGCTGTAAAAATAAATCTTTAAAAAAATGACGTAGCGCTCCGCGGTATTTTTGATTCTCAGCGCAGATAAAGCAGACAGCTATGGGTTGCCACCCCCATCTGCCTGCCGTTACCTTGGTTGGCAATCAAAATACAGGGAAGCCCATTAATTTTTTCTATTTAAAAAATAGTTAAAAAAAAAAAATTACGTTGGGTCCCCCCATTTTTGATAGCCAGCTAGGGTAAAGCAGACGGCTGTAGCCTGAAAACCACAGCTGGCAGCTTTACCGTGGTTGGGGATCCAATGTGGAGGTCCCCTCAGGCTCTTTTTTATAATTATTTTATAAATATTAATAATTACACAATAAAAGTAGGGGACCCCCCAAATTGGATCACCAGCCAAGGTAAAGCGGACAGCTGTGGTCTGGTATTCTCAGGGTGGGAAGGTCCATAGTTATTGGGCCTTCACAGCCTAAAAATAGCAGGCCGCAGGCACCCCAGACGTGGCGCATCAACTAGATGCGCCAATCCTGGCGCTTCACCCCAGCTCATCCCGTGCCCTGGTGCAGTGGCAAACGGGGTAATAAATCGGGTTGATACTAGCTGTAAAGTCACCTGAGATCAAGCCCAGCAGTTTGTGATGTCATGGCGTCTATTAGATACCCAACATCATAAACTGTCAGTACTAACAAAAACAAAAAATCGACAAAAGAAATTTATTTGAAAAAACAGTCCCCAAAACATTTCCTCTTTCACCAATTTATTGTAAGAAAAAAAATAAAGGGGTCCCACGACGACTCTGGACCGTCTAGAATATGGGGGGGAGACACTCAGGGAACGTATCCCCCATTTTCTAGGAGTGCGGACCCTTCATGTGAGGAGTGTGGGTGCAATGAATCTGCACTCACTCTCCCCGGGTCCACAGCAGCAGAGTCCATGTCGTAATGGTTGCTACCAAAGCTGCAATGCCCTGCTCATGAGGTAAGGGCATGCCTAATCAGGAGAACTACTGTAGAGGAAGCTCTGCTCACTGGTATATAGGTGCTCAGAGGTAATAATAGATAAAATTAGTGAGTAACCTCGGCACTCTATATCTCCCAGACTAAGTCAGTAAGTCACAACGGATAGTAATGCAAAATCACTCTTTATTGGTCCGTATTAAGAAAATTTTTTTTTCATAAGCATATATGTTTTTGTCCAAAACAAGTTACAAATGACGTTTCGGCCTGAGCCTTCGTCAGATTGGACTTATCTGCATGTAATCATGAAAAATGACAATAATCAGTATCACATAAGAGTGAGAGAACAATAACATAAACTCGAACAATGTAGAGGTACAATTGGGATGCAGCAAAAAAATTGCAACACAGCAAGAAATGAAACACATGATACAAATGTCATAATACAGTACAAGGACAATATAGTAATGACAAATATGGGGTCAGAGTAGACTTAGACAGCTCTGGTACGAAAGAGATGTCAATCATAAAGTAACATGTGCAGTAGGTGTAGAGCTACACTATGCATGGCAGAGCTAATGGGTAGACCGACCATAGAAAAAGTAGAGAAAAAGTGGAGAAAAAGTGGAGAATAAGTGGAACATAAGAGGAGAAAAAGTGGAGAAAAAGTGGAGAAAAAAGTGGAGAAAAAGTGGAGAAAAAGTGGAGAAAAAGTGGAGAAAAAGTGGAGATTAAGAGGAGAAAAAGTGGAGAAAAAAGTGGAGAAAAAGTGGAGCATAAGTGGAGAAAAAGTGGAGAAAAAGTGGAGAAAAAGTGGAGCATAAGAGGAGAAAAAGTGGAGAAAAAAGTGGAGAAAAAGTGGAGAAAAAGTGGAGCATAAGAGGAGAAAAAGTGGAGAAAAAGTGGAGAAAAAGTGGAGCATAAGAGGAGAAAAAGTGGAGAAAAAGTGGAGAAAAAGTGGAGCATAAGAGGAGAAAAAGTGGAGATTAAGAGGAGAAAAAGTGGAGAAAAAGTGGAGCATAAGAGGAGAAAAAGTGGAGAAAAAGTGGAGAAAAAGTGGAGCATAAGAGGAGAAAAAGTGGAGATTAAGAGGAGAAAAAGTGGAGAAAAAGTGGAGAAAAAGTGGAGAAAAAGTGGAGAAAAAGTGGAGCATAAGAGGAGAAAAAGTGGAGAAAAAAGTGGAGAAAAAGTGGAGAAAAAGTGGAGATTAAGAGGAGAAAAAGTGGAGCATAAGAGGAGAAAAAGTGGAGAAAAAAGTGGAGAAAAAGTGGAGAAAGTGGAGAAAAAAATGGAGAAAAAGTGGAGAAAAAGTGGAGAAAAAGTGGAGAATAAGAGGAGAAAAAGTGGAGAAAAAGTGGAGAAAAAGTGGAGAATAAGAGGAGAAAAAGTGGAGAATAAGTGGAGAAAAAAATGGAGAAAAAGTGGAGAAAAAGTGGAGAGAAAGTGGAGAAAAAAATGGAGAAAAAGTGGAACACCCTTTGGTACCTTTCATGTGGCACTAAGGGGTGCTTAGCTTTGTATTTAGCCAAAAAAATGAAAAAAAAATGACATAGGGTTCCCCCTAGTTTTGTAGCCAGCTAGGGTAAAGCAGACGGCTGCAGCCTGCAGACCACAGCTGGCAACCTCACCTTGGCTGGTAATCCAAAACTGAGGGCACCCCACGCTGTTATTTTAAATTAAATAAATAATTAAAAAAAAAAACACGTAGGGGTCCCCCAAAATTGGATCACCAGCCAAGGTAAAGCAGACAGCTGGGGCCTGATATTCTCAGACTAGGGAGGTCCATGGTTATTGGAATCTCCCCAGCCTAAAAATAGCAGGCCGCAGCCGCCCCAGAAGTGGCGCATCCATTAGATGCGCCAATCCTGGTGCTTCGCCCCAGCTCATCCCGCGCCCTGGTGCGGTGGCAAACGGGGTAATATTTGGGGTTAATACCAGATGTGTAATGTCACCTGGCATCAAGCCCTGGGGTTCGTGAGGTCAGGCGTCTATTAGATACCCGACATCACCAACCCAGTCAGTAATAAAAAAAAAATACACGACAAACACATTTTTATTTGAAAAAACACTCCCCAAAACATTCCCTCTTTAACCAATTTATTAGATTGAAAAACAAATCCAGGTCTGGTGTAATCCAAGGGGTTGCCATGACGATGCACACTGTCCCAGTCAATGAAGAGCAGGATGTTCCCCATTGGCTGGGAGAGCAGTGCAGTGACCTGAGCTAACATCAATGGGTCAGCCCAGGTCACTGCAGGGGGGTGACAAGTGCTGCTGTCAGCGAGGTACATTACCTGCGCTGATCTCCAGCACTGCCGACAGCCCCTGTCACTGAGGTCAATGACCGGCGCCTTCACATCAAGTATCGCGAGAGGTCCGTGACGTCACCGCCAGTGTCAGTCTCGGGTCGGAAGCGATAGGTGATGTGACAAGCGGCGGCCATGGAGGACAGTGACAGCGCTGAGGTCGGGATGGCGGGACTTCATCACCGCAGGTAAGCCGAGCGAGCGAGCGAGCGGGCGGGCGGGCGGGGGGGGGGGGGGGTGGATGTGTGTGTGTGTGTTTGTGTATGTGTATGTATGTGTACATGCCGCGGGCAGGAGGGGGTGGAGCGAGCTGAGCGGGAAAGTGTGGGCTTCCTGCACGTAACTAAGATAAACATCGGGTTACTAACCAAAGCGCTTTGCTTGGATACCCGATGTTTATCTTGGTTACCAGCTTGTGGCAGGCTGCCAGCGATGGCTCCTGCTCACTGTAGCTGTAAAAAGCCCTGCTTTTTGCTGCTAGAACCGTTCTCGAACGTATCTAGAACTATCGAGCTTTTAGCAAAAAGCTCGAGTTCTAGTTCGATCTCGAACAGCCCCAAAAATCACTCGAGCCGCGAACTGGAGAACCACGAACCACGAACCGCGCTCAACTCTACTGGTAACCAACTTACCATTTTACATAAAAAATGCTTTGTCCCAATTAATTTGCACAGCACTGTATATTCCTAGATGCATGCGTACAGGTAGGACAAAACTCCCTCTGACATCATACTGATTTGCCCGGCCCATGATAAAGCCTTGTCCGCCAACTTAGCCATATTATTCAATGGATTGGGAAAAAGGCAACAAAATGCCAGTGCTGCAATTTTCAGGTTTAGTTTTTATCATATATAATTTATGAACAACGAATGACCAAAAAACATGATTTTCCAGGTCATTATGACTAGGGTTAATGATAAGAGCGCAGATCTTAAGGACTGATAGACACATGAGCGAGCACTGCAATGCTCAAGTGCTCATTACTCAAAAGGAGCAGTTGGATGCTCGAATGCACATGAGTATGAGGGAAGTCAATGGGGGACTTCAACATTTTTCCTGGACATGTTCCAAAAAATGCATGAGTTTCCCATTGACTTGTATTATATTCCAGTGTTTGAGTCGCACCCATCCAACTGCTTTTAACGAGTACTGAGCACCCGAGCATGGTACTGCCCGTTCATCACTAGTTACGAGTAATGAGCACCCAAGCATGCTAGTGCCCGCTCATCACTAGTTATGAGTACCAAGCCTGGCAGTGCCCGCTCATCACTAGTTATGAGTACTGAGCACTCGAGCATGGTAGTGCTCGCTCATCACTAGTTATGAGTACCGAGCAGCCGAGCATGGTAGTGCCCACTCATCAGTAGTTACGAGTACTGAGCACCCGAGCATGGTAGTGCCTGCTCATCACTAGTTATGAGTACCGAACACCCAAGCATGGTAGTGCCTGTTCATCACTAGTTACGAGTACTGAGCATTCAAGCACTCAAGCATGGTAGTGTCCGCTCATCAATATTTATTAGTACCGAGCACCTGAGCATGGTAGTGCTCACTCATCACTAGTTACCAGTACTGAGCACCCGATCATGGTAATGCCCACTCATCACTAGTTACCAGTACTGAGCACCTGGGCATGGTAGTGCTCACTCATCACTAGTTACGAGTACTTAGCACCCGAGCATGGTAATGCCCACTCATCACTAGTTACGAGTACTGAGCACCCGAGCATGGTAGTGCTCACTTGTCACTAGTTATGAGTATTGAGCACCCGAGCATGGTAGTGCCCGCTCATCACTACTTACGAATACTGAGCACCCGAACATGGTAGTGCTCGCTCATCACTAGTTACGAGTACCGAGCACCCGAGCATGGTAGTGGTTGCTCATCACTAGTTGCATGTACCAAACACCCGAGCATGGTAGTGCCCGCTCATCACTAGTTACGAGTACTGAACACCCGAGCATGGTAGTGCGTGCTCATCACTAGTTACGAGTACTGAACACCCAAGCATTGTAGTGCTCGCTCATCACTAGTTAACAGTACAGAGCACCTGAGCATGGAAGTGCCTGCTCATCACTAGTTATGAATACTGAACACCCAGGCATGGTAGTGCCCGCTCATCACTAGTAACGAGTACTGAGCACCTGAACATGGTAGTGCCCGCTCATCACTAATATGAGTAATTCCAAAAATAGTATTCTCAAGTTTTCCAAGATCTTTATGCCATTTACAGGAGTACTGTTATTGCAGGCACATTAGCATTGCTGGAAGGAAATGGCGGGGCGATGCGCAGATAGAATAGCTTGCTCCTCCCCCAGATTCATGCTTAACATGTGGCTGTTAAAGAACTGAAAGCTGAAATTAAGGGGTTATTAACAGTGTAAAGAACATAACAGCCATCATAAGCTGCGAAACATGTAGGCCCAGCACTTGAGCCTGCTTTAAAATAGTATATGCCATATATATGGCACCATTACATCAAAAGATTTTTTTCGAAATCCAAAAATTAGAAATTTTAATATTTTTTTATCTTTGTTTCTACAGGTCAGAAAGATAAGAATTATTCTATGAAAGGTTGTGCTAATTCTGTTATGTGCAACCTCAGCTTTCACAATAACTTTGGACCTGAGGTCTTAAGAGATACGGGAAGTGTTACGATCCATCACAATGCAAGAATGGTTAATGAATAAATATTTTCATTTTCCACCTTCCAACACTTTTCTGTTAACCTTCTTTAATCAGAAATTACATAGAAGGATACAATGTGCAATGCTTTCTACTGAATCATACAGTATCATTTTTTCCTTGGCTTTGCATTCGAGAGATGGGGCTCTTTTCTGAAGTCACGTAAATACAAAGCAATGTTTTTGGTCTGCGACAACACTATATGTATGTGATACTGGATGTATAATGTATCAGCACCCATATATTTCTGGTCATCAATCAAGATGAAGATATCTAAACTTATGCACTGCTCTCATACTAAAAGACAAAAAATGATAACTTTAGATTAAAATTAGGATGTGATTATCTGAACTTTCAATAAATATTCATGAAGACAATGTTTCCGTGCATTTCTTATAGAAGAGAAAAAGTATCTTCTGGAGAATCTAGAATATTTTTAAACATTTCTTCTTATAAACATTCTTTATAAAAAATAATAATCATTTGATACTTCTATACATTGTATATTAAGGCCCCGATTCATTAAAGCAATTTACAATAGAATTCTGATATTAATCACATTAAAAAGTTGCAAATGTTTGTGCAATGGAGAGTTGAGCAACAATTTTGCCACTCATTGTATTTTCAGGCCAGTTTTGGGGAGTAAAATGATTATTATTATTATTTATTATTATTATTGTACCCTTTATTTCATGGCACTTTACATGTGAAAGGGGTATACATAATAGGGACAAGTACAATAGTCATAAACAATATAAGGCACAGACCTGTACAGGAGGATAGAGGTCCCGGCCCGCGAGGGCTCACAGTCTACAGCAGGAGGAGAGAGGACCCTGCCAGCGAGGGCTCACAGTCTACAGGAGGAGGAGAGAGGACCCTGCCCGCGAGGGCTCACAGTCTACAGGAGGAGAGATGACCCTGCCCACAAGGGCTCACAGTCTACAGGAGGAGAGAGGACCCTGCCAGCGAGGGCTCACAGTCTACAGCAGGAAGAGAGAGGACCCTGCCAGCGAGGGCTCACAGTCTACAGGAGGAGAGATGACCCTGCCCACAAGGGCTCACAGTCTACAGGAGGAGAGAGGACCCTGCCAGCGAGGGCTCACAGTCTACAGCAGGAGGAGAGAGGACCCTACCTGCGAGGGCTCACAGTCTACAGGAGGAGAGATGACCCTGCCCACAAGGGCTCACAGTCTACAGCAGTAGGAGAGAGGACCCTGCCAGCGAGGGCTCACAGTCTACAGCAGGAGGAGAGAGGACCTTACCTGCAAGGGCTCACAGTCTACAGGAGGAGAGAGGACCCTGCCAGCGAGGGCTCACAGTCTACAGGAGAAGAGAGGATTCTGGCTGTTAGAGTTCACAGTCTACAGGAGGAGAGAGGGCCCTGCCCATGAGGGTTTACAGTCTACAGGAGGAGAGAACACCATACCTGCAAGAGCTAACAGTCTGCAGAAGGAGAGAGACCCTGCCTGCGAGGGCTCACAGTCTACAGGAGGAGAGGACCCTGCTCGCGAGAGCTCACAGTCTACAAGGGATGGGTGAGGATACAGTAGGTGAGGGTAGAGCTGGTCGTGTGGCACTATATCAGACTGACGGTTACGGCAGGTTGTAGGCTTGTTGGAAGAGGTGGGTCTTCAGGTTAATTTTGAAGCTTGTCAAGGTAGGCGAGAGTCTAATATGTTGTGGCAGAGCAATCCAGAGTATGGGGGAGGCACAGGAGAAATCTTGGATGCGATGGTGGGAAGAGAAGATGAGAGGGGAGCTGAGAAGGAGATCTTGTGAAGATCGAAGGTTATGTGTGGGTAAGAACTGGGAGACTAGGTCACAGATGTAGGGAAGAGACAGATTGTGGATGGCTTTGTAGGTCATGGTTAGGGTTTTGAACTGGAGTTGTTTGGCAAAGGGAACCCAGTGAAGGGATTGGCAGAGAGGAGAGGTCGGGGAGTAGCGGGGGGACAGGTGGATTAGCCGGACATCATAGTCTACAATAGATTGTAGGTGTTCGAGACTGTTAGAATGGAGGACAGAAAGTAAGGGGTTGCAATAATCCAGGCAGGAGATAATAAGGACATGTACTAGGGGTTTTGCAGCTTTTTGGGAAAGGAATGTACATATCCGGGAAATATTTTTGAGTTGAAGGCGGCAGGAGGGCTTGAATGTGTGGCTTGATAAAGAGAACAGAGTCTAGAGTTACTCCCAGGTAGCGAGCATGTAGGACTGGGGAAAGTGAGCAGCCGTTGACAGGTAGATTGAGAGCACTGAGTGAGGAGGAGGAAAGATAATAAATTCTGTTTTGTCCATGTTCAGTTTTAGAAATTGTGCAGAGAAGAAGGATGAAATAGCAGACATACATTGTGGAATTCTGGTTAGTAAGGAGGTGATATCAGAGATGTAGATCTGCATCTCCTCAACGTAGAAATCCTCAAGTATCTCATAAATTTCTCGAAACAGTATATATACACCTACAGTAGAGATGAGCGAGTACCACAATATTCGTATTCGCAAAACTCGTAACGAGTACTTATTATTACTCACGAATTCCTTCAAAAAAACGAGTACAATGCAAAGTCAATGTGAAATGCGAGTAATTTTCTGCTGGACCCAACAAAGAGCCCAGAGATGTTTTTGGTTTTTTTGCTTTGTTTTTTTTTGGAAATTTTTTTAATAACCTATTTGCAATAGAAACTTGAGTTATAACTTATGATCTTCACTGTTTGAGATAAAAATCAAGTCTGTAACCTACAGCAAAAAGAAGGGAGCACAACGAATCATCATGAATAATAAACATTTTATTAGATGACATTAAAATTAGTAAAGTATTTGTATATAACAGTGTGAAAAGAAAAAATAAAAGCCAGACGAGAAGTGGGTCTGTAGGCTGTATAAAGACACAAAGAGTGATAATCAAAAGCCCCCACATACAGTAGCATAACTAGAGTGCGATGGGCCCCAGTGCAAAATTTAGACCTGGGCCCCCCTCTGGACATTGGTCAGATTTATGGCTACCTGTAGCATTCTAAATCATATACAGACATTAATTGCCCCCCCCCACTTCTTCATTATGCAGTAATGTCCTCAATCCTGGTACATATGTCCCCCATCCTGGTATCCAGTCCTCAGCACATACAAGAGATTACAGTACAGTTATAGATAGTAACTTACAGCTTAAGTTCTTTCAGATTGAGTCGTTGACTTTTTCCATCTTTTCCATCTGGCCCAGATCGACATCACAACTTCCTCCAGACAGAATTTGTCTGTAGAGATTACAAAACAGATACATTTGACTAACATTTCCAACACCATCCCATCTATTCCGAAACTGAAAAAAACGCCTCATCCTGCTGATACCCCAATAATGAGCCGCTGCTGCCGCATGTGTCCTTATTACTGCACCTGCTGTGCGGTACAAAAATGGTGCTCTTCTTACTGCCCCATATAGTAATGCCAGGCTGGAGATATACACTGTTCACCCATATCCTGTCCACCGCCATTAACTTGAGAACGGCGGCAGCTATAGGCATAGAAGTGGTGTCTAGGTATAGTAAAGCAGCTATGTGCTACGCAATGAAACCACCTATAGCGCCACCTGGTGGAAAACAACCGAGTTAGAATTTGTATCTCGAAAACGGAACGAGATAGAGAAAAAAAGTTATTTATAAAGTTGTAGGGCATCATCAATTCAATACAACACCTTGCATACAGAAATGCTACAATATGAAACCCATGAACCCCCCCCCCCCAAAATAAAAACATTGAATGCTGGTCACGCATATGGCATTCATTTAAAAGTTGATGCTCAAAGTGGCCCCCGTCAGCTGCAATGCACATCTGGACTCTGGACAGCATACTGTATCTTGCTGCACCTTGTGCAATATGGTAGGTGACACGATTGCACAAGCATCTGTGATACGTTGTTGTAGGTCCATCAATGTTGGTGGAGGAGTCGCATACACCTGCTGTTTGATGTGACCTCACAGAAAGAAGTCCAGTGGGGTCAGGTCAGGTGAGCGTGGAGGCCACTCCACGCAGCCACCATTCCCAATGACTTATAGGAAGGTCTCCAAGAGGTACTGCTTCACGTCCGCAGCCTTGTGAGTTTTACAAGTTCTAATCATAGCATTTCTGTATGCAAGATGTCGATTCATATTGAATTGATGATGCCCTACAACTTTGTAATTCACTTTTTTCTCTATCTCGTTCTTTTTTTCAGATAAAAATGCTAACTCCGTTGTTTTCCACCAGGTGGCGCTATAGGAGGTTTCATTGCGTAGCACATGGATAATTTACTATACCTAGACAATACTTCTATGTCTATAGCTGCCGCCGTTCTCAAGTTAATGGTGGAGGACAGGATATGGGTGGACACACTTTATATATATCAGGATAAGCCCAGCCTAGGGGACAAATCTATACCAGCATAGGGCCCAGGCTGGGGGACATATAAATATTCACAGAAGGTATCTATTACAAGTTTTATTAAGTTTACAGACATTAAATGTTACATATACAACCACATTTTATCAAAATGTGATTCGCGTGACTAAAACCTCCTATTCTTTCCCTATTTGTTCTGTTTCTGCCTATCTTGTGGGGGTTGGCACCCTATGCGATCGCTAGAGAGATTGGTGCCCCCACTCCGCGGTGACTCTCCCTACCTGTTTTTCTCACTATTGCCTACCTGGATTTTTTCAGGTTTTTTTAGAAGAGATAGACACGAGTGCACACTTGGGGAGAAACATGTCAGGTCATTTAATTTGGGTAGTCCATTTAGTGGGTCAACACTTTTAATGAAATCCTATACCTTCCCTATTAATTGGTGGAAAGATATAACTCTATCCTATACCTCCACATCACAAATCTCTAAACCAATCTACACTGGTGCCTATCTCTTCTAAAAAAGTAGTGCGCTCATCACTGTCATCAGCGGCAGTGCAGGGAAACCATGTCTCCCAGCAACTACTGCAGAGATTAGCTATATCGGTGCGCTGCACTCGCCGATAAGGTTAACAGTAGCACTGCAGCTCCAAATGGGCACCCTCTGGGCACGCTCCCCCCCTCTCCCTCCCCCCCCCTAGTAGCTGCGATACTGAATGAAAGTATAGGCACAGCGCAGCTCCTCTCTCACTGAGAGCAGCCAGCTGTTTCTCTGAAGGGCGGGCGTAAGGCCCTTAAACCTGCTTAGCCCTACCCACATATATTAAGGAAGATCTTGCGGCAAAACAGTATAATAATATATTTTAGAATTTAATACATACATATTTTAGTGGACCCATAAAACCAATATACTTATCCTACACTATACTCCTAGACACAAATTTGAACAATTAACTAACTGTCATGATTCTTCTGTGCAGAGCATCTTGCAGACTAGGAGATGCTCTGCTGCACTTTCCTGTGTTACTGAGCAGGCAGCTTGATTGACAGCACAGGATTCCATGTTGGTGCTGGTTACTCAGGCGTTTCATCTTCCTGGTAATTGCTCAGGTTTCTTTACTGAGCATGCTTGCCCAGAATCTTGCCAGTTGTATTTTCTGGTTCTGCAGTTGTGCTGTTGGCTTGTTTCTCTCTTAGTGTTCTGGTCTTTGTTCCCTTACCCTGGACTGTTATTTGACTCTTCTTTGCCCTCTCTCTGTTGCTGGCGGGACCTCCTGCCTTTTGACCTCAGACCGTTACTTTACCATGTCTGTTTTCTCCCTGAACCTATTACGTGCTCCCCTGGAATTCTGACCCTCAAATTGTGACCTGACTATGCTTCTGTTTACTCCTTGTGATCAGACATGTCCTCCTGTTACCAGAACCTGGCTTTCCTGACTACTCTTCCATCTATACTATCCAAAAGTAATGACTAGCATCACACAAACACAATAATATATGAAAACACATTAAACATTTAGCCCTTGCAGCAAATAATTTGATAGAGAAAATGTGGCATAATTTAGAGTTACTTGCAAATGTTCTTACGAAATATGCTTTGTCGCAAGCAGGTGTCTTGGCAAACAATCTGATGGTGCAGCTCATCAAATAATAGGTCAGAACTATGCTCTGACATGCAACAAAAAGACACAATCTTTGCAGGATAGTAGCAAAGTTTGGAATATAAGTGATGGAAGTGTTGATACGCTCCACATGAGGGTGAACCTATAGATTTCTATGCCTCCGTGGAACTTGAGTAAGCATCTGATACCGAACAGTGTCTCCAGTCTTGTCTCCCTTCAATTCCATCTGGGATATCGTTGGTTGGCAATTGCAAATCGAGCTGCCAGAAGCGGATCTTGATGATTTGTGTGCCTAAGTGCATTTAGTGAGGTAGAACATTTCTCAAGTAACCATTAATTCATTGATATCATTAATTGTCACTTACTTTTCTCCAAAAAAGGTTAATTGAAACATCTGAATGGGATTTTTTAACAATGTATTATATACTTTGGGTAGAATTTGAGTTCAAGGATAAAATAAACATTTTTGTTAGTGATGGATGAGCATAAAAGTGCTCGGGTACTTGGTAACTGAATCGAACATATCGGATGCTCGGAAATGCTTGACTTGTCTGCCGAGCACAATAAGAGGAAATAGGTGACTCAAGCATATATTTCTGAGCCCCCATTCTGATGTCAGCTCCCTGTCGTCATCACTCGCAAGCAACAGACATCGCCCGACAACCTCGGTTCCATCTTCCCGGCCTGTGCCGTCCCATCCATTTATAACTGCATCACCCTGAAACGTCCCTTCTGTGTGCATTGTCCAAATGTTCCCACCTGACAAAAGTGACTGTGTGGTTAGTTCTCCTTGAGTTCCAATTCCAAAAAAGAGAGATTTATTTTCTAGAAAGTGGGCACGAATGGAACAAATCGTACAGTTTAATTTCCTGTGGGGAGCATTTGGACAGCATAAATTGCCACCTGCACCTGGATGAAAGACAGGGAAGTCTACTGTGATATTCCCAGCAACTGAGAGCAGAGGAGTGATAAAATTCTTGTTTTTGCAAGGAATGTCCGCAGAGGATGTTCATGGTGATATGTCGCAGACATTGGGGGATCAATGCCCTTCGTATTCCACAGTTAAGAATTGGGTTTCCAAATTTAAAACGGGCCACTTCAGCCCCAATGATGAGGAACGTCCTGGACGAGCAAAAGTGGTTGTTGTTCCGGAGATTGTTGATGCTGTGCACAACCTCATACTGGAGAATCTACGAATTTAAGCTAAAGCAATAGCAGACATCATCAAGATTTCCCGTGAACGTGTTTGTGTCATTATCCATGAACATTTGGACATGAGGAAGCGATCGGCAAAGTATGTCCCCAAATGTTTGAAAACAGAGCAGAGAAGCAGCGAGTAAAAACCTCCCGGTCCATTTCTCAGCATTTATGGACTGATAAGAACTTTCTGGATTGACTGGTCACTATGGATGAGACCTGGATTTATTTGTATGACCCTGAAAACAAGTAGTCAAAAGAGTGGAGGCACAGTGGTTCTCCTCATCCAAAGAAGTTCAGGGTGCAAAAATAAACCACTAAGATGATGCCATCTTTGTTCGTGGAAAAAGAGGGCGTGCTGCTAGTGGACTGCCTGTTTAACACATGTAGAGGGTTATACTACATTCAGGAAGGACAGGAAAGACAAAAAAGGTGGTGGGGAGTGTATATTTACCAAATCTAACCTAAGACCTGTGTTCAATGATGACATTGGGGGGAATTGCAACAATGTAGAGTGAGTATGGGTAAATGTACATGGGGAAGGAAATAATGGAAAAATGCTACTTGGAGTTTGCTATAAGCCTCCTAAGATACCTGAACAGATAGAGGATGAAATGCTGCAACAAATTGAAAAGACAGCTAATAATAATAAAAATATTAGGGTTCTTATAATGGGGGATTTCAACTATCCAGACATTTAGGGGACATACAATCTTCAAGTTATGCTAAAAGCTGTAAGTTCTTATCTACTATTCAAGACAATTTCCTCTCTCAGATGGTAGATGAACCGACCAGGGGAGATAATCTGCTAGATCTGGTCCTGGAAAATAGACCAGATACAATTTCAGATCTACAGGTCTGGGAGCACTTGGGCAATAGCGATCATAATATGGTATGCTTCAACGTAATATTCAATATAAAATTTCATAGTTTCATAGTTTTTAAGGTTGAAGGGAGACTCTAAGTCCATCTAGTTCAACCCGTAGCCTAACATGTTGATCCAGAGGAAGGCAAAAAAACCCCAATGTGTCAAATAAGCTCCAATGGGGAAAAAAATTCCTTCCCGACTCCACATATGGCAATCAGACTAGTTCCCTGGATCAACACCCTGTCATAAAATCCAATATACATAACTGGTAATATTATATTTTTCAATTAATGCGATCAGGCTCTGCTTAAATTTTACTTGTGAATCCCTCAATACAACATCATACGGCAGAGAGCTCCATAGTCTCACTGCTCGTACAGTAAAGAATCCTCATCTGTGATTATGATTAAACATTCTTTCCTCAAGACGTAGCGGATGCCCCCGTGTTCCAGTCACAGGCCTAGGTGTAAAGAGATCTTTGGAAAGGTCTCTGTACTGTCCCCTCATATATTTATACATTGTGATTAGATCCCCCTAAGCCTTTGTTTTTCCTAACTAACCCCAAGTTTAATAACCTGTCTTGGTATTGCAGCCCACCCATTCCTCTAATAATCTTGGTCGCTCTTCTATCTACCTGTAAGATTATGCTATTTATAACCTTCTATACTTTTGCTAACAAGAAATGCATCCATTCCTCTCTTAAATTCATTCAGTGAGTTGGCCATCACCACTTCCTCCGGAAGAGAGTTCCAGAGCCTCACTGCTCTTACCGTGAAGAACCCTCTTCTATGCTGATGTAGGAATTTTCTTTCCTCCAATCGAAAAGAATGCCCCCTTGTTCTTGTCATAGTCCTTGGTACAAACAGATCATGGGAGAGATCTCTATATGGCCCTCTGATATATTTGTACATATTTATTAGGTCTCCCCTAAGTCTTCTCTTTTCTAGAGTAAATAGACCTAATTTTGATAACCTTTCCGTGTATTGTAATGCACCCATTCCATTTATTATTTTAGTAGCCCGCCTCTGAACCCTTTCAAGTTCAGTAATGTCTTTCTTCAGCACCGGCGCCCAAAATTGCACACAATACTCCAAGTGTGGTCTGACTAGTGATTTGTACAGAGGGAGAATGATGTTTTCATCTCGTGCCCCCAGACCTCTTCTAATGCATCCCATCACCCTATTTGCTTTGGTGGCTGCTGCCTGACACTGGGCACTCCAATTTAGATTCTTATTCACTAAGATGCCTAAGTCTTTTTCCATGTCTGATTTCCCCAGCAGTTTCCCATTTAGTAGGTAATCGTAGCATCTGTTTCTCCTTCCCATGTGCATAACCTTACACTTATCTGTGTTAAACCTCATTTGCCATTTTTCAGCCCAATTCTCCAATTTACTCAAGTCCATCTGTAGTTGCAAACTGTCCTCCTTTGTGTTAACTACCTTTCATAGTTTTGTATCATCTGCAAATACTGATATTTTACTCTGTAAACCATCCACCAGATCATTAATAAATATATTAAATAGTAGGGGGCCCAATACAGACCCCTGTGGCACCCCACTAGTAACCCTGGCCCAATCTGAGTATGCACCATTAATAACCACTCTTTGTTTTCTACCACTAAGCCAGCTACCTACCCATCTACACACATTTTCCCCTAGCCCAAGCTTTCTCATTTTACTTAGCAGTCTTTTATGTGGGACAGTGTCAAATGCTTTACCGAAGTCGAGATAAATGACATCCAATGATTCTCCTCGGTCCATGTGAGAGCTTACATCCTCATAGAAGCTGATCAGGTTAGTTTGACAGGAGCGATCCTTCATAAATCCATGTTGATATGGAGTTAAACAGTTATTAACATTGAGACATTCCATAATAGTATCCCTTAAAAACCCTTCAAACATTTTACCCACAACAGATGTTAAGCTTACCGGCCTATAGTTTCCAGGTTCCCTTTTGCACCCTTTTTTGAATATTGGTACCACATTTGCTAGCCGCCAATCCAGTGGAACAGACCCAGTTTCTATAGAGTCTTTAAATAAAAGGAATAGAGGCCTGTCTATCACATTACTTAACTCCCTTAATACCCGAGGGTGAATGCCATCAGGGCCTGGTGATTTGTCAATTTTAATATTACTAAGTCGGTTCTGCACTTCTTCCTGGGTTAGGCAGGTCATACTTAATGGGGCATTTACATGATCACTCTGCATTTCCCCTGGCATATGCTTTTCCTGTGTGAACACAGTTGAGAAAAAAGTATTTAAAACATTTGCTTTTCCCACATCGCTTTCTATGATTTTACCCTCATTATTCTTTAAAGGGCCAACACCATCAATTTTAATCTTTTTTCTGTTTATATAATTAAAGAATAGTTTGGGATTTGTTTTGCTTTCCTTAGCAATGAGTCTCTCAGTTTCTACTTTTGCTAAATATATTTGTTTTTTACACATTTTATTTTTTTCTCTATATATTTTTAATGCTTCCTCGCTGCCTTCTTGTTTTAGCTTTTTAAATGCCTTTTTCTTATTATTCATTGCCCCTTTTACATCCTTATTTAGCCACATTGGTTTTCTCCTGTTCCTAGCCCTTTTATTTCTGCATGGTATGGCTAGCTCGCAGTGGGTGTTTAATACCGATTTAAAAATTTCCCACTTATTTTCTGTGCTCCCATTTTTGAGGACATTGTCCCAATCAATTTGGCGAAGGTCTTCTCTAAGCTGATCAAACTTTGCTTTCCTGAAATTCAGCGTTTTTGTAACCCCCCTCCAAGGCACCTTACTAACGGACAAGTGGAATTGTATTATATTGTGGTCACTATTCCCTAGGTGCCCATCCACTCGTACGTCTGTTATTCTATCTGGCCTGTTGCTTAAAATTAAGTCCAGAAGGGCTGCCCCTCTAGTTGGGCCCGGCACAAGTTGGGACAGATAATTATCCTTAGTTACTGACAGAAACCGGTTTCCTTTCTGAGATACGCAGGTTTCAGTTTCCCAGTCTATATCGGGGTAATTGAAGTCCCCCATAATAATCACCTCATTGTGATTTGCTGCTTTGTCTATTTGTTTCAATAATACATTTTCAGTGGTTTCTGTTATATTTGGTGGCTTATAACAAACCCCTATGAGGATTTTATTAGTTTTCCCTCCTTGTATCTCCACCCATAGACTCCACCTCTTCATTTCCCTCTTGAATATCTTCTCTTAGTCTGGGCTTTAAACTGGACTTTATATATAGACAGACTCCACCCCCTTTCCTTTTTTTACGATCCCTCCTAAACAATTCATATCCTTGCAGGTTAGCCGCCCAGTCATAACTATCATCTAACCATGTCTCAGTTATTCCTACTATGTCGTATTTCTCCTCATACATTACCAGCTCCAGTTCCTCCATCTTATTGGTCAGGCTTCTTGCATTGGTCAGCATGCAGGAAAGAAGTTTTGCTCCCCTTTTCTTAGCTTCCTTCTTAGTACCCTGTCTAATTTGAAAGGGGAAATGCTAAAATCTGGAATTTTAGGAAAGCTGATTTCAACAAATTAAGGGAAAAGCTTAATTGTGTAGATTGTGACAACGTTATGGTAACTGGGGATACCAAAGAAAAATGTGGCAGGTTTAAGTATATACTACTAGAGTCCTGTAAAAAACTTGTACCCTCTGGTAATAAAATGGCAGAACTGGGGTTCCAGTTGGTTGACCACCCACTTTATTCACCAGATCTATGTCCCAAAAATCAGCCACTAAGGTGATGGCATCTGTGTTCTGGGATAAGGATGATGTGCTGTTAGTGGACTACCTTCAAAAGGGTTCCACCATCAATGCAAGATATTACATTGAACTTTTAGTCCAAATGAAGGCAACTCTGAAGGGTAAAAGGCATGGCAAACTGTCCAAAGGATTCTTGTTACTGCAAGACAACGCCTCCGCTCACATTGCAGAAGCGACCACGGCAAAACTGGCAGAGCTGGGCTTCCAGCTGGTGACCACCCACTTTATTCACCAGATCTAGCTCCCTCCAACTATCATCTGTTTCCAAACCTGAAGAAACACCTCAAGGGTACCAAATTCCACACCATTTCTGATGCCATGGCTGCTATGGATGCCTGATTTGAGGCACAACCAAAATCCTTCTTTTTGCTAGGCTTACAGAACTTGGAATATCGATGTAAGAATCTCGTTTCTTTCTGGGTAAAGCCAAAGACTTATCAGCAGCCCTTCGTAACGGGTAATTTTGGGGACAGTTATTTAGTAATATAAAGTTTCACGTATTAGTGAATATACAATGTGTGGTAAACCTAACTATATTTTTATAAAAATGTATAAAAGGCCGTTAATAAATCCTCTCGTATTTCTAGGCAGAATATTTGGAGTTCTGTATTAGACAGCACAAATTCCAAAACCTATCCTATAATAGAAAAGTACGAGACCAAAATTTACTTTAATAGTTTAAATAAAATATGTTGCTCAGCTTTCAAATTTACTTTAGGCGTCTGAAAAGGAAACAAACAATAAGAAGCTTGTGCAAACAACCAAAGTGTATCCACTTACAATTCCGCAGAGAAAGTGAATAAACAAACAAGACACCGTGTTCTCTTTTTTAGGCACAATTAAATTGCCATATCTTTTGATGGAATTCATGTATTATAGGTAATCACGTCATTGTCATATTTGGGAAGAACATTTATTCTGACAAATTTGGAACATGTGATGTGTCATTGCAAATATTTTAGGTTCAATCTCTTGCATCACATGATACATTTTCTAAGAGTATATATATGATCCCGGTGTACAGACAACAGGACGAGCAGAAGAGAATCCGAGAAGATACACAATCATCCACAATGGAGAACCTCATTGGCTTGCATTGCATGATCTCTCTCCTTGTAGGAGCAGGTAAGACTTTTGTAATCATTGCACATCATAATCACATAGTACAAGCTTGATTGTAATATCACTTTATGATGTTTGCCAGTATATGCAAATATAATTTTAAAAATGCAATGAATGGTGAATGTTAATATAATTGGAAAAATGCAATGAATGGTGCATGTTAATATAATTGGAAAAATGCAATGAATGGTGCATGTTAATATAATTGGAAAAATGCAATGAATGGTGCATGTAAAGCCATTTTCAAAGATTAAAATATACTTTTAATAAATAAATAGCAAAATATTATATTGAGTCACCTTTTTAAATCCTGAGGAGGGTTCACAAAGATTCATCCCTTCCAGTGGTGGCATTATGGAGTCAACCATCAAACGTTAGCTAACTTCATCCAGAAGACATGGATCATTTTTCCTTTGTATAGTTATCCGTGTCTTCTCTGGTTTAATACATAAGCAGTAAATAAAATTGACATAAATGTTTTGTTATATTAAGAACTAGCTGTAATACCAGGTATTGTCCGAGATAATAACTGTGTCTCTGTCTCTCTCCAAGTCTCCCTTTCTGTTTGTCTGTCTGTCTGTCTGTCTCTCTATCACTCTGTCTCTCCATTTCTTTGTCAGTCTCTCTCTGTCTGTCTCTTTCCCTGTCTGTCTGTTTTTATTTCTATGTCTGTCTCTGTATCTCTCTATCTCTTTGTCTGTCTCTCTGTGTCTGTCTCTTTCCCTGTCTGCCTCTGTATTTGTCTCTCTTTCTTACTCTGTCTCTTTCTTTGTCTCTCTTTATTTGTCTGTCTCTGCTCTCTCTATCTCTTTGTCTGTCTCTGTGTGTCTGTCTCTTTCCCTGTCTGCCTATCTTTCTGTCTGTCTCTGTCTGTCTCTTTGTCTGTGTCTGTGTCTTTGCCTCTTTGTCTGTCTGTCTCCTTCCCTGTCTGCCTTTGTCTTTGTCTGTCTCTTTCTTTGTCTGTCTTTTTCCCTGTCTGTCTCTTTCTCTGCCTGCCTCTTTCCCTGCCTGCCTGTGTCTGTCTGCTGCTGTGTCTCTTTCACTGTCTGCCTCTTTCCCTGTCAGTTTCTGTCTGTCTGCCTCTCTCTTTCTCTGTCTACTTCTTCCCATGTCTGTCTCTGTCTGTCTCTGTCTCTCTATCTGTCCATCTCTCCACAGAAATAATTTTACCTCCCACATAAGCTTCTTATACTAATAATGTTCTTCATTGTCTATAGCAACCAATCACAGCTCCTATTAACGCCCGGTAGTTCCAAGTTCCATTGACTTTAGTGTAAGCAGGTTTTTTGCTGAATAACTGGAAAGTGCGGGGTTAAATTTTCCCCTCAAAACATAGTCTATGACTTTCCCTGAGTTGATTGCGGTGTCTGTGCAAATATTGTGATTGTAAATGCAACTGTGCGGATTCCTTTGGTGGACATTTACACACACATACATGCATAAATTCACACATGCATACATACACACACACATACACAGATACACACATACATACACACATATATACACACACATACACACACACATATACATACACACACACACATACACACATGCATACATACACACACACATACACAGATACACACATAAACACACGCATACATACATACACACATACACAGACACACACATACATACACACATATATACACACACATACACACACACACGCACATACACACATGCATACATACACACACACATACACAGATACACACATAAACACACGCATACATACATACACACATACACAGACACACACATACATACACACATATATACACACACATACACACACACATATATACACACACATACACTCATGAATTTAGTCTTCTAGTGAAAATTCCCTTATCCAGTTTCAGACAGCCCAAAGGCTTTACACTTCCAGACTTTCCGAAATTTCATTTGCAGTGACATTATACAATATCAATGCAAAGTAAGTAGCATGCATTATATTGTACAGCTCTGGGGTCAGGGATATGGCTTATCAGATAGTTCATCAGTCAGCATAGGGATAATCTAGATTACTATTTGCCAAAGGCAACTAAACCCCTAAACTAAAGTTCTATAAATAAAACTTAACTTGTATTCATTTGATTGTTAATTAATTACATAAAGTACACTGTACACACATTTAAGGACACTAAAGGTCCAGTCACACATAACGAGATCGTGAACGAGATCGCTACTACGTCACACTTTCTGGATCGTTTATGAGTCGTTGTTGAAATCGCATGTTGGGTGTCACACATAACGAGTTTATGAACGAGCATGCGTCCCGTATAACGATCTTTCAAATCGCTGGGACCCTGTCACACAGCAACTATGTTAACGATTCTAATCCCATTAGGGGCGTAGTAAAATGCAGTGAGTCACGTAGGCGTGCATTTGCGTCGCCTTTTCCATACCCCCCCTCCGCTTTCATTGGCGGCCAATACTGCGTTCTGATTGGGGGCGTATCTAGCGGTTAAATTTTGGATCGCGTCACCCTTTGTCACTTCTTTTGCGCTTTGCTTTGAGATAGAACCTGCGTCTCCACCCTGATTCCTTCGTCCATTGTACCCGGTCGCTTTGTTGGTGTGTTTTTCGGATCGAAGCCGCACCTGCACCTGGAGCTAACCAATCGGTGCAGAGAGGGGCGCGGAAACGGGGACGCAACAACACGCCTTCGTGCATCTCATCTAGGTCGTCAACGAAATCGTTAATAGGGTGTCAAACATACAGATTCATGCAGCCCAGCAGGACTCCAACGAGCCAGAAATGGCCCAAGCTGTTCGGCATCGATCAGCGATTTCGCAGCAGGGGGTGAATCGTTGGTACGTGTCAAACGTGACGAGATCGCAATTGAAGTCGTTCTTGCGTCACAGAAACTGTGACGTAGTAACGATCTCGTTTACGATCTCGTTATGTGTGAAGTGGCCTTTACGCTCATCTAATCCCTTTATGGAGAGACACAATCTTATCTCTCCTACTGTGATTATTTCATATTTGTATACACTATCCTAGCACTGGCCACTAAAATCCTAAAGGTAAAGCCTCTCCAACATGTTTCACCTATACAGGCTTCATCAGGGAAACATGTGAGGCTCAAATTGATTATTAAATTTTGTAGGGTCCCCCAATACTATGATACCCAGCACGGATAAAGCAGATGGCTACAGGTTGTAGCCCCTAGTCGTGCGCTTATCTTGGTTGTGTATGAAAATGAGAGGAACTTAATGTGGCTTTGAATATTAATTATTTAAATACATAATTAAAAAAACAGTGTGCCATCCCCCCGATTTTGATACCAAGCCCATGAGAAAGTCCACAGCTGTGAGCTGGTATTCTCAGGCTTGGAATGCCCATGCTTATTGGGCTCCCCTAGCCTTAAAATATCAGCCTGCAGCTGCTCAGGTTTGTTGCATCTATAAGGTGTGACAATCTTGGAACTTTACCCTGCTCATCCCGATTGTCCTGGTGTGGTGGTAATTAAGATAATAATTGGATAATGACAGCGCACAGCTGCCACTAAGCCCTAGATTAGTAATTGAGGCATCTATGAGACTTCCCACATTATTATCACGTTTTAACCAGGGCCTGCTATGTTGACGTCTGCCCCGATCACCAGGTGCCGCTCAACTGTCATGTCTCCAACAGGGCTAGTATCAGCTCCTACTCCAGCCTATGGGAAAGGCACCACACCCTTTTTTATAAGCTTCAGTGTGCTTGGACCTTTGCCACTTATAGTCTTAAGTTGCTGTGAGCCACATCTTTCCTGGTACTGTGCACTTTGCTTTATGTCTCCTATGAACTCGGCTTTGCTTATTGACGTCCCTTCTGCCTGCTTTTTGTACCTCGCCTGATATCCTGGTTTTGACCTCAACCTGTTTTCCGGACATTCCTCCTTGCCTGCTCTCTTATACCTCGCCTTACATCTCGGTTTGACCTCAGCCTGTCTTCTGGACATTCCCTCTGCCTTCCCATTTTGTACCTTGCTGACATTCTGGTTTAGACCTTGCCTGGCGACTATTCCTGTCTCTGGATTGCAGCCTACCATACACAGTGAACTTCTGGAGCCTGCAGTAATTCCAGATCCCTGTATAGAGGGTTAAGGGGTTTCAGGGTACTGCTTAGTGGCTGGCTTGCTGTTACAATTACTAATCTGTAAGCAAAAAGAAATAAAAGCAAACACATCAAAAATATTTTATTTGAAATAAAGTAAAAATACCCAACCTCTTTTACCCCTTTATTAACCCCCTAAAACACCCAGGTCCGTTGTAATCCACATGAGGTCCCACGCCGATCTCAGCTCTGGTACATCTAAAGTGACAGCTCACGGGCACAGAATATGAATGAGGGCTGTACTGCGGGGGGGGGGGGGGTTAGTTTTACAACCTCGTTGTCATCCTCTCTGTTGCCTACTCCTTTAAAAACTTGAAAAGGACAATCAGTATATTTATGTAATGAAGCCAAATATTTGAAAATTCTTTCTCTTTTTGTCTTTTAGGGTACACTGCCCATTTGTCGGATTTTTATGCAAAAGATCCAACTGTATACAGTTTTAAGGTTTTAATCTCCAACAGTTAATTATTATGAATGCCTATAGGCAACATCTTTTTTGTAAGTTACTTTATCATTTTCATTAACCAGGGCAGCCACAACTCATTTACCCTTTACCCCTTTTTCCAGAATTTTTAAACTCCACTTATGGGGAGACGGTGCCTGTTATTTTAATGCTTTTATTTTATGTGATCCGTGGCTGTAACACCACACACAATATTTGGATTTTTTTTGGTCACCTTCATTATACTGGCCTTATGTTTGTTGTATCCTTCATTTTAGCGCAGTCAGATTCCCAGACTAACGTTGATTCAGTCTCTTTGCTGTGTGTTACCTGTAGCAGTGGGGCTCCCAGACTGGCAGGCATGCAGCTACCTTTCACCTACGTTATTTACCTCTCATACTATCCTTAACGATATCTAGGATTGACAGTCTATGAAGCTAACATTGCAGACACCTGACTGCTGCTGAGCAAAATTTATTTTAATTGTTAAAATATAAAATATTGTTCAGCTTTAAAACTTACTTTAGGCGTCTAAAAGGGAAACAAACAGTAAGAAGCTTGTGCAAACAATCAAAGTGTATCCACTTACAATTCCACAGAGAAAGTGAATAAACAAACAAGACACCGTGTTCTTTTTAGGCACAATTAAATTGCCATATCTTTTGAGAGAATTCTAGTATTATAGGTAATCACGTCATTGTCGTATTTGGGAAGAACATTTATTCTGACAAATTTGGAACGTGATGTGTCATTGAAAATGTTTTGAGATCAATCCCTTCCATGCCATGATACCTTTCCAAAGAGCATTTATAGGATCCCGGTGTACAGACAACAGGACAATTAGAAAAGAATCCGAGAAGATACACAATCATCCACAATGGAGAACCTTTTTGGCTTGCATTGCATGATCTCTCTCCTTGAAGGAGCAGGTAAGACTTTTGTAATCATTGTACATCATAATCACATAGTACAAGCTTGATTGTAATATTACTTTATGATGTTTTTGCCAGTATATGCAAATATAATTTGAAAAATGCAATGAATGGTGCATGTTATTATAATTGGAAAAATGCAATGAATGGTGCATGTTAATATAATTGGAAAAATGCAATGAATTGTGTATGTTATTATAATTGGAAAAATGCAATGAATTGTGTATGTTATTATAATTGGAAAAATGCAATGAATGTTGCATGTTAATATAATTGGAAAAATGCAATGAATGGTGCATGTTATTATAATTGGAAAAATGCAAGGAATGGTGCATGTTAATATAATTGGAAAAATGCAATGAATGGTGCATGTTATTATAATTGGAAAAATGCAAGGAATGGTGCATGTTAATATAATTGGAAAAATGCAATGAATGGTGTATGTTAATATAATTGGAAAAATGCAATGAATGGTGCATGTTAATATAATTGGAAAAATGCAATGAATGGTGCATGTTAATATAATTGGAAAAATGCAATGAATGGTGCATGTTAATATAATTGGAAAAATGCAATGAATGGTGCATGTTATTATAATTGGAAAAATGCAATGAATGGTGCATGTTAATATAATTGGAAAAATGCAATGAATGGTGCATGTTAATATAATTGGAAAAATGCAATGAATGGTGTATGTTATTATAATTGGAAAAATCCAATGAATGTTGCATGTTAATATAATTGGAAAAATGCAATGAATGGTGCATGTTAATATAATTGGAAAAATGCAATAAATGGTGCATGTTAATATAATTGGAAAAATGCAATAAATGTTGCATGTTAATATAATTGGAAAAATGCAATGAATGGTGCATGTTAATATAATTGGAAAAATGCAATGAATGGTGCATGTAAAGCCATTTTCAAAGATTAAAATATACTTTTAATAAATAAATAGCAAAATATTATATTGAGTCACCTTTTTTAATTAAATCCTAAAGAGGGTTCATAAAGATTCATCCCTTCCAGTGGTGGCATTATGGAGTCAACCATCAAACGTTAGCTAACTTCATCCAGATGACATGGATAAGTTTTCATTTGTATAGTTATCCATGTCTTCTCTGGTTTTATACATCAGCAGTAAATTAAATTGACAAGAAATGTTTTATTATATTAAGAACTAGCTGTAATACCCGGTGTTGTCCGAGATAATACCTGTGTCTCTGTCTCTTCCCCAGTCTCCCTCTCTGTCTGTCTGCCTGTCTCTCTATCACTCTGTCTGTCTCTCTATTTATTTGTCAGTCTGTCTGTCTGTCTCTTTCCCTGTCTGTCTTTGTTTATTTCTCTGTCTGTCTGTCTCTCTCTCTATCTCTTTGTCTGTCTCTGCATGTCTGTCTCTTTCCTTGTCTGCCTATCTGTCTGTCTGTCTCTGTCTGTGTCTATCTGTGTCTTTGCCTCTTTGTCTGTCTCTTTCCCTGTCTGCCTCTGCCTTTGTCTGTCTCTTTCCTTGTCTGTCTTTTTCCCTGTCTTTCTCTGCCTGCCTCTTTCCCTTCCTGCCTGTGTCTGTCTGCTGCTGTGTCTCTTTCCCTGTCTGCCTCTTTTACTGTCTGTTTCTGTCTGTCTGCCTCTGTCTCTTTCTCTGTCTGTCTGCCTCTTCCTCTGTCTGTCTCTGTCTCTTTCCCTGTCTCTCTCTGTCTCTCTATCTGTCCATCTCTCCACAGAAATAATGTTACCTCCCACATAAGCTTCTTATACTAATAATGTTCTTCATTGCCTATAGCAACCAATCACAGCTCCTATTAAAGACCGGTAGTTCCAAGTTCCATTGACTTTAGTGTAAGCAGGGTGTTTGCTGAATTCAGTCAGATTCCCAGACTAACGTTGATTCAGTCTCTTTGCTGTGTGTTACCTGTAGCAGTGGGGCTCCCAGACTGGCAGGCATGCAGCTACCTTTCACCTACGGTATTTACCTCTCATGCTATCCTTAACGATATCTAGGATTGACAGTCTATGAAGCTAACATTGCAGACACCTGACTGCTGCTGAGCAAAATTTATTTTAATTGTTAAAATATACAATATTGTTCAGCTTTAAAACTTTAGGCGTCTAAAAGGGAAACAAACAATAGGAAGCTTGTGCAAACAATCAAAGTGTATCCACTTACAATTCCGCAGAGAAAGTGAATAAACAAACAAGACACCGTGTTCTTTTTAGGCACAATTAAATTGCCATATCTTTTGATAGAATTCTAGTATTATAGGTAATCACGTCATTGTCGTATTTGGGAAGAACATTTATTCTGACAAATTTGGAACGTGATGTGTCATTGCAAATGTTTTGAGATCAATCCCTTCCATGCCATGATACTTTAGCAAAGAGCATTTATAGGATCCCGGTGTACAGACAACAGGACAATTAGAAAAGAATCCGAGAAGATACACAATCATCCACAATGGAGAACCTTTTTGGCTTGCATTGCATGATCTCTCTCCTTGAAGGAGCAGGTAAGACTTTTGTAATCATTGTACATCATAATCACATAGTACAAGCTTGATTGTAATATTACTTTATGATGTTTTTGCCAGTATATGCAAATATAATTTGAAAAATGCAATGAATGGTGCATGTTATTATAATTGGAAAAATGCAATGAATGGTGCATGTTAATATAATTGGAAAAATGCAATGAATTGTGTATGTTATTATAATTGGAAAAATGCAATGAATTGTGTATGTTATTATAATTGGAAAAATGCAATGAATGTTGCATGTTAATATAATTGGAAAAATGCAATGAATGGTGCATGTTATTATAATTGGAAAAATGCAAGGAATGGTGCATGTTAATATAATTGGAAAAATGCAATGAATGGTGCATGTTATTATAATTGGAAAAATGCAAGGAATGGTGCATGTTAATATAATTGGAAAAATGCAATGAATGGTGTATGTTAATATAATTGGAAAAATGCAATGAATGGTGCATGTTAATATAATTGGAAAAATGCAATGAATGGTGCATGTTAATATAATTGGAAAAATGCAATGAATGGTGCATGTTAATATAATTGGAAAAATGCAATGAATGGTGCATGTTATTATAATTGGAAAAATGCAATGAATGGTGCATGTTAATATAATTGGAAAAATGCAATGAATGGTGTATGTTAATATAATTGGAAAAATGCAATGAATGGTGTATGTTATTATAATTGGAAAAATCCAATGAATGTTGCATGTTAATATAATTGGAAAAATGCAATAAATGGTGCATGTTAATATAATTGGAAAAATGCAATAAATGTTGCATGTTAATATAATTGGAAAAATGCAATGAATGGTGCATGTTAATATAATTGGAAAAATGCAATGAATGGTGCATGTTAATATAATTGGAAAAATGCAATAAATGTTGCATGTTAATATAATTGGAAAAATGCAATGAATGGTGCATGTTAATATAATTGGAAAAATGCAATGAATGGTGCATGTAAAGCCATTTTCAAAGATTAAAATATACTTTTAATAAATAAATAGCAAAATATTATATTGAGTCACCTTTTTTAATTAAATCCTAAAGAGGGTTCATAAAGATTCATCCCTTCCAGTGGTGGCATTATGGAGTCAACCATCAAACGTTAGCTAACTTCATCCAGATGACATGGATAAGTTTTCATTTGTATAGTTATCCATGTCTTCTCTGGTTTTATACATCAGCAGTAAATTAAATTGACAAGAAATGTTTTATTATATTAAGAACTAGCTGTAATACCCGGTGTTGTCCGAGATAATACCTGTGTCTCTGTCTCTTCCCCAGTCTCCCTCTCTGTCTGTCTGCCTGTCTCTCTATCACTCTGTCTGTCTCTCTATTTATTTGTCAGTCTGTCTGTCTGTCTCTTTCCCTGTCTGTCTTTGTTTATTTCTCTGTCTGTCTGTCTCTCTCTCTATCTCTTTGTCTGTCTCTGCATGTCTGTCTCTTTCCTTGTCTGCCTATCTGTCTGTCTGTCTCTGTCTGTGTCTATCTGTGTCTTTGCCTCTTTGTCTGTCTCTTTCCCTGTCTGCCTCTGCCTTTGTCTGTCTCTTTCCTTGTCTGTCTTTTTCCCTGTCTTTCTCTGCCTGCCTCTTTCCCTTCCTGCCTGTGTCTGTCTGCTGCTGTGTCTCTTTCCCTGTCTGCCTCTTTTACTGTCTGTTTCTGTCTGTCTGCCTCTGTCTCTTTCTCTGTCTGTCTGCCTCTTCCTCTGTCTGTCTCTGTCTCTTTCCCTGTCTCTCTCTGTCTCTCTATCTGTCCATCTCTCCACAGAAATAATGTTACCTCCCACATAAGCTTCTTATACTAATAATGTTCTTCATTGCCTATAGCAACCAATCACAGCTCCTATTAAAGACCAGTAGTTCCAAGTTCCATTGACTTTAGTGTAAGCAGGGTGTTTGCTGAATTCAGTCAGAATCCCAGACTAACGTTGATTCAGTATCTTTGCTGTGTGTTACCTGTAGCAGTAGGGCTCCCAGACTGGCAGGCATGTAGCTACCTTTCACTTATCTGCCTCTCATACTATCCTTAAATTTATCTAGCATTGACAGTCTATGAAGCTAACATTGCAGACACCTGACTGGTGCTGAGCAAAAAAGCAGCTTTAGCTGTTGCATGAGGTATGAGGGCTCCAAATAGACCCTGTATGGTGTAATGACCATTACTGGCTGCTGTGCAAAGACACTATGGGTACTGTGGTCCAATTGATGCCACTGACTTGCTGTCTGCTAATAATTTTTGGAGATGTGGAAACACCAAGATGCGTCTCCAAATTTTGTTTTGTCTGTAGTGGCAGGGATCTAAGAGCAACAGGCTTAATGCCCCGTTACACGCAGCGACGTGTCTAATGATATATCACCGGGGTCACAGATTCTGTGACGTACATCTGGCATCGTTAGCGACGTCGTTGCATGTGACACCAACGAGCGGCCATTAACGATGGAAAATACTCACCATATCGTCCATCGTTGACATGTCGTTCATTTTAAAAAAATCGTTGATTGTTGAGGATGCAGGTTGTTCGTCGTTCCCGAGACAGCACACATCGCTACGTGTGACACCTCGGGAACAACGAACTGCAGCTTACCTGCAGCCACTGGCAATAAGGAAGGAAGGAGGAGGGCGGGATGTTACGGCCGCTCATCTCCGCCCCTCCTCTTCTATTGGGCGGCCACTTAGTGACTCCGCTGTGACGCCGCACGAACCTCCCCCCTTAGAAAGGAAGCGGTTCGCCGGCCACAGCGACATCACTAAGTAGGTAAGTCCGTGTGCTGGCTCCAAACAATATTGTGCACCACGGGCAGTGATTTGCTCGTGAACCACAAATGAAGGGTGCGGGTACACTCGCTAGCGATATCGCTAGCAATAACACTGCATGTAAAGCCCCCTTTACTCCTGTCACCCATCCATTCATCTGCTTCTTGATTTGAAAGCCGTAAATTTTGGACCAAACCCTTATTGGTTCATGACGCCAAGAAAATATGAATATTGTGGGCCAATTGAAGCCACTGTCCTGCTGTCTTCCTCTAATATTTTGAAAAGTGGAGACTCTAAGATGGTTCTCCAAGTTGTATGTTGCCTGAAATGGTAGGGTTCACAGAGCAATGGCCCTTCTCTTATCATTCATCCAATATTTCCTATGTTAATAGTCTAGGAAGTTAATGGCTGTGCCACAACAGTGTATCTCCACTGGAAAATGGTTTGAGCCTTTTTGGTAGCTTTTGGGCCCCCTAAATATATTCTCTATGCCTTTGCAATGGGTTCAGCTAAATTAATTCAACTGGTCAGCGAAGTGTTCAGCGAATACAGGCTAGCTCAGCAAATCCAAACCTTGGCCGGTTCACTAATCTTTACTTATTAGTATGTTTATAACAAGAGGACTAAAAGGGAAACATAGCTCTGGTCATATCATGATGACCATAAGCATAGAAATAAATCAAGTACCACTTCCTTGCAAAAAATGTAAAATATTTATTAGAAAATATTATAGCAAGGGGTAAAATACACCATGACCCTTTGAGGAAGATATCAAAACGTGCGTGTTGGGGCATGTTTTTCTTAGGCATACCAAACCACCATGGTTGAGTGATCACTTTATTGGATCATGGTTTTTCAAATATCTGGAGTATTATATTAAGATGGGTGTTCCTCATTGGAAACCCTGCTCCAGCTGATGGCTGCACTTTAATGAAAGGGAATAAAAAAAAACAAAAAGACTATCTAATATATATGTTGAAACCCATGATTTACATATAGGATTTATGTGGTTTTTTACTGTCATATTTTATATATGTGTTAGTTAATGGTGTCATATCTAATGTAAACCCCTATTTATGTATTTGTAGATCATTCTAAAAAGAACGTTATGCCATGTGTGGTTTTGCTGGCCCTACGTGAATTATCTTCAAGGTCTTCTTACAAAAACCTGCTAAATTTGATTGCAATATGTTGATGTTGTATTTTACCCCTTGCTATACTATTTTCTAATAAATGTTTTACATTTTTTGCAAGGAAGGGGTATTTGATTTATTTCTATGCTTATGGTCATGATATGACCAGGACTATGTTTCCCTATTAGTCCTCTTGTTATAAATGTATTGTTTCACAGCCATTACCTTTGTAGGCTCAGCACTTGAGCCTGCTTTAAAGAAGGTGACCTAACATATGTCGTACTATTACATCAACGTATTTTGCTAAATCCAAACATGAGGACATGTACATCAGACTTTTATTGATGTTTGTTGTTTTTATATCTACAGGTGAGAGAGATGAGAAATATTCTATGAAAGTTGCATTAATTCTATTGCCTGCAAAAACAACTTTGCCAATGATGTTGAGGTTGATGCATTAAAGATGAGATACGTAAAGTGTTATGTTCAATCAAAATCCAATCATCTTCAATAAAAAAATCAATGAAATATCCACCTTCAGTCCTAACGATCTTTTGATGTAGACATTACATAGACGATTACAATGTAAAACATCTTTAATTGGGCAGGTAAATTTTTTTCTTGGCTTTGCATTTGGGAGCTGGGACTTTTTTCCTCAATAGTCACATAAATGCAAGATGAAAACCTCCAAACAAATTAACTGCTTCCATAATAACATAAGAAAAAAAAAAACTTTAGAATTTAATTAGGATGTGATTATCGGAACTCTTCAATAAATATTCATGAAGCTATGTGTTGTGTGTATTTCTTAAGAGAAATAATAAGTTTTGGGGAATCCAACCATAGAATGTTTTTTAAACATTACTTCCTATAAACTAAAAAGTTAAAAACATTCTTTATAGAATATAAAAATCATTATATACTTGCAAATATCATATACAGTAATTAGTCTTTAATTCATCAAAGCAATTCACAATAGAATTCTGGCACTGTCATGATCCAGGCCGGTTTCTGCCGCTGTGGTATCTCCCAGCTCTGGTCTGGTCATGTCAGAGGTTAATTTCTCCCTGCTTCGTACTGGTTCCCGGGACACTATATCTGGGTGCTGCACCTCTGGTTCAGTGCCAGTGATAGTCTATGTCTCATAGTGTGTGTAACTGGCTCTGTTGAGGTACCCGATCTGTCCTGCCATGCACCCTCTCCCGTCTAACTGGTGTCTGTCTGTCCTCTCCCGGCCCCGTCCTGCTTGTCATACCTTTGTTTGTAATTTGGACTTCCTGGTACTTGACTTACGCTCCTGTCCCTGACTTGACTCTGTCTCGCCCATCAGCTTTCTCTATTACCCTATCAGCTCTTGACCCTTTTTCTTGCTTTTGACTCTGAGTCATTCCCCCTTGTACATTGTTTTGACTTCCTGTCGCTGACTCGGCTCTCTGACTACTCTGCTGCCACCTTGTGGTGACTTTGATGGACTACTCCAGGTGACGTCTTAGTACAGTGTGACGTTACTCTGCTGTCACCTTGTGGTGAAATTGCTTTACAACTCCAGCCATGTGTTAGTGCAGCATGACAGGCACAACTTACTTTGAAAAGTAGCAACGTTTTTGCTTAATGCAGAGTTGCAAGACAATTTTGTAACTTTTGGCATTTTCAGGTCACGTTTAGTCAGTTTAGTCAGTCCCACCAAAATGGAAAGAAAGAACTGGGGTGAGGCTTGAGATCCATGGGGCATGATGAAGTTTGCTTGTCTAATAAAAACACTGCGTGAGCCAGTCACCAGCCAATCTTTGCAGTGCTTTTGGATGTGGTGGAGTTTGATTAAAAATTATGTTAAAAAAGAGAGTAAATGGGCTGTACATAAAAGGACTTTGATTAGGGAATGTGATAATCTGCCCTAGAAAAGTGTTATTAGGGAGTGTCTAAAACTGTGTAAGTTGTGGTTAGTCCTAATTTCCTATATCAATTGGATTATAGTATTTAGAGTTGTTTATCCCCAGTATATATTCAATTTCATTTTTTACTTCTTGTTTTTTAACTCCTAGCTAATAAGGCTCCAGCTCCAATGCTTAGCTACAAAAATGAAGGACACTTCTATCCCTGTAACAGACATGTGTAACGTTTGGCCAGGAAAAACAGAGTAACCTATGCGGACCCTAATGCAGGGACTCCCTGAGCTCACCTTCACATCCGGAGGTACCCTTGAAGTTAGGGAGGTCTGGGCCCCCAACCTGGCCCTAACTCCTGTCTTGGACCTGATGACAAAGTCCCTATCACCCAGGGAACTGACCAGGACTGAGATCCCAAAAGCCCTACAACAAAGAACTACAGACAAGGGTAAAATAAAACCTCATGCACACCTGAAACCTGCACCAAGGAGCAGACAGGAGCAAGGTATAATAATAATAACTTTTATTTATATAGCGCCAACTTATTCCACACCACTTTACAATTCAGAGGGAATATGTATAGACAACATGGGACATTGCAAAATAGCAAAATTCAGATACCAAAAGGAGTGAGGGCTGTGCTCGTAAGCTTACAGTCTATGAGGAAATAGGGGGGCACAAAAGGTGAATGGGAGGGGGAAAGCTTGTCATACATGGTCCAGCCATCAATTTAATAGAGGATTCAAAACCAGCTCTGTAGACCGGTCGCCAGCCATAATTTATACATAGCGAGTGTAAAAAATTGCATGAAGAGGAAGGAACCAGAAGGACAAGGGGACAAGAATTGGAAGAACGTTTTATGAAGGGCAGTATGGGACTAGATTAGATCAGGGCAGTGAGGTGATAGACTAGCCTAAGGAAATGCGTTTTTAGGGCCTGCTTAAAGGTGTAGATGTTGGGAATTCTTTGAATTGCTCTTGGTAGTGTGTTCCAGAGCATAGGCGCAGCTCGTGAGAAATCTTGAAGACGGGAGTGGAAGGTAATGAAAAAAGCCGGGGTTTAGGTAAGCAGGAGCATATCTACAAACACAATGGACACGCAAAGAGTAGTCAGGAGAGAAGCCGAAGTTGGGAGCCAGATGGGAATGAAAAAGTAATGGGAAGCAGGCAAAAACAAGTCAGAGGTCAGTCCAGGGTACCAAGATCAAATGCTGTAACCTAGAGACAGGTACTTCCCGCAACTTAACCAGAAAATACAACTGGCGCCGCTCTGGGTATAAACACTCCCAGATAAAGCAGATCAATTGCCCGGAAGCGGCATGTGTGTGTAAGCTCCTCCCACCAACGGTAAACGACCAAGTGCAAGGAATGACCCATCACAGGACAAAGATTAACATGATGGCCACACACAGGAGAACACAACAGAAGGTTCCGGCACAAGAGCAGCAGCAAAACTCAGCACCGTGACAAAAATAATTCAATTAGGAACCGGTACATACAACTAAATGTGTTCCCTGACACTTAGAGAAAGTAAAGACGTTCTCTTAAAGTAAATATTGCCCAAAAACAAACAGGACAAAGTGTTCTTTATTTTGGCAGGTACAAATTGACAGATATTCTGATGGATTTCTAGTATTATAGATTATCATGTCAGTGCTGTATTGGAAAAAAATATTTAATCTGGCAAATCTGGAAAGTCTGATGTCGTGGCATTATTGGAGTGACCTCATCCATCCCATGATACAATCGTTTCTTTACCTTTCCAAAGAGTATTTATATGATCCCGGTGTACAGACAATAATATGAACCAAAAAGAATCCGAGAAGACGCCCAATCATCCACAATGAAGAACCTGGTTGCTTTCGTTTGTATGATCTTTGCTCTTGTCAGCTCCGGTAAGACTTTATTAGTCATTATATAGCAAAAACATGCAGTATACAAAGGAGCATGCACTAACTGTATTGTAATATTTATGTTTGCTTTTTTGCCAGTGTATGCACATAAGATATACAAATTATAATGAACATCCACGATTCTGGCAAATTTTTGTAAAAGTGGAGCACATTGGGTTATTCTCATGGATATTAATAATATATACTGTATATCTCAAACATTCACCTATAAAATATCTAGATGAGTGTATATAAAGTTTGGTACCTTCCAGTGGTGGTATTATGGAGTCAATCCTCAATCTTTGGCTAACTTCACTTAAATGAACAAAATTTACAATACATATATAAATAAAATTTATAAATAAATAAATAAATAAATAAATAAATTAAAAAAAATCATAGGGTCTCCCCACACTATAATATACTCAGTCATGATAAAGCATTTGGCTACAGACTGCAGCCCCTAGCCGTGCGCTTATCTTGGATGTTTATCAAAATAAAAAAGAACCACATGTGTTTTTTTTAATTATTTACATAATTAAAAAAAAAAACTACATACCCATAATAAAGCCAACAGCTAGGAGCTGTTACTTTTAGGCTGGGAAGGCCCAAGGTTGTTGTGCCCCCAACCAAAAAATAGAAGCCTGCAGCTGCCCGTGATTTTTGCATCTATTAGATGTGACAATTCCAGAACTTTACTCAGCTCATCCCGATTGTTCTAGTTCTGTGTCAATCAGCATACCAAGGAGTTAACAGCTCAGAGCTGCCACTAAGAACTAGATTAGTAATGAAATGTTTCTATGAGAGAACCCATTACTAATCTGTAAGTGAAAAGAAATGAACACAAACATGAAAAAATCCTGTATTTGAAATAAAATGCAAAAACATCCTCTTTTCCCTTTGATAACCTCCAAAACACCAAGGTCTGATGTAAACCACACAAGGTCCCATGACAATTCCAGCTGATACTTCTGAAGTGACAACACGCGGCCATAGAACATGACATCCCCCACTGTGAGCTTCAGGCAGGGACTGAGCTTTGCGATGAGCAGTGACGTCACTAAGCTTATTTGTAGTCATAGCTAGAGGTTCCCACAGCCCTGCACTTGTGATTGCAGGTGACCTAATATCAGGTTACCTGGGATCACAGGTAGCGCACTGTTGGAACCTCCAGCTGTGACCATGAATAACCTGAGTGACGACACTGCTCATCACTGAGGCTCAGTGATTTTCTGCCAGAAGCTCACAGTGGGCTGTCATGTTGTATACTCTCCCGCTGCCACTGCAGATGTAACAGAGCTGATGGATAATGAGCAGCTCTGGAAATAGCATTTGAGCCACAAGGAAGACTTGATAAGTATAACGCCCTTGCTCCAATTCCACCATCCCTTTTACCACCTTTGTAAAGTGCACCATAAACTTATATAGGGAATAGCATCCGGCCAGATATCTGGGATTATTTTTGGGTACAAACCAGGATTTTTTCTTAAACCTGATTGGACTTGCAGATCCCAGGTATCAGAGTCTGCCCATCCCTACTATACAGCAATCCATTAACAGATCCAATGTCAATAGACTCCCATGTTAAAAAATAACAGATTTGGCAGAAATCAGTCTCCTAACGAATCCGTTATAACTGATGACTACAGGACATGTGAACATAGCCTTATTGTGCACTGACATTCTAAGATGACAACTCAAAGTAAGCAGCAAGCACAACATTCTCTATTTTCAGTAATAGAGATCTTGCTGTAAGACAGAGAAGAAATTCTCACATGTGAAAAAACATAAATTATTACCATGGTTTCTTTCCTAATTGCTGTATACTCAAAGCAAAACAATTAAAGATTATGGAAGATTTGACAGTGCTTCCTCTTCTGCAGCTTGTGATAATGTATGAAGAAAACAAGAGCTGTTGAGTCCTAGAAAATCAAACATTTCTGCTATGCAGTTTGGAGGCTGAGATTCCCCTGTAACTAAGGATTGTAGAGTAACCCCAGTTACAGGGACGATCAGCAATAAAAAATGTTTTGCTAAGTTTAAATACTCCCAAATGTTTAAGACCATGTGTAACATACAGTGTATAAAATGTACGAGTGTACGAAAAAAAAAATAATTATTGAAAGGAAAAAAGTAAATAAAACTAAAACAAAATAATCACCACCAGTCTGGATGGCAGTGTCTTGCCCAAACACAATGAATCAAAAATGTGAACAATAAATACATTTGTTTTTTTTTAAAGAACGGAAACACATTCAAAAAAGTATTTCAAGTTCGTAAAAATAAAAAAATCGACTTATATTTTTGATTTTTCTTTGATATCAGCAAAAACAATCTAATTACAACAATGATTCAAAGAAAAAACTATCTAAAAGTTATCTTGATTTCGAAATGAGAAATACATTTTGAGCTATTAAAAATGAATAAAAAATAAAACCCATGTGTTCCAGATGTGAAATAGAGAACAAAACAGCCCCCAAATATAGTAAAAGCATCATCTTAATAGATGACTTGTATGAGTCAATAATTCAAGTCATGGTATGTTTAACCCTTTTACAACCGCGGGACGTAACATTATGTCCTAAGCCATATAGTTTTAATCACTGGCGGCTGCTGCGGGCAGCCGGCGGCGATTCCTGCACATGTCAGCTGATTTCAACAGCTGACATGTGTCCATATAGTGAACACGATGAATAAAATATTCCCAAAAAAATCTTCCAATTGCACTTTTTTGGAAATTTTTCCACACTTGAACTTATTCTACTGTTTTCCAGTACAGTATATAGTAAAACTTATGGTTTAATTTAAAATTACAACTCATCCCGCAAAAACAAGCCCTCAAATGGCAAGATTGACAAAACAATAAAAAGGTTACGGCTCTCGTATGGAGAGCAAAAAAAATCAAAATCCAAAAATGTAAAATCAGCCAGGGTGAAGGGGTTAAGGTGACAATGATTAAAATCTGTGGGTTTTTTGGCTCTGATTACTAAAAAAAAAAACTTTAGGTTCCAATAAAAATTAGTCATGATTTGACCTTTTTAGCTGTCACCATAAGTTGACAATGGATCGTCTCCTTTATTTTACAGTCTTGTCCTACCAATGTTACTCTGCTTTTTGCCCCAACTCTACAACATGTAAAGAGAATGTGACCGAATGCCTTGGAGATCGATGTATGACCGCTTGCCAGTACGATGGGCTTAGTGAGTACAAATTATTTCTTCTTTTTACAAAAAACTCAGTATCCCCATAATATTTCTTGTTTTGTCATGTCTATTTACTTATTTTGTAGGTGGAACCTATGCTAAGTCAATGATGAAAGGTTGTGCCATTGACACAATGTGTGGAGACAATGGCTTAGCAGCAGCAGCAGAAGGGGACGTATATCAATTTCGTGTAAATTGCTGCTCTGGAGATTTATGTAACACTGATGGATGTTATCGTAAGTGTCATAATGGTAAAAATGATAGTGGAAAATTTGTCCAAATTCCATAAGAACTTAAAACGTTTTATAGCTTAGACCCTGGAGGTGAAGAAGTGAGAATGACATCATCATGTTTGTTTGACCAACTATTTACAAATTTAATACAAACAGTTATTGTGTGTGTTCCTCCAGTTCCCAAAGAAGATCCAACACCAAATGGTGTAACATGTCCATCTGCCTACTGTAACGGTACTATGGATGAATGTGAGCCTAACAAGGAGATGGAATGCACTGGATCCATGGATCGCTGTTTTGTTCTTTCGCAGCGCGTAATAAATGAGGGTAAGCAAATCTAGATTTAGTAAAGAGGATGCTGTGCTCTGCACTGCTCTACTATATTGAGCATTGTGGTACTCAACACTGCTCTGTGCTCGAACAAGTACCACAGCTGCTGGTGCTAAATATTTGACCCCATTCTGTTACCTGTTCTGACAAAACCCCCAACTTCCCAGTCCACACAGTAGCAGACATCACCAGGGAACCTCCGTTCCTTCCACCTGGCCTCCACATTCTCTATCATCCTCTCGCAGCTGGCATCCTCAAGCAATTTATGTTCCACCAAATGTTCCCCCTGGCCAAAATAAATTTGTGATTAGTACCACTCGAGCCCCCAGAATTAATGGGATGAGGACTCCAGTGGAACTAACCGCAAGACTACTTTGGCCAGTGAGAACATTGGAAGGGGCACACGAAAGTTGGTGGGCAATGCCAGCTGGATGCGCATGATGGAGACTGTGGAGGCTGGAAAGACAAAAAGGAGGTTGCCGGATGATGTCTGCTGCCTGTGGATAATGGGAACTGTGGTGACCATGGGCTGTGTCTGGACACATAAGAGTACAAGGACTCAAGAAAAAAAATATGCTCAAGTCCTCTATTGACTCTTATCATGCTCGGTACTGATTTGAGCACTTTTGCAGTCCGATCTACTCGAATTGAGTACTGAGCACCCAAGCACAATAGAAAGTGTAGATAACATTAAACAATCTCTCAGCTCTAAAACTGCTGATGTGCTTACTTTGAAATGCTATATCAAAAAAGCTCTTGTAAAATTGACAAGTCTGATTTTTATATGTAGTTCAACTAAGTTCCATGGATCACTGTTTTTTTTTTTTTGGAGCATATGATAAATGAGGGTAAGCAAATCTAGATTTAGTAAAAAGGATGCTGTGCTCAATTCTGTGCTCTGTTCCCAGTTCCCAGTTCCACAATTCGCTGCCACTGTGGGCCCTGCACTCGCCCTGATCCTGGAGGTACCCTTGATGGTAGGGAGGTCCAGGTAACCACCCTAAATCCTCTCTCCTGTCCATCCCCATCCTTATAACCAACCCCAGGATGGGCATGACCCCAGCTAACAACCTTGACATGGGTATAGAACTGAAAATCACTCACATCACAAATGACCACAGTTGAGAAACAAAGCGACACCGGAGGTAAAAAAAACAAAAGAAGTAGGAGTAATTCACATCAGGGAACTCTCAAACCAAGCAGACAATGATTAGCTGGTCATCATATAGCGATATACCAAGGACGCCGGGATGTCATGGATGTGTCTGGACCTTCAGGTGCTGCTGCTGGGACCAGGTGCACAAGGGCCCGGCGATCGTCCAGATGTTAATAGTAGAGTTGAGCGCGGTTCGCGGTTCGAGGTTTTCCAGTTCGAGGTTCGAGTGATTTTGGGGGCTGTTCTAAATTGAACTAGAACTCGAGCTTTTTGCAAAAGCTCGATAGTTCTAGATACGTTCAAGAACGGTTCTAGTAGCAAAAAGCAGGGCTTTTTACAGCTACAGTGTGCAGGAGCCATCGCTGGCAGCCTGCCAGAAGCTGGTAACCAAGATAAACATCGGGTATCCAAGCAAAGCGCTTTGGTTAGTAACCCGATGTTTATCCTAGTTAAGTGCTGGAAGCCCACACTTCCCCGCTCAGCTCGCCCCGCCCCCTCCTGCCAGCGGCATGTACACACGTACACACACACACACACACACACACACACACACACAAACACACACACTGCACACATGGTCCCGCTCGGCTTACCTGCGGTGATGAAGTCCCGCCATCCCGACCTCAGCGCTGTCACTGTCCTCCATGGCCGCCTCTTGTCACATCACCTTCTCTCGCCTCCGACCCGAGACTGACTAGCGGTGACGTCACGGGCCTCTTGCGATACTTGGCTGTGAAGGCGGCGGTCATTGAACTCAGTGACAGGTGCTGTCGGCAGTGCTGGAGATCAGCCTAGGTAATGTACCTCGCTGACAGCAGCACTTGTCATGCCCTGCAGTGACCTGGGCTGACCCATTGATGTTAGCTCAGGTCCCTGCATTGCTCTCCCAGCCAATGGGGAACATCCTGCTCTTCATTGACTGGGACAGTGTGGATCGTCATGGCAACCCCTTGGATTACACCAGACCTGGATTTGTTTTTCTTTCTAATAAATTGGTTAAAGAGGGAATGTTTTGGGGAGTGTTTTTTCAAATAAAAATGTGTTTGTCGTCTATTTTTTTTTATTACTGACTGGGTTGGTGATGTCAGGTATCTGATAGACGCCTGACCTCACCAACCCCAGGGCTTGATGCCAGGTGACATTACATATCTGGTATTAACCCCAAATATTACCCCGTTTGCCACCGCACCAGGGCGCGGGATGAGCTGGGGCGAAGCACCAGGATTGGCGCATCTAATGGATGCGCCACTTCTGGGGCGGCTGCGGCCTGCTATTTTTAGGCTGGGGAGAGTCCAATAACCATGGACCTCCCTAGTCTGAGAATATCAGACCCCAGCTGTCTGCTTTACCTTGGCTGGTGATCCAATTTTCGGGGGACCCCTACGTGTTTTTTTTTTAAAATTATTTATTTAATTTAAAATAACAGCGTGGGGTGCCCTCAGTTTTGGATTACCAGCCAAGGTGAGGTTGCCAGCTGTGGTCTGCAGGCTGCAGCCGTCTGCTTTACCCTAGCTGGCTACAAAACTAGGGGGAACCCTACGTCATTTTTTTTTTCATTTTTTTGGCTAAATACAAAGCTAAGCACTCCTTAGTGCCACATGAAAGGCACCAAAGGGTGCAAAATTACAAAATGCAGGAGAGTGGGACATTATGTGTCTTTCTGCCATTATAATGACAGAAAAGACTGATATGAAATGTACAAGCACAAGAAAATCACCAGAGCGCTCTACGCTGTGAAAAGCAGTAGAAAATGGCACTGGAGTGAACATGTGACCGCCTCATCTAGGATGAAGCTATGGATCCTGGGTAAATTTATGCATTTACCCTCCTTCAGTTTTTTTGCAGTACACAAAAAAAACGGAAGGCACACGGATGACAAACAGATGACATACGACCGTCTACGGAACGGAAACGGATGCCACACGGATGCACCCGTGAAAAAAACGACCGCAAAAATGGATCGGTCGTGTTAATGTAGCCTTATTCTGATCTGCCGTTTATAAACAGCAGGCAGAAATAAGTGAATAACGCCCCCCAGCGTCAGAAAATCTCCGGGGTTTCAGGGCTAGCTGAGACCCTGGAGATCATGATTCAGGACGGTTTTTCCGGTCCCCGCTCACGTGATCACAGGTATACACCGTACACCGATGATCACGTTACAGTAAATGACAGCGCCGGTAAAAAATTATTTATCTTCCATCTGGCATGAACAAACACTTCTTCTCCACTTCTTCTCCACTTCTTCTCCACTTCTTCTCCACTTCTTCTCCACTTCTTCTCCACTTCTCCACTTCTCCACTTTTTCTCCATTTTTTCTCCATTTTTTCTCCCCACTTTTTCTCCACTTTTTCTCCCCACTTTTTCTCCACTTTTTCTCCACTTTTTCTCTGTTCTTTTTCTATGGTCGGTCTACCCATTAGCTCTGCCATGCATAGTGTAGCTCTACACCTACTGCATATGTTACTTTATGATTGACATCTCTTTCGTACCAGAGCTGTCTAAGTCTACTCTGACCCCATATTTGTCATTACTATATTGTCCTTGTACTGTATTATGACATTTGTATCATGTGTTTCATTTCTTGCTGTGTTGCAATTTTTTTGCTGCATCCCAATTGTACCTCTACATTGTTCGAGTTTGTTATTGTTCTCTCACTCTTATGTGATACTGATTATTGTCATTTTTCATGATTACATGCAGATAAGTCCAATCTGACGAAGGCTCAGGCCGAAACGTCATTTGCAACTTGTTTTGGACAAAAACATATATGCTTATGAAAATTTTTTTTTTCTTAATACGGACCAATAAAGAGTGATTTTGCATTACTATCCATTGTGACTTACTGACTTAGTCTGGGAGATTTAGAGTGCCGAGGTTACTCACTAATTTTATCTATTATTACCTCTGAGCACCTATATACCAGTGAGCAGAGCTTCCTCTACAGTAGTTCTCCTGATTAGGCATGCCCTTACCTCATGAGCAGGGCATTGCAGCTTTGGTAGCAACCATTACGACATGGACTCTGCTGCTGTGGACCCGGGGAGAGTGAGTGCAGATTCATTGCACCCACACCACACTCCTCACATGAAGGGTCCGCACTCCTAGAAAATGGGGGATACGTTCCCTGAGTGTCTCCCCCCCATATTCTAGACGGTCCAGAGTCGTCGTGGGACCCCTTTATTTTTTTTCTTACAATAAATTGGTGAAAGAGGAAATGTTTTGGGGACTGTTTTTTCAAATAAATTTCTTTTGTCGATTTTTTTTTTTTTTGTTAGTACTGACAGTTTATGATGTTGGGTATCTAATAGACGCCATGACATCACAAACTGCTGGGCTTGATTTCAGGTGACTTTACAGCTAGTATCAACCCGATTTATTACCCCGTTTGCCACTGCACCAGGGCACGGGATGAGCTGGGGTGAAGCGCCAGGATTGGCGCATCTAGTGGATGCGCCACGTCTGGGGTGCCTGCGGCCTGCTATTTTTAGGCTGTGAAGGCTCAATAACTATGGACCTTCCCACCCTGAAAATACCAGACCACAGCTGTCCGCTTTACCTTGGCTGGTGATCCAATTTGGGGGGGACCCTACTTTTATTGTGTAATTATTAATATTTATAAAATAATTATGAAAAAGAGCCTCAGGGGACTTCCACATTGGATCCCCAACCACGGTAAAACTGCCAGCTGTGGTTTTCAGGCTACAGCCGTCTGCTTTATCCTAGCTGGCTATCAAAAATGGGGGGACCCAACGTCCTTTTTTTTTTTAACTATTTTTTAAATAGAAAAAATTAATGGGCTTCCCTGTATTTTGATTGCCAACCAAGATAACGGCAGGCAGATGGGGGTGGCAACCCATAGCTGTCTGCTTTATCTGCGCTGAGAATCAAAAATACCGCGGAGCGCTACGTCATTTTTTTAAAGATTTATTTTTAAAGCACTGTGATGTCCAGCAATCAAAACACAGGGAAGCCCATTTTGTTTTTAGTTATTTAAATAAATAATTAAAAAAAATATATATGGGATCCCGCTGCATTTTTTGTATTGCTAGCTAAGGGTAATCCAAGCAGCTACTGGCTGCTAACCCCCACTGCTTGGTGTTACCTTCACTGGCAATGGAAAATCCAGGGAAGCATTTTTTATTTTTTTTGCCAGAAAACTACAAAAAAAGGACGTGAGCTTCGCCATATTTTTGTATGCTAGCCAGGTATAGCAGGCAGGTGCTGGAAGAGTTGGATACAGCGCCAGAAGATGGTGCTTCTATGAAAGTGCCATTTTCTGAGGTGGCTGAGGACTGCAATTCGCAGCAGTGGGGCCCAGAAATCTCAGGCCAACCTGTGCTGCGGATTCTAATCCCCAGCTGCCTAGTTGTACCTGGCTGGACACAAAAATGGGGCGAAGCCTACGTCATTTGTTTTCTAATTATTTCATGAAATTCATAAAATAATAAAAAAGGGCTTCCCTTTATTTTTGGTTCCCAGACGGGTACAAATAGGCAAGTGGGGGTTGGGGGCAGCTGTACCTGCCTGCTGTACCTGGCTAGCATACAAAAATATGGCGAAGCCCACATAATTTTTTCAGGGGGCAAAAAACTTCTGCATACAGTCCTGGATGGAGTATGCTGAGCCTTGTAGTTCTGCAGCTGCTGTCTGTCTGTATGGAGAAGAGCAGACAGCAGCTGCAGAACTACAAGGCTCAGCATACTCCATCAAGGACTGTATGCAGAAGTTTTTTGCCCACCAAAAAAATGACGTGGGCTTCGCCATATTTTTGTATGCTAGCCAGGTACAGCAGGCAGCCACGGGCTGCCTCCAACCCCCAGTTGCCTATTTGTACCCGGCTGGGAACCAAAAATATAGGGAAGCCCTTTTTTTTTATTATTTCACTTATTTCATGAAATAATTAAAAAACAAATGACGGGGGCTTCGCCCCATTTTTGTGTCCAGCCAGGTACAACTAGGCAGCTGGGGATTGGAATCCGCGGCACAGGTTAGCCCGAGGTTTCTGGGCACCTCTGCTGCGAATTTCAGTCCGCAGCCGCCCCAGAAAATGGCGCTCTCATAGAAGCGCCATCATCTGGCGCTGTATCCAACTCTTCCAACAGCCCTGGAGCCGGGTGGCTTGTTGGGTAATCATGAGTTAATACTGGCTTTGTTTTACTAGCCAGTATTAAGCCAGAGATTCTTAATGTCAGGCACGTTTGACCCGGCCATTAAGAATCTCCAATAAAGCGTTAAAAAAAAGACACCACACAGAGAAAAAATACTTTAATAGAAATAAATACACAGACACATTAGAGACTCCATCTTTATTACCCCCTGTCAGCCCAATAAATCCCCAATAAACCAGCGATGATAAGAGGTTGTTAATAGAGGCTTAAATTATAAGCAGCAATTTCAGCGTTCCAAGTGCCTTTAAATGAATTTGAAGAAACTGCACTTCAGGATTGTAGTGAGGATGAGGTGCCCCAGCTCATCACTTGATGGGCTGGGGCACCTCATCCTCACTACAATCCTCACTACAATCGGGAAGCAGCATGCAGCCTTCACTCCGTGAGAGATCAGTGCTGCTGGCTGTCAGCAGTAACAGCGGTAACGCTGACAGACGCGTTACCATAGCAACGGTGCTCTCGGAGCCGCGGTTAGCGGTGACGTCACCGCTAACTGCGTTGCTATGGCAACGGTGATCTCCGTTAATGACCGGCTGTGTCAGCCGGTCCCTAACGGAACGGGGAGTCGACCGTGTGCGAGAGCATGTCGCCGGTACACGGCGATACACATATGTGCACCGTGTACCAGAGAGTGCAATGACAGGTCCTAAATGACGCGTCATAGTCATGTGACCAGTCTGTAGCCAATGAGATAATAGCCACGTGACTGGTCACATGGCTATTTTGACGTCACGATAGGTCCTGCATCGCTGCTAGCAGTGCTGGTCACCGGGAGGATTCAGCGAACATCGGATGGAATAGCGGCAGGAGACAGAGTGCAGGAGGGATCGCGGGGACCGGTAAGTGTTATGGCAATGTTTATTAACTGTTTGTGTACATTTATCATGCATTTTTATGTGTTTGTGATTGCCTCCCATTATAGCCTATTGGTTCGAGTTCGGTTAGTCGAACGTTCGACGAACCGAACTCGAACGGGAGCTCCGTTCGGCAAACCGGTTCGCTCATCTCTAGTTAATAGACGGTGTCCTATTCAGGGCTTGATTTAGGTTTTCTTTCTGTTTCCTTGCCAGGTTGGAGGAGGCTTTCCTTCAGCTGGTAATTAAGGTCCTTAATAAGATGGGGCCTCTCACTCCTCCAGTGCAGGTTATACTCTTAACTTGGAGAAGTTGCTTGCTCAGGAGTGCATGTGGCTTCAGACTACTGTTGCTGTATATTCTGAAGATTCCCTCTAAGATAAGTTGTTGTTTTTCCTTTTTCCCCCTTTTGTTATTCATTTTTATGTTTGATTCTCCCTCCGTGGATTGGTGGGTGGTGGGATTTAGTCCTAAGGTCTGGCTAGGAGACAGGGGCATGCTGACGGACCACACCTTCTAACCCTTATAGGTACCTGTGGTTTGAGGGCAAGCGCAGGTCCCCCCCAGTGTCAGGGTCAGTGCAGGAGCCCCTGCCCCCCCTTTGTGTTTCAGCCTCCCTTATTCCCAGCAGTCCACTTACTGAGTGTCTCTCCCCACACCCAGCGTGACATTGGGTTTCACCACTTGAAGCAGTGACTATCTTTGGCGGTCTCCTACTACACACCTCAGCCTTAAATAGGAGGAGACTAGCTGTGGAAAGAAATTATCAACCTGGCTCTCAGCACACTGCTCCACAAGGATTAGCTCCTACATGCCTGGCAGCTGTGAAACAACTGAGCCGACACCTAGCTGAGCTGATCACTTAAGAGAGACCAGGTTGTCTGTCGGACTCTGCAATGCGAATAAACTCCGACGTCATACAAGTAATCCACGCGCGCGGATATGGATGGCGCATGACAGGTTTTGTTTTTACCATATACATTTTATCAAAAATAAATTACTTAGAAACATAATTCTCCAATTCCTTACAATTAGGGATGAATGTGCACTACCATGCTTGGGAGCTTAGTATTCGATAACAGCAGTTGGATGCTCGGATAGGCTTGACTCAAGCAACCCAAATATAATAGAAGTCAATGGAGGACTCAAGCATTTTTCTTGGAAATATTGCAGAAAAATTATCGAGTTCCCCATTGACTTCCATTATACTCGGATTCTCGATTAGCGCCCATTGGAAACATCCAACTGCTCTTATTGAGTACTGATCCCCCAAGCATCGTAGTGACCACTCATCACTACTTAGGGTAATTCCAAATTTGTATTTTTAAGATTTGCAAGAACTTGATACATTTCACAGGAGCACTGTTATTACAGGCACATGAGCATTAGTGGATGGAAGTGTTGGTGCAATAGGCAGATACAATGCTTTACCCTTACCCCCAAATCATGCTGGGTATCAGGTTGTCAAGGATTTAAAGCTGCAGTTAAGGGGTTATATACAGCGTACAGAACTTAGCTCAGTACAACCCAGCCATCACCTGTGCAAAACATGAAGGCTCAGCCCTTGAGCCTGCTTTATAGAAGGTGACACTATATATGCTTTACCCTTCCATCAAAAAAATTTAGCAAAATCTAAAAATGAGAACAAGTAGATGAGAAATTTTAATGTTTGTTGTTTTTGTGTCTACAGCTGGGGAAGAAAGCGAAAGTTTTATTAAAGGATGTGCTAATCCTGATGCCTGCAAGTACAACTTTACTGAAATCGCGGTTGACAATGAAGAGAAGAAATACGCGAAGTGTTACGATCCATCAAAATCCAATTATGAGTGATTGAAAAAATCAATGAATTTTCCACCTTTTAACGATTTTCTGTTAACCTTCTTAAGTCCGAAATTACATAGAAGGATACAATGTGCAATGCTTTCTACTGAATCATACAGTATCATTTTTCTTGGCTTTGCATTCGGGAGCTGGGGCTCTTTTCAGAAAAGCCACATAAATACAAAGCAATGTTTTTGGTCTGCGACAACACTATATGTATGTAATACTGGATATATAGTGTATCAGCACCTATATATTTCAGGTCATCGATCAAGATGAAGATATCTAAGCTTATGCACTGCTCTCATACTAAAAGATAAAAAATAATAACTTTAGATGAAAATTAAGATGTGATTATCTGAACTTTCAATAAACATTCATGAAGCAATGTATTGTGTACATTAGAAATGAGGAAACTTGTTGGGTTCGTATTTGCCAATTTCAAATTTGGTACAAATATTTCCCTATCCGGTTTGAGGTCGGGTACCCGAGCATTTTGTGAAAACTGATTGATTGGCTATGTTCATTTTTCCAAATGCTTTTCTAATAACATATGATGCTTTTGGATAGGATTTTGGTCCTGTATGATGAACAGGGGATGTGTTTATTGATGGGAGGGGGGAGGGGAGCAGCAATTTTTTTTTTCTTAACTTTATTTGTAGACTAGCTGTACTACCCGGTTCGCGCAGGTTAATAACTGTTGTTAACAAAATAGAATGTATTAACAAAAATTTATTCTGCACACAAAAAACACAAAACAAATAGATAGAAATATAATATTAAAAGGCAAAAACTAAGCTAATAGAAGCATTTCACAACATATATTTCAACTCCACAGATATTCCACACAGATTTAACTAAATTGGTCAAGTAATGTGCTCCATCTGTCTCTTTCCCCGTCTGTCTCTTTCCCCGTCTGTCTCTTCCCCAGTCTGTCTCTTTCCCCATCTGCCTGTCTCTGTCTGTCTCTTTTTTTTTCTGTCTCTATCTCTCTGTTTCTTTCCCCTTCTGTCTATTTCTCAGGTCTGTCTCTTTCCCCATCTGTGTCTTTCTCAGGTCTGTCTCTTTCCCCATCTGTCTCCCCGTTTCTTTGTCTGTGTCTTTTCCTGTCTGTCTCTTTCCCTGTCTGCCTGTCTCTGTCCCTTTCTGCATCTCTGTCTGTCTCTTTCCCCATCTGTCTCTTTCCAGGTCTGACTCTTTCCAGGTCTGACTCTTTCCAGGTCTGACTCTTTCCAGGTCTGACTCTTTCCAGGTCTGACTCTTTCCAGGTCTGACTCTTTCCAGGTCTGACTCTTTCCAGGTCTGACTCTTTCCAGGTCTGACTCTTTCCAGGTCTGACTCTTTCCAGGTCTGACTCTTTCCAGGTCTGACTCTTTCCAGGTCTGACTCTTTCCAGGTCTGACTCTTTCCAGGTCTGACTCTTTCCAGGTCTGACTCTTTCCAGGTCTGACTCTTTCCAGGTCTGACTCTTTCCAGGTCTGACTCTTTCCAGGTCTGACTCTTTCCAGGTCTGACTCTTTCCAGGTCTGACTCTTTCCAGGTCTGACTCTGTCTGTCTCTTTCACCGTTTGTCTCTGTCTGTCTCTTTCCCTGTCTGTCTCTCTCTGTCTCTTTTCCTTTCTGTCTCTCTGTCTCTCTGTCTGTCTCTCTGTCTGTCTCCCCACCGACATCATATTAACTCACATATAAGCTTCTTATACTATGAATGTCTTTTGTTCCTATAGCAACCAATCACAGCTCCTACTAATAACCTGTAGTTCCAGGCTCCAATGAATACTTTAATGGAGGCATGTTTTTTTGGAGAGTAACTGTAAAGCGCGGGATTAAATTTTCCTGTCAAAACATAGTCTACAATGTTCCCTGGGTCACATGAGGTGTCTGTGCACAATTTCGTGAATATAAATGCGACGGTGCAGATACACTTTTTGTTTCACCTTTTCCCCATTATGTAGATAGGGGCAAAATTGATTGGTAAATTGAAAAGCGTGGGATTAAATTTTTGCCTCACAACATAGCCTATGATGCTCTCGGGGTCCAGACGTGTGAGTGTGCAAAATGTTGTGGCTGTAGTTGCAACGGTGCAGATGCCAATCTCGGACATACATACACACACACACATTCAGCCAATCAAAGCACAGAAAACATGCACAAGGTGCAGACACAAGGGCTTGTGTCATTGGTTGCTTAAGTGACATATCCCTCTGCATAAATGTGGACATGCGACATCGGTGCCATTTTGAGATTGTTAAAGTTTAGGTAACATGTTTCCACCACTGCTGCTAAACAGTTAGCTTAGGTAGGGGTTTAGCCATAGGTAGTTGATATAGATAGAAGAGAGATAGTGTAGAATAGGGACGTGCAATGTAGGGTATTTTGTGTACCACAAATTGCAAATTCATGTTAAAAATATAGATTGCTACTTGTGAGTGCCCGATAAAAAGTTGCGAGAGAAAATCTAAATAGGTATAGGTACTTTAGAATGGCTGCTAAAAATTTGCCAGTGAACCATCTCAATAGGTGGTGGTAGGTCTACATTTTGCATGGGCGGCAAGGGTTGCCTAGTTTGGGCCTTTTTTTTGCTACAGAAATGGATGACCCAACTCCCATACTCTGAAAACTTTAAATAACTCAGTAGAGGAAGACATTCAAATAATTTAAATAATTTGTCTACTACATGCATGAACCTTCACATGACCAATCAAAATGCATTAGTCTGGGACACTTACTGCTCTAAAATTAAGCCTAGCAGACATCCTAACCATCCTACACCCCATTAACCACATCTGATACTTCTTCCTCCTATGACACCCTCAAGCTGTTCTCACGAAGGTCTCCATCCACAGAACCTCCACTTGTTTACCAACTACAGTTGAGGTGAGTGAGAGTCTGTCAGTTATTATGCAACTGGACATACCTGTAGATTTTGATCAATCCCGCAGACCGAGCACAGCACATGTTGCACAATCCACCCTAACATCTCTACCTGCACCCACCTACCTCGCATTCTACCAGTTTGTCATGTACAACCTACTCCGCCCTCTCTCGGCACACCAGCCAACCATTGTTCCTGCAGTTTTGGTCACAAAGATTATTTCCTCCTACACATGCCACAGCTAAGAGCTTGAACTTCACTGTATTGAATCTGTTGGCTATGGAATTGCTGCTTTTCTGCTTGGTAGATACAGAAGGTTTCCAACAGTTGATGGCCGTGGCAGTCTCCCAGTACCAGTTGACCAGTCACCATTACTTCAATAACAAAGCTCTGCCTGCGCTACGCCATCATGTTGCAGACAAAATTACCTTTTCCTTGAAAAACTTTGTGTCTCCCAGGTTGCATTTCACCACTAACACAAGGATGACCAAGTATGGCCAGGCACGTTACATCTTGCTGACTGGGCACCGGGTTACTCTGGTTGCTGGAGAGGCAGGCAGGGAAGGGGCTGCTTCCAAGGTCTTGAAATCCTCCACCTATGCCCTCAATCACTCCCTGAATGTAACACGCATTCCAACAGTGCAGAGAGAATCCCCCCACCTGCGTAGAGTACAACTAATCAGAATTGCACCACTACAAAGGTCTTCTGGCCTACTGATTAACCGGTTGATATGCATAACTCATATCTCAACCTGGTTGTACAGTAATTTCTAGTTCATTATCCCAGCCTGGATGCATTGCTGCAAAAGGCACGGTTGCTGTCTGCTCATTTCTGCTGTTCGCGCATCCCATCTTATCGACATGTCTCGCTACAGAGGTCTTTGGCCTACCTGTTAATAGGATAATATGCAAAGTGATGACATGGTGGAAATACATTCAGCACATGTTGCAGTGACTGCGGCTGCAGGGATGAGCCCTGGTGCAGTATGTTATAATGCATTGCCTAAGCCAATGCAGTCCAGTCATGGGTCAAATCACTAAAGTGAAGCTTACTCATCTTCTCTCCAAATCAAACCTCACCACTTGTGTACATGACCCCATCCTATTCCATCTCCTACCAAACCTCACCACCATGCTTATCCCGACCCTAACACTCTTCAACCTATCCAAAATAGCAGTTGCACTCAAGTAAAGGGTAGGACAAAAAACAGAAATGTAGATGGGGAACATTGGAATATGGATCTGTATTACTGCCAAGAAAACATTTTTTGAAAAATATGAGTTTCTTAGAAAATAAAGGTTGCCAAATTTGCTTGTGTCCAGATACCACGTCAAGGAGTAACTCTCTTCTGGGTCCTACTCTTATTTCTATGCCTCTCTTCAACCTATCGTTAATGTTTGGTATCTTCTCTTCTGCTTTTAAACATGCCATGATCGCACCTACCCTGATATAACCATCCCTTCACCTGACCTCTACCTACAGATATTGTCCCATATTGCTGCTCTCATTCACCTCCAAACGTCTCGAACAGCATGCTTTGAACTTCTCCCACGTCTAGCCTAATTCACTCTTTGACAAGTGACAATCTGGCTTCCGTCCTCACCATTTCATCGAAACAGCCCCAACCAAAATTACTAATGACTTGCTGCCAAAGCTAATAGACAATTTTTGTTGTTATAATAGTTGTTATAATTAGTGATGAGCCAGCGTGTTCCGTATTCTCGGTGCTTAATTGAGTACTGCAGATACTCAGACTAGATGCTCTAGTCCCCATTCTTTTACCTGCGCTGACAAAGCCCCGGCCACCCCAGTCCCCATCATCCATGTACAGTATTCATCTAACATAGCCCCACAACCTCTGTTCCGTCTTCCTGGCCATCACAGTATTCTTCATCCACTTGCAGCTGGCATTGACCAGCAACTTTCATTCCGTATGCATCATCTAAACCCTGGCAAAAGAGACAAATAGATACAATTAGTTCTGATTGAGCTCCCATTTTGGAAAAAAGAGATTGATTTTTTTTTTCTAACTCAGACACAAGCAGTTTGTTTGGCCGGGATGAAGATTTGCACAGTGCATATGGACAGGAAGTTGCCGGATGTTGCCAGCTGCACCAGGAGGATGAGGACTGTGGTGGCCAAGAAAACAGAATGGAGGTTGCAGGGCGATTTCTGTTGCCTGCAGATGATGGGGACTGTGGTGGATGGGTGCTATGTCAGGTCAGGTAGCAGCCCGTGTCTTCAGGAAAAATATGCTCGAGTCACCCATTGACTTTTATTGAGCTTGGTACTTGAGTCATGCATTTAGGAGCATCTTATGTCATGATCTGCAGTGCTCTGCTCTCCAGCTGAGCCAATATTCTGTATTATGCTCCAGGTGATGGGTTGCTTCTCAGATTTCGGGTCCTGTGCTGGTGCAGGGAGGGACCTGTGTTCAGGTGCCTCGCTCCAGGTAAGTGCTGAACTTCATTAGAAGGAACACTGCCAGTCATAGTACCTGCTCTGAGTGAGTTCTCTGGCTCCCGTGAGTTTTGTTGTTCTGATCTCGTCTTCCTAACCCGGATCTTTGTTACCCTTCTCTGCTCATGTCCCTGACATTATCTGTTACAGTTCAGGGTGCTGTTGTGCCACGAACCGGTCTAGTTCTGTCATTGATTCCCACATTGGGGTTGGTTAACTCTGCAGCGCCACCTTGCCGTCGCTTGAGGCATCAGGTGGCTAGAGTTTTCTACCATCCAGAGCCTAAAGGTGGCTTTACATGCTACGAGATCGCTAAAGCAATCTCGTTGGGGTCACGGAATTTGTGACACACATCCGGCCGCATTAGCGATGTCATTGTGTGTGACACCTATTAGCGATTTTGAATCGTCAAAAAAACGTACAAAATCGCTAATCGGTGCCATGACCCCCTCTTCCTAATTATCGTTGCTGCTGTAGTAACGATGTTGTTCCTCGTTCCTGTGGCAGCACACATCGCTACGTGTGACACAGCAGGAATGAGGAACCTCTCCTTACCTGCATCCTGCCAGCAATGAGGAAGGAAGGAGGTGGGCGGGATGTTACGTCCCACTCATCTCCGCCCCTCCGCTTTGATTGGGTGGCCGCTTAGTGATGTCGCTGTGACGCTGAATGAACCGCCCCATTAGAAAGGAGGCGGTTCGCCAGTCACAGTGACGTCGCAGAGCAGGTATGTGCGTGTGAAACTGCCGAAGCAATAATGTTCGCTACGGCAGCAATCACCACATATCGGCCGTGCGATGGGGGCGGGTGCTATCACGCTCGACATCGTTAGCATCGGCTAACGATGTCGCAGCGTGTAAAGCGACCTTTAATGCTCATGCAGCCACACTGGGCATGTGCGTGATGCCCTTGATGACAAGGAGGCCACTGATAGTGACATCAGAGATGAAGTAGCGACCGCTGATTGGTCATCAAGACTTCAGCAATGACGTGGCAGCCCCTGTATGGCTGCAGCCGATGCCATTACCACATGCCAAGTGGCCTTGGCCAAGGTGGCGGCAATAAAGGGTCTGTAGCTCCGCCCATCGGGGCGTGAGCGTCATTTTGTATGCTGACAGCGAAGGCTGCTTTCCCTGCTGTCAGAAGAGTGGGTTCCAGCGCCATTGTCAGTCTGCAGTGCTTGTGAAAGACCTGTGTATATGTGCAGTGTGATTCTGTATTTAGGGCAGGCGCCAGTACCAGGTATTCGTATTTGGATAAACTGTGTCTCAGCACGGTGAGGGATTAGGGTCCTTCCAGACAAGACGTGCCCCCTACACACACGGCCAGTCTGCAGTGTCAGTGGCAGACTTGTGTGTATGTGTGTGTACCAGCCCTGGGTACTCAGTGACACTAACTGGGTGTCCTTCACGGTCTGACGTGCCCCTGTACACACGTGACCGGCTTAGTGGTTACTTTCCAGGTTGCCAGTGATGCTAACTGAGTAGCCTTCATGGTCTGACGTGCCCCCATACGCACGTGACCGGCTAAGTGGTTACGTTCTAGGCTTCCTAGTGACGCTAACTGGATTACCATTCGGTTGTCATGGCTCTATACACATGACCATTTTTAATTGCGTTTCCTTTGGTTTAGACGTGTCCTTACACACGTGACCACTGCATGTGCACCTGTGAGGTTCACAGGGACACGATTAGTTTCTTTTGTGGTTTCATGAGTTGCTGTATTTCGTCCTTCTGTCCTTAGTGGCATTAATACCTGGCCGGCGGACGTGGGGCGACAATTGATATATTATTTTTTATTTCAATTGTTCCCTCTGTAGCATTATCCCACTGTCCCACTCTGACCTCCTGCTTGTACCCTGACGTCGGCTCTGCTCATTCCCTGTTTACCTTACCAAACTTCCTGGCTTCTGACCTCCTGCTCGTACCCTGACCTTGGCCCTACTCGCTCCCTGTTTACATTATCTGACTTACTGGCTTCTGACCTCTTGCGTGTACCCTGACTTTGGCTTTGCTCACTCCCTTTGTACCTTATCTGACTTCCTGGCTTCTGACCAATGGCGTGTTTGACTTCCCTGTCTTTAGTTGCTTCTAGTGACACCTAGTGGCGTATCGTTACAAATTGATTCAAGTACTGAGCACTTTTGTGCTCACTCTTCACTAGTAATAATATAATCGAGTTGTCAATAAATGCCTGAATCATCCACCTTATCTCTCCTAAGTATTGAAGGAAACATGATACAAATGCCTTTTACTGGGGCATTTTGTGGCATAATATTTATTATTATAAAGTTGCTCGGATATGATATGTTCCAAAGGGACTATAGTTTTATAGACATGGTCAAAGGCTATTTAAAAGAAAAATCCTCTTATGTCTATGCAGGACATTTAGAGATTTAAATCAGTTACATAAAGCTCCAAATCATATGGAAATGTATTGTAATATGAAAGCATGAACATAAAATGTATTTCTAAAAATAAAAAATGTACTTTATACTCTTAAGGCTGCTTTACACTCTGCGATGTCGTGCACGATAGCACCCACCACCGTCGTTCGTGCGACATTTGGTGATAGCTGCCGGAGCGAACATTATCGCTACGGCAGCGTCACATGCACATACCTTTTCAGCGACATCGCTGTGACCGCCAAACAATCCCTCCCTCAAGGGGGAGGTGCGTTTGTCATCATAGCGACGTCACTGCAACATCAGTAAGCGGCCGCCCAATAGCAGAGGAGGGGTGGAGATGAGCGGCCGGAACATGCCGCCCATTTCCTTCCTTCCTCATTGCCAGTGGACGCAGGTAAGGAAATGTTCGTCGTTCCTGCAGTGTCACACATAGCGATGTGTGATGCCGCTGGAACGACGAACAACCAGCGGCATGCACCACCAACGATATTATGAAAAGGAGCGACGTGTCAACGATCAACGATTTTTGACGCTTTTGCAATCGTTGATCGTCGCTTCTTGGTGTCACACGTTGTGATGTTGCTAACGGCGACGGATGTGCATCACTAACGACGTGACCCTAACGATATATCGTTAGAGATGTCGCAGCGTGTAATGCACCCTTTAAAATAAGAAAAAAAACACTAAGGAACTGATATATACACAAAATGTAAATGTCCTCGGAGAACCTAAAGACATTCTCCTGAAGTAAATATTGCCCAAAAACAAACAGGACAAAGTGTTCTCTTTTTTGGCAAACTGAAATTGAAAGATATTCTAATGAATTGCTAGTCTTAAGCTGGGTTCACACTAAACGACAGCGACAACGACGTCGCTGTTACGTCACCATTTTCGGTGACGTAACAGCGACCTTGTAAGTCGCTGTTATGATCGCTGCTTAGCTGTCAAACACAGCAGAAGCAGCGATCATAAGGTCGCTGTGCTACATGTTCAGAGAGCAGGGAGCCGCGCTTAGCGCTGGCTCCTTGCTCTCCTGCAGCACACATCGGGTTAATTAACCCGATGTGTGCTGCAGCTACATGTCACAGTTCAGAGAGCAGGGAGCCGCGCGCACTGCTTAGCGCTGGCTCCTTGCTCTCCTTGCTACAGTATACATCGGGTTAATTACCCGATGCATACTGCAGCCACATGTCACAGTGCAGGAGCCGGCGCTGGCAGCAAGAGCGGAGGCTGGTAACCAGCGTAAACATCGGGTAACCAGGGAAAGGACTTCCCTTGGTTACCCGATGTTTACGCTGGTTACAGCTTACCGCAGCTGCCAGTGCCGGCTCCTGCTCGCTTCATTTCGTCGCTCTCTCGCTGTCACACACAGCGATGTGTGTGTCACAGCGGGAGAGTGACGACCAAAAAATGAAGCTGGACATTCAGCAACGACCTGCGACCTCACAGCAGGGGCCAGGTCGTTGCTGGATGTCACACACAGCGACAGCGACGGGACGTCGCTGCAACGTCACAGAAAATGGTGACGTAGCAGCGACGTCGTTGTCGTTGTCGCTGTGTGTGACACCAGCTTAACAGATTATCCTGTCATTGTATTAGGGAAGAATATTTATTCTGGCAAATTTGGAAAGTGTGGTGTGCCATGTTGTTATAGGCGTGATCTCATCCATCCCACGAATCAATTATTTCTTTAACGGTCTAAAGAGTTTATATATATATGATTCTCGTGTAAAGACTAAAGGACGAGCAGAAGAGAATTCGAGAAACCACCCAATCATCCACAATGAAGAACCTGGTTGTTTTGCTGTGCATGATATCTGCTCTTGTTTGCTCAGGTAAGATGTTATTAGTCATTATCTATTATATAAAGATGAGTGTGTGTGTGTGTGTGTGTGCGTCTGCTAAAGGAATCCGCACCGTCACATTTATAGTTACAAAATTTTGCATAGACACCTCATTTGACTCAGGGAACGTCATAGACTATGTTTTGAGAAAAATTTAACCGCACGCTTTACAGTTATTTGCCAAAAAACCTGCCTCCATTATAGTCAATGGAGCTAGGAGCCATAATGCAGCCATCACTTCAGAAGAACGTTGGCTTGTCTCAATGCAGCCAGGGACAGAGACAGATGGGAAAAGAGAGACAGACAGGGAAAGAGACAGAAAGGGAAAGAGACAGAAAGGGAGAGAAACAGACACAGATAGACAAAGACAAAGAGACAGACACAGGGAAAGAGACAGACGAAGGGAAAGAGACAGAGAGGGAAAAAGACAGACAGGTAGAGACAGACACAGACAAAGAGACAGGCAAAAACAAAAAGACAGACACAGGGAAAGAGACAAACAAAGGGAAAGAGACAGAGAGGGAAAGACAGGTTAAGAAACAGACAGGAAAAAAGACAGACAGGTAGAGAGAGACAGGGAAAAATAGGGAAAGACACAGACAGAGACAGACGGAAAGAGATAGAGAGACAGACAGACACGGACAGAGACTGGGAGAGACACAGAGAGACAGTTACTATCCTGGGCAATGCCGGGTACTACAGCTAGTATAGGAGAAACACGAAGTACACTAAGAAGCTTAAACAAACTTTATTGTTATATTTACTTTAGATTTCTTCATTTTATGCAAATAATTTATAAGAATTTCAATTAATATGACACTAATCTGGAAAATTCTGATAAATGTGGCACACATTAGATCTTTCTCATGGATACAAAAATCTTTAAATAAATGTGTAATAAAATATTACATAGAATCACCCCTAAAACAGCCAGAGGGGTGGATGTAAAATTTCTTCCCTTCCAACGATGATATTATGGAGTCAATCCTCAACTTTGGCTAACTTCACTTGGCATTCATAATTATACACGAGCGAATTTATAAAATTTACAAGACGTAAAGCTATTTCCTAAGTTAAGAACTGGGAAAGGAATTATCTGGAAAGAAAAAATAGCGCAAATAGAGTTGTATCTGAGGATAGTGGATATAGAGACAAAAACAGGCTCACTTGGGGTAATTGTGAAAGCCAGAACTACTGAGAAGGCTAAAGGCCGCTTTACACGCTGCGATATCGGTACCGATATCGCTAGCGTGGGTACCCGCCCCCATCTGTTGTATGACACGGGCAAATCGCTGCCTGTGCGGCACAACATCGCCCAGACCCGTCACACTACTTACCTGTCCGGCGACGTCGCTGTGACCGGCGAACCGCCTCCTTTCTAAGGGGGCGGTTCGTTCAGCGTCACAGCGACGTCACAGCTGCATCACTGAACCGCCGCCCAATAGAAGCGGAAGAGCGGAGATGAGCGGGACATAACATTTCACCCACCTCCTTCCTTCCGCATAGCGGCCGGTAGGCAGGTAAGGAGAGGTTCCTCGTTCCTGCGGTGTCACACGGAGCGATGTGTGCTGCCGCAGGAACGAGGAACAACTTCATTACTGCTGCAGTAACTATTTTTGAGAATGGACCCCCATGTCTCCGATGAACGATTTTGCACGTTTTTGAGACGATGCAAAATCGCTCATAGGTGTGACACGCAACTGCATCGCTAATGCGGCCGGATGTGCGTCACCAATTCCTTGACCCCAACGAGTTCGCATTAGCGATGTCATAGCGTGTAAAGCCCCTTTACGACAACTGCTGCAGCATCCCTGGGGGTATTTCAACAAATCAAAAAATTCTCAAATTTCAGAAATTTTTTCAAAAAATATTTTGCGACTTATGATAGACGTTTCAGCTCTTCCCGAGCCTTTCTCACATATAGTAAGTGTCCATAAAGAACCAGAAAAATGTGCATCCTAATTGCTAGCCAAAAGGATGAAATGTATGAAAATACATCATAAAATGTATGAAAAAATAATTGATTTATTGCAAAGAAAAGAATATAACAAAACCAAAAAAGAAACACACTCCAAACATTTGTATCTTGCCCCAACTCATTGTAAAAAAAAAAATGGGAAAAATATTCACAAATAATTTTTTTACAGAAGGGAACACCATTTTAAATGTTTTTAGTGGTATTTCATGGTCGTAAAATAAAAATAAAAAAATGTGAAAAATTGATCCTTTTTTTCTATTTTTCCTTTCATTTTTTTTGATAGCAGCAAAAACAAAGATCGAATAATAATGATGAATTACATAAAAAAATAAATAAACCTTTCACCTTAAGTTACCCTCTTTTTACTGTTGCCAAAATTGACAATGGATTGTCTCCTTTATTTTACAGTCTTCTCCTACCAATGTCACTCTGCTTTTTGCCGGAACTCTACAACATGTAATGACTGAGTCTATGACCGAATGCCTTGGAGATCAATGTATGACCGCTT